>NC_134688.1:267193154-268500654 GCF_050947455.1 Rhinoderma darwinii
CCTCCCATTCATTTCAATGGAAGTCAGACGCTCCTTTCTCCCGCTAGTTAATTTTTTCAGCTAGTGTGAAAAAGCAGCATCTGGCTCGATCTTGGGGGCGAATACTGACCGAAGCTCCCATTGAAGTCAATGGGAGGAGGAAACTTGCTGCCGACGGCAGAAATAATTCCGTGGCGGATTTTGCGGCAGGACCCGCCACGCAAAACCAGCCATGTGAATTGACCCTAACAAAGCATTATTTAAAGTTTCTTGTTAAAAATAAGAATATAAAGTGTTTATAATAACAGCTAAACAACTTCCGCAAGATAGTAAAGAATTATTTTATGTTTTTTATATTACGTGAACGTAGAGACATCCAAATGTTTCCAAAATGAGTACTTTCTAATATAAAATTATTTTATACACTTTTATTTGACTACAAAGCGTTACATTCTGTTCATGTCCAATCTCATAGAGGCTGGTTTATTCATAAACCCAATCGTTAACATGTGACTGCCTCCAGCCAATCAGAGATTACTTCACTGATGCACATAGTTACTTGTTTTGCTATAGAGAGCTACATACTAATCACTTCCAATCCCATAGTAGCTTGTTCATTCATAAGCCCAGTCATGACCATGTGACTTCCTCCAGCCAAACAGAGATTGCTTCATTTGATCTCAAGGTTAATGGGACCTATCAAAATATGTATATTTTTTTAGTCTTTTTTTTTTTTTACACATAAAAAGTAGGTGATTTTTATCCAATGAAATCTCTTTCACCAAGAGATTAAGCTACTTGCAAAAGTACTACACCTCTTAAATGATCTAATGTGAAAGGTAATCAATTGCCTTTGACGTTCGATCGTATCAGGCGTGTATTATTGGTTGAGCTGAACAAGTACTGTAAATGTTTGAATTATTTAAGAAATTGAGCAATTTTCTTTTTAACTGTCTGCTGGAAGACCCATTCCACATTAATATGATAAAGTTTACAATATAACTGAAAAAAGAACGTCTTCATTTTCTGTATAGCAGGAAGACGGCCCTCAGATTTATTTCCTCTGGTGGGCCCAATCTAAATTTGACACAGATAGTCCTGTAAGGATTTAGATTAGAATTTTGTTCCCTTCCAAGTGAATGATTTTTAGTCACTTTTTTAATAGGAATTTAGATGTAAGAGGCCAATAAGCAGCCACTGGAAAGTAGCTACCTCTTGCTGCACCTGTCTCTAGAGCCATATCCTCGCTAGGGAAAACAAGTCAAGAAGAAAGTATAATAGATGTTTCTATGTGCATGGACAGTGTTAAAATATACATATTCATTTAGTATATGAAAAACCTGAAAAAAGGTCTGGGTTTCTGGAGTGTAAGATAAGAGGAAAGTTCCACTTCATCTTCAGGACAGTCCAGGGTTTGGGCTGCCTTATGAGTTTCATTAGCTGCCAGTTGTGAGGGCTCCTTTAAGAAAGGTGGGATATACTCACACAGCCCCCCTAAGTTGTCACAATTTATATATGTTGGGGAGGTTACGCCTCTATTCTTCCCTGCAGCGCAGAGACACAGTGCCGTTATAGCTCCCGAGCCGCAGATGTGCTGGAGTTGTTATGGCAAAGGCGCTCTCTGCGTCGTGCATCATGACAAGGGCGCTTCCAATACAGAGCGATGGAGGGAGGCTTCTGTTGGCTCTACAGGAGAGCGACGTAACGATGCCAGTGGCATCGTGACATCACAAGACGGGTCAGGATCAGTTTGGCGCGAGAAAGTGGGGAGAGGCAGAGCCAGGACAGGCTGCAGATAAGAAGTGCAGAGAAGGACAGAATATTAGAGTAGAAGCCTAGCACATGGAATAAGTACTGGCTTCTCTACAGCAGACTGTTACTAGACATCACACCAAGCTCGAGAGATGACCCTGAAAAATTTGAGTCAGAGCTAGTGGTGCTTCAACACCTGTAACGAAAGCTGCAATAATACTTAACGCCTGAACAATTAATCAAGTGTTGCGCATATCTGTCGCCTCTGGACTGGTTGCGTTCCTAGACATGCCTCATCAGTTAGTGGCCGCCGGCTGAGGATGGGAGAGGGTTACCGCGAAAGGTAGCAGTTAGTATTGCAAGGACCCACGGTGGTGTGACAAGGTCCAGTTAGTCCCACTCACACCCACGGCGCATCCAGGGGCCGAGAGCATAACTCTTACCCCTGGACTTTCTGCACAAAATCGGGTAGCTACTGCAGTGACTGGCAGTAGTGCGTCCGTCACCCTATTCTTTGGCAACGTGGGGTCAGATGTGACCTCTGCCAGTGTGACTTCAGCAGGATCGACATAAATCAATCATATACAACTGATGGTTTATATAATTTAAAACACTAATGCTTTCTACATATCGGCAGACACAACTTTGAGGAGTCCTTGATCTTCGTTTAACTTCTTTGTTACATTTCACCTAATTCGTATTAGTTTGTTTTTTAGAATGATGGCATTGTTTTATTACTCCTCTAAGAATCAGATTTTCTTCTACCTATCACTGTCACTAGTTTTCATATTGTTCATTATCACTCTCAGGGTTAAACTGAGAACTAAATCTCTCAACAAATAGCAAGATATTATTGAGGGTATAGAATATAGAGAAAAACAATCTAATATTGATCCTCGTTTTTTCAACACTTTTCATATTGCACTATTAATTTGTTGATGCTGCTTAATGGAAGTAATATTCTGCCATATATAGTGAGGCACGGTTTCATTTGGTAGACCATGGGTTACTTTCAGAATAAGCTGATAAAGCAGTATCCCTTACTACTGTATAATTCATAACTCATTTCCGCAGTAAAATAATTGACAATGGGAAGAGAATCTATCAAGCCCCATTTTGCAAAGAGGCAGTCAATTTTTATTCATGAGGCCTGTGACCCTAATGATATTCCCCATTACACCTCCCAGAATTCCAATGGAAGCATGAGCCCCACCATGGTCTGTCACATGCACTTACTTCATTGCAGGCTAGCAGTGACTGTCATTATAATGACATATTTTTGATAAGATTCCAAGAGCTGCCAAAATAAACTTACTCAGCACAAAAACATTGTAAAAAGCTAAGAAAAAGAGTCTTGGAAAGTGTTCTTCATACCTTTGTCTTGTAATATACTGTATCGTTTCACTGCTTCCTTAGAAAGAGCTTGAATATGAACATCCACTATTTTGTGCCCAATATATTCCCACTATTAAGACTAATAGAATATCCATAGGATCATATGTGTGATCAGTGGAGGTTCAACCAGGGCCGCCATCAGGGGGGTATTAGGGGTACTACTGTAGGGGGCCCGGCCAAACTTAATTGAAAGGGGGGCCCGGCAACTGCCGCGACTTGCCTTTGGTAGAAAAAAACAGGCCCCTGCAATGGGGCCTGTTTTTTTCACCAAAACAATGTCGTGAGCTGCGGGCCCCCCTCTCGTGAAACACCGCCGTGAGCTGCGGGCCCCCCTCTCATCACCGCCGCGAAACACCGCCCGCTTGCGCGCGTACGAGCGAGCGCGCGACCACGCGCGAACGACCGCTTGCGCGCGCGCCCACGCGCGACCGACCAGGCGCGCCGCCGAGAGGGAGGCCGTGCGCCCGCAACACAAGATCTAGGGGGAAGGACAGCCACACTGGACAGCGGCGCAGTCTACTTACCTGCTGGCCCGCCTCCGACTCGTCCTCCTCGTCCTCCTCGTCCGCCTCCGACTCCGCCTCCTCGTCCTCCTCGTCCGACTCCGCCTCCTCGTCCGACTCCGCCTCCTCCTCCTTCTTCTCCAGAGCGTGGCTGCGTAAGGAGAGGGGGAGGAATCTAGTTGTTGCGCGGCGGCAGTTCTACGATCCCCGCCATTTTCTGGAGCCTGGAGCCTGGAGGTGAAGGACGACATCTGGACCGAAGACATCGCCTGAAGAGGACTGAAGTGGGAGCAGCTCTTCTGACACGGTGAGTAAAGTGTCTCAAAGTGCTGTTTATGTATGGCCCTGTTCACACAGAGTATTTTGCAGGCCGAAAAAATCTGCCTCAAAATTCCTTAAAGAATTTTGAGGCAGATTTTGACCTGCCCACACTATCTTGCCGCGTTTTTTGCTGCGTTTTTTGCCCGCTGCGATTGAGGACAGCAGACAAAAAACGCAGCGAAATATTGCATTTTCTGCCTCCCATTGATTTCGATGGGAGGTCAGAGGCGGAACCGCGGCAAGAAAGGACGTGTTGCTTTTTCTTTTTTCCGCGACTGGCTCCTATTGATTTCAGATTAAATCAATGGGAGGCGGTTTTGGAAGTTGTTTGGTGCTGATTCTGACGCAGTGTCCGAGTCAATATCAAGGCCCATAAACTCTGTGAACTGGGCCTTATTGTTAGGGCTTATTCAGACGAACGTGTAATACATCCGTGCAACGCGCGTGATTTTCACGCGCCTCGCACGGACTTATGTTACTCTATGGGGTCGTGCAGACTGTCAGTGATTTTCACACAGCGTGTGTCCGCTGCGTAAAACTCACGACATGTCCTATATTTGTGCATTGTTGGCGCATCACGCACCCATTGAAGTCAATGGGTGGGTGAAAATCCCGCCCAGCACTTCCGCAGCAGTATAAACTATGAATGAAAACAGAAAAGCACCACGTGCTACAAACATACAAACAGAGTGTCATAATGATGGCGGCTGCGCGAAAATCACGCAGCCGCGCATCATACGACACACGGAGCTGTTATGGACCTTTTGCATGCGCTAAACGCCACGTTTTTGCGCACACAAAAAGCACGCGCTCGTGTGAATCCGGCCTTAGGGTAGGAACACACTAGGCATGAACACTGCGGATTTTATGCAACACATTTTATTGTGGAAAATCCGCAGCGTATCACAGTCGCAGCAGAGTGGATGAGATTTGAACAAATCTCATCCACACGCTGCAAAAAAAATGGACCTGCAGTGTGGCTTTTGGCTTTTTAAGTCGCAGCATGTCAATTTATGCTCCTCTGTTGCGGAAATGCTGCGGTTCTGCCGCAAAAATCACACATGAGAAAAAAAAAAGGTACTTTTTTACATTTAGAAAAAAGTTTAGACTTGCCCCGGCCGTAGTCCTGGTGACGCGATCCTCTATTCTTAGCGCAGCCCCGCCTCCTGTCATGACGTTTCATCCCATGTGACTGCTGCAGCGGTCACATGGTCTACAGCGTCATCCCAGGAGGCAGGGCTACGTTCAGAAGAGAGAGATGCGTCATCTAAACTACGGCCGGGGCAAGTCTAAACTTTTTTTTCCCTGCAGGATTCCCGCAGCGGACATGCCTCACGAAACCTGCGCCACTATTTGGTGCGGTTTTGCTGGCAGAATTCCCTGCGGCTACCGGGGCGGATAAGCTGTGTAGTTTTACTCAGCATATCCGCCTAGTGTGTTCCTTATGATGTCGCTCCTGGAGCTGCTGCCGGTCTCTAAATAGGCAATTGGTCCAGTAGAATTTGGAATTATTTTTTTTTGTGAACCAGCTTAAAAAAACACAAAACTTTTGTGTTAGGGCCTGTTCACATCACCGTTCGCTTCCGCTCCGGGGTTCCGTCTGAGGTTTCTGTCGGGTTAACCCCGCAACGGAAAGTGAAAGTGACAGCACAGCTTCCGTTTCAGTCACCATTGATCTCAATGGTGACGGAAACATCGCTAATGGTTTCCGTTCGTCACCATTCCGGCAGGTTTCGGACAGAATCAATAGCGTAGTCGACTGCGCTAATGGTGACGGAAACGGAAGCTGTCACTTTCACTTTCCGTTGCGGGGTTCACCCGACGGAAACCTCAGACGGAACCCTGAAACGGAAGCGAACGGTGATGTGAACAGGCCCTAACACAAAAGTTTTGTATTTTTTTAAGCTGGTTCACAAAAAAAAAAAAATCCAAATTCTACTGGACCAACTGCCTATTTAGAGACCGGCAGCAGCTCCAGGAGCGACATCATAAGGGACACACTAGGCGGATATGCTGAGTAAAACTACACAGCTTATCCGCCCCCGGTAGCCGCAGGGAATTCCGCCAGCAAAACCGCACCAAATAGTGGCGCAGGTTTCGTGAGGCATGTCCGCTGCGGGAATCCTGCAGGGAAAAAAAAGTTTAGACTTACCCCGGCCGTAGTTTAGGTGACGCATCTCTCTCTTCTGAACGTAGCCCCACCTCCTGGGATGACGCTGTAGACCATATGACCGCTGCAGCAGTCACATGGGATGAAACGTCATGACAGGAGGCCGGGTTGCGCTAAGAATAGAGGATCGCGTCACCAGGACTACGGCCGGGGCAAGTCTAAACTTTTTTATAAATTTAAAAAAGTGCCTTTTTTTTTTTCTCATGTGTGCTTTTTGCGGCAGAACCGCAGCATTTCCGCAACAGAGGAGCGGCGATTCCACAGAATACATCGACATGCTGCGGCTTAAAAAGCCACACTGCAGGTCCATTTTTTTTGCAGCGTGTGGATGAGATTTGTTCATATCTCACCCACTCTGCTGCGACTGTAATACGCTGCGGATTTTCCAAAATAAAATGTGTTGCATAAAATCCGCAGTGTTCATGCCTAGTGTGTTCCTAACCTAAGGCCGGATTCACACGAGCGTGTGCTTTTTGTGTGCGCAAAAACGTGGCGTTTTTCGCATGCAAAAGGTCCATAACAGCTCCGTGTGTCAGCAGCGTATGATGCGCGGCTGCGTGATTTTCGCGCAGCCGCCATCATTATGACACTCTGTTTGTATGTTTGTAGCACGTGGTGCTTTTCTGTTTTCATTCATAGTTTATACTGCTGCGGAAGTGCTGGGCGTGATTTTCACGCACCCATTGACTTCAATGGGTGCGTGATGCGTGAACAATGCACAAATATCGGACATGTCGTGAGTTTTACGCAGCGGACACACGGACACACGCTGCATGAAAATCACTGACAGTCTGAACGGCCCCATAGAGTAACATAGGTCCGTGCGAGGCGCGTGAAAGTCACGCGCGTTGCACGGATGTATTACACGTTTGTCTGAATAAGCCCTAACAATAAGGCCCAGTTCACAGAGTTTTTGGCCTTGATATTGACTCGGACACTGCGTCAGAATCAGCACCAAAAAACTTCCAAAACCGCCTCCCATTGATTTAATCTGAAATCAATAGGAGCCAGTCGCGGAAAAAAGAAAAAGCAGCACGTCCTTTCTTGCCGCTGTTCTGCCTCTGACCTCCCATCGAAATCAATGGGAGGCAGAAAATGCATTTTTCCCTACGTTTTTTGTCTGCTGTCCTCAATCGCCGCGGGCAAAAAACGCGGCAAGATAGTGTGGGCAGGTCAAAATCTGCCTCAAAATTCGGTGCGCGGTTCCAGGCGGTCGCGGGTGCGCATGCGCGGGAGTTTGCGGGTGCGCGCGATCGGTCGCACGGGCGGCAGTGTTTGACGGCCCCCATGACGACCCCCATGCTACCCAGGGCCGCCATCAGGGCGGGTATTATGGGTACTGATGTGAGAGGCCCGGCCAAACCTAATTGAAAGGGGGGCCCGCAGCTCACGACATTCTTTTGGTGAAAAAAACGGGCCCCATTGCAGGGGCCTGTTTTTTTTCTAGCAAAGGCAAGTCGCGGCAGTTGCCGGGCCCCCCTTTCAATTAGGTTTGACCGGGCCTCTCACATCAGTACCCATAATACCCCCCCTGATGGCGGCCCTGGGTACCATGATATAGTGCTGGACGGAGTACCGTTAACAGGCGGTGCCACGGTAGGGGGGCCCAGAAAATTTAGCTGTAGGGGGCCCTGAAATTCCTGATGGCGGTCCTGGGTTCAACTGATCATGAGAACAGGGGAGCTTTTTGCAGCCGTGTGCATTAACTATTATCACTAAAGCATATATCGCAATATGTAACTGAAATATATTTAACAAATTCCTATTTGCACATTTTATAATACATATGCTGTTTGTAACACTGAAAATATGCAACGTAGTGCAGATGTCTGAAAAATGTTCTGTGGAAATAAATATATATATATATATATATATATATATATACATACATACATACATAAATACACTTATCAGCCATAACATTCAAACCACCTGCCTAATATTTTGTAGGTTCCCCTTTATGCCGCAAAAACATCTCTGACCCAGTGAGGCATGGACTCCACAAGACCTTTGAAGGTGCCCTGTGGTATCTAGCATCAAGATGTGAGCAGGAGATCCTCTGTCCTTGCAAGGTGGGCCTCCATGGATCAAACTTGTTTTTCCAGCACATCCCATAGATGTTTGATCAAATTGAGATCCTGGGAATTTGGAGGCCAAGTCAGCACCATGAACTCTTTGTCATGTTCCTCAAACTATTCTGAAACAATTTTTGCAGTCTGGCAGGGCACATTATCCTGCACATGCCACTGCCATTAGGGCATAATGTCTTCTTCCCATAGTGTATTCTGGTGCCATCTCCTCCCCAGGCAATCGACGCACAGACACTCGGCCATCCACATCACAGCATTTGAGGGGTTAAGTAGCCAGGAACAGCGTGTTTGCTGCTCCCGGCTGTTAGTCTCGGGTGTCCGCCATAAAATACAGCCAACACCACAGCATATAGAGCGCGCTCAGCGCGTGAGCACACGCCAAACATCAACTTCCGCACCTGGACGTAATGGCACGTCAGGGTGCACAAAGGGGTTAGAGATCCTTATGCTTGTCCATTTTTCCTGCTTCCAACACATCAACTTTAACCCCTTCCCGACATTTGCCGTACATGTACGTCATGGAAAGCATTGACTTCCCGCATCTTGCCGTACATGTACGCCGAATGTTTGGGACCGGCTCAGAAGCTGAGCCGGTGCCATCATCACCGGATCTCAGCTGTATCTTACAGCTGACATCCGGCTGTAACGGCGGGGACCGAAATTAGCTTCGATCCCCGCCATTAACCCCTTAAGTGCAGCGCTCAAACGCGATCGCTGCACTTAAGGTGTTTGCAGCTCATCGGAACCCCAGTCATGAAATTTCCGGGGTTCCGGTGGCTGCAATGGCAACCGGAGGCCTAATACTGGCCTCCCGGTCTGCCTAGCACCGAAGCCGGTCAAGATCCGCCCGGCGGCGGAGCCTGATCGGCTTCCGTAGCTGCCGGCAAGATGGCGCCGGGTCAGGAGCTGATCCGGCGTCATCAGCGGTGGAAGTTAGCTGTACTGTACAGTTGACATCCACCTGTAACGGCAGGAACCGGAGCTAGCTCCGATCCCTGCCATTAACCCCTTCGATGCAGCAATCGAAAGCGATTGCTGCATCGTAGCGGTTACTAGCAGATCGCCAGCCCTGACAGGCAATCGGGACTGGCGACTGCTGTTATGGCAACAGGAGACACAATGGTCTCCTGCTCTGCCATTACGGAAGCCGATTTAGGCCCCGCCGGGAGGCGAAGCCTAATCGGCTTGCTGTCAGTGAATGACTGACAGATCTAATACATTGCAATTCATAGGTAGTGCAATGTATTAGAAAAAAAAAAATCTGACCATTGGACCTTCAAGTCCCCTAGTGGGACTTGAGAAAAAGTGTAAAAAAAAAGTATAAAAAAGTGTAAAAAAAGTGCAAATAATAAAAGTTTGAAAACAATAAAAGTTTCAAGTAATCAAATAAAACACAATCCCCCTTTTACTCTTATCAAGTCCTTTATTATTGAAAAATAATAATAAACCATATGTATTTGGTATCGCCGCGACCGTAACGACCTGAGGTATCAAAATATTATATTATTTATTGCACGCGGTGAACAGCGTAAAAAAAAACTTCAAAAACGTCACCAGAGTTTCTGTTTTTTAGTCACTTTGCCCTACAAATGTTAGAATAAAAAGTGATCAAAAAGTCGCACGTATCCAAAAATGGCACCTATAAAAACTATAGCTCGTCCCGCAAAAAACAAGCCCTCATACACCTCCGTCGACAAAAAAATTAAAAAGTTATGGTTCTCACAACTTGGCGACAGAAAAAATACATTCTTTTTACAAAAGTAATTTTATTGTGCAAAAAGTTGTAAAACATAAAAAAGTGCTATAAAATAGGTATCGCCGGAATCGTACTGACCCGCAGAATAAAGTTAACATGTAGTTTATAATGTGTGGTGAACGCTGTATAAAAAAGAACGAAAAAAGCTGTGCCAGAATTGCGTTTTTTTGTTTACCTGGCATCCCAAAAAATAGGATAAAAGGTGATCAAAAAGTTGTATGTACCCCAAAATGGTACCAATAATAACTACAGCTCGTTCCACAACAAACCAGCCCTCATACCACTACGTCTATGAAAAATAAAATTAGTTATGGCTCCAATAAGTCAGGAAATAAAAAAATATGCAGTTGTGCCCGAGGGGAACATTTCTTCTGTTTGAAGAGTCGATTTATCAAGGACCTAAAATTAGGGAACCAGGAAAGGGAGGGCCCAAACATATCCGCTGGAAGCGACGGTGCCCGTATTATACCAGGACAACACTTCCTAGCAAAATTCCCCAAACTACAAAGGCGCGGAGTGTGGATCAAAAGGGGGATAATAAAGGACGCCATATATCAGTGCGACACCGGCCTGTGCAGAAAGGATTGCTTCACAGCGTAACACACATCTATGGATTATTTTATTGTTTTTTTTTACCCCATTATTATACCACCTGACTATGCCCCTTATATACTCCGCCCGGCTTACATATGCCCTACATTATAAACGGAAACACCAGTAAGACTCCAAACAAAACTACTACCAAGCAAAATCCACGCTCCAAAAGCCAAATGGCATTTCCTCCCATCTGAACCCTACAGCGTGCCCAAACAGCATTTTCCTTCCACATATATGGCACCGTCACACCCGGGAGAACCCTTTTAGCAATTTTTGGGGTGTGTGTCTCCAGTGGCACAAGCTGGGCACGACATTTTTGCCACTGAATGGCATATCTAGGGAAAAATATAAATTTTTCATTTGCACCATCCACAGCGCATTCATTTATGGAAAAGACCTGTGGGGTGAAAATTCTCACTACACCCCTTAATAAATGCCTTGAGGGGTGCAGTTTCCATAATGGGGTCACTTCCCAGGGGTTTATTTTTATTATTTCACATCTGAGCCTCTGCAGTTGTGAACCAATACTTTGTAAATCGCCAAATTAGGCCTCAATTTTACATGGTACGCTTTCACTCCTGAGCCTGGTCGACTGTCCAGGCAAGAGATTAGGGCCACATGTAGGGTGTTTCTAAAACCAGGAAACCCAGCATAATAATTAGAGAGCTGTCTTGTTATGGTGGCACAAGCCGGGCACCACATATTGTCCACATATCTGTGGAAAAAATCCCATTTTCACTCTGCAACATCGAGTTCACACTAATTTCTACAAAACACCTGCAGGGTTAACATGCTCACTACACCCCTAGGTAAATGCATTGAGGGGTGTAGTTTAAAAATTGGGTCACTTCTGGGGGTTTCCACTGTTTTGGGCCCACAGGCGCCCAGAAACCAATCCAGCAACATCTGCACTCCAAATGGCGGTCCTTCCCTTCTGAGCCCTGCCGTGTGCCCAAACAGCAGTTTATGACCACATATGGGGTATTGCCGTACTCGGTAGAAATTGCTTTACAAATGTTGGGTTCTTTTTTTTCTTTATTTGTTGCGAAAATGAAAAAAATTTGCGCTAAAGCTACGTCTTATTGAAGAAAAAGGATTGTTTTTATTTTCACTGCCCAATTCTAATAAATTCTATGAAACATCTGTGGGGTCAAAATGCTCACTACGCCCCTAGATGAATTCCTCAAGAGGTATAGTTTCCTAAATGGTGTCACGTTTTGGGCGTTTTCATTGTTTTTTCCCCTCAGGGGCTTTGCAAATGTGACATGGCCGCCGCAAACCATTCCTGCTCAATGTGATCTCCAAAAGCCAAATAGCGCTCTTTCCCTTCTAAGCCAAGCCGTGTCTCCAAACAGTCGTTTATTACCACATGTGGGGCATTGTTTTATTCGGGAGAAATTGCTTTACAAATTTTGTGGTGCTTTTTCTCCTTCAGTCCTTGTGGAAATGAGAAAAAATTAGCTAAACCTACATTTTCTTTGAAAAAATTTAGATTGTCATTTTCAGGGCCTATTTCCAATAATTTATGCAAAAAACCTGTTGGGTCAAAACGCTCACTATAATCCTAGATAATTTGCTCAATGGGTGTATTTTCCTAAATGGGGTCACTTGTGGGGGGTTTCCACTGTTTTGTCCCCTCAGGGGCTTTGTAAATGTGACATGGCCTCCGCAAACCATTCCTGCTAAACTTGAGCTCCAAAAGCCAAATAGCGCTCTTTCCCTTCTCAGCCCTGCCGTGTCTCCAAACAACCGTTTATTACCACATGTGGGGTATTGTTTTACTCGGGAGAAATTGCTTTACAAATTTTACGGTGCTTTTTATCCTTTAGTCCTTGTGGAAATGAGAAAAAAAATCGCTAAACCTACATTTTCTTTGAAGAAATGTTGATTTTAATTTTCACGGCCTACTTCCAATAATTTCTGTAAAAAACCTGTGCGGTCAAAATGCTCACTGTACCCCTAGATAATTTCCTTGAAGTGTGTAGTTTCCCAGATGGGGTCACTTTTGGGGGATTTTGACTGTTTTGGCACCGCAAGAGCCCTTCAAACCTGACATGGTGCCTAAAATTTATTCTAACAAAAATAAGGCCCCAAAATCCACTAGGTGTTCCTTTGCTTCTGAGGCCGGTGCTTCAGTCCAGTAGCACGCTACGGCCACATGTGGGATATTTCCTAAAACTGCAGAAACTGGGCAACAAATATTGAGTTGCATTTCTCTGGTAAAACCTTCTGTGTTATAAAAAAAATTGTACTAAAAATTTATTTCTGCAAAAAAATATGAAATTTGTAAATTTCACCTCTACTTTGCTTTAATTCCTGTGACATGTGTAAAGGGTTAAGACATTTTCTAAATGCTGTGTTGAATACTTTGAGGGGTGAAGTTTTTAAAATGGGGTGACTTTTTGGGGGTTTCTAATATATAAGGCCCTCAAAGCCACTTCACAACTGAACTGGCCCCTGTAAAAATGGCCTTTTGAAATTTTCTTGAAAATGTGAGAAATTGCTGCTAAAGTTCTAAGCCTTGTGAGGTCATAGAAAAATAAAAGGATGTTCAAAAAACGATGCCAATCTAAAGTAGACATATGGGGGATGTTAATTAGCAACAATTTTGTGTGGTATAACTGCCTGTCTTACAAGCAGATACATTTAAATTGAGAAAAATGCAAATTTTTGCAATTTTTCGCTAAATTTTGGTGTTTTTCACAATTAAATACTGAACATATCGAGCAAATTTTGCCAGTAACTTAAAGTCCAATGTGTCACGAGAAAACAATCTCAGAATCGCTTGCATAGGTGAAAGCATTCCGACGTTATTACCACATAAAGTGACACATGTCAGATTTGAAAAATGAGGCTCGGTCAGGAAGGTCAAAAGTGGCTAAAGAGGGAAGGGGTTAAGAACTGACTATTCACTTGCTGCCTAATATATCCCAGCCCTTGACAGGCACCATTACAGTGTGATAATGTGATAATTCACCTGTCAGTGGTTTTAATGTTATGGCTGATCAGTGTATATTTACATATACACACACACGCACACACACACATACATACATACATACACACATATATATATATATATATATATATATATATATATTGTATGACATTACTAAAATAAATAAAAAGAGATCAGCTGTTGTGGTGTTTCTCAGTGTTCCAGGGAGCAACCTGGGTTCGGCAGAGGTGTCTTAAAGGTGTTGTCCCACTACTTAAATATCATATTAATTTTATATATCATAAAAATTAACTATGTTTTCCATTTACATGCTGTTACAAAAAATTATCCAGTGCAGAGTCATAACTCTAACTTACATAGTATGGGGCCACCTGGTGTTTAAAGTGTATAGCATAGCAATATGCACATCCCCTTAAAGGAACAGTGTCATCACAAATTATTTTTTTATATGTTAAAGATGTTAGTGCTTTATTAAAAACGTTTATATTCATTTGTGTGTTTGTGTTTTACTTTTTCTTATTTTTACACTTTTTCTTCCCTATGGGGGCTGCCATTTTTTGTTCCATTTCTGTGTGTGTCGATTAACGACACATACAGACATGGAATACGGCAGCCACAGTCCCATAGGGACTGAGAACGACTCCCGTCCCATTGACTTCAGTGTACGGCGTCTGTGTGGGAACTGCGCATGCGCCGCTCCCACACAGTCCAATTCGAAATTGGCGCCGTCCGGCGCCATTTTCCTGTGGACCGTAAGTCGCGGCCGGACAGTAATATTACTACTTCCGGTCGCGGCTTCCGGATTTGTGCACTTGGACCAGCGGCAGCAAACGGAGCGGACGGGCCGGAGGGAGCCGCGGCGGCAGGAGCAGGTAAGAGATTTCAATGTATGTTCGTGTTTGTGTGTGTTTACTACTGTATGTAAACCTACTACACTGTGTGTTAGCTCAAAAAATGGCGACACACAGTGTAGGAGGTTACACCGTTCAAACCCCTCGTTTATCCCGGCACTAGCCAGGATAAAGGAGGGGGGGATGCTGAGAGCTCACTAGAGCGAGGGCTTTTTACCCAATTTTGCAAAGCTGCAATTTTGGGGATAGCTCCATCTAGTGACCAAAAATGGGTAGTATTATAAATTAGAATTAATTTATAATATTTCCTGACTCGTGAAAAAAATAAAAAAAATTTGAACAATGTTTAATCACCCACACACTAAATGTTTAATTTAAAAAAAAAAAACATGTTTTTCTGGCAACACATTCCCTTTAATGAGCTTAGTGCTAGTGGAAACGCATTCTCCAGTTCTCTGCATATTGATCCCCTGCCTACTGCAGAACAGCCAATAGAAATAGATGTCCTTTCTCCTTCCCTGACAAGCAGGGAGCTTGTCAGGGAAGGAGCTGGCCTCTGCAGTAGTATGGCATTATAGTTGAGGAGATTCCTTCTCAGCTTGTTAAGACAGTAAAGCAAATATGAATCCTGCACATGCCCACTCAGTCTTTATTGTTTTACTTAATCTTATTTTCAATGATTTCTAAAGGAGTGGATACTGTGAATGTCACACAGTTTATATCTTCACTCCTCTGGATCCCATGTTGCCTATCTGCAGAAAAAGTAAGCATGGGCTATAGTGTCAGCTGCCAGATGGGAAAGGAGAGTGATTCTTTTCAGAGCCTGTCCCTCAGCAGCACAGATTAATAGCAGCAATGGAGACACAGGGAAGAAAATATAAATAAAAATGATGAGAAAATGATTTGTATATGCTAAAAACATTGTAAATTAATGTAAAACAGCAAAGCATTTCTTTACGTTGGTGTGAAAATGATTTATGGGATGACCCCTCTAAAGGTTCCACAAGATGAATATGGATAATGGAGGGCATGGAGCTGTCATTATGGAAGCAGTCAGACCATTCAGGAAGATCCTTTACTGCAGCCAGACAATTCCTTTAAGTGTTAGTCTCAGTGGTAAACGACTATGTGCGTCACATGGTAGAGACCTGTCTTACCCTCATACTGACGCTCTGTGTAGACCTACTGTAAACAGTCTTTGAACAAGCAAGTAGGACCTGGTAAAACTATGCTACAAAAGTATCTATAGTATAGCATGTCTATCTTATATTATGTATTCGTAGGTGTCTATTTCTATATTAGTATTCTTAGGTTCTTACTGTACCTCTGCTGTACATATTACCACTTGAACTCAAGTCTGTCTGCCAACACACAAGTTACTATTATAGTATTATAATAGTTATTGTTATAGTATTGTAACAACCTTATGACTACGTGACGCATTTGTTAGAAACAGTCAATCTGTCAGTGCACTAACATTTTTGGGGAAACCAGCAGCTTACTATTTGATTTCTGCAATTGCAGGGGTTCCTTTATCAGATATATTATTATTTTACTAAAACACTTAACATCATGCATGGGTGAAAAAGGCCATGGCTGTATTTTTCAAAGTTAAAGTTCAACCTTTTAATCATAGCATAAAGAGAGACAGCCCTACTTGTGACTATTATCTTATCACCAAAACTGCAATCTGCACAAAATTTTGGTCAGGGAAGCCTTTATGCCCTACCGAAGCCTTGGGCCTGGGTGAGCATATGCTCAGGATTTCCCTTCCCATTTAAAACCATACATCCCATAGCTGCCTAACACCCACCATGACAATTTAAATACTCTTAATAGGACACAATTTTACAGAGCATACATATTGACTGTATTAAAAAATAAACCACAGCCATACAAGGCAATACAAGGAACCTCTCCATTTATTAACATCCTCTTTGCTTATTTTAATTTTAATTTTTTTTGCCAACCAGGTCAAATTATTTTATATATAATGTATAAAGTTTTAATAAATCTAAACATATGTTTTGGTGAAAGAAAGTGCCTCTAACAGCACGAGCCTGTGTCAAACCACAAACACCCACCAGGTTCCTATCGGAATAAGCCATTTCCTTGTTCATCTACCCTCTTAACTTGTCTAACGCAACTGGGTTTCTAGCCTGCCGCCAGACAAGACAAGGAACCATTTCAGACCATGCAAGACGCCCTTCCAGCATTAGACGAAGAATATTCACCAAATCCCTCTTCATGCTTTTCAGCAGAACATCCTGTCCAACTTGCCCCACATTGTTTTCCCTCCATGTTTAACGCTAGTATGCCAGGAGCAATCAGCAACTGTGTGAGGCGGGCCAGCTCAATCCACACATTCTCCCAACATAGATCTCGATAACCAAACCCTCTGAGTACTACCTGGGTCTGGAGAAGCCAAGTTGTGATCCCTGCCTCTTTACTTCAGCTCTGCTTTGGCCCCATTAAATGCAATCCAAAACCCCAAATGGTTTTTACTTCTAAACACAAACACCATGAATCACATAAACACACTAGAACTGCAACCAAACACATACACCCCACCTCACGCACTCAGTTGGCATGCACTCCCAGGGTGCACATAGAATGTGTATCTGTCTGAATCCCAACACCCCAATCTATTTACTACCTGCCCATCCAAACCGTGTCTGGAGGTCTCCGTTGCACCCCACCCTGAAGGAATAGGTCCCAAACTCGTGCACATCAGCCTCCATGTTAGCTAAACACCTTCTAAAGATCAACAAAAACTGGAATTTATTTAGGAGTGAACCATCGGCATGAATTAACCAGGGGCCAGATACCAAAGGGGATCTCAGATCCAGAAACATCCTACTAGCTCAGACCTGGCAAAAAAACCAGTTGCATGCCATTGCCCACCTGGACAATTTTGGACCGACGCAACCACAAACTCACACTGTTGTGGCCTGTCATCACTTACCCAACCATCAAGTCACCCACACGCACTTTACATTCACTCATTCTCATGGAAGGTTCCAAAAAAAAGCCTGTACAAAAGAAACGCTCATAAGGAAAAGTGAACATTTATAAGAAGAGGCGCAGATCTCACTCAGACTGCCCAACAGTCACCTTAAGAGCCACAAAGTAATTAGCCTCATGCCACCTGCCACTTTTCATCCTCATCTCAAACACTTCACCACTTGAAGAAACCTGAAGGCTTTCATCGCATCAAGTCTCCCCGGCTGTTTAAAAAAAAGCCACCACAGGTTCCTGGCCACCGCAGTAGCCCCACCATAAACTAGTTGCACAACAAATCCTCTACCAATTCTCACCATCGCCAGCCACTTGATTCACAACCTTTCACTCTTCTTCCAGGGACGCAAATTCTTCCCACACTGTTTCATACAATCAAGTCACATTATTATGATCACCAGCTAATATCCAGAGTAACTGCCATGGGCAGCGCAGACAGCAGCTAGACGGGCTGGGAGTGATTCAAGTGCTAGTTTGTCTCAGGTATGTGGAGCCATGCTGACTGCAGTTCATCCCTCATTTGCTGGAGGGTGCACGGGGGAGGATCCATAGATCGAACAAGACGATCTAGGTGGTCGCACAGATGCTCAATTGGGTTCAAGTCTTGTGAATTAGGGGCCAGGGAAGTACTTGGAAGTCTTGGTCGTGCTCTTCCAACCACTCTCGGACATTTTTAGTCATGTGACATGTCACATTGTTTTGCTGGAAGATTCTATCTGCCCCAGGAAAGACAAACAGCATGTATGGGTGGACGTGATATGCAACTGTGGTTTCATACCCAAATTGGTTCAAAATACTTCCACATGGATGAGTGAGCCCAGAGAATGCCATTAAAAAATTCCCCAGACCATAATGCTGCAGCCACCAGCTTGTGTTCTTCCAGAAATTTTTGCATGGTGTTTGTTCTCTGATGTTTCTCATCTGACACGCCAACCTCCATCCGTTCTATGAAGCAGAAAACATGACTCATCGGAGAAGGCAACCCATTGCCAATCATTGGTTATCCAATTCCAATACTGCCATGCAGATTGAAGCCTTTTTTTCCAATGCACCTTTGTTAGCATAGGAGCAGTGACCATCCGTCTGCTTCGGAGCCCGATACGCAGTAGACTTCGCTTAACTGTTGTTTTAGACACATGTCTGGTAGCCTCCTGGTTGATTTTTGCGGCGAGCTGCTCCACTGTAGCGTGTCGTTCAGCCCTCGCACACCTTCATAGCCGACGTTCACCTCTCACATCAATGGCACGTGGTGCTCCGTAGTTTCCACGTCGGTTAGTCCCAATGGTGCCATTTGTCCACTCACTATACACTTTCACGACAGCAGCACGTGAACAGTTCACAAACTGTGCTGCTTGAGAAATACTGCCAACCTTGGCCCAAAAGCCAATAATCATCCATTTTTGCAACTCTAATAAATCGCCCCTTTTAGAGTGATATGTGTCCAGACAGCCTATCGTACACCTTATATACCCACCAAGCCAGCCCGCGCCACATAATTTCCCTCATGGGCTACACGCTGCCGACGTCGAAAGTAGGGTGTGGTCATAATAATGTGACTCAGCTGTGTATAACCTCCATGATTTTGGAGCCAAGAATAATTTCACTAACTCGTCTGTCACTTCTCCAAAATATTCAACAGATATGATAAACATAAGTCTCACAGGACACAGTATGGTGGTTAGGTGTTTCTTATCAATTGGTATTACACCTCCAAAATCATTATGAGTAACACATATAGAAAAAACTCCAAAGAGAATATATTCAAAACAAGAGGACAAAGAGTCATGTACTATTTGAAAAAGTAACAAAATCTTTATTAAGCACAAAAAGAGCTAAAATTCAAAGTAGAACATGGAAGATCCAGACGGATTTAACTGTCTACGGCTATACAGTAATTAAAAACGACATCACAAAGTGTTAGGTCATTACAAAATGCAGGTGCTTATTCAATGTGAAGTATAGGGTAAATAAACAAACAAACAAACATTTACTTAATACAGAAATATTTGACAGCCAAGGAACCCTATTGCATAAAGGTATTCATGCAGTAGGTAAATTCATTTCCATAGAGGAAGGAGATATGGGCTTAAAGTTTGAAGTCATGAAAATATATACATTGAAGGAAATAAGTATTTGATCCCTTGCTGATTTTGTAAGTTTGCCCACTGTCAAAGACATGAACAGTCTAGAATTTTTAGGCTAGGTTAATTTTACCAGTGAGAGATAGATTATATTTAAAAAAAAACAGAAAAACACATTGTCAAAATTATATATATTTATTTGCATTGTGCACAGAGAAATAAGCATTTGATCCCTTTGGCAAACAAGACTTAATACTTGGTGGCAAAACCCTTGTTGGCAAGCACGGCAGTCAGACGTTTATTTGTAGTTGATGATGAGGTTTGCACATATGTTAGATGGAATTTTGGCCCACTCCTCTTTGCAGATCATCTGTAAATCATTAAGATTTCGAGGCAGTCGCTTGGCAACTCGGATCTTCAGCTCTCTCCATAAGTTTTCGATGGGATTAAGGTCTGGAGACTGGCTAGGTCACTCCATGACCTTAATGAGCTTCTTTTTGAGCCACTCCTTTGTTGCCTTAGCTGTATGTTTCAGGTCATTGTCGTGCTGGAAGACCCAGCCACGAGCCATTTTCAATGTCCTGGTGGAGGGAAGGAGGTTGTCACTCAGGATTTGACGGTACATGGCTCCATCCATTCTCCCATTGATGCGGTGAAGTAGTCCTGTGCCCTTAGCAGAGAAACACACCCAAAACATAATGTTTCCACCTCCATGCTTGACAGTGGGGACGGTGTTCTTTGGGTCATAGGCAGCATTTCTCTTCCTCCAAACACGGCGAGTTGAGTTAATGCCAAAGAGCTCAATTTCAGTCTCATCTGACCACAGCACCTTCTCCCAATCACTCTCAGAATCATCCAGATGTTCATTTGCAAGCTTCAGACGGGCCTGTACATGTGCCTTCTTGAGCAGGGGGACCTTGCGGGCACTGCAGGATTTTAATCCATTACGGCGTAATTTGTTACCAATGGTTTTCTTGGTGACTGTGGTCCCAGCTGCCTTGAGATCATTAACAAGTTCCCCCAGTGTAGTTTTCGGCTGAGCTCTCACCTTCCTCAGGATCAAGGATACCCCACGAGGTGAGAATTTGAATGGAGCCCCAGATCGATGTCGATTGACAGTCATTTTGTATGTCTTCCATTTTCTTACTATTCCACCAACAGTTGTCTCCTTCTCACCCCGCGTCTTACTTATGGTTTTGTAGCCCATTCCAGCCTTGTGCAGGTCTATGATCTTGTCCCTGACATCCTTAGAAAGCTCTTTGGTCTTGCCCATGTTGTAGAGGTTAGAGTCAGACTGATTAATTGAGTCTGTGGACAGGAGTCTTTTATACAGGTGACCATTTAAGACAGCTGTCTTTAATGCAGGCACCAAGTTGATTTGGAGAGTGCAACTGGTCTGGAGGAGGCTGAACTCTTAATGGTTGGTAGGGGATCAAATACTTATTTCTCTGTGCACAATGCAAATAAATATATATAATTTTGACTATGTGATTTTCTTTTTTTTTAAATATAATCTATCTCTCACTGGTAAAATTAACCTAGCCTAAAAATTCTAGACTGTTCATGTCTTTGACAGTGGGCAAACTTACAAAATCAGCAAGGGATCAAATACTTATTTCCTTCACTGTAGGTGAAAAGTAAAGTAAGCACCTTGGTAGAGTAAAAGTAGAGTAAAAAGCTAAGTGTTTAAAAGTAAGGCTGGGTTCACATGACCTATTTTCAGACGTAAACGAGGCGTATTATGCCTCGTTTTACGTCTGAAAATAGGGCTACAATACGTCGGCAAACATCTGCCCATTCATTTGAATGGGTTTGCCGACGTACTGTGCAGACAACCTGTCATTTACGCGTCGTCGTTTGACAGCTGTCAAACGACGACGCGTAAAAATACAGCCTCGTCAAAAGAAGTGCAGGACACTTCTTTGGATGTTTTTGGAGCTGTTTTCTCATAGACTCCAATGAAAACAGCTCCAAAAACGGACGTAAAAAACACTGCAAAAACGGCGCGAAAAACGCAGCGAAAAACGCGAGTTGCTCAAAAAACGTCTGAAAATCAGGGGCTGTTTTCCCTTGAAAACAGCTCTGTATTTTCAGACGTTTTTGGTCACTACGTGTGCACATACCCTAAAGGTCACTCATTTAGACCTAAATGCTGCCTTACCCATTGGATGTGATGACGGTATGCCGGACAAGCGCCCTGTCATTTTTAATTACAGTATAGCCGTAGACAGTTAAATCCATCTGGATCTTCCATGTTCTACTTAGAATTTTAGATCTTTTTGTGCTTAATAAAGATTTTGTTACTATTTCAAATAGTACATGACTCATTGTCCTCTTGTTTTCAATTCAACAGATATGGTAGCAGGATAAGGCATCAGCTGCATGTTCAAATTCCCTGGGACAAGAGGTGCCCAGAATGACAAATTTAACCCCAGTGTAATGTCGGGGTAGGGAGACAGACAGGTGAGCCCTAATCTACCCGCCACTCAGTCCCTGCCTACTTGCACGGCCCGTCCTAGGCGACGGCGTACAACTGGGCGACGGTCCCTATGCTCAATAAGTGCACGACAGACAAACAGACAAGGGTACACAGAAGCTAAGGGAAATGGGGCAGTTGCCCACGGCAACACCGTGAGCAACAAGAGTAGTGAATGAGCCGAGTCAAACCAGGAGTGTACGAGGTACCAAACGCAGAGCAGGAGAGTAGTCAGTAAAGCCATACCTATCGTGTCCCCAGTTTTGCCCCATCGCCACATCTGGCCGCCACCCAAGTTCCAGTAAGTCTACCTGTCCATGCTGAATAACGACCATTCCATTAAAAGAACTCAATAACGACTGTCAAAAGCACAGATCATATTTGATGTCTTTCTTCATATTTTTTAGCCTTAACATATGCTAAGGGAACATGGGCTTAAGAGCAGTCCAAGAGCATAATGAGCAATCCTGAATGAGTTGAGAAAGAACCCAAGGGTTACAGCAAAAGATTGACTAAAGACTTTACAAACTGAAAAAGCTTCTGTTCATGTATCCAATACTAGAAAACTGAAGTATACCACGAAGAAAGCTACTGCTGTCCAAAAAAATGTCACAATGCTTCTGGGAAAATGTTCTATGTACAGATAGGACAAAAGTTGTGTTTTAGCATAAATGTACAACGCTATGTTTATAGTAAAAAGAACACTGTACACCAACACCAAATACTTATCTCAAATGTGAGTGAGGAGGAGGCATCATAGTTGGGGTCTGCTTTCTATCTCAGGGCCTGGACGCCTTGTGATCATTGAGGGAACAATGTATCTAAAGGTGTCAAAACATTTTACAGGAGAATGTAAGGGCTTCAATCCATGACCTCAAGCTGAAGAGAAGTTGGGTGATGCAACAAGACAATGACAAAAACACACAAGTAAATCAACTAAAGAATGGTAGAAAAAGATGATAATTTATGTTTTTGAATGGCAACGTCAGAGTCCTGGGCTTAACCCTATCGAGCTACTGTAATATGATCTAAAGAGGGTTGTGCACTCAAGTTTTTCCAGAAATATTGATGAACCAAAACACATTTGCAGGAAGGAATAGTCCAAAATTCCTCCTAATTGTTGTGCAAATTTTATTTGTAGCTACAGGAAACGTTTGGTGAAGGTGATCGCTGCCAAATTGGGCTCTACACGCTATTAAAATCAAGGGTTCACTTTTTCTCCCTGCACTGTGGAGGTTTACTCATTTTACTCAATAGAAGGCATGAACAGTACAACTGTTTGTGTGTTATTTGCTTAGTTATATTATGTTTATCTATAATTGTGACTTAGATAACAATCAGACTACATTTTATTAGTAAACAATGCAGAAGTTCAGGTAATTCCAAAGTCTTCGCTTATTCTTGCAACTGTATATAAATCAAAACACTTTACACTCAAGTAATGCCCTAAGAATCAGAAAAAGGAGTGCTAGAACATATCTTAAGTCCTATATTTATTGCATGTGTTCTTTTTCTGTCTGACTTATCTTCATGGTTGTAAAGCCCGCAGTAACTGACCACCAGCGTTCCCCACTCACCAGAAGCCACGACCACAGACTCTGAAGCCTTGCCAGTGTTTCCTTCTCCTGAAACCCCAGCACACACTGCTCTCCTCCGGTCGTTGCCCGTAGGGTGCACAGGCGCTCGCTCCCGGTCTTAAAGTGTCAGCGTGCGCACCAGGAAATTAATTCAAAACCAATCCCAGCATACCCGGGACTTTAAAAGGAACCCTGTCCACTTCCGCATTGCCAGAGCAATGTTGTGCCTAGCCCTGGGTTGGTCTGCAAAGTTTCCCAAGTATTATACTGTATCCTGTATCCTTTATCAAGTGTCCGTGTTTGGTGTCAAGTCCTGTGTACATAACAACTTCAGTATCCGTGCCAAGTCAAGTGTCCGTGCACTGTCAAGTGTCCTGTGTCCATACCAAGTCAAGTGCCCAGTGTCCCTACCAAGTCAAGTGCCCAGTGTCGGTACCAAGTCAAGTGCCCAGTGTCCAGTCCAAGTAAAGTGTACAGTGTCCGTGCCAAGTCCAGTGTCCATGCCCAGTTAAGTGTCCAGTGTCCGTGCCAAGTCAAGTGTACAGTGTCCCTGTCAAGTGTCCTGTGTCCCTACCAAGTCAAGTGCCCAGCGTCCGTACCAAGTCAAGTGCCCAGCGTCCGTACCAAGTCAAGTGCCCAGTGTCTGTGTCAAGTCAAGAGTTCGAGACGACTTCAGTGTTCATGTCCGGTTATCCAGCACAAGCCTGCTTCCGATAGTCTGGCACAAACCTGCTTCAGATAGTCCGGGACAAGCCAGCTACCCAGGTGCTCTTGCCCCAGTGTCTGTCATAGACTTTTCGTTTGACCAGCTGCTACTCTGCTATGGCGGAACGGCCCAGTGGGTCCACATACCCCACAGTCATGAAATTTTTCTTAGGCCATGGATCCCGCTGGTTAATACAAGACGCCGGTCCAAGCAATGCAAGCAAACGTGCTAGATTTCCGGGCATGCCAGGATCAGCTTCTGCAAACAGCCAATGCTATTGCCACACTCTTGGATCTTGCTTCAGTTGCTGCCCCACCTACTCCACTGCCCGCCAGAACCTCAGTCATTTAGTTGCCACTTCCACCTTGGTACAATGGAGTTTATTGTGGAATATCTAGGAGTGAAGAAATGTCACAACTTTTTGCAATGGTGACATCCTATTACAGTACCACGCTCGAATTCAGTAAGGTCTTTAGAACGACCTATTCTTTTACAATTGCTTGTAAAGGCAGGCTCCATGGCTTGATTTTATACACCTGTGGCAATGGGACTTTATGAAACACCTGAATTTAATGAGTTGTGTCCCAATACTTTTGTCCATATCGTGTATATTTGACATACAGTGTTGGTCCAGACTGAAAGTAGTGATAAATATATATGTAACCTGTTGTCCATCTGCATTTCAGCCCACACTACTGCTCTATAGTCCATTATTTTATTCCCAGAAAATCAATCCACAATTTGAGAACTTGCAGATATATCTAAACAGAAAATAACTAGAATGTCGTGTGGAGAGCTTTTTTTCTCGTTTTTTTTTTTTTTCTTACCTGACTACCCGCTAATTATTTAGCGGTCATGGCAAAAGTATCCATCCATAGAGGGAAAATAATATTGCATTGATGAATAAAATCTCTTGATTTATATGTTTATTAAAATGAGACTTTAGGGCTCTGTTATACCTCTCTATGGCTCCAATTTCATCCGGAAGCTTACAGATGTTATTTTCTTTTGGATTTTTAATAAATTGTGGCATTCTCCATTACTATTGTATTCTGCCCTAGATAGTGTTTCTAGGGGAGAATAGCTACGTAATATGGTTCCTCCATGCGGCGGCAGGTGAAGTGCTTACAGTTCATTTAACGTCTGCGGTCGCTGACTGCAGACCCCTCTCATCCTGCTGATGCCTTCCCCTCCGGAGATGCCAGCACATGCGGCCGCCCTGTCCCGCAATGACCACTAGGGTACGCGCGCACGAGCTCAGTCACGGCCTTAATGAGCCAGCGCGCACACATGTGTAAGATTGAACTGATTACTCCCAGATCACCCTGGACTATAAGAAGTACCCTGCCCCTTCCTTCATTGCCTGAGCGTTGTTGTGTTTACCCATGTTAGTCTTTGCAAATGGTCCCCTAGTGTTTTCCAGTTCCCAGTGTTCCCGTACCTGTTACCTGTATCCCGTGCTACCTTGTTCCTGTGCCATAGAGAGTTGAAGTCGTGTTGTGCCGTATACTACACCTGCTGTGTTACACCACGCCTGTTGTCTGCTGCCATGGTCCCATCCGAGCCTAACCATCGCAATTGTCTGAATTACCACAGGTACCCTTATTCGAACTATAGACATTGACTTGGTATTCTGTTGGCCAGCTGCTATCACGCTCTGGCGGTACGACCCAGTGGGTCCACATACCCACAGATCGTGACAGTTCTATAGTACAGAGCCACAGGGACTCCGTATTATCTCCGTGCCCACAGCTCCGCCGTGTGCATAAGGCCTTAGACTGAAAATCCACAAGCACATTCCACAAACTGGTTGTTGGTGAATAACATCCCAAAATAGAAATAGTGCTGGAGATTTTAGAACTGTTCCTCATTGGACCATGTGTTAATATGTATGTCACCGCCATTAAAGCACATTCTGCTCCATTTGCAATGCACACTTCACAGAGGGAAATTATTCTTATCCATTAAACCAGAATAATGATTAATACCTAAGCATCCATGTTATCATTTTCTCTGGTTGACATAATTTCTATGTCATGTTGCATTCTTGCAATGTCTATGTCTAGACTGTTGAATTTCTTGCTGAGACCTGAATCCAAACAGAGCTTGTCTTCTACTTTGAGTAATCATTAGCTGGTAATTTCTTGGGGCTGTAGGCAGCTTGTAAAGCAAGTGTTGAGCTGGTGTTTTGTACTGTGGTTTAGATTAACACAGGGAGAGTTTGGAGGAAGCCCAGGGTGACAGTGCTTTGCTAGACTATTCATTTTCATCCATTCCAGCTGGGAGCTTGCAGCCATTTTTAAAAGGACTTATGGCAGTGCAGAATGGTGTAAAATGAGTCTGTTCCCTGTTCTTCATGCCTGAGAGCAAATGAAGCGTACATCCATTTTTATGCACATAGGTCTGTCAGATGTAGGCAATTTGAAAGAGGACATTATAAATCTATCAGCTTAATATTTGTAGTGAGAAATGCACGACTTTGAAGGAAAGTAACCAGAAATATTTACTTTCCATTTAGCATAATCTCTAGACACCAGCGAGATAACTGTATGGACATTTCTATTGCATATGTAAATGAAGATAAAACAGTAGGGTCGGCCTTAGGCTAGAGGATACCCTGTGCATGTTTATTTTGGCGCCATTTACATTCTACCTCAGTACATATAATATACAACTGCTATATACTGTACTCACACACAATATCGCTATTTTCTTTATACATATAATATCACAAAATATTGTACTCACATATAATACTTCTATATACTGGCCACAAAATATACTGCTATATACTGTACAGACTTATAATATCACCAAATAATTTACACACATATAATACTGCTATACTATACCCACATATAATATCGCTATATACTGCACACATATAGTATCACTAACTATTGTACACATATACTATATACTATACCCACATATAATATCGCTATATACTGCACACATAATATCACTAACTACTGTACACATATACGTAATACTATATACTATATATTATACCCACATATAATATTGCTATATACTGTACACATAATATCGCTATGTGCTGTTCTCACATATAATCTAATATACACTATACCCACATACTGTATAATATTGCTATATAGTGTACACTAGGGATGCACGGTGCATCGAAACTTCGATACTGTTTCGATACTGTGCATCCCTAAACTGTTCGATACCGCTATTTCCTGTATTTCGATACTGAGCTGCGCAGCCGCCCAGCTCAGTATAGTAACACATGAATGTATGGGAGCGCGGCTGCGGCTGTGTAATTCAGCCACAGCCCCGCTCCTGAGTCATGATAAGTTTGCGGGGTCAGGATGATGCGATGCGGCCAGCGCTGCACTAATGAGCGGCGGCACTGGAGACAGAACATGGTGGGCGTACTGCAAAACACCCCCATGTTCTGTCTCCAGTGCCTGAACTGCCGCTCATTAGTGCAGCGCCGGCCGCACCTCCTCATGCTGACTGCGCACGCACTTCCTGTCAGGAGCGGGGCAATGGCTGTATTACACAGCCGCAGCCCCGCTCTATAACGGCGGAGATCAGAGAAACCTCTCATCTCCGCTGTTATTCCCCTGAATGCTGCGATCACAGCTGACTGCAGCATTCAGGAGAAAATGAGAAGGGGGGATGCCCCTGGATCGCGTCACAGGGAATTCCTGTGACGCGATCGAGGGCCATACCATATATGGGTAGACAGTCCAGGGTCTATTGACGGACCCCAGGGCTGTCTTACCATATTTCATGTTGTTAGGACATACCCAAGTATGTCCTAACAACTGCCTGTGTGCTATCTGTCCACAGGTTAATGTACTGGCACATAGCTCATATATGTCAGTACATTAAAGTTTAAAAATAAAGTAAAAACAAAGTATTGTTAAATTTAAAAAAAAATACACATTCACCTTTTTTACAATAAAGATTAAAATAAGTCTCAATACATAAAATATTCACACATTCAGTAATGCCGCGCACAACAATTTTTTAGCATCATTTATGATGTGTACGCTGTAAAAAAATGAAATAAACACAGCTTTCTATCACTTATTAATGTGAGGCGCGAGGTGCGATGAATTTAACCTCCATGTTCCTCACATTAATAGTAATTAACCCCATCATGTACCTCACACATTAACCCATTATGACTGAGAAACATGATGGGATTAATTACTATTAATGTGAGGCGCGTTCAAAATTCATCACACGTCGCGCCTCACCTCAGAAAACGGAAGAATTTTTTTTATTACTGTTGGCAAAAGTATCGAAATTGGTATCAAAATCGCAATACTAAACGAAGTATCAGTATCGAAGTCCAAATTCTGGTATCGTGACATCCCTAGTGTACACACATATTATCGCTATATACAGTACACACATAATGTTGCTACATGCTGTACTCACATATAATTCTGCAATAGTGTACTCACTAATATTGCTATATACTGTACACGTATAGTATAACTATCATACTCTATATACGTAAACACATAATATAACTAAATATTGTACACATAAAAAAGCTATATACTATACACATATAATATCACTAAATACTGTACACACACACATAATAACTCTATAAACACACTATACCTACATATATCACTATATACTGTACATACATATAATATCGCTACATGCTGTACTCGCATATAATACTGCTACAATATATCCTGGTCTCACATAAAATATCGCTATATACCTAACATATATAATACTGCTATATGCTGTACTCGCATATAATTCTGCAATATAGTGTACTCATATATAATACTGCTATATATTGTACACAATATCACTATATACTTTACACATATACTGCTACATACTGTACATACATATAATATTGCTAATAACATACACCTATAAAATGTCTATATCGTATATACACATACTGCTATATACTGTAAACATATATAATATAGCTATACACTGTACACATATAATAATGATATAAAATATCAGCATTATATGTGAGGATATAATATTCTCACATATATTATATGTGAGAATATAATACCGCTATAAACTGTACACACATATAATATTGTTATATACTGTAGCTTTCAAATGAGCCCCCACTCGACCCCCCCGTGCCATTTAAGATTTTGCTGCCCCTGCCCACCCCACCTCTCTAAAGGGCGTGGGGTGTTTTTTTTGGCGTTAACTGGTAGATTTTATAACCCCATTACATCCCACCAAATTTCAACCCTCTACCTCGAGCCGTTCAAAATTTATGAGGGTGTTCCGGAACTTTTGGTGGGCACTGTATAATATACTGTACACAGTTATATTATCGCTTTATTCTGTACTTCTATATACTTTAGTCACATATAATATTGTTATATACTGTACACATATCGCTATATATACCTAACACATATAAAATCACTATATATACTGTTCACATATAATATTGCTATATATGGTGCACAAATTAAACTGGTAAAACCTATACCCACATACTGTATATTATTGCTAGATTCTGTAAACAGATAAAATATTGCTATATACTGTATGTACACATATATTGACGCTACATGCTGTACTCAAATGTAATTTTTGCTATATACTGTACTTACATATCATACTGCTATATACTGTACACAAACACTGTAGTTTTTCAAAGATCATGTGAAAGCCACAATGCATAAATATACTATCACAGTATGATACATTTGCATATACACCATCAGCCATGACATTAAAACCACCTGCTTAATATTGTTTAGTTCCCCCTCGTGTTGCCATTACAGCTCTGCCACCATAGAGGACTCTACAATACCTCTGATGGTATCTGCCACCAGCATGTTAGCATCAAATCCTTTAAATTGTGAGGTGGGTACCCCATGGATCGGACTTGTTTTTCCAGCAGATCCCACAGATGCTCAATCAGGTTGAGATCTGGGGAAGTTTGAGTCCAAGTCAACTCTTTGTCATGAACCTCAAACTATTCCTGATCGATTTTTGCAGTGTGAAGAGGAGGGCGATACATCACAGAGTAATCTGTAGATGCTCCTGCAGCCTGTTTATTGACAGTGACAGCACCCCTTGTACTCAGAAGTGCTGATGTGCACTGTGAAACTGCACAGGTCGTACACCCCTAGGGAAGCCCACTAAAACAGTGTGTAAAATTTGTCTCTTTTAGATAATTGTGGTCCTATCATTGAGGCTATAGATATTTGGTATTATGTTCTACTAAATACTGTAAAATTGGCTAAATACGTAAAAGTTTAGCATTGTTGTAAATTGTATATAATCAATAGATGTAGTAGTTAGATACCAGTGATCCATACAACTCCTTAGGCTCTGTTCACACCTCCGTTGTGCTGTTCCGTTGTTCTAATGGAACCAACGCTTGCCGACGGAACCTATTGACTATAATAGGTTCCGTCGGCTTTCCGTCGGGGTGTCTGTGATTTTATCGGACACAATAGCGCAGCATGCTGTAAACACTGGCGGATCTGCGACGGAGGCCCCTGGCAGAGCCTCCGACACAGATGTGAACATAGCCTTATTGCTAGACGCTAAACATATGTATATTTACCCAACACACACCTATATTCAGGGTATGTTCAGAAAATTTTAGCCATGGATATGGCTGTAAATCTGCTGCAAACCTAAAACGAATATGCATGTGTTACATGCCTATGTTGCATCAAATTTTGCCACACATTTTACCCTTTGGTGTAAAAAAACTGAAATAAATTTAAATGTGCCCTAATTTTTTTATTGCTGTGTGTGAATGTGGTTTGTAAAGCCAAGTCAATTGCATTGTATTCTGCTTTACTGAAAGATTTTTAGCACCAAAAATATTCAACAAATCTTTCACTTCTGGACTATACACCATGTCGGATTACATACAGTGGGAGCGTTTGAAGCACTCTGCTGAACGAATGCCACAGACGTGTGCAACAAAATGCCAATATAGTTGCACATGTCTGCACCCATTAAAAAAAACATGAGGTATTTTATTTTTTGTTTGCATACAGTTTTATTGAAAATCGCAGATGACTGTGCTCCTCAATACTAGTGAGTAAATAGCATACTGGCCAAACATATGTTGGCTAATGCAAGTTTGTTGAATTTGTAGGCATATATGCCAAAAGTGGTGTGAACCTAAACAGACAGCAAGGGCCCGGACACACGATAAAAGAGTAGGGGAGGGCCAACATGACCAGGGTTACAGGGGAGTTAGAGGTTAATAGGTTTGGGAAGAAGGGGAGGAAAAGGGGGTAGTGGCATAAAGGGGGCGTAGGTTAAGTGTGAAGGATTGGCCTGACACAGCTTCTGTGTCGACGCCCGTGGTTAATCAGCCTGCATCTGTTCCTAGGTCTGCTAGAATGACTCGATCTGCTACCACTCAGGCTGGTAGGCTGAGCAGTGGGAGAGCCTATCGCAGCCTGGCCAGATGGTTCTAGCTCCCGCCCTTGATCTACTTATACCTTCTATTGCTGCTTGTCCTTTGCCTGTGATTCTCTTGTTTCCTGGCTCTGCTGTTCCTGCTGATACCATTGACCTCTGCTTCATATTGACCCTGACTTGACTGACTATTCTCCTGCTCTGCATTTGTTACCACATACACTCCCGGTTTGACTCGGATCGTTCACTACTCTGTTGCTCACGGTGTTGCCGTGGGCATCTGCCCCACATTCCTTTGCTTCTGTGTTCCCTTGTCTTGTTTGTCTGTCGTGCACATATTGAGCGTAGGGACCGTCGCCGAGTGGCGGATAGAGGAGTTTGGCCGGACGGGTCCTGTAGCATACGGGCATGACCTGTTTGCGACTGCAGGGTCTGCAGAGTCGCCTGGGATGTCCCCCCCGGCGATGCTCTTACCGGAAGTGATGGCGTCTCTTCCCCTTTGGTTTCGGCGGTCGCGGCCTCCAGAGCGCCTCAGTCCGCAAGCGCTGCCTTGGATTCGGCGCAGGCTTAGGAGCCCCACGAGGGACCCTCCAGGCCGGTCTTCCGATTCCACTGTCCGGGGGCGGGGGTCCAGGTCTGAGAGGAATCCTGTTTGCAGGCCGAGCCCTGCAGAGAGAGAAGGACAGAGGGGGGGGCTTCTGTCTCCCGGTCTACACCATGTGGAGCTGCGGTAGGCCGGTCTGGCAATGCTCCTGTCAGACGGCCCGCCAGGCGCATGAATGATGTCCCTAGGCTTACGGACAGGCTGCAGTCGGCGGTACTGCAGAGGTGTGCTAATGATAACGATGCAGAGAGGATGTCGGGATGGCCCCAGTCAGCGACGATGGTACCCAAGGTACGAGAAGGTGGTAACGGCTGTAGAGCCTGCGGCAGTGGTCCTGGTCCCAGATGTCCGGAGGTCGCTGAAGATGGTGCCGTGCCTGATGTGGAAGGTCGTGGTGGGGATTTCATCACTCTGGCTGGTGTGAACTTAGCGCCCACGCAGCTCGTTGAGTCAGGATCACCTTTTCCTACTTTTCCTGCTATATTTAGGTCCCCAGGGGTTGGGGGTGTCTCCCAAGGGGGGTCAGTTAGAGATTCGGGTAGTAGTGGGGTGGTGTCTGCGTCTAGCGAGGGGGAAGATGTCCGCGAATTATTGGGTTGTGTGAAAGCTTTGCTGGCGCGTTGTGAGGGTGGTTGGTCGCATGCCCCTGCCCCGGTCTCGGCGTGGGTTCTTGGGTCGGGTGAATCATTGGCAGAGGATGTGCGCCCCTCAGGGGCAGCGCCCCCGGGGGGGTGGGGGTGGGGTTACGGTATCGGTACAGACTTAAAAATATAAAGAGGTGGATAGGGTGAGGTTGGATGATAAGGCAAAAGGGGAGGTGTATGTCTGTTTCGAGGGACCTTTGGGCGCTCCTTTAAAACCGGAAGTTAGGGAGAAGATTTGGAAGGATGAATATGTGGAAATATTCTCCCTTCTCCCCTTAGAGAAATTTAATTTAGATAAAGGTAAGAGGTGGGAGAGTAAAAAAGAGGAAGAGGAGAAGCGAAGATATCGGTTAATCCCGCAAACATTCTTGAACTGGTTGCAGGCTTTTGCCATTCTGGCGAGCGTTATAGGTGAAAAGGCACCGGAAAATTGTTCTGCCCTTTTCAGTTACATGGATGCGATAGGCGAGGCCCATCGGGCGTATGGGGGGCAGACATGGTTGCGATATGATGATCAGTTTAGACAAGCAATTCGTCCAAATATTAGATGGGATAACAAGGACATTGGGCATTGGTTAAGGGTGATGGCCCCGGCTAAGTTTGGGCACTCCTTTCCTCTGGACAGACCGGTCAAACCCGAAGTGCGACAGGCGGAAGGTTGGGATTATGCTGGCAGTTCAATGATGGCCAATGCAAGTTTGGGGCGGCCTGTAAGTTTAAACATTCCTGTTCGTCCTGCCGCGGGACTTCACATGGGTCCGCAAAATGTTTTAAAAAAGGTAAGGGGAGAGGTGGGGGTAGTGGTAGCAATGGGTCTGACGCCGGTGAAGTGGGTAGAGATGGAACCCTATCTAAATAGGTTCCCGAACAAAGAGAGCGGCAGAATGTTGTTACACGGTTTTCAGTTTGGTTTTAAAATCCCTTCCCCCCCTCACCTGGTTCCATTTTCGGTGCAGAATTTGTGATCAGCGCTGCAATATCCCGAGGTGGTTATGGACAAGTTGTGTAAGGAAGTATGGTTAGGAAGAATGTCGGGCCCCTTCTTGTCTATCCCAATCCCTGATCTTGTGGTCTCCCCTCTGGGGGTCGTGCCATAGAAGGGGCCGAATAAATTTCGGCTCATTCATCATCTGTCTCACCCGCGGAGGTTGTCTGTTAATGACGACATCGCCCCAGAGCTGTGCTCGGTAGTTTATACGTCATTTGATGCGGCGGTGGAATGGCTACGGCGCTACGGGACGGGTGCGCTTATGGCAAAGACCTTCTTCCTGTGCACCCCGATAGTCAGACTGTTAGTATGTTACTGGAATGGGGCATATTATGTGGATCGTTGTCTTCCCATGGGCTGCACGGTTTCTTGCGCCTATTTTGAGGCTTTCAGTACTTTCCTTGAATGGGGGGTTTGTGATGTGGCGGGGATCACATCGGTCATTCATTACTTAGATGACTTTCTATGCGTAGGCCCCTCGTGTTCATCGGTGTGTGCTAATTTATTGGGTGCAGTGCAATGGGTGGCTCATCGTTTTGGGGTTCCTTTGTCCCCGGAAAAAACGGAGGGTCCCAGGACTTGCATTGTTTTTCTAGGGATTACATTGGATTCTGCTCCTCTCTGATGACGCGGACCGGAAGTGGGGCAGCGCCATCTTGGTACCCCGCACCAGACGCCGTTTTTCGTCACTTGATTGTGCCTCCTCCTCCTCTTACATCACGAACACCTGAGCTACGCTCCATATATTGGTAGATTCTAGCAGCTTGACCCTAACCCCGGACGAAGGCAGTCGCCGAAACGCGCGTCGGGTCCAGACATCTTCATCATGTCCACTGGTATGTCATAGAGCTATTACTGACTTTCTTACCTGGTACTGGCTTGGTACCTCGTTGTGTGTCTATACACATTGTTGCATGTTACCTGTAGTACTGACCTTGTAAAACATACTATGGTGTACATTGGGTTATTATACATACGCAGATAATCATTATACTCAGGTATCTGCAATATTATCATTTCTACATACACACTCTTATAGAGGCAACCCAGATAGTACACACATGCATTCCATCCCTTGTTGACCGTCTTTTTGCCATTATTCACTAGGCTTTATTAGCTACAGGTCCGCATAGGCACGCACACTATCTTCTTTTGCTGTATCAACAAATAAACAAGTCTGTATAGACTCATGTCACATTAACATCCAGTGCATGATTGCTCTCGATGTCTTTTTATTGAGTGACTCATTCCCTGTTCCAGTTTTAACCTTTTGTCATGTTTTCATGTTAATAAAATTTTGTATTTTGTTACTAATTTGTCGTGCTTCAGTCGATCATTTTCTTTGTTGGATTTATCTATTGTTGATCGATGCACCAAGGTATCTTGGTCATTACCTGGGACGTAGACACAGTAGATTTCATATTGTTCAGCAACTTTGCTTTATATTGAACATCACTCTGTGTCTGTGCCCCTCTTCGGTGGTATTGTATTTGTTTATACTTAACTCTTTCTGTGTTCTCACAGAGTCCAATACATCGGGTCCCATGGACTATAAAGCCAGGGAATGCGCCTGGCGTTCTCAGATGGAACAGGTTTTTAAGGATGAGTCCCCAATACATGGTTTTAATGTGTGCAGAAACGTGACTGAGCTCCAGAACAAATATACCAATTTATTACACCGCCGCATGAAAGTGTGGTGGAATAAAACCTTCTTGGAAAATTATATCCAGAGAGACCTTGTCCCAAGGGGTCTAAGAATTCAGATCTTCCCATCTTTTCCTATTATAGAAGAAGAATTTATCTCCAAGTGGGAAGAGGTATGCAACCAGGGCTCCAGAAAATTCATGGAACTTCTGGTTGACCTCAACCACAAAATGATACTGGCCATGGATGTAGAGATCGAAAGTGTACAGGCACAATTATTCCCACTCATGTCGGCAGATGGTATGTCCAAATTTAAACATAACCTTGATATCCAATTTGTGGAGTGGGAGAAAGACATCCAAGAAATTAAGTCCAGAAAATTTTCCAGAGATATTGGAGATTTCCAAAATAATAAAGTATACAGGTGGAGAAGAAACCAGGCCCCAGGTGGTCTCAACCGTACTCCTTCCATCTCCTCTATTTCGTCTCAGAGTGAAACCGATACCATGCCTTATAGATCTACCTTCAACACTCGGCCTAAAAGAAAACTGGCACAAAAACAAGCAGCTAATAAAAAACGACCAGATGTACGAGAACCGAGTAGTCAACTAAAGGTAATTAATTTGTCTTCACATGTATTCTCTAAAATTGATTTGGAATTGATAGCCAAGGGCCTGACTTTTTCACCTAGTGCTGCTTTTGATATGTTTTCTGCAGTAAAAGATTTACATGTCTTTGGCCGCTCACTTATTTTCAACAAATGGTTCAACAAACCAGTGGACAGGGATCTGTTCCCTACATCTGAGGAACAGCAGGCACTCAAGGCGCTTGAAGACTTGCTGGCAGAACATAATATTGATGAAACGGCAGGTAATATTCCTGCATGCATTAGGATTAAGTCAAAAAACTTCCCTGCCCTTAGTATATGCCCCGCGGTGGACCTCTTCATTAAATCAGTAACCCAAGAATTTTATAACATCCCAAGATATATCAAATGTGATAACCTAACTTCGTTAGAGAGAAACAGCTTAAAACAATTGAAAAAAATCAAAGATGTGGTATTCAAGGCAGCAGATAAAGGGGGCAATGTGGTGGTGTGGCCATGTGTCATGTATGAGGCAGAGGCAAACAGACAACTGCGAGACAAACATTGCTACAGGAGGCTGACCTTCAACCCTCTGTCAGCCTTTAAACGGGAGTTGCAGATCAAACTTCTGCAGGCAGTGGAAGACAATGTTATCTCTAAAGAACTCAACTTGGCACTTACAATTGATGAACCCACAGTTCCTACCCTTTATCTGCTGCCTAAGATCCACAAAAATGAGAGGATTCCACCAGGGAGACCTATCATCTCTGGCAGGGGCAGTCTCACTGAAGGGATATGCAGATTCATTGACCACCATTTAAAAAATCTGGTGGTCAATTTACCATCGTATATTCGCGATACTGCTGATCTTTTGCAGAAGATCAGCGGTATCAGCATTGATGGTGACATGCTCCTAGTTACCATCGATGTAGAGTCTCTCTACACATGCATTAAGCATGAAGACGGCCTGAGAGCAGTCCAGTATTTTTTGTCAACATCAGAACTTGACAAATCATTATGTGCATTTATTGCACAGATGCTTGAACACATCCTAACACACAATTTCTTTGTGTTCAATGATCATTTCTACCTACAGCTCCAGGGAACAGCTATGGGGGCAGCGTGTGCACCATCTTACGCTAATCTTTTCCTGGGGCTGTGGGAGAGGACTCTTTTCTCAGATGACCGGGAGGAATCAATGGCGCGGGTCCTTTTCTGGGCCCGCTACATTGATGATATTCTGGTCATCTGGAAGGGCACACATGCGGATCTGGATTCCTTCATGGTTGGCCTTAACATGAACGATATAAACCTTAAATTCACCCATAAAGCACATCCTAGTTGTGTGGATTTTTTGGATGTGAAGATTTTCACTGATGAGAGGGGCTTCATACATAGTGACGTCTTCCGTAAGGAAACCTCTGTGAATGCACTGCTCCACTCTTCCTCATCTCATCCCCCACAGACCATTTCAGCGGTCCCCATTGGACAATTTTTACGGATTAAGAGGATATGTTCCTCTGACTCGCTTTTTGAGAAACAGGCAGTAGATTTGAAACGTCGTTTCCTAGAGCGAGGATACAGTGCTAGATCCATAAAAAAAGCCTATCGTAGGGCAAAAGGGACTTCTAGGGATGATCTGCTTTTCCCTAAAAAGAAGGCAGAGAAACAGAACCAAGTCAGGTTCATTACAGGATACCATTCTCGATGGCCTCAAATGAAGGAAATCCTCAAAAGATACTGGCCTATTCTCCTGACCGATCCCTCCCTAAACAGGTTTATTACAAAATATCCCTCTGTGACTGCAAGACGATCCAAAAATCTAAAAGACCATCTTGTAAGAAGTTTCTATGACCCAATAAAAACTAAATATCCATTTGGGACCAAGGGTCCAAGATGGGGTTGTAAGCCCTGCGGAAGATGCGTAGCGTGCCCTAATATAGAAGATGTCACTACTTTCACCGATGTATCTGGCAGTAAAACTTTTAATATCACTCATTCCATCACATGCAATACCAAAGCCGTCATATATTATGCTGTATGTCCGTGCCCGAAGATTTACATTGGTCTTACTTCCAGAGAGCTGAAGGTGCGGGTACGTGAACATATGGCCGATATAAAGCGAGCAGCAGGGGCAGAAATTTTGGAGATGTTGAAACCTGTGGCTCGACATTTTAGAACACACCACGCATGTGATCCCTCCAAGCTGAAGGTGAGAGGGATTGATCATATCATATGCGGTACGAGAGGCGGGGCCACCAAACAAAAACTCGCACAATGTGAGTCTCGGTGGATCTGGACCCTTGGGACAATGTCTCCATATGGATTAAACGAATCTTTGAGCTTTGTTTCGTTTTTGTAACCATTGACTCCTTGTGGGTCTTGGCTTTTATTTTTTCCTCATCCCTGTTGTCATTTTTAAAAATTAACTACCCTCTTTTGTTGTGTTTTTCTGATATACAGAACTATGATACTCTTTCATTGAGTTCATCTGAGGAGGTGTCCTGCGGTCCATTCTTTGCTACTACTAGGAGGAAACAAGAGACACTATACTGCGTTCTATATATATTTTCTGCATTTGTCATCATATAGATTTGGTAGTATTTGCATCATATATCACCCATCCATTATTATATTTTTCTTCCATCATGTATGGATCACTTTGATCCTTTATTTTGTATGTATCCATTGCGAATACGTTATTTCTGTATTTTGCTATAATATGTTTTTTTGTGTATGTGTTCTTTATCAATTTACTTAGCACTACTACTAGTATCTATTAGGCATAACTATATATATTCAGCTCTTACAAACATAGAGAACTTTAAGTGACTTATATGCTGTATGTATAAGACATTCGTATGTATTGTATCTTCGTACCAACACATGTGGCTGTAATACTATGTTTTTTTTAGACCTAGCATTTAGGTGTTACTCAGTATTGATGTCCATAGCATAATCGGGTGTCCACCATATTTGTATTGTTACACACACATTGACTAGATTTCCTTGCTTCCCCATGTCTCATCTTATTCCCAGCACAATTCACTAGCATCACACTCCACACCTGTCATCCCCTTTTACAATTCCATCAGCATTCACACCCATTACTTTATATACTTATAAATTTTTCATTTTCAACTTTTCACATTCACACTCTTCATCATATATATTTTTTCACCATTGCCAGGGTGTATTTATCTATCGTTCTACATCATCACCTATCCCCTCCTTCTCTTTTCCCCCCCCCCCTCCCCTTCCCTGTCCATGTTACACATTACACAATTCACACCATAGTAAGCCGTTTCATGTTACTTTTTATTTCCAGCTGTACACAATACTTTGCAAACCATTCGCATCGTAAGTTCTTTTCCTTGTTTCCTTCTGGCATATATCACTGATGGATCGTGCGCTGGTGTCCATGACATCCTGATCAGATGTTCATGTCCGAGGGGGGAGTGGCCCTGGCCTCTTCCGACCGCTGTCTAGATACAGAGTAGGATGTGTGGGGGGTGTGGTCAGTCTGCACCGCCCCACATCCTCTCTGATGACGCGGACCGGAAGTGGGGCAGCGCCATCTTGGTACCCCGCACCAGACGCCGTTTTTCGTCACTTGATTGTGCCTCCTCCTCCTCTTACATCACGAACACCTGAGCTACGCTCCATATATTGGTAGATTCTAGCAGCTTGACCCTAACCCCGGACGAAGGCAGTCGCCGAAACGCGCGTCGGGTCCAGACATCTTCATCATGTCCACTGGTATGTCATAGAGCTATTACTGACTTTCTTACCTGGTACTGGCTTGGTACCTCGTTGTGTGTCTATACACATTGTTGCATGTTACCTGTAGTACTGACCTTGTAAAACATACTATGGTGTACATTGGGTTATTATACATACGCAGATAATCATTATACTCAGGTATCTGCAATATTATCATTTCTACATACACACTCTTATAGAGGCAACCCAGATAGTACACACATGCATTCCATCCCTTGTTGACCGTCTTTTTGCCATTATTCACTAGGCTTTATTAGCTACAGGTCCGCATAGGCACGCACACTATCTTCTTTTGCTGTATCAACAAATAAACAAGTCTGTATAGACTCATGTCACATTAACATCCAGTGCATGATTGCTCTCGATGTCTTTTTATTGAGTGACTCATTCCCTGTTCCAGTTTTAACCTTTTGTCATGTTTTCATGTTAATAAAATTTTGTATTTTGTTACTAATTTGTCGTGCTTCAGTCGATCATTTTCTTTGTTGGATTTATCTATTGTTGATCGATGCACCAAGGTATCTTGGTCATTACCTGGGACGTAGACACAGTAGATTTCATATTGTTCAGCAACTTTGCTTTATATTGAACATCACTCTGTGTCTGTGCCCCTCTTCGGTGGTATTGTATTTGTTTATCCCTAGTGATAAATTGGATGCGCTGCGGGGGGAGGTGAATAGGAGGAGACGACTTAAAAGATGCTATCTTTGCTGGGCAAACTTAATTTCGCGTGTCGAATAATGGCAATAGGTAGGATTTTTTTTAGGAGATTAGTGGCAGCAACGGCGGGCGTTCGGGCTCCCCATCATTTTGTTAGGTTAACTAAGGAACTCCGGGAAGATTTGGAGGTATGGCGGGAGTTCTTGCAGTTGTATAATGGGAGCACGTTATTTATATCCCCAGTAGTGGATAATGTGCAATGGGAGTTGTTTACGGATGCATCAGGTAGCGTGGGTTTCGGCGTATATTGCAAGGGCCAATGGTGCGTGGGGCAGTGGCCGGCAGAATGGGTGACTTTGGGGTTGGTGCGCAATCTGGTCCTGCTGGAGCTTTTTCTCATATTGGTGGCGGTGGAGGTCTGGGGGGAGCGTTTCCGGGATTGCAAAGTGCGATTCCATTGTGATAACATGGGGGTGGTCTTAGCCATCAATAACGTGTCGGCGTCTTCACCCCCAGTAGTTAGGTTGTCTCGCCGGCTAGTGTTACGGTGCTTGTCACTCAATTCTTGGATTGTCGCAGTCCATGTCCCTGGGATGCAAAATGACTTTGCAGATTCTCTCTCTCGTCTACAGTGGGAGCGTTTTCGGCTGTTGGCTCCGGAAGCAGAGGTGGAAGGGATCGCCTTCCCGGAGCGGCTATGGGACTTGGTCTACGAGCAGCGGGAGATTTGATAAGGTCCTCTCTAGCGCCTGGTACATGGTTGGCGTACGACACGGTGTGGAGGGACTGGGTGGCATGGTTGGTGGGTGTGCCGGAAGCACGCTCGAGTGATGATCAGGTGGTGGCCTAATTGGGGTTATTAGGTCAGGTGGCAGATGCGGGCTGGTTGGTGTCCAAAGTGACTCGTTTTGTGGCGGCGCTAGCTTTCGGTTTTAAGCTAAGAGGTAAAAAGGATATTACAAAGGAGTTCTTGGTTGTGCAGGCTCTGAAGGGGTTTCGTAGAGGGGGGAGTTGGCCGGACGGCCGGCGTCCTGTATCTTTTGCGCTACTGGAGTGGTTAGGGGAAGTGTTGGTGGGGGTTTGTTTTTCGAGTTTTGAGGTGAAGCTTTTTAGTTTGGCTTTTTCTTGGCTCCCAGTAAAAAGAAGAAGGGGGTTTGCGGGCAGAAGATGTGTTGTGGTCGGAGGAGAAGGTAGAGTGTTGGGTTAGACGTTCTAAGACGGATCAACGAGGCAAGGGGAAGAGGGTGGTGTTAGGGGCAGTAAAGGGGGTGAGTATGTGCCCGGTGGGTTGCTTTGCCGGTTATGCTGCGGTAAAAATTCATAGTCAGGGTCCGCTATTGAGTCATGATGATGGTTCTTTCCTGTCGCGTTGTCAGTTTTCTGGTGTTTTTCTCAGATGCCTTGAGGTGTTAGGTTTGAATGTGTCGGTTTATTCTCCTCATTCATTTCGTATCGGGGCAGCTACGGAGGCGGCAGCATGGGTGTTGGGTCCTGAGGTGGGGAAGAGGATAGGTCGTGGGAATCTGGGAGGTACAAAACTTGTGTGTGTCTCCAATTTGTGTGATGGTAGCTGGTTCGGTTACTTTCCCTTCTCTTTCCTTCTACCCCAGCCCCCCCCCCATTATTTGATTATGACTGAACTGATGGAGGCATGCCGGTGTGGAGTCACGGTGGCTTTGTGGCGGATTGGGGGTCTTTGGAGTTGGTGGTAAATTGAAGTGGGGGATTCATCATAGGGATGGTCCCTAACAATTACACAATTGCTCATGGGTATGGGCTTATTTTGGGCTCCTGCTGGGTGGTGTCCCGGGGAGTGGTTTTTCATCCTTGGCAAGCCAACTGCGGAGTAGAAAGGTGCCTCTGAGCCTGTAGGGAGACGGCTGGGGGTAAGTAGTTATACAGGTGGGCAGTTCAGTGCCAAAATTTGTAGCTCCAAGGACTTCCCTTTCCACGTTATGTGTTATGTTTTATTTATAAAGCAGTGTTTATGTAAATATGTTAATAATAAAATGGATGCTGTGGCCGAAGTTATCCAACCCACTGTCTGGCGTTTTGTTTATGGGGATGGTTAAGTGGGGGGGGACAAGGTGGAGGGCCACAGGGCTTAGATAAAACAGGAGAATAATGGGGGAGGTGGTATTTTAGAAAAATATAAAAGAGGGTAATATAGGACGAGCTCTGTAATCCTATGGTCAAGCAAGGGCCCGGACACACGATAAGAGTAGGGGAGGGCCAACATGACCAGGGTTACAGGGGAGGTAGACGTTAATAGGTTTGGGAAGAAGGGGAGGAAAAGGGGGATAGTGGCATAAAGGGGGCGTAGCTTAAGGAAGACACATAAGGCAAGGAGCAGCAGCTTCGCGCCATTCAGGAGGACAATAAAACATTGTCCCGCCCTCCCTCCCTAATGTTGGTTGTGGTTCTTGCAGTTATGTTTTGTGCTGTTATTTCGTGGTATTGCTGGTCTTTTTTCTTTTACAGGGGACGGCTGATGGAGGCATGCCGGTGTGGAGTCACGGTGGCTTTGAGGCGCATAGGGTGTACTTGGAGTTGGTGGTAAATTGAAGTGGGGGATTCATCATAGGGATGGTCCCTAACAATTACACAATTGCTCATGGGTATGGGCTTATTTTTGGCTCCTGCTGGGTGGTGTCCCGGGGAGTGGTTTTTCATCCTTGGCAAGCCAAATGCGGATTAGAAAGGTGCCTCTGAGCCTGTAGGGAGACGGCTGGGGGTAAGTAATTATACAGATGGGCAGTTCGGCGCAAAAATTTGTAGCTCCAAGGACTTCCCTTTCCTCGTTATGTGTTATGTTTTATTTATAAAGCGGTGTTTATGTAAATATGTTAATAATAAAATGGCTGCTGTGGCCGAATTTATCCAACCCACTCTCTGGCGTTTTGTTTATGGGGATGGTTAAGTGGGGGGGGGGGGACAAGGTGGAGGGCCACAGGGGTTAGATAAGAAAGGAGAATAATGGGGGAGGTGGTGTTTTTGAAAAATTTAAAAAAGGGTAATATAGGATGAGCTCTGTAATCCTATGGTCATGTCTTTGCTTTCTGCAACACTGTCCTACATTATAACATGGGTTGAAAAAAAAACACAGGTCCATCAATTTCCACCTCTCTCGATCAGTTATACGTAATTCATTGCTAGATTAGTCATGACCCTGAATATTATTTGTTATGAGATAAGCATCTAACCCATTTTTGAATACTGTCAATGTATCTGCCTTTACTACTTTTTCGAGTAGGGCATTCCATAGTTTAACTACTCTAAGGCTGGGTTCACACGAGCATGTTACGTCCGTAAAGGACGGAACGTATTTCGGCTGCAAGTCCCGGACCGAACACACTGCAGGGAGCCGGGCTCCTAGCATCCTAGTTATGTACGATGCTAGGAGTCCCTGCCTCGCTGCAGGACAACTGTCCCGTACTGTAATCATGTTTTCAGTACAGGACAGTAGTTCCACGGAGAGGCAGGGACTCCTAGCATCATACATAACTATGATGCTAGGAGCCCAGCTCCCTGCAGTGTGTTTGGTCCGGGACTTGCGGCCGAAATATGTTCCGTCCATTATGGACGTAACATGCTCGTGTGAACCCAGCCTTACTGTGAAAAACATTTTCCACGCAATGAATGACCCCTGGTTCTTTATAATGTCCACACATACATGTTAATCACCTCTAAGGCATCTCTAAGGCGTCTTTTTCCCATGCTGAACAAGGCTAATGTTTCTAGCCTTTCATTCTAGGAGAGACCTCCCATCCCATTTAACAGTCTAGTTTCTCTCCTTTTAAACCCTCTACATCTCTCATATGTTTGTTTTTTACAATATGGAGCCCAAAACTGAATCCTGTATTCGAGATGTGGCGTTACAAGGGATTTATAGAGGGGTAATATTACATCACGGTTTTTAATTTCTCTTTATACACACCCTAAAATCTTATTTGCTTTTGCAGCTGATGCTTGACATTGAGTACTGCTGATTAGTTTACTTGTAACCAGAATACCCAGGTCCTTCTCTTATTCTGTTATCCCCGATTTTATTCCATTTAATGTATATGCATTAACCCAGGGGTGGTATCCAGCCGGTGTGCCCCGGTTCCCCCAAAACGGTTGTTAAAGTTACAGCCGGTTTGCAGAATCAGGGTGAAGTGGGAAGCCGGAACCGGTCCCCTGCACTCTATTGTATTCGCGTCCTTAGGACGCGGATACAATTGAGTACACTAGCGCTGCCTGGCGAAGCACATGATGCCTCGCCATTCGCGCTTTAGTAATGATGCAATCTGCGCGATTACATCATCCCGCCGCTGCCTCGTTCCGCTGGAGGACTGGCGTCGCTGGAGGATGGTGCGGCAACGGGACAGGTAAGCATATAATGTTTTTTTCCTTTTATTGTGGGCAGTGTTGGGTATAATAACTACAGGGGAGGACTATATAGGGGACAATAACTACAGGTGAGGAGTATATAGGGGACAATAACTACAGGGGAGGAGTATATAGGGGACAATAACTACAGGTGAGGAGTATATAGGGTCAATAACTACAGGGGAGGACTATATAGGGGTATGAATTAAAAGGGGAGGACTATTTAGGTGATACCAACTACAGGAGGGACTATATAGGGGTCACTAACTAAAGGGGAGGACTATATTGGGGACAATAACTACAGGAGAGCACTATATAAGGAACAAAAACTATAGCGGAGGACTATATAGGGGACAATAACTACAGCAGAGGACTATATAGGGGGCACCAACTAAAAAGGGAGGACTATATAGGTGGCACCAACTACAGGGGAGGACTATATAGGGGACAATAACTACAGGAGAGCACTATATAGGGGGCACAAACTACAGGGGAGGACTATATAGGGGGCACTAACTACAGCAGAGGACTATATAAGGGGCACTAACTACAGGGGATGCCACAGGGGGCCCTATCTACTGGGAACGCTACTATCTACAGAGGGCACTACAGGGAGCACCATCTACAGGGGGCTCTATGAGAGGCACTATAGGGAGTTTTACACTTGGCAACTATCGGGCAGACCAGCTTTGCTGTGTAAACAGGGCAGCGATCAGCAGATTAACGAGCAAACGCTCGATCATCTGCTGGTCGTATCGTCTTAAAAACGAAAATATGATCGTTGTCGGCAGCTTATCTCCCTGTGTAAACAGGGAGACGTGCTGTCGACATGATGATAATGTATGGGGACGAACGATCGCAGTAACGACCTGTCATCCACATCCATAGCTCCGTGTGACAGGAGCAAACGAGCGCCGATCAACGATGTATTGATGTTGATCGGTGCCTGATGCATCGGCCGAATATCAGAAGGTGTAAGAAGGCCCTTATCTACAGGGGGCTCTATGAGGGGCACTATCTTCAAGGGGCACTGTGTGTGGTGCATTACTTTACAGTGTTTGACACAATTTTATTTATGGACAGAGAGTATAGTACTATTATATTCAGGAGCGCAGTGTATAGTAGTATTATGTTCAGCACAGTGTGTAGCACTATTATGTTCGGGGGCACAGTGTATAGTACTATTATATTCGGGGGCACAGTGTATGATACAATTATATTAAGGAGCACAGTATATGATACTATTATATTTAGGAGCGCAGTGTATGATACTATTATATTTAGGAGCATAGAGTGCGACACCATGAGAATTGTATCTTCGTTTATAGGTGCGGAATTGTTGGAAAAGTGAGAAGCTGAAGACATCTGAGCGGCAAACTGCAGAAATGGGTCATGGCCGGGAGAAGTCATCATAGAGAACCAGAGAAAAAGAACGACTCCAATCTGAGAAGTCAGAAGGTAAGAAGAAAAATGCAGTCTAATTGCGGGCATCGGCGCCAGGCTGAAGAGGATCAGGAACGGAGTCAAGTGAGTAGCATCTAGGAGATCTTTTATTGAGAAGACAATGCGTTTCTGGACCGGACTGGTCCCTTCGTCAGGTCGGTACACAATTGTATACCGACCTGACGAAGGAACCAGTCCGGTCCAGAAACTGATTTAGCACCAAGGGACTGCAGTGGGTGGCAGCCGGCGATCTACACTTCACCACCTCACAATAGTCTCGGAGGAGCGCCGTCATCCCCTCACCTTTTTGCTGTACTAACTAATCTGAGAAGTCGTTACCGGTGAGTCACTAAATATAAATGTTTATTCTCCCTGTGACTGATCAGTACTATCGTTCTTTTTTTGTGAAACAACAACTCCCAGCATATCCTTACCATCATTCTGGCTATACTGGGAGCTGTAGTTGTATGCAGTAGAAACTTATGACAGGGGTTAAACTGAATTTTCAAATGATCTCTGTACTGAGCTGCATTTGTGCTGTATTTTTGTACTGAGCTTAGTTCTGATGCTGTATATATATATATACTGAGCTTTGTTCTGGTGCTCCATATATGTATGAGCTTGGTTCTGGAGTTATATATACACATCATAACAACCAAGCTCAATACATATAAACACCACCAAAAAGAAGCTCATAACATATACAAAGCACCAGAACCAAGCTCAGTTCATATATACAGCATCAGAACCAAGCTCAGTACATATATACAGTATCAGAACCAAGCTGAGTACATATATACAACTTCAGAACCAAGCTCAGTACATATTTACATCTCCAGAACCAAGCTCAGTACATAAATACCCCACCAGAACCAAGCTCCGTACATATATATAGCACCAGAACCAAACTCCGTACATATATACAGCACCAGAACAAAGATCAGTACATATATACAACATCAGAACCAAGAACAGCATTTAGAAAGGAATTAAAGCAAAGTAGAGGTGAAATTGGCAAAATAATTTATTTATTTTTTTTTGCAGAATTTCATATTTAACCCATTTTTTTTGTAACACAGAACTTTTAACAGAGAAATGCAACTCCATATTTATTGCCCAGGTTCTGCAGTTTTATGAAATATCCCACATGTGGCCCTAGCTTGCTAATGGACTGAAGCACCGGCCTCAGAAGCAAAGGAGTATCCTAGTGGATTTTGGGGCCTTCTTTTTATTCGAATATATTTTAGGCACCATGTCAAGTTTGAAGGGCTCTTGCGGTGCCAAAACAGTGGAAATCCCCAAAAAGTGACCCCATTTGGGAAACTAAACCCCTCAAGGAAATTATCTCGGGGTATAGTGAGCATTTTGACACCACAGGTTTATTGCAGAACTTATTGGAAGTAGGCCATGAAAATTAATATACATTTTTTTTTTTCAAAGAAAATGTAGGTTTAGTTATTTTGTTTTATTTCCAAGGGGAAAAAACACACTAAAGGGGAAAAAACACACAATATTTGTAAAGCAATTTCTCCCGACTAAAACAATACCCCCCATTTGGTCATAAACAGCTGTTTGGACACACGGCAGGACTTTGGTTTTTGGTGCTCAAATTTAGCAGGAATGGTTTGCGGAGGCCATGTCACATTTGCAAAGCCCCTGAAGGACCAAAACAGTGAAAACGTCCAAAAAGTTACTCAATTTAGGAAACTACACCGCTTGAGGAATTCATCTAGGGGTGTAGCGAGCATTTTCATAGATGTTTCATAGAATTTATTTGAATTGGGCAGTGAAAATAAAAACAATCCCTTTTCTTCAAAAAGACATAGGTTTAGCTCAAAATTTTTCATTTTCTCAACAAATAAAAGGGAAAGAAGAACCCCAACAAGATAAAGAGATCCTTTCATTACAGAACAGCAGTGTAAATAAAAATGCCCAAATAATGTCAAATCACATTTCTGATAATAAGAGTGAAAAACTGAAAGGCAAGTTAAAGTGTATGTTCACAAATGCCAGAAGTCTAGCAAACAAAATGGGGGAGCTGGAGGCCTTGATACTGGAAGAAAATATAGATATAGTTGGTGTTGCTGAAACATGGCTGGACTCTTCACATGACTGGGCTGTAAATCTACAGGGTTTTACACTGTTTCGGAAAGACAGGACAAATATGAAAGGCGGTGGTGTATGTCTGTATGTGAGAAATGATATGAAGGCGAGTGTGAAAGAGACAATAGTGGGTGAATACTGTGAAGAGGTTGAAACCTTGTGGGTGGAACTAGAAAGGGAGGTAAACACTGAAAAAATTACTTTTGGTGTAATCTATAGACCCCCCAATATAACTGAGGAGATGGATGGTCAGCTATATAAACAGATGGAGCGGGCTGCACAGGCGGGTACTGTAGTGATAATGGGAGATTTTAATTTCCGGGATATTAATTGGTGTCATGGTTCAGCTTCAACTGCAAAGGGGAGACATTTCCTCAACCTGTTGCAGGAAAATTTTATGGGCCAGTTTGTGGAAGACCCGACTAGAGGTGAAGTTCTGTTGGATCTGGTCACTTCTAATAATGCAGATCTTGTTGGGAATGTCAATGTTCGTGAAAACCTCGGTAACAGTGATCATAATATAGTTACATTTTACCTATACTGTAAAAAACAAACGCAGGCTGGGAGGGCAAAAACATTTAATTTTAAGAAAGCCAATTTCCCCAGGATGAGGGCTGCAATTCAGGATATAGACTGGGAAGAACTAATGTTAAATAATGGGACAAATGATAAATGGGAGATTTTCAAATCTACTTTGAGTTATTATAGTGCAAAATTTATTCCTATAGGTAACAAGTATAAACGACTCAAATTAAACCCCACATGGCTTACACCTTCTGTGAAAGGGGCAATACATGACAAAAAAGGGCATTTAAAAAATACAAATCTGAGGGTACATCTGCAGCCTTTGTAAAATATAAATTGCTTAATAAAATCTGTAAAAAGGTAATAAAATTAGCAAAAATACCAAATGAAAGGCAGATGGCCAAGGATAGTAAAACAAATCCCAAAAAATTCTTCAAGTATATAAATGCTAAAAAGCCAAGGTCTGAACATGTAAGACCCCTAGATAATGGTAATGGGGAGTTGGTCACATGGGATCAAGAGAAGGCAGAGTTACTAAATTGGTTCTTTAGCTCGGTATATACAACTGAAGAAAGAGCAGCTGATGTAGCCGGTGCCAGTGCTGTTAATATATCAGTTAATATACTGAATTGGATGAATGTAGATATGGTCCAAGCTAAATTAAATAAAATAAATGTGCACAAGGCCCCGGGACCAGATGGGTTACACCCTAGAATTCTTAAAGAGCTTAGTTCAGTTATTTCTGTCCCCCTTTTCATAATATTCAGAGAATCTCTAGTGACTGGTATGGTGCCAAGGGACTGGCGCAGCGCAAATGTGGTGCCTATTTTCAAAAAAGGCTCTAGGTCTTCCCCGGGTAATTATAGACCAGTAAGCTTAACATCCATCGTGGGGAAAATGTTTGAGGGGCTATTGAGGGACTATATACAGGATTATGTGACAATAAATAGCATTATAAGTGACAGCCAGCACGGTTTTACTAAGGACAGAAGTTGTCAAACTAACCTAATCTGTTTTTATGAAGAGGTAAGCAGAAGCCTAGACAGAGGGGCCGCTGTGGATTTAGTGTTTTTGGACTTTGCAAAGGCATTTGACACTGTCCCCCATAGACGCCTAATGGGTAAATTAAGGACTATAGGTTTAGAAAATATTGTTTGTAATTGGATTGAGAATTGGCTCATGGACCGTATCCAGAGAGTTGTGGTCAATGATTCCTACTCTGAATGGTCCCCGGTAATAAGTGGTGTACCCCAGTGGTGTACTCCAGGGACCACTATTATTCAACTTATTTATTAATGATATAGAGGATGGGATTAATAGCACTATTTCTATTTTTGCAGATGACACCAAGCTATGTAATATAGTTCAATCTATGGAAGATGTTCATGAATTGCAGGCAGATTTAAACAAACTAAGTGTTTGGGCGTCCACTTGGCAGATGAAGTTTAATGTAGATAAATGTAAAGTTATGCATCTGGGTACCAACAACCTGCATGCATCATATGTCCTAGGGGGAGCTACACTGGCGGATTCACTTGTTGAGAAGGATCTGGGTGTACTTGTAAATCATAAACTCAATAACAGCATGCAGTGTCAATCAGCTGCTTCAAAGGCCAGCAGGATATTGTCGTGTATTAAAAGAGGCATGGACTCACGGGACAGGGATGTAATATTGCCACTTTACAAAGCATTAGTGAGGCCTTATCTAGAATATGCAGTTCAGTTCTGGGCTCCAGTTCATAGAAAGGATGCCCTGGAGTTGGAAAAAATACAAAGAAGAGCAACGAAACTAATTAGGGGCATGGAGAATTTAAGTTATGAGGAAAGATTAAAAGAATTAAGCCTATTTAGCCTTGAAAAAAGACGACTAAGGGGGGACATGATTAACTTATATAAATATATTAATGGCACATACAAAAAATATGGTGAAATCCTGTTCCTTGTAAAACCCCCTCAAAAAAGAAGGGGGCACTCCCTCCGTCTGGAGAAAAAAAGGTTCAACCTGCAGAGGCGACAACCCTTCTTTACCGCGAGAACTGTGAATCTATGGAATAGCCTACCGCAGGAGCTGGTCACAGCAGGGACAGTAGATGGCTTTAAAAAAGGGTTAAATAATTTCCTAGAACAAAAAAGTGTTAGCTCCTATGTGTAGAATTTTTTCCTTCCCTTTTCCCGTCCCTTGGTTGAACTTGATGGACATGTGTCTTTTTTCAGCCGTACTAACTATGCAACTATGTAACTATGTAACTATGTAACATTCGTAAAGCAATTTCTCCCGAGTATGGCAATGCACCATTTGTGGTCATAAACTGCTGTTTGGGCACACGACAAGGATCACAAGAGAAGGAGGGGCATTTGGCTTTTGGAGTGCAGATTTTGCTGGATTGGTTTCTGGTCGCTATGTTGCATTTGCAAAGCCCCTGTGGGACCAAAACAGTGCAAATCTCCCAGAAGTGACCCCATTTTGTAAACTACACCCCTCAAGCTATTCACCTAGGGGTGTAGTAAGCATGTTAACCCCGCAGGTGTTTTGCAGAAATGAGTGTGCACTCGATGTTGCAGAGTGAAAATGGGATTTTTTTCCATAGATATGCCAATATGTGATGCCCAGCTTGTGCCACCATAACAAGACAGCTCTCAAATTATTATGCTTTGTTTCCCGATTTTAGAAATACCCTGAATGTGGCCCTAATCTTTTGCCTAGGCATCTGACGGGGCTCAGGAGTAAAAGAGTACCATGTAAAATTGAGGCCTAATTTGGTGATTTACAAAGTATTGGTTCACAATTGCAGGGCTCTGATGTGAAATAATAAAAGAATCCCCTGAGAAGTGACCCCATTTTGGAAACTACACCCTTGAAGGCATTTATTAAGGGGTGTAGTGAGCATCTTCACCCCACATGTCTCTTTTATAAAGGATTGCGCTGCGGAAGGTGCAAAGTGAAAATTTAAATTTTTCCCTAGATATGCCATTTCATTGGCAAATAAGTCATGCCCAGCTTGTGCCACTGGAGACACACACACCAAAAATTTTTAAAAGGGTTTTCCTGGGTATGGCGATGCCATATATGTGGAAGTAAACTGCTCTTTGGGCACGCTGTAGGGTTCAGAAGGGAGGGATCGCCATTTGGCTTTTGGATCATGGATTTTGCTTGGCAGTAGTTTTATTTGGAGTATTACTGGTATTTCAGTTTATAATGTGGGGGTACACGGAAGGGGCATATGGTATAATAATGGGGTAAAATAATTCATAGATGTGTGTTACGCTGTGACACAATCCTTTCTGCACAGGCCAGTGTCGCACTGATATATGGCGTCCTTTCTTATCCCCGTTTTGTTCCACACTCTGCACCTTTGCAGTTTGAGGAATTTTGCTGGAAAGTGTTGTCCTGGTATAATACGGGCACCCTCGCTCCCGGCAGATATGTTTTGGCCCTCCCCTTACTGGTTCCCTAATTTAGGGTCTTTATAATCTGCCTCTTGAAACAGAAGAAATGTTCCCCTCGGGCCTGCACAACTGCATATTTATTATTTACTGACTTATTGCAGCCTTAACTCATTTTATTTTTTAAATGACGTAGTGGTATGAGGGCTGTTTTTTTGCGGGAAGAGCTATAGTTTTTTGGTACCATTTTGGGGTAAATGCGACTTTTTGATCACTTTTTATCCTATTTTTTTGTGAGGCCAGGTGAAAATTCTGGCATAGTTTTTTAGTTTCTCTTATACAGCGTTCACCATGGGCTATGAATTACATGTTAACTTTATTCTGTGGGTCAGTACGATTCCGGCGATACCAAATTTATATCACTTTTTTATGTTTTACAACTTTTTGCACAATAAGATTACTTTTGTAAAAAGAATGTATTTTTTCTGTCGCCATGTTGTGAGAACCATAATTTTTTGCGAGACGAGCTATAGTTTTTATATGTACCGTTTTTGGATACATGCGACTTTTTGATCACTTTTTATTCCAATGTTTGTAGGGCAAAGTGATCAAAAAACAGAAGTTCTGCTATAGTTTTTTACAGTTTTTTTTTACTCTGTTCACCGCGTGGAATAAATAATATAATATTTTGATAGTTCAGGCCGTTACGGTCGTGGTGATACCAAATATGTGTGGTTTATTATTTTTTTTCAATAATAAAGGACTTGATAAGGAAAAGGGCGATTTGTGTTTTATTTTTACTTGAAACTTTTATTATATGTTTTAAAACTTTTTTTTACACTTTTTTGTTATACTTTTTTATTTGAAGGCCCAACTGTCTGATTTTATTTTTTTTCTAATACATTGCACTACCTCTGTAGTGCAATGTATTGGATCTGTCAGTCATTCACTGACATCAAGCCGATTAGGCTTCGCCACCTGTCGTGGGCCTAATCAGCTTCCGTAATGGCAGAGCAGGAGGCCATTGTTAGGCCTCCTGTTGCCAAAGCAGCAGTCGGCAGCCCTGATTGTATGCCAGGGCTGCCAATCTGCTGGCAACCTCTAAGATGCAGCGATCGCTTTCGATCGATGCATCTAAGGGGTTAATGGCAGGGATCAAAGCTAGCCACGGTTCCTGCCATTACAGGTGGATGACATTCACCGCTGATGACATCTTACCTTTCAGGCCTTGCTTCCAGGCGGGGCCTGAACGGCTTCAGTGCTAGGCAGAGTGGGAGACCAGTATTAGGCCTCTTGTTGCCATTGGAGCCACCGGAACCCCAGCAATTTCATTGCTGGCGTGCCCATGAGCTACAAACTCCTTAAATGCAGCGATCGCTTTTGACCACTGAATTTAAGGGGTTAATGGCAGGGATCGAAGCTAATTTCGGTCCCCGCCATTGCAGCCGGATGTTAGCAGTAATACACCGCTGACATCCGGCGATGATTGCACCTACTCAGCTCCTGAGACGGTGCGATCCATTTGTCGTGTGGATACGGCAAAAAGCGGGAGGCACTAGCTTTCCATGACGTATCTATACGACAAATGTCGGGAAGGGGTTAATACTATTACTGTGGCATAGGTGCTTTACTTTACATTTATCAACATTAAAATTAATCTGCCATGTTTTTGCCCATGCTGCCAGCTTTTCTAGGTCTTTATGTAATATTTTACAATTAGGCCTCATGCCCACTTCAGTTTTTTCCTTCAGGGTGCTATCCGTTTTCGTCACTGATAGCACCCTGCCCCCATTCATTTCAATGAGCCCATGCACACTTCTGTTATTTTGACGGTTCCGTTCCTTCAATAGTAGAGCATGTCCGGGGTGCGTAGCCGGATGTCTGACTGAGCGGACGTGTTTCGCTTGGCTCCCTAGTCCCCTGCTCCTTATCCTGTGAATATCACTGTCAACCTGCAACTTGAACAGCTTTCAAGTGTCGTGAGGGGACTGCTCACACCCCTGTGCCCATCAGTGGTTACATTTGTGGTGCCGGGCTCGGAGACATTTATCCGGCGTGGGGAACGGAGCGAGGCCCTGCACTTCCGTTTGGCGCTTGGGTAGTAGCTGCTGTGTTCCGGCTGTAATGTCAATGGCCGTGGTGTGGCTCCTGAGCTGTGCATCACTTGGCGGAGTGTGTCGGCAGAGGGGACCTGGAGACTGATCACATTACCCTATACAGGGTTTGCTTCTAACTGGGAGGTAGGTGAACGGAGTGGTCTTCACCCCCCACCCTCCCTCATCCTTCATATCTGCAACCGTGTCGGTCTAAAACTCTCCTGGGTGACTGTAACCCATTGTACCTGTAAGGTGCCCACTGCCCTTCAAAACAACCAGGAGCAGATAGTCAGGAAAATCCTGGTTGGAGCCTTACTACAGCTCTGTACATTGCTGGTTGCTCCTCCTCCCTCCCTGCTTCTCCACAATTTTATGCACACTCCTGTATCTGGATAGTTGGCTATGGGAGACAATAGGGGAAAGAAACGAAAGAGTAAGTCTCTGATTGTGAACTCTCACCCACTTTCTGATGAGGACTCTCTTATGGAGGATCCCCCATTTCGCTCATTGGAGGACCTGGATGCTGGTCCCTCCAATTACTACTATCTATAAAATCACAGCTCATGCGGCAAAAAAATTGGAACAATTTTCCAGACCTTTGCGTTTGCCTGCCTCACCTGACCTTTCGTTGTCGATGTTTGATGGATCCCTGAGCCCACCGAGACCATTTGTCTCCCCAGGACCACCCTGTCTCTTCCCAACATATGGATACAACATTTGCAGAGTTGCTGGCTGCTATCAATTCCTGTCAATCTAAGCTTGTTACTTAAGTGGATGAACTGCATCAGGACTTTGTCATACTGAGGCATGATATGCAAAAAATTTGTGACCGTACTACTGAAACGGAGTGCAGAGTATCTGAATTAGAAGATACGCTGAGACATGTTCCGGATCAAATTGTAGATCTGAGGAGACAGGTGGGGGTTTTGGTCGACCGGGCAGAAGACTTTGAGAATCATTTGCGACGTAATAACATTTGTGTCGTGGGTTTGCCGGAAAAATCTGAAGGTACAGAACCGGCAAAATCCCTGGAACTATGTGTAATGACGTGGTAAGGAGACAGACAGGTGAGCCCTAATCTACCCGCCACTCAGTCCCTGCCTACTTGCACGATTCGTCCTAGGCGTTGGCGTACAACTGGGCGACGATCCCTACGCTGAATACGTGCATGAGAGACAAACAGACAAGGGTACACAGAAGCTAAGGGAAATGGGGCAGTTGCCCACGGCAACACCGTGAGCAACAAGAGTAGTGAACGAGCCGAGTCAAACCAGGAGCATACGAGGTACCAAATGCAGAGGACAGGAGCGTAGTCAGTAAAGCCAGGGTCAAAATGAAGCTGAGGTCAATAGTAATAGCTGGAACAGCAGAGCCAGGAAACAAGGGAGAATCACAGGCAAAGACAAGAAGCAAATGAAGGTATACATAGACCGGGGGTGGGAGCTAGAACCGTCTGGCTAGGCTGTGATAGGTTCTCCCACTCCTCAGCCTTCTCTGACTCGGATAAGGTTATAAGCCCCCCGAAGATCAAACTTGGAGAACCATTGGGCCCCCTGAACCTGATTGAAGAGATCAGGAATCAAAGGAAGGGGATACTGGTTCCTTATAGTGACCTTATTCAAGTTTCGGTAATCGATGCACGGCCTAAGACCACCATCCTTTTTCCCTACGAAAGAAGAAGCTAGCACCTACCGGAGAAGTAGTGGGGCGAATTTAACCCTTGGCCAGGCTTTCCTGGATATATTCTCACGTTTGGGACAAGAGAGATTTAATATCCTACCTTTAGGGAGCTTAGCTCCTGGTACCAAATCGATTGCGCAATCGTTTTCTCTATGAGGAGGTAACAATTCGGAGGCCTTTTTAGAAAAAACATCAGCGAAGTCCTGAATAAACTCAGGTAGAGTGTTCACCTCCTCAGGGAGAGAAATAAAATTAACAGAAAAACAGGACGTCATGCATTCATTACCCCTTTTAGTAAGATCCCCAGTACTCCAGTTAAACGTGGGATTATGCATCTGCAACCAGGGAAGGCCTAATACCAAATCGGACGATAATCCCTGCATCACCAGTACAGAACACTGCTCCTAATGAATGGAGCCAACAATGAGTTCAAAAACGGGGGTATGCTGCGTAAAATAACCATTAGCAAGTGGAGTGGAGTCAATACCACTACCAGGACAGGTTTAGGCAAATCAACCAATGGCATAGCTAGAGACATAGCAAATTCCACAGACATAATATTAGCAGAAGACCCTGAATCCACGAAGGCACTGCCGGTGGCAGACCTACCCTCAAAAGAGACCTGAAAGGGAAGCAAGATCTTATTAGGTTTCATATTTACGGGAAATACCTGTGCGCCCAAGCGACCTCCCCGATGGTCACTTAGGCGCGGAAGTTTTCCGGCTGCTTATTCTTACGCCTAGGACAGTTGTTCACTTGATGCTTGTCATCCCCACAGTAGAAGCAGAGACCATTCTTCCTGCGGAGCTCTCTACGTTGTTGGGGAGACACGGAGGCCCCGAGTTGCATTGGTTCATCCGAGTTTTCCGTGGAAGAACGAAGCAACGGAACCTCGTGAGCCATCATGGCGGAGCCAGAGGAGAAGGCACAAAAACGTTCAAGTCGTCGTTCCCTGAGACGACGGTCAAGACGTACCGATAAAGCCATAACCTGATCTAGAGAGTCAGAAGAGGTATAGCTAACTAACAGGTCTTTCAGGGCGTCCAACAGACCCAATCTAAACTGGCACCTCAAGGCACACACCACTTCCTAAAGTCAGAACAGTACTCCTCAACGGGTCTCTTACCCTGATGTAAGGTCACCAGCTGACTTTCGGCAAAGGCAGTCTTGTCAGTCTCGTCATAGATGAGCCCGAAAGCGGAAAAAAAAGGTCAACAGAGGAAAGTTCAGGGGCGTCAGGGACCAAGGAGAAGGCCCATTCTTGGGGGCCGTCCTAGAGCCGGGAGACAATTATATCCACTCGCTGGCTCTCAGAACCTGAAGAGTGGGGCCTTAGACGGAAATAGAGTCTACAACTTTCCCGAAAGTAGAAAAAAGTCTTCCGGTCCCCTGAGAACCGGTCAGGCAACTTGAGATGGGGTTCAAGAGGTGAGGTGGAGGGCACTAGCTGGTTAGCATCACGCTGGTCACACCTCTGAGCCAAGGCTTGGATCTGTAGGGAGAGACCCTGCATTTGCTGAGCCAGGGTCTCAAGGGGGTCCATAGTAGTAGGAACCAGTGTAGAAAAGGTATATGGGCCTGTGATTATGTAATGATGGGGTAAGGAGACAGACAGGTGAGCCCTAATCTACCCGCCACTCAGTCCCTGCCTACTTGCAGGACCCATCATAGGCGTACAACTGGGCGACGGTCCCTACGCCGAATACGTGCACGAGAGACAAACAGACAAGGGTACACAGAAGCTAAGGGAAATGGGGGCAGTTGCCCACGGCAACACCGTGAGCAACAAGAGTAGTGAACGAGCCGAGTCAAACCAGGAGTGTACGAGGTACCAAACGCAGTGCAGGAACGTAGTCAGTAAAGCCCGGGTCAAAATGAAGCTGAGGACAATAGTAATAGCTGGAACAGCAAAGTCAGGAAACAAGGGAGAATCACAGGCAAAGACAAGAAGCAAATTAAGGTATACCAGGGGCGGGAGATAGAACCGTCTGGCCAGGCTGTGATAGGTTCTCCCACTCCTCAGCCTACCAGCCTGAGTGGTAGCAGATCGAGTCACTCTAACAGACCTAGGAGCAGATGCAGACTGATTAACCATGGGCATCGACACAGAAGCTGTGTCTGGCAGATGCTTTACACTATGGCTGAAAGATACACTGGATGTTACAAATTTTTCTCCCTTCTTTACCATTGAATGGGCACATAGGGTCCCTGTCCACATGGGCCCTTCGGGTGGCCCTCCACGTCCAGTACTTGTCCGTATGTTACATTTCAAGGACCGGGATGCCATCCTACAGGCGGCAAGGAATAAAGGGACTATCCTCTATAATTCCCAACGCATTTCTATCTACCCGGATTTCTCTGTTAACATAAGGAGACAACGGGTCCAATTTACGGAGACCCATAAGAAACTTCGGGAGAAGGGGTATAAATATGCCATGCTGTATCCTGCCAAAATGAGAGTGATCGATGGCTCCACATCTAAATTTTTTGTGTCTCCCACTGAGGCTTTGGCATGGGCGGAGGCGGCACCATGTGCTCCGGTCAGAGGTGCCAACCCTGACTGAGCATTTTCTATTAGACATAACCCTGTGTTGAATGTTACATGCTTTAATGCTTGGTTATACTTCTTTTATGTCACTTCTAGTGTATATACTTGAGTCCACACGTATCTTGGGGGGTGGGATTGTTTAAGTCTGCTATGTGATATATTTTGATATATTGATCTACTGGTATCTCGTCAAAAGGAGTCGGGTCTCGGGATGCTATTAATGTAGCAGGTGTTAGGTTAGTCAGAGACTATTGTTCTTTATTAGTTCTATCAATTACAGGGTAAAGGTCTACACTTAGATAGTTTAGTGTCTGACAGGGGTTAGTTCAGGTCTAGTATTGTATGGTAATGTTTTTCATGTTGCTGCTGATGCCTGACAGTGTGAATGTTGTGCTCTGGTTTCTCTCTCGCCCTAGGTTATGTGACCGCTGGTGGTCTCGGGCTGCTGTATCACGTCCAAATGCATTATGGCTTCAATTAAGGTATTAAGTTGGAATGTCAGAGGGCTTAATTCCAAATTTAAGAGAGCTATTGTCTTTAATTTTGTGAAGAAACACTCTCCACACATCATATGTTTGCAGGAGACTCATCTGACCGGCCAAAAGGTCTTAGCTATTAAACGTGCTTGGATAGCGAGGGGTTATCACTCCTCCTACTCTAATTATTCACGTGGTGTATCACTCCTAATAGCCAAGAATCTGTGTCTGGAGGTGCTGCTGGTGGCCTGTGATCATTTTGGTCGTTATACTATTATGCATTGTTTAATACATGGGTCGGTTTTCAACATTATCAACTTGTATGTCCCTCCACCTCTGGATTCTGCACTGCTGGATTTGGTGGCTAGTAAATTATCAGAGTTCCCGTTATGCCCCCTTTTGTGTGTGGGTGATTTCAATGCAGTGCCGGATGCCTCGATGGATTGTACAGGGGGGTCTGATCAGGCATCTGCCTCACTCAACGCCTGGTCCTCAGCCCTGCATCTCACTGATATTTGGAGATGGAAATTTCCAAACAATAAAATGTATTCATATTACTCCTCTGCTTATAAATAATTTTCTAGGATTGATCTGGCTATGGCCTCGGGGGATTTCTTGCCTGCAGTGACTACTGTTAGCCTCACACCCAGGGGTATATCTGATCATTCAGCCCTCCTTTTGACCTTTTTGACGGGACCTCCCATTGACTCTAAAGTCTGGAGGTTACATACGGCATGGCTTACCTCTCCTGAGGTCGCATTGGAGGTCTCGACCTCTCATGAGCTGTATTGGGAGCATATCTCCACACATCCAGACCCGTTAATTGTGTGGGATACATACAAAGCTACAGCTGGGGTGGCAAAATGTAGAAAGGTCTCTAGGGAGAAAGAGAGATTCTTAACATGTGAGGTACAAAGGGCAGAGCAAGAATATATTGTGAATATATTGTGAATCCCCAGCCTGACTCCAAGAGCCGGTGGACAAGGGCTCAGAGGGAGCTGCTTCTATTGCATACTACACAGACAAAAACGTGTGCTGGCTACCGAGGCATCCATATTCGAATTTGGTGATAAGAATGGTAAACTTCTGGCTTATTTGTCAAAGTCGGAGCATCCCTGTGTGTCTATTCCATTTGTTTTCTCTTCGGAGGGTATTTTGTGTACTGCCTCAAAGGACATAAATAAGGTATTTTGTGACTTTTATTTAGCACTGTATAGTTCAAAATGTTGTTTCAACTTCTATTATGGAGCAATTTTTACAATCACTTCCCTTGTGGTGTCTGTCCGCCGCGCATAAACTTGAGTTGGGTGGTCCAATTATAGATGAAGAAATAAAAACCGCTATTCAATCATTGCCATCTGGGAAAACTCCTGGTCTTGATGGGTTGGGGAGTGGTATAGGGCCAATTGTGATAGGCTGGTACCGAGACTTCAGGACGTATATTCTGGGGCTCTTGAGTTGGGCACTTTGCCGGCCTCCATGCAGGCCGCACTTATAGTGGTATTGTTAAAGCCAGGGAGGGACCCTGCTCTACCGGACTCATATCGTCCTATATCGCTTATTAACTCAGACGTTAAGACACTGGCCAAAATTCTTGCCAACAGGTTAAAAAAGATTATTTCATCCTTAGTTCACCCGGATCAGACTGGCTTCATGCCTGGGAAAGGTACGGACATTAACATACATAGACTGTTTTTGAATATTGATGCAGCACGCCATGACATGTCTCCGGGGTTTGTTCTCTCTCTGGATACATACAAAGCTTTTGACTCGGTGGAGTGGCATTATCTTTGGATGCTGCTTTCCAAGTTGATGGCATGGCTTCATAAATCGAATGTAGCTGGTACGGATCTGATTTCAGTTTTAAAAGCCGTGGTGGCTGGTTTGAATGTGAATTAGGGAACGTCCGTTCCCTCTGTGCCACCAGGGGGGGCTAGGCTCCCGTCTGAGAGAGAAAATACTTTAGCTAATCTAACGTTTCGGGATTCTTTATTCTGTGGGGTCGCTCCTCTCGGGACTCATTTGTCAGCGGAGACCAAAGAAAAAATTTGGAGGAATGAATTTGTGGATATTTGGTCCTTGGTCTCCGTGGAGCAGGTGACTGTCGATAAGGAGCGGGTATTTGAGAGAGGTTCGGATAAAAAAGTTAAGGTTGCGAAAACTTTTGGCAACTGGGTACAGTGTTATGCTACACTGGCTCATGTTATTTGCCAGCGCTACACTGCGAAAGGGGCCTAGTTGTTTGTTTATTTTGACACGATTTTCAGCGCCCACAGGTTGCACGGTGGTGCAGCCTGGTGGCGTTACGATGAGGAATTTCGGCGTCGTTTGGCTTTGTCGCCGGATATTAGTTGGGCGACAAAGGCAACGGATGTTTGGTTGCAGCTCATCTTAGCGCAAGGTAGCAGACAGCAATGCCCCTTTCCCAGTGCGGCCGCGGCGCCAGGCCCCACCCCTGGAGCTGCGGCCGCTAGGCCCACGGGAGCCTGTTGGCTCTACAACGAGGCTCATTGTCGGTTCTTTGCCGCGTGCAAATTTCGACATGAATGCTCCATCTGTGGGGGCGCTCATTCGGCGCTCAGGTGTTTCCGGAGAGGTAAGCAGCCGGCCAAGGCACCTCCTTCCGGCGCAGCGGAGAACGCCGTTGAACGTTCTCGAGTTGGGTCCGTGGTTAGAGCATAACCACAGGAGGCGGGAAGCAGAAGTGCTCATTAGTGGGTTTTCTTATGGTTTTGAGATTCCGTTTGAATATTCTGCAACATTGTCATTGGCTGACAATTTGAAGTCGATCAATGAGAATGTTGGTGTTGCGCGTCTGAAATTGGCTAAGGAAGTTGAGTTAGGGAGAATGGCAGGTCCATTCTGCGAGCCGCCGTATCCGAACCTACGGGTTTCCCCCCTTGGCTTAGTTACAAAGAAGGAGCCGGGGAAGTTTAGGTTGATTAATCACCTTTCCTTTCCCCGCGGTGGATCGGTCAACGACGGGATCTCCAAGGCGGACGCGGCAGTTTCGTATACTTCTTTCGATGTTGCGGTGAAGTTGCTGCAGGCCAGGGCGCGTTTTTAGCTAAGTCTGACATTGAAGCGGCGTTTCGGTTGCTGCCGGTTCATCCAGACTGTTTTCACCTGCTGGGTTGCTGTTTGGACGGTGCCTTTTATGTTGATATGTGCCTTCCCATGGGTTGTTCCATATCTTGCAGTTATTTTGAAATGTTTGCTTCATTTTTAGAATGGGTAGTTCGCTTGGAGTCTGGGTTTGCTTCGGTCATTCATTATTTGGATGATTTTTTTTTTGTGGGCCCTAAGGGCTCTGGGTTGTGCAGCATGTTGCTGCGGGTGTTTCGACAGGTGACGTCTCGTTTCGGGGTACCGATTTCAGAAGAAAAAAGGGAGGGCCCGGTAACCGTTTTGTCCTTTTTGGGTATTGAAATAGATACCGTCCAGATGATTTTTCGCTTGCCCGATGACAAATTGGCAAGTTTGGTGCCCCAGGTTGACCAGGTCATGGGGTCTAAAAAAGTGACGTTGAAGCAGTTACAGTCATTATTGGGATTGCTGGTGTTTGCCTGTCGGATAATTCCTATGGGTCGTGTTTTTTCTCAACGTTTGTCACTAGCTACTAGGGGTATATCGAAACCGGATCATTTCATCCGGGTAACGTCTTGGATGAAAAAGGATTTGTTTGTCTGGCATTCGTTTTTGAGTTCATTTAATGGGAGGTCGGTTTGTCAGGACGCTGAGTTGTCTAATGTAGATTTGGAATTGTTCATGGATGCGGCTGGGAGTGATGGTTTTGGAGCAATTTTGGGCCGAAGTTGGTGTAGGTCCCCTTGGCCCTCGCATTGGGGGGAGTTAGGGTTGGTACGTAATTTGACGTTATTAGAGTTGTTTCCTATTATAGTTGCTATAGATTTGTGGGGTAGCGTGATGGTGAATAAGCGGATTGTATTCTGGACAGACAATATGGCGGTTGTGCACGCGGTGAATGGTTTGTCGTCTAGTTCATTGCCGGTATTAGCTTTATTACGATGGTTGGTTTAGAAATGTTTGGAGCTGAACGTGTGGTTTCGTGTGAAGCATATTCCGGGAGTTCACAATGTGATGGCCGATGCTTTGTTTCGTTCACAGATGTCCTGGTTTCGGGAAATGCACCGGGCAGCTTTGGCAGATGGGGAGTCCCCCCCCCTTCACTTATGGGCCCTGGTCGAGGACAACTTATGAGGCTGTTGAGGGGTTCTGTGGCGCCAGCGACTTGGAAGAGTGATTGCAGAGCGTGGGATCGGTGGTTGGAGATTGCGGGGGGTAATTTTCCATCACAGGATGGTTGTCACCTTGATATCACCCTTACGAGTTTGGTGCAATTACGTCAGGAGGGTTGTAGTGCGGACACTGCAGGAAAACATTTAGCAGGGGTGGCCTTTATGTTAAAATTGTGGGGATGTAGAGATGTTCCGAAAGATTTTGTCGTTAGGCAGTCTTTGAAAGGGTGGAGAAAGGAGGCGTTTTCCCGTGACACGAGGCGACCGGTATCCTTTGCGCTCCTGGGTCGGCTTCTATCCATTTTGTGTTTTGTGTGCCGGGATGAATATGAGGTTTCGTTGTTTGGCGCGGCGTTTTCTTTGGGTTTCTTTGCCGCATTGCGGGTTAGTGAGCTGGTTCCACCCAGTGTGAACACACGCGGTGGGCTTCTCGGATCCGATGTCGTGGTGTTGGGCGATTCCCTCCGAGTCTGCGTTCGGAGGTCAAAAACAGATACGGCAGGGAGGGGAGCTTGGTTGTCGATTGGGAAGATTGGGGGCCAGGATTGTCCGGTAAGGTTGGTTCAAGAATTTATGTTGGTCCGGGCGGCCGGAGTTCAATTCTTGACACATCAAGATGGATCAGCAATGTCGCGTTTTCAGTTTGAGGCGGTTTTTAAGGCTGGTCTGAAATACTTGGGGCTGCCACCGGGCGAGTTTGGTACGCATTCGTTTAGGATTGACGCTGCCACGGAGGAAGATGCCTTGGGCTTGGATTCAGTGGCTATCATGCGTTTGGGTAGATGGTGCTCGAATAGCTATAAATCGTATGTGCGACCGAATTTGGTTTTAAAGTGTGATTAATTATGGTGGTCCATCTGTTATTTCTTCTCCTTCCCCTTTTTTGTTGTCCTAAACCCCCCCTTTTTTCCCCCTCCTTCCTCGGTTCTTTCCGGGTATCATGTTACGCTATTCCTGTCTGTATCCTTTTCCCCTTTTTGACCTGGTATTTAGTTCGACTTCTCTTTTGTTAGGGTCGCGGCGCCCCCAGGTGGGGATCCTGGGGCGCTCATATGTGCATTGGGCAGTGGTATGAGCAGTACGGAGGCCGTTGGGTCCAAATTTGGGCCTCTCACAGGCTGACGTCCACTGGAGAGGTGTCCGGGGACTACGGTGGGTGCAGTTGCTGCCAGAAGTAGTGGCAGTTACGAGGCACACTGATGGACCTGTTATCCTGATCATTCACGCCGGGGGGGAATGATATCGGCCAAGTTAAAATGGCCGAGTTGTTATCATTAATTCGGACTGATCTGGCGCGTTTTCAGGATCTGTTCGCTCGCTGCGTGGTGGTATGATCTGAGATAGTGGCGAGGACGGTGTGGCGGGGTGCCAGGAACCTGGCAGCGTTTGAAAGAGTGCGCAGGTTGCTCAATGTGCGGGTGTCACGGTTCGTTCGCTCGATTGGGGGAGTTGGGCTGCGGCATCAATCCTTGGAAGGGGACAATGCTGATTTGTTGGCACTGGATGGGGTACACCTCAACAATATCGGGCTCGATATCTTTCTGTTGGATTTGTTAGATGGTGCGAGAGAGGACTGGCGTTGCTTGGTGGGGGTGGTCGGGGGACTGAGTAGGTTTCTCAGTTCCCCTACTTGGACGGAAAGTACGGCAAAAGAAGACGGAGGTAGCACCCTACATGCCTGATGGAGTAGAGGGAGCATCGGCATTTCAGGAGAAGGAGAGAAAAGAAAAATATATATATGTCTTCATGCCGATGGTTGTTAATAATAATAAAGCTGTGGCCACTTCCACATTTCCATAAAGAAGGTGTTGGTGTATTATTTCAAGTAAGGATGGTATAAGGCCTGGGCAGGTAAGGTGACAATGGGTCCTTGAAGTCCTCACCAGAGCTGAAGAGATGAGAGAGCGCTCCCCTCTCCACAGCTCTTAGGCTGGTTCACACGAGCATGTTACATCCTGAATGGACGGAACGTATTTTGGCTGCAAGTCCCGGACCAAACACACTGCAGGGAGCCGGGCTCCTAGCATCATAGTTATGTACGACGCTAGGAGTCCCTGCCTCGCTGCGGGACAACTGTCCCGTACTGTAATCATGTTTTCAGTACGGGACAGTAGTTCCACGGAGAGGCAGGGGCTCCTAGCGTCGTACATAATTATGATGCTAGGAGCCCGGCTCCCTGCAGTGTGTTCGGTCCGGGACTTGCGACCGAAAATACGTTCCGTCCTTTACGGACCGAACATGCACGCGTGAATCCAGCCTTACACTGTCCGTAGCAGTGACACGCCCCCTTGCCTGTTCGGCAGACAAAGTACAAGACTGATCTCTCACAAGAGCTGTCCTCTCCACAGCTCTTACACTGTCCGTAGCAGTGACACGGCCCTTGCCTGTTCAGATGAAAAGAATGCAATCGCACATTCTCTCATGCTGTGGCACTGTCCATATCTGATTGGACAGTGTCACAGCCATAGTAACACGCCCCCTTGACAGTACACGCCCCGTTGATTGTTCAGGGGGTTGTTTAAATATCGGGCGCCAAATATAACGGCACCGATATCTAAATAACGGAGGTAGATAGAAAAAAAATGTAAAGTGCCCGAGGGTTTGTGCAGCCCTCCCCATTACATGCTGCACTCAGCTGCATATATATGGGGGAGGTGAAAGTTTCTCTTTAAATAAGTTACGATGCAGCAAGTTATCAGAGTCAAGATAAAAAATAGCTACATCTGTATCACATCAGCCGCATGACCAACATCCAGAGTTTCCCTTGCCTCCTCATAGTAACAGAGCATGTTGGTTAGGCATGACCTGTTTTTCATGAATCCATGCTGGTTATTAGTTATTAGATTATTCTCCGCTATATACTTTTGCAGTTCATCTTTTAGAATACCTTCAAATATTTGACATACCACAGTTGTCAATTTACTGGACGATAGTTACTCAGTTCCACCTTCTAACCCTTCTTAAATATTGGTACAACACCTGCCGTCCTTCAATCCTGTGGCACTCATCCTGTTACAAGAGAGTTTAAGATGAGATACAATGGACTGCTCAGTTTCCTTAATACAAGTGGATGAATGCCGTCTGGTCCAGGGGCCATATCAATATTTAATTTGCTCAGACGCATTCTTCCTGTGTTAGGTTTTGATGTAGAAAAAAACTAAATAATGGTTTCTTAATAATCTTACATATCCATACTGTATATATATATATATATATATATATATATATATATATATATATATATATATATATATATATATATATACTGTGGTAATATAGATAATGGACTACTTCCCAAACAATTAAAAAAATGCAATCATTAGTAAGCTGAATAGTTGCATAGTTATAGGGGTGTGCAAAGGTAGAAGTTGCACCCAGGCCTTGGTGTCTGAATGCAACCAGAGGCTTCGCTGACAAATAAGAAGACACCAAGTGGCATATGGTAAGTGGTGGACTCTCTTGCAGATTTTACATTGGTGCCCAGTAGCTTCAACTAAAGCCTATGAAGCTAAATCTTAATGTGTGTATGTGTGTGTGTGTGTCTGTGTGTGTGCATGCGTGCGTGCGTTGGTGTGTTCCAGCCTAAAACAGATGCCAAAAAGCAGCCATTACAGCTGTGTGAAATCTAGCTTAGGATGGGTTTACATACTTCTGATCCCAGGTATATGATATATCAACCCATATTATGATTATCATCATTATGATTATTGAAACTACAGTGAAGGGAAAGGTAAAAGAGCCTGTGCACAGCATGAGTTAAAATAAAGTTCAAAGCTACTTGGGCCCCCTGCTCAGTGAGGGCCCCTACATTGACATGTTGTAAATGCAGTTTATGGACTGAAATATTTCTACAACCTTTAAATAATTGCAGGGATTTTATAGCAGAAAGAAAAATCAGTTTGCCTGTTTGGACACCAAAGTAATTCAAAAATGTTATTTTGCCATTATTTTATTTTCCATGCTTATGCCCATCGATGTTTAAGGGGTAAAAAGAAAAATAAATATGAGGATAATAAGCTTGAACATTAATTGTAATGGCACAATGCAGAGTTTTCCATAATTATTCTCATAAGGTTATTACTTTTCAATGTTTTATTTTCCGTTTGTGTTATTTTGTTATCAAATGAAAATAAATTGCTTTTCAGACTACTTGTTATGTTTTATGGAAACACTGTATCTTATATTAACAAACTGGAAATTCTGAGATTAAAAATAAACATAATTGAACCTTTTTTTTTCAGTATCAATGAAGAAAAATAAACTGAAGGCTTTCTCAGTACAAATGTGGGCGCTAAATAGAACATTTTAATTACCTTTTGTAGTTATCACGTTGAATTATTTGCATAGTTATTCCTACACTTCTTCAAATGTGTAAAGGGTCATTGAAAAAGGTTGCTGGAGAATCTGAATTTGTAAAAGTTGAAGATACAAAAATTCTGGCTGATGGGTAGGACTATTCTCTATGGGACATGTTCCCAATTTCAACTCTTGGGCTAAATCAAATCTTTGAATGTGCCTAGTGGAATTACAAGCAACCATTTTTTATAGCTTTATTATAGCTTACTACGTCCTTCACCAAAGGATACGGAAAAGTGTAAGGTGTCTTTCACAAACACTAGGGGAGATTTTTATCAAAACAAGTGCAAAGGAAAAGTGGCGTAATTGACCATAGCAACCAATCAGATTGCTTTTTTCATTTTCAAAAGGGCCTCTGTAAGATAAGAGATTGAACCTGATTGGTTGCCTTGGGCAAGTTTTACACTTTTCCTTTGAACCAGTTTTGATAAAAATCTCCCCACACTATTTTTCAGCATTTTAAAGGGAATGTGTTGCCAGAAAAACATGTTTTTTTTTTAAAAATTAAACATTTAGTGTGTGGGTGATTAAACATGGTTCAAATTTTTTTTATTTTTTTCACGAGTCAGGAAATAGTCAGGAAATATTATAAATTAATTCTAATTTATAATACTACCCATTTTTGGTCACTAGATGGAGCTAGTTCCCAAAATTGCAGCATTGCAACATTGGGTTAAAAGCCCTCGCTCTAGTGAGCTCTCAGCATCCCCCCCTCCTTTATCCTGGCTAGTGCCGGGATAAACGAGGGGTTTGAAAGGTTTAACCTCCTACACTGTGTGTCGCCATTTTTTGAGGTAACCCACAGTGTAGTAGGTTTACATACAGTAGTAAACACACACAAACACTAACATACATTGAAATCTCTTACCTGCTCCTGCCGCCGCGGCTCCCTCCGGCCCGTCCGCTCCCTTTGCTGCCGCTGTTCCATGTGCACAAGTCCGGAAGCCGCGACCGGAAGTAGTAATATTACTGTCCGGCCGCGACTTCCGGTCCACAGGAAAATGGCGCCGGACGGCGCCAATTTCGAATAGGACTGTGTGGGAGCGGCGCATGCGCAGTTCCCACACAGACGCCGTACACGGCAGTCAATGGGACGGGAGCCGTTCGCAGTCCCTATGGGACTGTGGCTGCCGTACTCCATGTCTGTGTGTGTCGTTAATCGACACACACAGAAATGGAACAAAAAATGGCAGCCCCCATAGGGAAGAAAAAGTGTAAAAATAAGAAAAAGTAAAACACAAACACACAAATGAATAAAAACGTTTTTATTAAAGCACTAACATCTTTAACATATAAAAAAAATTATTTGCCATGACACTGTTCCTTTAAACGCTTGTAAAAAATATATAAAAATTCCAGAGCAGACAATTACAACTGTTTTTGGGTTAGTTCACCTTATTAGAATGTTGTTTTAATGCTCACCATGGTGACCCATATCAAACTTACAACAAGTGCCACTATTCCATGAGCAATAACCACAGGAAGCGAGCTCAGTAAATGTAAAGTTTAAGATTATATGGTCTTCACCTCTATTTTTTTCCTTTCTTTCATGGCATTATAACATATGTGGACTGAATCCCAATGTAAAAATGGGAATTAGTTTGGCCTAATAGTGACCTTAGTGATCACCATGGCCTCATACCCATATGTGCTATCTTTATGGTATATTCTGCACCTTTAAGACCAGGGCTACACCTAGACTTTTTGTAGCTCTACTGATTGATTTTTGCTATTGAGGAATAGCTGAAGTCCAAATAAGTACATTAAGTTGCATGCAATCTTGGTCTGCAGCTGCCACTCAAGATTTAAAATTAATCAGTAATACTATAAAAAGTCTCAGTTTAGCCCTGGCCTAAGTGCTATTGTCCTGCTGTCTTGCATTGTTGTGGCTGTATTCTATTCCCGCCACAATAGTTAGGAATTGTACCATGGTGAACCCGCCATGGTCTGATGATGAGGGGAGAAGACATGCTGCATTGTAGAAGAAGGGTGTCTATCTGACAACAAAGACGATCGCCGTGTACACTACTTTCAGGTATTTTAAGCTCTTAATGCTAATTTGCATACGGTGAACGGAGCAATGAAAGCACTTTTTTATGGTTCACGATGAGCTGACTTGCACAACGTAGGTTTGAAAAAGTATTATTCTTCCTTATTGTAAAGGATCTGCCAGGCACAGCTTCGGGTTTAACGCCCATAGATAATCAGTCTGCACCTGCTTCTATGTCTGTGAGACTGACTCCATCTTCCACCACTCAGGGTGGCAGGCTTAGGAGTTGGAGAACCTATCACAGCCTGGCCAGACGGAGCTAGCTCCCGCCCTCTGTCTATTTATACCTGCCTTTCCTGTTCCTCCTTTGCTTGTGATTCTTCTCGTTTGGTTTCTTGGCCCTGCTGCAGCTTCTTGTACTATTGTCCTTGCTTCATATTGACCCCGGCTTGCTGACTACTCTCCTGCTCTGCGTTTGGTACCTCGTACACTCCTGGTTTGACTCGGCTTGTTTACTACTCTTCTGCTCTGCGTTTGGCACCTCGTACTCTCCTTGTTTGACTCGGCTTGTTCACTTCTCTTGTTGCTCACGGTGTTGCCGTGGGCAACTGCCCCTTTCTCCCCCTAGCTCTGTGTACCCTTGTCTGTTTGTCTGTCGTGCACTTATTGAGCGTAGGGACCGTCGCCCAGTTGTACCCCGTCGCCTAGGGCGGGTCGTTGCAAGTAGGCAGGGACTGAGTGGCGGGTAGATTAGGGCTCACTTGTCTGTCTCCCCACCCCCGTCATTACACATATAGCGGTATTAGCAGTTTGGGAGATGAAAATGTTACGACAGACTCCCTCTAAAGCTGAGCCCTAAAGGAGAGGTTGTGTGAAGCTGTAATGCATTTGGATTAAGAAAATAGAAAAAATGTGAATGGTATGCCTTAACCCCTTAACAGCCATTAAGTATGGCGCAGGCTCACGGCCTGAGCTCGCTCCATACCTCACTGCAAAGAGCGGAATCAAAGATCAAATTTTTTTTTTTTTACAAATTGTTTTTTTTTATATATAAATGGTAAAACATAAAACAAAACATATGAATTTGGTATCGCCGTAATTGTATCAACATGTAGAATAAGGTGAACATGTAGTTTTTATCACCTGATGAACACAGAGAAAACAAAACCCCACTCAAAATACGTCGTAATCGCTGTTTTTTACCCATTTCACCCCAAAAATATATATTTTTTCAGTTTCCCAGTACATTATTGTGCATTACAATAAATGGTCCCATGAAAATCAAAATATTTTCCCGCAAAAAACAAGCCTTCATACAGCTATGTCGACAAAAAAATAAAAAAGTTATGGCTTTTGGAACGCGCTGAGGAAAAAACTAAAATTAAAAAAACCAAAAGAGGCAAAAGAGGAAAAACTGTTTAGAAATACTTAAATGCAGATTCGTTAAGCATATCAGTATTGTTGCTTAAGCTGGCCATCACATGTACAAAATGCCCGTCATAACATTGCTTACAGTGCTACCCATACTTCTGTCTGCCATATTTGATGGTCTGACAAAGGTCTTGTGTGGTCTTTATACATTATTTTCTGCCAACGTGTTAATGAACTGATGTACTTATGAGCAGCAATTTTGGCTGTGCCGAGTCTTACTTTTATAAGAAATATAATTAAAGGATCCTCGGCACTCTGTGCATGTCTTCAGTGATGCTCGCAGTAGGCACCCAATCTGTATTTATATCAAATATAAAATTAAGAAAAATATTACAAACGAAAGAGAAAAGGTAAAGATTTCAGTCATATGAGCAATGATATCTCTCTATATTTAGAAAACAATTTGATCATATATTATTTTGAATGATATAGAACTGCAGCTGCTCATCTATTGTTTCTGGATTTTCTCAACTATAAGGTCTTATTTACACAACCTTATTTTTAAGGTCTTATTTACACGACTGTGGCACATCTCGGACGTGAAAAACAGCAGTTTTTCACGTCCGAGGTGCATCCGTGCTCTGCGCTGCGGAACGCAATGTCTCGCATCCCCCATAGATGGGTCTATGGAGGGATGCATGATGCGTGAAAAAATAGGACATGTCCTATTTTCTCACGGACCCTTCACACGGTCCGTTGAAACACATTGAATTACAAAGGTCCGTGGGACGGCTGTTATTTCAACGGCCGTCACACGGACGTTTACCACGCTCGTGTAAATAAGGCCTAAGGGTAAGGTCAGATGTGGCGGATATTTATTGCCTTGGATTTTGCTGCACCCTCGCAGCCAATCCATGGCAAAATCTGCATGTGTTACATTATCTAGCCATTTATTCACGTGATAAAAGCCTCTAACATCGAGAAAGGTCCGGTACAGGCCAGACGTGGTGGATATTTTCCATCACGGATTTCACTGAAAATTCACACCAAATCTGCAGCAAAATCTGCATGTGTTTTGACGTGGATTGGCAGCGGCTTTTACCCTATGCATTGCAAAGGATGAAGTCCACCGCGAAAATCCATGACAAATCCGCTACAGAATTGACATGCTGCGGATTTGAAAATCTGCATTATGCCATTGATTTATTCCACTTCATGTTAATGGGTTTTTGAAAACCCCATACACGTTTATTGTACTGGAAATTGCTGTGGATTTTTAGCGAGGAATCTTCCGAAAATTTGTGGCAATTCCTTAGTGTCTGAATTCACCCTAAGGCCTTGTTCACACAGTGCAGATTTTGCATGCATTTTTTAAGCAAAAACAGAATTGGATCCAAGAAAGCAGACCTGTGAGGCCTTCTTTTATTTATTTCTTCAGTTTAGGTTCCTTTTCTGGTTTTGGTTGAAAAAAATACATGCAAAATATGCAGAAAATCTGCACTTTGTGAACAAGGCCTTAGTGGAAAACATCTGTGTGGATTTGAGGGTGGTGCTGCAGATTTTCAACTCTGCAGCAAACAATTAAAAATAAACTATATGTGAAGGAAACCTTATCATACTTAACCCCTTGAGTACCCAGCTCATTTTGGCCTTGAGGACCAGACCCATTTTTTTCAAATCTGACATGTGTCACTTTATGTGGTAATAACTCTGGAATGCTTTTACATATCCAAGCCATTCTGAGAATGTTTTCTCGTGACATATTGTACTTTAGGTTAGTGCAAAAATTTGGTCGATAAATTCATTGCTTATTTGTGAAAAACACCAAAATTTAGAGAAAATATGAAGAAATTATGATTTTTCCAATTTTAAATGTATCTGCTTGTAAAACAGATAGTAATACCACACAAAATAGTTACTAGTTAACATTTCCCATATGTCTACTTTATGTTTGCATCGTTTTTTGAACATCCTTTTATTTTTCTAGGACGTTACAAGGCTTAGAACTTTAGCAGCAATTTCTCATATTTTTAAGAAAATCTCAAAAAGCTATTTTTTCAGGGACGAGTTCAGTTCTGAAGTGGTTTTGAGTGCCCTATATATTAGAAACCTCCATAAATCACCCCATTTTGAAAACTGCACCCCTCAAAGTATCCAAAACAGCCTTCAGAAAGTGTTTCAACCCTTTTGGCGTTTTACAGGAATTGAAGGAAAGGAGAGCTGAAATTTTCAAATTTCATTTTTTTTACCAAAATTCATATGTGATACATTTTTTTCTATACCACAGAAGGTTTTACCTGAGAAACGCAACTCAATATTTATTGCCCAGGTTCTGCAGTTTTAGTAAATATCCTACATGTGGCCCTAGTGCGCTAATGGACTGAAACACAGGCCTCAGAAGCAAAGGAGCACCTCTTGGATTTTGGGGCCTCCTTTTTTCAGAATATATTTTAGGCACCATGTCAGGTTTGAAGAGGTCTTGTGGTGCCAAAACAGTGGAAACCCCCAAAAGTGACCCCCATTTTTTCAACTACACCCCTCAGGGAATTTATCTAGGGGTATAGTTAGCATTTTGACCCCACAGGTATTTTGCTATATTTTCTGGAGTTAGTCTGTAAATATGAAAATCTACTTTTTTTCTGGAAAAACGTAAAAATTTCTAATTTTTGCAAGAAATAAAGGAGAGAAAGCACCCCAACATTTGTAAAGCAATTTCTCCCGATTACGGAAATACCCAATATGTGGTAATAAACTGCTGTTTGGACCCACAGCAGGGCTCAGAAGGGAAGGATCCCCATTTGGATTTTGGAGCTCTGATTTTACTGGAATGGTTTTCGGTGCCGTGTCACGTTTGCAACGCCCTGGAGGGACCTAAACAGTGGAATCCCCCCAAAAGTGACCCCATTTTGGAAACTATACCCCTCAAGGAATTTTTCTAGTGGTATCGTTAGCATTTTGACCCCACAGGTTTTTTGCTGAATTTATTGGAATTAGTCTGTGAAGATGAAAAGAGACTTTTTTTTTTAAAGGAGAAAAAGCACCTCAACATTTGTAAAGCAATTTCTCCTGATTACGGTAATACCCCATATGTGGTAATAAACTGCTGTTTGGACCCATGGCAGGGCTCAGAAGGGACGGAGCACCATTTGGATTTTGCAGCTCAGATTTTGCTGAATTGGTTTCTGGGGGCCGTGTCGCATTTGCAGAGTCCCTGAAGTACCAGTACAGTAGAAATTCCCCAGATGTGATCCCAATTTGGAGACTATACCCCTGAAAGAATTAAATTAGAGGTGTAGTGAGCATTTTCAGCCCTCAGGTGTTTTATAGATTTTATTAGAATTGGTCCGTGAAAATGAAAAAAAATTTTTTTTCCAATATCCTGTAGATTTAGCTCAAAATTTTTCATTTCCACAAGGAATACAGGAGAAAAGACACCCCAAAATGTGTTACACAATTTCTCCTGAGTACAGAAATACCCCATATGTGGTTGTAAACGGCTATTTGGACATACGGCAAGGGTCTAAACGGAAAAAGTGCAATTTCGTTTTTGGAGTGGAGATTTGACAAAATTTGTTTTTGACGCCATGTTGCATTGCGCTGAGGTACCAGTACAGTGAAAACTCCCGAGAAGTGACCCCATTTATTAAACTACACCCCTCAAGGAATTCATCGAGAAGTGTAGTGAGCATTTTGACCCCCAAAGGTTTTGCAGAAATTAGTGCACAGTGGATGTTGCAGATTGAAAATTGACATTTTCCACAGATATGCTATTTCAGTGCCCAATGTGTTGGGCCCAGCTTGTACCACTGGAGACATACGCCCCATAAATTGTTAAGCGGTTCTCCAGAGTACGGTAATACCCCATATGTGGTCATAAACTGCTGTTTGGGCACACTGTCAGGCCCAGAAGGAGCGCCATTTGGCTTTTGGAGCGCAGATTTTGCTTGGTAGTAGTTTTGTTTAGTGTTTTACTGGTGTTTCAGTTTATAATGTGGGGGCATATGTAAGCTGGGCTGAGTGTATCAGGGTATATGTAATATGTGCGGAGTACATCAGGGTATATGTAAGCTGGGCGGAGTGTATCAGGGTATATGTAAGCTGTGCGGAGTACATCAGGGTATATGTAAGCTGGGCGGAGTACATCAGGGTATATGTAAGCTGAGCGGAGTACATCAGGGTATATGTAAGCTGGGCGGAGTACATCAGGGTATATGTAAGCTGGGCGGAGTTCATCAGGGTATATGTTAGCTGGGCGGAGTGTATCAGGGTATATGTAAACTGTGCGGAGTACATCAGTGTATATGTAAGCTATGTGGAGTACATCAGGGTATATGTAAACTGGGCGGAGTACATCAGGGTATATGTAAGCTATGTGGAGTACATCAGGGTATATGTAAGCTGGGTGGAGTGCAACAGGTCATAATAGGATGATGTAATAATGGGGAAAATGAATAATAAAATTATCCATGGATAGTGACGTACGCTTTGAACCAATCCTTTATGCACAGGCCGGATTATTGGGTGCAGGAGCCGCACTTCTAAAGGGTGTCTGTGGTATTGTACAAAATATCCGCACTCCAGCATTGTCTAATCTTTGACTTCTTCACTAGCCCCATATGTAGCACAGACCCCAAAATGTCATAGTTTCCGCTGCATTTACAGGGTCTACCAGTGGGGGCTGCAAATGATGACGTGAGGTTTTAGGTGAAGAACTGCACATATAAATTAGTCTGGGCCGTCGTTTTGCATTATTGCGTTCCAAGAGCCATAACTTTTTATTTTTCCGTTGACGAGCTATGTGAGTGCTTGATTTTCATGGGACGAGCTGTCGTTTTTATTAGTATCATTTCGGGGTACATGCGATAATTTGATCAGTTTTTATTCCATTTTTTCTGAGGTGAGGAGACCAAAAAACAAAAATTCTTTCACTATTTTTTTTATAATTTTTTACCGGCGTTCTCTGTGCAGTATAAACAACATGTTTACTTTATTCTGCGGTTTGATACGATTATGGCAATACCAAATTTATATAGTTTTTATATGTTTTACTACTTTTACACAATAAAAACCCTTTTTATAAATAAAATGTTTTAGTGTCGCTATGTCCCGAGAGCCAAAACTTTTTTATTTTTTTGTCGACGGAGCTTTGTGAGGGCTTGTTTTTTGCGTGACACACTGTAGTTTTTATTGGTACCATGTTTGGCTACGCGCGACTTTTTGATCACTTTTTATTCCATTTTTTTGGAAACTTGACCAAAAAAGGAAATTCTGCCATTGTTTTTTATGGTATTTTTTTTACGGTGTTCACCGTGCGGGATAAATAATATGATATTTTTTTTAGGTCAGGCCAATACGAACGTGGCGATACTTATGATGTCTAGTTTTTGTCTTTTTTTTCATTTTTTTTCTAATTATAAAGGGCTTGATCAGGGAAACAAGGCGATTATTGTTTTTATTACGTAAAACTTTTATTTATTTATTTATCTAAAACTTTTTTTTTACTTTTTTTCACTTTTTATTTTACACATACTAGGGGACTGGAAGATCTGATCTTCTGATCCCCTGTACAATGCACTGCACTACTTCTGTATGTACTTGTATAGTGCAGTGTATTGTAACTGTCACTTTACAACTGACAGTTGAGCCTATTACTTCCTAATAGACCTAATAGGCTCCCGTACCTGGCAACCAAGAAGCCGTTGCTAGGCTTCCTGGTTGCCATTGCAACCATCAGAACCCCGTGATTTTTTGCGGGGGGGGGGGCATTGGGGTGCAGAGGGAGCCCCCTCCCTCTGTATCAATCACTTAAATGCCGCTGTCGCTATTGACAGCGGCATTTAAGGGGTTAAACTACAGCGATCGGAGAGGACAGTGATCGCTGTAGTTGCAGTGAGACGTCGGCTGTATATTACAGCCGACATCCGATGAAGATGGAGCGAGCACAGCTCCTGTGCCCGCTTCATCCTCAGGGCGTTACTATACGCCCATTTTCGGGAAGGGGTTAATAAAAATAGTGGGTTTTTTTACACCGCTTTCTCTGATCTCCTCACGGATCTCACAGAAATGAGGAGATCAGAGAAAGTGACAGGAGCTTTCTCCTGCAGACGACGTAACAGACGGCTGTGATTGGTCAGTCTTCAGAGACTAACCAATCACAGCAATCGCCGGCATTGGGGACTGCTAATTGGTCCTCAGGCTGGTAGCAGAGACGGTTAGCTGTCAATGACAGCTGCCGCCGCTGTTATATCACTATGTGATTTCTCATAGTGACAGTTTATTCCTTCTCCGCAATAGTACGACGAAAGTACGCTGCAATAAGCGGCCAGCGACGTACTATTACGGAGAAGGTACTCAAGGGGTTAAAGAAAAAAAACAAAAGTGTACAGTACACAGAATAATATGCTAGTGATGGCAGATGGTCTGGGTGTGGCGTTTTTTTTCGGGCGCTTCTCCCTATAGGATTCTCTATAGGACTTCAAAAACCCCAGAAATAAGTAAAAAAAGAACACTTCATGAAAAATTCCACCAAACACAATTAAAAACAACATAAAAAAACGCTTATATTTTACAAAACTCTGGCCTGTTTTATATTTATTTTAAAACGCCCAAAAATATATATTTGTGAAAGAGGCCTTAAAGGCTATGTACACCTTTGAAATATTTTTTTTTTTTTGTAGAAATCAGCGCTTTGTGCAAGTTTCTAAAAACTTTTTATTAAAAATAATTTTTACTTTTTGAGATGCAGCTGTATCCTGTATACATTATTATGGTTTTGTGATACTCTGTCACGAGATGTCTGTTCTACATGTGTCTATGTGTGGCCACTGAGTGGCTGTGATATTAACTTCAGCCTGTCACAGGTTTGACTAGCATGTCGCGATATTGTATTGAATGTGTTAAATGAGAAATTGGAGTCCTTAACCAAATTCAAGCAAAAGTAAGGATGAACACATTTGTAAGGTTGTGATATATGATGTGATATTGGAGAACAAGGGGCCCATTAACTGTTTTTGCAGAAGACTCCTGTTCCCTTCATTTATTTTAACCCTTCGATATTACTCCTTGGTTAAGCTTATCAAGGCCTTACATTTAAAAGCAAGTGGCAAACAATGATGGTTCAAGATACAAGCTGATGTCAATACATGGTAATCCAAAAACAAAATAACAGAGAAATACTAGAAACACCAGATGGAACCAAATTGCTTTGGCAATGAGCATACAAATGGGAGGAACTTAAATGCTCAGGGATGCTGGGTGAAAATAATTTTGGCGTGCTGGACCTTTAAGAAAGCAAGGGTCAGCACGTGCGCACTAGGGCCCAGTGTAGAGTGTTGGCGTCATGAGAAACCGCCAGTCATTGAGAGGAGCGGCGCCGGCCAGGATGAAAAAGACGCCATGGGGAGGTAAGTACAAAATGCTGGCGGCAGGGAGAGGAGGCCATGACAACCGCCATCATATTATGTCACATATCTAGTACAGTTTGGTATAGCATTTCAATCATACCTTTTATCAGCCCAAGTCTGAATCTCATCAACTTTCTAGATGCCATGGGAGAATCAATCCACAGACTCCATATCTTATAAAATTTCATAATATTCCCTCTTTTCAAATAAAGCCTTATCTTCAATCTGAGCAACCAGTTAACCGTATTGACAAACTCCACCAAGGTTAGCGCCGTGTCATTTAACCAGTGCTGCACAGTCCGGGCCATATATAACACGTCCATCTTCTCCAGCTTCGTAACTGTGAGGTCTTGCACAAATTTCAATATGTATGCAAATGGTGATAGGGTAACAGTCACATAGTACACAGCATTGACCAAATCCAATATTCGATTTCAAAATCTCTCCACATGCAAACAAGTCCACATCTAGGACAAAATGGAGTCTCTCGAAACACCAATGTCAAGTAAGAATTAAGGAGTTTTGTACACTCTGTGTAAAAGATAAAGCTAAGAAAATCTGTAGGCTTCACTCAAAGTCAATTAAGATCCCTTTTTTAAAAATTCCCTCCGAAGACCACCCTCTGTAGGGCCAATTTCTCGTTTCCATTTTTTTTTACTGTGCACTAAGTATTCGATCAAAATAGTTTCCAGGAGTTGGGAATATAGACTGAAGAATTTACTCCCTATGATCAATGCAATAATTTTATTAGGTGTGTACCCATATGTTTTACAAGACATATCAGTTATAGAACCTATCCACAGGGTATACACATAAACCATTCTATATATATTAAATCCCCCACGTAACACGAATGTACACCTTACATATATATTACCAAGAAAAGAAACCATAGCGTCTATAAGTCAAAAAATAAAACATAGATTTTTATTTCATAAATTCTAAAAAGTCACATACACGAAATATTAAAAATTAATCTCCACAGATGAGAAAAAAAACGCCAAACAAGAAAAATATATTGCACTAAAGTTCAAAATATCAGATATCTGAACCTTTGTGGAACACAAAGAGAAAGTGCATAGTACAAGACAAGTATCAAAAATTTGCATATCTAATTGTAAAGATATTAGAACTACGCTGTGAACAGCCCCCACAGGAATTCCAGTATAAAGCCTATACCACTGCTCCATCAACTCCATATACTATATGTAAAGTGCTAAGTGCAAAAATAGAGGAGAGATCAGAAAAGAATGGTGGACTACTGACCCATGTTGCTGTGTCTCAAGAATGGCGACCTGCCACGACGCGCGTTTCGGCTTCCGCCTTGTCTGGGGGTGTTCCACAAAGGTTCACATATCTGATATTTTGAACTTTAGTGCAATATATTTTTCTTGTTTGGCGTTCTTTTTTGTCATCTGTGGAGATTCATTTTTAATATTTCATGTATGTGACTTTTTAGAATTTATGAAATAAAAATCTATGTTTTATTTTTTGACTTATAGACTCTATGGTCTCTTTTCTTGGTAAGACATAGCAGTTGTGGCAAATGTTTTCCAATAAAATATTATTGTGAGGACAAACGCCCCCTTCCCTCAACCCTAGGTAACATGAGCTGCCCTGTAAATATGCCTCCTCCGCTCTTCAAATCTTATTTAAACAAAGATGTTTTTACTAATTGAAATTGCACTTTTTCCTGCTGCTGCATAAATAGACTCATTAATGCACCTAGCCTGTTCTCAGCAAGAAAGTCAGCATCCATCTGTCTTGTCACATCTTCAAATGTTACATTGTGGAGGCTTGCAGATGCTGCCATTGTCACAAGTTAGATACATGGATATTGCATTAACGAAGATGTATTGACTCACACCCAGAGAACATTTGTATTATATTTTCCTCTTTCAGGCTATATTTCTAAGTTCAGGAAATCCGAGGCTGACACTTGGGATCCTGCTGCGCATGTGCCTGAGGATCCGCAGGCGGATTATAAAATTAATTCAGGCTAATCCGCTGCTTTTCTGTGCACAAATAATGAGCATGAAGCATATTTTTAAATCTGCAGCGTGGTCATTATTTTGTGTGGTATAAAATACCCATTTACTTGCATAGGATGCGGAATATCAGTGGATTGGATGAGAATTTAGCAGCAGAATCTGCAACTAAATCCTCATCAAATCCTCAACATGTGAAAATGGCCTTACAAATTCACTTAGTTTACAAGAGGATTGCTTGTTGTTCTGTGCTTCTGCAAGCAGGGTATCCTACCTTCAGACTGCCAAAGTGTGTGCCCTGGCACTGGATATAGTTTTGTCCGACAGTTGAAGTTTATTTGATATGCGCAGTCAGTTTATATGCTTGATTTCTTCCTAACCATTAGAACTGCTAATGGCCAGTGGCGTAACTGCCGCCGTAGCAGCCGTAGCGACTGCTACGGGGCCCGCGGCATGAGGGGGCCCGTGTCGCCCGCCGGCACGGGCCCCCACCATGGCCGCAGGCTCCGCTAGCAGCCGCTATGGCTGCTACAGCGGGACGCCACTGAACACTACGGCAGAGCAGGGAGGTATCTCCCCGCTCTGCCATTAAACAAAAGACATGTATCCCCTATCCACAGGACAGGGGATACATGTGTGATCGCTGGCAGCGATAGGGAGAACGGGGGACTGAAAGTCCCCTGAAGTTCTCCATCACAAACATCGGACTTCCGTGGTCTGTGTCGGCAGCTCCGTAGAAATGAATGTAGCGCCGGTCGCGCTTGTGCGCATGCGTGACCAGCGCTCCTTTCATTTTTATTGAGCTGCCGGAACAGACGCTAGAAGTCAGAGGTTAGTAATGGAGAACTTCGGGGGACTTTCAGTCCCCCCGTTCTCCCTATCAATGCCAGCGATCACACATGTATCCCTTATCCTGTGGATAGGGGATGCATGTTATTTCTAGGACACACTATAGGTCGCATTTTTTTGGGGGGGGCGCTGTATGGCGTTCCCTGCAGGGGGGGCGCTGTATGGCGTTCCCTGCAGGGGGGCCCTGTATGGCGTTCCCTGCAGGGGGGCGCTGTATGGCGTTCCCTGCAGGGGGGAGCTGTATGGCGTTCCCTGCAGGGGGGGCGCTGTATGGCGTTCCCTGCAGGGGGGGTGCTGTATGGCGTTCCCTGCAGGGGCGCTGTATGGCGTTCTCTGCAGGGGGGCTGTATGGCGTTCCCTGCAGGGGGGGCGCTGTATGGCGTTCCCTGCAGGGGGGGTGCTGTATGGCGTTCCCTGCAGGGGCGCTGTATGGCGTTCTCTGCAGGGGGGGGGCTGTATGGCGTTCCCTGCAGGGGGGCTGTATGGTGTTCCCTGCAGGGGGGGGGGGCGCTTTATGGCGTTCTCTACAGGGGGGCTGTATGGCGTTCTCTACAGTGGGGGCTGTATGGTTTTAGCGCCATACAGCCCCCTCTGTAGATAACGCCATACAGTCCCCCTGTAGATAACGCCATACAGTCCCCCTCTGTAGATAACGCCACACAGTCCCCCCTGTAGATAACGCCACACAGTCCCCCCTGTAGATAACGCCACACAGTCCCCCCTGTAGATAACGCCACACAGTCCCCCCTGCAGATAACGCCATACAGTCCCCCTCTGTAGCTAACGCCATACAGTCCCCCTCTGTAGATAACGCCATACAGTCCCCCCTGTAGATAACGCCATACAGTCTACAGGGGGGCTGTATGGCGTTATCTACAGGGGGGGCTGTATGACGTTATCTACAGGGGGGGCGCTGTATGGCGTTATCTACAGGGGGCTGTATGGCGTTATCTACAGGGGGGGCTGTATGGCGTTATCTACAGGGGGACGCTGTATGGCATTATCTACAGGGGGGGCTGTATGGTGTTATCTACAGGGGAGGCGCTGTATGGCGTTATCTACAGGGGGGCTGTATGGCGTTATCCACAGGGGGGGGCTGTATGGCATTATCTACAGGGGGGACTGTAAAAAAGGCACTATCTACTAGGGGGGGTGGGTTGTGTGACACCCAGGGGAGGGGGGGCCCCAGTCAAAAGTTTGCTATGGGGCCCAGTCTTTCCTATTTACGTCCCTGCTAATGGCATTGTATCAGACACAAAACAGTGTCCATAAAATAATTAACATGCATCACATAGAAGTGGCCACAAAATAGTTACTATTAAAACATTGTCCATACAAGTCTATTAGTCACAGAAGTGCCCATAAAAATATGCAAGTTATAGTATAGTACAGCAGGCTATTCTGCTGCATGGTCCTGTACTTCTCTCTACTCTAGCTGGAACTTACATGCAAACAACCAATCAGTAGCAAGTGAAGTGTAACCATCTCTTCCTGTGCCAACCTCGGGAATCACAGATCAGCACTGCAGAAATACCTCAAGCAGAAGGAATCATAGATCCATTGTGTTTTAGGACAGTGCCAGGAATCAAGGACTGTGGCCACCTTTGGTATAACATTTTCACCTTTGGGATAAAATGTTCATGATGTAGGTAGTAAAATGGATGTTGGGGATTGCAACAAACCTGCCGCATGGGGTGCTTGTCGGTTCGTCTGGAGCTCTAGCATCCTGTTGCCAAAGCAATGCAACATCCCCTATGCCCGGCACTGTGAGGGGCACAGCCACAGTATCAAGGCCTGACTAAAGGGTTTATTATTTCAGAGGCTGGAGACATTAAAGGGGAATTGCTCCTGGAATTCCTTGCTTCATTGTCAGCCCTGGTGTGAGTTTATTGGTTCTTTTCTGTTGTTTTCCTGTGTTTGAGCCGGCATTGTCTTGATCCGCGAACCCATGTAATGACCTTTTGCCTAATACTGAGCTTGCCTCTTGATACTCGTTTCTGGCATTGATATTCCCTTCCTGTTACCGAACAGAGTCCATTTAAACATGATATAGATAATACCCACCATTTGCGGCCTGACCATCTATTGGGGTTCAATCCAGGGAACCTCCAAGTGTTCACACTATGTGAGTGCACCCCCAGTGTAACACAATGTCCCTTTAATGTCAGTGTCCTTACCTCCCTTGGTTTGTGTCTGCCCCCACCTTGTGTATCTTGCTTTGCTCATTGGTGGCAGTGACAGCAGGCAGCCCGTGGCCAAACGCAGAGAGATAATCTCTCCACTGCACTGAGGCGTCCCTGCTAGCATTAAAATATACTCATCCTTGCAAGGTAGTCGTGCGTCTGCCACGCATGGTAGCAGTAGTAGAAAGGTGCTGAAGAGGCATCCTACAAGATGTCAGGAGGCAACATGCAGAGTAGATGAAGGAATCTAGAGGAGGAGAAGGAGGAAGACGGACGCGTGGGGCGGCATCAGTTAGGATATGTTCACACGCAGAGTCAAAAACGGCTGAAAATTACAGAGCTGTTTTCATGGAAAACAGCCTCTGATTTTCAGCCGTTTTTGAAGCTGAAAACATTTTTTGAGACGTTTTTTCTGGACATTTTTAGAGCTGTTTTTCCATTGACACAACGGAAAAACAGCTCCAAAAATGGCTCAAGAAGTATCAAACTGGGCGTTTTTTTACACGCCGTTTTTTAAAAAGCTGGCATAAACAAAGGCCCGGCTGAACGAAATGCAGTTTTTCCCATTGGATTCAATGGGCAGATGTTTGTAAGTGTACAGCTACCGTTTTTTCAGGTGTATTTTGGGGGCGTTTACACCCCAAAATACACCTGAAAATACAGCATGTGAACATACCCTCAGAGATAGAGAGGCAGCCTGCTGTGAGGAGTTCCAGTTCCGCTAGTGACCAGCTTTCTCCTCAGGTGTGGCTTGTGTGCTGGCAGCTATAAAAATAATTTCCTCTGAAAAGATGTCTACCAGGCTCTATGTGTGAGAGAGAGCAGCCATCTAGTAAGGCTTGCTAACACACAACTCTCTGTTGTGGACATTATTTTACAATTGGTAAAAAAAAAACACTTGTGTTTAAAAAATCAACTCCTGAATTGTGTAGGTTGTCCAGTTAGGTGTTACCGAGTGCAGCATGTCCACCACCTGAGATCGAGACTAGTACTTACGAAGAGGGCATAGCTTTCGATTTTGGACTGGCTGCAGAGTGTGGTTGGTTTCCACTGTGACCTGCAGAGGTGCCCGTAGGTTATGAGTCGTCTGATCATGATCGTGAATCCTTGTGATGGCGGGTCCAAGGGGGACTCCTGCAGGGTCAAAGTACCCACCTCAGTGAGTTGTACGGCCAGCAACTTTTTGTCTGTAACTTTTCAAAGAAGGTGTTCCAAAGAACAGAGTTTACTGTCGACTACTTCTATGCAAGCATGATTTCTGAGAGAATAAAGATGCTTATGTTTTATGTTTCAATCATTTTTATTGAAGGTTTTCAAGTATTACAAACCATACATCATGCAGAGCAAAAAAAAAAAAAACAGTCGGGGGCATTCCCCCGTAAATCGTATCATTACAGACATATATAGACCAAATATCTATCGAAAAGGGAAAACAAAAATAAGAAAGGAGTAAAAGGGAGGGAGGGAAAGAGGGAAAAAAGGGGGGGGGGAGACAGAAAAATTAGCGTCAAATGTCTTCCAGGGAAAATGAGCCTAAGAGATCGTCCCAAGATATCTGATCCATGACTGCCGAACTTGGAGGAAGAGCTCTTCTTTATCTGAGACCATACAGTGTAAATGGTCATTGACCATAATCCAATTCAGTGTAGTCTTAACCAAATTAAGAGGAATCACAGGGCTTTTCCAAGATGTAGCTATAGCAATTTTGGCTGCCAGGAAAAGAAAGGATCCAAATTTATGAGAGGCTTAAGACAGTCCAGGGACAGTTTCATTAAGCAGTGCCTGTGACAGGGACAATTTCAAGTTAATCTGAGTTATAGAATATAACATATTAAAGATTTGTCGCCAAAACCGGTGTACCTTCGGGCAACCCCACCACATATGCACAGGCTATCCCACACATCCACAGAGTTTGAGGCAAGGAGATGAAGTAGAAGGGAACATCTTAGTCAGTCTAGAGGGAACTAAATACCATCGTAAAAAACTTTATAATTGGCTTCGACCAGCGAAGCGTTAATAGAAATTTTTGCAGTACGTTCTGCCATATCTTGCCAGTCCCTAATAGTAAAGGATGTGTGTAAGTCCCTCTCCCACATAGACATATATGCAGGGGCGTAACTAGGAAAGACTGGGCCCCATAGCAAACTTTTGACTGGGGCCCCCCTCCCCTGGGTGTCACACAACCCCCTTTGTAGATAGTGCCTTTTTTACAGCCCCCCCCTGTAGATAGCGCCATACAGCCCCCCCTCTGTAGATAGCGCCATACATCCCCCTGTAGAGAACGCCATACAGCCCCCCTGTAGATAACGCCATACAACCCCCCTGCAGAGAATGCCATATAGCCACCCCTGTAGAGAACGCCATACAGCCCCCCCTGTAGGGAACGCCATACAGCCCCCCTGTAGGGAACGCCATACAGCCCCCCCTGTAGGGAACGCCATACAGCTCCCCCTCCTCTAGGGAACACCATACAGCGTTCCCCCCCTGTAGGGAACGCCATACAGCGTCCCCCCTCCCAAAAAAATGCGACCTACAGTGTGTCCCACAAAATACATGTATCCCCTCTCCACAGGATCTCCACAGGATAGGGGATACATGAGTGATCGCTGGCAGCGATAGGGAGAACGGGGGACTGAAAGTCCCCTGAACTTCTCCATGACTAACCTCTGACTTCCGACGTCTGCGCAGCTCAATAAAAATTAAAGGAGCGCTGGTCACGCATGCGCACAAGCACGACCGGCGCTCCATTCATTTCTACGGAGCTGCCGACACAGACCCCGGAAGTCCGAGGTTTGTGATGGAGAACTTCAGGGGACTTTCAGTCCCCCGTTCTCCCTATCGCTGCCAGCGATCACACATGTATCCCCTGTCCTGTGGAGATCCTGTGGAGAGGGGATACATGTCCTGTGAAGAGGGGATACATGTCCTGTGGAGAGGCGATACATGTCCTGTGGAGAGGGGATACATGTCTTTTGCTCTATTTTGCGCCTTCAGGACCAGACACCGTTTAGCCATTTTTAGCACGTTAGTTAAATGGGTATAACTTTTTTATTTGTTGGGCTAACGACGTGATTTTTGCGACGTTTTTTCCGTAGACAATGCAGGTTTCATTTTTTATAGTTTTTATACACACCTTTTTTTGCTATTTTAGAATTTTTATTCATAAAGTTTGAAAATAATAGTAAAAAAATAAGCTTTTTTACAATTCAGCTATTTTTTTTTTTGCTAATAACATAGTTTTACCCTAAAATAGACCTTTTATTTGTGATCGCCATTGTCTACCATACATTTTTATATATTACATGTCTATATTAGGGTAATTGGGTTAGCGCTAGCGTTACAACAATGATTGGCGGGGGGGGGAACGTTTTTTTTTTGGGGGTGGGTATTTTATGTGTATTTATTATTTACATTTTTTTTGCACTTTACTTTATTATTTTTTTATTACTATGGTCTGTCCCCCAAAGGTCAAAGAAGACCTTTGGGGAACTTTATATATTTTTTTTCTTTCTTTTACACCATGTTTTTCCACTGTAACTGGAGCTGCACAGCAGCCCCAGTTACAGGGGAAATCAGCCCTCTCATAGTGACGATTGTCACTAATAGGGCTGTGCTGGGTCTAGTAAGACCCAGCAACAGTCTGCCACTAACGGCACCCGGCGATCATGTGACCAGTCACATGATCACCGGGAGGAAAAGAGACAGCGCCGCTGCTGCTGCCTCTATTCCTGTACACAGCGCACATTCAGCGCTGTGTACAAGTGATCAGAGAAGACAGAAGCAGCGAAAGCTGCTTCTATCTTCTCCTCAGGGTCCCCGGCAGTCACTGACAGCCGGAGACCCGACATTCAGCTGCCCGATCGCGCGGGCAGCAAGTTAAAACCCGAGCCGTAGAAAGTCTATGGCTCGGGTTTTAAGGACCCTGGCCGTAAAAATACAGCCAGCGGTCGGGAACCAGTTAATGGCAGAGCGGGGAGATACCTCCCTGCTCTGCCGTAGTGTTCAGTGGCGTCCCGCTGTAGCAGCCATAGCGGCTGCTAGCGGAGCCTCTGGCCATGGTGGGGGCCCGTGCCGGCGGGCGACACGGGCCCCCTCATGCCGCGGGCCCCGTAGCAGCCGCTACTGCTGCTACGGCGGTAGTTACGCCACTGCATATATGACAGCTTGTCCAACGGAGAAACCAAAAATGAATAAATGTTAACCAATATATGATGAACGCTAGAATTATTCAAATATAAATTCTCAAATACTGAAGTATTCTGCAGAACCGAAGTAGGTTTAAATGAGGACGTAAAATGATGAATCTGGTGAAAACTAAAAATCTCAGAATCCGGCACGTGGTAGATAGACTGATAGAAATGACGGGGTTTTACACCTAGACTATCACAAAATTGTCCAATTTGGTACAGATTTTTATCCAGCCACCATTGAAACGCTGACGGTTGCATTCCAGGAGCAAAAATAGGATTAGCAAATAATCTGGCTGCAGGTGTGTGCACAGAACAGAGCCGGAACCTATGACTCAATTTACCCCACAGCGCCAAGGAAGAAGAGAGGAGTGGACACAACACAGGTGGTCTGTGCTTGGGCTTCAGCCATAACAACTGATCTACAGGAACATCTGGAGTAGCTGCCTGTTCAATAGAAATCCAACGCACTTGTTTACTTATACTGTGGATTGAGACTAAAGGTGTCAGACGAGTTGCAAAGTAGTATTTACTGAGGTTTGGTAAACCTAAACACCCGGATACTTTAGGAGCATACAGAGTACTTTGTGAGACTCCACATCGTTTTGGACCCCAAACGAAGGACAATATAAGCCTTTGAAGGTCTTTCAAATAAGGGGCAGGGACATCTATTGGTAAAGTGCGGAAGAAGTATAAGATTCTGGGAAGAACTGTTATTTTAACAGCTTCTATCCTGCCAAACGAGGAAAGAGGCATAGAAGCCCAGGAGGAAATTTGTGCGAAAAAGGGTGGAATAGCAAGGAGTAAGTTGAACCCCCAGATATGAGATTTTGTCTTCCCTCAATCTCAGCTCAAAGTTCAATTGTATCAACTTGACCATAGAATGTGGAATGCTGATGTTCAAAACCTCAGACTTATCATGGTTGACTTTCAATCCCGAGATCTGGGAAAATTGATCTAAGACGTGATAGAGATTCGGGAGGGACGACAAAGCCAGTAAGAGGTCATCCGCATAAAGTGTACATTTATGTGTCTGACCCCCAACCTCAACTCCCTTTATGTCTTTATTCATCCTGATCAGGTGGGCCAGGGGATCTATAGCAAGACAAAAAGAATAGGGGATAGAGGGCACCCCTGTCTCGTTCCCCTGCCTATAGTTATATGGTCTGAGAAGAATCCCTTGAGGCTGTAAATTCTATTGTGGTCTGGATCTACTCACTGTTCCACCTTCGGTACTTCCTCCAGAGGCTGTTGCTGTACCACTGCCCGTTGCTCCTCCTGTTTGTTCCGGATCCACAGTTCCTCTGCCTCTTCCTCCTTGCTATGAAGGTGATTCCAGAGCATGTAGAGGATTTATTAACCAATGCACGGTTCATTTTAGGCTACGGGCTCATCTCTTCCCCTCCGAAGAGGCCAAAGTAGCATTTATCATCTCTCTTCTTGCTGTCAAGGCCCTCGCATGAGCGAACCCAATCTTGGAGCAACAAGGACCTGTATCCTCGGACCTAGACTGGTTCCTGCAGTCCTTTCGTGCCGTGTTCGAGGAGCCAGGTCGAACATCCTCTGCCGCAGTCACTCTGTTGTCCCTCAAGGCTATCAATCCTTTCCTGCTGGGTTTGCCATGGCTTCACCTTCACGCCCCGGTTCTGTGACTGGAGTTCTGGAGAGATTCTTCAATGGGGTTCCAGATGCCATAGCCATTGCCTGTCACAAGTTTGTCCTGTTATGCCCCCTCTGCCTCAGTCACTCTCCGATCTACCATCTCAGTATGCCAGTTTTGCGGATGTCTTCTGGAAGCAGGAGGCTGAGACGTTGCCTCCACATCGGAATTGTGACTGTCCCATTGAACTGGTTCCAAATGCTTCTCTTCCCCGTGGACGGGTATATCCTCTCTCCTTGCCAGAAACTTTATCCATGTCAGCCTATATCAAGGAGAATTTGGAGAGGGGTTTTATACGAAAATTCTTCCTCCCCGGCTGGGGCCAGCTTCATCTTCATTAAGAAGAGTGATGGATCTCTTCGACCCTGCATTGACTACCGTGGTCTCAACCAGATCACGGTCAAGAACAAATACCCATTGCCACTTATATCCGAGCTGTTTGATCGCATACGAGGAGCCAAAAAGTTTTCTAAGCTAGACCTGCGGGGGGCTTATAACCTAATCCGGATTCGCCGGGGTGACGAATGGAAGACGGCATTTAACACCCGTGACGGGCACTACGAATACCTAGTGATGTCCTTCGCAGTCTTTTAGGAATTTGTCAATTATATCTTCCGAGATCTCCCCTATATGTGTGTTGTAGTTAATCTCGATGATATTTTGATTTTCTCCCCAGATCTGATGACCCATCGGAGGCATGTCCGTCAGGTTCTTCTGCGACTAAGGGAGAATCGCTTATATGCCAAGTTGGAGAAGTGCGTCTTTGAAAAGAGGTCTTTGCCCTTTCTGGGCTACATCATCTCGGATTAAGGTCTTAAGATGGATCCTGAGAAACTAAAGTCTGTCCTGGAATGGCCACGTCCTCAAGGCCATACAGCGGTTCCTGGGATTCGCCAATTTCTATCGGCAGTTTATTCCAAACTTCTCATCTCTGACATCTCCCATCTCTACCCTTACCAAGAAGGGTGTGAACGCCAAGGTGTGGACTCCAGAGGCAGAGTCCGTGTTTATTAGCCTCAAGAAAGCCTTCACTTCAGTCTTGATCCTCCATCATCCTAACGTGTCTCGGCAGTTCTCATTGGAGGTGGACGCTTCCTCTGTTGGTGCAGGTGCACTTCTGTTCCAGAGGAGCTACAAAGGAAAGGCAGTAGTATGTGGCTATTACTCGAGACTTTTTTCTTCTGCAGAGCGCAATTACTCTATTGGGGATTGGGAGCTACTGGCCATCAAATTGGCTCTGGAGGAGTGGAGACATCTTCTAGAGGGCACAGCTCACCCCATCTTGGTCTACACTGACCACAAGAACCTTACATATCTGCAGTCCGCTCATCAACTAAATCCCTGTTAAGCCAGGTGGTCACTGTTCTTCACCCATTTCCAATTTGTGCTCCACTACTGTCCCGCTGACAAGAATGTGAGGGCCGATGCCCTGTCCAGGTCATTTGAGACAGATGACACGGTGGAGTCCCTTCAAACTATCATAGACCCATCCTGCATTGTCACTGCTAATCCTTTGCAGGTCAAAGACATCCCTCCGGGCAGGACTTTTGTTCGGTTGGCTGACAGGAGAAGAATTCTCCGCTGGGGACACAGTTCTAAACTAGCTGGGCACGCTGGTGTCCGTAAAACCCGAGACCTGATTGCTCGTCACTTCTGGTGGCCCACGCTACCTAAAGATTTTCTGGACTTTGTCTCTTCTTGCACGGTGGGTGCTTCTAACAAAGTTACTCACTCCAAGCCTGCCAGCCTGTTTCAACCTCTGCCTGTACCCAATGCCCCCTGGCAGCACATTGTGATGGACTTTGTCACAGACCTTCCTCCCTCAGCAGGATGCAACACTGTCTGGGTGGTGGTGGACCGGTTCTCTAAGATGGCACATTTTATCCCGCTGACCGGCCTACCTTCTGCTCCCCGACTGGCGAGTCTCTTCATTCAGCACATCTTTCGCTTGCATGGCTTGCTCCTTCACATTGTGTCTGACCGGGGGGTTGAATTTACCTCAAAGTTCTGGAGAGCCCTATGTAAACTCCTGGATGTGAGATTGGACTTTTCCTCAGCTTATCACCCCCAGTCCAATGGGCAAGTCGAGAGGATAAACCAGATCATGGAGAATCATCTCCGCCACTTCATCTGTTTACAGCACGATAACTGGGTACAGCTTCTTCCATAGGCCGAGTTCTCGTATAACAACCACACAAGTGAGTCCACCACTTCCACTCCAATTTACATTGTGTACAGTCAACATCCTAGAGTCCCTCTTCCTGTGTCGACTACATCTCAGGTACCCTTCTGTTGACTCTGCATTTGGGGACTTTCTGCAAATCTGGCAGCAGACCCGGTCCTCTATTTCCTGGCAGTCGATCGCATGAAACAAAAAGCGGATACAAGGAGAAGAGAGCCCCCTTCAGTATCTTCCGGGTACCAAAGTCTGGCTGTCCTCTTGGGACATTCTTTGAAGGTGCCTTCATACAATTTTGCTGCCAGGTTCCTTGGTCCTTTTGAAATTCTGCAACAGATAAACCCTGTCTCCTATAAGCTGCGGCTGCCTCCTACCCTCAGAAAGCCCAACTCCTTTCATGTGTCCCTCCTGAAACCTGTGGTCCTAAACCACTACAGCAAGACTTCTATTTCCACAGTTGCTCCCAGCGAGTCTTCTGATGTTTTCGAGGTGAGGGAGATTCTGGACTGCAAAAGGGTAGGAGGAAGGATTTTCTATTAGGTGGACTGGAGTGGGTTTGGTCCTGAGGAAAGGTCCTGGGAGCCGGAGGAGAACCTCAGTGCTTCTGCTCTCATTAAGAAATTCCTCTCTCGCTCTGGCCCCAAGAAGAGGGGGCGTAAGAGGGGAGATACTGTAGCATTCATGGCCACGGGCTGTCGGGTTCACACACCTCTCGACGCCAGCGGCCATGGATCTGTGAGCGCTGGTCCCCATCTCCTTCATAGGAGATGCCAGCGCTCACTTCCGCTCCAGTCCGCTCTGTCCCGTAGTGTGTGGCCAGCGCACACACATGAAAATCATCATCATCATCATCATCAATCCACATGATTTCCTGGTCTATAAGAAGGCCCCAGCCCTTCTGATCCTTGCTTGAGTGTTGTTAGTTTATGCCAGGTCGGTCTTGCAAATGGTCCCTTAGTGTTTCCCGTTCCAGTTGTTACCTGTGCCCTGTTACCTGTTCCTGTATCCCGTACTCCTCTGTACAATGCCCACTTGGTCAATAGTAAAACACGCACAGTTGTCCATTAAGAAACTAATTAGCATAAAGCTAAAATCGCTCATAACTTGGTAAAAATAGATCGTTTTTCTAAATAACAAGCACTGCTGTCACCTACATTATAGCGCCCATCTCCTTATGTAGGAGATAGGGCACTTATAATTTGGTGACAGAGTCTGTTTAAGCCAGAAGCAATCCAATGTAAGCAACACCAAGTCCTGATCTGACCACGAAATGGGATGTATTTTGGCATGATGTAGGCTATTTAAGAGCTGAGACGGAAGGAATAGATGGTCTATACGAGAGTAAGATGAGTGGGCATGAGAGTAAAAGTTATAATCTCTGGTAGAGAGATTAGCAGATCTCCCGGCATCCACAAAGTCATGGGAGTGTAAAAGTTTGTCTATTTGCGACCCTTGTTTAGGTGGGGGGGGGGCGAAGGGAGGAGGGACCTTTGAGCGTTTTGTCAAAGAGTTGATCCAATGCTACATTAGAATCCCCACCCAAAGACACCTTACCAAGGAGATAAGGAAGTGAGTGTCTAAACATGGCATTAAAAAAACTTTTTTGTCCTTCATTTGGTGCATAAAAGGAGATAAACGTGACCTGCGTGTCCTGTAGTGCACCATTCACAAGCAAATACCTGCCCTCAGGATCTGCCACCGTGGTTTGATGTGTGAAGGGAAGATTTATTTTGAAAAAGATGCCCACTCCTCTCTTCTTTTCCCCAACAACCGCTAAGTAATACAAAGGATAATGATTATGCATGAATTTAGGACAAGTGCTAGTGGAGATATTAAATTCTTGTAGAATCACAACATCACAATGCAAGGATTTATATGTTTGAAAAGCATTGTGCTATTTAGTCGGGGAATTGCGGCCTTGAACATTGCGAGTGACAATGTTAAAGGTGGACGGAGGATCAGCCATGATCTAACAACTGTTCACAGAAAGCACAATATCTAAGACATTCAACCATCATAAGAAGGGGACAGGAAAGAAGGGGAGGGAAGCAAAAGTAAAAAAAAAAAAGAACAATAAACAGATGTTATTTTGGTACAAATAGCAAGATGTAAAACAACGCCCAAACAGGGCCATAAGGGATGTTGAGTGCCCCACCCCAAGAACAATACAATATCAGTGGGGTCTCTCAAGATCCAAGATCCCAAGGAGGGCATGCCATCACCCAACAGAAGGGCCAGCTCTCACTAGCTCAGCCCTTATCTAGCTGAAAGACAACAGCAAAAAATACCACAAGAATAAAGGCAAAAGCAATGTGAAAATAAACATTAATAGCAAGCATTAAAGGGAACCCGTATGAGAAGAAAGATCCAGTCACAGGATCCCATAACGAGTGTATCCAGATGACATCAGGGATTGGCAAGCTCAGGCATTAGAAGCTGAGGGTCAGGCCGAAGATCTAGAACTCCAAAGCGGCTGAAGACGTGCTGTAGCAGAGGAGTAAGCAGGCGATGGCGATTTCCTCAGCGGGGGCGTGCCATCCTTCGAAATAAGACCTCAAGCGTTCCAAAATGGCTTCTCCTTCTCGGAGAAAAGCAAAGCTGTGTGACCGATTGCGGTAGGAAAATGTAAGACGAAAAGGGAAGGCCCATCGATATCTGATTTCGTTACGAATCAGGACTTGGAGGAGTGGTTTTAATGCATGACGCCTCTGGATCATACGAGAAGCCAAATCAGCAAAGATCTGTATGTCACAGCTACGCAGTAGTAATTGCTCTGAGGACCTGGAAGCTTTCATGACCCTTTCCTTCACAGAATAATGATGAGGCTTCACCAGCACATCTCTGTGCAGTGCATCCGTGCGGGGAGCAGTAAGAGCCCTATGTACTCTGTCGATGTCAAAACATTGTTCAGATAAATCAGGAAAAAGCTGCTTGAAAAGATCATGCACCACAGTTTTCAAATCCAAAACATTCTCCGACAGACCTCTTCGATCTATTTTCCATGTCTTCAAGCTTAGAGTTGGCTTCCTCAAGCTGTTGGTATATATCATCGATACAATCAGAGTGCTGATTAACAGTCGTCACTGTATTAGCAATTTTATCCTCCATCCTAGATCCCAGAGCTTGAAAATCAGCTATAAGCTCAGATGTGATCTTCACACATGTTTTTTCCAGCTCTTGCTGTATAAGTTGCGAAAATCATGCAATAAGAACTTTGTCCCACAAATATGCACCAGTGTCAGCTTGTAGCTGCATAGAGGATAATGACGGAGGCCCCTCCTGCCCAGCCTAATTGAAAACCCTTGCACCGAAGGTTCTGCGGAGGAAGCATTGGAGTCCTCATCCCTAAACATATCTGAGGCAGGGCTTGGGCCCTGATAACAAGGGGTACCTCCATCCACACTGTGCATTGGGTCTGGAGAGGGTGTCTGCAACTGAGGAGAGTGAGGCGGGTCCGGTGCCATCATGGCTTGCTCCGCGTGTGCACTCTGCAATGGAGTCGCCTTTTCTATAGCCGTCGATCTGGTCACGATCCCGGACTTTTTGGCATTCCCTTTCGCCATCAAAAGATCCCTGAGATGAAGCAGGAAGGATTGAGGTGGAAGGCAAGCAAGGCCAGTGGTTAAAAATAGCTTATAATAGCTGGATACTCTCGTTGAGGTTCGGAGCTCTAGTGACATACGTCCACCATCAGTCCAGCGCGCATGCTCTTCTCGATGCTTATGTTTTAATTAATCAAATCAATCAATATTAATGGGGATATATACGGGTTGTTAAAACTGATGGCCTATCCTCAGGATAGGCCATCAATATCAGATCGGTGGGGGTTGGACTGTCGGCACCCCCGCCGATCAGCTGTTTGAAGGGGCCGCGGGGCTCGTACGAGTGCCGCAGCCTACTTATTGTTTACATAGTTCTTCTTTCTGTTTGTATTTGCACACACCATTACATTTGTAGCGGCCATTCAAGCTATTGCACCGCACTCCGAAACCAGATGCAAATTACTTCTATATCTTTGACTCGAAAGTTCCATGTGTGAACATCCCCATAGTCTGCTTTCAGCAAAATGTTATATCTCAGAAATATGCAATTCATTTAATTGTCTAATGTTTTTTTTCCCATTTATATACATATTCCTTCATACATAGGAGACAAGGACGATGTGGATCCAGCGGAGCTGTAGATAAAACGGAACTTGTTCCAAGTTTAATGGGCAATTTTCTTAAAAAGATTCAGGAGCAATCCAGACGATGTCCTGAGGTGCTTAGGAGAGATGTACGGGATTTTAAGGAGCCTACGCGTTTCAAACGCTTCCTGCGTTCTTAATCATGGCTGTATTGAGACTAACTGACTTGTCTCGTGTATTTATCTATATCTGCATATGTGTTTAATTGTGTTCCATGTGTTTGCAATCTCCTGGAACGCAAACCGGAAGTCTGATTTGCTATGCGTTCCATTTGTTTCGGGGCATGGTTACTTATGTGAGAATACTTTTATTTTTTTATTTTTTTAGTTTTTAAACTGTTGGTTCAACGTCTTGGATAAGTGTATGGGGGTTCGGGCTATTGCTGTTTAATGTGAAGAAAATGAAATTACAGAAAGTCGGGGTAACGCTACGTTGTTTGACTCCTCAGGTTTGTCATAGAATGAGTGTCATTTCCGGTCTAACATAAGTTTGTTATTGTATTTGCGTTTCAGTGTCACATGTTTTCGTGGAACGCAAACCGGAAGTGGCTCTAATGTATTGCGTCTTGAAAGAGGATCCTGAGTTCTGCATAGATTCTTTTGTAAGTATGTATTTTTGTTTTTTATTTTGTTTGCGAACACTGTATCGACATTATCAATGCAGTTAGAAGGTAGAAAGATATATTTAAGTAGTATGTAAGTTTGAGCCGATGTGAGTTGAATTGCAGTGTGAGATTAAAACAGATGATAACATTTTGTCAAATTTGTAGAGACAGAAGTTGACAACAATAAACACGATTCTTGTTTGTATATACTTTATCATTATTTATTTGTATATTTTTTTATATGTTTATAAATGTTATGTGTTTTGTTTTATTTACTCATTTGAGTGATTGATATGTTGTCGTGGTAGTCAGTTAGATTGCAAGATTATGCCAACTAGGAGTAGGAGATGAAAAGCAACGTGATGGGATTGGGGTATAGGTATGAGGGGGAGTGGGCTAAAAACTTATACCTATACTAGGTATGTACATGCAAGTTATATTGAATACAAGAAAGAAAAATAATAAATGTTTATTATGTTCAACGTATAGTTTTGATTAAAAAATTGATGAAAAATGTGGAGATCATAATGTTGGAGGTGTTTTTTATTTTTATTTTGTTTTCACTTTTCTATTGTTTATTTGTTATTTGATCCATGACCTTGTTGTTGATTTTAGGAATGTCACTTAATGTCTATTTAGGGCCTTCTATACAATTCAGGGTTAAATTTCTAATGAGATGGTGTTTGCTGGGATTAGACTGGCTGGTCATTTGTGTGTGACTACAAAAAGGTTTCGGGTGAAGATTATTCACTTATTCACGGGAGTTGTAGAAAGGACTAAAATCTATCATTAACTTACGGCTTTTCGTTCCCTTACGACAGTGTTTGAGCAAAAAATGTGTCTGAAAGAAACTGTTATATATTCGGAACTTAATGTTGAATGTGTATGGATTTGATGTTTAATAGTGGAACATAAGTTCCTTTTTTAGATTCAGGCCATTGGGGACTCGGGTGTCTAGTCTGTAGATCCAGAAGGCCTCTCTTTGGTGAATTTTATGTTGCCAATCCCCGCCTCTCTTAGGAAAAAGTACCTTTTCTATGGCGTAACATATTAGCGATTTTATTGTTCTATTGTGGTGTGTTATAAAGTGTCTGGCTGCATTGGATATGTTACAGATGTTTGGATTCCTTATGTAACTTAAATGTTCCAGAATTCGTGTTTTTAATTTTCTGCTAGTACATCCTATATATTTCAGACTGCATGCGGTACATTCAATTATGTATACTACCGAGACGGTATTGCAGTTAATGTAGTTTTGAATCTTGAAAGTTTCAGAATTATTTGAATTGGAGAAGGATTTGGTGGTATGAACAATGGTACATGTTTTACAAGGGTGTTTGCCGCATTTAAAAAAGCCTTTGCTTTCTAGCCAGGTGGTTTTGGTTTCTTCTGAAATGAAAAGAGAGGGGGACAGTGTGTTTCCCAGTGTGGGCGCTTTCCGAGCCACTATCTTGCAGCCTCCTTGTAAAATGGTCCTTAGCCCATCATCCTCCATCAAAATAGGTAAGTACTTGTTTATTATTTGTTTAATTTGTGTGAACTGGTTACTTTGCTGTAATACCAGTACAGGTGTTTTGGGGTCTAATTTTTTGTTTTTAGTTGACTGTTTGAGTAGATTGACTCGGGAAGTTTTTGTGGTGATATCGTTTGCGCGGGTCAAAGACCAGTTGGGGTATCCTCTATCTTTTAATCTTGAGTGTATCTGTTGTTGTTCCACCATATATTGTGCTTCTGAGCTGCAGTTTCTCTTTGCTCTGTACATTTCACCTATGGGAATAGCCATGATGGTTTTCTTGGAATGATTGCTTCTGGCATGAAGTATTGTATTGGCTGTGGTAGGTTTCCTGTAGGTTTTTGTTTTTATAATAGATCCTACCTTTCCCTCTAGAGCTAGATCCAAGAATGTGATTGTTGTTTTATCGTGATTAAAGGTGAATTGTAGGTTGTATGGATTGCAATTCAGAAATTCTACAAAATTGGGGATACTTGACGTTTCACCCCTCCATATGAAAAGGAGGTCGTCAATATATCTACCAAACCAGGCAATGTGATCTCCAAATGGGTTGTTTAGTGAGAAGATGTATTGTTCCTCCCACCAGGCCATGGTTAGGTTAGCTATTGACGGGGAGAATTTAGCTCCCATAGATACCCCCCTTAGTTGTAGATAAAAATCTTTGTCAAATTGGAAGAAGTTGTGTGTCATCAAAAACATTAGAATATCCAGTATGTACATTTGGAAATTTTTAGTAAAAGTACTATGTGTGGCTAGATGGTGTGTTAGAGCAGCATAGGCAGTCTGGTGGGGGATACTTGTATATAGGGCAACAACGTCACAGGTCAGCCACACATCGTCTTCGTTCCACACTCTGTCTTGAAAATGCATTAAGACATCTTTGGTATCTTTAATGAACCCAGGTGTTCGTTGGGCTAGTGGTTGGAGTAGTGTATCCAACCACTCCGATAATTTTTCCAATATGGAGCCTATGCCAGAAACGATAGGTCGCATTGGTGGAGGAAACTGGTTTTTGTGGATTTTCGGTAGAGCGTGAAAAATGGGTGTGATTGGTTGTTCCACAAAAATGTAGTCTGCTTGTTTTTGATTAATGAAGCCTTTTGTAACACCCTCTTTTAGAAGATCCTTCATTTTGTTCTGGATTCTTTCTGTGGGATTGTTGTCTAGACGTTTATATGTATTTTCGTCTGATAGAAGATCTAGAATGGAATTTTTGTAATCTGTTCTGTTCATTACAGTTATTCCTCCTCCCTTGTCAGACATTTTTATAATTATTTCTTTGTTAGTTTTAAGTGATTTAACTGCGTTTTTTAGGCGTAGAGGAAGGTTAAATTCAGTTTTGGTTTCTTTGAGTTCATTGGATAGTTTTTGGAGTTCTTTTTCCACCGTGGATTGGAACCATTCCATGGACTCTGTCCTTGATTGTTTTGGGTAGTATTTTGGATTTAAGGTGTGGAAATCAATACAGTTGTCAATGAGGATGTCCGGATCTTCCGTGCGTAAACTGTCTAGGCAAACAACGGTTTTGAGTTCTTGAAATGAAAATTCCTTTGCTGCTTGAGGAGGCTCTTGATATAACTTTTCAGAAGGTTCCAAAAGTGATTGAGTAGATGGACAAATTGAAGGTGTGTTCAATTCTTCCTGGGTCTCAGGTTCATATGTGAGAAAATGTCTCTTGACTGTTAGGTTCCTAATGAATTTGTTAATGTCAAGAAGGGTGTTGAAAGGGTCAAAATTGTTGTTAGGAGCAAAATTCATTCCCATTGAGAGTACTTCAATTTCTGATGATGTGAGAGTACAGGAAGACAAATTAGTGACATTCATATCTAGGACTGGTATTTGCGAGACCGGAGGTGACGGCTTTGGACCTGGTCCTGTCGGTCTATGTTTCTTGCCGCCCCTCCTTCTTCGTTTTTTGATGGATATTGGTTGATGTCTGGTCTATGATTGTATTTTGTTCGGGTTCTGATGGAGTCATCCTCCGATATTCCTTCATTTGAATCTAGCTCAGTAGAGCTGAAGCTAACTCTATGAGATATGTCTCTTTGTCTTCTGTATTGGCTCCGCTGCTTGAGAATGGGTTTGGGTCTGGATCTACTTCTGTCCTTGTTGTTCCAATTGTAGACTTCGTTGGAGCTGTAGTCTCGTGTGTCTCTTTGAAATTTAGTTTTTTTGGTTTCGGCTATTGCTCTGTCTAACTTGTCTATATATTGAGAAGTGCGGATCTCGAGAAGTGCAAAATCTGGTGAGTTTGAAAAGCCGTCTAGTTTGCCCTCTGTTTCTGATATTTTGATTTCTAGCTCTGTTAATTTGATTTTTTCTTGATCAGTTATTAACTTCATAAGCTTGATTGAGCATTCTGACAGTATATTATTCCAATTTTCACTGAAGGTTTCTGAATAGTTGAAGGATGGTGTTTTCCTTATCCTCAGGCCTCTGGGAATCATATTCTTGGTTATGTAGTTATTCAAGGTAGTGAGGTCCCACCAGATTTTGGCCTGTTGTGCCTTGTCTTTCTCAAGGCTGTGGAACAAAACTTCTAAGTCCTGGTCTTGTATAGTTGTGTTGTTCAGATTTCCAAACACTTTGGCGGCCATTTGGGCTCTTGTGAGCAGTACTTCTTGGGTCATGCTTATAGTTAAATTATTTCCTCTTTTTTAATGAGTTGTCTCCAGAGAAAAAAATTGGATGGTTTTAAAATCAATGGTAAAGTTTTAGCCACTTCATTTATCAGATTCATTCATTTACTGCTTTTGCTGATAGAAGGCATACATGGCTCACCTCTCCTAAGACACAGTAGTATGCAGAAATTGATTTTAAATGCATATAATTACTACTATGGGAAGCAACTTGTGTTTAGTGTTCCCAAAGTGGGTGAGCACGTGAGGTATGAGCCGATAAATTGTAGAAACAAGAGGGGGAGACGAAACCTCCAGCTCACCTTTTGTGTGTAGACTTTGCACTTCAAGTGCCGCACGGATCCTCGCGTCGGCACGCGATGTACTGAATGGGAGACAAGGACGATGTGGATCCAGCGGAGCTGTAGATAAAACGGAACTTGTTCCAAGTTTAATGGGCAATTTTCTTAAAAAGATTCAGGAGCAATCCAGACGATGTCCTGAGGTGCTTAGGAGAGATGTACGGGATTTTAAGGAGCCTACGCGTTTCAAACGCTTCCTGCGTTCTTAATCATGGCTGTATTGAGACTAACTGACTTGTCTCGTGTATTTATCTATATCTGCATATGTGTTTAATTGTGTTCCATGTGTTTGCAATCTCCTGGAACGCAAACCGGAAGTCTGATTTGCTATGCGTTCCATTTGTTTCGGGGCATGGTTACTTATGTGAGAATACTTTTATTTTTTTATTTTTTTAGTTTTTAAACTGTTGGTTCAACGTCTTGGATAAGTGTATGGGGGTTCGGGCTATTGCTGTTTAATGTGAAGAAAATGAAATTACAGAAAGTCGGGGTAACGCCTGAATCTAAAAAAAGGAACTTATGTTCCACTATTAAACATCAAATCCATACACATTCAACATTAAGTTCCGAATATATAACAGTTTCTTTCAGACACATTTTTTGCTCAAACACTGTCGTAAGGGAACGAAAAGCCGTAAGTTAATGATAGATTTTAGTCCTTTCTACAACTCCCGTGAATAAGTGAATAATCTTCACCCGAAACCTTTTTGTAGTCACACACAAATGACCAGCCAGTCTAATCCCAGCAAACACCATCTCATTAGAAATTTAACCCTGAATTGTATAGAAGGCCCTAAATAGACATTAAGTGACATTCCTAAAATCAACAACAAGGTCATGGATCAAATAACAAATAAACAATAGAAAAGTGAAAACAAAATAAAAATAAAAAACACCTCCAACATTATGATCTCCACATTTTTCATCAATTTTTTAATCAAAACTATACGTTGAACATAATAAACATTTATTATTTTTCTTTCTTGTATTCAATATAACTTGCATGTACATACCTAGTATAGGTATAAGTTTTTAGCCCACTCCCCCTCATACCTATACCCCAATCCCATCACGTTGCTTTTCATCTCCTACTCCTAGTTGGCATAATCTAGCAATCTAACTGACTACCACGACAACATATCAATCACTCAAATGAGTAAATAAAACAAAACACATAACATTTATAAACATATAAAAAAATATACAAATAAATAATGATAAAGTATATACAAACAAGAATCGTGTTTATTGTTGTCAACTTCTGTCTCTACAAATTTGACAAAATGTTATCATCTGTTTTAATCTCACACTGCAATTCAACTCACATCGGCTCAAACTTACATACTACTTAAATATATCTTTCTACCTTCTAACTGCATTGATAATGTCGATACAGTGTTCGCAAACAAAATAAAAAACAAAAATACATACTTACAAAAGAATCTATGCAGAACTCAGGATCCTCTTTCAAGACGCAATACATTAGAGCCACTTCCGGTTTGCGTTCCACGAAAACATGTGACACTGAAACGAAAATACAATAACAAACTTATGTTAGACCGGAAATGACACTCATTCTATGACAAACCTGAGGAGTCAAACAACGTAGCGTTACCCCGACTTTCTGTAATTTCATTTTCTTCACATTAAACAGCAATAGCCCGAACCCCCATACACTTATCCAAGACGTTGAACCAACAGTTTAAAAACTAAAAAAATAAAAAAATAAAAGTATTCTCACATAAGTAACCATGCCCCGAAACAAATGGAACGCATAGCAAATCAGACTTCCGGTTTGCGTTCCAGGAGATTGCAAACACATGGAACACAATTAAACACATATGCAGATATAGATAAATACACGAGACAAGTCAGTTAGTCTCAATACAGCCATGATTAAGAACGCAGGAAGCGTTTGAAACGCGTAGGCTCCTTAAAATCCCGTACATCTCTCCTAAGCACCTCAGGACATCGTCTGGATTGCTCCTGAATCTTTTTAAGAAAATTGCCCATTAAACTTGGAACAAGTTCCGTTTTATCTACAGCTCCGCTGGATCCACATCGTCCTTGTCTCCCATTCAGTACATCGCGTGCCGACGCGAGGATCCGTGCGGCACTTGAAGTGCAAAGTCTACACACAAAAGGTGAGCTGGAGGTTTCGTCTCCCCCTCTTGTTTCTACAATTTATCGGCTCATACCTCACGTGCTCACCCACTTTGGGAACACTAAACACAAGTTGCTTCCCATAGTAGTAATTATATGCATTTAAAATCAATTTCTGCATACTACTGTGTCTTAGGAGAGGTGAGCCATGTATGCCTTCTATCAGCAAAAGCAGTAAATGAATGAATCTGATAAATGAAGTGGCTAAAACTTTACCATTGATTTTAAAACCATCCAATTTTTTTCTCTGGAGACAACTCATTAAAAAAGAGGAAATAATTTAACTATAAGCATGACCCAAGAAGTACTGCTCACAAGAGCCCAAATGGCCGCCAAAGTGTTTGGAAATCTGAACAACACAACTATACAAGACCAGGACTTAGAAGTTTTGTTCCACAGCCTTGAGAAAGACAAGGCACAACAGGCCAAAATCTGGTGGGACCTCACTACCTTGAATAACTACATAACCAAGAATATGATTCCCAGAGGCCTGAGGATAAGGAAAACACCATCCTTCAACTATTCAGAAACCTTCAGTGAAAATTGGAATAATATACTGTCAGAATGCTCAATCAAGCTTATGAAGTTAATAACTGATCAAGAAAAAATCAAATTAACAGAGCTAGAAATCAAAATATCAGAAACAGAGGGCAAACTAGACGGCTTTTCAAACTCACCAGATTTTGCACTTCTCGAGATCCGCACTTCTCAATATATAGACAAGTTAGACAGAGCAATAGCCGAAACCAAAAAAACTAAATTTCAAAGAGACACACGAGACTACAGCTCCAACGAAGTCTACAATTGGAACAACAAGGACAGAAGTAGATCCAGACCCAAACCCATTCTCAAGCAGCGGAGCCAATACAGAAGACAAAGAGACATATCTCATAGAGTTAGCTTCAGCTCTACTGAGCTAGATTCAAATGAAGGAATATCGGAGGATGACTCCATCAGAACCCGAACAAAATACAATCATAGACCAGACATCAACCAATATCCATCAAAAAACGAAGAAGGAGGGGCGGCAAGAAACATAGACCGACAGGACCAGGTCCAAAGCCGTCACCTCCGGTCTCGCAAATACCAGTCCTAGATATGAATGTCACTAATTTGTCTTCCTGTACTCTCACATCATCAGAAATTGAAGTACTCTCAATGGGAATGAATTTTGCTCCTAACAACAATTTTGACCCTTTCAACACCCTTCTTGACATTAACAAATTCATTAGGAACCTAACAGTCAAGAGACATTTTCTCACATATGAACCTGAGACCCAGGAAGAATTGAACACACCTTCAATTTGTCCATCTACTCAATCACTTTTGGAACCTTCTGAAAAGTTATATCAAGAGCCTCCTCAAGCAGCAAAGGAATTTTCATTTCAAGAACTCAAAACCGTTGTTTGCCTAGACAGTTTACGCACGGAAGATCCGGACATCCTCATTGACAACTGTATTGATTTCCACACCTTAAATCCAAAATACTACCCAAAACAATCAAGGACAGAGTCCATGGAATGGTTCCAATCCACGGTGGAAAAAGAACTCCAAAAACTATCCAATGAACTCAAAGAAACCAAAACTGAATTTAACCTTCCTCTACGCCTAAAAAACGCAGTTAAATCACTTAAAACTAACAAAGAAATAATTATAAAAATGTCTGACAAGGGAGGAGGAATAACTGTAATGAACAGAACAGATTACAAAAATTCCATTCTAGATCTTCTATCAGACGAAAATACATATAAACGTCTAGACAACAATCCCACAGAAAGAATCCAGAACAAAATGAAGGATCTTCTAAAAGAGGGTGTTACAAAAGGCTTCATTAATCAAAAACAAGCAGACTACATTTTTGTGGAACAACCAATCACACCCATTTTTCACGCTCTACCGAAAATCCACAAAAACCAGTTTCCTCCACCAATGCGACCTATCGTTTCTGGCATAGGCTCCATATTGGAAAAATTATCGGAGTGGTTGGATACACTACTCCAACCACTAGCCCAACGAACACCTGGGTTCATTAAAGATACCAAAGATGTCTTAATGCATTTTCAAGACAGAGTGTGGAACGAAGACGATGTGTGGCTGACCTGTGACGTTGTTGCCCTATATACAAGTATCCCCCACCAGACTGCCTATGCTGCTCTAACACACCATCTAGCCACACATAGTACTTTTACTAAAAATTTCCAAATGTACATACTGGATATTCTAATGTTTTTGATGACACACAACTTCTTCCAATTTGACAAAGATTTTTATCTACAACTAAGGGGGGTATCTATGGGAGCTAAATTCTCCCCGTCAATAGCTAACCTAACCATGGCCTGGTGGGAGGAACAATACATCTTCTCACTAAACAACCCATTTGGAGATAACATTGCCTGGTTTGGTAGATATATTGACGACCTCCTTTTCATATGGAGGGGTGAAACGTCAAGTATCCCCAATTTTGTAGAATTTCTGAATTGCAATCCATACAACCTACAATTCACCTTTAATCACGATAAAACAACAATCACATTCTTGGATCTAGCTCTAGAGGGAAAGGTAGGATCTATTATAGAAACAAAAACCTACAGGAAACCTACCACAGCCAATACAATACTTCATGCCAGAAGCAATCATTCCAAGAAAACCATCATGGCTATTCCCATAGGTGAAATATACAGAGCAAAGAGAAACTGCAGCTCAGAAGCACAATATATGGTGGAACAACAACAGATACACTCAAGATTAAAAGATAGAGGATACCCCAACTGGTCTTTGACCCGCGCAAACGATATCACCACAAAAACTTCCCGAGTCAATCTACTCAAACAGTCAACTAAAAACAAAAAATTAGACCCCAAAACACCTGTACTGGTATTACAGCAAAGTAACCAGTTCACACAAATTAAACAAATAATAAACAAGTACTTACCTATTTTGATGGAGGATGATGGGCTAAGGACCATTTTACAAGGAGGCTGCAAGATAGTGGCTCGGAAAGCGCCCACACTGGGAAACACACTGTCCCCCTCTCTTTTCATTTCAGAAGAAACCAAAACCACCTGGCTAGAAAGCAAAGGCTTTTTTAAATGCGGCAAACACCCTTGTAAAACATGTACCATTGTTCATACCACCAAATCCTTCTCCAATTCAAATAATTCTGAAACTTTCAAGATTCAAAACTACATTAACTGCAATACCGTCTCGGTAGTATACATAATTGAATGTACCGCATGCAGTCTGAAATATATAGGATGTACTAGCAGAAAATTAAAAACACGAATTCTGGAACATTTAAGTTACATAAGGAATCCAAACATCTGTAACATATCCAATGCAGCCAGACACTTTATAACACACCACAATAGAACAATAAAATCGCTAATATGTTACGCCATAGAAAAGGTACTTTTTCCTAAGAGAGGCGGGGATTGGCAACATAAAATTCACCAAAGAGAGGCCTTCTGGATCTACAGACTAGACACCCGAGTCCCCAATGGCCTGAATCTAAAAAAGGAACTTATGTTCCACTATTAAACATCAAATCCATACACATTCAACATTAAGTTCCGAATATATAACAGTTTCTTTCAGACACATTTTTTGCTCAAACACTGTCGTAAGGGAACGAAAAGCCGTAAGTTAATGATAGATTTTAGTCCTTTCTACAACTCCCGTGAATAAGTGAATAATCTTCACCCGAAACCTTTTTGTAGTCACACACAAATGACCAGCCAGTCTAATCCCAGCAAACACCATCTCATTAGAAATTTAACCCTGAATTGTATAGAAGGCCCTAAATAGACATTAAGTGACATTCCTAAAATCAACAACAAGGTCATGGATCAAATAACAAATAAACAATAGAAAAGTGAAAACAAAATAAAAATAAAAAACACCTCCAACATTATGATCTCCACATTTTTCATCAATTTTTTAATCAAAACTATACGTTGAACATAATAAACATTTATTATTTTTCTTTCTTGTATTCAATATAACTTGCATGTACATACCTAGTATAGGTATAAGTTTTTAGCCCACTCCCCCTCATACCTATACCCCAATCCCATCACGTTGCTTTTCATCTCCTACTCCTAGTTGGCATAATCTAGCAATCTAACTGACTACCACGACAACATATCAATCACTCAAATGAGTAAATAAAACAAAACACATAACATTTATAAACATATAAAAAAATATACAAATAAATAATGATAAAGTATATACAAACAAGAATCGTGTTTATTGTTGTCAACTTCTGTCTCTACAAATTTGACAAAATGTTATCATCTGTTTTAATCTCACACTGCAATTCAACTCACATCGGCTCAAACTTACATACTACTTAAATATATCTTTCTACCTTCTAACTGCATTGATAATGTCGATACAGTGTTCGCAAACAAAATAAAAAACAAAAATACATACTTACAAAAGAATCTATGCAGAACTCAGGATCCTCTTTCAAGACGCAATACATTAGAGCCACTTCCGGTTTGCGTTCCACGAAAACATGTGACACTGAAACGCAAATACAATAACAAACTTATGTTAGACCGGAAATGACACTCATTCTAAGACAAACCTGAGGAGTCAAACAACGTAGCGTTACCCCGACTTTCTGTAATTTCATTTTCTTCACATTAAACAGCAATAGCCCGAACCCCCATACACTTATCCAAGACGTTGAACCAACAGTTTAAAAACTAAAAAAATAAAAAAATAAAAGTATTCTCACATAAGTAACCATGCCCCGAAACAAATGGAACGCATAGCAAATCAGACTTCCGGTTTGCGTTCCAGGAGATTGCAAACACATGGAACACAATTAAACACATATGCAGATATAGATAAATACACGAGACAAGTCAGTTAGTCTCAATACAGCCATGATTAAGAACGCAGGAAGCGTTTGAAACGCGTAGGCTCCTTAAAATCCCGTACATCTCTCCTAAGCACCTCAGGACATCGTCTGGATTGCTCCTGAATCTTTTTAAGAAAATTGCCCATTAAACTTGGAACAAGTTCCGTTTTATCTACAGCTCCGCTGGATCCACATCGTCCTTGTCTCCCATTCAGTACATCGCGTGCCGACGCGAGGATCCGTGCGGCACTTGAAGTGCAAAGTCTACACACAAAAGGTGAGCTGGAGGTTTCGTCTCCCCCTCTTGTTCCTTCATACATACTTATGTACAGTGAAGGAAATAAGTATTTGATCCCTTGCTGATTTTGTAAGTTTGCCCACTGTCAAAGACATGAACAGTCTAGAATTTTTAGGCTAGGTTAATTTTACCAGTGAGAGATAGATTATATAAAAAAAAAAAATAATAAATCACATTGTCAAAACTATATATATTTATTTGCATTGTGCACAGAGAAATAAGTATTTGATCCCTTTGGCAAACAAGACTTAATACTTGGTGGCAAAACCCTTGTTGGCAAGCACAGAAGTCAGACATTTTTAGTAGTTGATGATGAGGTTTGCACACATGTTAGATGGAATTTTGGCCCACTCCTCTTTGCAGATCATCTGTAAATCATTAAGATTTCGAGGCTGTCGCTTGGCAACTCGGATCTTCAGCTCCCTCCATTAGTTTTCGATGGGATTAAGGTCTGGAGACTGGCTAGGCCACTCCATGACCTTAATGTGCTTCTTTTTGAGCCACACCTTTGTTGCCTTGGCTGTATGTTTCGGGTAATTGTCGTGCTGGAAGACCCAGCCACGAGCCATTTTTAATGTCCTGGGGGAGGGAAGGAGGTTGTCACTCAGGATTTGACGGTACATGGCTCCATCCATTCTCCCATTGATGCGGTGAAGTAGTCCTGTGCCCTTAGCAGAGAAACACCCCCAAAACATAATGTTTCCACCTCCATGCTTGACAGTGGGGACGGTGTTCTTTGGGTCATAGGCAGCATTTCTCTTCCTCCAAAAATGGCGAGTTGAGTTAATGCCAAAGAGCTCAATTTTAGTCTCATCTGACCACAGCACCTTCTCCCAATCACTCTCTGAATCATACAGATGTTCATTTGCAAACTTCAGACGGGCCTGTACATGTGCCTTCTTGAGCAGGGGGACCTTGCGGGCACTGCAGGATTTTAATCCATTACGGCGTAATGTGTTACGAATGGTTTTCTTGGTGACTGTGGTCCCAGCTGCCTTGAGATCATTAACAAGTTCCCCCAGTGTAGTTTTCGGCTGAGCTCTCACCTTCCTCAGGATCAAGGATATCCCACGAGGTGAGATTTTGCATGGAGCCCCAGATCGATGTCGATTGACAGTCATTTTTTATGTCTTCCATTTTCTTACTATTGCACCAACAGTTGTCTCCTTCTCACCCAGCGTCTTACTTATGGTTTTGTAGCCCATTCCAGCCCTGTGCAGGTCTATGATCTTGTCCCTGACATCCTTAGAAAGCTCTTTGGTCTTGCCCATGTTGTAGAGGTTAGAGTCAGACTGAATAATTGAGTCTGTGGACAGGAGTCTTTTATACAGGTGACCATGTAAGACAGCTGTCTTTAATGCAGTCACCAAGTTGATTTGGAGCGTGTAACTGGTCTGGAGGAGGCTGAACTCTTAATGGTTGGTAGGGGATCAAATACTTATTTCTCTGTGCACAATGCAAATAAATATGTATAATTTTGACAATGTGATTTTCTTTTTTTTTTTTTTTATATAATCTATCTCTCACTGGTAAAATTAACCTAGCCTAAAAATTCTAGACTGTTCATGACTTTGACAGTGGGCAAACTTACAAAATCATCAAGGGATCAAATACTTATTTCCTCCACTGTACATCTTATTTTCACTTTCTTTTTTGCTTTTCTGTCCTAACTTATGTCTACTCATATGAGTATGTTTTTAAGAGTGATCCCATTAATACCATACATTACTTGTATTGAACTTTCATTTATGTCATGCATTGCCTGTATCTAATTTTTTGTACTTTCATTGATGATGATCTAGTTAAACATTGTATTTTAGATTCTCATGTACTGTCCAATAAAGATTTTGTACTTCTTTAAATATTTGGACACTTTGGACTCTTTTTTCTCTAGTTTATACAATTAGAATCGATTCTCTCATCTCTAATTCCGACTTACGCGTTAAGGTAACTTATGTAGAGTTGTAGTAACTGTATATATAGCACTTTTGGTTGATGCTGGAAAAAACTTGTATACACATATCATAGAATGCAAGGGGTAAAGTGTGCTGTATCCTTGTCTATTTACTATACTCCTCAGTTCTATTATGCAAATGAGGTTGAACCTGCTCAAAGGTAGGCCAGGGGCATAGCTATAGGGGGTTGCAGAGGTAAAAGTGTACCCAGGACTCGGTGCCTGAGGGGGTGCAAAGGCTCCTCTGCCACACAAGAAGACACCAGTATTACAAATGGAACATGGTAAGTTGGGAGCCCTGTTACAGATTTTGCATTAGGAGATCTAAGGTACGCCTCTAGGATAGGCAACTATAGTTAAGAGCAAATAAAGATGACATCCCACAAAGTGGAGTTCTCTTTAGATTTTACAAAAACTTATCTGTGAGTGCCAATCAATAACCTCTTATTGTTTGTTGTATATGACATGGTTCTGCTGTATATTTTATGTCATTGTTATACCGAACAATTACTGTACTTCTAGAAGGAATTCCAGCTGAGCTTTTCAATCTGCTGGTATGCCCCTGTTATGTTTTAGTCTAGATAAAAAATATTTTTATCTCTAAGATCAACCATCAGCCATTTTTTTTCAATATAGAAGTATTTTAATGCCTGTTCTGCTCCCTCTGAGCTAATGGAATGGAGTCTTTGCTAGAAGAAACATAATTGCAAGTTTCCGCCAACCCTCTTAAGTTATGGTGCACCTCCTCCATCGTCCATATGTCTACTCTAATCATTATGAAGTTTTGCGCAATTACATGTTGGAAACTTTGCGGATCTGTACTATTTGACCTGAGAATGATCTCTCAAAAATTCACAGGTCTAAATAAAAATGTAGCTTGACTCATATGACTAGCAATTCTTTCTTAAATGTAAACGATTGCTAGTATCATACATGCCCCGAGGCACAGCAGCAGGTACAGACAGAGAAGGGCAGACTGCGTAGGACACGTGGCTATCTGCTGTCACATTTAGTTTTTTTATGGCTCCTTTTGCAAGTGAAAATGTTTCAGCCAGAGGTGTTTTATCAGACTGTATGTCCAAGCTGCAAATAAACAGAAATTTGCCAGCTGGGGAGAGGAACAGAATGTCATTGTTATAGCAGAGGGGTTAATACAACTACTAACCTTTCTGCTATGATGTTTTCTTGTTTTAGCAAAATTCAACACCAAGGTCTCTCAATGAGGTTTCCTCAGCAAGATATAATTAAACACAAAACATTTGGGACTGTCTGATATGAAATTCCCAGGAAAGAAAATTAACAATAGCATCTTTGTACTTCCAACTTCTGAACGTGTACTGAAAAAAAATAAAAAGTAAAATAATAAATAAAAATAATAAATAAATATATATATATATATATATATATATATATATATATATATAAATACACACACACACACACACACACACACACATGCACACACACACACACGCGCGCGCACACACACAACAAGCCACATTATAGTATAAATAATCTGCAGAGGTCTATATACATGCTGCAGATTTTTAAATCCACAACATGCCTAATTCGTATTATGTTATGTGCTTGGTTAGGGGTGGACACGGACATTAAAGATCCTCTGTGATTATACCAGCAAAACTACACAAGTTAATAATATATTCTTCAAATAAAAAATAAATTAATAATATAGATAAATAAATAAATATACTAGTATATATATATTATGAATACAAACAATGCTCCTGTAATGATGGGGGTAGGGAAACAGACAAGTGAGCCCTAATCTACCTGCCACTCAGTCCCTGCGTACTTGCAACGACCCGCCCTAGGCGACGGGGTACAACTGGGCGACGGTCCCTACGCTCAATAATTGCACGACAGACAGACAAGGGTACACAGAAGCAAGGAAAATTGGGCAGTTGCCCACGGCAACACCGTGAACAACAAGAGTGGTGAACGAGCTGAGTCAAACCAGGAGAGTACGAGGTACCAAACGCAGAGCAGGAGAGTAGTGAACAAGCCGAGTCAAACCAGGAGTGTACGAGGTACCAAACGCAGAGCAGGAGAGTAATCAGTAAGCCAGGGTCATATGAAGCAGGGTCAAATAGTACAGAAGCTTCAGCAGGGCTAGGAAACCAAACAGAAGAATCACAAGCAAGGAGGAACAGGAAAGGCAGGTATAAATAGACAGAGGGCGGGAGCTAGCTCCGTCTGGCCAGGCTGTGATAGGCTCTCCCACTCCTAAGCCTGCCATCCTGAGTGGTGGAAGATGGAGTCAGTCTCACAGACATAGAAGCAGGTGCAGACTGCATACCTATGGGTGTATACACAGAAGCTGTGCCTGGCAGATCCTTAACAGCTCCCTAGATCTTTGAACCTCTTTGCAACTGCTCTGCTGCACATTCAGTCTGCATGCCTCTGTGTATGACCAGTATTAGAGTGCTCTTTCATAGACTTTTACGAGTATGATGAGTACAACTCCTGTAGGCCCCATTTTGTGGCATCCATCAGAAATCTATTTTTCATGTCCAAGACCCATAAGGAACTGCATTGTAGATGACATACATATTTTATGACTATAGTCATGGTACAGATCATACAGTTTAAGGTGCATTTCTCAGTGTAAATACTCTTAAAACAGATTAACTTTACAACTTAAAACAAAGAAAATGTAACAGAATAATGATTCAGTTTTGTTACTTTTCCTAAAGTGGTTGTCATACCATAACAACCCCTTTACAGTTAGAAGCCAACACGGCGATCAACTGATTACCACAGGTCTGGCTCCAGAAACCGCTGACAATCAGCTGTTCTCACCAGGAACCCCCTCCGTAAAGATATGTTAACTGTTAATAAAGCCTTTTAGTATGGAAGTAACAAGTTTAGAGAGATTGAAAAAGTCAGCATATAAGGTCATATAAGGACATGGCAGCAGGTCAACATATGGTGCTCGGTGTGAAGGAAGCTAAACTAAAAGATTGAAATGTAATTAATAATGTTTTTATTTAGATTCACTTTATATTACTACATGGAATCAGTAGCTACAGTTGCGTATAATATATGATCTTTTATGCATCCACACATGCTAACAGCATCATCTCCTCATAGTATGGTCATCCAACCACTTGTTCAAGCACACATATAGTATATATATATATATCCTGCTGCTTCCATAGACTCATGTTGAATTTACCTTTAATATACATTACTGGATTTTCCTGTAAATATCAAAAGATATTTACAGATATACTCAGTCCATGTATGTAACAGCAGCTTTCCATTCTGTAGCCTTAGGGCTTCGAGCTACCTCCCTGATGCAGTTTCCATGACAGAACACAAATTGGAGCATCTTACACGAACAAAGCTCAGCGCACGGATAATCTCGCCAGGAACACTTTCTAGAAAAGAAAGATTAGCATGAGAATAGCTCTTCCCGCTGTACTTTGAATTCCTGCAGCACTGTCACCCTCCATTTAAAACCACAGCAGCAGAAGGAGAACATTTTTTAACCCCTTTCTTTGCCAAAGTGAGCTTATGTTATGTATAAAACAGTCTTTTGTTTGCGCTTAAGGCGTAAAAACTGTTAATTTGGCACTGAGCACTATGTAGGAGCATGTGCTGATTGAAAATATAAAACAACTTTGTATCCCTTATACCTCCAGCAAGAGAACTGGCACCTTAAACTTAGCCAAATTTACATTTTAATGGGAAATCTTACAAACTGTCTGCCTTGGAAGATACAAATTGCTTGGTTGATATGGAAGTTACCTTTCTTGAAATGAATCCTACATCTTTTTAGCACATGAAAGCCTTTAGTGATTTATATTTTTTTACCCCTCGCCCTCCATTTTCACAAGATTTGTTTAACTCTTTCAGTACCATGAACTTTCGGAAAAAGATGAAAGCAAAAAGAACAATAATGAGAAGAAATATGTGTACCGGATTATAATGAAAATAGTAAATTGTAACAGACTAATCTAGCTAATATTTAGCTGATTAATCTTTTTATTATATGCTATTGCTAATAATGCAAATATACCTACACTGACAATTCCATATAATTCTCTTGAATTTGGGCCATGGACTGGTCACTGCAATGTTAAGGAAGTCTTGCTAAATCTCTGAAAGATTGCAGGGAAGAGGAAGGTGGCAATGACAGACATAAACTGTCATATTAATGAACATAATTTCTCACTAATATGGGTCCAGAATATGGGAATGGGAGCATCATCTTCAAATTCCAAAATTGCTGAAATAAAATCCTCATTCACTTTATCATGCATACCTCTGACACTATTAGTTCAGGCAGAATATTTTTCAGATGAGCGTTTACAGCAGCCTAACATCATACATTGTGCTTATGACAGCCTAAGATGTCCTAGGGGTAAGCATTTTACCCATTTTACCCATGAACAGTGACAGCATATGAAGACTCAAAAATTTATACATAAAAAGTCACATATTCAATCTTGTACAATAATATTTCCTATAGATAATTCGATTAAGGAAAAAGCCTTGTAGTTGACATATTTTTTAAACAAACAATATTGTACCTAGGGCAAGAACCATGGAAAAAAGATAATTTTCCAATATTTACAAAAGTTTTAATGTACAGTGCCTTTTATTAACCCCCTTGGTGTTTTTCCTGTTTTGTTGCATCTTATATAATGGATCTGACAAAATATTCAAAATTTTTACAATGGAATGAAAAAAAAAAATACCTGGTAAAAAAACAACTAACTAAAACTGAAAATTTGTGAGTGCATATAATTCACCATCTTTGATATTAAAAACCCCTAAATAAGATCTGGTCAAAACAATCAACACTGAAGGTGCTCCAAAAATCCACAGCAGAGATGGAAGTATCTGTCCATAGGATCAATGTAAGCTGTACACTCCACAGGATGGGGCTTTATGGAAGAGCGGCCAGAAAAAAATACATTGCTTAAAGAAAAACATAAGAAAACATGTTTTGAGTTCGCCAAAGAGCATGTGGCAGAGTCCCCAAACATATGGAAGGAGGTTCTCTGGTCAGATGAGACTAAAATTAAACTTTTTTTTCCATCACGCGAAACGCTATGTGTGGCCCAAACCCAACACTTCCCATCAACGGAAAAAAAATAACATTCCCACAATACAGCATGGTTGTGGCAGAATTATTATGTTAGAATGCTTTTCATCAGGCGGTACTGGAAAACTGGTCAGGATTGAAGGAAAGATGGATGGCAATACATATAGAGCAATTCTTGTGGAAAACCTGTTTCAGTCTGCCAGAGATTGGAAAATGGTGTAAGATGGGGAATTGTATTTCCTAGAGAATGGTGCCGTTATACTGTTCTATTATATTAATTGTATACTGTGCCCTTAAATGCTATTGTGGGATGTATTGTGTATTTGAGATGCAGCTGTGCTATAATTCCCCTCCCCCCCCCCCACTGCAGGTGGAACTGACAGTATCGAAAGAGCAAGCTATGTGGAGAAGATGGGTGTCTATCTCCCAACAAAGCCCGCTGGGTGCAATGATTGCCGTGACGCTGTCATAAATAAGGTGAGGCGGATGCTGGCCCATTGTGTTTAAACATTGTGAATGGCAGCGGCACTTTGTGTATAGCAGGGCAGTGAGCCCGCCAAATAGTGTTCAGTGTTGGGAGAGTGCTAAGAGTGACCTGAACTGCGTTCTGTGTGGAGAAGAGAAAAGAGAGGAGAGTGTGGTTGCTTTTGAGGCAGTAATCTTCTGAACATTTCCGTTGCTGCGGTGGATGGTACTAGAGAAGCGCTGAGTCTGAGAGAAGAGAGAGAACTGAAATTAAGGCGTCATATGAAAACTGTTAAGAACTGGTCTAGGCTGTATCTGTGCTGGGGCTTGAGCTGTAGCAGGCTCCCGGAGAACAAGCAGTGGTTGGGAAGATAGCACACACTATTAAGTGTAACGTCTATGGCCATGGTCTGTCCTAACTTACCCCTCGATGACCATGGACTCGATGGCCATGGACGTCCTGCTGCTGTGCTGCGTCATCCCCCTGTGAGGCGCCGGCACTCACTTCCGGGTATCGAGCCTGTCTCCCGGGGGGTCTCTTGAAGAGCCAGCGCGCGCACCTGAAAATCATCATCATCAACGCAGGAATTCCTGGACTATAAGAGGGTCATCGCCCTTCTTATCCTCGCCTGAGCGTTGTTGTTGTTTCCCTTAGTCTGTCTTGCAAATTGTCTCCTAAGTGTCTTCCAGCTTCCTAGTGTTCCCCATACCTGTATCCTGTATCTTGTTTCCCGTGCTATCTGTACCATCCTGGTCTACTGCCGTGCTGAGCAGTTGTCGTGTTTTGCTGCATCTACACGCCTGTTCTACTGCACCATGCCTGATGTCTACCTGCTGCCTGGTCCCAGCCAAGCTTGCCTTTCTTCTGTCTACATTGCCTCAGGTACCCTTTTCTGGACTATAGACTCTGTACCATAACTGTTTGGCCAGCTGCCATCCCGCTACGCGGTACAGCCCAATGGGTCCACACCCCGCCTCGTGACATTAAGAGAGCTAGTTAGGCAGTTAGAGGAGGAATGTAAAGAAGACATTCAGGATAGTCATAAAGGGCGAGCTTGCAGGGTCCAGCAAAATTAAAACTACTTAAAAATAGCCAGTTCTCATACAATAGGTATATAAGAGCCTTCTTAATTAGCAGCCAGCCATCACCAACTACAAAAAGAGAAATAGGCACAAACCACGCAGGTCCAGCCACCATTTTGCGGCCTACTAGGCCTAAGCAGACTATCCCTTGCATCAATGGAGGGGTGCCCTTGGCACTTGCTTTGCCGGACACATGGAACAACAAGCCAGACATCTTGCCAACCTGCTCCACCTGTATGTAGTTTTCATGAAGTGCTGTACCTCCCACATGAGAAGAATGTAAATAATATGTATGGCCGAGTGCACCATCAGCAAGGCAAACAAACTGCATATTATTAAATGAAAAAAAGTGGTTACACTAACTTCCTGCTTCGTTTTATCTTTTTTTGTGGTATTCCTGCTGGGGCTCTACTAACACACCTTAACCACCCCCACCTTACACTGGGATGGAGGTTCATCTTCCAGCAGGACAATGACCATGAACGTCCTGCTATAGCTATACTCGTGTGGTTTAAGGGGAAACATTTACTTGTATTAAACTATAATAATATTATGTGATTTATGCTGCACCGTGAATGGCTTAAAAAAAAAACACCTAAAAAACTGTTAGAATTTATGTTTTTTTGTCAGATGGCTTTTCAAAAATGGGATCAAAAACTGATACATGTATCAAAAAGGGTTACTAATAAAAAAAGTAATGTTAATGTGCAAAAAGTTGCAAAACACAAAAAACCTATATAAATTTGCTTTTGCCAGAATCATACTGACCTGCAGAATAAAGTTAACATGTAATTTATAACACAAGGTGAATGCTGTATAAATAGCAGGACAATGACCATAAACGTCCTGCTATAGCTATACTCGTGTGGTTTAAGGGGAAACATTTACTTGTATTGGAATGGCCTAGTCAAAGCCCAGACATAAATCCGATTGTGAATCTGTGGCTCTACACCAACGCAACCTATTTAACTTGAAGGAGTTGGAGCAATTTTGCCTAGAAGAATGGGTAAAAATACCAGTGTCTAGATGTGCTAGGCTAATAGAGACATACCCTAAGGCCATGTTCAGACGTGGCGTAATTTTTCCACTGCAAATGTTGGTGAAAATTCGGGGAAATTACGCAACGAATCTGCACCAATATTTGCATATTTGACAGATAATTCAGACGTTGCGAATATCACAGCGGATTTGCCACAGATTTCAGTTTTTGCATTGCAAAGGCTGAAATCTGCAATGAAATTCTGCTTCATTTCCGCAATGTAATAAGCATGCTGCGGAGGGAAAATTCTGCACCGCAGCCTGATTTCCGTACAGTTATTTTCTGCAACGTCTGAAGTAAGTTTCCTAAAAATGTATCTAAACAAATGTAAAAAACGGCTGCTGCAGAATTCCACTGCGGACTGTCCGCAGCGGAATTCAACAGAAATTCTGCCGCGTCTGAATGTACCCTAAGAGACTTGCATTGGTAATTGCAGCAGTGGTGGCTCCACAAACTATTGACATTCAGTGGGTGAATACTTATGTACCTTTACACCTCAATTGTACGCCATGAAAGGCGAGGAGTTGCCGACACATATCATACAGTTATGACAAAATGATGGCGTGGCTCAAAAGCTGACACCCTGCTGTAAAGGCGGGGACCGATCCCCACCATTAACCCCTTAGACGCTGTGATCAAAATCGGCCGCAGCATCTAAGAGGTTTGTAGCTAATCGGCAACCCTGCAACGCGATCGCGATGGCTGCTATGGCAACCAAGGGCCTAATAATGGTCTCCTGGTCTGCCAAGTACTGAGGCCGATGAGGCCCTGCTGGAGACGGAGCGTAATAGGCTTGCTGTCAGTGTAAGACTGACCGTTGTAATACATTGCACTATATAGGTAGTGCAATGTACTAGAATACAAATCAGACAGTTGTGCCCTCAAGTCAAGTTAAAAATTAAAAAAAGTTGTCCTTCCAAACGGCCTAAACTATAATAATATTATGTGATTTATCCTGCACCGTGAATGGCTTAAAAAAAAAAAACCCACCTAAAAAACTGTTAGAATTTATGTTTTTTGGTCAGATGGCTTTTCAAAAATGGGATCAAAAACTGATACATGTATCAAAAAGGGTTACCAATAAAAAAAGTAATGTTAATGTGCAAAAAGTTGCAAAACATAAAAAACCTATATAAATTTGGTTTTGCCAGAATCGTACTGACCTGCAGAATAAAGTTAACATGTGAATGCTGTATAAATAAAACCCTAAAAAACTGCCAAAAACTGCCAAAAAATAGGATAAAAAGTGATTAAAAAGTCACGGGTATCAATGAAAACTACAGCTCATCCCGCAAAAAAACAAGCTCTCCTACAGTTACGTAGATGGAAAAACAAAAGGGTTATGGCTATTAGAATATGGCGACCCAGAAACATTAAAAATAAAAAATGTTTTATTGTGTAAAAGTAGTACATTTGGTATAGCCATAATCGTACTGACTCGCAGAATAAAGTTAACATGTAACTAAAAAAAACGAAAATACTGTGCAGGAATTGCTTTTTTTAATCTCTTTGGCCTCAGGCACATGAACATGCTTTTGCGGCCGCAATTCCCCCGAAAATCCAGGGGAGAATTACAGCCCCATTCATTCCTATGCGGCCATGCACACGACCCGTGCATGGCCCAGGAGCCCGCACCACAGAAAGAACGGACATTTCTTATTACGGGCCGTGTTCTGCGGTCCAAGCTCATTGAAAATAATGGCACAGTCCGCTGCCGGCCGACCCGAAAATCACGGCCGTGCACATGGCTACGGTCGTGTGCATGAGGCCTTAGCAGGCAATTACTAAAGGGATGGCCCCCAATAGTTGGTGGGCACGTTAAGGTTCAATACAAGGAGTGCCTGCCGGCAAACAAAGCCCTGTTTCCCAACTATCATTAATTAAAATAAAAATGTTTTATTAAGTATTTATAACAAAAGACAGACTACATGAAAATTTAAATTTAAATTTAAATTTCTTTGATGGAGTTTTGACACATTGCACTATGCTGATTCCTGTCAGCAATGGACCAGAAATTGTAATTTTCATGTAGTCTGTCTTTTGTTATAAATACTTAATAAAACATTTTTATTTAAATTAATGATAGTTGGGAAACAGGGCTTTGTTTGCCGGCAGGCACTCCTTGTATTGAACCATGAGGCCTTAGCCTGCCAAAAAATGGAATAAAAAGGGATCAAAAAGTCGCATATACCCCAAAATGGAACCAACAAATAGAGCCCCCCCTTCTAATTTTAATTACATGCATGACTGCTAGATATACCGCTAGTTAACTAGGGAATTGGCCTTTGAAAACTGCAGTCCTTGAGCCTAGTCTGGACATCAGTTGCAATAGATGTTCCATACTCCTGTACACATTACTAATTGTGCCACTATCCTCTCTAGCGGCATGCATTAACTATTTTAACCCTATATGTGTGCTTCGTTAGTTTGCTTAATATAGTAGCCTAATAAAGAATTGTATTTATGTATCTTGTTATATGGTAGTTTGGAAATAGGGCTTATTTAAAAATATTTTTTTCTTTTATGGCGTTCACTGGGTGCATTAAATAATGGTATATTGTAATAGTTCAGACTTTTACGGACGCAACAATATAAAAAAAAATATATATATATTTTTGACATTACTTAAAAGGAAAAATATGAAAAGGGAGTTTTTTTGAACTTTTAATAAAAAAAAAAAAAAAATGTCACTACTAAAATCTTTATTTAACTTTTTTTTTTACAAAATCTATTAATCCTCCTAGGGGACTTGAACCAGCGATCATTGGATCGCTGGTACAATACACTGCAATACTAATGTATTGTAGTATATCGTCATTTTTACCGGCTTCTGTTAAGCCCTGTCACAGGCAGCGTTTAACAGAGGCAGAGTGAAGGCAGTCCTGGGGCCCTTCATTAGGCCCCTGGGCTGCCATCATCCCTTCGGTGCCCTTCGATCACGTTGTGGGGCCACCTATGAGCTTTCAGATGCTGCGGTCGCAATTGACCGCAGCATTTGAGGGGTTAAACGGACAGGAACAGCAAAATCGTTGTTCCTGGCCATTAGTGCTGAGTGTCAGCTATAATACACAGCTGACACCCGCAAGGTATGGAGCGCGCTCAGCGCATGAGCGCGCTCCATACATTCACGCCCGCACCATGATGTGCACTTATGTCAAGGTGCGTTAAGGGGTTGAGGTCTAGGCCATTTTTCAGTTTTGTTTTTTCCTCACCAACTTTCAAGAGCCATAACTATATTATTTTTCCTGTCGGCATATGGGGGCTTGTTTTTTTCCGGGAGAAGTTGTATTTTAGAATGGCACCATTTAATGTGCTACATAATATACTGTAAAATTTGACTAAATTATTTTGTGGGGTGGAATGCGAAAAAGACAACGATTCCCCCATTGTTTTTTGGATCTTGATTTGATCCCATTCACCGTGCAGTAAAAATTACATATTAACTTTATTCTGCGGGTAAATAAAATTCTGGCGATGCCAAATTCATATAGTTTTTTGTTTAATGTTTTAATACTTTTAGAAAATAAAAACAATTTGTTAAAAAAAATTGTCTTGTATCTCCATATTCTGAGACCCATAACTTCTTATTTTTCTGTCAATGAAACTGTTTGAGGGCTTGTTGTTTGTGAAGCATGCTATAGTTTTTGTACCATTTGGATGCACTTTTCGATCATTTGAAAAAAAAAATCACCGTGAGGTGACCAAAAAAACGACAATTATGGCATTTTTTTGTTTCTTTTTTTTTACGTTGTTCACCGTGCAGAATATATATTGCTATATTATGGATTTTAAGGAAAATTATGGGAAAAGTTTTTTTTTACTTTTTATTGTTAAAATCTTTATTAAACAGGATCTGTCACTAGTTTAGTAATACCTCTAAATTTCCTAGCTAATCTAATAGGCGATGTCACACTGATAATGCTAGTGAAAATTGTGTCCCAAATTGTTTATTATTTAAAAATTTATAAGCTTTTTTCTAAATATGCAAATAAGGCCATACTAGCCAAGTGGGCGTCAACAGCAGCAATTTCTCCTGAGGTGGAGCTACCTCACAGCCTCTGACGCTGTCCTATAAGCATGAAGCTGCTTCACACACAGTGTGAGAGACTGAGGCTAGAGGGAAGGGGATCACTTCATATAGCTATATCTCGGGCAGTGGTTCTGGTGGTATATGAAATATGAGATGCTAATCTTTCATATTCCACCAGGATTGTAGTTCTAGCTGTGAAACAACTGGAGATATCACCAGTTAAATACACATTCAGGATTGGGAACTGTATATGTATATATGTAGTATACAGCTTTCATTACATCTAAGTGGTTATCTCCGATCTCAGCCATTGAAGCGAGATGTCAGTTGTAATACAGCTGTAAACCCACTCCATACTCCTGCGTCATGGTTCGGGAATAAGTCTAAAATTTTAATAAATCACTGCAGTCTAGGTCCAATACCTCTGTTCACTGGATTAGAAAAACTCTATATACAGTAGTAGTTTTAGTATACTGCAAAGCTATAAAGGAAGGTAAAGTGTGACTGTTTTAAAACTTCTAAAATTTCTTAAATGAGCTTCAAGTGGGGTCAAATATGCATATGGCTTGTAAATGTAAGTTTCGGGGCTCATGTACATGAGCGTATTGTAGGCACTAAACTGAATGAAGCGCCAGGGACTGCAAGGGAATGGAGGAGAAAGGGTTAAAAATAATATTATAAAATGCCATGGGCCTGGATTGGTTACAGGGAGTTAGGAGGGGAGTGGTTTGGTTAATAAAAGGAAGGGGTTCATGGGCAGGTCGCCCTCTTACCTTCTGCTGCAGCGAGAAGAACACCCTTCTGTGCAGTGAGATGGTTCTTGAGACTCCATTTTCTTCATCTTCTGCTCCAGAAATGGCTGACAAACTGCTGCGGCTCGTAGCTCAGCGGGTAGCTTCCCAAGGGACGGCCTGGCTGGAGACACTGGCTGGAGGCTCTGCTGGCAGGACAAGAGATGGGCGTGAATGATCCGGCTCAGGAGCAGCTGCAGCCAGTTAGGGTAGGCCACAGCGTTTCACGCCCACCCTCCCGCCTCAGCCCCAGTCCCCCTGCCCGTTTCAATGCCCGTCCTCCTGCTCCGGCTCCCTGTCCCAACGCCGCAGCGGGGGAATCTCTTCCGGTCAGGGCTTCCTCTCAGCCAGGTCGGACTTCTCGGCGGGGGATGTGATTCCACCCTCCCCCACCCTGTATGTCCTCCTTCCATACCACTGCATGGCTCGCGGAGATAAGCGGTGCAGGCCGCACCCGAGGGGATGACCGCCCGTGATCCCGCAGCTATGGAGCGTGCGGAGGTAAGTGTAGTTCCCCCTCCGTGCCCAGTGCGGGAGCAGACAGAGGCTGTATCGGGTTCTGATCTGGAAGCGATGGTCGCTTACCATGCGGCCTGCGTCAGGGAGTTGGAGCTGGCAGGGACGTGGGAGGCAGCTCCTTCCTCTTCAAGGCCCAGCGCAGGAGTGGCTGGGGAGAGAAAAAATAGACGGGGAAGGTCCCGCACTACACCGCTGGGTCCTAAAGCCCATGTGAGAGGTGAGCAGGCGCAGAGGCCAGTGGTATGCCAGGAGCAAGTAGATAATCATGTAGGTGCTCTTCCACGGTCCCGCGGAGCTGAGCGGTCACCTGCTATCCCCCATGCTCCCTTCCCCAGGGTGTCGGTCTGAGCAGAGATTTGTCGCAGAATCTTGGCTCCAGCGATGATGCTGGTGATGGTTGCATGTCCACTGCACTGTCCCTTTTTTTCTTCCACAGGTCTAGCGCAGGCACCAGCGAAGAGAGGTAGGAAACGTCGTGGAAAAAAGCATCACCACCATGGCAGGCGCAGACATCGGACGCCCTCATCCTCCAGTGGTGTACCCTCCTTTTCTCCCTCATCGTCATCTTCTTCGCGATCCCCACGGGAGTCATCCAGGAATGTTGGAAGGAGGCGGATACACAGTCGGCGGCCAGTGGCCCAGCATCCGTCCGCTGATCAGGTTGCACTGTCCTGGACATTTTCCCAGGTTTAAAGAGGCTCTGTCACCAGATTAAAAATGCCCTATCTCCTACATCATTTTATTGGCGCTGGAATGTAGTTAACAGCAGTGTTTTTTATTTTGAGAAAATCTTTTTTCAGCAAGTTATGACCTTTATTACATTTATGCAAATTCGTTTCTTAATGCTCAAGTGGGCGTTTTTTAACTTTTAACCAAGTGGGCGTATTACAAAGAAGTGTATGACGCTGACCAATCAGCATCATACACTTCTCTCCATTACACCAAAGCTTGTTTCACTGAATAGTGTGATCTCGTGTGATGTCACTTCCGCCCACAGGTCATTAGTCTCTAGGGAGTTCTATATGCTTACCTGCCCTGTGTGATGCTGCCTCCTCCGCTGCTGCTGCTGCAGATCCGACCACTGTAACTTCTCATACGCCTGGAGATGATCTATGTTCAGTCTTCAGACGCAGGGATGAAGGACCTGTGTGCGGAAGTGACGTCACACGAGATCACGCTGTTCAGTGAAACAAGCTTGGGTGTAATGAAGAGAAGTGTATGATGCTGATTGGTCAGCGTCATACACTTCTTTGTAATACGCCCACTTGGTTAAAAGTTAAAAACGCCCACTTGGGCATTAAGAAACTAATTTTCATGAATGTAATAAAGGTCATAACTAGCTGAAAAAAGATTGTTTCTCAAAATAAAAAACACTGCTGTTAACTACATTCTAGCGCCGATAAAATGATCTAGGAGATAGGGCATTTTTAATCTGGTGACAGAGCCTCTTTAAGGCAAGCTCCGGTTCTAGCACCGATGTCAGCTGAGGGGATGGCCCCTAAGGACGCAACGATCTCTATATGGGTAAATTGACATACGATAGCGCATGGCTCAACAAAAATGTTTTTTCCAGTAATGATTTAATTTCTGTACTGAAATCTGTGGTGGCTTGCTTGAACGCGAGTGAGGGAGCGTCTGCTGCCTCTGTTCTGCCAGGGGGGGGGGTGGTGATTAAGCCCCTGTCTGTGAAGGAAGCAGAGTTGTCCAGTTTAAAATTTAGAGACTCTGTTTTGTGGTGTGGCTCCCCTCGGGACTCACTTGTCGTTGGATAGCAAGGAGAAAATATGGAATAACGATTTTGTGGATATCTGGTCCTTGGTGTCTGTCGAACAAGTGATGGTTGATAAGGAGCGCACATTTGAAAAAGGTGCAGATAAGAAACTGAAGGTGGCGAAACCTTTTAATAACTGGCTTCAGGGTTATGCTACCCTGGCGCACGTTATATGTCAACGCTTCCCAGAGAAGAATGCGGAACTATTTGTGTATTTTGACACAATATTTAGCATGCACAGGCTGCACGGTGGTGCAGCCTGGTGGCACTATGACAAAGAATTTAGTTGTAGGTTGGCTTTGACCCCCGACATTAGTTGGGTGTCAAAGGCAATGGATGTATGGCTACAACTGATCAGACAGGGAAGCCCACATGGCCCTTTCCACAAGCAGCCGCTGCCTCGGGAGTCGCTCCTGGAGCGCGGGTCACTGGAGCCCGTTGGCTATATAACGAGGGTCATTGCCGGTTCCTTGCTACCTGCTAGTTTAGACATGAATGCTCTATATGCGGGGGCACTATCTCGGCGATTAGATGCTTCCAGAGAGGCAAGCAGCCCTTCAAGGCACCTCCTTCCGGCTCAGCAGAGAATGCCGGTGAGCATCCACGAGATGGGGCCATGGCTACATCAATACCCCAGGGGACAGCAAGCAGGGTTAATTGCTGAAGGTTTTAGTTATGGTTTTCCTATACCTTTTGAATACTTATCCACATTGTTGTTGTCCGACAATTTGAAGTCGGTCAGGGAGAAGGTGGACGTGGCGCGACTAAAGATACAAAAAGATTTTGAGGAGCCCCGTAATTCAACCTGAGGGTCTCTCTCCTTGGCTTGGTGCCTAAAAAGGAACAAGGCAGTTTTTGTCTCATTCATCATTTATCTTTTCCTCATGGGGCATCAGTCAATGATGGGATTCCCATACGATGGTTTCCTATACCTCTTATGACGTGGCATTTCAATTGGTGCAAGTTGCCGACCAGGGAGCGTTGCTTGCGAAATCATATATTAAGGCTGCCTTTAGTTTGCTCCCGTTACATTCTGACTGTTTTCACTTGTTGGGTTGTTATTTGGATGGTAGTTTTTATGTGGACATGTGTTTGCCTATGGGATGTTCAATTTCATGTAGTTATTTTGAGATGTTCAGTTCCTTTTATAGGTTGTACGTTTTGAGTCCGGTTATCCTTCCGTTATTCATTTAGATGATTTTCTAAAGATACTGAAATATGTGGTTACTTGTTGAAAGTCTTCGTTGCATGATGGCACAGTTCGGTGTACCGATCTCTGAGGAGATTTCTGGGTATTGAAATTGATACGACTCTCATGGTCTTTCGTTTGCCTGATGAAAAATTGGCGTGTTTGATGTCGCAGATTGACCAGGTGATCGGGTTAAAGAAGGTGATGTTGTGTCAGCTACAATCATTACTTGGTTTGTTGGTATTTGCCTGTCGCTTTATGCAGATGGGGCGGGTTTTTTCTAGGCGGTTGTCGCTGGCAACGAGGGAAGTACAGCGTCCTGAACATTTTATTCGAGTAACAGCCAGCATGCGGATGGATTTGTTTGTGTGGCAGTCATTTTTAGGTTTCCTTTAATGGCTGGGCGGTTTGTCAAGAGATGGAAGTGTCCAAAGGGGAGTTGCAGTAATTTACGGATGCGGCTGGTAGTGACGGTTTTGGTGCATTCTTTGGTCACAGCTGGTGCAGGTCTCCCTGGTCAGCTCATTGGTTTGCTCTGGTACTGACTAAATATTTGACTTTGTTGGAACTCTTTCCTATAGTTGTGGCGGTTGAACTGTGGGATCACGAGATGTCTAATAGGAGAATTCGCTTTTGGAGAGATAATTTGTCTGTGGTACAAGTCGTGAATGGCTTGTCGTCCATATCTTTGCCGGTGTTGGCGTTGTTGCATTATTTGGTTTTGAAGTGTCTCAATTTTAATGTCTGGTTTCGTGCTAAGCATGTTCCAGGGGTTTGAAATAAGATGGCTGATGCTTTGTCTCGTTCACAGATGGCGGAGTTTCGGGACTTGCATCCGCGGGCGTTTGGAGTGGGGGTCCCCCCCATCACTTATGGGAGGTAGTAGAATCCAACTTGTAAGTCTTTTGATGTGTTCAGTTGCCCTGCTACGTGGAAGAGCCACTGCCAGGTGTGGGGATTGTGGTTACAAATCAGTAATAATAGATTCCCTGTGGATGACAACTGGTATTTGGATGTCATGTTAGATTTCATGGTGCATTTGCGACAAATCGGTAGTAGTTCTGCGACAGTTTGTAAATATTTGGCAGGAGTTCCGTTCATGTTAAAGTTATGGGGGGTTGCGGATGTGAGTAAGAGTTTTGTGGTTAGGCAGGCACTCAAGGGCTGGAAAAAAAGAGAAGGCCACGAGGGACATTAGATGGCCGGTTTTGTTCGTGTTGTTGGGTAAAATTTTATCGGTAGTGGGGAGTGTTTGCCACGATGGGCATGGAGTTGCTCTGTTCCGCACGGCTTTTTCCTTAGCGTTTTTTTGCAGCACTGCGAATTGGTGAGCTCGTGGCGTCTAGTGCCAACAGACAAGGTGGCCTTTTATTTTCGGATGTAGGTGTAAGTATGGATTGCTTGATAATATGCGTGCGTAAATCACAGACAAACCAGTTAGGGAGGGGTTCTTGGTTGCATATTGGTAAGATCGGGGGCCAACGTTGCCCGGTGTCTTTAGTGGCTGAATTTGTTGAGTTGCGGGCCACGGGTCTGCAATTCTTGTTGCATGCAACATGGGTCACTCATATGTGCACTGGGCAGCTTTTCGTGCGGCGCATCAGCCTTTGGGCAGTAACTTGGGGCTGGCGCAAGCGGATGTGCGATGGCATGGGTTCAGGGGCCTACGGTGGGTACAATTGCTGCCTAAAATTGTGTCACTAAGTATAGACACTACGGCCCCTGTGGTTCTTATCATTCATGGGGGGGGGGGTAATAATATTGGCCAGGTGAAATTCGCTGACCTGCTGTCACTGATCCGAACTGATATGGATCGCTTCCGGCAGTTACTACCAGGATGCGTGGTGGTGTGGTCAGAAATCGTAGCCAGCACGGTTTGGCGCAGGGCCAGGGACATGGCAGCGTTGGAATGGGTGCGCAGATAGGTTCATATTAGGATATCATGTTTCGTGCGAGCTATGGGTAGAATCGGGCTGCGCCATAATTTCTTAGGCGGATCTATTGGCCCCTGACGGTGTTCATCTCAACGACATAGGGATGGACATTTTCCTACTGGATGTGCTCGGCGGGGCCGAGCGTGGTTTGACACTTTTGAGTGGGGGTGGTCGGGGGACCGATTAGGTATATCGGTCACCCTCCTTGGCGGGGTTTATGGCTATGAAGGCAAAACAGCAACCTGCTTGCCCGCGGTAACATCGGTTCTTTGCATATCAGGTCTGGAAAAACGGATAAGCCTTCAAGCAAGTTTTAAATTATGTTGTTAAAAAATAAACCTGTGGCCACTTCCACTTTACCACACAAGGTGTCTTTGTTTTTTATTTACAGGTAATATAAAAGGGTAATAGGAACATGGCAAGTTGGTTTCAAGTTGGTGAAAGTCCTTGCAGTCTTTCAGCTCCATACAAACAATACAGCACAAATGAAGCCCTACTGTAACTCTGCATGTCTTCAACCTCATGCAGAGACTTTTGCAAATGTTTTCTGCATGCTACATCAGATGCCATATTATGTAATACGTAACATGAATGAAGCACCATACGTGTGCATACAAAATGTCTATGCCTCCTGCACACAGCTCTGCCATGGGCAGCCAAGGAGACCCTTGCAATTAGTGGCATATTATAATATGGACAGCCACCCAAAGATTTGATTCACATTACGGTTTGTTGCGTTTTTTTACGCAATTCCTGACACAAATGTGTGCAGGATCTGAAGAAGAACCTGCACAGATATGATCACATAAAAGGCAGGTCCTGCTCGCAGAGGGCAGAGTAGCAAGGCACCACAGAGGAGGAGAGTGTGAGTTGCTGTGGTCAGGTTTGAGATATGTATTTAGGAGTTCTGATTTGGGGTCTGTATTAAATTAGTAGACTGGTCTGTGGTCTCTATTTAGGGGGTCCTTATTAGTTTAGCGGGTCTGGTTTGGGGGTATTGTCTGGAATCTGCATTACACTGTGTTCCAAATTATTATGCACATTGGATTTAAGTGTCATAAACATGTAATTAATAGTTTTTCAATTAAACTCATGGATGGTATTGTGTCTTAGGGCTCTTTGGATCATTGTAATCAATCTCAGACACCTGTGATAATTAGTTTGCCAGGTGTGCCCAATAAAAGGAGAACTACTTAAGAAGGACGTTCCACATTATTAAGCAGGCCACAGGTTTCAAGCAATATAGGAAAGAAAAAGGATCTCTCTGCTGCCGAAAAGCGTGAAATAGTGCAATACCTTGGACAAGGTATGAAAACATTGGATATTTCAAGAAAACTTAAGCGTGATCATCGTACTGTGAAAATATTTTGACTGATTCAGATCACAGATGGGTTCGTTCAGATAAAGGCATAATGAGGAAGTTTTCTGCCAGACAAATTAATAGGATTAGGAGAGCAGCTGCTAAAATGCCATTGCAAAGCAGCAAACAGGTATTTGAAGCCGCTGGTGCCTCTGGAGTCCCGCGAACCTCAGGGTGTAGGATCCTCCAGAGGTTTGCAAGTGTGCATAAAGCTATTATTCGGCCACCCCCAACAATGCTCACAAGCAGAAATGGTTGCCGTGGGCTCAGAAATACATGAAGATTTATTTTCAAACCGTGTTGTTTACTGAGGAGTGCCGTGCAACCATGGATGGTCCAGATGGATGGAGTAGTGGATGGTTGGTGAATGGCCACCATGTCCCAACAAGGCTGCAACGTCAGCAAGAAGGTGGCGGAGTCATGTTTTGGGCTGGAATCATGGGGAGAGAGCTGGTAGGCCCCTTTAGGGTCCCTGACGGTGTGAAAATGACCTCTGCAAAGTACGTAGAGTTTATGACTGACCACTTTCTTCCGTGGTACAAAAAGAAGAACCGTGCCTTCCGTAGCAAAATTATCTTCATGCATGACAATGCACCATCTCATGCTGCAAAGAATACCTCTGTGTCATTGGCTGCTATGGGCATAAAAGGAGAGAAACTCATGGTGTGGCCCCCATGTTCCCCTGACCTCAACCCTATTGAGAACCTTTGGAGCATCCTCAAGCAAAATATTTATGAGGGTGGGAGGCAGTTCACATCAAAACAGAAGCTCTGGGAGGCTATTCTGACATCCTGCTTTTGATTTCTATAAATATGACCTCCTGATGCTGCAAATTCAACAAATTACCATTTTAGTTCTCTTTACAACCTTTAAAATGTTTTTATCTCTGTTGTGCATAATAAATTGAAACAGTTTACTTCTAAAAAAAATCTGTTATCGTTAGGAAATTTGCATTATACTCCAACGGTTGATGGCTTGAAGATTATACTGACTGTCATTTGCATTGACTATTTAGGAAAATCAGCGAAAAATAACATTTGCATAATAATTTGGAACGCCATGTATTTTACCAGGTCTGGTCTGGGGTTTGTACTTAGGGGTCTGTATTAGTTTAGGGGTCTGGTCTGGGGTCTTTATTTAGGGGTCTTTTTGTGTTGTCTGAATTTATTTAGGGGTCTGGGACTGTATTTTAGGGTTTGGTCTGTATTTATTCTAGAGTCTGGGCTGAGGTCAGAATTTAGGGGTATGGTTTGAAGTCTGAATTTATTTAGGGGTCTGGTCGGGGGTTTGAAATTATTTAGGGGTCTGGTCTGGGCTCTGAATTTATTTAGGGGTCTGGGCTGGGGTTCTAAATTTATTTAGGGGGTCTGTGCTGGGGTCTAATTGTATTAAGGGGTCTGGGCTGGGGTCTAAATTGATTTAGGGCTCTGTGCTGGGGTCTAAATTGATTTAGGACTCTGTGCTAGGGGCTACATGTGCTGGATTAATTTAGGGGTTTGTTCTAGGGTCTGAATTTATTTAGAGGTCTAGTCCAAGGTTTGAATTAATGTTGTGGTCTGGGTTCTGAATAATTTAGGGGTCTGCTCTGGGATCGGAATTTTTTTATTTTGTTATATAGGATGGGTATGGCAGCAGAAGTGAAGGGCCAAAGATGCCTCAGCAGCAAACTGCAGTAATCAGAAGAAGTTGTCATGGCGGTCTGGGCTGGATGGAGAATAAAAGAGAATAACTCTCCTTTGGGCTAGCTGGATTAATTGGCTTGTGATATAAGTGGAGTTATTAAACTGTGGAAAAGAGGAGTTAAAGTCCCTGTAAGTACTCTTCTTTTCTTTTACTTTTTGAATTGTTCACTGTTTTTTTGTAACTGGGATAATGGATAGCAAGATTGGAGATTTTCTTAAGTGCACAGTTTGCCATATGTTTGCATGACTGGAGCAGTAGTTCCAGGGTGAATACCTCTGTGGCAGATGTGAGCATGTTGTTCACCTGGAAGTTCGCATTACAGATCTGGAGGAACCAAATGCAACACTGAGGGCGATAGACAATCTTGAGCGGAGCATGCTGCTCACTGAACAAGCAGTTAGTGGGGTAGACCTGGAGGGTGAAGACATTCGTCAACAGGACCAGGCAAGTAGCTGCGTTAATGTAGTTAGGGGCAGTAGAAACGGGTCCAAGAAAAGGAAGGCCAATCCTGTTTTTGTTATTCCAAGCAAAATTGCCAAGTTGGGTGATGATGCGAGGGTGTCAATCTCAGAAACGGCAGCCCTAGAGGATACTGATCTCCCTAACAGCCGGGAGAAAAGACCTGCTAGTAGTCGGCGGGGTGGTAATGCAGGTAAGGCAAGACAATTGGTAGTTTTAGGGGGTTCTATAATTAGGAAGACGGATAGAATAATTTGTCGCCAAGACCGCCTCAACCGAATGGTTCGCTGTCTCCCTGGTGCCAGGGTTCGGCATGTGGTGGAATGAGTGGATATATTACTGGAAGGGGCTGGTGATGATCCAGCTGTCGTGGTCCATGTGGGAACCAATGACAGAAAACATGGGGAAGGGGGTTCGCTGTGCTGGGGGAGAGAATTATAGGTAGGGAGGCGGAGTATTTAAACTAGGGCTGAGGAGGGAGGTCAATGTACAAAATAAAGGGGTAGACAGGTTAGAGAGGGATCAGACTATATTGGTGGGGGGAGAAAAAAACTGTGGGGAGAGTACTAGACAACAGGATAAGGAGATCCTTTTGTTACAAAACAGCAATGAAAATAAAAAATGCCCAAATAATGTCAAATAATCACATTTCTGATGCCAAACATGACAATTTGAAATGCAAGTTAAAGTGTATGTTCACAAATGGCAGAAGTCTAGCAAGCAAATTGGGAGACCTTGGTACTGGAGGAACATATTGATATAGTTGATGTTGCTGAAACATGGCTAGACTCTTCACACGACCGGGCTGTAAATCCACAGGGTTTTATACTGTTTCGGAAAGTCAGGGTAAATAGGAAAGGCGGTGGTGTATGTCTGTATGTGAGAAGTGATATGAAGGTGAGTGTGAGAGAGACAATAGTGGGTAAAGATTGTGAGGAGGTAGAAACGTTGTGGATGGAATTACAAAAAGAGGTAAACACTGGAAAAATTCCTTTTGGAGTAATCTATAGACCCCTGAATATAACTGAGGAGATGGAATGTCAGCTATACAAACAGATGGAGCGGTCAGCACAGGGGGGTACTGTAGTGATAATAGGAGATTTTAATTACAGGTATATTAATTGGTGTCATGGTTCAGCTTCAACAGTAAAGGGGAGAAATGTCCTCAACCTGTTCCAGGAAAATATTATGGGCCAGTTTGTGGAAGACCCGACTAGAGGTGAAGCTCTGTTGGATCTGGTCATTTCTAATAATGCAGAGCTTGTTTGGAATGTCAATGTTCGTGAACAGCTCGGTAACAGTGATGACAATATAGTTACATTTTACCTATACTGTAAAAAACAAACACATGCTGGGAGGGCAAGAACACTTAATTTTAAGAAGGCCAATTTCCCAAGGATGAGGGCTGCAATTCAGCACATAAACTGGGAACAACTAATGTCAAATAATGGTACAAATGATAAATGTGAGATTTTAAAATCCGCTTTGTATAATTATAGTGCAAAATGTATTCCTATAGGTAACAAGCATAAACGACTGCAATGAAACCCCACATAGCTTACACCTTCTGTAAAAAGGGCAATATATGACAAAAAAAGGACATTTGAAAAATTCAAATCTGCGGGTACAGCTGTAGCCTTTGTAAATTATAATGAGCTTAATCAAATTGGGGAAAAAAGTAATAAAGTCAGCAAAAATACAAAATGAAAGGTAGGTGGCCAAGGATAATAAAACAAATCCCCAGAAATTCTTCAAGTATATAAATTCAAAGAAGCCAAGGTCTGAACATGTACGACCCCTAAATAGTGGTAATGGAGAGATGGTCACAGGGGATCAAGAGAAGGCAGAGTTACTAAATAGGTTCAATAGCAATGTATATACAACAGAACAAATAGAGAAAAAACCACGGCGCCACATAGTGAAGTAGGTTTGGATAGGCTAATGGAGGAAAGAAGATACCATGCTCACCAGAAAGCCATAGGTAATGCGCGAGGAAACAGAGTCCACAGGTGCTGCTGCCAGATCCGGACCGGTAACCAGAGGTACCGCTGGTGTATAGTGGATAAATGTAGAAAAAGAGGGGATCTATATTGGCGCTGCTGAGTGGACCAGGTACAATGGAGAAACGAGTAGTCTCTTCCTTAGTTTAAATAGGTGCTTTATTGCAACACGTTTCGACGCCGAACTGGCGTCTTCATCAGGCATAAACTAATGCCTGGTCCACTCAGCAGCGCCAATATAGATCCCCTCTTTTTCTACATTTATCCACTATATACAACAGAAGAAAGAGCAGCTGATGTAGCCGGTGCCAGTGCTGTTAATATATCAATTGATATACTGAATTGGATGAATGTAGATATGGTCCAAACTAAATTAAATCAAATAAATGTACACAAGGCCCGGAACCAGATGGGTTACACCCTATGGTTCTTAAAGTACTTAGTTCAGTTATTTCTCTCCCCCTCTTCATAATATTTAGAGATTCTCTAGTGACTGGTATAGTGCCAAGGGACTGGCACAGGGCAAATGTGGTGCCTATTTTCAAAAAGGGCTCTAGATCTTATACGGGTAATTATAGACCAGTAAGCTTAACATCCATCGTGGGGGAAATGTTTGAGGGGCTATTGAGGGACTATATACAGGATTATGTGACAAAAGGACAGACGTTATCAAACCAACCTGATTTATTTTTATGAAGAGGTGAGCAGAAGCCTAGATAGAGGGCCCCTGTGGATATAGTGTTTTTGTACTTTGCAAAGGCATTTGACACTGCCCCCCATAGACGTCTAATGGGTAAATTAAGGACTATAGGTTTAGAAAGTATAGTTTGCAATTGGATTGAGAATTGGCTCAAGGACCGTATCCAGAGAGTTGTGGTCAATGATTCCTACTCTGAATGGTCCCCAGTTATAAGTGGTGTACCCAATGGCGGATTATAATATGGGCGTTTCGGGCGGTCGCCCGGGGCCCGAGGCTGCCAGGGGGCCCATCGCAGCCCGAACCGCACACTATCTTAAAAAACTATGCAGCGCTGCTAGCTGCCGCGCTGCCCGATTCCAACTGAATCTGCGTCTGCAGGACGCAGATTCAGTTGGGTTGAATGCTGGAGCCTCGCTCCAGCATTCACTCTGCCGTGAGCGGCTCGGTGCAGGCAGGCGCGATGTAGTGACGTCATCGCGCCTGCCTGCACGGAGTCACTCACAGCACAGCACAGTGCAGAGGAGGAGAAGCATCCCCCACCGTCGTGGGAACCGGGATAGGTAAGCAATTATGTTTTTTTTATTTATTAGGTACGTACATATGGGGCATTATGCTGTGTCAGCTATGGGGCATTATACTGTGTCAGCTATGGGGCATTATACTGTGTCAGCTATGGGGCATTATACTGTGTCACCTATGGGGCATTATACTGTGTCACCTCTATGGGGCATTATACTGTGTCAGCTATGGGGCATTATACTGTGTCAGCTATGGGGCATTATACTGTGTCAGCTATGGGGCATTATGCTGTGTCAGCTATGGGGCATTATACTGTGTCAGCTATGGGGCATTATACTGTGTCACCTCTATGGGGCATTATACTGTGTCAGCTATGGGGCATTATACTGTGTCAGCTATGGGGCATTATGCTGTGTCATCTATGGGGCATTATGCTGTGTCAGCTATGGGGCATTATACTGTGTCAGCAATGGGGCATTATGCTGTGTCAGCTATGGAGCATTATGCTGTGTCAGCTATGGGGCATTATACTGTGTCAGCTATGGAGGCATTATACTGTGTCAGCTATGGGGCATTATGCTGTGTCAGCTATGGGGCATTATACTGTGTGGAGGCAGCTATGGGGCATTATGCTGTGTCAGCTATGGGGCATTATACTGTGTCAGCTATGGGGCATTATACTGTGTCAGCTATGGGGCATTATGCTGTGTCAGCTATGGGGCATTATGCTGTGTCAGCTATGGGGCATTATACTGTGTCAGCTATGGGGCATTATGCTGTGTCAGCTATGGGGCATTATACTGTGTGGAGGCAGCTATGGGGCATTATGCTGTGTCAGCTATGGGGCATTATACTGTGTCAGCTATGGGGCATTATACTGTGTCAGCTATTGGGCATTATGCTGTGTCAGCTATGGGGCATTATGCTGTGTCAGCTATGGGGCATTATACTGTGTCACAGCTATGGGGGCAATATACTGTGTTAGCTATGGGGCATTATGCTGTGTCAGCTATGGGGCATTATGCTGTGTCAGCTATGGGGCATTATACTGTGTCACAGCTATGGGGGCATTATACTGTGTCAGCTATGGGGCATTATGCTGTGTCAGCTATGGGGCATTATGCTGTGTCAGCTATGGGGCATTATACTGTGTCAGCTATGGGGCATTATGCTGTGTCACTTATGGGGCATTATGCTGTGTCAGCTATGGGGCATTTTACTGTGTCACCTCTATGGGGCATTATACTGTGTCAGCTATGGGGCATTATGCTGTGTCAGCTATGGGGCATTATACTGTGTCAGCTATGGGGCATTATACTGTGTCAGCTATGGGGCATTATGCTGTGTCAGCTATGGGGCATTATACTGTGTCAGCTATGGGGCATTATACTGTGTCAGCTATGAGGCATTATACTGTGTTGCAGTTATGGGGCATTATACTGTGTCACAGCTATGGGGGCATTATGCTGTGTCAGCTATGAGGCATTATACTGTGTCACAGCTATGGAGGCGTTATACTGTGTCAGCTATGGAGGCATTATACTGTGTAGCAGCTATGGGGGCATTATACTGTGTAGCAGCTATGGGGGCATTATACTGTGTAGAGGCAGATATGGGGGCATTATACTATGTCACATCTATGGGGGTATTATACTGTGTAGCAGCTATGGGGGCTTTATACTGTATCGCAGCTATGGGGGCATTATACTGTGTAGAGGCAGCTATGAAGGGCATTATACTGTGGGGGCAGCTATGGGTGGCAATATACTGTGGTGGCAGCTACGGGGGACATTATACTGAGCAATTACAAGAGCTGCAGGTCCAAGGGGGGAGACGCTGTGTAGCACTATATACAAGGGGGGATTGTTGTATAGCACTATATAGAAGGGAGCGCTGTGTATCACTATATCTAAGGGGGATTGCTGTGTAGCACTATATACAAGAGGGGGAGGGCTATGTGACGCTATTTACAGAGGGGGAGGACTGTGTAGCACTATTTACAGGGGGCTGTGTGTGGTGCTATCTACAGTGTTTTCACACAATTATATTCAGGGGCGCAGTCTATGGTGCTATAATATTTAGGGGCACAGTGTTTGTACTATTTTATTCAGGGGCGCAGTGTTTGGTGCTATTATATTTAGGGGCACAGTGTGTGGCACCATGATAATATTATCTTTGTTTATAGGTGTGGAAATGTTGGAAAAGTGAGGAGCCAAAGACATCTGAGTGGCAAATTCTGCAGAAATGGGTCATGGCCGGGAAAAGTCGTCATGAAGTCTGGACTGGATGGAGAAGAGGAAAAAAACTACGTCGTCACCTGTGAGTCACTAGATTTATAGACAATCTGTCATCTCTACTGACATGTTTATTATAGGAAATCCTTGTATTTCACAAAGTCTTTGTGCAGTCCAGGACTGATAGACAAATAAGTGTTACTATTCCCCTTGTCAGGAGAATGTGTCCCTACACGGTGCGATACTGTCAGCGATGGTTGGAGACTGTCAGTATGTCGGAACACAGCCTTTTGACAAGGGGAGAAAGTAACACCCATTTGTTAATGTCTGGACAAAAAGGAAGTGTTAACAATAGTTACAGGGCGGCGGTGGAGAAGGGGGGCCCAACTATGGGTAACAGCCCAGGGCCCATGGTCTACTTAATCCGCCACTGGGTGTACCCCAGGGTTCCGGGCTGGGACCACTATTATTCAACTTATTTATTAATGATATAGAGGATGGGATTAATAGCACTATTTCTATTTTTGTAGATGACACCAAGCTATGTAGTATTGTTCAGTCTATAGAAGATGTTAGTAAATTGCAAGCTGATTTGGACACACTAAGTGTTTGGGCATCCATTTGGCAAATGAGGTTTAATGTAGATAAATGTAAAGTTATGCATCTGGATACCAACAATCTGAATAGAACGATTAAAATTGAATTTTAATAGTAGAATATATAAAAAATATGGCTCATATAGCCCAATTACAACATATGTTCAGGCTCAGACAAAGTGGTCAGGGATAGGAGAAAGTGAAACTCTCCTCTTATAATATACAGCCCTGATGTAACTTGCTGAGAAAAATGAATGATTCCAGCCCACCGGGCTCACAGTATGAGATCAGAGTGAAAGAAGTCAGTCCTGGTTGTAAGACTGCTCTTAGAGAACACTCCGCTCACTACTGCAATGATTATAACAACCCTACGCGTTTCAGTGTCACTGATAGACGTGACACATCATCAGGGATTGTATGAATGAGTTGGATGCCGGTTTAAGCACAATTTTGTGCTGAAATAGTTTCACCCGGCTCGTGCACGACTCTGATACAAATGGCCGCACACGAGCCGGCGATACTGGGAGCATATGAAGGGCTAGAGCCCTCCCCCTGCACCGACGAGGCTGTCAACTCCCCACCAATCACAAGTAGACACGTCACAGCAGTGACGTATCGGGACCGTGGCAAGCCTCCAGACAGCCCAACCAATCGGGCTGAGGTATGACGACAAAGCGTCTAGTAACCATGGAGACCTAAAGCGGACCTCAGATAGACTATGGGACAATGTATAAACATGGAAAAGATGCACAGGGAGATTAACCCCTTCCCTCTTTGGCCACTTTTGACCTTCCTGACAGAGCCTCATTTTTCAAATCTGACATGTTTCAATTTATGTGGTAATAACTCCGGAATGCTTTTACCTATCCAAGCGATTCTGAGATTGTTTTCTCGTGACACATTGGACTTTATGTTACTGGCAAAATTTGCCCGATACATTCAGTATTTATTGTGAAAAACACCAAAATTTAGCGAAAAATTGCAAAAATTAACATTTTTCTCAATTTAAATGCATCTGCTTGTAAGACAGGCAGTTATACCACACAAAAATGTTGCTAACTAACATCCCCCATATGTCTACTTTAGATTGGCATCGTTTTTTGATCATCATTTTATTTTTCTAGGACGTTACAAGGCTTAGAACTTTAGCAGCAATTTCTCACATTTTCAAGAAAATTTCAAAATGCTATTTTTACAGGGGCCAGTTCAGTTGTGAAGTGGCTTTGAGGTCCTTAGATATTAGAAACCGCCAATAAGTCACCCCATTTTAAAAACTGCACCCCTCAAAGTATTCAAAACAGCATTTAGAAAGTTTCTTAACCCTTTAGACATTGCGCAGGAATTAAGGCAAAGTAGAGGTGAAATTTACAAAGTTCATTATTTTTTTCCAGAAATTAATTTTGAATCCATTTTTTTTGTACCACAGAAGGTTTTACCCAAGAAATGCAACTCAATATTTATTGCCCAGGTTCTGCAGTTTTAGGAAATATCCCACACGTGGCTCTAGTGTGCTACTGGACTGAAGCACCGGCCTCAGAAGCAAAGGAGCACCTAGTGGATTTTGGGCCTCCTTTTTATTAGAATATATTTTAGGCACCATGTCAGCTTTGAACAGGTCTAGTGGAACTAAAACAGTGGAAACCCCCCAAAAGTGACCCCATTTGGGAAACTACACCCCTCGAAGAATTTATCTAGGGGTGTAGCAAGCATTTTGACCGGCCAGTTTTTTTGCAAAAATTTTTGGAACTAGGCCATGAAAATGAAAATCTACATTTTTTCAAATAAAATGTAGGTTTAGCTAATTTTTTTTCATTTCCAAAAGAACTAAAGTAGAAAAAGCACCACAGCATTTGTAGAGCAATTTCTCCCGAGTAAAACAGTACCCCACATGTGGTAATAAACGGTTGTTTGGACACACGGCAGGGCTTAGAATGGAAAGTGCGCCATTTGGCTCTTGGAGCTCAAATTTAGCAGAAATGGTTTGCGGAGGCCATGTCACATTTGCAAAGCCCCTGAGGTGACAAAACAGTGGAAACCCCCAACAAGTGACCCCATTTTGGAAACTATACCCCTCGAGGAATTTATCTAGGGGTGTAGCAAGCATTTTGACCGGCCAGTTTTTTTGCAAAAATTTTTGGAACTAGGTCATGAAAATGATAATCTACATTTTTTCAAATAAAATGTAGGTTTAGCTAATTTTTTTTCATTTCCAAGAGAACTAAAGTAGAAAAAGCACCACAACATTTGTAGAGCAATTTCTCCCGAGTAAAACAATACCCCACATGTGGTAATAAACAGTTGTTTGGACACACGGCAGGGCTTAGAAGGGAAAGAGCGCCATTTGGCTCTTGGAGCTCAAATTTAGCAGGAATGGTTTGCGGAGGCCATGTCGCATTTGCAAAGCCCCAGAGGTGACAAAACAGTGGAAACCCCCAACAAGTGACCCCATTTTGGAAACTATACCCTTTGAGGAAATTATCTAGGGTATAGTGAGCATTTTGACCCCACAGGTTTTTTGCAGAAATTTTTGCAAGTAGGCTGTGAAAATGAAAATCTACATTTTTTCAAATAAAATGTAGGTTTAGCTAATTTTTTTTCATTTCCACAAGGACTAAAGGAGAAAAAGCACCATAAAATTTGTAAAGAAATTTCTCCCGAGTAAAACAATACCCCACATGTGGTAATAAACGGCTGTTTGGACACACGGCGAGGCTGAGAAGGGAAAGTGCGCCATTTGGCTTTTGGAACTAAAATTTAGCAGGAATGGTTTGCGGAGGCCATGTCGCATTTGCAAAGCTCCTGAGGGGACAAAACAGTGGAAACCCCCAACAAGTGACCCCATTTTGGAAACTACACCCCATGAGGGAATTATCTAGGGGTAGAGTGAGCAGTTTTACCCCACAGGTTTTTTACAGAACTTATTGTAACTAGGCCATAAAAATGAAAATCTACATTTTTTCAAAGAAAATGTAGGTTTAGGTATTTTTTTTTCATTTCCACAAGGACTGAAGGAGAAAAAGCATCACAACATTTGTAAAGCAACTTCTCCCGAGTAAAATAATACCCCACATGTGGTCACAAACATCTGTTTGGACACACGGTAGGGCTCAGAATGGAAGGAGCACCATTTGGATTTTGGAATGGTTTCTGGGTGTCATGTCACATTTACTGAGCCCCTGTAGTACTAGTACAGTGGAAACACCCCAAAAGTGACACCATTTGGGAAACTGCACCCCCTGAGGAATCATCTAGGGGTATAGTGAAAATTTTGATCCCAAAGGTTTTTTGCTTAATTAATTAGAATTAAGCCATGAAAATGAAAAATATTTTTTTTTTCCAACAAGATGTAGTTTTAGATACACATTTTTCATTTTTACAAGGAATAGAGAAGAAAAAGCACCCCAACATTTGTAAAGTAATTTCTCCCGAGTACGGTAACACCCCATATGTGGTTATAATCGACTGTTTACATATATGGGAGCATTCAGAAGAAAAGGAGCGGTATTTATCTTTTGGAGCGTAGATTTTGCTGGAATGGTTTGCGGACGCCATGTTGCATTTGCAAAACCCCTGATGTACCAAACAAAAGTGACCCCGTTTTAGAAACTACACCCCTAAAGGCATTTATCAAGGGATGTAGTGACAATTTAGACTCCACAGGTGTTTTTCAGAAATGAATACGCAGTGGATGGTGCAAAGTGAAAATTGCAATTTCTCCACTGATCTGCCCATTCACCGCACAAGATGTTGTGCCCCTAGAGAATCTTACCCCATAAATTGTTAAGCGGGTTCTCCCGGGCATGGTAATGCCTTACTTGTGGCCATAAATTGCTGTTTGGGCACACTGTAGGGCTAAGAAGGGAAAGACCGCCATTTTGAGCATGGATTTTGCTTGGTAATAGTTCTGTTTGGGGTTTTGCTGGTATTTCAGCTTATAATGTGGTGGCATATGTAATCTGTGCGGAGTATATCAGGGCATAATAAGAGGGTATAATAATGGGGTAAATAATACAATTATCCATAGGTGTGTGTTACGCTGTGAAGCGATCCGTTATGCACAGGCCGGCGTCACACTGATAAACGGTTTTCTTTCTTATCCCTCCTTTGTAACGCTCTGCACCTTTTGGGGACATTTTCTCCTTCGTAGTTTGGGAAATATTGCTGGGAAAGTTTTGCGCTGGTATAATACGGGCACCCTCGCTTCCAGCGGATGTGCTATGTCCATTCCCTTTCCTAGTTCCTAAATACTAGGGCCCTAAAACTGAAGGAATGTTCCCCTCCGGCCTGCGCATTGAGATGTTTTTCATCACCGCGTTACTAGTGCCATAGCTTTTTTATTTTTCAGTTGATTGAGCGGTGTGCGGGCTTGTTTTTTGCGAGACGGGCTGTAGATTTTATTGGTACCATTTTAGAACACATACGACTTTTTGATCACTTTTTATTTCATTTTTTGGTAAAGGAAATTACCAAAAACAAGCAATTCTGGAATAGTTTTTTATTGTTTTTTTTTCTCTGCATCCACAGTGCGCCCTAAATTACATGTTCGCTTTATTCTGCGGGTCGATACGATTACGGCGATACCAAATTTATATAGTTTTTTTTATGTATTGCAGCTTTTGCACAATAAAATCACTTTTTTTATAAAATCATTTGTTTTCTCTGTCGACATTCTAAGACCCATAACGTTATTATTTTTGCGTGCACAAAGCGGTGTCAGGGATTATCTTTTGCGGCACGGATTGGCGTTTTTTATTAGTACTATTTTGGAGTAAATGTGACTTTTTGATCACTTTTTATAGCATTTTTTGGAAGGAGATGTGACCTAAAAACAAAGATTCTGGCGCTGTTTTTCATGTTTTTTTTTTACCGCGTTCACCGTGCGGGATAAATTACATAATAGTTTTGTAGTTTGGGTCGTTACGGACGCGGCGATACCAATTATGTATAGTTTTTTTTATTTTTACGGTTTTTCCCATAATAAAATACTTACTATGGGAAAAAAGTCAGTTTAGCTTTATTTTTATTTGAAATGTGTGTGTTTTTATTGTTTTACCACATTTTTATTTACTTTTTTTTACTTTTTTTACTTGTCCCACTAGGGGACATGAGGGCCTGATGCCCCGATCGCTACTCTAATACACTGCACTACATACGTAGTGCAGTGTATTAGCGCTGTCAGTTATTCACTGACAGCAAGCCTATGAGGACTCGCCGCAGGCGGGTCCTCATCGGCTCCCGTACAAGGCAGACTCGGACGCCATTTTCTGGCGTCCGATTGCCACAGCAACCCAGCGATTGCATCACTGGGTTGCCGATCGGGTGAAAACCTATCAGATGCTGCGCTCTATTGAGCGCAGCATCTGAGGGGTTAATCTGCCGGATCGGAGAGTAGCTCCGGTCCTGGCAGTTACAGGAGGGTGCCAGCTGTATAATACAGCTGTCACCCCGCGGTGATGGTGCCGGCTCTGCTTCTGAGCCCGCACCATCACTGCGCCGTATATATACGGCGCTTTGCGGGAACCACCTCCCGACAGCGCCGTATATATACGGCGTATGTCGGGAAGGGGTTAATATAACGATGATCAACAGACCATCGTAAATATGGGATGAACCTAAGAAAAAAGTTCAGAGACTGGCCATAAAGTACAATTTAAACCCCTATTGGTAAAAACTAGGTATGATGTTATTGGAGAATCGTATATGGGATCCTGTGGTGGTATAAATAAAGGTAAACAATTCATAAGGATAAAAAATGTATAAAGAGACCAGGTACTGAATTAAGCCAGACAGCCAGCCAGTATCAGTCAAAAATGAGTATGATGTTATTGGAAAAAACGCACATAGGGACCCTGCACAAATGTGAACAAGGGTCAACCAAAATTAAATTGTAAATAGAAACGGTTGATGTTGATGGAAAAATAAAACAAGGTATAAGGATATGCAATGTGCAAAGTAAAATCTAATACACATATGGTACAGCTTTTAAATTGACGCTCACAAAAAGCATGCGTAGGAGATCTGCTCATTCAGGCCAGCGGGACTCATGGTTTGCATACGAAAGATCCACTGCGCCTCCTTCTGTAAGATCTTTTTGTCATGGTCACCGCCTCTAACCAAGGGTTTGACATGCTCAATCCCTTGAAATTTGAGTACCAGGGAATCACCATGATGACATTCCCATACATGCCGCGACACCGAGGTATCTTCCTTTCTCCTTATATCCCCAATGTGGTCCCTGATCCTTCTTCTAAATTCTCTCTTGGTTTTACCTATATACTGTAATTGGCACCCACATGTAATCAGATAGACAACACCTTTGGTCTTGCAGTTAATGTAGGATCTGTTGTCGAAGACCCTTCCAGTTTTGGTACTTTTGAAGCTCTTACTGCAAAGAATCGAGTCACATGCCTTACATGAGCCACATCTATAGCTACCATTGAACCCCCTGTCCAACCAGGTATTGGGTTTATTCTGTGTGCTCATGTGGCTATGTACCAGACGATCTTTTATATTGCGCCCTCTTTTGTACGTTATAAAGGGAGAGTCCCCTACCAGATTCCCGACATCAGGGTCAGCTTGCAAGATGCCCCAGTATCTCTGCAGGATTTCTCTAATCTCCCTATTGGCAGAGTCATAAGTACCAATAATACGTATGGTGTCGTCATCCTTCATACGTGATTTAGGGTTAAGAAGGTCATTTCGGTTACAACCAAGTGCATTCTGATAGGCCTGTTTGAGAACATATTTCGGATATCCTCTCCGTTTGAACCTATCCTCCAATTCTCTCGCTGAAATTTTGTAGTTTGATATTGTGGAACAATTTCGTCTCGCCCTTAGGAACTGGCCCTTGGGTATTCCTCGTTTAAGGTTAGCTGGATGGCAACTTTCCCATCTGAGGAGACTATTCGTGGCAGTTTTCTTACGGAACATATTGGTTTGAATATTCCCAGATGGTGTTTTGGAGATCATAATATCAAGAAACGTAATCTTGCTGTCATTGATCTCACATGTAAAAAATAGACCCAGATTGTTCACATTTAGAGTCGCCACGAATTTCTCAAATAGTGTCTTAGTACCTTTCCAGAGAATCAAAATATTGTCTATAAATCTCAGCCATAGCAAGATGCACGATGTCCATTTTTCCATTTCCTCATTAAAGACGAATTCATGTTCCCACCAGCCCAGGTACAGGTTGGCATATGTGGGCGCACAGGGGCTTCCCATGGCCACACCCCTGAGCTGATGGTACATTTTTTGGTCAAACATAAAAAAATTATGCTCTAGAATAAATCTAAGCAAAATTCCAATGAAATCATTGTGAGTCTGAAACTGTGTGCCCTTACCCTTCAGGAAATAATCAATAGCTAGACACCCCTGGTACGATTCCTCATGACCAGGGGTGTCTAGCTATTGATTATTTCCTGAAGGGTAAGGGCACACAGTTTCAGACTCACAATGATTTCATTGGAATTTTACTTAGATTTATTCTAGAGCATAATTTTTTTATGTTTCACCAAAAAATGTACCATCAGCTCAGGGGTGTGGCCATGGGAAGCCCCTGTGCGCCCACATATGCCAACCTGTACCTGGCCTGGTGGGAACATGAATTCGTCTTTAATGAGGAAATGGAAAAATGGACATCGTGCATCTTGCTATGGCTGAGATTTATAGACGATATTTTGATTCTCTGGAAAGGTACTAAGACACTATTTGAGGAATTCGTGGCGACTCTAAATGTGAACAATCTGGGTCTATTTTTTACATGTGAGATCAATGACAGCAAGATTACGTTTCTTGATATTATGATCTCCAAAACACCATCTGGGAATATTAAAACCAATATGTTCCGTAAGAAAACTGCCACGAATAGTCTCCTCAGATGGGAAAGTTGCCATCCAGCTAACCTTAAACGAGGAATACCCAAGGGCCAGTTCCTAAGGGCGAGACGAAATTGTTCCACAATATCGGACTACAAAATTTCAGCGAGAGAATTGGAGGATAGGTTCAAACGGAGAGGATATCCGAAATATGTTCTCAAACAGGCCTATCAGAATGCACTTGGTTGTAACCGAAATGACCTTCTTAACCCTAAATCACGTATGAAGGATGACGACACCATACGTATTATTGGTACTTATGACTCTGCCAATAGGGAGATTAGAGAAATCCTGCAGAGATACTGGGGCATCTTGCAAGCTGACCCTGATGTCGGGAATCTGGTAGGGGACTCTCCCTTTATAACGTACAAAAGAGGGCGCAATATAAAAGATCGTCTGGTACATAGCCACATGAGCACACAGAATAAACCCAATACCTGGTTGGACAGGGGGTTCAATGGTAGCTATAGATGTGGCTCATGTAAGGCATGTCACTCGATTCTTTGCAGTAAGAGCTTCAAAAGTACCAAAACTGGAAGGGTCTTCGACAACAGATCCTACATTAACTGCAAGACCAAAGGTGTTGTCTATCTGATTACATGTGGGTGCCAATTACAGTATATAGGTAAAACCAAGAGAGAATTTAGAAGAAGGATCAGGGACCACATTGGGGATATAAGGAGAAAGGAAGATACCTCGGTGTCGCGGCATGTATGGGAATGTCATCATGGTGATTCCCTGGTACTCAAATTTCAAGGGATTGAGCATGTCAAACCCTTGGTTAGAGGCGGTGACCATGACAAAAAGATCTTACAGAAGGAGGCGCAGTGGATCTTTCGTATGCAAACCATGAGTCCCGCTGGCCTGAATGAGCAGATCTCCTACGCATGCTTTTTGTGAGCGTCAATTTAAAAGCTGTACCATATGTGTATTAGATTTTACTTTGCACATTGCATATCCTTATACCTTGTTTTATTTTTCCATCAACATCAACCGTTTCTATTTACAATTTAATTTTGGTTGACCCTTGTTCACATTTGTGCAGGGTCCCTATGTGCGTTTTTTCCAATAACATCATACTCATTTTTGACTGATACTGGCTGGCTGTCTGGCTTAATTCAGTACCTGGTCTCTTTATACATTTTTTATCCTTATGAATTGTTTACCTTTATTTATACCACCAAAGGATCCCATATACGATTCTCCAATAACATCATACCTAGGTTTTACCAATAGGGGTTTAAATTGTACTTTATGGCCAGTCTCTGAACTTTTTTCTTAGGTTCATCCCATATTTACGATGGTCTGTTGATCATCGTTATATTAATCTCCCTGTGCATCTTTTCCATGTTTATACATTGTCCCATAGTCTATCTGAGGTCCGCTTTAGGTCTCCATGGTTACTAGACGCTTTGTCGTCATACCTCAGCCCGATTGGTTGGGCTGTCTGGAGGCTTGCCACGGTCCCGATACGTCACTGCTGTGACGTGTCTATTTGTGATTGGTGGGGAGTTGACAGCCTCGTCGGTGCAGGGGGAGGGCTCTAGCCCTTCATATGCTCCCAGTATCGCCGGCTCGTGTGCGGCCATTTGTATCAGAGTCGTGCACGAGCCGGGTGAAACTATTTCAGCACAAAATTGTGCTTAAACCGGCATCCAACTCATTCATACAATCCCTGATGATGTGTCACGTCTATCAGTGACACTGAAACGCGTAGGGTTGTTATAATCATTGCAGTAGTGAGCGGAGTGTTCTCTAAGAGCAGTCTTACAACCAGGACTGACTTCTTTCACTCTGATCTCATACTGTGAGCCCGGTTGGCTGGAATCATTCATTTTTCTCAGCAAGTTACATCAGGGCTGTATATTATAAGAGGAGAGTTTCACTTTCTCCTATCCCTGACCACTTTGTCTGAGCCTGAACATATGTTGTAATTGGGCTATATGAGCCATATTTTTTATATATTCTACTATTAAAATTCAATTTTAATCGTTCTATTCAGGCAGTTAATCTATCTAGTAAGTGAACGGCATCTGTATTACTATCAATTGTATTCATCACACATGGATACCAACAATCTGCATGCATCATATGTCGTAGGGGGAGCTACACTGGGGGAGTCACTTTTTGAGAAGGATCTGGGTGTACTTGTAGATCATAAACTAAATAACAGCATGCAATGTCAATCAGCTGCTTCAAAGGCCAGCAAAATATTGTCGTGTATCAAAAGAGGCATGGACTCGCGGGACAGGGATGTAATATTACCACTTTACAAAGCATTAGTGAGGCCTCATCTAGAATATGCAGTTCAGTTTTGGGCTGGAGTTGGAAAAAATACAAAGAAGAGCAACAAAACTAATAAGGGGCAAGGAGAATCTAAGTTATGAGGAAAGATTAAAATGATTAAACCTATTTAGCATTGAAAAGAGATGACTAAGGGTGGGACATGATTAACTTATATAAATATATGAATGGCACACATACAAAAAATATGGTAAAATCCTCTTCCATGAAAAACCCCCTCAAAAAACAAGGGGGCCCTCCCTCCGTCCATCTGGAGAAAAAAAGGTTCAATCTGCTGAAGCGACAAGCATTCTTTACTGTGAGAACTGTGAATCTATGGAATAGCCTACTGCAGGAGCTGGTCATAGCAGGGATGGTAAATTGCTTTAAAAAAGGCTTAGATCATTTCCTAGAACGAAAAAACATCAGCTCCTATGTCAATGTGTAGAATTTTTTCCCTTCCCTTTTCCCATCCCTCGGTTGAACTTGATGGACATGTGTCTTTTTTCAACCGTACTAACTATGTAACTCCAATCAGAGGAGGCATCACCTGTGAACCACTGTAATTATAGAGGAGCTGTCAGCTCCCCTGACATGTCTGTTAGGCTGTGTTCAAACTGCGTTTGCAGTGCACGTTTAATGTATACCACAGGAAAAGCTCCCAGCATATATGTTAAACTAATGCCTTCGATGGATGCCATATAATGGCATTCGTCACCCATATGCTCGCATGTTAAAAAATGTATAACAAAAACGCAGTGTGCATTTTTGTGGGATGCCTCTGGATAGAATAGCGTAGTCGACCATTCAAAAGAAAAAGGTATACCGATGTACAGAATACCACCATGACGAAGGGCAAAAGGACACTCTTTTGGCCTCCGTTGGGTAAATGGGGGCCTATCGATTTGTTTTTACATATACACTACAAGCTTTTCTGGCATATAGTAAATCCTTGTATTCCACAAATAGTTTCTGTGTAGCCCAGGTTTAGTTGACGACTGGGTTTTACCATTCCCCTTGTCAAGAAGATGTGTCAAAACACAGTTTTATACTGTCAGCAATAATGTCACTGTCAGTATGTAGGGACACAGCACTTTAACAAGGGGAATAGTAGCAGCCAGTTGTCAATGCTAGAGAAAAAGTTCACGTTGACTATATACACGGCGTGTCACGGCAGTGGTGGGAAAGGGGGGGGGTGCATGTTTGAGGAACAAGAACAGCCCAGGGCCTATGGTCTACTTAATCCGCCACTGCTTGCAATATGTGAAACTGATTAAAAATATAAATTTAACTAGGTTGCAATAATCTAGGTGATGGTCAGGTAATGGGCAAGACAAACGTCTGTCAGTTGTAATTCCAAAAAACATTATTGACAACGTATTTTGTTTTTCTTTATAATTCTACTTTTCTGTCACTCTGATGACAATGCCCAGTGACCTGATTATATTCCAATGGAAGTAAGCTGCTGTTTCTACCAGTCGATAAGTAATTTTTTGTTCAGTGTTCTACAAATATGTGAAATGACTACACGTAACAGTATGTGCTCAGTCTAACCTTTAAGGGTAAAGTGTGTCTAATGTGATTTTGCTAATCCTAAACTAGAATGGTGGTAGGAGGTTGGAAATTATAGATCAGCAGTAGATATTTTCCTATAGCGGCTATCATGAAACTTCAGTAGGTTGAGGAGTACTTTTTGAAGTTTGTGTACAGAACGATCTGTTATATTCAGGCTATTAGATGTAAAAGAGTTTGGAAGGCAACTGAAGTCTATGTTTGCAGAACATCTAAGCAAGTACACAAAATGTTATAGAAAATGCATTCAGTAAGGCCAGTATTTGCAAGTCAAGTAGTAGGACAGAGTAGGGACAATTCCGGATTTTAAATATTCTCCTGCTTTATCTCTCAGTGACAGCCACAGGACCCTGATAATAGTGATATTGCAATACAAAATCCAAGAAAAAAGGCAGCACTCCAGAAATGTAAAAAAATATATACTTATTTAATCACCCAAGTACAAGCAATGTTCCACCTTCCCATTGAAGGCAATATCAAGCTTGATAATGCCTTCAATGGGAAAATGAAACGTTGCTTGTAATTGGGTGATTAAATAAGTATATATTTTTTTACATTTCTGGAGTGCTGCCTTTTTTCTTGGATTTTGTATTGAAGATTTTAGGGATTCCATCAAAATCCCTGAGGATAGCACCCGCCATTTATTTGGTTCTTGGTACAGCGCAGCTCCTATACATTGTTTGTTTCAGTGATATTGTAAAATACCTTGAGTGATGGTGTATTTGGAAGAATGTAACTATTGTAACTGTGGCAGGAAAAAAGTAGTCAGTGTGGAGCTGATCTGGTTGTCCCTCAGTGGTGCAAGCAATGCACAACCTACCCTCCTCATCTCCTACTGAAGTCCAGAGAACTGATGATGCGGCATATGCCATGAAAATTCTTAGGTGCGTCACTTTTGGCACTCGCGTCATGGGTTGACCAGCCTTGATCTATGTATTAGGGTATGTGCACACACACTAATTACGTCCGTAATTGACGGACGTATTTCGGCCGCAAGTCCCGGACCGAACACAGTGCAGAGAGCCGGGCTCCTAGCATCATAGTTATGTACGATGCTAGGAGTCCCTGCCTCGCTGCAGGACAACTGTCCCGTACTGAAAACATGATTACAGTACGGGACAGTTGTCCTGCAGCGAGGCAGGGACTCCTAGCATCGTACATAAGTATGATGCTAGGAGCCCGGCTCCCTGCACTGTGTTCGGTCCGGGACTTGCAGCCGAAATACGTCCGTCAATTACGGACGTAATTAGTGTGTGTGCACATACCCTTACTGATAAGCTTGAAGCGGTTCAGACTGTCTTGATTATTCTCTTTTGAAATAACCTTGATGTGCTATCACAGATGCACTTGCAGCATGGTCAAGCCCTAGATGATAGGTAGGCAGAGGTGGGCGACCGCCTAGGGCCCTACCTATGGTTGGGGCGCAATTCTTATGGAAAAAAATATTTTTCTGAATATACTGATGATGATGATTGCTGCTTGCTTCATTCATGTCACATCGGGAACATTGCACTGCCGTCGGCGCGGCTTATCCCCTTATTGGCAGTGCAGCACTCCTGCCATGACAAGACACTGACAAAGAAAGAAGCAGCTCAAATTGCCAGTACTGTACCGTTGCGGCTTTGATTGCCACCGCAGTACTCATCGAGATGTCGGCGACCTCACTTCCACTCTCCCACTGTTCGCCCTTAGCCAGCCGTGCCATATCCCAGAAGGAGGAGACTGGGATCCGGGCCGGGAGCAGAAGAGAAGAGTTAATTAGTGCCACTGACAAATGGCCAATTAGCGCTTTCCCCACCATATGGTGCAAGCACTTAATAGTGGTAACAGTGTCATGTGTCACTGAGCTGACCAATGAGCCCTTCCATCGATTCTGAGGAGGAAAGTGCTCATTGGTGGTCACAGTGTCGTGTCATTGAGCTGACCAATGAGCGCTTCCATCGATTCTGAGTAGGAAAATGCTCATTGGCAAGAAGGGAAGCCCTCTCTTGATCTGATTGGCTTCAAATGTAACTATGCAAGCCAGTCAGAAAACCAAAATGCCAGAATGCAGAAAACCAAGGGGCATTGGCGCCGCACACTACAGATTGTATTTGTAAATATAAGGGATTAGGGAAGGAAGGGGGGTGGTGGTGCTCTCAGGCTGTCAGGGAGATGTAAGGCTAGTCAGTGCCTTGATGGAAGGGGAAGGGTTGTGGGGGAGGGGCGCCATTTGCCTTGTCTGCCTAGGGCACCAATATACCTTGTCCTGGCCATGCTGATGGCATCCTTTGTGTAATAATCCTACACTTTTGCTTGCTATTTGTAGTACACTTTTAATGTTTCTCTACGTGGCAGGAATTGTACAGATTCTTGTCCATGTTTTTTTTTCTTCATAAAACATTAATAGAAATACAGTTAAAAATAAGGACATTCCCTTCAATATCATAACAAAATAAGATTTAAGTACAACAGAGGTCAAGTCAAAGTAAAATTTAAATGTCAATAAGTGTCCCTCAGAACAGTAGGATGGGCAATTTCCTTGACAAAATATCCGCGATAAACAGCTTATACCTTTTGTGCATCTTAGGTCTGAGAGATATATCCATCAATCATTTCACCTCTGCTGACAGGGCAGGGGAGATGAAGAATCTAGTAGAGCCTGAAAACAATCTACTCATGTGATTTCTGTTCATTAATAACAAAGCACATACATACTGTGTGACGATCGCCGATCTCAGGTCACGTCACAGGGGTGAACTACACTACTGAGTTTATTAATTTACCTCATAAATCCACGCCCACCTACTCTAGATGACAGGATTATGCTAAATTACTCCCGTAGTTTCCAACACCCCAATAATTTATACCACAGTATGCTACCACCACCTATACTTATCTAGGCAATAGGGGCCTAAGTCTCTATGTTCCCTTAACACCAGTTCCTATAACACAGGTTATCTAAATTGAACATAAAATACAGGTAACGTTCCTCACCTTCGGAAGATTAAGTTCTGTAAGACTACAAGGAAGAGACTTATAAATATTTCAGATTTAATACACAATAGTGCAGTGCAATACATAAAATAGTTGTCAGAATAAAAGATAAAAAATATACATACAGTTACAATGCAATCAAACAGTTTATGAAAATAAAAGGGATAAAAGAAACAGAACAAAACCTTACTGATGTACAGCGGCGATATCCTGGCTGTGGGGACAGCTGAAAATATGGGCAGTCACTCCAACCGAGATATGGATCCCCAACGACTGACACTGACCCTCACTTCTCATGGCATTTTAAACCCAGTTTTTTCCCTCCAGTTCACTGGCTGGTGATGTCACTGAGAGGAGGCTGTTCATATGATAATGAAGGGTACTCCTCCCATTACACAGTTGTATTTCTATAGAGAAACATAAAAGTGATCATGTGTCCTTGCAGGAATCCCCTAGAAATATAATATTACCTGCATTCACCTGTGCAGACATTTACCAACCAGGGCATATCAAACACCACTATAATAGGCCCATGTTTTTAGCCAATAGCCAATCCCAGGTAGTTCCTCTGAGGGTAGGGATCTGAATTTGACATATATATGAGGGCTATTTTCCCTGATCATAACTAGCTATGTGGGTCATTACAAATATCAATTATGACGGGGTTTGCCTTGATGTATCATACTTTCTTTGAACACCATGCCATTCTCCCATGTTTCTCCTGGTCCACAGACAGACACACCACAGGCATCCATTTGCATAGCTTTAGATGTTTGGTCAGGATGTTTGGTCAGCCCTAGTGACAAATCCTTAATCAGCACATCTCGCACCTTGGTGAGGAAAGAGCCAATTAAACATTTGTCAGACAGTGGACATCCTTTGATGGCCAAAGATCTGCATTTCCTATGCAAATCAGATGTATCTTCTGTGTCAGAGGGAGTTATGAAATTACCTCCTAGTAACCTACTTTTGATTCTCTTACCTATAACACCACACCTCCCCCCTTAAGACATGGCATGGGATCATTGATATAGCCATCAATATCCCAAGCCGATCTCCGCAGCTTCCCCCTGGCGCGATAACCCATCTGCGTTGCCATGCTCACTGCCCTTTTTGTGCTGGATAGTGAAATCATATTGTTGCAAGGCTAAACTCCATCTCAGCAGCTTCCCGTTATCACCTGCTACCCTGTGCAACCAACTAAGTGGGTTGTGGTCGGTCACTACGGTAAATCTGCGCCCATAGAGGTATGCCTGTAATTTCTGCAAGGCCCATACAATGGCCAAACATTCCTTCTCTACAGTGGCATACGCAACCTCCCTCGGTAGAAGCTTTCTGCTCAAATACATTATTGGATGTTCATGCCCTTCTGGATTTACCTGGCTGAGCACTGCGCCTAGCCCATAGGCGCTGGCGTCAGTCTGCACCACAAACTTACGAGTGAAATCCGGGCTTTGCAAGACTGGGGAGCTAGCAAGGGCAGCTTTTAAAGCTGACAGAGAACTCTCGCAGTCGGCAGTCCAATTAACTATTTGAGGCTGTTTCTTCTTTGTGAGGTCTGTCAAAGGTTTTGCTAGGGAACTATAGTTAGGAACAAACTTTCTATAGTATCCTGCGGTCCCCAAAAAGGACATAACCTGTTTTTTGGTCTTAGGAGTGGGCCAGGCAGAAATTGCATCAACCTTTCCTGGCTCTGGCTTTAGTGTCCCTCCACCCACCTTGTGCCCGAGGTACTGCACTTTGGTCATGCCGATTTGACACTTTCCAGGCTTGATGGTCAGTCCTGCATCCTGGATACGCCTGAGCACCTGTGACAGGTGGGTCAAGTGATCCTCCCAGGTCTGACTGAATACAGCAATGTCATCCAGGTAAGCGACAGCAAACCCTTCAAACTTCTCTAACAGCTTGTTCACCAAGCGCTGGAATGTGGCAGGAGCATTTTTCATACCAAAGGGCATTACCTTGGACTCATAGAGTCCAAAGGGGGTGATGAAAGCGGACCTCTCCTGCGCTTCCACGGACATAGGGATTTGCCAATACCCCCGACTTAAATCCATAATTGTTAGGTACCGGGCACCGGCTAGCTGATCCAAAAGCTCATCTATGCGGGGCATTGGATACGCATCAAACACAGTGATGGTATTCAACTTCCTGTAGTCCACGCAAAATCGTGTTGTCTTGTCCTTTTTGGGGACAAGCACTACAGGTGATGCCCAGGCACTTTGAGACTCCTGGATCACGCCCAGCCCTAACATTTCCTCTATTTCTTTCTTCATGTCAGCCCTCACTTCTAGGGAAACTCTATAAGCTGCTTGCCTAACAGGTTGGTGATGCCCCGTGTCTACATGGTGAGTTGCTAGCGGAGTTCTCCCAGGTCTCCCTGTAAAAGTGGCAAGGAAGGGGTTAAGTACCTCCTGCAGCTGGAACGTCTGACCCTCAGACAGCTGTGAATTGACTACGGCATCCTCAATGGATCCTATCTCCTTTGCGGAAGCCACTAAATCCAGCAGTGTTTCACTTTCTCCCTCCTCTGGCAAACTGCAGACTGGCAGAGCGCACATATCCCGGTCATAATGCGCCTTGATCATATTCACATGAAAAACTTTGTGTTTCTTGCGAACATGATCGATCGTGACTACGTAGTCCACCTCGTTGAGGCGTTGATGAATTGGATATGGGCCTTCCCATGCCGCCTGGAGTTTGTTTTGGGTCATAGGGACCAGTACCCATACCTTCTGACCCACTGCATACACTCTCTCTCGGGCATTCCTATCATACCACCTCTTCTGACTTGCCTGTGCCTGCACCATGTTCTCATGTACTAGGCCTGTCAGTTCCTGCATCCTCTCTCTGAATTTCAAGACATAATCTATCACAGAGACCTCTGGTGTAACCAATTCTCCCTCCCATGCTTCTTTCATGAGATCTAGGGGTCCCCGTACCCTCCTTCCATACAGGAGCTCAAAGGGTGAGAAACCGGTTGATGCCTGCGGTACCTCTCTGTAAGCAAATAGCAGGTGCGGGAGATAACGCTCCCAGTCTCGCCCTTGGGACACCACAAGCATTCGTAGCATCTGCTTGAGGGTCCCGTTAAACCTTTCACACAGACCATTAGTCTGAGGATGGTAAGGGCTGGCCACCAGGTGTTGCACCTGTATTTTCTTACAGAGGCACTGCATCAAATTTGACATAAACTGGGTCCCCTGATCTGTGAGCATCTCCCTGGGAAATCCTACACGGGAAAATATGGTCAGAAGGGCGTCTGCTACCTTATCAGCCCTGATGGAGGATAATGCTATGGCTTCTGGGTAACGTGTGAGGAAAGAGCCAATTAAACATTTGTCAGACAGTGGACATCCTTTGATGGCCAAAGATCTGCATTTCCTATGCAAATCAGATGTATCTTCTGTGTCAGAGGGAGTTATGAAATTACCTCCTAGTAACCTACTTTTGATTCTCTTACCTATAACACCACATACTGCATTTAAGAACAGTCATTTCTTTATCTACAGTTCTCTGTTATTTAGCAAATTTGATAGCATTACAATGAACTGGAAGAAACACAAAACAACAGCTATTTCTAAATTGAACTGGATGCATAGATGATCTCAAGTTTTAGTACTTTTAATTTTGATAATTGCCTAGACCATTGCCCCATAAACATTTCTTGCCAGAGTCAAAATGTGGTAGCTACAGGATAGGCACAGAGGGAGAAGTCAGCGGAATAGTGCCGATCCTAGTATGACTCAATCCAAAGCTATGTGACATTAGTGTAAATGGCATTTGTATGAGTCACCTCAGCACCTGTGTTACATCAATTTGGTTTAAGTGAAACTGGCCTGTGAATGACATAAATATGAGTGAGGTCAATATGCGATAATGTGATTCACAGCACAGTGTGAGTGACATCAGTAGGTGTTGGTTACATCAGTGACAGTAGTGTGTCACAACGTAGGGACCCATCTTATACAGGTTGCCTTGTCGTGGCAGGTGGGCTCACACAATTTGATCAAATTGTGCGCTAAGAACCTCACTATTGTAAGTAGATTAGCAGCAATGCATATTTATGTATTTATAGTGTTTAGGTGGCATTAGTGTTCGCAGAGTACTGTTGCCATTTTTGGATATATGTAGTAGTGTGAGTGACATCACTATGTGGGTTAGTCATGTGTGGATAAAGAGCGTCACCAATGAGCTCTGGATGATTAATATGTGCAATGTGAATGATATCAGTAGGTGAAATATGTGCAGTCTAAAGTGACATCAGTGTGTGAATTGTGAGTGTCATCAGTGTGTCAGGGACAGCATTGAGGAGTGAATTATTTATGTGAGCAAAAACAGTGTGAATGTTCTAAGAACTGAGAGCCAAACAGTAATTGAAACATTGATTTACCAATGTTCCAATGATCACCTGGAACTGGCCACTAATCACCAGGTAGTGGCTTTTAAAATGCCAGTAACCAACATGCACTGATGCCATCTGGTCACCAGGGATGGTATGATATTTATTCAAGCTGAATACTGCCATTGTCTGTGGGTAAGACTTCTTTTTGATGGATATAGAGATCCTGAAGTGAGGAAAAGGTGAGTTTTTTTTAATTTGTTGGTTGGCTCACTTAATGGTTCAATAATGCAGAACACTGGCTGGCACTAGTTTGGAGGTACATCACCTAACACAATTAATGGAAGCTCTCTGACTGGCGTTTGTCACGATCTGGGGGTATGTGGACCCACTAGGCCGCTCCACCATAGCAGAGAGGCAGCTGATCAACTCACACTCTATGCACAAAGTCTATGGTAGGAATGTAGCACAAGGGTACCTGAGATAGTCCGGATGGCGGCAAGGGCTCTGGCACAGATGGGGCTGGAGTTGGTGGTTTGCGCTAGACGTGGCAGATGGTATCCCGGATGACAGGCAACAGCAGATGTGGAATATTCCAGAAGGTGGGGCAAGGCAGGGCTCAAGTACTATACAGGCTCTGGGAACAAGGCACAGCATGGGATACAGGATATAGGAGGCAGGGCAAGGGAACACTGGGAGCAGGAAAACACTAAGGGACCATTTGCAATACAGACATGGGGAAACCACAATAACGCTCAGGCCGAGAGTGGAAGGGTGGAGCCCTTCTTATAGTCCAGGATGGACAGGGGTTGATTAGGGAACTTTAAACATGTGCATGCGCTGGCCCTTCAAGGCCGGGGCCGAGCCCGCACACACATGAACAGTGAGAGCAGAACCAGTCGGCCGCGAGTGCTGGCGTCTCCTAGGATAATCTGGCAAGCACTGAATCTGGCACTCTGGCTGTTGTAATAGGAGTACGGTCAATGTTTTGGTATGACTCGCGTAATACCCTTTACCACATTTAAAGTCTCCAGGAAAATATTTAATACAATTTGACAACTATACAATAGAGAAAACTCCATGCATTAAAACAGGGCAGTATGGTAAGATTGGCATATGCTAGCAAAGATAAACTTAGTGTAAACACAGTAGAGTGGTTGCTAGTAGCATAATCTATGCAGTGACATGTTTAACTACCTTGTGACTCCTAATTCCTTGAGAATGAGTCTATCCTTTTGTGTGTCACTACAAAAAGTGAACAATGATGACGGGGACACTACCGTGACTGTTGGTCAGTTTATTACCTTTGTGTTTATACCCACTGCACATTCAACACTGCAACTAAGGCTGGAACGACAAACACGTGTGTGCCACATAGCAGCTTTACAAGGAATTGTCATGTCACTTGCATTTGACAGCTTCCACAGATATTGTTGCATGACTTACATGCTCCATGAAAGTTTTTTTAGTTTTTTTTTAACCCATGTCCATCAAATATTCAATGATATGGACTATTTTCAATCTAAGGCCAGATTTACACGAGTGTGTGCGTTCGTGCGCGCGCAAAAAATTGCGGCGTTTTGCGTGCGCAAAAGGTACTTAACAGCTACGTGTGTCAGCAGCGCATGATGTGCGGCTGCGTGATTTTCATGCAGCCGCCATCATTATGACACTCTGTTTGCATGTTTGTAAACAGAAAATCACGTGGTGCTTTTCTGTTTTCATTCACACTTTTTACTGCTGTTGCGCGAATCACGCGCGTCACACGGAAGTGCTTCCGTGTGCTGCGCGTGATTTTCATACACCCATTGACTTCAATGGGTGTGTGATGCGCGAATAACGCGCAAATATAGGACATGTCGTGAGTTTTACGCAGCGGACACACGCTGCGTGAAACTCACGGACAGTCTGCACGGCCCCATAGACTACAATAGGTCCGTGCGAGGTGCGTGAAAATCACGCGCATTGCACGAACGTATATCACGTTCGTGTGAATAAGCCCTAATGCTTATGCAGAATTCCTTCAGCCCAATTTATTCCTATGTGATGCTTCTACCAGCCCACACATGATTTTGTGCAATTATTTTTTTTTGTAGGATCTGTGTTTTGTTTTACTACCACCACCCGCACTTGCAATATGCCTGTTTAAAACCTATTTGATGCTAAATACATGTAGGCAATATAAGAAAAAAATAAATTGCTGAGCAATATTGCAGGAAGACATTTCCACTGTGCCTGTAGAAAATTACAGGCATAACAGAAAGCTACATACAATACAGAAGCAATTGCAAGCCTATTTGTTATAATTTTATTTTTGTCGTTCTTATTTATAGGGCCATCCCCAAGTGACTGAGCATAAAAATCCTATTGTTAACACAGATAAATATTCAGCTTTGCAGGAATTAGTCGCCAAGTTTTTCAAGATTTTTGACAAGGACTAAGATAGAGCCACATATTAAAGGCTTTGTATTACTCATAAGGAAATGAGGGCTTTGTACATGGGTTGGGTCTTTTCCTTTATAGCATCCTATAATAAAAATGGTAAAGTCATTCATAATGTATTTATTATTACAGCTCAAACTATGGAGAATACAATTTAGCAGTAAATTCCACTAATTTAGCCTTTGTAAAACATATTTTGGAGATGATAATGAGACTGGGGCTATCCACATTTATTGCATTACAGCTGCAGTTTCATATACTTAAGCTCTCTTCACATCCGTGTCAGAGGCTCTGGTAGAGGCCTCCATCGCAGTTCCGATTAAAAATGGCAGACGAAATAGTGCAACATGCTGCGCTAATTCTTCCGGTAAAAGAATGTCAATGGGTGTTCTTTGGGCACTGTTAGTATCCGTGTTGCGATGGCTCCGGCACTACAGTTTTTTTGTTCTTCTGTTCCTATGACAGACAAAAAAAACAGAAAAAGAGCGCAGAAGTGACAGAAGCACAAACACAACGTAAAAACAGATGTGAACGAAGCACAAACAGCACACCTTACAGCACAAACAACAAGTTCAGCAACTATCATACTTATATGCAATTTGTGTGCAACTTTTATCCCCATATCTTTATTCAAAACATCAATAAGACAATACAAGGTAAGCTGTTAGGGGCAGTGTTCCTTATAAGGTGCACGGCTGCACGACTGCGCACCTTCCATGGTCCCCCCCGCTCACTAAACTTTAAGGCCCAGGCACTGTCATGGGCGGCAATGGCGCTAGCACCGGAGGGGGCAATCACTTATATCTGCGTCCTAAGAACGCAGATACAAATTAATACTATAGGCAGCTGTCCACGTTGGGCATGCAGCCTATAAGGTGCTGAGAAGCTCTGGTCTGCGCCCCCAAGGCTGTGCAGTGATCCGTCCGTCGCGGGAACGGGGCAAGGTAAGTACATTATTTGATTTTGGGGGTCTTTGTGACAATATACATGGGGGATTGCTGTGTAGCAGTATATAAATGGGGAGAGCTTTGTGGCACTATATATACAAGAGAGGGGGCTGTGTGGCACTATATACAAGGGGAGGACTGTGTGGCGCTCTATACAAGGGGGAGTTGTATGGCACTATATACAAGTGGAGGGCTATACAAGGGGGTCTGTGTGGCACTATATACCAGAGGGGCTGTGTGGCACTATATACAAGGGGCGCTGTGTGGCACTATATACAAGGGGCGCTGTGTGACACTATTTACAAAAGGGGAGGGCTGTTGGCACTATACACAAGGGGGGCTGTCTGGCACTATATACAAGGGGGCCATGTGGCAGTATATACAAGGGCTGTGTGGCACTATTTATAAGAGGGGGAGGGCTGTGTGTCGCTATCTACAGGGGGTCAGTGTGGCGCTATCAACAGAGGGTCTGTGTGGCACTATCTACAGGGGGTTGTGTGTGGTGCTATCTACAGGGGGCTGTGTGTATCGCTATCTACAGGGGGGGGTGTAAAGGATCTGCCAGGCACAGCTTCTGTATATACGCCCATAGGTAATCAGTCTTCACCTGCTTCTATGTCTGTGAGACTGACTCCATCTTCCACCACTCAGGATGGCAGGCTTAGGAGTGGGAGAGCCTAACACAGCCGGGCCAGACGGAGCTAGCTCCCGCCCTCTGTCCATTTATACCTGCCTTTCCTGTTCCTCCTTGCTTGTGACTCTTCTCGTTTGGTTTCCTGGCCCTGCTGCAGCTTCTGAACTATTTGACCCTGCTTCATATTGACCCTGGCTTACTGACTACTCTCCTGCTCTGCGTTTGGTACCTCGTACATTCCTGGTTTGACTCGGCTTGTTCACTACTCTCCTGCTCTGCGTTTGGTTTCCTCGTACACTCCTAGTTTGACTCGGCTTGTTCACCACTCTTCTTTCTCACGGTGTTGCCGTGGGCAACTGCCCCATTTCCTTTAGCTTCTGTGTACCCTTGTATGTTTGTCTGTCGTGCACTTATTGAGTGTAGGGACCGTTGCCCAGTTGTACCTCGTCGCCTAGGGCGGGTCGTTGCAAGTAGGCAGGGACTGAGTGGCGGGTAGATTAGGGCTCACTTGTCTGTTTCCCTACCGCCGTCATTACAGGGGGTGGCGCTATCAACAGTGGGTGTGTATGGCACTCTTTACAGGGGGCTGTGTGGCACTATCTATAAGTAGGGCTGTGTGTGATGCTGTCTACAGGGGGATGTGTGTTATGCTTTCTACAGGGACTGTGTGTGACACCATCTACAGGGGTCTGTGTGGCGCTATCTATAAGGACAGTGGTGTAAGAGAGGAATTGTAATATTATAGTATTTAAAAAAGTATAAAAAACTAATTTAAAATAAGTTTTCTTATTTTCTTATTTAGTACCCTATATTAGCGTTTACTGGTGGTATTACTTTTGGTCATCAGATCACCCACCATTGATGGAGACTTGCCCTGCTACCTAAATGCTCCAATCAGGAGCTGCCAAGACTTAGAGGGAACATTGGTTAGGGGTGAGTCTGTCTACAAGCTTGTTGACTGTATCCAGTGACAACCAGCAGAATTGTGACTGCAGCAATATACAGGCTGCCCACTCTGGGCTTCCTTCACATCTGCGTCAGGGCTCCATTCCGATGTTCCGTCTGAGCTTTCCATCGAAATGGAGCCCTGACTGACACAAATGGAAAACATAGGTTTCCATTTCCATCACCATTGATTTCAATGGTGGCGGATCCGGTGCCAAGAATAAAAGGGCATGAGTATATATTATATACTAAGCGCTGCCCTGATTCTAAATATTGAAGGCCAATTTTATCCCCTTGACGCACCATGACAAAACTTACGTCATGGTGCGGGGGTTGAATATGCAGCGGGCTCAATACGCTGCAGTTGTCAGAACTCTGTCAATAGTGACCGCGGCATCTAAGGCGTTAGAAAGAGGGGCTTGCAGGAACCGTTAAAAAAGAGAATTCACAGCAATACATTTCTATTGCAGTGTTTTTTCGCAGCAATACGGGACAGAGTTGCTGAGGGACAGAGGTGGGACCTGCATCTATCGGACATTTATGACATGTCCTCTGGATATGTCATAAATGTCTCTAATGAGAAAACCCCTTTAATTCAAATCCCAGACCAGACTACTAAATAAGTGATAGAAAATAAATAATAGTGCTCAACTAAATAAAAGTGACGTCTTTTGTACCCCATACATCAATAGTGATCCCACACATTTAGGCCTCCAACAGTAACAGTGCTTCTCTTAATAGCCCCTTTGTTTTCCTACACAGCAATAATGACCCTTTTGTTTCCGCACATAGTAATAATGCCAACCGTTGTGCCCCCAATAATGTAATAATGTCACCTTTTTGCCCCTAGACAAAATTAATGCCTTATGTGTGCTACAGCTGCCGCACACAAATTAATTGGACTTGTGTGCCCGGCCGGGTGGACCAGTATCAGGATTCAAGAGCCAGATGGGGGGAACTTAATTGATGCATAATGGGGGCAGCTGGTCCACTAAATTACCAGTAGAGTGGCCCACCCGGAATCAGCCCAGTCAGGCAGAACTTCAGTCCAGGCCTGACACTTGACACATTGCGAAAATGCCACCCAGCACTTTTATGGATGCCTTCATGCAATTTTACATCATAGCATAATGTTTTATTAAAAAATGCATAAAAATTTATGTTTAAGGCTAAAAGTCTGACCCAAGTAGACCCTAAAATTTAAAACTTCTCCTTAAAATAAAAATTCAGGATGCCCAGAGTTCATACATGTTCATACACTTATGTCCATGTTTACATGCACATCTCTTCACAAAATCACCAGAACGGAAGAGACCCAAAATCTCCATTGTGGAAATGACAGTAAACATTTAAGTGACCGAGTTGACAAGTGTCCCCATTAGCTGCAGGGGGTGAACAGATGTGCCACTGCTCATCTTTTCACCCCTGTAGTAAGAAAAAAACAACAAAATGCACAGAACATATACTCAAAGGTCAATCAATGTGTTTGGTGCAAATTTATAATTAGTTTTTATTAAAAATTATTTTTACTTTTTGAGATACAGCTGCTCTGTATTCTGTATACAGAGCAGCTGTATTTTATGCTGAATCCTGTACCCGTCAGGATGTGATAGATTACAGATGTGATAGATTGCAGGTGGATCCTGCGTGGCAGGAGACAGGCAGGACCCACTGATACTGAACCTGTCAGGTCTGAGGGATTCAGGACTTAGCGAAAAATACAGCTGCTCTGATTGCAGAATAAAGAGCAGCTCTATGACAAAAAGTATTTAAAAAAAAAATAAAAACAAATTATAAAGTTTCACCAAACACACTGTGATTGACCTTTATATTAAAAATAAAATCCATTTCAAAGGTTTACATAGCCTTTAACCCCTTAAAGGACACAGCCTGTTTTGGCCTTCAGGACACAGCCGATTTTTTCAAATCTGACATGTGTTACTTTATGTGGTAATAACTCTGGAATGCTTTCACCTAGCCAAGCGATTCTGAGATTGTTTTCCCGTGACATATTGTACTTGATGTTAGTGAAAAAATTTGGTCGATGAATTCAGTATTTATTTCTGAAAAACCCCAAAATTTAGAGAAAATTTGTGAAAATTAGCATTTTTCTTAAATTAAATGTATATGCTTGTAAGACAGATAGTAATACCACACAAAATAGTTACTAGTTAACATCCCCTATATGTCTACTTTATATTTGCTTTGTTTTTTGAACGTCATTTTATTTTTATAGGACGTTACAAGGCTTAGAACTTTAGCAGCAATTTCTAAAATTTTCAAGAAAATTTGAAAAGGCTATTTTTACAGGGACCAGTTCAGATCTGAGGTGGCTTTGAAGGCCTTATATATTAGCAACCCCCATAAATCACCCCATTTTTAAAAATCCACCCCTCAAAGTATTCAAAACAGCATTCAAAAAGTTTCTTAACCCTTTAGGCGTTTCACAGGAATTAAAGAAAAAATAGACGTGAAATTGACTCATTTAATTTTATTTTTGCCAAAATTAATTTGTGATAAATACAATTTGTACCACAGAAGGTTTTAGACAAGAATCAACATTTATTACCCTGATTCTACAGTTTTTAGAAATATCCCACATGTGGCCCTAGTGTCCTCTTGGACTGAAACACGGACCTCAAAAGCAAAGGAGCACCTAGAGGATTTTGGGGCCTCCTTTTTTTAGATGATATTTTAGACACCATGTCAGGTTTGAAGAGGTCTTGTGGTGCCAAAACAGTGGAGATCCCCCAAAAGTTTTGGAAACTACACCCCTCAGGGAATTTATCGAGGGGTATAGTTAGCATTTTAAACCCACAGGTTTTTTGCTAAAATTATTGGAAATAGTCTGTAAAATTGAAAATCCACAATTTTCTCAAAAAACGTAGACGTTTAAATTTTTTACTAGGAATAAAGGAGAAAAAGAACCACAAAATTTGTAAAGCAACTTCTGCCTATTACGGGAATACTGCATATATTTTCGGTGCCATGTCACGTTTGCAACGTCCTGGAGGTACCAAAACAGTGGAAACCCCCCAAAAGCGACCCCATTTTGGAAACTACACTCCTCAAGGAATTTTTCTAGGGGTATAGTGAGCATTTTGACCCCACAGGTTTTTTGCAGAATTTAGTGGAATTCGGCCATGAATATGAAAATCAAATTTTTTTTCTGTATGGCGTTCCCTACAGGGGGGGGGGGCTCTGTACGGCGTTCTCTACAAGGGAGGGGCTGTAAGGCGTTCTCTACAGGGGGGGCTGTATGGCGTTAGCGCCATACAGCCCACTCTGTAGATAACGCCATACAGCCCCCCCTGTAGGGAACGCCATACAGCCCCCCCTGTAGGGAACACCATAAAGCCCCCCTGTAGGGAACGCCATACAGCCCCCCCTGTAGGGAACGCCATACAGCCCCCACCCTGTAGGGAACGCCATACAGCCCCCACCCTGTAGGGAACGCCATACAGCCCCCACCCTGTAGGGAACGCCATACAGCCCCCACCCTGTAGGGAACGCCATACAGCCCCCCTGTAGGGAACGCCATACAGCCCCCCTGTAGGGAACGCCATACAGCCCCCTGTAGGGAACGCCATACAGCCCCCTGTAGGGAACGCAATACAGCCCCCCCTGTTGGGAACGCCATACAGTGCCCCCCTGTAGATAACGCCATACAGTGCCCCCTTTGTAGATAACGCCATACAGCCCCCTTTGTAGATAACGCCATACAGACTCCCCTGTAGATATCTACAAAGGGGGCTGTATGGCGTTATCTACAGGGGCATGTATGGCGCTATCTACAATGGGGGCTGTATGGCATTATCTACAGGGGGGTCTTTATGGCGTTATCTACAGAGGGGGTTGTATGGCGTTATCTACAAAGGGGGATGTATGGCGCTATCTACAGAGGGGGATGTATGGCGTTATCTACAGAGGGGGGCTGTATGGCATTATCTACAGAGGGGGCTGTATGGTGTTATCTACAGGGGGGGTTCTGTATGGCATTATCTACAGGGGGGGTTGTATGGCGTTATCTACAGGGGGGGCTGTAAAAAAGGCAATATCTACAAGGGGTGGTTGTGTGACACCCAGGGGAGGGGGGGCCCCAGTCAAAAGTTTGCTATGGGGCCCAGTCTTTCCTAGTTACGCCCCTGGTCCTGGAGGTACCAAAACAGTGGAAACCCCCCAAAAGCGACCCCATTTTGGAAACTACACCCCTCAAGGAATTTTCCTAGGGGTATAGTGAGCATTTTGACCCCACAGGTTTTTTGCAGAATTTAGTGGAATTCGGCCATGAATATGAAAATCGAGTTTTTTTCTGAAAAAACGTAGACATTTTTAATTTTTACTAGGAATAAAGGAGAAAAAGAACCCCAAAATTTGTAAAGCAACTTCTCCCGATTACGTGAATACCTCATATGTGGTAATAAACGACTGTTTTGACCCACGGCGGGTCTCATAAAGGGAAGTAGTGCCATTTGGCTTTTTGAGAACAGATTTTGCTGGAATGGTTTTCGGGTGTCATGTCACATTTACAGAGCCACTGAGGTGCCAGTACAGTGGAAACTCCAAAAAAGTTACACCATTTTGGAAACTACACCCTGAAAGTATTCATTTAGGGGTATAGTGATTATGTTGACCATGTAGTTTTTTTAAGCTAGAATTACGGGAGAGCATAAAACTGAAGGAGCGCCTTGTGGCTTTTTGGGCCTAGTTAGAGGAATTCCAGGCACAATTTAATTGCAGTCTTTCTGAAGTGACTGAGCAGAAAACACTGTCCTTCAGTATTCATCTATGGGTATAATGAAGTATTTAGTTTTTTTTTTTTAGGTTTAATTCCAATTCATAAATGGGCAATAATGTACTGGAAATAGGGGTGAAAGGCCAAAAATGGGTAAAAAAAAAAAAAGTAGAGAGTAAATCATAAAGTTAATAATTTAGGGAGGAATGGTAGGCGCGAAAACAGTCCTTGATACACAATCCTGGCTTATCAGGACAAGTGTCACACTTATTGCCCGTTTCTTTTTGCATTCCGTTTTTATAACAGATGCAACATTTTTTGTACGGTCTTCTCTTTTTCTCAGTGGGGGGCACTTCACTTGGGAAGTGCTGCCCTGATACAATTCTGCTGGCCTCGCTGCTACGGGATGTGCTTGCAGCCTCTTCTGCTAGGTCTTTGAAAAGTAGTTGTTTTATTACTTTTTTCTGGTATTCAAGATACCGTGCTTGATTCCCTGACTTCTGATAAATAATAAAGGAATTGTACAGCGCTGTTTGTATGAGGTGCATTGCAGTCTTCTTGTACCATACGCGGGACTTCCTCATTGTGCTGTATGGCTGTAGCATTTGATCTTCCAGGTCTACGCCATCCATGTGTTGGTTATACCAGAGGCGTAGCTAGGTTCTCCAGCACCCGGGGCAAAGATTCAGTATGGCGCCCCCCCCCAACCTCTTTCCCGACATCTCCTTCCCCCTCGCCGTGTTTGTTTTCTCTACCAATCGACGTGTCATTTATTTTTATGTAACGCAAGCATAAAAACATTTGTACATTTTACAAGCAATATGGTTCTATACACAACACAAGAACCAAGCTCAGTACATATATATAGCCCCAGAACAAATACAGCTGAATTTAGTGCAACCCCTGCCGTATAGGTGTGTACGGCGTAAAACTACAGCTCCCAGCATGGCCCGAACAATGGTAAGGATATGCTGGGAGATGTATTTTCACAAAAAATAAATCATATTATAATCACACCACCCATCATCTCACTGCAGATCGTACAGTGACTACATTACTGATTAGAGGCAGAATAAACATTTACATTGAGTGACTCACCGGTGACGTCTCAGATTCTAGTTCTTTTTCTCCATCCGGTCCAGACCTCTATGACGACTTCTCCCGGTCACAGACCATTTCTGCAGTTTGGCGCTCACATGTCTTCAGCTTCTCACTTTTCCAATATTTCTGCACCTATAAATAAATATAAAGTTATCATTATACCACACACTACACCCCTAAATATAATAGCGCCATACACCGTGTCCCACACACACACTGTGCCCCCTGTAGATAGTGCCTGCCATAGAGCCCCCTGTAGATAGTGCCCCCATATAGCGCACCCCTGTATATAGTGTCCCACAAATAACTCCCCCTATAGTGGTCTACAGATAGGCCACCCCTGTATATAGTGCTCTACAGATAGCCCACCCCTGTATATAGCCCCCTGTAGATATAGCCTACCCCTGTATATAGTGCTCCACATATAGTCCACCCCTGTACATAGTGCTGCACAGATAGCCCAACCATGTGTGTAGCCCCCCTGTAGATATAGCACACCCCTGTATATAGTGCTCCACATATAGTCCACCGCTGTATATAGTGTTTCACAGATAGCCCATCCCTGTATATAGCCCCCTTGAACATATAGTCCACCCCTGTATATAGTGCTCCACTAGATTATACAGGGGTGGGCTATCTGTGGAGCACTATATACAGGGGTGGACTATATGTACAAGGGGGCTATATACAGGGGTGGGCTTTCTGTGGAGCACTATAGGGGAGCTATTTGTGGGATACTATATACAGGGATGGGCTATATCTACAGGGGGACTATATACAGGGGTGGGCTATATCTACAGGGGGACCATATCTACAGGGGTGGGCTATATACAGGGCTGGGATATATACAGGGCTTGGCTATATCTACAGGGGGGCTATATCTACAGGGGGGCTATATCTACAGGGGTGGGCTATATCTACAGGGGTGGGCTATATACAGGGCTGGGCTATATACAGGGCTTGGCTATATCTACAGGGGGGCTATATCTACAGGGGGGCTATATCTACAGGGGTGGGCTATATATACAGGGCTGGGCTATATACAGGGCTGGGCTATATACAGGGGGACTATATACAGGGGGGCTATATCTACAGGGGGGCTATCTATGGAGCACCATATACAGGGGTGGGCTATATCTACAGGGGGCTATATACTATATAGCCCCCCCTGTAGCTATAGCCCACCCCTTTATATGGTGCTCCATAGATTGCCCACCCCAGTATATAGCCCCCCCAGTATATAGCCCCCCCTGTAGATATAGCCCCCTGTAGATATAGTCCCCCTGTAGATAGCCCACCCCCTGTAGATATAGTCCCCCTGTATATAGCCCACCCCATGTAGATATAGTCCCCCTGTATATAGCCCACCCCCTGTATATAGCCCACCCCATGTAGATATAGTCCCCCTGTAGATAGACCCCCCCCTGTAGATAAAGCCCCCCGCGTGTAGACAAAGTCCCCCCTGTAGATACAGCCACACTTTTATTACAATTAAAAAAATAAAACTATTCAAACTCACCTTATTCCCGCTCCCACGCCGTCCGGCAGCCATGGAGACCTGCTCTCTTCTGCGCAGGTCTCCAGGGGGTTGAACGCGGCGTCTATGAAAGGCGCTGATTGGCTGGGCAGGATGACTTTCCCTGTCAGTCAGTCAGCGCCTTTCATCGACGGAAGTGTCACTGGTACAAAAGGTACCAGTCGCTTCATTCGTGGAAAGACGCTGAATGGCCGGGCACGGAACGTACCCGGTCATTCATTGCTTCTAATTGTACCTGTGTCCTTGCGTCACAGGTACAATTATAGTGCAGGAGAAGGGGGCGCTGGCGCCCCCCTCTAAGCTGCGCCCGGGGCACATGCCCCGCCTGCCCCCCCCCTAGCTACGCCCCTGGTTACACTCCTGTATACACACAGGCTTGAGGGCTGTGGCATTACGCCCTTTTACTGGAACAGGGGTGCTGCTGTCCCCATGAATGGACGTGATGATAAAATCATCTTTTTTATCCCTAAATTTGGTCCTTCACAGTCCCATTACACAATGACCTGCTATCACCAGGTCTCAGTTTTTGGTCGACCACATTTTTTCTGAGGCCTTTTTGATTCCTCCGTATTGTGCCAAAGGCGACTGTATTTTTCTCAAATAGGCAGTGGAACAGTGGGACGCTAGTATAGAAATTGTCTATATAAAGGTTATAACCTCTATCTAGCCTAGCAGGGGGTACAAAAGGTCCCACACAATTTTGCCGCTTGTATCGAGGACAGTGGGATACTCTGTTGGGCAGATTTGGGAGTTTTTTCCCTCATAAATTCTAAATCTGTGAGTGTACCCACTTTCACTCTCACAGAGCTTATACATTTTTGCCCTGTTACTCGGCAAGTATTGCCTAAATTGTAGCCTTCCTTTGAAGAGCACGAGTGACTCATCTATGGCAATATTTTTATTAGGGGTGTATGCCTCTGAAAATGTTTCACTCAGAATTGAAATAAGCGGCCTAATTTTAAATAATCGGTCCTGGTTGGGGTCACGAGGCGGAGGGCACTGGCTGTTGTCAGTGTAATGGAGGAATCTTAATATTGCCTCAAACCGAGTTCTCACCATTACAGCCCTGTACATTGGGGTAGCATACAAAACGTCGGTCAACCAGTAGGACCGTATGGTGGGTTTAGTAATAAGCCCCATATTAAGAAGGAGCCCCCAGAACTTTTTAATTCTGGCCTCTAGTGTAATATGACGCAGGGTCACTGGCCAGATACTGTTCGGCATAAATATTTGTTTGGGTGACCATTAGGTTCACCAATTCCTCCGTGAAGAAAATTTGAATTTTTTTTAATTCCGTGTACCCAGTGGTATCAATTTTTATTCCTGGGGCAGAAGTGAATTCAGGAATTTGGGGTGAAAACATATTTGGGGGCACTCAATTGGAGTCACTCTGCTACTCTGCCTTTGTGGGGGATCCTCACTATCGCTAGAGGATGACAAAATAAGGAAGTGTTCCTCATCCTCACTGGCGGTTTCTGTGTCTGAACACAACATGGCGTAGGCCTCTTCCACAGTGTAATTCTGTTTAGCCATAGTTTTAGACTTTTTAACAATTTTTTGAAACTTTAAAAAAATGTTATGACAAATAAAAAAACTACGTCTGAAATGTCATCAGAAACCTGGTGTATGCGTGTGTATATATGTAACTTACCTAAACTACTACTAATAATTTTTAGATTATTTAAATTTTAACTTTTTATTTTATGCTAAAACAAAAAACCGCGCCTAAAACGTCTGCGCAGGAAGCGTTAATACTCCCTTTCGGAAATTTCTGCGTGCGATATATATAGCGTATATTTATAATATATATATACACACTATATAACGTATATATGTATGTATATAATATACACGTGTATATATATATATATATATATATATATATATATAAAAAAAATAATCACCTATATATATCCTACACCACTACCTATAATTTTTTTTTAACAAACTAAGTAACTTTGACAGGTCCCGAAAAGGAGAATTGAGGGGAGGTGGATCGGGGTGCTTTACGGGGTTAAAAAATGGGTTTGTGTAATGCATTTAAATTGTGAGGGGACGCACTAAATTCTCTCTGGTCCGATCTCCTCAGAACTGTCACAACTGTGTCAGAAATGAGGAGATCCGTCACAGAGGAAGGGCAGAAATTTACTTTTCTGATGTGACTGGTCAGTCTGGAGTGACTGACCAATCAAAGCGATCCACGGGGGGGAGAGCCGCGATTGGTCCCGCCGCCGATAGCTGTGACGCTCAGCTGTCTGTGAAAGCTGAAGTCACTGTCCTGACACCGTTTGTTTACAAGCGGTGACAGTTTAACCCCTTAGTGACCACAAATACGCCTTTTCACGTGAGTCACTAAGGGGCCTTAGGCTAGGCTTACGCCTTTCCACATGAGCCTAGTCTAAGTCCTGCACGGGTCTCCCGTGCAGGCTGGAGCCGGGGCTCTGCTGTCTGATGACAGCTGGGCTCCTGCTCCAACGCCCGCGATCGAAGTTTACTTCGATCGCGGCCGTTTAACCCGTTAAATGCCGCCGTCAATAGCGACGGCGGCATTTAACTTTGTTTACCGAAAGAGTGAGCTCCCTCTGTCACCCATCGGCGGCCCGCAAATTCAATCGCGGGTCTCCGATGGGGTGTCATGGCAGCCGGGGGCTTGATAAAAGCCCCCAGGTCTGCCCTGGACATATGCCTGTTAGGACGCGCCGGAGGCACGTCCTAACAGATTGCCTGTCAGATTTACACTGACAGGCAATAATGCTCTGGTATACGAAGTATACCAGAGCATTATAGCAGCGATCTGAAGATAAAATAAGTCATCAATGTGAAATAAAGATTATTAATAAAAATTACAGTAAAAAAATAAATAAAACCATTTTTTTGCATAAAAAGTGGTTTTATTTAGTAAAAAAGTATAAAAAATAAATAAAAGTACACATATATGGTATCGGTGCGACTCCATTAATAAAGTTAATATGTAATTTAAACCGCAAGGTGAACACCGTAAAAAAAACCGCAAAAAACAATGGCGAAATTGCAATTTTTTTCCATTGCCCCCCAAAAAAGTTATAATAAAAATGAATCAATAAGTGCCATGCACCCCAAAACAGTACTAATCAAAACTATGTCTCGTCCCGCAGAAAACAAGCCCAAAAAATCACTACATTGATGGAAAAATAAAAACGTTACGGCTCTTGGAAAGCGACGATGCAAAAACAAATAATTTTAGTTCAAAAGTGTTTTTATTTTGCAAAAGTCGTAAAACATAAAAAAAACCTCTACATATGTGGTATCGCCGTAATCGTACCGACCCATAGAAAAAAGGTAATGTGTTATTTACGTCGCACAGTGAACGGCGTCAATTTAAAAACGCATAGAACAATAGCGGAATTTCAGTTTTTTTTTATAATTCCCCCCCAAAAAAGTGAATAAAAGTTAATAAAAAAATTATATGTACCCAAAAATGGTGCTAGTACAACTAATCCCGCAAAAAACAAGTCCTCATACAGCTATTATACAACCTATAGAATGTAGGGTACAATTAACACAATGCAATTTGAAGAAAATGTATACATTTTTATTAAGGATAATACCATTAAAAGATGAGTCATGCCGAGCATGAATAAAAACGTCCGTCAATTGCAGAGGACATACGTGTAACAATAAATGACAGTACAATGGGTGATGTATTAGTGCAATCAGTCTATCCAGAAAAATAATTACAGGTTCTGTGTAGATAATAACATGCAAAATGCAACATGTGTACAGAAACGATGAGATCTATACTAAAGAAGACTGAAAACAGCTAAAGTACAGCATCAAACACCAGCCTAGTGCTGGGAACCGACATGTGATGTTAAACTGACAATGCAATGCAGTCAGTGATGGTCAAGACAGTTTAAACGGAATAACATGTGGAAGACAAGAAACACAACATACCCATGATAGCCCTCTGCAAGGAGAGAACGTCAGTTCCGACGCGCGTTTCGGCGGAATGTAGATGAAAAAATAAAAAAGTTATAGTTCTTTGAATGCGACTATAGAAAAACGAATAAAATAGCTTGCTCATTAGGGCCTAAAATGGGCTGGTCACTAAGGGGTTAACTGCAGGAAGAGAATGCTCGTCCTAATGCGGCAACGACCCGCCGCTCAGCACGAGCATTCTCGTCCTGCTTCTACAACCAGTTTAAGTACTCTCCTTCTATTTTGAAGTTACCAACAAGCTTTGACTAAATGCCATGACGTGGGAGTAAAAATGTTGGCGGCACAGGCTGAGACAAGGATGGAAGGCTAGATAAGGGTAAAATCTTGGAAGGATATGGAGGGTTTTGATAACATGAAGATAGTTGGAAAAGCAGGTAAACAAAGTCCTTGTGTGGTGAGCAATATCATATGGCTAAACTGTGTTGCTAATAAGAGGTTTAACCCCTTCCCAACATCCGCCCTATATATACGGCGGAGGTCGAGTGGGGGAGCATGGAGCAGAGGCCACTCTATAGAATGAGGGTATTGGCTGTGTGTAACAGCCGACACTTCAGTGCAACGAGAGGGTTCCTGCTCGTTTAACCCCTTAGATGCCACAGTCAAAAGCGACTGCAACATCTAAGCCATTAGAAAGAGGGGGCGGTAAAGTTGCATCAGCCCCCTTGAAATGCGATCATGGTGTGCCGATTTGTGGCATGGTAGCCCGGGTGCCTGACGAAGGCCCCCAGGTCTGCCATCTTTGCACTCCTATAAAACACTGCCTCCAGCAGGGCTTCATAGGAGACTGTCAGTATAAGAGACTGTCAGTACAGCTATATACTGCAATACATTAGTACTGCAGTATATCATGCAAGCGAACTAACGATCACTGTTTAAATTCCCCTAAGACTACTTTTTTTTAATATATATATATATATATATTTATTATATATATTTCATTAGTGCTGCTTTGCTACTATTTTTGTAATTATATATACACACACATATATATATGTATAAGGAGATTTATTCACCAGACATGGTCTGCAACGTTTCACCTTGTGCATGCTTGATAATGCCTTCATTGAGAAGTTGAAACGTTGCAGACCATGTCTAATGAATAAATCTCTTTATTTTTGAGTGCTGCCTTGCTGCTATGTTTGTGATTCTATATATACTTTTATACATCCACGGCGGTCCAGGAGGGCCAGTAAGGGTGAGCCCAGAAGGAGCTCCCAGGGCCCGGCACAGGGTTGGGAGCCCCACCAGGGACCCTGGAGGCAGGGGCCTTCTGCCCTCTCATCTTGGGCGTAGGCCCCGGGCTGGCAGGAATCTGGAGCCAAGGGGGTCGGGAGTTCCGGTCCCCAGAAGGCGGGGGATGCCCTTAGGCCCCAGGACAATTGTGCCAGGATCTGGGGCAGGCCGACCTGGCGATGCTCCAGTCGGGCGGCCTGCTTGCCTCCATGACGACATTGCGAACGACATCGTTCGGCGACCACAGTCGGTGGTCGTGCGGGGCAACGGCGGTGGGCGGCGCCCCATGGGCTCAGCGATGGAGGACAGAAGGTCACGGACGGTGTTGTTGACAGAATGGGCAGAGGTTGGCAGGAGCGGACCTCCAGTGAATGCTGAGACGGGGTACGAGAGCCACGAAGAGGACCATGCGGGAGAACAGGAGGCATATCAAGGACGAAGACGAGATGATTCGGTTTCCCCGGCTGGTGGGCCCACAGCTCCTACGCAGCCCGGTTAGTACACAAGTCCGTATTTTACTCATGCTAGCCTTAGCTTCCCAGGGCAGGGCAGGGCGTCACAAGGGGGGTTAGTAAAGGAATCATGTGCGGGTAGGGTGGGGCAGGACAATAGTTTGCATGATTTGTTGCCGGGAATTATTGTCGCGTTGCCAGAATGTAGGTTTGTTGGGGAGTCCGTCGCCGGTTGATGCGTGGGCAGGGGACGCTGGCGCAGCTCAGAGGTCGCTGGGGACAGGCACTGGGGTGCAGGGGCTTATAGTTTGGGAGTCTGGCGTGGCAGTGTCGGTTCAGACTGATAAGGATGGAGAGGTTGATCAGGTGCGGTTAGATGATAAGGCAAAAGGGGGAGTTTTACTTTTGCTTTGAGGGCCCTCTGGGAGCGCATTTAACCAGAGGTTAAGGAGAAGATATGGAAGGACGAGTATGTGGAGATTTTTTCGCTGCTACCACTAGAGAAATTTAATTTGGATCAGCCAAAGCGTGTGGAGAGTAAGAAAGAGGAGGAGGAGAAGCTTGGGAATAGATTAATACCCCAAACTTTTCCCAACTGGTTACAGGCGTTTGCTATATTAGCAAGTGTCATAGGGGAGAAGGCGCCTGATAACTGCTCCGGACTCTTCTGCTCTTTGGATGCCATAGGTGAGGCGTACAGAGTTTACGGGGGGATGACTTGGCTCAGATATGACGAGCAGTTCAGACAGCGTAAGGCGGTCTGCCCCAGTATACGGTGGGATCAAAAGGACAATGTTTCGTGTTGTGTTTTACTTCATCTATAAACGTTTACATTACTGGCACTTGCATACATCAGGTCCAGTAACATGACAGCTTTCTGATGTTATAACCATTTTGTATAGTAATCCCTGGCAAGAGTACTTACTTTTTCCTTGCTGCATGCTGTCATCTACTCTTTCTGGCTTAATCTGATTGACTGCTTTTTTCGTTTTACAGTCCACACATGTAATTTCCATGACTATGTCTCTTGTACTCCATGTCCTCTGCAATCGACAGACGTTTTATTTCATGCTCAGCATGATTCATCTTTTAATTGTGTTACATTGTTGTATTTAATAAAATTTATACATGTTTTTCTCATATGACTATGTGTTAATTGACCCTACAAGTTCATAGGTATTTATATTAGCAAGTGTCATAGGGGAGAAGGCGCCTGATAACTGCTCCGGACTCTTCTGCTCTTTGGATGCCATAGGTGAGGCGTACAGAGTTTACGGGGGGATGACTTGGCTCAGATATGACGAGCAGTTCAGACAGCGTAAGGCGGTCTGCCCCAGTATACGGTGGGATCAAAAGGACAATGGATTATGGCTGAGGGTAATGGCACCAGTGAGGTTTGGCAGGGAGTCCTTTCCAGGGGGGCCGGGGGTCTGGCCAGTATGGACAACAGGGGGGGGCCCGTTGGGCGGGGCAGCAAAGAGCAAAACGGGTTTGTGCTGGCAGTGTAATGACAGCCAGTGTAAGTTCGGAGCAGGATGCAAATTCAAGCACTCCTGCTCCGTTCGCGGGGGGGGGGGCGTCCCATGGGTCATCCCGCTGCTTCAAGAAAGGAAAGGGTAAGGGAGACAGTGCAGGTGCCCATGAGGGAAGCTGGTAGAGATGTTGCCGTATCTAGGTAGATATCTGGATAGGGAGAGGGCTGAGTTGCTGGTGGCAGGTTTAAGGATGGGTTTTCGCATACCTCCGCCACAGCATGCGGTCCCCTTTTCTTTGCGTAACTTAGAGTCGGCTCAGGAGTTCCCATCGATAGTGACAGAAGGAGATGGGGCTGGGTAGAATGGCGGAACCTTTTGTTTGACCCACCTCTTTCCGAACTTGGTGGTCTCCCTACTGGGGAGTGGTTCCCAAGAAGGAACCCAACAAGTTTCGGCTTATTCATCACCTGTCGCATCCGAAGGGGGCTTCTGTTAATGATGGCATCAATCCGTCTATATGTTCAGTGGTTTACTCTTCATTTGATGCAGCTGTTAAATGGGTTAGGCAGTACAGGAAGGGGGCGCTTATGGCAAAGACGGATATAGAGTCAGCTTTCCGGTTACTTCCAAATCATCCAGAGAACGTTCGGTTGCTGGGGTGCTATTGGGAGGGGTTTTTTTCGTAGACAGAAGTTTGCCGATGGGCTGCTCGATCTCCTGCGCCTATTTTGGAGCGTTTAGTTCCTTCATGGAGTGGATTATTTGTGAGGTGTCAGGGGCGGCCCCAATCATTCATTACTTGGATGATTTTCTTTGTGTTGGGCTGGCAGGTTCCCTGGTGTGTAGCAACCTGTTATTTTGAACATGTTTGGGTCATTTAACACTGATTTTCTGCATATGTGTTTAAATAATGTCTCAGAATAGTTGTCATTATAACATGAAAAATAGCTATTACTACAGTGTAGACACAGGCATCTCATAAACACTTGACCATAATTCTAATGTTAAACCAGCAAACCACAGATAGACCAAGATGATAATCGGGGATAATTACCTTTGATCCTTATGATTCTAATGGCTATAAAAGTGACAATTTTTACTATTGTATAGTTGTAAGTAAAAATTTCAATCTGATAAAGATTAATAAACGAAGCAGTAGCGTGCATGCCTGTAGATTCTCTTCATCTTTCTACATTAACTCTATTTATTAGACTTAGCACTTAAGAAAAATCTTGATTAGCACTTATCGGTGCATAGCCCCAGTGAAGGAAGCTATATTACTGTGTGCATGAACTGCTACGCTAAGCTAGCTGTCAGTTTGGCAGCTAATTACACCCTGCAGTGCCTGAGTACGGTAGATAGAAGAAACGGATACACTTCTACTAGTCTGGCATAGTAAATTGTAATTATGTACATCCTCGTTAATTAATGTCCTGTACCTATGCCAGGTTGTCATATACTAAGATCACCTAAGATATGTGTAGGAGGCATCATTCTGTCTTCAACAAAATATGTGTGGCTCCGAATAGCAGGATTGTATTAACCAATTCAGAACCAGGCTGTTTTGAGCCTTCAGTACCAGACACCGTTTTGCCATTTTTAGCATGCGTTAGTTAAACGGCTATAGCTATACAGCAACAGCCTGCATCATAGATTTACTATGGCGTGGATTTTAAGGACCTTTGTCACGGTCCCAGGGTATGTGGACTCACTAGGCCGCTCCGCCGTAGTGGAGAGGCAGCTGACCAGGTCACAGTCTATACGAAAGTTTATAGTAGTAGTAACACTTGGGTACCTGAACTAGTCCAGAAAGTGGCTGTGGCTTCAGTACGGCTGGAGATTGGTTCAGCAGGTAGCGCCAGACGTGGCGGGCAGTATCCGATGTGGCAGAAGACACTGGACATGGCAGAAGACACGGGACACAGCAAACGACAGCAGGTGCAGAAGACATGACTCTGTCGCTAGTAGGCACAGGAACAAGAACAGCACAGGATACAGGAACAGGTAACAGGGCACGAGTAACAACTGGAGCGAGAAACACTAATGGACCATTTTGCAAGACAGACATGGAATAACTAACAATACTCAGGCAAGGATCAGAAGGGCTGGGTCCTTCTTATAGACCCGGAAATCAAGGGCAGTTGATGATGATGATTTCCTCTTGTGCGCACGAGCGTGCGCGCGCACCCCACGGGATACAGCAGACCGGAGCGGAAGTGAGCGCTGGCGTCTCCTAGGAAGGAGATGGGGACCAGCGCTCATGGATCCATGGCTACGGGCGTTGGGAGGTGAGTAAACCCGATGACCCATGGCCATGGACGCTACAACCTTGACCATCCGCCGTATAAATACCGTGGGCAGTGGGGAACCAGTTAAAATATTTATTGTTGCATAGCCGCACACAAATTCTGATTTATTAAATCAGATAATGAGTAGAATGTCTGGTAAATCAGTAATAGCATTAATGTTTGATTTGGACATAAATATGACTGTTCAGCACTGAATAGATCTGCCCATTTGACATAAAGTTGAATTAGCCAAACATAAGACTCCAGTAAACCTTGTGGTAGCTAGAGGATTGCCATATACAGACAAATAGCAGCTGTCAAGATTTATCTTCTGTGTTTTCTCCACGCCTAGTACGTAGCTTCTTATAGGCAATTTCCGGTTGTATAGTCTAATGTTCTGCAATACTTTGTGTTTTTGATAGACTTTAGACTTTGTGTGTCAATTCTTCAGGATTTTCAAGAGCTCTCTTTGTTATTAGGCCAGGATCACACACACATTTTTGATGCAGTTTCTGGCACAGTTTTTTTTTTAGCCAAATACAGTGGTGGAGACAAAAGAAAGGAGATGCATTAGTTTTTTATTTATACGTTCCTTCCCTCTGGATCCACTTTTGGCTTTGGCTTAAATAACTGGGCCAAAAATTGCACCAAAAACTGCATCAAAACTGTGTGTGTGATCCTGGCCTTAGTTTATTAAAACATTCATGTTTACATCCAGAGGCTAACAACCTGTACTGATCATGTTGAACTGAAAGAGCTGCATAACTTTTGAAGTATGGCTGCTATGGGTTGATTCTACATCATCGTATGGGTTGGCAAAGTTCACATAGCATTTATAAACAGCACATATTCTCGCATAAGCCCACTTGTACTATGTGCCTTTTATTTTATATGGAAACTCATAGATTTTTTTTTTGTTTTTTTTACTGTACTTATATAGAATCCTTGAGAAAAAAAAATATCGTGCTCTTTGCTCTATTGCAAGGCCTTTTTTGTAGGTGCTCTCAAAAGTTAAATACAATAAGGTCCACAGGATGGACCCGTGTGGACCCTGCCTTGTGCTATAGCTATATGATTGTATTTTATTACCATATGGATTAAACAGAAAACTAAATAAAAACAGACAGGAAAGAAAGGATAAAATTGTGTCCTGTAAATCAGTGCTTCTCAAACTTTGGGGCAGGTTTCACTGGTGAGGTGTCTTTCCCCCTGTTGATGGTGAAAGGAAGTTTAGCGATAGGTCAGTAGTTATTGTGGAAGAATGGATCTAGAGATGGCTTTTTAAAGTTGGGTGTAATTTATTAAGCGTAAAGAAATACATAAGATGAAGATGATCAAGTCAAAGGAGTATATTAAGAAAGACATTGGGGCAGATTTACTAATGCTGTCTAAGATTTGGACAGTGTAAACTTAGACCAGGCAGTCAGAAGATGCGCCAAATTCATCAAAGTGGTGAATGCTTTATAATAAATTTGGTGCATCGTGCTGGACATGTTAGATACTTTTCTTTTCCTTATACCAATCTCTTAGCTGGCTTAGTTTTACACCAGTTTTTTGTGCCATATCTTTTCTATAGACTTTTGAAAAGTGTCCAGTGAGGTGCAAAAACTGTTACTTTCGGCACATTCTTGTAATAATTATGTCTAAGACGAGATGCGATATTGTGCACTAAAAATGTGCCACATAACAAAAAACATCCGCAGCCTCAATAGTAAATCTGCCCCATTGCTTTAAAAAAGTTATTATGCTGCTATGCTCCAAATCAAAGTACTGCTGTTTAATAATGAACTCTATTAAGGGTTAACTTGACACCTAACCTATGCTCAGTTTTATCATATTCATATACAGTATTTTTAACTTTGCTATCAAGCATCCAATATGTACTGACATTTTGAACAAATCATGTCTCTTACATCCTCAAAACAATCCATGTTCGTGCTTCTGTGACAGACTCTTTCTTTCTCTACCCCATTGACATTTCTTGTGTTCCCTCTTGAATGTGCATTCATAAAATAACTAACACCATGCTCCTCTCTTATGTGTATTGGAATACATTGTAAACTTATTCATGCTGCAATACCAAATAGATAATAGCAATTCATGGACAAGTTTATCCAATGCGATAAAACAGACCTTATCTACTAATTATGACCATATATGTTTTATAATGTGCGACCGGTATTATATATGTATTGTTCTATATTCAAAAATTTATTTATGTATTTAATATTCATTAATTCCTCAGAACCCTACTTGTTCTGATGGGGGTTTGGGTGTGCCTGTCATTGATAATTGTATCTCTATAGAGACATGCTGAGATACCTTAGTGGGGGGTAGCTATCACCATTGTATGTGGTTCCGAGGGGCATCCTTGATATCTATTTCTAATATCCTGTCTGACTGGTCTCTTCCTTACTATTGGCGCAGTTATGCCGACCTGGACTGTCTCTGCAGTCCTGACCGTGCACTCACTGCTATTCTATGACGGGGGATATTATGGTTCCCTGCACTAAGTTCTAACTGACAGGTACGGCGCTTGCGCCGACCTGTCAAATTCTGTTTTTTTCATTATTTTTCTAAGTCCCTATTATGCGTCATTGCGCATGCGCGTCGCCTCTGCACTGATCTGTCAGTATCGGCGGTGCGCCTGCACTAAGTCCTAACTGACAGCTACGGCGCTTGCGCCGACCTGTCACATCTCCTTTCCTTCATTATTCTTCCAAGTCCCTTCTGTGTCTTATTGCGCATGCGCGTATCCTCTGAACTAATTTGGCTGTATTGACAGTGCGCCTGCACGGCCCGCTGCCTCTCATTGGTCTCCTGCTACAGCGATCCCCATAGGTTGGATCTCTCTCTCTGATAGCTGCTGTGTCTTATCTCATTTCATTGGCGGCCTGTCCTCACACCCTCCCTCCACCCACGTCATCCTACATCCCCATAAGAGGATTTGTTTTTTCGCCACGTCGCCATTAGCCCCGTGTACCCCTGAGGACGCTACTAGGTAGCGAAACATGTCGGGGGGGCTCAGTTTGTTTTAATCTCCTGCCTTAGCTGAATTTACTTCCCCCTAGGCCACATGGTGTTTACTGGCTGTAATTGACTCGCTGCATGTCGGCCAGCACTTATTTCTATACTCTGCTGGTCTCTCCAGTGAATTACCTTCACTTCAGCTTTAGGCAGTGACAGTTTTAAATCGTTATATATGTGGTCTGTTCTTGCTACAAGTAGCTTAATAAAAATTTGTATTTGTTCTTTGTTATCATTGGGTAGTCAGGAAAAAGGGTGTTGTTTGCCTGCAGGCATTCCTCCTATTGTCCATAGTAAGAATGTTAACCCTACATGTGTTTTACCGAAATTAGTGTACACCTGATGTTGCAGAGTGAAAATTACAATTTTTCCATAGATATGCCAATATGTGGTGCCCAGCTTGTGCCACTATAAAAGGACAGCTCTCTAATTATTTTGCTGTGTTTCCAAGTTTTAGAAACACGCTATATGTGGCCCTAATCTTTTGCCTGGACGATCGGCAGGTCTCAGGAGTGAAAGAATACCATTCGAAATTGAGGCCTAATTTGGCGACTTACAAAGTATTGGTTCACAATTTCAGAGACCCTGATGTGAAATAATAAAAGAAACACATGAGAAGTGACCCCATTTTGGAAACTACACCCCTCAATGCATTTATTCAGGGGTGTAGTGAGCATTTTCATCCACAGGTCTTTTCCATAAATGACTGCGTTGTGGATGGTGCAAAGTAAAAATTGCAATTTTTTTTATCCAGATATGCCATTTTAGTGCCAAATATGTTGTACCCAGATTGTGCCACTGGAGACACACAGCCCACAAATTGTTAAGAGGGTTCTCCATGGTTTGGCGATGCCATATATGTGGAAGTAAACTGCTGTTTGGGCACACTGTAGGGCTCAGAAGGGAGGGAGCGCCATTTAGCTTTTGGAGCGTGGATTTTGCTTGGTAGTAGTTTTGTTTGGAGTTTTACTGGTATTTTAGTTTAGAATGTGGGGCATATGTAAGCTGGGCAGAGTACATCTGGGGCATAGTCAGGTGGTATAATAATGGGGTAAAATAATCCATAGATGTGTGTTACGCTGTGAACCATTTCTTTATGCACAGGCCAGTGTCACACTGATAAATGGTGTAGTTTCTTATCCCCCTTTTGTTCGCACCTTTGCAGTTCGGGGAATTTTGCTGAGAAAGTGTTGTCCTGGTATAATACGGGCGCCCACGCTTCCAGCAGAAATGTTTGAGTCCTCCCCGTCCTGGTTCCCTAATTTTAGTGCCTTGATAAATCGCCTCTTGAAACAGAAGAAATATTCCCCTCGGGCCGGCACGACTGCATATTTTTCTTTCCTCAATTGGAGGCTTAACTTATTTTATCTTTTCATAGATGTAGTGGTATGAGGGCTGTTTTTTTTTGTGGGAAAAACTGTCATTTTTATTGGTACGATTTTGGGGTACAAGCGTCTTCTTGATCACTTTTTATCCTTTTTTTTTAGGAGGCAAGGTGACCAAAAAAACAACAATTCTGGCATAGTTGTTTTAGTGTTTTTTATTTAGCGTCCACCACACGTTATAAATTACATGTTAACTTTATTCTGCGGACCAGTACGATTCCGGTGATACCAAATTTATAGCACTTTTTTATGTTTTACAACTTTTTGTACAATAAAATTACTTTTGTAAAAGAATGTATTTTTTCTGTCACCATGTTGTAAGAGCCATAACGTTTTCATTTTTTTGTCAACAGAGCTGTATGAGAGCTTGTTTTTTGTGAGATGAGCTTTAGTTTTTATAAGTACCATTTTTGGATAGATGAGACTTTTTGATCACTTTTGATTTCAATTTTTGTGACCAAAAAAAACAATTCAGGCAAAGTTTTTTTTTTACGGCGTTCATTGCTCGAGATAAAAAAACATAACATACTTTTATAGGTCATGCCGTTACGAACGCAGCGATACCAAATATGTATGGTTTATTCATTATTTTCAATAATAAATAACTTGCTAAGTGACAAAGGGCGATTGTGTTTTATTTTATTACCGGAAACTTTTATTTTTTACAACTTTTTTAGTGCTATGTATTAGAACTGTCAGTCGTTCACTGACAGCAAACCGATTAGGCTCCATCTCCGGGCGGGGTCTAATCAGCTTCAATAATAGCAGACCAGGAGGCCATCGTAAGGCCTCCTGTTGCCATAGTAGCAGTCGGCAGCCCTTTCGATCGCTGCATCTAAGAGGTTAATGGCAGGGAATGGAGCTAGCTCAGGTTCCTGCCATTACAGCAGGGTGTCCGCTGTAACATACAGCAGACACCCACTGCTGATGTCGCCGGCTCAGCTTCTTAGCCAGAAGCTGAGCCGGCACCATTTTGCCGTTGGTACCGGAAGCCTTTAAGGCCTCACCTCCGAGCGAGGCATTCCATAACTGGCAGTATTAGGCCTCCAGTTGCTCTTGCAGCCACCTGAAACTCAGCGATCACGTTGCTGCTGTGCCGGTGGCTAAAAACCCCTCAGATGCTGAGATCTCTATTGAGAGCAGCATCTGAGGGGTTAATCGGCCGGATCGGAGGCAAGCTCCGGTCCTGGCTGTAACAGCATGGTGTCAGCTGTAACATACAGCCGGCACCCGGTGGTGATGGTGCGGGCTCAGCTCCTGAGCCCGCACTATCATCGTGACGTAAATGTACTGCGGCTTGCGGGAACCCCTGCCCTACAGCACCGTATAAAAATGGCGGATGTCGGGAAGGGGTTAATTATGACTCATAAATGAGGAAATATCTATTAATGTATATTTTATCACCAGTAATTGTACTCTGTATTCACATTTTTATTTACCACACCAATTGTATTCTCTGTCCACCAAGCAAAAACATGACCATAATCGCTAGCATCATTTGCTAACAGAAACTGTTATAGAAATCGGCCTATTTGTTCAAACGGAATTATTACTTTAAGTGGCAAAATCTTCCACGTGAGAAGTGTGTTGCTTAGTCTAAGGCAGGGGTCTTAAACTCGGCAGGGTAAGTGGGCCGCATATAGAAAAAATGGGAAGTTGACGGGTCGCATTACTTTCAAATTTGATACAATACCAAATTATTGTTAATAAATTACTTATTTTAACTCCTATAACACTATATTTCTATAATAATAATAATACTACATTACTATAAAATTAATACTACATTACTATAATAATACCGCTAGTTTTAACATTTGAGATTCCCTCTGTAGATCCTGTAGATCCTGCCACAGTGCCCTCTGTAGATGCTGCCACAGTGCCCTCTGTAGATGCTGCCACAGTGCCCTCTGTAGATTCTGCCGCAGTGCCCTCTGTGGATGCTGCCGCAGTGCCCTCTGTGGATGCTGCCGCAGTTCCCTCTGTGGATGCTGCCTCAGTGCCTTCTGTGGATGCTGCCTCAGTGCCCTCTGTGGATGCTGCCACAGTGACCTCTGTAGATAATGCCACAGTGCCCTCTGTAGATAATGCAACATACCCCTAGATAATGCCACAGTGCCCTCTGTAGATAATGCAACACACCCCTAGATATTGCCACAGTGTCCACTGTACATACTGCCACAGTGCCCTCTGTAGATGCTGCCACAGTGCCCACTGTAGATGCTGCCACAGTGTCCTCTGTACATACTGCCACAGTGCCCTCTGTAGATGCTGCCACAGAGTCTTCTGTAGATGCTGCCACAGAGTCTTCTGTAGATGCTGCCATAGAGTCTTCTGTATATGCTGCCACAGAGTTCTCTGTAGATGCTGCCACAGTGCCCTTTGTAGATAATGCCACAGTGCCCTCTGTAGATAATGCAACACACCCCTAGATAATGCCACAGTGCCCTCTGTAGATGCTGCCACAGTGCCCTCTGTAGATGCTGCCACAGTGCCCTCTGTAGATGCTGCCACAGTTCCCTCTGTAGATCCTGCTACAGTGCCCTCTGTAGATGCTGCCGCAGTTCCCTCTGTAGATGCTGCCGCAGTGCCCTCTGTAGATGCTGCCACAGTGCCCTCTGTAGATGCTGCCACAGTGCCCTCCGCAGATGCTGCCACAGTGCCCTTCGCAGATGCTGCCACAATGCCCTCCGAAGATGCTGCCACAGTGATGTCAGGATGCTGCCACAGTGACCTCTGTAGATAATGCCACAGTGCCCTCTGTAGATAATGCAACACACCCCTAGATAATGCCACAGTGCCCTCTGTAGATAATGCAACACACCCCTAGATATTGCCACAGTGTCCACTGTACATACTGCCACAGTGCCCTCTGTAGATGCTGCCACAGTGCCCACTGTAGATGCTGCCACAGTGTCCTCTGTACATACTGCCACAGAATCTTCTGTAGATGCTGCCACAGTGTCTTCTGTAGATGCTGCCACAGAGTATTCTGTATATGCTGCCACAGAGTCCTCTGTAGATGCTGCCACAGTGCCCTTTGTAGATGCCACAGTGCCCTCTGTAGATAATGCAACACACCCCTAGATAATGCCACAGTGCCCTCTGTAGATGCTGCCACAGTGCCCTCTGAAGATGCTGCCACAGTGCCCTCTGTAGATGCTGCCACAGTTCCCTCTGTAGGTCCTGTTACAGTGCCCTCTGTAGATGCTGTCGCAGTGCCCTCTGTAGATGCTGCCGCAGTGCCCTCTGTAGATGCTGCCGCAGTGCCCTCTGTAGATGCTGCCACAGTGCCCTCTGTAGATGCTGCCACAGTGCCCTCCGTAGATGCTGCCACAGTGCCCTCCATAGATACTGCCACAGTGCCCTCCGTAGATGCTGCCACAGTGCCCTCCGCAGATGCTGCCACAGTGATGTCAGGGGCTTGCACAGAGTTGGAGACTCGGAGCAGAGCCGCTTCTAGCACTCTGCCTGGGATTCCAGCTCTGCTCCTGACATCACTGTCCATATATGGACAGTGTGTCAGGGTCTTCCCGAGAGCTGGAGTCCCGGGCAAAGCGCTAGAAGGCTTTTCCAGGGACTCCATATATGGACAGCGATGTCAGGGATTTCCAGAGAGTCCCGGAGCAGAGCCTGTGCTAGCGCTCTGCTTGGGACTCCGCTCTGGGGAAGACCCTGACACACTATCCATATATGGACAGCAATGTCAGGGAATTCCACAGAGTCCCGGAGCAGAGCCTGTGGTAGCGCTCTGCTCGGGACTCTGCTCTGGGGAAGACCCTGACACACTATCCATATATGGACAGCAATGTCAGGGAATTCCACAGAGTCCCGGAGCAAAGCTGATACTAGCGCTCTGCACGGGACTCCGACTCTGGGGAAGCCCCAAACATCGCTGTTCATATGTGGACAGCGATGTCAGGGAATTCCAGAGTCTCGAAGCAGAGCCGATACTAGCGGCTCTGTGTACCACGGGCCGCAGATGACAGCCCCAGGGGCCGCATGCGGCCCGTGTGCCGCGTGCTTGAGATCCCTGGTTTAAGGGCAATATCAAGGTCTGTAAAAGCCCCTGGGGAAAACATTGTTTTGGGGTTCTATGGTTTGTTTGAAGGAAAGGGACAGTAGGTCAGAAAATAAAAGGCTAAATATCTAGCGATGAAAGATGAACTTTATACAGCTACTGTACAATATATTACAAGATATCCAAAAGTAGCCCAATCACAACAATAGTAGTATTTAAAAAAAATACCATAAAGTGCACAAACGAGTGTATCAGTACTAATGAGAGTGGGATTGCTCGTTACCCTGAAGTGTCGGCTGTAACACAAAGCCGACACGTTCGTACTATACTCCCCCACCTGACTTGCGCCGTATATATACAGCGGATGTCGGTAAGGGGTTAAACTGCTTAATCTCTTTTGGGAAGGTTTTCTACAAGATTTTGGAGTGTGCCTGCTGGAATTTTTGCCCATTCATCCAGGAGAGGTCCGACACTGATTTTGGATGAGAGGGCCTGGCTCGCAATCTCCATTCTTGTTCATCCCAAAGATATTCAATGGGGTTGAGGACAGGGCTCTGTGCAGGCCAGTCAAGTTCTTCCGCACCAAACTCACCCAACCATGCCTTTATGGACCTTGCTTTGTGCACTAGGGCACAGTCATGCTGGAACAGACAAGGGCCTTCCCCAAACTTCCCACATAGTTGGAAGTAAACAATTGTCCAAAATTTCTTGGTATGCTGAAGCATTAAGATTACTCTTCAATGGAACTCCGAAGCCTAGGCTAAATGCTGAGAAATAACCCCATGGCATTTTCCTTCCTCCACCATACTTTACAGTTGGCACAATTCAGTCAGGCAGGTACCGTTTTCCTGACATTCGCCAAACCCAGAATCGTTCATTAGACTGCCAGATAGAGAAGCGTGGTTTGTAACTGCACAGAACACGTGCTTTACACCACTAAATCCGCTCAGCATAGTTCTTGGCGATGTAGGGCTTGTACGCAGCTGCTCAGCCATTGATAGCCATGTCATGAAGCGTCCAAGGACACAGTGTGTGTGCGGATTTTAATGTCAGAGGAGGTCTGGAATTCTGCAGTTATTGAGTCAGCAGAGCATGGTCGACTTTTATGCACTATGCGCCTCAGCACATAGCGACCCCGCTCTGTAACTTTACGTGGTCTGCCACTTCGTAGCTGAGTTACTATGGCTCCTAAATGCTTCCACTTTGCAATAATACCACTTCCAGTTGATTGTTTAATATCTAGAAGGGAAGAAATTTTACGTACTGACTTGTTACAATGGTGGCATCCTATTACAGTTCCACGCTCGAATTCACAGAGCTCTTTAGAACTACCAATTCTTTCACAAATGTTTGTAAAGGCGACTGCATGGCTAGGTGTTGATTTTATACACCTGTGGCAATGGGACTAAATTAAACACCTGAGTTCAATGATTAAGTGGTGCGTCTTAATACTTTTGTCCATATAGTGTACCTTACAGAATCATAAAAAAAAAAAAATTACGGAAATCTGACCTGCTTAAATAGACTAGCAAAAGGCAGAAAACACTTTCCCAAGTGGAGTACCTAATTGTCCACAAAAGGTCTAATAGGCACTTATAAACTGTTATCTATTTCTGAGTTAGACTTGCAAGACTTGTAAGCCAGAAGGAAGTGTTAAAATATACTTTTACCAATCTATATATAATTGTTGATTTGAAATGCAATGTCAGTATTTGTCTTCTGTATTCCCAACATTATGTACTATGAGTTTACTTTATCCACGTGGACCTGGAATCTAAAACTTCTGAGTATAATAATCTTTTGAAAATACGAACACTAAGTACAAAAGGTGACATATGCCTGATCGCTGGGGGCCTGGTGGGACCCCTACTGATCACTAGAATGGGGGTTCCGAACTCCTCCTTCCTCCTCACTGCATGACTACAGAGAGATTTATGGTGGAGAGGTGATAAACGTCCTTTGTGGTACAACCCCTTTTAAGTTGATCCGTATTATAGCGCCTAATGGCAATTTCAATACAAAACGTCAAGTATTAATTGTTGGGCAACTAGAAGCTGAGAATGACACGTCTGGACTAGAACATGCTCAGCCACATCCCCAATTTTACAACAAAAAAAAATTAAGCCTTGCTTATTTATAGCCAGCCTAAAAAAATTCACATAAATTCTTTTACATTTTTCCAAATTGAAAAACCTTGAATATCCTAATGACCTTCATAACTGTGTTATACATTTTGGTCGGCATATCAAATATATTATATTCTGAAGGGACTGAGAGTTCTATGAGAAGATAAAGATATGATAAGGCATAGGATCAGAGAGATTGACAAAAATGGTAAGAGATAGTAAAATGATGAGTGATGATAGACAATATAGACATGGAGTGCTTGAACTGTAGACGTCAAAGTAAATGATGGATTGCATGTGCACTGGAAAGGTAAACTTCTGTTTAAAGCAGAGAAACTAAATTGCAAAGCCGTAACTACTGGTACTCTATGGTGAAGATGTAAAAAGACTGGAATTAAAAGTTAAGAGACATAATGATTCTTAAGAAATGTGAGAAAAGTAAGATAGAGCTGGATGATAAAATGGAATGAAAAACAATAGATATATGCTGAAAAAAAAAGAATAATAATGCAAGGGAGAATGGAAAAATCTTCACACTAAAAGGAAATATAAACTATAAGAGTAAATGAAATATCAATATATGACTTTCTTCCTCTTCTGCCTAGATCCAGTTACTAATTTTTCAAGTGTGGTGATCTTACAAATGCCTACTCAAAATTAAAACATGGTGGCACTGCTAACGCAGTCATAAAATTTGGCTTTGTGTTGCTCTGATAATAATTTCCTAAAACATAATGCTATGTTTGCTTCTGCATCGGAGTACCTATCAAACTAAACCGGAAAAATAGCTCTGCATGCAACGTCATTTTTCCTGTTGAAGCATCAGACCCATTGTTAGTCAATAGTGTACATTGGGCGCCAATGGTATCTGTTGTGTGACAGATCCAGCACTTGTCCAGTCCTCTTCTTTTTTTAAAATTTGAGATTCGCAAATCAAGATAAAGAAGAAACCATCTAAGAATACAATATTGTCATGTTGCTTATTTTGGGGAAAAAATATTTTGCTTTGTGCAAATTACCTAATGTACATTTCTCATAAAGTGTCTCTCTTACTTGTTAACGTTCATTATGTCCTCTCTCTCTCCCGGTGTGCCTCATGATTTGGAGCGCAGAAATGAGTAGTATATGTCACAAAATATGTAACATGTATGGTAAAATGATATTCCGTCCATGGTTGACATCTAAATATGAATTAGAGTGTTTATGTCATTCATGCTGGGGATCACAACCCAGCATTTTTTTCAGATCTCATGAATTGTGATGAGCAATATTAATTTATATTTTGTTATTATATTTCTTTATATATATTATTTAAAGAGGCTCTGTCACCACATTATAAGTGCCCTATCTCCTACATACGGAGATCGGCGCTATAATGTAGGTGACAGCAGTGCTTTTTATAAAAAAAAAACGATCAGATTTCACCACTTTATTAGCGATTTTAGATTTATGCTAATGAGTTGCTTATTGCCCAAGTGGGCATATTTTTACTTTAGACCAAGTGGGCGTTGTACACAGGAGTGTATGACGCTGACCAATCAGTGTCATGCACTCCTCTCCATTCATTTAGTCAGCGCATAGGGATCCTTTTAGATCACTATGTGCTGTCTTATACTAACACATTAACGATACTGAAGTGTTTAGACAGTGAATAGACATTCAACGGGATGTCTATTCACAATCCCTGCACTTCGTTACTGTTTCTGTGGTAGTTACAGCAGAGCAAGCGTAATCTCATTGTAACCTGTCATCTACAGCGTAATCTCACGAGATTAGGCTTCCTCTGCTGTAACTACCACAGAAACAGTAACAAAGTGCAGAGATTGTGAATAGACATCCCGTGGAATGTCTATTCACTGTCTAAACACTTCAGTATCGTTAATGTGTTAGTATAAGACAGCACATACTGATCTAAAAGGATCCCTATGCGCTGACTAAATGAATGGAGGAGTGCATGATGCTGATTGATCCTCTGTGCAATGCCCACTTGGTCTAAAGTAAAAACACGCCCACTTGGGCATTAAGCAACTCATTAGCATAAATCTAAAATCGCTAAAAAAGTGGTGAAAACAGATCGTTTTTTTTTTATATAAAAAGCACTGCTGTCACCTACATTATAGCGCTGATCTCCTTATGTAGGAGATAGGGCACTTATAATGTGGTGACAGAGCCTCTTTAAGGGTTTTGTTGGTACCAACGGGTCATTATTGTTTATATAGGTTTATTTACTTATGCTAATAGCCTTACATATATATATATATAAAAATTTATTTTTTTATAAAAAAACATTATTTATTTAGGTGTGTGTATATATATATATATGTGACCTGTGACCTGTAAATGTTTATTCTCCCTGTGACTGATCAGTACTGTAGTCACTGTATGATCTGCAGTGAGATGACGGATCGTAGCATTCTTTTTTGTTAAACAGCAACTCCGATCATATCCTAACTAGAGATGAGCGAACTTTTCAAAAGTTCGGTTCGGCTAGTTCGCCGAATTTCACAAAAAAGTTCGATTCGGACCGAACTAGTTCGGACCGAACCTGTCACTTACGTGCGCCGAGCATGCTACTGTCTCGGGTGCTGATAGAGTTAATGGGCTGCACTAACTCTTTCAGCAACCTTGACAGTACATGCTCGGCGCGCGGAAAATACCATTTAAATGTAATAAAAAAATAAAAATTATACGTTCGTACTTACTTTCCTCCTGTCCGGCCTCCAGCGATGACGTTTCATCCCTTTCGCCGCTGCAGCCAATCACAGGCTGTAGTGGCGGTCACGCACGTCAGGATGACGCTTCATCCCACGTGACCGCCTCTGCAGCCAATCACAGGCTGCAGCGGCGACATGGATGAAACGTCATCGCTGGAGCCCGGACAGGAGGAAAGTAAGTATGAACGTATTATTATTTTTTTTTGGCATGTATGTATGTTGGCATGTATGTATGTATATATGTGCATGTATGTTTGCATGTATGTTGGCATGTATGTATATATGTGCATGTGTGTATGTATATTTGCATGTATATATTTGCATGTATGTTTGCATGTATGTATGTTTGCATGAATGTATGTTTGCATGTATGTATGTATGTTTGCATGAATGTATGTTTGCATGAATGTATGTTTGCATGAATGTATGTTTGCATGTATGTATGTATGTTGTCATGTATGTATGTATGTATGTATGCATGTATGTTGTCATGTATGTATGTATATATGTGCATGTATGTTTGTATGTATATTTGCATGTATGTATGTTTGCATGTGTGTATGTTTGCATGTATGTATGTACATACATGGCATGTATGTATGTTGGCATGTATGTGTATATTTGCATGTATATATTTGCATGTATGTTTGCATGAATGTATGTATGTATGTTTGCATTTTATGTATGTATGTATGTCGTCATGTATGTATGTTGTCATGTATGTATATATGTGCATGTTTGTATGTATATTTGCATGTATATATTTGCATGTATGTATGTTTGCATTTATGTATGTTTGCATGAATGTATATTTGCATGTATGTATGTTGTCATGTATGTATGTTGTCATGTATGTATACATGTTTGTATGTATGTATGTTTGCATGTTTGCATGTTTTTATTTTTGCATGTATGTTTATATATATGTGCATGTATGTAATTATGTTTGCATGTATTTATGTTTGCATGTATATTTGTGCATGCTTGTATATATGTATGTATCTTTGCATGTTTGTATGTATGGTTTCATGTGTGTGTGTGTGTGTGTGTGTGTGTATGTATGTATGATAGTTTGCATGTATGTATGTTTGTTTGTATACATGTCTGTATGGCCATGTATGATACTGTCTGCTGGCGCCCTGTATCAAAGTCAACTTCACGGCAGGCTTCTATACATGGTATAACAGTCAGTATCACACATTAAACTGAATCTAAGCTTACAACATGTTTTATTTCATTTTTTATTTTTTTTACAGGTTTGGTGTTTGGACTACGTCGGTTTCGAGGACTACTTCGATGACGTTTTTTTTTTCTACAATAAAATGGTTAATGAGGGTTGTGTTGGGGGTGCTTTATTTCAATAAAATATTTTATCTATATCTTTGTCTTTTTTTTTTCAAATTTTATTACTACCACTTTAGTAATGGCCGCTGTCTGAGTGACAACATCCATTACTAAGGCGAGGCTTAGTGTTAGCCGGTACAGAGGCTAACACTAACCACCATTATTACCCCGGTACCCACCACCACCAGGGGTGCCGGGAAGAGCCAGGTACGATCCAGTACCCGACCATCTGTTGTGATGGTCGGGTTCTGGGGCGGCCGCAGGCTGGTATTATGAGGCTGGGAAGGGCCAAAAACAGTGGACCTTCCCACCCTTGTAATGCTAGGCTGCTGCTGCTGCGTTGTATCTGGCTGGTTATAAAAGTGGGGGGGACCCCACGTCATTTTTTTTTTATTATTTATTTTTTTTTTTTTAAAAAGACATGGGGTTCCACCCAATTTATCATAACCAGCCACATACAACACAGTGTTATTAGCCTGGGAATGGACAAAACCAGTGGCCCTTCCCACCCATGTAATGCCAGACTGCTGCGGCCTTGTATATGGCTGGTTATTAAAAATGTGGGGGACCCAACGTCTATTGTTAAATTTGTTAAATTCCAAAAAAAAAACGACGTGGGGTCCCCCCCATTTTTATAACCAGCCCGATACAACACAGCAGCAGCAGCCTAGCATTACAAGGGTGGGAAGGTCCACTGTTTTTGGCCCTTCCCAGCCTCATAATACCAGCCTACGGCCGCCCCAGTACCCGACCATCACAACAGATCGTCGGGTACTGGATCGTACCAAGCTCTTCCCGGCACCCCTGGTGGTGGTGGGTACCGGGGTAATAATGGGTGGTTAGTGCTAGCCTCTTCACCGGCTAACACCAAGTACCGCCTTAATAATGGACGCTGTCAATCAGCCAACTGCCATTATCTAGGCACTAATAAAGTTTTAAAAAAAACACAAAGACAATTTTTTATTGAAATAAGAAATCCCCAACAAAACCCTCGTTAACCATTTTATTAAAATTTTTAAAAAACGTAGATCTACGCAGTAGTCCAACGAATCGAAGACGTAGTCCAATCGGTACATCAAAATCTGCAACAACATAAAAAAACAGTTATCAATGTGAACAATAACAATACTTCTACTCACCTACACACATATATACACGCACGCACACACAAACAACCATACACAAACACACACATATATACACAAACACAACAAGATATACACACACATACACACATAAACAGACAAACACACACACACATATACATAAACACACACATATACACACACCCATATACACAAACACACACATATATAAACACACACACACAAACATCTACACACAAACATATATACAAATACACCCATATATATACACAAACACACCCATATATACACAAACACACACATAAACACACCCATATACACACATATACACAAACACACATATACAAAAACACACACACACACAAACATCTACACACAAACATATACACATACACCCATATATATACACAAACACATATACACAAACACACCCATATATACACAAACACACATAAACACAAACACACATATAAAAACAGACAAAGACACATACCCAAACACACACACTGTTTCTTTTAAATGCTGCTAGGGAACCCGCTCGATCCACTATATAAGGCTACGCTACAGTGCAGCATTTAAAAGAAACAGGATCCTGACCTGTCCATAGAGTTTAAGGCAGCACAGAGTATTTCAGGAGATGAGCGTGCAGATTCAGTGCTGCTGTGAACTCTGCTCTTACCATTACGTAGCTCTCAGTCTGTTACCTCTCCTCCACTCCTGTCCTCAAGAACACCTTCACATGATTGGCAAGTCACCACGTAATGGTAAGAGTAGAGTTCACAGCAGCACAGAGTATTTCAGGAGATGAGCGTGCGGATCTTGTGCGGGGTGGTGACTTGCCAATCATGTGAAGGTGTTATTGAGGACAGGAGTGGAGGAGAGGTAACAGACTGAGAGCTACGTAATGGTAAGAGCAGAGTTCACAGCAGCACTGAATCTGCACGCTCATCTCCTGAAATACTCTGTGCTGCCTTAAACTCTGGACAGGTCAGGATCCTGTTTCTTTTAAATGCTGCACTGTAGCGCAGCCTTATATAGTGGATCGAGCGGGTTCCCTAGCAGCATTTAAAAGAAACAGGATCCTGACCTGTCCACAGAGTTTAAGGCAGCACAGAGTATTTCAGGAGAGGAGCACGGCCGGCCACAGGCAGCCGGTCGTTTTTCCAAGACGTGCTCCCATTATGCACACGACCGTAAAAACACCCGTTATTGTGGGTCGTAATTACGACCCGCAATAACGGGCTCATAGACTTCTGTTACCCATGGGTACCTTCCCGTTTTCTCACGGGAAGGTGCCCGTGCCGTTAAAAAAATAGAACATGTTCTATTTTTCTATTTTACGGGCCGTGCTGCTATAAAATTTAGGGTATGTTCACACGACAGCGTCCGTAACGGCTGAAATTACGGGGATGTTTCCGTCTGAAAACATCCCCGTAATTTCAGCCGTAACGGCATCTGCAGGCGCTTGAACGCCGCGTCCATTACGGACGTAATTGGCGCTGCTATTCATTGGAGTCAATGAGTAACGGCTCCAATTACGGCCAAAGAAGTGACAGGTCACTTCTTTGACGCGGGCGTCTATTTACGCGCCGTCATTTGACAGCGGCGCGTAAATATACGCCTCGTGTGAACAGACAAACGTCTGCCCATTGCTTTCAATGGGCAGATGTTTGTCAGCGCTATCGAGGCGCTATTTTCGGGCGTAATTCGGGGCAAAAAATCCCGAATTACATCCTTAATTAGTGCGTGTGAACACAGGGTATGTTCACACTCACTAATTACGGACGTAATTCGGGCGTTTTTGCCCCGAATTACGTCCAAAAATAGCGCCTCGATAGCGCTGACAAACATCTGCCCATTGAAAGCAATGGGCAGACGTTTGTCTGTTCACACGAGGCGTAATTTACTTGCCGCTGTCAAATGACGGCGCGTAAATAGACGCCCGCGTCAAAGAAGTGACCTGTCACTTCTTTGGCCGTAATTGGAGCCGTTATTCATTGACTCCAATGAATAGCAGCGCCAATTACGTCCGTAATGGACGCGGCGTTCAAGCGCCTGCATATGCCATAACGGCTGAAATTACGGGGATGTTTTCAGGCGGAAACATCCCCGTAATTTCAGCCGTAACGGACGCTGTCGTGTGAACATACCCTTATAATGACAGCACGGCTCGTAAAAGCGGCCGGCCGTGCTCGTAATTACGAGTCGTAATTACGAGCACGACCCGTAAAATAAAAAAATAGAACATGTTCTATCTTTTTAACGGCACGGGCACCTTCCCGTGAGAAAACGGGAAGGTACCCGTGGCTAACAGAAGTCTATGGGCCCGCTATTTCGGGTCGTAATTACGACCCTTAATAACGGGTGTTTTTACGGTCGTGTGCATGAGGCCCCGTAATGACGGGTGGCTACATGTGTGCACCCGTCATTACGGCAGCGTTGCTAGGCGACGTCAGTAAATAGTCACTCTTCAGGGTGCTGAAAGAGTTAACTGATCGGCAGTAACTGTTTCAGCACCCTGGACAGTGACTACCGATCACAATATAGAGTACCTGTAAAAAAAAAAAGACGTTCACACTTACCGGGAACTCCCTGCTTCCTCCAGTCCGGTCTCCTGGCCGTTGCCTTGGTGACGCGTCCCTCGCGACATCCGGCCCGACATTCCTTGATGACGATGCAGCCCATGTGAGCGCTGCAGCCAATCACGGGCTGCAGAGGCCTCTGCAGCCAATCACGGGCTGCAGAGACCTCTGCAGCCAATCACAGGCTGCAGAGGCCTCTGCAGCCAATCACAGGCTGCCGCGTCAGAAAAGAAGGTCGGACTGGAGGAAGAAGAGAGACTCGTCCGCAAGACAACGACCAGGTACGTATGAAATGCTTTTTATTTTATTTTTAATCAGCAGCCTCTTTTCTCTATCAGTGATTGATAGAGACAAGTGGCTGCCGATTTGTATAATATTTTTGACCGGGTTCGGTCAAAACGGGTTCGGCCGAACCCGGTGAAGTTCGGATTCGCTGCGAACCGAACTTTTCCGGAAGTTCGGACCGAAACCGGGTTCGGTTGTCCCGATTCGCTCATCTCTAATCCTAACCATTGTTCAAGCTATAATGGTTGCCTTTTTATTTCGTACATACTTATATGGCAGGGGTTAAACTGAATTTGCAAATGATCTCTATACTGAACTGTATTGGTTCTGGTGCTGTATATATGTACTGACGTTGGTTCTGGGGCTGTATATATGTATTGAGCTTGGTTCTGGGGCTGTATAAATGTACTGAGCTTGGTTCTAGTGTTGTATATATGTACTGAGTTTTGTTCTGGTACTGTATATATGTAATGAGTTTTGTTCTGGTGCTGTATATATGTAATGAGCTTGGTTCTTGGGCTGTATTTATGAACTGAGCTTTGTTCTGGTCTTGTGTATATATATATATGTACTGAGCTTGGTTCTGGTGTTGTATATATGTACTGAGCTTGGTTCTGGTGTTGTGTGTATATATATACTGAGTGTATATATGGATCTGTGAGTGCTGGTCCTCATCTCCTTCCCAGGAGAAGCCAGCGCTCACTTCCGCTCCGGTCTCCTGTGTCCCGTAGGTCCAGCACGCGTACATGAAGAAAATCATCATCATCAACACACATGATTTCCTGGACTATAAGAAGGCCCCAGCCCTTCTGATCCTTGCCTGAGTGTTGTTAGTATATCCCAAGTCTGTCTTGCAAATGGTCCCTTAGTGTTCCCCGTTCCAGTTGTTACCCATACCCTGTTACCTGTTCCTGTATCCCGTGCTGTGTTCTTGTTCCTTCACCTACTAGTTGGAGACGTGTCTACTGCACCTGCTGTTTGCCACGTCCTGTGCCATCCACCACGTCCTGTGTCATCTGCCACGTCCAGAGGGATTCACCACATCTGGCGCAACCTGCGGCACCTGCTATCATCCCCCACATCTGGCGTTACCTGCTGCACCCATCTCCTTCCGTGCCAGAGCTGCGGCCATTGTCTGGACTATCCAGGTACCCTTGTGTGGGACTTTGTATTGCTGGGGTTCCCTGTTTGACCAGCTGCCTCCCTGCTGTGGTGGTGCGGCCTAGTGGGTCCACATACCCACAAACTGTGACACTGAGCTTTGTTCTGGCACTGTATTTATGTACTGAGCTTTGTTCTGGTGTTTTAAATATGTACTGAGCTTTGTTCTGGTGTTTTATATATGCACTGAGCTTTGTTCTGGTAATGTATTTATGTACTGAGCTTTGTTCTGGTGCTGTATATATGTACAGAGCGTGGTTCTAGTGCTGTATATATGTACTTAGCTCTGTTCTGGTGCTGTATATAGGTACTGAGCTTTGTTCTGATGCTGTATATATGTACTGAGCTTGGTTTTGATGCTGTATATATGTACTGAGCTTGGTTTTAGTGCTGTATATATGTATGAGCTTGGTTCTAGTGCTGTATATATGTATGAGCTTTGTTCTGGTGTTGTATATATGTACTGAGCTTTGTTCTGATGTTGTATATATGTACTGAGCTTGGTTCTGGTGCTGTATATGTATATGCACTTAGCTTGGTTCTGGCGCTGTATATATGTACTTAGCTCCGTTCTGGATCTATATATATGTACTGAGCTTGGTTCTGGGGCTGTATATATTTATCATATCTTAACGTAAAAGTAGATATTAAATCTACTTTTACCTTAAGAGAAGGTAAATATACACAGTAAAAACTAAACCCCAAAAAGCATGAAGAAATCTCAGTTTTTCTAATTCACCCATTATATGATACTTTAAATGGTGCCAATAAAACTACAACTACTCACGCAAAAAATAATCCTTCACACACCTCTCCATTGACGTAAAAATAAAAAAGTTATGGCTCTAGGCAGGCAGTGAGTGATAAATGAAAAACAAAATATGTCTTCGACTTTAAGCGGTTAAACAACAGACACTGGTTCTTTAAGGTTATATTCACGCACAACAGTTTTTTTTCTGGAAACCACTAACAATTTAAAGCTCCTGACCTCTTTAGGGTCTCAAAGTATTCTGCTTTCTGTCTTCTGTATGGCTCATTCTGCTTTTACAGCAAATTCAAATCCGTGCCAGATATGTGGCCGCCTACACAGAGATCTGCAAATATATACTGTACTGTTCAGGGAGGGGTCCAGACTTGAAAAAGTGCCCGGGGCCCATGGTACCCTTAATCCGCCCCTGTCCATTGTGGTGTCTGTCGTGATGCATGTCATGCTGTTCTACCTGTCAAAATCTGAAGAGATCTGTAAGGAATGCTCTGAATCAGATGTAAATAGAGCGTAATAAAGCGCATGAGGCCCTCTGCTTTTTTTTCTATGTGATAATTGGTGCACTCGACCGCCTTGTATGAATTTAGTCTATAACTTCCTCCCTGATGCTGATACTGGTTTTTACCCCAAACTATGTAGAAGGGAACAACTTAAATATTAATACCTATGTACTATGCATACTATGTTTAAACATTGCAGTTAATTTAAATATGTTTTGCAAACTTAAATAAAAAATTTTTTTTAACATTCTTTGTTTGAGATAATTTATTCTCAACTTTCTTTTAATTACGAGGCTTTACAACTAAAATTAACCGATAAACGTCACAGCGGTAGGCTGTTATTCATGAGGTCTTTGGACGGCTTGCCTTCAAACTCGTGCATGTGCCTGATGGCGCTGCAGAGCCTTGTCACCACGCTGTTACTATACAGCAGTGATCACAGGAATGACCCTGGAGTACTGCTACTCCATTAACCCCCTAGATGCTGCGGACAATAGAGGTCGTTTCATCTAGGGGTTAGACAGAGGGAGAGGGCTCCCTCTGTCACCCCATCCCCACCCGATCGTGGGGTGCCAATGGGTTGGAAAGGCTGTCGGGGAGTAACAATGGCCCCCGGGCTGCTAGAGGCATAGCCTAATAAATTGCCTGTCATTTTATCACTGACAGGCAATAATTCTTTGGTATACTGAGTATACCAAAGCATTATGAAAGTAATCAGTAGATCGCATTGTGAAATCCAAAATAAAAAAATATATATTTAAATAGTTTATTAAAAAAAAAAGGAATAATAAATAAAACCATTTAATTCCATACAAAATAATTTTGTTTTCTATAGGTGGTGATACAAAAAAAGACAAATATGGTGTTTCTGCAATTAGAACCACCCATGTAATAAAGTTAACAAGTTAATAAATTCGCACGGTGAACAACGTAAAAAATAACCCAAAAACTATGCCAAATTGCTTTTTTTCCACTCCTCCCAAAATTACAAAAGTTAGTCAATAATTCATGTTTACCCGAAAATGATTCTATTAAAAAATATAACCTAACACGGAAAAAAAATACCACATATAGCTTAATTAAAGGACATTTTCAGACATGGTGGAATTGCTGCTGAATTCTGCTGTGGACAGTCCGCATTGGAGATCTGCAGCAGCTGTTTTTTCCATTGTTTTCTATAACTTTTTAGGTAACTTAGCTCAGACCTTGCGGAAAATAAGAGCGCAAAATACAGGCTGCGGTGCAGAATTTTCACTCCGCAGCATGCACATTCTGTTGCGCTAGAGCAGCGAAATGAAATCTGTGGCAAGTCCGCTGTGATATCTGCAACGTCTGAATTACTTGTCAAATATGCAAATGTTGCTGCAGATTCGTTTCCAGCAACATTTGCAGCGGAAAAATTCCACCACGTCTGAACATAGCCAAAAAAGTTATGGCTCCCTAAATGCGGTGATGCAAAAACAAAAAACTCTGTCAAAATAGGATCGGTAATGATGCGGGGTAAACTCCCTGGTAATGAAGGAGTTAATCTTCTTTGTTAAAAAGGTAATCTAATAAATCCACATACATAAAAATGTAACCCTGGTGAATTCCAATTATATGTTACAGATTCGGATAGAGGTTGGGCTAGAAGCTCAGTGCCTGGTACACATTTTCAGTCTGTCGGTACCTGAAGGCTGTAAATCTTCAGCTGTGTAGTTCTCCTCTGACCTGACAGCATTTTAATTCTCACCTGTTCCTAGGTTTTTTCTCGCCTCCAATACTCCAGCTTCCCTTACCTCTGGATGCCCTGCCCTTTGCGGAACCTTTAAATATTTAATCAATGCAGTGCCACAGCTGGGTTACTATGCTATATTTATCCACCATCCCTTTTCTCTTTCTCTTGCTTAAAGGTCACCTTTTCAAGTAGCTTTCAGAGCAACACGAGTAATTTCTCTACTTGTTCTTATCCAAGCAAATGAATAATGGATATAGACGTATAACACAGTTTTTGCAGGATTTGACACTTACATACAGCAAAATACAGCATCTCAATTTAAGAAATTGGACATTCAAGGGCACAATGTCTAAATAACAGGGCTAGTAACCCCCTGAATCTTTAACTTTTGTGAGTTAAGGCAAATTTGTCAAAAAAGAGAACATATACCATTGTGTTTTAAAGTGCTATTTAATGAGCTGACAGCCAGAGCGTGGAAATGTTCGGAGAGGATTTTGTTAGTTAAGAAGATAATCATGTTACTTAAGACTATAGTCCAACATATATTCTACAACATTTACAGTATATTAATATAAATCTAATAATAATAATAATAATATATGGGTAATTACAACAACTGCATACATATAACATTTATTAAAGAGGAAGAATGGAGAACTATTCCCAAAAGGGCTATGGCTACAACTTGTTTCTGGCTACAACACATTCAATGTGTTTATCATTTGCAATATTCAGTCAACTTTACTTCTAAGTTAGAAATGGAGTATGTAGGGTTCATGATCAGATATAGAGAAGAACGTTGGGAGACAACTTCTTGACATATGTAGTCCCAAAAGATGGTGGGCAAAACAACTGCAGAAAAGATTAGGGAACAATGTCAGAGACACGCAGGACTCGCTGACACTGAACCCGTCAGTGCCGCTGACCTGACAGGAAACAAAACAGCTGTATCTCAAAATGTAAAAATAATTTTTAATAAAAAGTATTTAGAAAGATGCACCACACTGATAGGGTATGCTCACATGGCAGCGTCCGTAACGCCTGAAATTACGGGGCTATTTTCAGGAGAAAACAGCACCGTAATTTCAGCCGCAATGGCATGTTGAGGCGCTTTTTGCTGCGTCCATTACGGACGTTAAATGGAGCTGGTTTTCCATGGAGTCCATGGAAAACGGCTCCATTTACGTCTGAAGAAGGCACTTCTTTGACGCGGGCGTCTTTTTTACGCCCCGCCTTTTGACAGTGGGGCGTAAAAAAAATGACCGTGTGCACAGAACATCGTAAGACCCATTCTAATGAATGGGCAGATGTTTGCCAACGCTGTCGAGGCGCATTTTCGGACGAAAATCGAGGCGTAAAAGGCCCGAATTACGTCCGTAAATAAGCCGTGTGAACATACCCATAGACATTTTTTTTTATAAAAAATAAATAAATGTGGAATGTCCATAAACAATCTCCCAATCTCGGCATAAACAAGTAAAAGGTTCAAGACTTAAAAGTTGACAGGTGATATTATGTGCGCATAAAGGAATACAGAAAAATAGAGCATACACACAACAAAGATGGCATATAGTCAGAGCTACATCGATAATATAAGGCTTATAATATAAAAGTAGAAGAGTAAAACTGGTGGAGTCGGAGTAAAAAGCTCTATAGGGCATACACACAGCATGAAACTTATCCATGACTCCCTTTTTATAGGGAAAGGCCCTGTTTCCACACCCCATCCATAAGGCAAGAGAAGGGACTATGTCGTTTATGTTGTGTTCCAGATATTTAAACATGCAATTTATGACAAAGGGGGAGATGCAACATCTATAATTACTCATACGTAACCTACATTTCTTATTCCAATTGTTTATTGGTAAGTATCTTTTATTTCAATTATCCAGAAAATGTCTATAGATACCTTATATACAATAACACAACCTGCACAAAGGTGAACTCATAGGTTTGTAAATGTAATGAGAAGTCTCTCCAAATTGATACCTCAACTTATTGCAATTAATTATTAGAAAATTTTCTTCCCTAAATGCATTTTTGCTATTTGATGCACAACTTCAATATTTCTCTATGGGAAAAAAAGGGGCGACATTGCAAAATATCTGACCCTGTCAGATTATTTTCCGACTGTCAGAAGAGCGACTGCAACCTTTATTCCCAGTTATTACCTCTATTTGTTCATGACCAAATATTGCTGTGCTGCCTTTGCCTATTGTATTGCTCCTGGCGTACTTTACATTCTATAAACTGTGTTTTAATATAGAGGTAAAAAAATACCATACTCACCTTCCCTGCTCTCCTGTAGCAACGCATCCCTACAGGCATCCTGTGATGATGTTTTGTCCCATGTAACCACTGCTGCGAAGTGTCCCTGACCAAACAACATAATTTCAGTGGGTCACCAGGAACGCGTCGCTACGGGAGACCAAGTGAGTGTGGTATTTTTATTTTTATCTTCTCCCCTCTACCTTTTTGTAGTCTGCAAAATGGCTGCCGGCGGTCACCATTTTGCAGATTTGTGCATCTGAACTATTTTGTTTCTTTTAGAAACAATTCGCTCATCTTTAATTGTGCTGAATACGCTGTAAAAATGTGGGGGGTTTTTTCCGGATGCATTCTGATGCATGTGAATATACCCTAAACGTGGCATTGTCATAGGATGCTACCTTTGTCACAAGTCAGTTTGTAAAATTCCTGATCTCCCAGTTGTGTTCCGATCTACTATAAGTGCTTACAGAAGTGCATGGCGTGTGAAATTCTCCTGCCCTCTGTTGCACCACTCACTACAGGGTTTCAAACTGCCTCTCGATGTGACATCAGCACAATGTTCAAGAAATAGGTTTCCATGATCTGCGCAATACCAACCTTCGGTTGAAGTGGTGTAAAGCTGGGCAAACTTATTCTCTGGAGTGATGTCACATTTTATTATCTGGCAGTCTGATAGATGAATCTGGGTCTAGTGAATGCCAGGAGAACGCTACCTACCGGAATGCATAGTGCCTACTGTAACATTTGGTGTAGAAGTGATAATGGTCTAGGACTGTTTTTAGGGCTTGGCCCCTTACTTTTGATGAAGGGTAATGATAATGCTACAGCATAGGAAGACGTTTTAGACAACTGTATGCTTTCAACTATGTGGCAACAGTTTGGGGAAGGCCCTTTGCTCTTTCCGCATGACTGTACCCCTGTGCACAAAGCAAGATTCATAAAGACATGGTTTGACAAATTCGGTCTGGAGAAACTTGCGTGGCCTGTATAGAGTTCTGACCTCAACCTCATCGAACACCTTTCAGATGTATTGAAACACTGATTGCGAGCCAGACCTCCTCGTCCAACATCAGTGTCTGATCTTACAAATACTCCCTTGACTGAATGGGCACACATTCTCACAGAAACACTCCAAAATTTTGTACAAAGCCTTTCCAGAAGAGTGGAGGCTGTTATAAGGGCTAGATTAGGGTTGTTGGTCCTTAAAAGGGTTTGTCCAACCCCTTCCCGCACCTTGACGCAATTGTACATCAAGGTGAGTAGTAACTTTGCGCACCTTGACGTGCAGTTACGTCTGTACTTTGACAGCTAACCGCCGTGTGGCGCTACACCACAGCGGCAGTTAACTGTGCAGGGTGTCTGCCCTGCATTCCCTGTTGCCGATCAGCGGCCCATCGCCGCTGATTTCGGCAGTTAACCCCTTCGATGCGGCGGTCGATTGCGATCGCCGCATTTAAGGAGTTTAGCGGAGATCAGCAGCCCCCACGTGAAATCACGGGGGCTGGCGATGGTACCCATGGCAACCGGACACCAGAGAATGGCTTCTGGTCTGCCATGTACAGAAGCCTATGAGGACCAGCCAGAGGCTGGTCCTCATAGGCTTCCTGTCAGAGTGACTGTCACGTCACAATGACAGTTAGAACACATTACACTACGTAGGTAGTGTAATGTGTTCTAGCAGCAATCAGAGCTGCAAGTCTAAATGTCCCCTAGTGGGACAAGTAAAAAAAAGATAATAAAAATGTTTTAAAAAATAGTGTTAAAAATAAAAGTTATAAGTTACATAAACAAACACTGCTTTTTTTTCCCTATAATAAGTCTTTTATTATAGGAAAAAAATTAACACGTTAAAAAAGTACACATATTTGGTATCACCACGTTCGGAATGACCCCAACTATAAAACTATAATGTTATTTTTCCCATACGGTGAAGACCGCAAAAAAAAAAAAAGTCAAAAGCAATGCCAGAAGCACTATTTTTTGGTCACCACCCTACACAAAATATACAATAAAAAGTGATCAAAATGTCGCATGTACGCGAAAATAGTACCAATAAAAACTAATATCTGTCCCGCAAAAAACAAGCCCTTAGACAGCTTTTTTTTCCTAAAAAATAAAAAAGTTATGGCTCTCAGAATATGGTGACACAAAAAATGTATTATTTTATAAAAAAGTTATTTTATCGCGCAAACGCTGCAAAACGTAATAAAAACAATATACATATGGTATTGCCGTAATCGTATCGACCTGCAGCATAAAGTAAAATTGTCATTTATAGCCCAGGGTGAACGCCGTAAAGAAAAATAATAAAAAAACATTGTCAGAATTGATGCTTTTTGGTCACCTTGCTTGCAAAAAAATGGAATAAAAAGTGACAAAAAAAACACATGTATCCCAAAATAGTACTAATGAAAACTAGAGATTGTCCCGCAACAAATAAGCCCTCACACGGCTCCGGTGAAGAAAAAATAAAGAAGTTCTGGCACTCAGAATATGGCGATGCAAAATGTGCAGAGTGTTCCAAAAGCGGATAAGATTGGGCACCATTTATCAGAGCGATACTGGCCACATATCTGTGGATTATTATTTATTTACCCCATTATTATACCCTCTTATTATGCCCTGATGTACTCCGCTCAGCTTACATATACCCTGATGTACTCTGCACAGCTTACATATGCCCCCACATTATAAACTGAAATACCAGCAAAATCCCCAAACAGAACTACCAAGCTAAATCTTCGCTCCAAAATCCAAATGGCGCTCACTCCCTTCTGAGCCCTACAGCATGCCCAAACAGCAGTTTATGTCCACAAATATAGAATCGCCATACCCGGGAGAACCCGATTAATATTTTATGACGTATTTGTCTTCAGTGGCACAAACTGGGCACAACATATTGTGCACTCAAATGGCATATCAGTGGAAAATTTTAATTTTCACTCCACACCACCCGTTGCGCTTGGTGCACCACAACTTAATAGCATGTCGTGGTGTGTGTGTGTGGGGGGTGATGTATGAAGCGAGCTCACGCGCTGAGCCCGTGCCATGCGTTGCGGGTGTCAGCTATGTATTACAGCTGACACCCGGGACTAACGGACTGGAACAGCGATCGCGCTGTTCCAGGAGCCTGTAAAAATGACAATATACTACAATACATGCTGTTGGAAGGCGGGGAGTGAATACGGAAATAAAAAAGCAAAAAATGGAGCAGTCCAGAAAGTGTTAATTAATTTCTAATAAAAAAACATTTATGACCACATATTGGTTATTGCCGAACTCCAGAGAAACTGCTTTACAAATTTTGTGGTGCTTTTTCCTCCTTTATTCTTTGTGAAAATTAAAATAATTCAACATTTTAGTGGGAATAATGTTGATATTCATTTTCACGGCCTAATTGTAATAAATTCTGAAAAAGACCTGTTGGGTCTAAATGCACACTATACCCCTAAATACATTCCTTAAGTGGTGTAGTTTCCTAAATGGGGTCTCTTTTGGGGTATTTTCACTGTTTTGGTCTCTCAGGAGCTTTGCAAATGCGACATGACACCCAAAAACTATTCCAGCTAAATCTTAGCTCCAACAACAAAATAACGCTCCTTTACTTCTAAGCCCTGCTGTTGGTTCAAACAGCAGTTTATTACCACATATGGGGTATTTCCGTAATCAGGAGAAATTGCTTTACAAATGTAGGGGGTGCTTTCTCCTTTATTTCTTGTAAAAATTAAAAATGTCTACGTTTTTTCAGAAAAAAAGTAGATTCTCATTTTCACAGACTAATTCAAATACATTTAGCATAAAAACTGTGGGATAAAAATGCTAACTACACCCCTAGATAAATTCTGTGAGGGGTGTAGTTTTCAAAATAGGGTCACTTTTGGGTGGGTTCCATTGTTTTGGTCCTTCCAGTTCATTGCAAACGTGACACGGCACTGAAAACGATTCCAGCAAAATCAGCGCTTCAAAATCCAAATGACGCTCCTCTTCTGAGCCCTGCTGTGGGTCCAAACAGCAGTGTATTACCACATATCCGGTATTGCCGTAATCGGGAGAAATTGCTTTACAAATACTGGGGTGTTATTTTGCCTTTATGCCTTGTGAAAATTAAGAATTTCTATATCTTTCCAGAAAAAAAAGTAGATTTTCATCTTCACAGACTAATTAAATAAAGTTTAGCATTACAACTGTAGGGTCAAAATGCTAACTATACCCCTAGAAAAATTCATTGAGGGGTGTCATTTCCAAAATGGGACCACTTTTGTTTTTTTGTTTTGTTTTGGCACCGCAAGAGCTCTTCAAACCTGACATGGTGTCTAAAATATATTTTTAAATAAGGAGGCCCCAAAATCCACTAGGTACTCCTTTGCTTCTAAGGCCTCTGCTTCAGTCCATTAGCACACTAGGGCCACATGTGGCATATTTCTAAATACTGCACAATCTGAAATATATATTGAGTTGCATTTCTCGTGTAAAACCTTCTGTGTTACAGAAAAAAACTGTATTACAAATGATTTTTGGCAAAAAGAACTGAAATTTGTAAATTTCACCTCTACTTTGCTTTAATTCCTGAAAAAGCCCTATGGGGTTAAAACACTTTCTGATTGCTGTTTTGGATACTTTGAGGGGTGCAGTTTTCAAAATGGGGTGAGTTATGGGGTCTTTATAATATATAAGGCCCTCAAAGCCGCTTCAGAACTGAACTGGTCCCTGGAAAAAATGGTCTTTTTTGCAAATTTGTTTTGGTGTTTTTCACACATAAATATTGAATTTATCGACCACATTTTTTACTAACATAAAATACAATATGTCACAAGAAAATTATCTCAATCACTTGGATAGGTAAAAGCATTCCCAAGTTATTACTACATAAGGTAACACATGTCAGATTTGAGAAAATCGGCTTCGTCCTGAAGGCCGAAACAGGCTCAGTCCTGAAGGGGTTAAATATCATATTTATTGTATAGATCATACAAAATAAACAATATTTGCCATTTACATGCTGCTAACCAAATAATCCAGTAAAGAGTTATGGCATGTTCTAACATAGTATGACGCAGGGCCGGACTGCCCATCTGGCAAATGCCAGATCGGCTGGTATACGCTGTGGGCCGCTTCCTGCTCACCTCTTCCTCTCACTGAGTAGCGCTAGCCTGTCATCATGCCGCTCTGCTGTGTGGCGCACTGGCCTCTGCACCAAGCAAGCAGCCTGCTGCCAAGCCAGTATTGCTAGCTGTCGTAAATTTATTTTTCACGGCCTTGTCCCGGCCCCTCCTCCTCAACCACTGACACGGCTCCTCAGTTCTCTGTCTCTGTTCTAAGCCCCACCTCCTCCGTAATTGGCCCCGCCTCCTCCATACTCTAACCCTATCATGGTGCAACTTCTTGCTGCTCTGCGTGAGCATGTATGCCCAGCCTTTTGCCTACAGCTCAGTAGTGGCAGATTTACTGCTCACACGGAGCTGAGCTGACAAATGAGTCAGTCTAGCATATTCATAGAAAAGTGTGGCCATCCTCAGTCCTCTCCAGTCTCCACAAGTAGGTAAATAAAGAAAGTAAATATGCAAAAAAAATTACGGTGTTATCCCTTTCCCCTCCATGTGGAACTATACCTCCCAGCATGCCCAGACACCTATAGAACTTCAGGACCTGCTGGGAGTTGAGGATTTCCCCCCACAGTTTGCATTAAAGGGGTTGTCTAGTCCTTAAAAATTGATGCCATATCCTCAGGATAGGCAATCAATAGCTGATGGTTGAGGTCCCACTCCCGGGACCCCCGCCGATCAGCAGTTTTGAAGGGGTGACCCGCATATATCTCTAGAACGGGGCCCCCTAAACCCTGTTCTAGCTTACTCGGTTTCACTGTCTCCCGACCACTTCCTGGTTAGGTGGTCAGGAGTTACAGAAACAGACGAGTGTTTGCTGAGCGATGCTGTTTCCGGAACTCCCATAGAGGTGAATGGGAATTACAGAAACAGAGTAGCACCGCGAGCTATGATGTCTCCGGAAGTCGGTAGCTACGAAAACAGCGTACATGGTCGAGTTACAGAAACAACGTAACTCACTGAGCTACGCTGTTTCCGTAACTCCCATAGAACTGAATAGTAGTTACGGAAACAGCATAGCATGCTACGCTGCTTCTGTAACTGCCATTCACTACTATGGGAGTTACGGAAACAGCGTAGCTCAGCGAGTTACGCTGTTTCCATAACTCATCCACGTATTTCAGTGTATTGTTCCAGCGATCTAAAAACCACTGGTTCCAGTGCCCTAGGGGAACTAATAAAATGTGTAAAAAAAAGTTAGATACATTTTCAGGAGTGTAAAAAAATATTAAAAGTTCAAAAATAAATATTTTCCCATTTTTCCCCAAGCACAATGTAAAAAATAATAAATAAATTGGAATCGCTGCCTCCGTAAAAGTCCGAACTATTACAATATAGCTTTATATTTGACTTGCACGGTGAACGGCGTAAAAACAAAAAATGTAAAACCCCAGAATCGTTGTTTTTTTGTCACCATAACGCTAAAAAGAATGAAATTAAAAGTGATACAATTTTTTTTATGTACCAAAAAAATGGGGCTAATAAAAACTACAGATCGTCCCGCAAAAAATAAGCCCTCATACTGCTCAAACAATGAAATAATATAAAAGTTATGGCGAACAAATTAATGTTTTTAACCAATAGTTTTTTCTTTGTAAAAGTAGTAATTATGACATTTTTTCCTATTTTCTATTGTCTAAAACCTGGGTACGTCTTATAGTCAGGTGCATCTTATAGTCCGAAAAATACGGTATCTAATAAGATGTGGAGGCAGAAGTGGAGAGACATGAGTCCACAGTGCCAAAACCCATTATGCTTACTATTATCAGACACTCTTAGGGCATGACCACACATGGCGGAATTCCTCCGCAACTGTCCGCATCAATGCCGCACAGAATCTGCGTTGCAGATTCTGCAGCGGATCTGCACAAAATGTGCAGAAAATTGATGCGGACTGGCCGCTGCGGACTGCAGGAAAAGTGCTTCTCTTCTCCCTATTCAGTGCAGGATAGAGAGAAGGGACAGCACTTTCCCTAGTGAAAGTCAAAGAAATTCATACTTACCGCCCGTTGTCTTGGTGACGCGTCCCTCTTTCAGCATCCGGCCCGACCTCCCTGGATGACGCTCCAGTCCATGTGACCGCTGCAGCCTGTGCTTGGCCTGTGATTGGCTGCAGCCGTCACTTACACTGAAACGTCATCCTGGGAGGCCGGACTGGAGACAGACGCAGGGAGTTCTCGGTAAGTATGAACTTATATGTTTTTTTACAGATACATGTATATTGGGATCGGTAGTCACTGTCCCGGGTGCAGAAACAGTTACTGCCGATCGCGTAACTCTTTCAGCACCCTGGACAGTGACTATTTACAGACGTCTCCTAGCAACGCTCCCGTCATTACGGGAGCCCCATTGACTTCCTCAGTCTGGCTGTAGACCTAGAAATACATAGGTCCAGCCAGAATGAAGAAATGTCATGGTAGTAAAAACAATACGCTCCGCAGCACACATAAGATCTGCGGACTTCATTGCGGAATTTTGACTCTCCATTGAAGTCAATGGAGAAATTCCGCCATGAGTCCGCAACCAGTCCGCCACTGCTCCGCAACAGACAGAGCATGCTGCGGACACCAAATTCCGCTCCGCAGCCTATGCTCCGCAGCGGAATTGTACGCATCGTGTAAACGAACACTGCTAAATTAAAGTGAAAGTCAATGGAGAAACGGCTCCGCTGCGGATTAACGCTGCGGAGTGTCCGCAGCGGAATTTAAGTGAAATTCCGCTATGTGTGAACCCGCCCTTACTCTGTACGTTAGTCATTTCTTACATGATCTTGTTCTCCACAAACTTTTATGACTGGCTGTCCCTCTGCTGTGACGTGATACTCCCAGGAATAAAATCTATGGTGGTGGAAAAAATACAATCCATGGTACCAAACACATTATCATCGATAAGTGGAAAATGTAGGACAGGGCATAGGAGGCATCAAAACCCAGGTCAGCCTCTAAAAGCAATTTAGGCCTCAAACCAGGCCCCTTAACGAATACAGATCCCAGACCAGACCACAAAAATTATTTACGATCCCAGAACAGCTATCAAAATTAATTCAGACCCCAGACCAGACACAAAATAATAAGACCCCAGACCCTAAAATCAATTCATACCCCAGACCCCAAAATTAATTCAGACCCCAAAGCAGACCTCAAAATAAATAATGTGCGTAGAGAACATGCAAATGTTTGTTCTGCAGAGACCGATAGTGGTTCTGATGTTGCTACAAGGCTAAAGAATAGTTATAGAAGCAGCCCACGAACATTAGTTCTGCAAGGCATCAGCTTAGTGGAGGAATCTTAATGAAAAAGATACGCTCCATAAGGAAGGGAGAAGCTCCTTGATGCATCACTTACTACAACTCTCCCATTGACTGTCCAGAGGAATATTCAGCCAAAAAGAACTGTAGAATCTGGCTATATTTCAGAGCTGGGCAGGCTTCCACATTAAAAGCTCACTGGACTATAAGCCCAAGCAAATCCATGGAGGAAGAGAGATATACAGTAGGATTTTACCCAGAGCATAAACACTACTGTAAATTCTGTTATCGGTCTTTACGCTTTTTTTCAGCATTTCTCCAGCTATTAAATTAACTGGTATCCTAACAGAGTCTATAATTATTCCTGTAGCATTGGGGAAGAAAAGGGTTTCTTGGGTCAATAGGTAAAAAAAAATCTCCTGTTACCCACAAGGCTCTAAAGCCCAGTGCAGACACCAAGGAAAGGCAAAAACATACACAGACATATTTAGAATACAAAGATTTGGAAATATTACACCTACTGTATATGAAGCAAAAATGAAATGAAATTGAAGACTACTTACTACAGACAGAATTATAGAATTGAATCAATTATTGGCTAAACAGTTAAAAGAGGTTCCTACGTGAAAGTATAGGTGTATTGTAACCTCATTTTTCTAGGTTTTAATATACCCAGGTTTTTATAGGATGTAGAATAGACTTAATAATTTGTGTGTGGAAAAAAAAAGAATCTTCTTTTTTTTGCCTGAATTAAGCACCACTCTTGTATATAACCTGTGTCTGGTATAGCAGCTTATCCCCTTTAATCACCAAATACATTAAAGGGATAGGTCATTGTAATAGTATATTTAGTGTATCTATTATATTCACATATATCTAGAGTTTATACATATGTATAATGCATATCTATTGCATACATGAGTTAATATTAGCCTGAACTTTGATTCAAAGTAATGCATATCTTGATATATAATATTGCGTCCACTTGAGTAACATGAAAAATAATCTGCCTGAATAAGAACTGGGCTAATCTAGCCAAAATTCTCTCCAAGAAGTTACAGGGTTACAGGCTAAACAGGCAAGGAGCAACCAAGATAGAGTATCAACAGGAGGCAATGGCTACACCACTGCACAGTTACCTGTCATAAAGTAACAGCTTCCCTATCAAGAGTCAGCAGAGCAAATAAACCTGAACCCTGCCTGGGCTGTTAGTATGAGTCTAATATCTCCTCCATAATATTATTTATATACAACACCTACTTGTTTCTACATACCTGAATTATTTGGGTGTTACCTCAAGGGTGTATATATAATTCACAACAGGGGCAGCTATCACACATTTTCACACTCACTACCGTTCCGCTCGGCTGTGTCCCGTAGGGTACGCGCGCACGCTCGTGCCCGACCTTAAAGGGCCAGCGCACGTACATGAATTATATTACCATTTAGCCCCAATCACTCTGGACTATAAAAGGGGCCCTGCCCTTTCACTCCCTGCCTGAGTGTTGTTTGTAATTCCCATGTTAGTCTTAGCAAATGGTCCCTCAGTGTTATCCTGTTTTCAAGTGTTCCCGTGCTCTACTACCTGTTCCTGTATCCTGTGCTTTCTTGGTTCCTAGTCCTATTGAGTGTTGGAGACACGTTCTGTCATCGGTCATGCCTGCTGTCGTACACCACGCCTGATATCCTCCACCACATGTGGTATCCGCTGCCGTCTACAGTTCCATCTGTGCCTAGCCACTGCAACTGTCTGGACTATGCAGGTACCCTTGTGCTGGACTTTGTATTGATTGGGTACTCTGTTGTTTGGCCAGATACCTCCTCGCTATGGCGGTGCGGCATAGTGGGTCCACATTCCCACAGATTGTGACATATGATAATTAATGGAATCATATAGGTGATAGAATACAATTTGCTATGTTGATCCGCTTGCTTTGATACTAGTAAAACTATTCTAACAAACCCTCAGAAGAGGATTGACATCCACAGCAACTTGTGTATATGTGTCTCTTTTCCAGCGGCCATTGTCTTTGTTGAATTAGAATCACAGAGTGAACTAAACCAGATAGCCTTTGTCTATCATCTAAAAGCAAGACTACTCCAATATCATCAATATCAGATCAGTGGGGGTTTGACTTCCAGCACCCCCACCGATCAGCTGACTGAAGGGGCCGCCCGCGGCCTCTGCAGTGTTTACCAGGAACACTGCCGGACACTTCTGAAGTGGTTGTGCCTGGGATTGCATCTCAGTCCCATTCACTTGAATGCTATCCCAGGCACAGCCGCTACGATAGTGTACCGCCCCGTGCCTGAAAAACTGGGAAAAGGCTGAACAGCGGATATCAGATTGGTGCCGATCTAATATTGCTTACCTATCCCAAGGATAGGCCATCAATAAAAAATGCCCGGACAACCCATTTTTTAGTGATTATAGAACTCTTCAGGTTGTATAGATATATAGAATAGATAAAGTAGTAGTTGTGTGTGTGTGTGTGTGTGTGTGTCTTTTTATTTTTTTTTACATTAATTGTATCTTCCATGAATATTGTATTTGTGTATTTTACTGTGCTATTCTAACTCTTCTTGTATGTTAGAAACCATCTCTTTCTGTTGTACAGATTAGTCATGTTACAGTGGTGTCTTTTATCTGGCTTATCCCGGGCAGTCTTAGTATCCATTGCCTAAATCCAATTATCCTGGAACATTAGTCTCTAAACTGCCTTGCAGCTATGAGGTCAGATCTCCTTGCTGTGCTTAAGAGTCAGATATATTAAATCTCTAGCTTCAGTCCTAATCCCAATCTTTAATTGAAGTTATCACCAACATGTGGCAACTGCTTTACGCAGTTTTTAAAATGCCTAAAACTTAATCCACCAAGCCCTATTTACACTGGTGTGAACCTTATTTGATCAATGAATGAACATGGATGTAGTACTCGCATTTTGAAAAAAAATGTACATTCATTATTATGGCTTGAATATTGGACTTGCAAGGGCATTGAAATAGTAGAATCATATAAAGTAGTGGAGAGGAGACAGAATATAGCACTAGCTTCTAATACAGGTCAGATGAACTACTAATCTACTAGCTTTTAATACAGATCAGAGGTGCTTCTAGCTGCTAATACAGGTCAGAGGAGCTACTAGCTTGTGAAACAGGTCAGATATAATACAAGCACACTTGTTAATGCTACAAAGATCTCCAGTCACAACATTTACTTATCAGAATTACCCAGATATATTTTCCTTTCAAAAGTTGTATTCTGTACCATATTGGACATTGTAAAAATATTTAGCATCCATTCTTCCGAGATATGCGCATGTATATTTATATATATGCTGAGGCGTCCATGGCCGGGGGCCATCGGGTTCACTCACCTCCCGACGCCCACAGCCATGGATCTGTGAGCGCTGGCCCCATCTCCTTCTTAGGAGACGCTAGCGCTCACTTCTGCTCCGGTCCGCTGTGTCCCGTAGTGTGCGCGCGCACGCTCGTACCCGCTCTTAAAGGGCCAGCGCGCGCACATGAAAATCATCATCATCAACCCACATGATTTCCTGGTCTATAAGAAGGCCCCAGCCCTTCCGATCCCAGCCTGTGCATTGTTAGTTTATCCCAAATCTGTCTTGCAAATGGTCCCTCAGTGTTTCCCGTTTCAGTTGTTACCTGTGCCCTGTTCCTGTATCCCGTGCTGTGTCCTTGTTCCTGTGCCTACTAGAGTTGGAGTCGTGTCCTACTGCCCCTGCTGTCGTTTGCCACATCCAGTGTCTTCTGCCACGTCCCTTGTCTTCTGCCACATCCAAATGTCTACTGCCACATCCAAGTGTCTTCTGCCACATACAAGTGTCTTCTGCTACATCCAAGTGTCTTCTGCCATGTCTGGCGCAACCTGCTGCACCTACCACCATCCGTGCTGAAGCCACTGTCTGGACTAGTTCAGGTACCCGAGTGTTACGAACTGCTGTAGACTTTCGTATAGACTGAGACCTGGTCAGCTGCCTCTCCGCTACGGCGGAGCGGCCTAGTGGGTCCACATACCCTGTGATCGTGACACATGCATTGCTGAAGGTCATTTATAATGGACAGTGGAAGCTTTATGAAAATATGAATATGACATATTAACATGGCAAATGCTCTTCCTGTGGAGCTCCTTATCAAGACCCTAAAATCTGTTATTCTTGGATTAACAATTATCACTAGGGAATAAGAAATGTATCCCAACTTTGTATGTAGCAGGCATGAGGGAAAAACTTTATGGCCTTCTACTGTTATATTTGCATGTGTTGCATGCTTGTTATCCTGCGTGAATGTTGCCAGTCTTTGCGAACCTTGGTCGTCAACTCTGAATAGCATATTGTACTGTTCTTCTCTCTCACCGCCCAATGTACAAGTAAAGGCCCTTTTACACTAGGAAATTATCAGGCAGACAAGCGTTCATAGAACGCTCGTTTCCGAAAATTGCCCTGTGTAAACAGGGCAGCGATCAGCAGATGAATGAGCAAACACTCATTCATCTACTGATTGTATCGTTTCAAAAAGTAAAATATTATCATTGTTGGCAGCACATCTCCCTCTGTAAGCAGGGAGACGCGCTGCCATCATGATAATAATGTATGGGGACGAGCGATCCGAGTAACAACCATCCATAGCTCCGTGTGACAGGAGCAAACGAGCGCTAATTAATGAGCTGTCTCATTGATCGGTGCTCGCTGCACCCGCCAAAATTGGCCAGTGTAAGAGGACCTTAAATCATACACTTTGGCAGACATTGCCTCATAAAATACAATGGGATACTTTACTATACAATTGAATACTCTCACACAACTTTTTTTTGTATACTGTTTAATATGCTTTTTAGAAAAAAAAATAGTTTTAAACGAATAAGGAAAATATTCAATTGTTTTCCATGGGCAAAATGTATGAGAAACTGTGTCAATTGGGTATATCATTTTTTACACTACGTCAAGGAGAACCTTTTTAGCTAAGAGAAAAGTATAGGGCTTTATGCTATTATTTACACTGAAAAGTATACATAACAAATTTTTTATAATGGAAGTCAATGGGGCGACATATGGTAATGTCTGCCATATTTCGGCACACCTTTACATGTGTTTTGTTTTATTTATTTGACATAAACCAAGCTGATTTACATTTACAAGTTGTAAACAATTTACAATTAGTTAATCCCTTCAGGACACAGCCTGTTTTGGCCTTGAGGACGAAGCCGATTTTTTTCAAATCTGACGTGTTACCTTATGTAGTAATAACTTGAGAATACTCTTACCTATTCAAGTGATTCTGGGATTGTTTTCTCGTGACATATTGTACTTTATGATAGTAAAAAAATTGATCGATAAATTCAATATTTATGTGTGAAAAACACCAAAGTTTTTAGAAAATGTGCAAAAATTTGCATTTTTCGAAATTTAAATGTATCTGCTTGTAAGACAGACAGTAATACCACACAAAATAATTAGTATTTCATATATCCCTTTTGTGGACTTTATGTTTGCATAGTTTTTTGAACATTCTTTTATTTTTCCAGGACATTGCAAGGCTTAGAACTTTAGCAGCAATTTCTCATATTTTCAAGAAAATGTTATGAAGTGGCTTTGAGGGCCTTATACATTAGAAAGTCCCCATAAATCCCGCCATTTTGAAAACTGCACCCCTCAAAGTATCCAAAACAGCATTCAGAATGTGTTTTAACCCAATAGGCGTTTCTCAGGAATTAAAGCGCAGTAGAGGTGAAATTTACAAATTTCATTTTTTTTTGCCAAAATTCATTTGTAATACAGTTTTTTTCGGTAACATAGAAGGTTTTACCCGAGAAATGCAACTCAATATTTCTCAGATTGTGCAGTTTTTAGAAATATCAAACATGTGGCCCTAGTGTGTTAATGAACTAAAAAACAGGCCTCAGAAGTGGATTTCGGGGCCTCCTTTTTTTAAATATATTTTAGGCACCATGTCAGGTTTGAAGAGGTCTTGTGGTGCCAAAACAGTAAAAACAAAAGTGTACTCATTTTGGAAACTACACCCCTCAATGAATTTATTTAGGGGTATAGTTAGGATTTTGACCCAACAGTTTTTTTTGCTAAATGTATTTTGCAAATATGTGAAGATGAAAATCTACTTTTTTTCTGAAAAAACATAGACATTTTTAATTTTCACAGGGAATAAAGGAGAAATATCACCCGAGCATTTGTAAAACAATTTCTCCCGATTACGGCAATACCCCAAATGTTGAGATAAATTTCTGTTTGGACCCACAGCTTAGAATGGAAGGAACAATATTTGGCATTTGGCCATGTCGCATTTGCAAAGCCCCTGAGGGACCAAAACGGTGGAAACCTCCAAAAAGTGATCCCATTTGGGAAACTACACCACTTAAGGAATCTATCTAGGGGTATAATGAGCATTTAGCATTTGCAGAATTTATTAGAATTAGGCCATGAAAATTAATATCAACATTATTTCCACTAAAATGTTGCATTTTTTAATTTTCACAAAGAATAAAGGAGGAAAAAGCCCCCCCAACAATTGTAAAGCAATTTCTAGTGAGTACGGCTATATCACACATGTGGTCATAACTGTTTTTTTATTAGAAATTAATTAACCCTTTCTGGACTGATCAATTTTTTTGCTTTTTTATTTTCATTTTTCACACCCCGCCTTCCAAGTGTCATAACGTGTTTTTTTTCCTGTCAATAGAGTCATGTGAGTGCTTATTTCTTGTGGGAGGAGTTGTATTTTCTATTGACACCATTTAAAGTACCATATAATGTTGTACTGGGAAACTGAAATAAAATTCTTTCCAGGCTGAAACTGGAAAAAACTGTGAATCTTCCATTGTTTTTTGGATTTGTTTTTACTGCTTTCACCGTGCAGTAAAAACAACAACTTACATTTTTTCTGAGACTCAATACAATTACGGTGATACCAAATTAATATTTATTTTTTTACATTTTACTACTTTTGCAAAGTAAAAACGATTTGTTAAAAAAATTAATTGTTTTGTTACACCACATTCCGAGAGGCATTACTTTTTTTTTTTTAATTTTTTGGTCGATTGAGCGGTGTGAGGGCTTATTTTTTGCCAGACGAGCTGTCATTTTTATTGGTACCATTTTTGGGTACATGCGATTTTTTTATCACTTTTTATTCCATTTTTTGGCAAGCAATGTGACCAAAAACCATCAATTCTGACAATGTTTTTTATTCATTTTTTTTTACAGCGTTCACCCTGGGCTATAAATGCCAATTTTACTTTATTCTACAGGTCGATACGATTATGGCGATACCATATGTATATAGTTTTAGCATTTGTGCAATAAAAGCACTTTTTTATAAAGTAATACATTTTCTTTGTCACCAAATTCTTAGAGCCATAACTTTTTTATTTTTCAGTCAAAAAGCTGTGCAAGGTCTTCTTTTTTGCGGGGCGGGTTGTAGATTTAATTGGTACTATTGTGGGGTACATGCGACTTTTGGATCACTTTTTATTTTATATTTTTGGAGGGGTGGTGACCAAAAAGCAGTGATTCTGACATTGTTTTTTACTTATTTTTTTTGCGATCTTCATCGTGCGGAAAACATAACATTATAGTTTTATAGCTTGGGTCTTTACGAACGCAGTGATACCAAATATGTGTACTTTTTTAACGTGTTCATTTTTTTCCTATAATAAATGACTTATTACAGGAAAAAAAAGCATTTTCTGTTTATGCAACTTCTAACTTTTATTTTTACACTTTTTTAAAAAAAAATTATTATCTTTTCTTTAACTTTTTTTACTTGTCCCACTAGGGGACCACAAGACTTGCATCTCTGATCACTGCTAGAATACATTATACTACCTACGTAGTGTAATGTGTTCTAACTGTTATTGTGACGTGACAGTCACTCTGACAGGAAGCCTATGAGGACCAGCCTCAGGCTGGTTCTCATATCATTCTGTACATGGCAGCCCGGAGACTATTGTCTGGTGTGTGGTTGCCATGGGTACCATCACCAGTCCACGTGATTTCATGTGGGGGCTGGCAATCTGCGCGAACATCCTTAAATGAGGCGATCGTAATCGACCGCCACATCTAAGGGGTTAACTGCCAAAATCAGCGTCGATGGGCCGCTGATCGGCAATAGGGAATGCAGGGAAGACGCCCTGCACAATTAACCGCCGCTGCGATGTAGCGCTGCGGTTAACTGTCAAAGTACAGACGTAACTGCACGTCAAGGTGCGCGAAGTTACTGCTCACCTTGACGTGCAGTTACGTCAAAGTGCGGGAAGGGATTAATAACCGGGCCTAAAAAGGCCTTAATGACCAGCTAAATTTTTCTGTTTTTGCCTCTCTGCATTTCAGCAGCCATAACTTTATTTTTTAATTTACGTGGCTATATGAGTACTTGTTTTATGTGGGAGAAATAGTATTTTTTTTTCACGCAGCTTGGGGATAGAAAAAAAATATTTTTACGCCGTGAATATAGGAAAAAGCGATTCTCGGCATCGTATTTCTTAATTTTTTGTCACGATAATGTTTCACACTCAATAACATGTTAGATTAATTCTTCAGGTTATTACAGTCGTTTTATTTATGCAAAATAATGACACTTTTTTTGGGACATTTTTTTATTTGTATATTTCTTTGTTCCGTTTTTTTTAAATCTCATTAAGGGATAACTTTACTTACAAATTTATTTTGTACTTATAACGTATTAGCATACTCCTGTATACTCACGATAATCACTATGACAAAGCCTGCTGTTAGGGCAGCACGTAGTGTGCCCTACCAGCAGGCAAACTGAACAGACACAACTGGGGTCCTTTCTAGGTCCCAGGGCTGACTACAGAGGGATTGCTGGTCTTTGATCAAGTCCTCAGGTTTCCTATGACGAGATCAAAGAGGGGAGTTCCCTTTGATCATGCAGCGGTCACGGACCGCAGCAATCAAAGAATTAAACAACTGGGGTTGGAATGTTTTCCGACCCCAGCTGTATTCAGCAGGCTGCTCTAAGATCAGGAGCTGTTAGTTACAGCTCCTGCTTAGAGGATGAGCTCACAGGAGCGCTCATCAGCCTCTTCTACAGCGGCGCCACAAGACGACGCTGTAGACTAAGCACCTGCACCGCCTGCCATCAAAAGACGGTGGGTGGTCGTTAAGGGGTTAATAATGAAAGGGGTAAAAGTTAACTCTTGTGTCTAAAATATGAAAAAATAGCCCATACATTTGCAATACGGTATATACATTTTTGGCACAAATACAGACATATCCCATAAGTTTCTATGGGGCAAATGTTCATTAATTTTTTTTTCTTGTTTTCGACTGGATCCTGTTTTTAAAGTGCACAGTAAAAGATGGTCTGCTACATTTGATGTCCAATTAAAAAACAGGATCTGGAACATCCGGCTCACCATATGGTACACTAGGACAGAATACCTGCATATTATGGCATGCCTTTTTCTCACGGATTCTGTGAGAAAAGAAAAACTCTTTGTGCCTCTGTATAAAAATGGAGGCACAGAGAGTTACAGAATGGGCCCATAGCAATCTATGGGTTTTGTATTATGCATCCTTACATGATTACCTGTGTGCAAAATGATACAATAAATAAAAAACAGCATGGAAAAACTGCATCAAAATGTAAAGTGTGAGCTGGACCTTTGGCCAGAGATCAGAGCCGAAGCTAAGAATAACACAATGTAGTGAAATTAGAACCAAAACATATGGTCGGGTATATCTCTAGCATTAATGCAAATAGAAACTTTCACATGAAATTGCCTCATTATTATTCATTGACAAAGCTATTATTTTTTAAGTTTAAATGCACATATGATTAAGCTAATGTTCCACAATCTGATGGAATTCAAAATGCCTCATTATAAAGTATATCTATAAAATTATTAAAAGCAAATCTTTTGTGAATGTTTTATAAAAATACTAGTAGCAATGTAATAGATGTTCAGCTTAAAGCTGGTAGTACAGTTGTAGAATAACCAAGCTGTTTGTTTTTTCCCACTTGTATTATTGAAGTGAAGCACGGTAGATGGGTTACATTGGTCAAAGTCATTGTGTCAAGGGTATATTGTATAACAAAAAATTTAGCTAAAGATAGTTATGATATAAAGATAGCATAAGTCATGAATAATAAGATACACTTTTATTTGTCACCACTTATGTGGCCTCTAATCTAGCACTCTTGCACCCCTTCAAATCATCCTCAGCTATGCTGCCCGATTAATCCACTTCTCCTGTTATTCCACCTCTGCCTCTCCTCTCTCCCTTCACTGGCTACCCGTTGCCTAGCATATTCAGTTCAAAATATTAACAATGACGATTAGGGCATTCCACAACCTGTGCCCTCCATACATCTCTGCCCTAATCTCCCTATACCTCCCCACATGTAATCTCTGATCCTAACGACACTTCTTTCCTTGTGCTACTTTCGTTTGCTCCTTACAACATTGTCTCCAATATTTCCCCTATGCATCCCCCATACTTAAGAACATGCAACCCCAAGACATCAAACTCTTTCCCTCCATCCAAACCTTTAAGAGCAACCTGAAAACCCACCTCTTCGCAAAAGCTTTCAAACTACAATACCCATGCTACCACTACACTAACGGATAACCATCTTCTACTTTAACCTACTGTCTCCTTCCCCCTTCCTTTGTAGATCATAAACCCTCATGGGCAGGGTCCTCTCTCCTTCTGAACCATGATAGGCTTAGGTATATGTCCCCAGCAGACAGTACCACTCATGATAGGCTTAGATACATGGTCCCAACAGACAGTATCACACATGATAGACTTAGGGCTCATTCAGCGTGAATATCGTCCGTGTGCTGTGCGTTGAAACAACGCACAGCACATGGACCCATTGATTTCAATGGGACTATTCACACATGCGTGAGTTTTCACACAGCGCGTGTCCGCTGCGTGAAACTCACTGCATGTCCTATATTGGTGCACTTCACACACCTAATCGCCCATTGAAGTCAATGGGTGCGTCAATGGGTACGCATCAATTACACTGAAAAAAAAATTCTTGCAAGTACAGGAAAAACACATAGCACAGGCAAAGCACACTTATGCAAAACGCAACCCACACGACCAGATTTATGTGCGTTTTTTATGGATGTAAATCTGTTACGCTCATGTGAATGTAGCCTTAGATACAGGGCCCCAGCAGTTAGTATCCTTGTACTAACCCTCAGGGGCAAATTTGGCATTTCTGGGGCCCCAAGCAAAGTTATGTCTCGGGGCTCTAATCAAAGACACCTATAGAGCGTTCCCCACACAATGCCCCCTGTATATAGTGTCCCTACCTGCCTGTATCAGTGGTTCCACACAGTCCCCCTGCCATACATCCCCCTTGACAGTGCCATGCACTCCCCTGTAGGTAGTCCTACATACCCACCTTGTCTCAGCAGACTATTATAAATGATAAGCTTAGATACATGGCCCCAGTAGACAGTATCACACGTAATAGGTTTAGATACATAGCCCAACAGACAGTATCATACATGATAGGATTAGATATAGGGCCCAGCTCGGTGACATTGTGGCTCCATCGCTGGACCCAGAAAAGGTAAGTATAAGACTTGCTTTGCTGATGTACGTATGTGTTACAAATTTTTTGGTTGTATTTGTGTTTTTTTACAGGTTCAGTTGATGGACTACGTCGGATTTGAGGACTACTTCGATTACGGATTTTTTATTCTCAATAAAATGGTTAATGAGGGTTGTGTGGGGTTTTTTTATTTCAATAAAATATATTTTTTCTATGTCTTTGTATTTTCATTTAAACTTTATGACTAACGCTTTAGTAATGGCCGCTGGCTGATTGACAGAATCCATTACTAAGGCGGAGCTTTATATTAGCCGGGGCAGAGGCTAACACTAACCCCCATTATTAACACGATACCCACCGCCACCGGGGGTACCGGGAAGAGCTGGGTAAGATCCAGTACCCGACCATCTGCAGTGATGGTCGGGCACTGGGGCGGCCGCAGGCTGGTACTATTACGCTGGGAAAGGCCAAAAATAGTGGCTGTTCCCACCCTGGTAATGCTCGCCTGCTGCTGCTGTGTTGTATCTGGCTATTACCCAATAGTAACACATGTGGTAGGCTTAGCTACAGGGCCCATGTGTGATATTGTCTGTTAGACCATGTATCAGTGCCTACCACAAGGCAGGCTTAGATACAGGACCCCAGCAGACAGTAATCTTATACTTAACCAATATGGAGGACAGCCTAAATACCCCTCTATAAAGAAACTAAATAGATATCAGTAGGTCATATATAATATATTATATGGGGGGAGGGCATATATTAAAAAACGCCCATGACTATGGGTGACGTCAGCGGTGACTCATAACATAATCAGAATAAAAACCTAAAAATAGAGTCAAAACCATGCTTATACTGATAAAATATATAATTTTATTGGTACCAAATATAAAAAACACACACATTAAAATCAAAGATGATTACCACAGTGTGAAGCAGATGAGGCCAGACAGTTGACAATAGTTGGATAAATAAACATATGGGTTTTGGAAGTATCATGAGTAAGGCTTGGAGTAACTGCAACCATGAAAGCACATTCAGTGCTCTACATAGTGTATGAAATATATAAACCCAGGAGACATGTAATGTATTCTAGATAATATGCAGAGTCCCAGGTTTGAGTAATCATTTGAAGGCAAAGATGCAGTCAGTACCAGACCCAAACAAATTGTTACATAAAAAGTATATGTGGATATATAGTATAAGCAACTTACCCATAGATTTGTGCTGTCTGGCGTCACACCCAACGTACGTTTCGGCTGAAAGCCTTCATCTGGGGGTGGTGCCAGAGAGTATGAGGGAGGTATTTATGTGACCAGCCACCAATCACAAGTGTGATCAGCTAACCAATTTCATCAGTAACAGCTGATGAAATGGATGTGACACATCCGGAGCAAAACAAAAAGTAAGAGGCCGACAAAGAAATACCCCAAGTGTCATGCATGTAAGGCTGGATTCACACGAGGTCATTACGTCCGTAATTGACGGACGTATTTCGGCCGCAAGTCCCGGACCGAACACAGTGCAGGGAGCCGGGCTTCTAGCATCATACTTATGTACGATGCTAGGAGTCCCTGCCTCGCTGCCGGACAACTGTCCCGTACTGAAAACATGATTACATGCCCTGCAGTGTGTTCGGTCCGGGACTTGCGGCCAAAATACGTCCGTCAATTACGGATGTAATGACCTCGTGTGAACCCAGCCTAACACACCACATTGTTCAAAAGCGTTCCTGTGGTGTGTGAATGCGCGAACACCACTCTGATACACGTGACCAGCATATATGTATATAGTTGATTCGTGGGAGTAATATATTATATCACCAATAGTTGATTCAAAAATATACAAACAGAGACAAGTATCGTAACACATCATGGAATATATATTCATCAGTACAATAGCATCAAATGATAAGAGTAATCTTCCCCTATCCTTTCCCTATTCAATTACAATATATTGTTACATAAATAGAGCATGTATTAGACATACAATATGGGGAGAAAAAAAAAATATTGAATTTTTTTAATATAAAAAACGCGCATAAAAAAACACACATAACTAATAAAACTTTTTGGAATAAAAAAATATAAGAAAATATGATAATAATACATAATAGAAATAAATAAGGAATAAGGAATAAAGAGGAGTTCCAGATCCAAATGACACAGGCATGAGCTCAGTATAGTCAGTACGGTGCCAACCAGGGAAGTAAACTAATATATTCAAGAAATGAAAAAAAAACAGTCAAGAAAAAAGAAAAAGGATATAAGTATCAAAGGAAAGAAAGACAGAAAGAAAAAGAAAAAGGTGAGAATAACCTCTGGAAGAAACAGGCACTCGGCTCAGCACAAGTATAGAAAAAAATATCAATTTATTATCAAAATTTGTTAAAGGAAACAAGGTAGCACGAATTGCAATTCCTTGTATAAACAGCAAAAATGAAACAACACAAAAAACAAACACATACATAAATATACAAACATAAAGGACGTCACATACCCGGGTCAACAGTAAATAAATAAATTAAGGTAAGTATAAATATATATGTTATATATACACACATATATATAAACCAAAAAATGAGAATATAACAAGTGTAAAAAATATACTATATATACCACGTGCTTTTCTGTTTACAAACATCCAAATGGCGTGTCATAATGATGGCGGCTGCGCAAAAAGCACACAGCCGCGCATCATATGATGCTGCCACATGGAGCTGTTAAGTGGCTTTTGCGCACGCAAAATGACGCGTTTTTGCGTGCGCAAAAACGCCACGCTCGTGTGAATCCAGCCTAAAGGCTTATTCAGATGAACGTGTATGTAGTCCATCCTTTTAACGGCCGTCACAGGGCTGCATGTATTTCTATGGGGCTATTCACACTGCCGTTGTTTTAACGAACCATGTAAAGGGCTCGTGAAAAAATAGGACATGTCCTATTTTTGTCCATTTTCACGGATCCCTCGATAGATTAAAGTCTATGAGGGATCCGTGAAAGCGGGTGCAATTTGGACGTGAAAAACAGCCATTTTTCACGTCCAAGTATACACTCGTTTGTCTGAATAAGCCCTAAAAGTGAGGTAATAGAAGGGAAGTACTATCACCTGTCACTTATAAAAGATAGCCAAGGGTAAAGGTACACTTCTACCACATTATAATATAAAATAGTAGAAAATATTGGAAATCAAAAACAAAAACAAAAGGTAAGTTTCTGTGCAAATCTGTAGTGAATATTCAGTGTAGAGAGTAAGGCCTTATTCACACGGACATGTCCATTTTGCACGCGCAAAAAACGTTGAAATTTGCGCGCGCAAAATGTTGATGTGGCATCAGCATATGGTGCGCGGCTGCGTGGTTTTCGCGCAGCCGGCATCATTATGACACTCTGGTTTTATGTTTACAAACAGAAAAGCACGTGGTGCTTTTCTGTTTTCATTCATTGATTTTACTACTGTTGCGCGAATCACGCGCGGCACCCGGAAGTGCTTCCGTGTGCCGAGCACAATTTGACTTCAATGGGTGCGTGCTGCGCGAAATATAGGACAAGTCGTGAGTTTTACACAGCGCACATACGCTGCGTGAAATTCACTGAAGTCTGAACGGCCCCATTCATTAACATAGGTCCGTTTGACCTTAAGGGTATGTGCACACACACTAATTACGTCCGTAATTGACGGACGTATTTCGGCCGCAAGTCCCGGGCCGAACACAGTGGAGGGAGCCGGGCTCCTAGCATCATAGTTATGTACGATGCTAGGAGTCCCTGCCTCTCTGCAGGACAACTGTCCCGTACTGTAATCATGTTTTCAGTATGGGACAGTTGTCCTGCAGAGGCAGGGACTTCTAGCATCGTACATAAGTATGATGCTAGGAGCCCGGCTCCCTGCAGTGTGTTCGGTCCGGGACTTGCGGCCGAAATACGTCCGTCAATTACGGACGTAATTAGTGTGTGTGCACATACCCTAATAGGGTCCATCGGGCTTCTGGTATTTTTGACAGCAGGTATAGTGCTGTATACTGCACTATTCTTGCCATTAAAAACTGAAACAGAAGGCTTGATGGAAAGCCTTGCCAAACTCAGTGGTGCAAATGTGAATAAAGCCTAAAAATAACTTAGCAATATAATATGTCTGTCATAATAATTCAAGTATACAGACGCTAAAGTATCAAACAAAACACACATTGTATTTTATATGAAAATAATTTGTTTATGATGAAAGCACATACATTTTACCTTTCATTTTCCAATATTCTTTCATTCATTATACTGTATAGAATACTGCCCATTTAAAGTCTTTGTTAATATACTCTTCAAAATGGAAAACTCAATTCAACATTGACAAAGGACGTTACATTATAGCATATTACCTCAGGTGAAAAAAATATTAGACGTCTTCTATAAACTTACAAAGTACTGCATAAAGTTCATGCTGTGCCATCTGCTCAGGAGGACTTCTTGCAAACTTTGCAGAACATCTCCATCATTCACGCTCACACAGGGGACTGTCATATCATTAAGCATTTGGTGTCAGCAATTCAGGTGTTGCAGTTTTTTTCTGATCTTTTCCAGGCTACTTATCCATGAAGGGTATGTGCGAGGAAAACAGGAAACATCTGAAAACATATTGTCAATGTAGTGAATGAATAATAATAGGAGGTCAGCAGAGCATTTCAGCAGCCTTGAAAAGTTCAGCCCATAATAAACTTCTTTGGGTGGATTTACATGCGGCAGATTTGGTTGCAGAAATTCCTGCGACTGAAAATGGTTCTGAATGGAACTTGCAGAAATCCATGTGCTTGCTGAAGGAACATCAAATGAATGTTTACAAACATCCAAACGGAGTGTCATAATGATGGCGGCTGCGCGAAAATCACGCAGCCGCACATCCTATCTGATGACACACGGAGCTGTTAAATGCCTTTTGCAAAAACGCACACACTCGTATAAATCCGCCCTTATAGATATTGGAATTGATAGAATAACTGCCTGAAAATAAAAATATTTTTTGAGTGTAAGGGCACGTTCAGACGTTGCAGAGTTTTTCTGCTGCAAATGTTGATGCAGATTTGGGGCAATTACGCAACGAATCTGCACCAACTTTTGCATATTTGACAGGTAATTCAGACGTTGCAGATATCACAGCGGACTTGCCACAGATTTCAGTTTTTGCATTGCAAAGGCTGAAATCCGCAGTGAAATTCCTTTTCTTCTCCGCAACAGACAGTGCATGCTGCAGACTGAAAATTCCGCACGGCAGCCTATGTTCCGCAGAGGAGTTTTCCACAACGTCTGAACAATCTTGCCTAAAAATGTATAGAAACAAATGTAAAAAACGGCCGCTGGAGAATTCCGCTGTGGACTCTCACATGTGTGAATGTGCCCTTAGAGTATGCGGCTTATTTTCGGGCATTTTTCGGGCTGTAAACGGCCAAAAAATCGGAAGCAGAACGTTCTGTTCCGAGGGGCCGTTTTTTTACGGGGCCGTTTTGAAAAACGGCCATGTAAAAAGACAGTCGTGAAAAAGAAGTGCAGGTCACTTCCTGGGACGTTTTTGGAGCCGTTTTTAATTGACTATAGAAAACAGCTCCAAAAACGTCCGTAAAAACACCGCAAAAAAAGCAGCGAAAATCGTGAGTGGCTTAAAAAACGTCTGAAAATCAGGAGCTGTTTTCCCTTGACTTTTTGACAAGGGCTTGTCCACAGATAGCGGAATTGCGGACGGAAAATACTCAGCAGAATACAGTAGCAGCAAAGTGGGTGAGATTAAGGGCAAAGCCACACGTGGCGGAATTGCTCTTGAATTCCGCTGCGGACACTCCGCAGCGTTAATCCGCAGCGGAGCCGTTTCTCCATTGCCTTCCACTTCTTTTTAGTAGGCTTCGTTTAGACAAGGCTGAAAATTCCGCTGCGGAGCATAGGCTGCGGTGCGGAATTTGGTGTCCGCAGCATACAATGGATGTTGCGGACCAGTGGCGGACTGGTTGCGGACTCATGGCGGAAGTTCTCCATTGACTTCAATGGAGATTCTAAATTCTGCAATGAAGTCTGCAGCTGTCATGCACATGTTATGTGTGCTGCGGATGCGTCTTGCTTTTTTGACATGACATTTCTTCATTCTGGCTGGACCTATGTATTTCTAGGTCTACAGCCAGACTGAGGAAGTCAATGGGGCTCCCGTAATTACGGGAGCGTTGCTAGGCGACGTCAGTAAATAGTCACTGTCCAGGGTGCTGAAAGAGTTAAGCGATCGGCAGTAACTGTTTCTGCACCCTGGACAGTGACTACCGATCCCAATATACAGCAACCTGTAAAAAAAATAGAAGTTCATACTTACCGAGAACTCCCTGCTTCTGTCTCCAGTCCGGCTTCCCAGGATGACGTTTCAGTCTAAGTGACGGCTGCAGCCAATCACAGGCTGCAGCGGTCACATGGACTGCCGCGTCATCCAGGGAGGTCGGGCTGGATGCCGAAAGAGGGACGCATCACCAAGACAACGGCCGGTAAGTATGAAATTATTTTACTTTCCTGCACTGATAGAGAGAAGGGAAGCACTTTTACCGCAGTCTGCAGCAGCTAGTCCGCATCAATTTACTGCACATTTTGGGCAGATCCGCCGCAGAATCTGCAACGCAGATTCTGTGCGGCATTGATGCGGACAGTTGCGGAGGAAATCCGCCACGTGTGGGCATGCCCTTAAGGGTATGTGCACACGATGAGAGGCTTTTACGGCTGAAATGACAGACTGTTTTCAGGAGAAAACATCTGCCTCGTTTCAGCCGTAAAAGCTCCTCCTCGTATTATGCGAGGCGTCTGTGACGCTCGTAAATCTTGAGCTGTGCTTCATTGAGTTCAATGAAGAACGGCTCAAATTACGTTGCAAAGAAGTGCCCTGCACGTGCGTCTGCACAGTACGTCGGCAACCCCATTCAGATGAATGGGCAGATGTTTGCCGACGTATTGTAGCCCTATTTTCAGGCGTAAATCGAGGCATAATACGTCTCGTTTATGCCTGAAAATAGGTCGTGTGAACCCAGCCTTAAAGGGACACTGTCACTAGTTTATCAATTCCCTATCTGTAACAAATCTCATCCACACGCTGCGTAAAATTTCCGACCAGAAATTGACCTGCGGTGCGTATTTTTCATACCGCACATGTAAATTCCTGCAGAACGTGGACTAGATTGCTGCGTTTTTCAGAGGAGATGTCACCATCTCCCAACATCGAGAAAAATGCCGCAAAATCTGCACCATTTTCTGCAGTAAAAACATTTTTTCTGCAGCGGAAATCCTTCTAGTTTCTGCAAAATTGCTTCAGAAACTAACCCTATTTCCAACTAGTGTACATACCAACTGGATCATGTAAAAGCTAATGTACTGTAGTCCAGTAAAACTCACCTAGATTTCTTCCAATTAAAGTAATGCACTATTGATGCCTTTACTGTACATTAGAATCCATTGGTGGGTATTCCAATCTACCCAATAGATACTACGCTATGTGTTTCCTGGATAACTGAAACAAGCATAGACTTCATTTTTGTCATTCTGAAAAAGTAAAAGGGTTTTATGGCAGGATCTGTGTGATGTAGTTTTGATGCAGTTTTTGGGTCAGTTTTTTTTTTTTTTTACCAAAAACAAAAGTTGATACAAAAGAAAGGAGGAGCATCAGTCTTCCCTTTATACGGTCCTTATTTTTGGATCCACTTCTGGTTTTGGCTCAAAAAAATGTATCCAAAAACTGCATCAAAATTGTGTGTGTGATCCTGGACTAAGGGCTTGTTCAGACGTGGCGGAATTCCTGTTGAATTCCGCTGCGGACCGTCCGCAGCGGAAATCTGCAGCAGCCGTTTTTTCCATTGTTTTCTATGCCTCTTTAGGTAACTTAGTTCAGATGTTGCAGAAAATTACAGTGCAGAATTTAGGCTGCGGTGCAGAATTTTCATTCCGCAGCATCCATGGCCGCCAGCGGAGAAGCAGGGGATTTTCACTGCAGATTTCAGCCTTTGCAATGCCAAGGCTGAAATCTTCTGCAAGTCCGCTATGATATCTGCAATGTCTGAATTACTTGTCAAATATGCAAATCTTGACTCAGATTCGATGCGTAACTGCTGCGCATTTGCAGCAACATTTGCAAGGGAAAAATTCTTCCATGTCTGAACATGTCCTAAAGGAGACTTACCAGAAATTAATATTTTTCTTTTCCAGATACAGTGCCACTCTTGTCCATGGGCTTTGTCTGCTATTGCAGCTTGAATCCATGGATATGATCACTTACAGAAGTTACAGTACTAAAGGCTAAAAAGAGAGTTTAATAAAAATGTCTTCTTCTGATATCGGTGGATTGCAATGACCAAATATAAAAATGTTTACATCCTGCCTGGCTTAACCCTTTAGTGATCAGTATATTTTAGGCCTTAATGATAAGGCAATTTTTTACGTATTTCCATCGTCGCATTAAAAGCTATATTTATTTTATCTTTCCATCGACGTAGCTGTATGAGGACTTCTGGATTTTGCTGGACAAGTTTTATTTTTTAATAGCACCATTTTGGGGCACATATAATTAATTTAACTTTTATTAACTTTTTAGGGCGGTAATGGAAAAAAACTGAAATTTCGCCATTCTTTTTTGCAACTTAAGGCCTGATTTACACGAGCGTGTGCGTTTTTCGCACGCAAAAAATGTGGCGTTTTGCGTGCGCAAAAGGCACTTAACAGCTGCGTGTGTCATCAGTGTATGATGCGCGACTGCGAGATTTTCTCGCAGCCGCCATCATTTTGACACTCCGTTTGGATGTTTGTAAACAGAAAAGCACGTGGTGCTTTACATTCAGAGAATGACAGCTGTTGCGCGAACCACACAGTTCGCACGGAAGTGCTTCCGTGCGACCTGCGTGGTTTTCACGCACCCATTGACTTCAATGGGTGTGTAATGTGCAAAAAACGCAGAAATATAGAACATGTCGTGAGTTTTACGCAGCGGACTCACGCTGCGCAAAACTCACGGACTGTCTGCACTGCCCCATAGCCTAATATAGGTGCGTACGACACGCGTGAAAAGCTAAATAATGCCTAAAGGGAAGGTGTCATGAATTTTTTTTATTTTTTTTATAATATTGCTTTTAGTATGATATTAAAATACATTTTATTTATTTGTGGTGTTGTGTTGTACTTTTTACTTTTTTCTTACTTTTACTTCTCTATGGGGGCTGCCATTTTTATTTTCATCTCTGCATGCGCCGCTCCCACATAGACCAAAACGAAGCTCGTTAGCAGAGCGAAATCCGGCGCCATTTTCATGTGGACCGGAAGCTGCTGCCGGACAGTCAGATGACGACTTCCGGCCGCGGCTTCCGGCCATATGTTCAAGGAAGCGAAGACGCAAGGTATAGGAGCGGAGGCGGCAGCAGCGGCAGGAGCAGGTAATTTATGTTCGTGTGTGTGATGTGTGTATTATGTTCATGTGTGTTCGTGTTATACTGTCTGCTGAATATGTTATACTGTCTGCTGAATCCTGTATCTAATCCTCCTACACTGTGCATTCGCTCAGAAAATGGCGGCACACAGTGTAGGAGATTTGAAGATTCAACCCCCTCCTTCTCCTGGCACTAGCCAGAATAAGGGAGGGGGGATTGTGTGAGGACACTAGAGCGAGTGTGTCTACCCCAAATTTGCAGCATAAAGCAATGAGGTTGCTTTACCACATTGATCATGCTGCAATTTTGGGAACTGCTCCCTCTAGTGACCAGCACATGGAAATGTTATGAATTAGAATCTAATTTATAATATTTCCTGACTTGTGAAAAAAATTAAAACAATGTGCAATCACTTAAATAATAATTGTTTAACAAAAAAAAAAAATTCTAGCAATACATTCCCTTTCAATTTACACCATTTACACCATTTACAACTATAATAACTTTATTGTTACAATTGCAGCAATACCAAATTTATACAGGTTTTTTTATGTTTTACTACTTTTACACAATAAACACTTTTTTTTCAAAATTGTTTGTTTTTGTGTTGTCATATTCTAAGACCCATTTTATTTTCTACCCACATAAGGGCCTTTTTTTTTTGTGGGACAACTTGTAGTTTTTATTGGTACCATTTATTTGGAGTACATACGACTTTTTTGTCTTTTTATAATAAAGCATTTTATAAGCAGAAAAACTGGGTTTTAATTTTTTTATAAACTTGATTAAACTGTTTTTAATTTTTAATTTTAGTTTGACTAGGTGTTTTCACTATACAATCATTTGATCGCTTTTATAATACACTGCAATACTTCTGTATTGCAGTGTATTATTGCCTGTCAGTGTAAGGCCTCATTTACACGAGCGTATTATACGCGCGTGCGACGCGCGTGCTTTTCACGCGTGTCGTACGCACCTATAATAGTCTATGGGGCTGTTTAGACGATGCGTGAATTTTGCGCTGCGTGAGTGCGTTGCGTAAAACTCACGACATGTTCTATATTCTTGCGTTTTTCACGCAACACGCACCCATTGACTTCAATGGGTGCGTGAAAACAACGCATGCCACACGGACGGTCCTGCGTTGCATGCGCGAAAATCACGCAAGAGCTGTCAAACTCCTGAATGTAAACAGAAAAGCACCACGTGCTTTTCTGTTTACAAACATCCAAACGGAGTGTCAAATTCGAGATGAGCGCACCGAACTTCACCGGGTTCGGCCAAACTCGTTTTGACCGAAACCGGTAAAAAATGTTCGGGTACGCGACGTCAGGAGACAGTCACTGTCCACGGTGCTGAAAGCGTTAAACTGGTTCAGCACCATGGACAGTGACTTCCGCTCCGAAAATCCATGAACCTGTAAAAAAAAAAAGACGTTCTGACTTACCGATAACTCCGGTCCGACCTCCCGGGATGACAGTTTAGTCCAAGTGACAGCTGCAGCCAATCACAGGCCAAGCACAGGCTGCAGCCAATCACAGGCTGCAGCGGTCTCATGGACTGCGGCGTCATCCTGGGAGGTGGGGCCGGATGACAAGAGAGGGACGCGTCACCAAGGCAACGGCCGGGAGCCCGGACTGGGGGAAGCAGGAAGTTCTTGGTAAGTATGAAATTTTTTTTTTATTCACAGGTTGGTGTATATTGTGTTCGGCATTCACTGTCGAGGGTGCTGAAAGAGTTACTGCCGATCAGTTAGCTCTTTCAGCACCTTGGACAGTGACGGGCGTCGACTAGCCTCATCTCTATGATGGCGGCTGCGAGAAAATCACGCAGCCGTTCATCATACACGGATGACACACGGAGCTGCCAAGTGCCTTTTGCGCGCGCAAAACGCAGCGTTTTTTGCGCGCGCAAAACGCACACGCTCGTGTAAATCAGGCCTAAAACTGACAGGCACCTGTTAGGCCATGCCTCTGGCATGTCCTAGCAGGCATTCACTAAAGGCAGACATCGGGGCCATTGCTAGGTCCCCAGATACCATAAAAACCATTGGCACACCCGGGATTGCATTGCACCGATGGGGTGAGAGAGTGAGCCCCCTCCCTTTCAAATCACTTAGATGCGACTGTCGTATTGACAGCCGCATCTAAGGGGTTAAAAGGGAGGGGTCGATGCTGAATTCGAGCAGGTGCCCAGCTGTCTTAGGCTTATGTTACAGCGCCACCTTTCCACGGCAATGGGGCATAAGTACCCTTAACGGCCGCCGTGAAAACACGTATGGGCGGTCATTAAGGTGTTAAATAGTAGCGTTATGTGTGTAAGGATTTGTTCACATTTGCACCAGGCAAATCTTCCGTGGATTTTGAATATCTGCAGTGGCACTCGGATTTCTGTTGTGGATTGTTATGCAGATCCGTATGCAGGTTAGCTCCACGGAAGTTCATTGGAGCTAATACGTGGCTCTTCTGCACGGAATCCACGGCAATAAAAACATGCTGTGAATTTTTAAGTCCACAATACCGACATTATTCCGCATTGATTTCCCAAAAGCATGTAAATGGAGGCAGAATCCTAAATGTGTGAACATGGACTAGGTGTGGAATCGTAAAAGATTTTAAATTTTTTTATGTACATTCAAATTTTTATCTCACAGAAATACAACCTAAGAAACTATATAGATTGGGAATTGCCATTTTTTTTTGTATGGAATTTTTTAGTAAGTGACCAGGAAAAGGCACATGTGGTGCACAGAGGGTGCTGCTCCACATTTGTTTTCGAAAGCCTAAAAGGAAGCAACATGGCCGTATGTTCTTATCCCTGGATATCTTAAAGAAATGTAGGCTAGTATAATTCTTTTTGTTTTAGAACTTTAGCAGGGGACTTAACTCCTTGGCAAAGTATCAAAATAAAAATACCCGAATATGACGTCGTTTAATATGCTCTTCCAACATTTCTATGCTATTCTGCACAAATAATAGATGCTAGACGATAACAACCAAAGGGCATCAATACAGTGTCCATAGGGCTTGTCATCTAGGTTTCCACTGACCTTGAATGGTATTTAAATCTGCAATGTTATACAGAGTTGTGTTCCCACCTGTTCCCTCTGTCCTAATGCTCTGCTTGTGTAGTATCAGTCCTCACTAATCCAGGGATCTAATGGTGAACAACTTTAGGTTCTTAGAATATCTCTTTAATGCTTTTTATTTGTGATCTATGCAAAGCAATGAGAATTAGTGGCACAACCTTTTATGAACCATTGGTTCTTATCTGTTTACTAGATAAACGTTTTAATCACATTTAGCTGGTGATATGGTGTTATTTCTGGACTGTTCCATGTAGAAATTATACTACAAGCTGATTTTTCTTTGTCATCTTTAAATTCATGGCTGTAGAGGTGAAATCTTGTCCCACTACAGTGCGGCTTACTAATAAATCAAAAACTTGAAGTGAACTTTAGTAGGAGCCATAAACTCTCCATTTATCATTATTAAAGATACGTCAACAAATCTGAAATTGATTTATAGTTGGTAATTTAGATTATGAATTGGTTCAGATACAGAGAAAAAAATATTCATAGCACCGTACACATCACATAGTTTTCTAGTCATTAGGAATTAATGACTCAGACAGAAGTCTGGAAACAGATTATGTAGATTTGGTTGATTTGAGGTTGGTTTTATATATCTCTCTATGTCTTTACATTTTCGTTTAGTACTTATTTATTGTTTGCCAGAATTGTATGTCTGGCAACCACTGAATGTCATGTCAAGTCCATTTTGCTATCTGAGTTATTACACATTTACCAAGGGCTGTATTTATAGTTTATGCTGCACCAGAGACAGATGCTGCCCTCACCAAACAACTGTAACAAGCATAAACTCATGGCCCTTCTCCCAAATAATTTCCCCTTATTATGGCTACAGAGAAAATATATTCCAGTTGTTAGCAGTCGTGTGGGTAAGAATAAATGGGGGTCGATACATGAGTGGTATCGCCGCATCCGTAATGAGCCAAACTATAAAACTATTTTGTAATTTATCCCACATGGTAAACTTATAAAACCACGGTTACATTTCTAAAAATGCAAATTTATGTAATTTTTCGCTATATTTTAATGTTTTTCACAATTAAAAACTGAATGTAACGACCAAATTTTACCCCTAATATAAAGTCCAATGTGTCACGAGAAAACGATCTCAGAATCGCTTGGATAGGTAAAAGCATAAGTTATTACCACATAACATGGCACATTCAGATTTGAAAAATAAGACTCTGTCAGGAAGGTTAAAACTGGCCGTAGCGGGAAGGGTTTAAATATTGTGTCATCTTATGTTCTTTAGCAGTGAGAAAGTTAGTACTCATTTGATAAATCTTATCCCAATATCCCACTTCTTAGTATAAATTTCAAAGCTCTATGCTATTTCCCAATTCAAAATTGTATAAATTCTAGCTATTTTTCCCTTACTGTTACCCTTAATCCCTATAAGGGCAAAGCCACACGTGGCGGAATTCCTCTTGAATTCCGCAGCGGACACTCCGCAGCGTTAATCCGCAGCGGAGCCGTTTCTCCATTGACTTCCACTTTTATTTAGCAGTGTTCGTTTAGACGATGCGTAAAATTCCGCTGCGGAGCATAGGCTGCGGAGCGGAATTTGGTGTCCGCAGCATGCAAGGGATGTTGCGGAGTGGTGGCGGACTGGTTGCGGACTCATGGCAGAAGTTCTCCATTGACTTCAATGGAAATTCTAAATTCCGCAATGAAGTCCGCAGCTGTCATGCACATGTTATGTGTGCTGCGGATGCGTCTTGCTTTTTTGCCATGACATTTCTTCATTCTGGCTGGACCTATGTATTTCTAGGTCTACAGCCAGACTGAGGAAGTCAATGGGGCTCCCGTAATTACGGGAGCGTTGCTAGGCGACGTCAGTAAATAGTCACTGTCCAGGGTGCTGAAAGAGTTAAGCGATCGGCAGTGACTGTTTCAGCACCCTGAACAGTGACTACCGATCACAATATACAGCAACCTGTAAAAAAAATAGAAGTTCATACTTACCGAGAACTCCCTGCTTCTGTCTCCAGTCCGGCTTCCCAGAATGACGTTTCAGTCTAAGTGACGGCTGCAGCCAATCACAGGCTGCAGCGGTCACATGGACTGCCGCGTCATCCAGGGAGGTCGGGCTGGATGGCGAAAGAGGGACGCGTCACCAAGACAACGGCCGGTAAGTATGAAATTCGTTTACTTTCATTAGGGAAAGTGCTGTCCCTTCTCTCTATCCTGCACTGATAGAGAGAAGGGAAGCACTTTTCCCGCAGTCCGCAGCAGCTAGTCCGCATCAATTTACTGCACATTTTGGGCAGATCCGCCGCAGAATCTGCAACGCAGATTCTGTGCGGCATTGATGCGGACAGTTGCGGAGGAAAACCGCCACGTGGGGGCATGCCCTAATTTGTGCTATACCTTTGAATCTTCTACTTGCAATATCTCACTTTCTCTCTTGTCTATCACCGCACTCCTCATCCATAAATATCTTAGATGACATACCTGTCTGACTGCCACCTTATTTATCTCCTCATACTTTAAATTTCCCATTCACGCAAATTCTTCCTCATCCCTTGTCCCACCCAATAATTTGGGTCGGGTACTTTACCAATTTCTAAAACTGAACTATTAATCCTACCACACCTAAAATTTTCCTAACGTGATGCCAAACCCTATTTATTAATCCCATCAGTGAGATTTTTTTATACCCTTGTTACTCCTCTTCATTTCTAATACTTCAAAATATTTTGTGTCACTCCTTGCTCTTCATCCACTTGTGTCAGTAGGAAGTCTATTTCTTTCCATTTAGTCAGTAAAGACAAGTACGCTGATAGAACATAAAAAAAACATATTTGGTATAGCCATCCCCCTTTTCTTCTGGGTGAGTCGCGGTCCTCAATTTAATATGAACTCTCTTTCTATTCCACATTAATTCATTCAAAAGTCTATTTAAAAAAAAAAGATTTTATCACCTATCCATGTTGGGGAATTGCTTAACACATATAATAACTGTAGGAGCAATACCATCTTAATTAACCCTATCCACCTTAGACAGTTGTAACTTACTCTATATACCAATTCTAGTTTTCACCCTATCCAGCATTGGCAAAATATTTAACTCTTTGTACAACCAACATTCTCATGCCAAAATATATACAAGAGCCCCCAAGCTTACCTGCTGTACCTCTGTTTCTAACTTTAAATCCGGATCCAAAGGGAGCAAAACAGATTACACCAAATTATTTCAAAACCCGAGAACTTACCAAACCTTTTAACCTCCTGCGTTACTACCAGACCGGCTTTAGTATCTCCTAGAAAAAATAGGATGTAGTCGGCATACAATGCTATTTTGTCCTCTCTCCCCCGAACTCCAAATCTTTCAATATGAGTGTTTTCCCTCATTTTTATTGCCAAAGGCTCAATCATCAACACAGAGTAGGGGGGAGAGAGGGCATCCCTGTCTCATTCCTCTCTCCAACCTGAAATACCCGGGCGACACACCATTGACACATATTCGGGCACTTGGTTTCACGTATAGCAGTTTGACCCAGTTCAGAAATACATCTCCAATACCGAACATTTTGAGGGAACCCCACTGGTACCACCACTCCACACTGTCAAACGCTCTCACCGCGTCCAATGACAGTATGGAGCAGCAGCCACCCAAACCACCCTTCTGAATGTTAGCATGTACCTTTATTATAGTATCCTATGTGGATCTATGTGGCGTAAAGCCGCACTGATCTCTTCCCACTAAAATTGATATTACTTTATTCAATCTATTGGCTAACACCTTAGACAGGATTTTTACGTCAATATTTATCTATGATATAGTATAATATGAAGCAGGCTACATCACATCTTTGTCTGGCTTTAAGATCAACACAATATTGGCCTCGTACATAGACACAGTACAGTACAGTTCAGGTAGCAGGCCGCTCACCAAGAAGTGGATAAGGACCTCATTCAAATGTTCTAACAAAGCATCCCCATACCTGCTATAAACTTCTAATGGCAGCCCATCGGGCCCTGGAACCTAATTCACAGCCATTCTACCGATCACCTCCCTCAACGCCTCCATCTCAATTGGACAATATAACCATAGTTGTTGTGATGGAAGCATCCTTGGCAGGTCCATTGACCCTAAATATGAGTCCAAATTCTTATCATTATACTCTACTCTTGTTACATAGTTAGTACGGTTGAAAAAAGACATATGTCCATCAAGTTCAACCAAGGGATGGGAAAAGGGAAGATAAAAATTTCTACACATAGGAGCTAATATTTTTTTGTTCTAGGAAATTATCTAAGCCTTTTTTAAAGCCATCTACTGTCCCTGCTGTGACCAACTCCTGCGGTAGACTATTCCATAGATTCACAGTTCTCACAGTAAAGAAGGTTTGTCACCTCTGCAGGTTGAACCTTTTTTTTTTCCAGACAGAGGGAGTGCCCCCTAGTTTTTTGAGGGGGTTTTACCTGGAACAGGATTTCACCATTTTTTTTTTAATGTGCCATTAATATATTTATATAAATTAATCATGTCCCTCCCCTTAGTCGTCTTTTTTCAAGGATAAATAGGTTTAATGCTTTTAATCTTTCCTCATAACTTAGATTCTCCATGCCCCTTATTAGCTTCGTTGCTCTTCTTTGTATTTTTTCCAACTCCAGTGCATCCTTTCTATGGACTGGAGCCCAGAACTGAACTACACATTCTAGATGAGGCCTCACTAATGCTTTATAAAGTGGCAATATTAAATCCCTGTCCCGCGAGTCCATGCCTCTTTTAATACATGACAATATCTTGCTGGCCTTTAAAGCAGCTGATTGACATTGCATGTCATTTATTTAGTTTATGATTTACAAGTACACCCAGATCCTTCTCAACAAGTGAATCCCCCAGTGTAGCTCCCCCTAGGACATATGATGCATGCAGGTTGTTGGTACCCAAATGCATAACTTTACATTTATTTACATTAAACTTAATTTGCCAACTGGATGCCAAAACACTTAGTTTGTTTAAATCCGCTTGCAATTCACGAACATCTTCCATAGACTGATCTATATTACATAGCTTGGTGTCATCTGCAATAATAGAAATAATGCTATTAATCCCATCCTCTATATCATTAATAAATATGTTGAATAATAGTGGTCCCAGCACTGAACCCTGGGATACATAACTTATAACTGGGGACCATTCAGAGTAGGAATCATTGACCACAACTCCCTGGATACGGTCCTTGAGCCAATTCTCAGTCCAATTACAAACTATACTATCTAAACCTATAGTCCTTAATTTACCCATTAGATGTCTATGAGGGACAGTGTCAAATGCCTTTTCAAAGTCCAAAAACACTTTATTCACAGCGACCCCTCTGTCTAGGCTTCTGCTCACTTCTTCATAAAAACATATCAGGTTAGTTTAACAACTTCTGTCCTTAGTAAAACCTTGCTGGATGTCACTTATTGTCACGGCTCGGGGTGTGGACCCACCGGGCCAAACCGCGTGGCGGGATAGCAGCTGGCCAAACAGGTACAATGCAATGTCTATAGTTCAGAAGGGGTACCAGAGGCAATGTAGACAGTAGCGATGGATTCAGGCTAGATGAGGCTCCGATAGTAGACAGAAACCCGGCAGGGTGCGACACACTAGATGCAGCGGAGGATACAACACGACTCCAACTCTTGGCGGCACAGAGGCATGGTAGCACAGGATACAGGGTAAAGGCAGCAGGAACAGGTAACACTGGGAATTGGAAAATACTAGGAGACCATTTGCAAGACAAACTTTAGGTAACACAACAACTCTCAGGCAATGATCAAGAGGGCAGAGCCCATTTTATAGTCCAGCAGCATTCTGGGCTGATTGCAGATATTCTGCAACTGTACACGCAATTGCACTTTAAGGCCGTGCCCTGTGGGAGACAGTCTCTGAACCAGGAAGTGAGTGCCGGCATCTCCCATGAGGGAAATGCCACCGAGAACTCACACGTCTATGGCCCCGGCTGTCAGAGGGTAAGTCAGAGCGACGGTCCGCGGCCATAGACGTTACACTTATAATGCTATTTTTTGTCACATAATCCTGTATATAGTCCCTCAATAGCCCATCAAACATTTTCCCCACAGTGGATGTTAATCTTACTGGTCTATAATTACCCGGGAAAGACCTAGAGCCCTTTTTGAAAATAGGCACCACATTTGCCCTGCGCCAGTCCCTTGGCACTATAACAGTCACTAGAGAATCTCTGAATATTATGAAGAGGGGGACTGAACTAACTGAACTAAGCTCTTTAAGAACTCTAGGGTGTAACCCATTTGGTCCAGGGTCCTTGTGCACATTTATTTTATTTTATTTAGCTTGGACCATATATACATTCATCCAATTCAGTATATCAACTGATATATTAACAGCACTGGCACCGGCTATATCAGCTGCTCTTTCTTCTGTTGTATATACAGAGCTAAAGAACCCATTTAATAACTCTGTCTTCAATTGATCCCCTGTGACCAACTCCCCATTACCAATATCTAAGGGTCCTACATGTTTAGACCTTGGCATATTTGCATTTATATACTTGAATTTTTGGGATTTGTTTTACTATCCTTGGCCACCTGCCTTTCATTTTGTATTTTTGCAAATTTTATTACATTTTTACAGATTTTATTACGCTCTTTATATTTTAAAAAGGCTATAGATGTACCCTCAGATTTGTATTTTTCAAATGCCTTTTTTTTGTCATGTATTGCCCTTTTTACAGAAGGTGTAAGCCATGTGGGATTTGATTTTAGTCGTTCATACTTGTTACCTATAGGAATACATTTTGCACTATAGTTACCCAAAGTACATTTTAAAATCTCCCATTTATCATTTGTACCATTATTTGACATTAGTTCTTCCCAATCTATATCCTGAATTGCAGCCCTCATCCTGGGGAAATTGGCCTTCTTAAAATTAAGTGTGTTTGCCCTCCCAGCCTGTGTTTGTTTTTTACAGTATATGTAAAATGTAACTATATTGTGATCACTGTTACTGAGGTTTTCACGAACATTGACGTTCCCTCCCAACAAGCTCTGCATTATTAGAAATGACCAGATCCAACGGAGCTTCACCTCTAGTTGGGTCTTCCACAAACTGGCCCATAAAATTTTCCTGCAATAGGTTGAGGAAATGTCTCCCCTTTGCAGTTGAAGCCGAACCATGACACCAATTAATATTCCGGTAATTAAAATCTCCCATTATCACTACAGTACAAGCCTGTGCAGCCCGCTCCATCTGTTTATATAGCTGACCTTCCATCTCCTATATTGGGAGGTCTATAGATTACACCAAAAGTATTTTTTTCAGTGTTTACCTCCCTTTCTACTTCCACCCACAAGGTTTCAACCTCCTCACAGTCTTCTCCCACTATTGTCTCTTTCACACTCGCCTTCATATAACTTCTCACATACAGACATACACCACCGCCTTTCCTATTTGTCCTGTCTTTCCAAAAAAGTGTAAAGCCATGTAGATTTACAGCCCAGTCGTGTGAAGAGTCCAGCCATGTTTCAGCAACACCAACTATATCTATATTTTCTGCAAGTATCAAGGCCTCCAGCTCCCCCATTTTGTTTGCTAGACTTCTGGCATTTGTGAACATACACTTTAACTTGCCTTTCAGTTATTGACTTTCATTATCAGAAATGTGATTATTTGACATTATTTGGACATTTTTATTTTCATTTTCATTGCTGTTTTGTAACGAAAGGAACTCCCTATCATGTTGTCTAGTCCTCTCCCTTCAGTCTGTTTCTCCCCCCATCAATATAGTCTGACCCCTCTCTAACCTGACTACCTCTTTATTTTCTACATTGACCTCCCTCCTCAGCCCTAGATTAAATACTCCGCCACCCCAGTTAGAATTCTCTCCCCCAGCACAGCGGACCCCCTTCCATTTAGGTGCAAATCATCTGCAGAATACAGTTTGTACCCCAATGTACTATATAATTTCTCAAAGTACCCTTTAAATACTGCCATTATCTCCTCAGAGCTCCTGACAAATTCTCCTACATAGTTTTTAATCTCGGACACGAAATTCTGACCTTTCTTATTACCAACCATACTAGCCAAAAACTAGCCGGCCTGCCCCCTTGGCTATAATTTCCAAAGCCCGAAAATAAAAAACTTGATTCTGTATTTTTTCCTGTAAATAATCCTTTAATTTCTTTACTGACTGAATCCATAGACATTTATAATCCTCTGAGTTATTCTCTATGTAGTTTCTCTCCGTCTTCCTAATATCCTTTCTTAACCCCACTTTTTTTAAACTTCCTCCTAAGCCTTGGCTGCATCCCAAACGACTTTCTCCCCTGCTGATCCCCGGTTGCACTCAATGAAGAACATCATCTCCTCCCTGATTTTATCATGCGTATCTAATAACTTTCTAAACCATTTAAATCACAGACTAAAAATATGAATCTCGCATGCAGGTCGATATGTATTACCTTCTTTTTAAATTTCAAACTTTAGTGTATTAACACACTTATCCCCCTAGCATAGCTAGAGTACGTAGAATGATATTGAAACGCTACCCATCTGCGGGAACGGGTGTTCACTCTTTTTTTAACAAAATACGTTTTTAATAAACAAATTATTGCTGGTAAATACCCACCCATTACCCACATGACTGCATAACACTTTAATTTGTCACCGAGCTCCCTTGCATTCCACACCACAATTCTTACCATCATCCCTTATAATATTCAAAATCCTGGGAAAAGAGAAAAAAAAAGAAGCAAGCTTGTCCCATCACCGGGTCCCCACCCTGTCCCAAGGCCCAGCCCCTGATCCCTACACACTGATATATGTTCCCTGAACTTGGCTTTATATGCCTCTCACCCTAGGGTGTCTCTCACCATGCCACTCCGGGACTTACACCTTAATAGCCCCCCCCCCCCACTGACTTCTCTACAGATATATAAAACGTATTCCATAGGCAGAGAACAATAAGACAAATATTAAGGAAAAATATTAAAATATTAATATTAAATATTAAGGACACCTAAAGAGACCTATCCCTCTTTCCCACCACCTCTTGTCTCCTCCCTACCGAGGAAGAGGGGAGAAGAAAGGAGAAATGGGAGACAATTGAATGCATTAAAATAACAAATATAAGATCTCCCTGAATTCCAAACACATGTTTTACGCTTTTAGGGACGCAGGAAGGTACATATTACAATTTCCAAAGCAGAGAGTGATAAAAAGATATTACCTCCACCGAGGACACTAAAAATAGACCCTATCCCCCTTTCTAATCTCCTCTCGCCACCCCCCCCCCCCCGCCCAGCAGGGAAGAGGGGAAAAGAAAGGAGAAAGGCGATATAAGGAAAAAAAAAAGAAAAAACTTTAGAGCAACAATTATGAGATCTCTCTAGATTCCAACCACGTATTTACTGCTTTTGGGGTCTCAAAGAAAAATGTCTGCTGTTGATCAGTCACCCGTAGAGCATTGCATATTTAATGTTATTTCCTCTGAGATGTCTCTTAACATCAATGAACTTTTCGCATTGTATTTGCGTCTCCACCGAAAAATCTGAGAAAACGAAAATTTTAGATCCATTGATTTCCTGCGGTGGCATATCTCCCAACTTCCTCAAGATGGCATCTTTGTCTCTACAACATAGGATTTTAGCAACTATTGCTCAAGGATGCTTTCCCGGGGTTTTACGTTTACCCAGCATTGTATGTGCCCACTCTAAACAGAATAACTGCGAGACCCCATCTTTGCCCACTTTTCCAAAATCCTCTCTTGAATATATGTAGTACAATCTTATTTTTTATTCCTTCATGAAATCCGGTAAATCTCAAATTTGCCCTCTGATTCCTATCTTCCATTTCTGCCATTTTATGTTGCAGTTTCTCATTCTCTATTCTCTTTCACTCATCTCCTTTAACACCTTATTTAAACCATCCTCCACATGACTTACTCTCTGTTGCGCTGCTGCGATGCATTTGCGCATTGTATTCAGTTGAATACGTATGATAGAAATATCACTTAATTTCACCAAGCTGTGGTGTGACATTAGCCAATGCCACATTACTCTTATTCACTGCAGCGAAAATTTCAGCCAGTATTGGATCACTAAATAAACTGCCAGCAGCAGCTACAACTTGGCTCTCCTGCTCCACCTTTTGCAGAGTATTAGTTTCAGCTTGATCACTCTGATCACTCTTTTTGCCTGCGCCACTTAGCCGTCTAGCCCTGATCTTATATTGAGTAGAGGGGCTTAGAAATTTATCCAGCTTAGCTTCAGCTTTTTTTCCCTTTCTTTATCTGTTAATGGAGAAGCCATATTTTTAGAAGAACAGGGCTCTTCCCTTTTTCTCACTATCGTGGCTCTTTATACAGGGCCTACTTAGGCCAGATATACCCCCCGACCAGCAGTTACTTCGGCAGGCAGAGCTAAAAAAAAAACACGTTGGCTTCAGACCCTTAGTATCCACAGATCACACCCGGCCACAATATCTTGCACAAATACAGCTCATCAGGCCCATTTTAACACACAATAATTATAAGCAGCAATTTCTCTACTAGACCGCAGACAACAAATTAAGAGATAAGGGTTCTAACTTCAGACCCTTATTGTCTCATAACATCTTGCATTCCCATAAAAGGTAACTTGACCAACATATCACAGTCCTATATAGCTCGGGACCGCTCTGGCCAGCAGTAAGATCAAATAAAAAATATTTCTCAATTTATCCAGCTGCTCGGACTTCTGAATGTTTTAATCTCAGTCTAAGTTCCGAATAAACGTAGCATTTATCATGGAAGTGTCTCACCCATCTTGAAGGTCATTCGCTCTCAGCAAGAACCGTTTTATCTGTGTCTTTTTTTTTCCTTTTCCTTCTCTTTCCCTTCTTCTCTTTACTCTTTCCCCTCAGCACAGGACAGTAGCCTCATGCCGCTTCTCTCCTCCTCCAGCGACTTTCCGTTGCTGTCTGCCGATTATGAGAGGCCACCTCCCAGACTGGGTCTGTAGCTCTCCTCCGCCCGCTGGACTGCCACATCAAAGGCCGCCTCTGTGATACCGTCAGCGGTCCTCTCCACGTCCTCTCAGTGGCTCTCAGCACTTGCGGGGCCTGCAGGGTCTGAGAATGCTCAGATCCCCATGATCTCCATCGCATCCCGGCATGGCGTGTGTGCGTCGGTAAAGGTGGCGTGCAGCTCATGCCATCTCACTGCATGCCTCCCCTCCCATCACACAAAATATAACGAACAAACAAAATTTAAAACTGATATTATTTACTGCTCAGAGAACTAGAGAAAAGGTAGATGTTGAATGAACTATTCTTTTCAATTTTTGTATATTGATTTTTTTTTTTTTTAAACATAACACATGGAATCTTTCAAAGTAATGGTCAGATCAAAAGACTAGAATGAAAGCTGCAAAATTGTTCAGATCTAGTGAGATAAAAGCCATTTAAACCTGGTGTCTTTACAAAGATATATTCAAGAAAATCAGTTCTGAAAACATGCTATACACAAGATCTTATCTGAAAATATAACAAAGTAGGGGAGAGGGAGAGTTTGGGGAAGAATTGGTCAAAGCAGCCAGTTGTCAAGTAGGGAGAAAGGGAAGGAGAGAAAAAACATGACTATAACTCACAGATAGGCTAAATGGTAAAAAATTATACGTGTAAGACTATCACTATGAGAAAGTTCTCGCTATTGGTAGGAGGAAAGATATCTGGGAGGGTTTGCCATTTAAAACATAAAGCTGCCCATACATTTACAATTACTTTCGGGTGAACGATTGTTCGGTCGACAGCTATTCCTCCCGACTTCCCTATACACATGCATGTGTTTTCAATTCAGAGAGGAGAATAAGCTGCTGCCAGACACCTCTTTTAAAATACAACACGTCCGATCCTTCTTTCCCTTAACATCTGCCATCAGGACATCCCTATACAAATCAGATAGTTGGCGGACTTGCCATAATTTGTAGTTTTGGATGACTTTCTTTCCATGTATATGGGCACCTTAAAAGCTATGTACACCTTTGGAAGATTTTTTTTCTTATTAAATTAATGTGTTATGTGTTTTTAGGCGACATTCAAATTGACTTTTATTAAAAAGAATATATCCTGCATATATAGAAGCTGTATCGTTCTCTCTCTCGTCAGTTCAGTTATCCACTTAGATGTGATCAATATTAGCTGAATCCTCTGTGCCAGAGATCATTCTCAGCCGAGTCGTCAGTTTAGGTGAACTGATGGATTTGACTGAGAGAGAAAAATACAGCTTCAATATATACAGGACATATAGAAGCTGCATTGCAAAAGTAAAAAAAAAAGTTAAGGAAAGTCAATTTGACAGTTACTTAAAAACACATATCAAAATCTATTTGTTATGTGTTTTTAAGTAACTGTCAAATTGACTTTCCTTAACTTTCCTTAACTTTTTTTTAAATCTATAAGATGGATTAAGTTAGGAACCGGAGGTAGCAGACAGTATAGATGGCTCACTCAGGACAGCTGTAAAATTATAATGAGTATGGGACTTCCAGTGATGCCACTATGTCATGGATGGTGTGGTGGTTGAAAGCTGAAAGGACTATTCTAATGACTATACATATGGACATTTACTGTGATAGGAGGAATAATTAGAGTAGCTCTTTAAATATGGCATATCACATGTTTTTTTTATGGGTGCTATATTACGCCTTAAAGAGTGCAGAGGTTACTGAAAATTCCACAATTGAGGTCTATGACTTTACATTGGTCTTCAAAATCTGCTAGATTTCCATAGCTATATATGTCATGGACATGCTGAATGTATATCCTACATTTCCCTCTGTAAACTTATAGGAATGTGCAGTATGTTCAGATTCACCCATTTGCTCAATGGACTGGGAATGTTTCCCTCTGCTTTTTGTTTTCCTGTGTTACGACCAGCAGGTTGTAGACTTACTGGGCTACTCCACCGGTTTGGCTTAGGGCCACCTCTGGGGTGTTATCTAAGTAGCCTCCCCAGTCTTCACCCTTTAACCACTGTACGTGGTTCTGGACTTCGCTGCGAGATGACTACTAGGTTACTATCACTTGAGGTGGTCCCAAAGTGAGTAGCGGCTGACCCAGCGGACCAGGATACAACGCTGTAGCACACCGAGGGTACAGGCCCTGGCAGATGGTACCTCTTGGCAGATGGATGCAAATCTGACGACACAGTTCATAATAGGCAGGAAGCTTCAGGTTCATCACATATAGTTGGATACAGACTTGTAGTAGACAGCGGGATTCAGACTGATGACGGATAACAGGATACAAACTAGTTGCACTCAGCAGGAGACAGACTAGCAGCAGGCAGCTGAATGCAGGCTGGCAGGAGAGCTGAACACAGTCTGTAGCATATAGCTGGATACAGCTGGTAACAGATAGCTGGACACAAGCTGGTAGTGCACAGCTGAATACAGGCTGACAGCGGATAGCTGGATACAGGTTGGTAGCAGATAACTGGATAGAGACCGGTAGCGCATAACTGGATACAGGCTGATAACAGATAGCAGATGAGTACTGAAATCAGATGCAAACAGGAACCTTTGCAGGACACAATTAGGTTGCACCAAAGTTCCTCAGGCACCAGATGAATAGTGGAGGTGCCTTAAATATTCCAGGAGCAAACAAGGATTGGCAGAGGAGTTTTTTAATTGGGTGCGCTGGCCCTTCAATAGGCGGCCGGAACGCACTAGCGCACTAGGAATCATGTAGCAGCGAGAAGGAGGAGATACATACAGAAAACGCCAGCGGCCTGGTCCTGCTGTCCTTCCTGGCAGGGAAGGTATGAGATCCAGCAGCAAGGACTGCCGGAAGGAGTGGCACACGCCGCTGCCGTTTTGTCCTGTTTCTGTAATGTAGTAGAAATACAATTAACCAACAAACTAAAATAATAATATCACTGACTTAAGCCATTTACATGTACAAATGAATTTTAGGACTATTGAAATCTTTACATTATCCATGTAGAAGGCAGGAGGTTTCAGCAGGGGAAACTCCTTATTATGGGTAATTGGGATTTTTTTTATTTCTTATGTAGGCATTTATAACGTCAATGCATTAGTCTCAATCACATTGATAATATGCATATATCAAATTAAACATTTTGTAGTTTTACTATGAATCACAAAAAAAAGAATATAATTTATGAATGGCCTCATCTTCATTACAGTAACTAATTAGTGCTTGTTGGGTTTAATAGAGATTGAGCTGTGAAGAAACAGATTATCTATTATTAAGTAAAGCAGAGTCAAACAGTTACCATAGGCCTTTACTGGACACTTTAAGTCAATACTTAATTACCGTTACTGTTCTCAATAGTCTAAGTTTTATAAATGTCCCTTGTGCCTTGAAGAAATATAATTGTTGCTCATCTCACCTGCAGTAATAAGACTGTAATAGGTTATTGAACAGTTTTATATTCAGCATTTATGATCACTGGCCATAATTGTTTGTACAAAATGACTTTGCTTTCCAAGGTTTTATCCTCATCTTAACTCTGGTTTGCTATGAAGGTCAGTAAAATTCTAATTACAGTATCTAGCTTCCAGTAACTTGGAGATCCTTGACAGTCCAACATCTGTAGAAAATAGTCCAATCAAATATTTTAATCTGGAATCTCTCAGTAGTTGGCATGATAAGGAAAAAAAAAAAAAGGACTTGAAGTCTAAAATTCTGACTATGCTCTGTACTTTGTTAGACTTGCCATCCTATTGGATCTTTAACCATTTTTTAAACCTCTAACAATTTTCAGATTGACATCCCAACAGTAACCAGGATTCCTCCCAATTCTACCCTGAAATTCACTGTCACACTTTAGATGCACAATATAGATAAGTGGAGACAGTATTTACCTCATGAGTCCTTTATATTCCTTTTAGGTTGATCTTTAAAAACTGGCAGCACGTTTCTTTATGCTATGTGGAACGATGACACTTCGGAATACAACTTATAATAAGCTACTCTTAAAATCTATATCAAACGAAGTAACTAATTACTAAATTGTTTAAATGCATCTAAAAAAATAAGCAACATATGGTTACAGACCATGGAACAAACCATGTGTGGTATGATCCTGCTGTTTTTCTCCTCTTCTCTCTTGCTACGTAGTTTACCGAATGTAAGCTAGCAAGAAGTAGGCAACATTTTTGAAGGGATTTTGTTTGTTGTTTATTAAAAATGGAGACACATAGATCGGTAAAAGAGCTTTAGACACAAAATGGTGGGAGATTTTAACGACTTACATGCGACTAAAAGGGGCTGTCCCAAAATTACTTTAAAAAATGTAAAATTAGACATAATATAGTGCATGACAATCTTTTTGGAACAAAGCTAGAACCAGCCCTGTATCTTACATGGATCCATGGTTCTCCCCATTCATTGCTCCAATGGCTTTATTTCATTTTCTTCAGGCTGGCGGCTTAGGGGGTGTGTTCATTCTGCTGTAGTGCCTCTCCCTCCCTGTCATAGCTTGAATACTTTGAGTCTCCATCCACACTACAAGCTGTGGTTCTGAATAAAATCTTCTTCTCTACTTCTTTATTGACAAGCAGAGAAGACATTTTGTATTGGCTGGATGTAGTTGGAGAGCAGAACTGAGCATGTGTGTCCTGACTCAATCAGATCAGTAGAAGGACGTGCACATTACTATACAGATTGAACACCAGGGGGCATCATTATAATGAAGTAAAGGGAATATCTCACAACTGGAGTATTTTTGTAACATAAGCCAAATTACAAAACAAATACATTTTGAATTCTTAATTATATTGATATAACATTTTATATTGAGTCAACCCCTTTAAAACTATGTACAGTGGCTGCATTAACTATTTGTGGTGATGAAGATCCTAGGGACTGTGCTGTTAATATAAAGCAGCGGTGGTAGGGAAGACTCTAGAGTACTGCTAATACAATAACACCTAGATGCCGCTGTCAATAGTGACCGTGACATCTAGGGGGTTAGACGTAGAGAGCCCCCTTCTAAGAGCACTTCGATGCCATGGTCTCTATTGACCGTGGCATCCAAGGGGATGAACAAGCGGGATCAATGCTTATTTTGATTGCGCCCACTAGACCAGGTGCCTGGCTGTCCCATGTTGGGCTTATGTCACAGTGCTGCTTTTTCACATCACTGTGGCATAAGTTCCCTTAAAGGCCACCGTGAAAGGGCATATTGGCGGTAATTAGAGGTTAAATGCCACACCCTTACACTATAAAGACTTATAAGGCCCATCCCCTGATGTGTTTACTATAAAGAAAAAACTAAAAAAATTAACAATAGGGAGGGAAAACTTGTGCTGCTTTTAGAACTAAGGAACATTAGAAACCAATGTGTCACTTATTCCCTACTCACAGCAAAACCATAGAGATCTAGCAAAAAGTAAACCAATAGGAAGGGCCACAGACCACCCAAAAGCCATACTTTCAAAAAACGAAAAATACAACCTATAATGGTTGAACAAAGTCTGAGCTGCACCACAAATCTGATCCAGTTGGATCAGCCTTCTTTCTGCCGAAGAGTTGGGTATCAGACTTCTTTCTGCCGAAGAGTTGGAAACTTCACGAGTTGAGTGGACTAGGACCATATTTTGGTACACAAAAGCTAGACTCCTTAATCCACCTACTCAAAGTGGGTTTTGAAGCATTTAAGGGGTTGTCCACTACCGGACAACTGATGACCTATCCACTGGATAGGTCATCAGTATATCATCGATGAGAGTCCGACCCCTGGACGCCGCACCGGTTAGCTGCTCCGGTGGCTGGCTATCACCGGATGTTATGGCACAGTATGCAATGTATAGAGCCGGAAGCAGTTGGCTCCATACATTGCATAGTGGCCGTGCTGCAGAAATGCAGTTCTGCTAATATTCACTTAACCCCTTCCCGACATTTGTCGTATGGGTACGCCATGGAAAGTATTGACTTCCCGCATTTTGCCGTACCCATACGCCAAATGTTTGGCACCAGCTTAGAAGCTGAGCCGGTGCCATCATCGTCGGATCTCAGCTGTATCTTACAGCTGACATCCGACTGTAATGGCGGGGACCAAAATTAGCTTCGATCCCCGCCATTAACCCCTTAAGTGCAGCGCTCACACGCGAATACTGCACTTAAGGTGTTTGCAGCTCATCGGAACCCCAGCAATGAAATTGCCGTGGTTCCGGTGGCTGCAATAGCAACCGAAGGCCTAATACTGGCCTCCCGGTCTGCCTAGCATGGAAACCGGTCAAGATCCTTGTGGAAATTAGAAAAAAAATGCTAAACCTACATTTTCTTTGAAAAAATGTAGATAATTATTTTCACGGCCTACTTCCAATAATTTCTGTAAAAAACCTGTGCGGTCAAAATGCTCACTACACTTCTAGATAATTTCCTTGAGGTGTGTCGTTTCCCAAATGGGGTCACTTTTGGGGGATTTCCACTGTTTTGGCACCGCAAGAGCCCTTCAAACCTGACATGGTGCCTAAAATCTATTGTAATAAAAATAAGGCCCCAAAATCCACTAGGTGCTCCTTTGCTTCTGAGGCCGGTGCTTCAGTCCAGTAACACGCTAGGGCCACATGTGGGATATTTCCTAAAACTGCAGAACCTGGGCAATAAATATTGAGTTGCATTTCTCTGGTAAAACTTTCTGTGTTATAAAGAAAATTGGATTAAAAATAAATTTCTGCAAAAAAATATGAAATGTGTCAATTTCACCTCTACTAATCTTTAATTCCTGTGAAAAGTCTAAAGGGTTAAGAAATGTTCTAAATGCTGTTTTTAATACTTTGAGGGGTGAAGTTTTTAAAATGGGGTTTCTAATATATAAGGACCTCAAAGCCACTTCACAACTGAACTGGCCCCTGTAAAAATAGCCTTTTGAAATTTTCTTGAAAATGTCAAAAATTGCTGCTAAAGTTCAAAGCCTTGTAACGTCCTAGAATAATAAAAGGATGTTCAAAAAACGATGCCAATCTAATGTATGCATATGGGGGATGTTAATTAGCAACAATTTTGTGTGTTATAACTGCCTGTCTTACAAGCAGATACATTTAAGTTGAGAAAAATGAAAATTTTTGCAATTTTTCGCTAAATTTTGGTGTTTTACACAATTAAATACTGAACATATCGAGCAAATTTTGCCAGTAACATAAAGTCCAATGTGTCACGAGAAAACAATCTCAGAATCGCTTGGATAGGTAAAAGAATTCCGGAGTTATTACCACATAAAGTGAAACATGTCAGATTTGAAAAATGAGGCTCTGTCAGGAAGGTCAAAAGTGGCTAAAGAGGGAAGGGGTTAAATAGGAGCAGGGCTGAAGTACTGCAGCTCGGCCGCTATTCCATGGCCGGAGATAACTGCTTCCGGCATGTTTCTTCCTGCTAATCAAAAGCTTCTCAACCTTTCTGAACTCATGAGACCTCGAAATATATCCGTAAGCATCTGGATTTATTCAGATGCTGGAGATTAAGCTCTTCATCAGCCTGGGGGCCTAAAAAAGCCCCCAGGTCTGCCATCTTTTACTCTTCTGAAACCTTGCCTCTGGCAGGGCTTCAGGGGAGACTCTCAGAATCATGATATATTGCAATGCATTAGTAGTAAAAAGTAGAAAAAAATCCACGGCACTCACCATTCAGTAGAATTTTCATTTAATGTTGCGGCAGGCAAGCAAAGGCAGTATGGATGTGGAACACAAGCCTGCGGCTATTTTGCATGTACCCACGCTTTGTGTTATTGTAGACCACACCCCCTTATATACACATAGGAAAACTTTAATGTCACATACAAAATAGTAAATAATGATAAAAACAAGGTAAGATTACCACATATTGTCTGAATCAGCACAGGAAGGTAACAATGTTGCAAGAGCAGCAACATAACAGTGCATGGATACAAGTTATAAAACAGGTCTAGTGGTTACTCAGACTTCTGAGTCCTAGAGTCCTCCACCTATCGCACAATGAGTGAAAGGGAATGAATATGACTTGTTCATCCAAAGCATGCTGATGACAAACAAACATTATTTCATATACAAAACTTTTTTTCTGCTAAAGTTTGATAGGACATATTGTTGCAGCCATATATAACTGTTTTAAGTCAGGAAAGAACTCAAATCATTATGGTCATTTAGATCTAGAGGACCAAGAGCCTCTGTTTGTAAAATCAATTGAGCTTCTATCTGAAGTAACATATTGTGTTTATTTCCTCCAGAGGGATTTTGTTTGACACACCTTAAACCTCCAAAGGACATAGATGTAGAGTCACCATTATGGTGATTAAGAATATGCTCAATATGACATGGAGAACCTTGCCCCATGATAAAAGATCGCACATGCTCCCCAAATCTCTTGAACATCGGGCGAATAGTCTTCCTGATATAAAAGAGACCACAGGGACACATAACAACATATACCACAAATGTAGTTCTACATGAGAAGACACTATCAACTGACATGGTCAAACCCCCCAATTTAAGGTACCTTGACAGAATAATCTGACTACAGAACCTGCTGTGTCCGCATCTATAATTCCCTATCGGGATAATTCCACTAAGCCATGTAGTTTTGTGGGGATGGTTAACAAAGCGTCCCTTCACCAAGATGTCTCCAAGATTAGTACTTCTTCGAAAAGAAACAATAGGTTGTCTAGCAGCTATTTACTATTTACCATTTTGTATGTAACATTAAAGTTTTCCTATGTGTATATAAGGGGACGTGGTTTGCAATAACGCCCAGGCCTTGACAAAGCGTGGGTCGATGAGAAATGGCCGCAGGCTTGTGCTCCACATCCATACTGCCTTTGTTTGCCTGCCGCAACATTAAATGAAAATTCTACTGAATGGTGAGTGCCGTGGATTTTTTTCTACTTTTTACTATTATATCTGTGCTGGTCTAATCACACCACTGAGCACCACCTGTTGTGGATTCAATTGAACCTGTTTAGACCTATGCGGTCGTCTGATTATTAAAACTTGTAGTGCTACAAGAGCCAAAGCAGTGCCGATCTTTTTCTCAGTTTGAACATTTTCTGCAATATATTAGTATTGCAGTACTAATGTACATTAGTATTGTAGTATATCATGCAAGCGATGATAAAAAAAAAAGTAAAAAAACAGTTAAAGTTTTTTATAATGTTCCAAAAAAAAAAAAATATTAAAAGTTTAAAAAAAAACTTTTCCAATTTTTTTCCCTAAAACAATATTAAAAAAAATAAAAGTTAACATAACCAGTATCGCTGCATCCATAAAAGTCCGAACTATCACAATATAGCATTATTTAACCCGCTTGGTGAACGACGTAAAATACATATACAGTGAAGGAAATAAGTATTTGATCCCTTGCTGATTTTGTAAGTTTGCCCACTGTCAAAGACATGAACAGTCTAGAATTTTTAGGCTAGGTTAATTTTACCAGTGAGAGATAGATTTTATATATATATATATATATATATATATATATATATATATATATATATATATATATATATATATATATATATATATATATATATATTAAAAAAAAAGAAAAAAAAAGAAAATCACATTGTCAAAATTATATATATTTTTTTGCATTGTGCACAGAGAAATAAGTAATTGATCCCTTTGGCAAACAAGACTTAATACTTGGTGGCAAAACCCTTGTTGGCAAGCACAGCAGTCAGACGTTTTTTTGTAGTTGATGATGAGGTTTGCACACATGTTAGATGGAATTTTGGCCCACTCCTCTTTGCAGATCATCTGTAAATCATTAAGATTTCGAGGCTGTCACTTGGCAACTCGGATCTTCAGCTCCCTCCATAAGTTTTCAATGGGATTAAGGTCTGGAGACTGGCTAGGCCACTCCATGACCTTAATGTGCTTATTTTTGAGCCACTCCTTTGTTGCCTTGGCTGTATGTTTCGGGTCATTGTCGTGCTGGAAGACCCAGCCACGAGCCATTTTTAATGTCCTGGTGGAGGGAAGGAGGTTGTCACTCAGGATTTGACGGTACATGGCTCCATCCAATCTCCCATTGATGCGGTGAAGTAGTCCTGTGCCCTTAGCAGAGAAACACCCCCAAAACATAATGTTTCCACCTCCATGCTTGACAGTGGGGACAGTGTTCTTTGGGTCATAGGCAGCATTTCTCTTCCTCCAAACACGGCGAGTAGAGTTAATGCCAAAGAGCTCAATTCTAGTCTCATCTGACCACAGCAGCTTCTCCCAATCACTCTCAGTATCATCCAGATGTTCATTTGCAAACTTGAGACGTGCCTGTACATGTGCCTTCTTGAGCAGGGGGACCTTGCGGGCACTGCAGGATTTTAATCCATTACGGCGTAATGTGTTACCAATGGTTTTCTTGGTGACTGTGGTCCCAGCTGCCTTGAGATCATTAACAAGTTCCCCCCGTGTAGTTTTCGGCTGAGCTCTCACCTTCCTCAGGATCAAGTATACCCCACGAGGTGAGATTTTGCATGGAGCCTCAGATCGATGTCGATTGACAGTCATTTTGTATGTCTTCCATTTTCTTACTATTGCACCAACAGTTGTCTCCTTCTCACCCAGCGTCTTACTTATGGTTTTGTAGCCCATTCCAGCCTTGTGCAGGTCTATGATCTTGTCCGTGACATCCTTAGAAAGCTCTTTGGTCTTGCCCATGTTGTAGAGGTTAGAGTCAGACTGATTAATTGAGTCTGTGGACAGGAGTCTTTTATACAGGTGACCATGTAAGACAGCTGTCTTTAATGCAGGCACAAATTGATTTGGAGCGTGTAACTGGTCTGGAGGAGGCTGAACTCTTAATGGTTGGTAGGGGATCAAATATTTCTTTCTCTGTGCACAATGCAAATAAATATATATAATTTTGACAATGTGATTTTTTTTTTTTTTTTTTTAATATAATCTATCTCTCACTGGTAAAATTAACCTAGCCTAAAAATTCTAGACTGTTCATGTCTTTGACAGTGGGCAAACTTACAAATTCAGCAAGGGATCATATACTTATTTCCTTCGCTGTATATATAAAACATGCAAATCGCTGTTTTTTGGTCACCTTAGCTCTCCAAAAAAAGGAATAAAAAGTGATCAAAAAGTTGCATGTACCCCAAAATGGTATCGGTGAAAACTATACCGCGCCCTGCAAACTTTAAGCCCTCACACCTCTAAATTGATGGAAAAATAAAAAAAGTTATGGCCCTCAGAATATGGCAACACAAAACTTTTTGTTTTTTAGCAAATAGTTTTATTTTTTTAATAGTGGTAAAACATAAAACAAAACATATCAATTTGGTATTGCCATAATCATATCAACCTGTAGAATAAGATGAATATGTAGTTTTTACCACCTGATGGACGCCGTAAAAACAAAACCTCCCAAAAATTTGTGTAATCGCTGTTTTTTGCCTATTTCACCCTGAATTTTTAATTTTTTTTAGATTCCCAGTACATTATGCAGAACAATAAATAGTGCCATAAAAAACTACAACTTGTCCTGCAAAAATCAAGACCTCATATGGCTATGTCGCCGAAGAAATAGAAAAGTTATGACTTTTGGAATGCAGGGAGGAAAAAACGAAAATGAAAAAAACTCAAAGTGGCCTGGTCTCTAATGGGTTAATTAAGGGATCTTGGGATAAAGGTCTGCCTAGAAAGGCAGATATAACAGCAGTCTAAACTTTCAAGGTCCAGGGTTATCCTGAAGAAAGACCAGAATAATTTTAATTGGTGGATTAATACTGTCCACACTCTTCTTAGAACACCAAGCCATGAAGATCTTCTTAACTCTTGCGTAGGCCTTCTTCATTGAATCCTTTGTGGATTAAGCCAGTGTCTTCAAAACTGCATAAAAAAGTCCTCTAGATTGCAATAGGGGCTGGTCAACCACCAGACTTACAGGTTGAATCTCCTTATATCTGGGCAGAACTGTGTGCCTTGACATACCAGGTTCTGCACTAGGTAGGAAAACCACAACTTCTTTGGCCAGAACGGTATGAGGGCTATTACCGTAGCCCGATCTGATTTTCATCAATATTCTACGGTATCATGGAAACTAGAGAGAAAATGTAGGCCAGCCTGTATCCAAGGTATGAACAGAACACTCAAGGATTGCCCTACTGATAGAGGGAGCAGAACTTCTTTATTTTGGCATTGAACCAATTTGTTATGATATCCATCTCTGGCTTTCTCCATTTTAGAGTCATCTGATTGAAGATCTCTGGACTTGAAGACTTTTTTTTCCAGAACTAAGTGGTGCCGGCCCTAGTGGTCAGCAAAAATATTGAGGGATCCCTGTTTGTGGACTACAGATGGATGAGTAAGGTTCTGCTTTGCCAAGAAGAGATCATTTCCATTTCCCTGAGAAGGGGTTGAGATCAAGTGCCTCCCTTCTTGTTGCTATAAAAGACAAGACAGACGGCATGTTTTCTGGTCTTATCTTAATTGCCTTCCCTCTAATCTAAGGGGAAAAATGCAGCAGAGCCAGATGAACCCCTCTGAATATTCGCAATTCGATGACATCAACATCTCCCTCCAGGTCCCTAGCACTGGGATTTCTTCCAGGTGAGCTCTCCAGTCTAGTCGGGATGCATCCGTAATCAGCAAGGTCCATCAAGGTTTTTTTTTTACTAATAACTTGACGAGAATGCACTTCATAGATAATGGACTTCATGTCCTTTAGATGATTCTACCATTTGAGTGAGTGACAGGTTTCTAAACAGTTCACACTTCTTGTCCAACTCATTGAGGTTGTTTGCATAAACCTGCCTAGTTCTATTGGACGGGCAGATATTCTTTCATTAACGAGCGATGAGTGATGGTTTAGCGAGTCGTTTACGTCCAAAGATCTAAGGTCTATTACAGGCTGACAGTAATTGCTAAAGATTTTAGCTGTTCAGTTGTTACTGCAATCGTTGCTCGTTTGCCCACACCTATGAGGTGAACTGCTAGACTGGAAGATTTCTGATTAGACGAGGGAATGTGGCAGCGACGAACAATAATCTTTCACCCAGGCAGGTAGATGTGGCCGATCCACAGAAACCCAACGATTTATCGTTCGATTGTTGCATGCTATTATACATGGCGTTTATCTCTTACATTCGAACGATTATACAAAAATGTATACGATAATTGCTTTGTCTAATAGAGCCTTAAGACCAAAGGATCAAAGATCAGACACCCCTGGTGGTCTAGATAGATGACCTTTGTAAGTTTGCCTTATCTTTGGAAGGAACCACAGTACATCGAGACAATTTGGTGATACGAGGAGCACTCCATTCACTATACTGGTCTTCTCTGATGGGATAGATACTTTTAAGTCTCTTTGAAAGGATAGACCACTATTCCAGATTCCACCATTCAGTCATCATAGCCTTTTCTAATGCTTACCCTTGGAATGACCAAGACCCCCTAAAGGTGGACTCTGGAATTTTCCCTGGATCAGCATCCTGGTCCCTTGACCAAATGGATTTGACACATTTTTGAATCTTCTCAACTGGAAAGTAAGTCTTTCCAATATCCTCATCTTCCTCTTCTCGAACATCTTGCCCACAAGCTGAAATTCTTCATCCGCAATAACAATCTAAGAATTTAACTAATAAAAAGACCTGGACTGGAAAAGAGGGCAGAAGTGGATCAATGATTGCAAGCCTCCCCCCTATGCTTCACCTAGACTGGAGACTCATGTCTCTTCTCCTAGCAGAGACTGATGGAGGAGGAAGCACTGAAATCGATGACTTGTTCTCCCCCACAACAGCAGAATAACTTCATTAGAAGTGACGCTACAGCGGCAAATAAAAAAACATAACAATACAAACAGAGGGCACAAACCTCAAATAATCTGTCCTAAGCCCCACAGGACAGAAAAAAACACTTAAGGGAAGAAGGCTACATTAGCCTTTATATTGTAAGTGAAGGGGAGTAATACAATTTCAATCTGAGCCGCCAGTTCATAGGGGTAGAATTAGGCCCCATGCACACGACCGTAAAAAACCTCAGTTTTTGCGGACCGCAATTGCGGTCCGCAAAGATGGAGCCATTAACTTCCATTGAACGCGGACACCTTTCCGTATCGCTACAGATGAGTATCCGTTCCGCAGAACTGTGGCGGGAATTATGGAGCATGTCCGTTTTTGGTCCACAATTGTGGCATGGACTCCTCCATAGAAGTCTATGGGGGAAGCCAAAATTGTGGATGGCTATGGAGGTGCGTCCGCAAATACGGATAGCCATCCGCAAATACAGAAGTATTGCTAAGGCCCCATGCACACGACCGTGCCCGCAATCACGGCCCGCGATTGCGGGCACGGCCGGCCGCCGACTTCCACCCGAATTTTCGGACCGTGCTCCAATACAAAGTATGGTAGCACAGCCCGCAAAATGCAAAAGAACGGACATGTTCCATAATTTTCTGAACATTTCTACGCACGGACACCTATCCGTAGCGCTACGGAAAGGTGTCCGCGTTCAATGAAAGTGAATGGGTCCATTTTTGCGGACCGCAATTGCGGTCCCAAAAAACGGAGGTTTTTTACAGTCGTGTGCATGGGGCCTTAAGCAATACGGAACCGTATTTGCGGTCAGTATTTGCGGATACGGTCGTGTGCATGAGGCCTTACCACATTGTTGTGCTGTTAGTTAGAATGTAAGGGAATTATTGGTTGAAAAGAAGTAAATACCCTTTAACTTGAGCAGCATATTATAAGTAACAGATCCACCTTAAAGCGATTGCCTACTTTAGATAACCTTTTTCCATATGCCCTTTTGGCTTATATGAAGGTAATATAGCGGAACCCTTAGGCTGGGTTCACACAACCTATTTTCAGGCGTAAGGCTGGGTTAACACACACTATTTACGTGCGTAATTTGGGCGTTTTACGCCTCGAATTACGCCTGAAATCACGGCTCCAATACGTCGGCAAACATCTGCCCATTCATTTCAATGGGTTTGCCGATGTACTGTGCCGACGACCTGTAATTTTACGCTTCGCTGTCAAAAGACGGCTCGTAAAATTACAGCCTCGTCAAAAGAAGTGCAGGACACTTCTTGGGACGTGTTTAGAGCCGTTTTCTCATAGACTCCAATGAAAACAGCCGTAAAAAACGCAGCAAAATCGCCGCAAAAAACACGAGTTGCTCAAAAAACATCTGAAAATCATGGGCTGTTTTCCCTTGAAAACAGCTCCGTATTTTCTGACGTTTTTTGTTAAGCGTGTGAACATACCCTTAGGCTGCACAGAAAGTTACCAGACTCTCTGTATCTATCTATCTATCTATCTATCTATCTATCTATCTATCTATCTATCTATCTATCTATCTATCTATCTATCTATCTATCTATCTATCATCTATCTATCTATCTATCTATCTATCTATCTATCTATCTATCATCTATCTATCTATCTATCTATCTATCTATCTATCTATCTATCTATCTATCTATCTATCTATCTATCTATCTATCTATCTATCTCTATCTCCTTTAGGGTATGTTCACACACAGTAGCAAAATACGTCTGATATTATGGAGCTGTTTTTGCCTGAAAACAACTCCTGATTTTCAGACGTTTTTTAACAACTCGCGTTTTTCACGTCGTATTTTACGGACGTTATTGGAGCTGTTTTTCAATGGAGACAAATGAAAAACGGCTCGAAAAAGGTCCCAAGAAGTGACATGCACTTCTCTGATGCGGGCGTCTTTTTGCGCGCCATCTTTTGACAGTGACGCGTAAAATTACATCTCGTGGGAACAGAACATCGTAAAACCCATTGAAAGCTATGGGCAGATGTTTGTAGGCATAATAGAGCCGTTTTTTCAGGCGTAATTCGAGGTGTAAAATGCTCGAATTACATCCGAAAACAGTGCGTGTGAGCATACCCTTAAGTTTATACGTTCAACCTCAGATGAAAAACAAAATGTACATTGTATTTTGGAATCTCCAGTGTGTGCAACACAGTTTTTTGGGGGCTTTGGAAAAATAAAGGAAACCCTATATGAAATATCTAGATTTTTTTGTAAGTGTACGATAGTATATAGACAAATAGTTATGTCATATCTTATTAAAACACGTTTTAGGCTGAAGAATCCAGATAAGTTGAGCGTTATTGTTAGTTGGGTGCGGTATTATGGCTCCATACAACTTTTAGGTTTTATGCAGATTGGATTGTGCCCTATGCAGTACTGTACCTTCTATTGATGCCCCTCCCCTTATAGTGTACAGATGTAGCAAATGATAAATGACGCGCTGCTCTATTTACATAAAGTGGCACCATGTTTATCATGTTGGCTGTTGCTACATCTGTACCATATAGCACCCAAATCTAATGTGTAAATACAGTAGTCATACCATACAGTACCAAAATAACATTGCTGTAAGGTGCCCACATAACTCTGCCAGTTTCCTAAATAACACTGCACACTCAATAAACTAAGGAATGTAGCTGTATCCTTTTCATAGATTTGAGCATCAGGTGTAGCATTGGAGGAGCAAGCTTCAGGTGCCCAGGCCATCAGGGCCAGTGGTGCCCCCCTTCAGTAGTGACAAGTGATGCGTACGGACCCCTAAGGCTGGCATTGGCTGTGTAGGCTGTAATACGCTCATGTCCATGAGACTAGCACTCCTAAAGAGGGTTTAAAACAAGAAAAAAATAACAACTTAGTAGAAAATATATTTTTATGTATGGAACTTTATTAAATTACATGTATTCCTCTTTCATTACATTCTAATTAGATTTAAGGTTAACATTATTTATTTGCATGATATTGTAATTTTACCTAAGTACCTTCACGTCTCCTTTAAAATCTGACTTGCAAGGTGACTCAATACCACGTTAATGTTCTTTCCTTACTCGGCCGTTCTGCCTGCCATTGATTCTTGCTTCTAGCTCTTTGCATGTTTAACAATTTGTTTTCTTTGATTCTTTGTGCATGGAACTCAATACACGCCCTTCCAGTATTCCTTCCTCGCTCTGATACTTCTGTCAGTTCTTCAGTGTAGTGCTGACTTGAATTTTCATGTACTGCCATTTTAAAAGAATCTAGGCAGATAAGGTCATTTTCTAATATTTGTTGGTTTTCTTGATTCAGATTTCTCTGCGGAAGCGATAGTAAAGGATACCACCAGTGAAATTTAACTTTTCCATAGTAGTTATGCAGTTGGGAGTACATCAAACTCCTTAATTCATTTTCAATGCTGATGACTAGAGATGAGCGAATCGGGACAACCGAACCCGGTTTCGGTCCGAACATCGGGAAAAGTTCGGTTCGCAGCGAATCCGAACTTCACCGGGTTCGGCCGAACACGTTTTGACCGAACCCGGCGGAGATAGTCACTGTACAGGGTGCTGAAAGAGTTAAACGATCGGCAGTAACTGTTTCAGCACCCTGGACAGTGACTTCCGATCACAATATACATCAACGTGTAAAAAAAATAGAAGTTCCTACTTACCGATAACTCCCTGCTTCTTTCTCCAGTCCGACCTCCCGGGATGACGATTCAGTCCAAGTGACCGCTGCAGCCAATCACAGGCCAATCCCAGGCTGCTGTGGTCACATGGACTGCCGCGTCATCCCGGGAGGTCGGACTGGATGTCGAGAGGGACGCGTCACCAAAGCAACGGTGACGCATCCCTCTCTTGACATCCAGCCCGACCTCCCTGGATGACGATTCAGTCCAAGTGACCGCTGCAGCCTGGGATTGGCCTGTGATTGGCTGCAGCCTGTGATTGGCCTGTGATTGGCTGCAGCGGTCACTTGGACTGAATCGTCATCCAGGAATGTCGGGCCGGATGTCGAGAGGGATGCGTCACCAAGGCAACGGCCGGGAGACCGGACTGGAGGAAGCAGGAAGTCCTCTGTAAGTATGAACGTCTTTTTTTTTTTTTTACAGATTACTCTATATTCTGATCGGAATTCACTGTCCAGGGTGCTGAAACAGTTACTGCCGATCAGTTAACTCTTTCAGCACCCTGGACAGTGACTATTTACTGACGTCGCCTAGCAACGCTGCCGTAATGACGGGTGCACACATGTAGCCATCCGTCATTACGGCAGCTCCATAGACTTCTATGGGCTGCCCGTGCCGTTATTACGGCCTGAAATAGGACATGTTCTATCTTTTTCAACGGCACGGCTACCTTCCCATAAGAAAACGGGAAGGTACCCGTGGCCAATAGAAGTCTATGAGCCCGTTATTACGGGTCGTAAATACGACCCGTAATAACGGGAGTTTTTACGGTTGTGTGCATATATGCAAATGAGCTTTGAAATGGACAACTGGGCGTTTTTTTTTCGTTATGTCCAACTTGGCGTGTATTGTGTTTTTAACTGGGCATGTTTATGTGTATGACGCTGACCAATCAGTGACCAGTCAGCGTCATACACTCCTCAACATCTGCACGCTCCTCTCCTGAAATATTCTGTGCTGCTGTGAACTCTGCTCTTACCATTACGTAGCTCTCAGTCTGTTACCTCTCCTCCACTCCTGTCCTCAATATCACCTTCACATGATTGGCAAGTCACCACCCCGCACAAGATCCGCACGCTCATCTCCTGAAATACTCTGTGCTGCTGTGAACTCTACTCTTACCATTACGTGGTGACTTGCCAATCATGTGAAGGTGTTCTTGAGGACAGGAGTGGAGGAGAGGTAACAGACTGAGAGCTACATAATGGTAAGAGCAGAGTTCACAGCAGCACAGAATATTTCAGGAGAGGAGCGTGCAGATGTTGAGGAGTGTATGATGCTGACTGGTCACTGATTGGTCAGCGTCATACACATAAACACGCCCAGTTAAAAACACAATGTGTGTCTCTACGGTAACCGATTACAAACAAACCCTGTGATTGGCTGCAGAGGCCGCGGCAGCCTGTGATTGGCTGCAGAGGCCGCTGCAGCCTGTGATTGGCTGCAGAGGCGGTCACGTGACGTGCGTGACCGCCACTACAGGCTGTGATTGGCTGCAGCGGCGACATGGATGAAACGTCATCGCTGGAGGCCGGACAGGAGGAATGTAAGTATGAACGTATTTTTTTTATTTTTTTTATTACATTAAAATTGTATTTTCCGCGCGCCGAGCATGGTACTGTCAAGGTTGCTGAAGAGTTAGTGCAGCCCATTAACTCTTTCAGCACCCTGGACAGTACCATGGAAATTACAGGTTCGGTCAGAACTAGTTCGGTCCGAATCTAACTTTTTCGTGAAATTCGGCGAACCAGCCGAACCGAACTTTTCATAAGTTCACTCATCTCTACTGAGGACCAGTTCCCCTTATATCACTTAATAGAAAAATATGTGGCTGCAATAGCGAAAAGTACTTGCTGGAAACTGCAACTGATGAATAGAAGAAGGTAAACCCCCCCTACCCCATAAGCAAAAGAAATGTTATAGCTGCAGTGGACATACAAACATTGGATGTGAAACTACATGGGTTGCAACTTGTTGCAACTTTCAAAGCATTAAATTATTGTAGTTTCACAAAGGCTGGAGAGCCAAAGGTTGCAATCCACTGGACTAAAGGAAAGCGATTCTTCATCAAAATAAACTTTTTTTTTGGCCATGTTCAAACGGAAGAATTTTAACCCCTTAGTGACCAGCCTATTTTAGGCCTTAATGACCAAGCTATTTCTTACTTTTTTCCATCGTCTCATTCAAAGAGCTATAACTTTTTTATTTTTTGCGTCAACATAGCTGTATAAGGTCTTGTTTTATGTGGGACAAGTTGTATTTTTTTATTAGCACCCTCATGGGGTACATATAATTTATTGATTAACTTTTATTAACTTTTTTTGGGGGGGATAGAAAAAAAACAGCAGTTTCGCCACACTTTTTTGCATCCTAAATTTCCGCCGTGTACCGGGTGGTATAAATAACACAAATTTTATTTACAATTTTTATGATTGCAATGCCAAATTTATATAGATTTTGTAGGTTTTACTACTTTTACACAGTAAAAACCCTTTTTTTTTCAAAATTATTTGTTTTTGTGTCTCCATATTTGAAGAGCGATAATTTTTTTTATTTTTTGTCGATACAGCTGTATGGGGGCTTTATTGTTGCGGGACGACTTGTAGTTTTTATTGGTACCATTTTGGAGTACATGCGACTTTTTGATCACTTTTTATAAAAAAAATTGAAGGTAGGATTCACAGATAACAGCAACTCTTGCATTTGTGTTTTTATTTTATTTTTTCGGCATTCGCCGAGTGGGTTAAATACTGTATTAACGTTATAGTTGGGGTCGTTATGGATGCAGAAATACCAAATATGTGTAACTTCTTTACTTTTATTTTTTCTCTTTTTAATATTAAAGCATTTTGTAAGGGGAAATAGTGGGTTTTTAATTTTTTTCACTTGGACTTTTATTTATTTATTACTAACTTTGTTAAACTTTTTTTTAAACTTTAATTAGTCCCACTAGGGGACTTCACTATGCGATCATACAATCGCTTTAATAATACACTGCAATACTTCTGTACTTCTTTCTGGCATGGCTTAGCAGGCATTAACTAGAGGCAGACCTGGGGGCCTTTATTAGGCCCCCGGCAGCCATAGAAAACACCGGCACCCTGCCATGTTATCACAGAACGCAGCATGACGGTGGGGTGATAGAGGAAGACACCTCCCTCCACAGCCACTCAGATGCGGCGGTCACTATTGAGCACCGCATCTGAGGGGTTAAACGGGCGAGATCGATAATTTAGATCTCGCCCATTCGAGTAGGTATGCTCCCAGCCCTCAACGAGCAGGGAGATTTAACCCCTTCAGGACACAGCCTGTTTTGGCCTTGTGGATACAGACGATTTTTCAAATCCGACATGGGTTAATTTATGTGGTAATAACTTTGGAATGCGTTTATTTATCCAAGCGATTCTGAGATTGTTTTCTCGTGATATATTGTACTTTATGTTAGTGGAAAAATTTGGTCAATGAATTCAGTATTTATTTGTGAAAAACACCAACATTTAAAGAATTTGCAAAAATTTGCATTTTTCTTTTTTTTAAATGTATCTGCTTGCAAAAAAGATAGTAATACTACACAAAACACAATTAACATTTCCCATATGTCTACTTTATATTTGCATCATTTTTTGAATATCCTGATATTTTTCTAGGACGTTACAAGGTTTAGAACTTTAGCAGCAATTTCTCACATTTTCAATTTTTTGCCGAAATTCATATGCAATACAATTTTTTGTGTAACACAGAAGATTTTGCCAGAGAAACACAACTTAATATTCATTGCCCAGATTCTGCAGATTTTAGAAATATCCCACATGTGGCCCTAGTAATGGACTGAAACACAGGCCTCAGAAGCAAAGGAGCACCTAGAGGATTTTCAGGCCTCCTTTTTTTTAAAATATATTTTAGGCACCATGTCTGATTTGAAGAGGTCCTGTGGTGCCAAAACAATGGTAACCCCATTTTGGAAACTACACCCCTCAAGGAATTTTTCTAAAGGTATACTAAAGGTAAAGGCATTTTGACCCCACAGGTTTTTTGCAGAATTTAGTACAATTAGGCCGTGAAAATGAAAATCAAAATTTTTTCCACTAAAATGTTGACATTTTCAGTTTTATAAAGGATAAAGGAGAACAAACACCCCAATAGTTTGTAAAGCAATTTCTCCCACTTACGGAAATACCCCAGATGTGGTCATAAATATTTTTTCATTAGAAATTAATGAACCCTTTCAGGACTTATCCTTTTTTGCTTTTCTATATTAGTTTTTCACTCCCCGCATTCCAAGAGCCATAACGTTTGTATTTTTCCGTCAATACTGTGGTGTGAGGGCTTATTTTTTGCGGGAGCAGTTGTAGATTCTATTGCCACTATTTAAATTACCATATAATGTACTGGGAAACTGAAAATATAATTCTTTGCGAACTGGAAAAAACTGTAACTTCATTATTTTTTTTGTTTCGTTTTTACGTCTTTCAGCGTGCGGTAAAAACAACAACAACAACTTAACTTGCGGCTAAATACGATTACGGTGATACCAAATTTATATAGTTTTTTTTATATTTTACTACTTTTACAAAGAAAAAACTATTTGTTAAAAAAAACTTTTCTTTACCACATTCTGAGAGACTTAACTTTTTTATTTTTTGGTTGATTGAACGGTGTGGGGGCTTATATTTGGTGGGAGAGCTGTAGTTTTTATTCGTACCAATTTTTAGTCCATACAACTTTTTGATCACTTTTATTAATTATTTTTTTTAGAGCTAATGTGACCAAAAAACAGCGATTTTGGAGTTTTAAATGCTTTATTTTTTATGACGTTCACCGTGCGCTATAAATGACAATTTTACTTTATTTTGCTGGTTGATATGATTACGCTGATACCATATATATAGTTTTGTTGTTTTTTGCAGCGTTTGCACAATAACATCACTTTTTTATAAAATAATAAATTTTTTGTGTCTCCATATTCTGAAAGCCGTTTTTATTTTTCAGCCAAAAAAGCTGTATAAGGGATTGTTTTTTTGTAGGATGGGTTGTAGTTTTTATTGATACTATTTTAGGGGAAATTTAACTTTTTGATCACTTTTTAGTCTATATTTTGTATGGTGACCAAAATTCTGGTACTGTTTCTTATTTTCTTTTTTTGCAGTGTACACCGTGCGGAAAAAATAACATTATAGTTTTATAGTTTGGGTCTTTACGAACGCGGTGTTACTTTTTTTTTTTAAGTTTTCATGTTTTTCCTATAATAAAAGACTTAATATAGGAAAAAAGCCAGGTTTGTTTTTTTTTTTAACTTATAACTTTTATTTTTACACTTTTATAAAACATTTTAATTGACTTTTAAAAAAAAAAAATTTTTGTCCCACTAGGGGACTTGAAGACCTGCAGCTCTGATCGCTGCTTTAATACAATACACTACCTATATAGTGTAATGTATTATAAACTGTCAGTTTAACGCTAACAGTCAATCTGAGAGGAAGCCTTTAAGGACCAGCCGGAGGTTGGTCTCGATAGGCTTCCATGCATGGCAGTCCCAGAGGCCCGTTGCCATGACAACTAGTGGCAACACCCGCGACCGATGCCGGGAAGTTTGTTGCTACAACAAATTTTCCCTGCAATGTCACATGATTGGGACCTGAACCAATTAGGTCCTGATCATGTCTCCATGACCAGAGGCAGATGTTAACAGCGAGGTCCGGGTGTCAGCACCACTCTGAGACACCCGATCACTCTGTCAACATTTACGTCGGCACTGCACAGAGCCCAGCAAGCGCCGACGTGAATTTATAGTGAGCGGTCGGGAATCGGTTAACTGCTCCCGGCACTGTTTATTTATTCTGATGCAGCGTCGTAAAAAGGCTACTGCATTGGAATAAAGCACATTAGTGGCCACCGTAAAAACACTAAAGGGCGGCCACTAACGGGTTAAGCATATTTCGGCGTGGAAACTGTGCATATTCCAAATATTCAAAATATGCATTAAAGCCGCTTACAAAAAGCACTTTAATGTGTTAAATGGGAAACTGTCCTTTTGTTCATATAATTGAGATTTACCTCCAATTTTTGTTTGGATGTAAATATGTATAATTGTATCTTTACATTTCTAGTCACTTGTGAATAACAGTAACTTATTTCATAATAAATTTGTAAGGCTTTACAAAGAAAAAATGTTAGGCTGTGTTCACATCAGCGTTGCCCTTGCTTTGAGGGGTTCCGTCAGTCAACTGCACTATTGATTCCGTCAAAAACAACGGAACCCTGTCAAACGGTGACAAACGGAAAACTTTAGCAACGTTCCTGGAAACCTCCGACGGAACCCCTCAATGGAAGGGCAACTTTGATGTGAACAGGCCCTTAAAATGACAAATAATGAGTTAACATTCTAAAAATGATTTATGAAAGAATAAAATGTTCTGGAAGGAGAACAGACTGTACTGGAAATAAATTGTGGGAGCTGGTGTATTCCATTCAGAATGACAACACATAAAAGTATCCGTAAGCCCATTCCATAAATTTTTTTTTTTTTTATTGCTATTGTTAACAAAGATAAATATAAACCGTTTCGAAAGTAAAGACACACAATGGAATACGTCATCTTCTAATATGTTCAGTACTAATGGGTATACATCTAGGATCATAACGAATACATTCCACTAGTGTTACATTCATATTTAGTTGTTGTGCATTACATGCCACGACGAAAATTTCTGTCAAGCATTCCAGCATCTAGGGTAGAAAGGTTAAGTTAGCAAAGGAATAAGACATTATTTATTAGCCAAATCGGGAAAGATAACATCTACTTAAAATGGTCAACTTACAACAAGAAAGTAAAATGTGCAGTAAGGGCTATTCTTTCATACAACTATCCTAAGCAATAATGTAAATATTTTCCTTATAGTATATTCTGTATTAGTCCATTGATAGTTAAGATCACTTTTTACAATTAAAACATGTGTTGACCTTTACAAATTCTATACAAATAGAAACTACATAAAGTTACATTTCATTACTTGTCTTATGCTAATGTTACAGATTCTTTTAAATCATTTCCACACACAGCTTTTAGCAGTGTTTTTCCGGAGGGATTTTTTGGGGGCTTAAACGCTGTGGCCAGATGTTAGTTTAAAGTCTATAGTAAAATATTGTAACATAGCGTTTTAACTTGTGGTGTTTATGTGGCGTTTTTAGGGTCAGTGGTATCTTTTTATCAAAACGCAGCATGCTCTAGGTATTGCCTTTTTCTGTACATTTTCTGCATAGGATTCTCTATAGAAATTAGAAAACGCCAGGAAAAAGACCTGTAACAAATATTAATACAATGTACATGTACCTTGTGTTGATCATGCAAACATAGTGCTAGTATGCGCAGGATCAGGAGTACTGTTGTTGAAGTGAATTTGATTAGCTTCAGCACCAGACACAGCTGCCCATATGGACGAACCACTGTGCATATGCATAGTCTCAGTACTCCTACTGGTAACATACTATTACAGTGGTGGTCGGCAAGGGGTTAATTTAATAGTTCTCCTACAGTAAAAACTTCTCTTTAAAGAGGTATTCCCATCTCAAATATGTATGATATATCCATAGTATATGCCTTAAACGCATGAAAGATGTGGATCCCAGCTCTGGGATGCGCACTTATCTCAAGATTGGGGTTCCCAGGACTCCGTCCCCGCCTGGTGAAATGGCCACTGGCCTCTGCATCCAAGCCAAGGCTCAGTGGCAAGTTGATCTGAATTACTGAAATAACCAAGCTTACTGAGCTACTCTGTTTCCGTAATTTCAATAGAAGTGAATGAGAGTTACGAAAACAGCGTAGCACAGCAATCAACTCTTTTTCTGTAACTCACAATTTCTGAAAACAGCATAGCTCGCCGTGCTTCGCTGTTTCCGTAACTCCCATTCACTTCTATGGGAGTTATGGAAACAGCATAATTAGCACACTAGTTTATTTCTGGAACCCCAACACATCTCCACTGATTACCCACTTCAATGTAGCGGTCAGCGGCCATCTCACCAGGTGGGGATGGGGTTGCGGGAACATCGATCTCGAGATAGGTGCGGGTCCCAGAGCTAGGATCCGCATCTATCAGACATTTATGGGATATCCTGTGGATGTGCTATAAATGTCTGAGATGAATATACCCCTTTAATTAATAAATTATAATACAGTATGTTTGGAGCTTCATGTCAAATAAAATAATATTAGTTATCTTTGAGGAAAGCATAAAGAAAAAGGATTGAATGTGTTACAATTTTAATCCTAGTTCTTATAGAAAATTGTGATAATAATAGTGATACATGCAAAGCAACTTTTTTATTTACTAGCAATTATAACTGTATTGGTAAGTAAAAGTTATGTTTTTTTGAGGAATGATCTTTATCTTTTTTCCATTTATTTATGTTGATGTAATTATCTTGTGGTGTGATTGTAGGTATCGATCATTGTATTGATATGATTTTCTTATATTTATAAATTTGTGGCCTTATGTGCTTTCACATTTATATGAATTGTAATGCTAATACAAATAAATTCATATCTTATCTGTAACAAATACTTTCTGGTTTTGTCTCTCCTTTTAGGTTTAAAAATCACATTATAGACCTAGATAAAAATGAAAAAATATGGCAGACAACATAGGAGATTACATTCTGCTTCATTTTAGATCTGAAACAGAACAGGTGATAATACAAGTTTATACAATGCAACTGATGGTGTCAGTTGTACATTCCTGACACAAAGACATACGTCTAATGAGATCCTGATTAATTTATCATAGAAATAAAATTACTACTTTCTGATAATACTATTTGTAGATTGTCATAGAAGCGTATCAATGTTGAATTACAAGTTTCACTCCTCAACCTGTCACCTTGAGTGTTTAGGCTTTGCCCTCTATTTCGGTCCCTATACTCACTGACGTGCAGATATTGTCCTATGGTAGTACAAAGTGTGCATCCAAGATCTGACTTTTCTCATTTTTCTTCCTTTCACACACAATGACCTCCAGTAGCCCTTCCTACATTCTGACTTAATGAGACAACAAATCAATAGATAAAAAACGCTCCATTGTATGTAACCTTTAACACAACAGTTATTGCTTCACAGACATGCCAAAGCCATCTAGAGACGCTGTTTGGAATACGCATGTAAGAGTAAAAATCTTTTCTTCTCAAGCTTCAGGGTGACCCTTCATGCAGATAACTGATGACCCTTATGGTATCACATGTCAAGGGGAAGTTAAAGCATTATTTATATAAAGTTGCTCATATAGAGTAGAATTCTTATTTTCTGTACAAGGAATCATATTGTGTCAGTGATGCTCTTAAGTTCTGATATAAAGTGAAGGCACATTTTTGTTGGTGCTTCATGAGCTTTATATATTGTACATACAGTGATGTGCAGATGTATGTGGCCCCTTTCAGAAGTTCCCTATTATTGTATATGTCACACTAAATAGTTTCTAATTTTTAACCAACGTTTTTTGCTAAATGAGTAAATTGACCAACCATATAGCACAGTTTTTTAATTATTGCATTTATACGTTATGCAACAACCATATCTCCCATGTGGACAAATAACTGACCTCCTACATTTACTGCACTTCCTATAATTCCAACCGAATGTTTTGGAAATTGTAGGAATTTTTTTTTTTAATTGAAATACGTATATCCATTTATTAAGGATTACAAAGTAATTTCTTAAACAAGTCTTATTTAAGCACCCATAAAAAGGACCCAACACAGGGCACAGCTACACAAACACAATGCAATGGCAAGGGAAAAGATCCAAGCCTCATAAGGAGCAAGGAATGCATAATGTCACCCATGTGAACTTATCAGAGTAACTGTAAGGGAACATCCCTGAGGGGCGAGGGTCTGCAGTTCCACAGCGATGGAGTTTCAAGAATAACAAAAAATTCAGGAACAGTCAAGGGCGCGAGAGGAAAAAAGGATGAAGGAGTTACCGGGTAGTGGTGAGGAAGCAGAATGAGAGAGCTTTTTGGATAGAAGCACATGGGGGCTTAGATCCTTATAGAACAGTCTTTTTGAATACATGTGAAGCCCTGGAAGAATAATGAATCCTCCTAGGATTTTCAACTTGGCTAAATTTTTTCACCTGAAAATGAAAGAAATAATTTTATTGATGAGTAGCAAGAGTGAAACAACTTATGTACAGAAGAAACTTACAGTCATGGACAAAATTGTTGGTACCGTTCCATTAAAGAAAGAAAAACCCACAATCGTCACTTGAAACTGACAAAAGTAATCAATTTTAATTTACTGAAAATCAACTAATCTAAATCAGACATTGCCTTTGAATTGTGGCTAAAAAAGAAAAATTGAAACTGGCCTGGACAAAAATGATGGTACCCTTAACTTAATATTTTGTTGCACAACCTTTTGAGGCAATCACTGCAAACAAACAAACGATTGCTGTAACTCCCAATGAGACTTCTGCACCTGTCCACAGGTATTTTGGGCCACTCTTCATGAGCAAACTGCTCCAGGTGTCTCTCAGGTTTTAGTTTTGGGGCTGCTATGCTCAGACACTATGCATGGTAAAATTAAATCTCAAGACTATCAAGGCATTCTGGAGCGAAATGTGCTGCCCAGTGTCTGAAATTGGTCCTCCAACAAGATAATGACTCAAAACACACAGCTGAAAACATCCAAGAATGGCTAAGAGGAAAATTGGACTATTCTGAAGTGGCCTTTTATGAGCCCTGATCTAAATCCTACTAAACATCTGTGGAAGGATCTGAAACATGCAGTCTGGAGAAGGCGCCCTTCAAACTTGAGAGCTGGAGCAGTGTCCTCATGAGGAGTGGGCCAAAATATCTGTGGACAGGTGAATAAGTCCCATTGAAATCGTTTGTTTGCAGTGATTGCCTCAAAAGGTTGTGCAACAAAATATTAAGTCAAGGGCACCATTATTTTTGTCCATGCCAGTGTCATTACTATTTTTTTTGATTTTACTGTCGAACCACAATTCAAAAGCAATGTCTGATTTATATTAGTTGATTTTCAGTAAATTAAAATGTATTATTATTTTTGTCAGTTTCAAGTTATTTCAGTGACCATCGTGGGTTTTCCTTTCTTTAACGGAAGGGTACCAACAATTTTGTCCGCGACTGTATATGCTTTTTTTCACATTTGCAAACAAATTATGCATGGTTCGCAAACTGTTATGTTCTATGGACAGATGAGTGAAAGTGGAGCACTTTAGACTATACAGGTCCCATTATATCGAGCATAATGTGCATACATTATTCCATAGAATATGTACATGATGATGAGGTAGATGTGTGCATATGCTTTTCTGTGCGTATGCTTTTCTGCCTATGTGCCTAGGAAAACGTAACATTTTAAAAAAAAAACAAGATTTTACACTGTTCCAGAAAATTCTTAGGGCAAATGTATTGCCAGCTATCCTTAAGTTGCATCTGATGTGTATTTAGATGAAACAGCAAGACAACGATGCAAAGGCCAAGGTCAAGTTTACATCTGAATTGTTGGGATGAAACATAATGAAAATTTTGGATAAAAGTATTTCGGTGACCAACACTCTTTTTGTTGGAAGAGTCCCATAACAGTAAGCTGATCACAGGGTCAGGGTCGTAGCCAGATTTTCCTTAACCAAGAGAAAGTATTTAGTTTTCTGCCCCAGTCCTGTGCCTAAATACATTGCTCAAGGCTAAGTGGCTTGTTGGCACTGCTGCTGGGGTGCACAGTGATTAGCTGAAATCAAATGAATCTGTAATAATAGGAGAGATGCATTTTATAGCCGTTCTCTGCTCTGGCTGATCGCTAAGGTTCCAGTATGGGTTCTCCATCTATTAACTGAAAATTCCCTAGTAAGTTATATGAAAATAGGTTTTCAAATCCAAAGAGCCTTTTCGACCTAGTCAAACTCCAGACCATTTAGAGATGTGGCGTTGTTCCCAAAGCCTACTAATGTAGCAAAGCTACATCTGTACTGTTGACACATTGCAAAAATAAGTTCTAGATAAAATCACAAGTTGACCCTTCAATGCTTATTCTCTGGTGCCAATCAATAGGATCGCTGTGCTTTATTTTTTATGTCCAGATGACAATGACCAAAGTCAAACAAATCCTTGCTGCATTGGGGTCGAATTTATTTTCAGCTTAAATTAGCGCACACCAAATTTGAGCTTTATTTTGCTACTTTTCTCTCTTTTGAAAAGTGCAGGGCAAAATAGGTGGAGTTAACTATCTGCTTGATTTATTAGTAATTATGAAAGAAATTGGTACAAATTATAGCGTAAATCTACGCCTGCTCATAGCAGGCATATATTTTCACTCTCTGTTGTAAGAACAGCCCAAGATGTGCCAAATTGAATTACAGGCGGGCGCATCTTACTAATAAATCTCCTCCATTATCTTTTGTACATGAATGCTAGGCAGCCTTTAGCGCTTTGGATGAAACCTTAGATCTGTGAAAATTCAAGGATCTGACACACATGAATTTGTGCATGTAGAAATGATAACGAGTACAAATTAATACTTTGACACTAAACAAGCTAGACTACTGTAAGCCATACAGTAAGTATTATAATGCATTTTTTTGTTTCAGTAGCTTAACATAGCAGCGTAGTGATAATCATGTAACACATCATTTTATTTCAGTGTAATTAAAATAAACAGACGCTGTATGAGTTTGTTTTTAATTAGTCTATTGATAAACTGCACCCGAGCAAATAATAATAAAAAAGGAAAAAAATGATGTCGACGTTCTCGTTCGCTGTGAATAACCTCTCATTTTCATTAAGGAACAGTGTACTATGGAGAGATGATACATACAGTAATGAGTGGCTCTAAGTAACCGTCTCTTACAGGCAGAACAAGGAGAGCTATGTATTAGAATGTAAAACCGGCTACAGCTTTAACCATTTTGTATCTCAAAGCCTTCGTCGAAAACTTGTGGACACGAGAAATAATAGAATATAAATAAATGATACTATTTTAGTAAACTTACAGCTGATTGTATTTTAAATATATGATCCCTTTAATTTTATCCCCACTGTAACCAAGGCTGGTCTTTTCTATGTGCGACTCAAGCGGATACACAAATATAATTTCGACAGATACTCCCATTGCTGGCCTACTTCCCCATTTTTGCTGGGAAGTTTGTTGACTGCATATATTTTGCTATAGGTCGTAGCAGACCATAGTTAGTGAGTGAACTAAAGTCAATGAGCAGCACTGGTTTACAATTCACTGGCTAAAGCCCAGAGGCTACAGCTCATCTTGCTTTCTGTCGTGTGCAGAAACAAATAACTTTGTTGTATCAATATTTCATATCTTTGGTGGTTCTTTATAGAAGTAGGAATACTTTCCTTGTGTTTGTGTACTAAATTGCTATGTTGGAGCTGTACAAGTACACTATGTGTACTGCATTGGTGCTCTATTGGTGCGGTATGCATTCTTGATAGATACTTAGGGCACTCTTAGGAGTTGCACTGTCCGGAACAGAAGGTAATAATACTTTGCTTGTATATGTGTACTGTATGGTTGTGTTGGTGCTATAAGCATACACAATGTGTATTTTGCATGCACATATTATCTATACAGTATGTATACTGTATAGATAATATGTGCACTCTTGGAAGTGGCACTATCCTGCACATGAGGTAATGATACTTTGGCGTGTGTGTGTGTGTGTGTGTGTGTGTGTGTGTGTACTCTATGGTTGTGTTGGTGCTGTATGAATACAGTCTTTGTACTGCATTGGTGCTATAGGTATCCTGTATATATCGTAGTAATATTATTATTTGGTTTAAAGTTAATTCCCGGTTGCTGTACATATGAAACAAAGAAGGGTTTAAATACATAACGTCAGACAGTAAAAACAAGCAGTACGGTAAGCATGAACTTGCTAAGTTACAGACTGGTACAGAAGGAGTGAAGGCCCTGCCCACGAGGGCTTACGATCTACGAGAGAATGGGGAACGAGACAAAAGGTGTGGGTTGAAGCAGTTCATCCAGAAGTGTAGTAGCAACATAGTTATTGTAGGTTGTAAGTTTTTCTAAAGATGTGAGCTTTCAGGTTACTTTTGAAGGTTTGGGTGATGGGATAGAGTCTGATGTGTAGGGGTAGTGAATTTCAGAGTATGGGTGATGCATGGAAGAAACAAATTCAATACAATATCACAAACAATAAAAATGTAATTAGAATTTGTGTCAACTTCATTTTTTGGGTGAACAAATGCTCCTGTGATTTATAAGGATATTTGTGACAGTAGCTCTGGAGTTTCAGCACAGTGCATCAAACAGTTATGAGGTCCTCATAGGAACAAATATGACCATCCTTTCTGTCTTTAATAGTGACCAAAATTGGATGTTAAATATGAATTCCTTCATAGTGACATAACAGAAGATAAGACTGATAGCCAAAAGATTCCCAAAATAAGCAAAGCTGGAAAGTAGTCAAAAACCTTTGGTGCACAGGGGTTTCAGAATGCACTTCACCAACCTGGGACTCCGAAGTTCAGCATGATTGCTGTCATATGGAAAATCAGTCATTTCATTGCCCCCTTTTCACTTCCCCAACAATCTCTAATATTCCTTTTTATAATATATACTCTCCATTTCCCTCTACCAACATCTCCTTTGCATGTGGAGTTCTCAATGCAAGGCTGCTTAGCATTGTCAAGTATATGTGACACGGTCCTTTGGCTTTTGCAGGTCCTCTTCCAGCTCCATCCCTTACATTGTGCACCCCACTCAATGGTGCCCGAGGTAGCCGCCTACTCCTACACCTATCCAACACACAACACTTGCAATAAAGCGCTATTTTAATTTTCATTTCTTTGTAGTTTATACCACCCATGAGAAAGAGGGAATTGGAAAACATGAGTTGGAATTTCTGCATGAGCCCTATAGCAGCTGTGTTGTCTGTCTCAATAGAAATAGGGCTGGTAATAGTAAAAATAACTCTTAGAGTAAACAAAATATATCTAGTATCACAACTGGTGTCATGATCTATAGCTGAGTTTCCCAACCTTCTCAGTCTCGAGTCACCCCTGGAAAAAAAATAATTCCTCAGGGCACCCCCACCAATAATTGTTTACAAAATGACTAAAAACGGCTAAAAACAAGAACTACACTCTTAGGGCATGTTCAAAAAAAAACTATCTGCCTCAAGACTCCTTTGGGAGTTTTGAGGCAGATTTTGAATTGACAATGTTGTTTAACACTTTTTTTTCCCGTTTTTTTGGGGTATTTTCTGCCCTCATTTTTTTTAAGCCATTGAAGTTAATGCAAAAACTGCAGGCAAAAAAGCACCAAACGAGCGCCACAGGTATTTTCTGCCTCCAATTAATTTCAATGGGAGGTCAGAGACGGAAACCATTCAAAGACCACCAGGCCCCATTCACAGTAAAATGACCACCAGCCCCCCACTCACAGTAAAATGATCATCAGCCCCCTCACAGTAAAATGACCATCAGCCCCCCACTCACAGTAAAATGGACATCAGCCCACCACTCACAGTAAACTTACCAACAGCCCCCCAGTCACAGTAAAATGACCATCAGCCCCCACTAACAGTAAAATGTCCATCAGCCCCCCACTCACAGTAAAATGACAATCAGCCCCCCACTCACAGTAAAATTACCATCAGCCCCCTCACAGTAAAATGACCATTAGACCCCCACTCACAGTAAAATGACCACCAGCCCCCCACTCACAGTAAAATGACCATCAGCCCCCCCCTCACAGTAAAATAACCATCAGCCCCCCCCTCACAGTAAAATGACCATCAGCCACCCAGTCACAGTAAAATGACCATCAGCACCCCCACTCAGAGTAAAATGACCATCAGCCCCTCAATCACAGTAAAATTACCATTAGCCCCCTCACAGTAAAATAACCATCAGACCCACACTCACAGTAAAATGACCATCAGCCCCCACTCACAGTAAAATGGCCAACAGCCCCCAATCACAGTAAAATGACCATCAGCCCCCCACTCACAGTAAAATGACCATCAGCCCCCCACTCACAGTAAAATTACCATCAGCCCCCCTCACAGTAAAATTACCATCAGCCCCCCACTCACAGTAAAATGTCCATCAGCCCCCCACTGACAGTAAAATGACAATTAGACCCACACTCACAGTAAAATGACCACCAGCCCCCCACTCACAGTAAAATGACCATCAGCCCCCCTCACAGTAAAATGACCATCAGCCCCCCTCACAGTAAAATAACCATCAGACCCCCACTCACAATAAAATGACCATCTGCCCCCCACTCACAGTAAAATGACCTTCAGCCCCCCACTCACAATAAAATGACCATCTGCCCCCCACTCACTGTAAATGTCCATCTGCCCCCACTCACAGTAAAATGACCATCAGCCCCACACTCACAATAAAATGACCATCAGCCCCCCACTCACAGTAAAATGACCATCAGACACCCACTCACAGTACAATGACCATCAGCCCCCCACTCACAGTAAAATTACCATCAGACACTCACTCACAGTAAAATGACCATCAGCCCCCCACTCACAGTAAAATTACCATCAGCCCCCCAGTAAAGGGACCATAAGCCCCCTAGTAAAAAGACCATCAGCCTCAGCCCCCCCCCCCCATAAAATGTCCATCAGCCCCCTCTCTAGTAAAGTGACCATCACAGGCAGAAAGTGTTCTTACTCCTGTGGAAGGAATAAATAAGGCTGTATAAGAACTACAACTCCCAGCATGTGCAGACTGTTATTATTAGATATCAGAGGACATTATAGGGAGGAGTTATAATGGGGGAGAGCCACAACTCCCAGCATGTCCAGGCTGTTATTATGGAATATCAGAGGATATTACAGGGAGGAGGTATTAGAGGAGAAGACTACAACTCCCAGCATGTCCAGACTGTTAGGGCATGCCCCCACGTGGCGGAATTCCTCTGCAACTGTCCGCATCAATGCCGCACCTAATCCGGGTTGCGGATTACGGCTGCGGATCTGCCCAAAATGTGCAGTAAATTGATGCGGACTAGCTGCTGCGGACTGCGGGAAAAGTGCTTCCCTTCTCTCTATCAGTGCAGGATAGAGAGAAGGGACAGCACTTTCCCTAGTGAAAGTAAACAAATTTCATACTTACCGGCTGTTGTCTTGGTGACGCGTCCCTCTTTCGGCATCCAGCCCGACCTCCCTGGATGACGCGGCAGTCCATGTGACCGCTGCAGCCTGTGATTGGCTGCAGCCGTCACTTAGACTGAAACGTCATCCTGGGAAGCTGGACTGGAGACAGAAGCAGGGAGTTCTCGGTAAGTATGAACTTCTATTTTTTTACAGGTTGCTGTATATTGGGATCGGTAGTCACTGTCCAGGGTGCAGAAACAGTTACTGCCGATCGCTTAACTCTTTCAGCACCCTGGACAGTGACTATTTACTGACGTCTCCTAGCAACGCTCCCGTAATTACGGGAGCCCCATTGACTTCCTCAGTCTGGCTGTAGACCTAGAAATACATAGGTCCAGCCAGAATGAAGAAATGTCATGTTAAAAAAGCAAGATGCATCCGCAGCACACATAACATGTGCATGACAGCTGCGGACTTCATTGCGGAATTTAGAATCTCCATTGAAGTCAATGGAGAAATTCCGCCATGAGTCCGCAACCAGTCCGCCACTGCTCCGCAACAGACAGAGCATGCTGCGGACACCAAATTCCGCTCCGCAGCCTATGCTCCGCAGCGGAATTTTACTCAACGTCTAAACGAACACTTCTAAATTAAAGTGGAAGTCAATGGAGAAACGGCTCCGCTGTGGATTAACGCTGCGGAGTGTCCGCAGCGGAATTCAAGTGCAATTCCGCCACGTGTGAACCCAGCCTTATTAATGGGATATCAGGGGACATTACAAGGAAGAGGCATAAGAGGAGAGAACTACAACTTCCAGCATGTCCAGACTGTTATTAGGGGATATCAGAGGACATTACAGGGAAGAGGTGTGAAGAGAGAACTACAACTCCCAGCATGCCCAGGCTGTTGTTATGTGATATCAGGTATAAGAGGAGAGAACTACAACTTCCAACATTCCCCTGGCTCCAGTTCTCACACAATTGCTAACAAACTATATAAGAAATACTTTCCCTGCCCAGTGTTACTGGCTACTCTCCCTCCATCAGGCTCTTCTAGTGGTGGGTGGTACTTGTAGCGTACGTGCGTGCATAACGTCTGCTACGCGTCGGGGCGGAGCTTGTAGCATAAAAAATATATAACTTTTGTTGTTGCAGCACCCCTGGATGGCTCTTGTGGGTCCACAGGGTGCCGCGGCAACCCGGTTGGGAACCACTGATATATAGGGTGTGCATGTTTGATATACCATAGGAATCATAAATAAAAAAATAAAATAAAAAAGGCATGATATGCAGAAAATGCACAAAAGAGGCTTTACTAGGATTTTAAAATGATATATAGTGCGTGTATGTGAATGTAACCGAAATTATATGTTGTCGGTGAACTTTAACTTAATTATGACAAGGAAATATATGATAAATATATAATATAAATCATCATTTGCTGAATTACCATGCTTATCTTGACATTTGAATTTTTATTGTGTGCCGCTGGGATTTTAATTACAAGTTAATCTGCAGTTAAGTGGAAACTTTAACCACTGAAAGTTGATTTATATGAATAATAATAACAATGTAAAGTGCCCTTGCTATCAAAGTAGACTTAATTAGATAACATAAGGTATCTTCTGTCCTCCATCTGTTGTTGAACAACAATACCCAGTAGGCTGTCCTACATGTTAAAGTTGCAAAAGTCAGATAAAAACGAACTCATATTAAAGAAAGGTATTTTTTTGAGACATATTGGAGGACATTTAAAAAAATATGATGCATAAGTAAGACTTTGAGACTAAAACCGTTCATAAATATCCCTTAAATGGATAGTCTAGTTTAGAAAGCCTTGTTTCAAACACCATATTAGGAAATTCTAGGCTAACAGAGGGGTTCCCCATTCAGGACCCTCATCAATCAGCCAGAGTGGAGGGACTACAAAGAGTGTCTCTTGCTCTGGAGGACTAAGTGCTTACATGCAATACATGGAAAACCCATTGATTTCAATGAGAACTGTGTAATCCTTCATCTCTCCAGCGTTGGTGTTTTGGGGAAATGTAACACTTGCTATGGGATTCCATCACAAATTACAGATGATAGCTGTGGACCCTATAAATAACAAAAAGGAATTGTCCAGAGTGACCATCTCTTTTAAAATGTATTTTAATCCTTGTTCAAAATGTACTTCAGTTCCTAACACTTGTTAATGATAGAAAAATGGTAATGACCTATTGCACTTTGACCTGTTTGCCACCTTTAGTAAAATTGCATTATATTGGTGAATTAAATTAAAATATGTTGAAGAACCTTTTCATAATACATAATACTGCATTAAATATTATGAAAAATTACAACGGACATTATCTATATTTATAGAGAATTTATACTGAATAGCATGACTTTGGCGTACACTCTGTTGTTGAGGATTTGGATTTGACTTCATAAAAATGGCCATGTCCTTTAAAGCGGAGCACTCTTGTCTCCCAGAAAAAGGCTGATAAGTGGATGTATAGCATCCTCAGTGGTACACATTGTAAGGAGCAGATTCTGTGCTTGATGAGAGAAGCCCCTATTGTCTCGCACATCAATCATTTCCTCATGAGGATAAAAGGAGTCATGAGCGAGCTGATTACGCGGCTGAAAACGATGGAAATCAATAGAAGACATTTTCAGATCCCATCCTACAAAATCCCCTTTCAATGATAGCTTTTACTGTCAATTGTGCTTTAAACCATTGGCCATTTCGAGGCTCTGTTTTAATATGGGACTCATGCCAGTAATAGTTCTCAAGCATTACACAATGCTGAACAAGGAACAGGCACATCTCATTCTAAAGCATCTGCACCTGCTTAGTATGGTACATCTGAGATATGTTTATAATCCATTTCCAGCAACATGAAATTCTTCCAAATTGACTTAATAGACTTTTATTATTATTTTGTTTAAAAAATAAATTTACTTATTATCATCCACATCCTCTGAGGCAATAGTTGAAGAGATGATATCGGCATCTGATCTTTCATGCCATAAAAAAATGGGCCAATTGCAAGAAATAAATTCTTAAGGCTGCCTTCACATACACACACACACACACACACACACACACACACACATACACACACATACACACACACACACACACACACACTTTTTGTGAGCCTTTTTTTGCCCAAGAAAACGCATCTAAAAAAACTAATAAGAGTGTGCTTTACTACCTCTATTTTTTTTAGGTGATTCAAAGATCATGTGATGCAAAGTATCCTTTTTGCAGCACATAATTTATTCTGAAAAAATGCACCAAAAAAGCCAGAAAAAAAATGCATTACACATTGACACTTTTTTGAAGAGAAGCAAAAAACCTATGGAGGTCTATGGGGGAATAAATTGATTACATAGAGTAAAGCGGCTCTGCTCACATCACGAAGAGTTGTATCGTCATCAAAGAAGTCTGTGCAACTAGACTTCTGTTCCCCTGGCAGCGCTATAAAAATAGATGAAAATCTCAGAATCAGCCCGGCATGAGATCAGAATGTATATTAGCGAGTGTACTCACATACTGCAGTGAGAACAACGCTAATAATTTTTGCTCCCCGCATAACCCTGTTAAGTAGTTTAGGAGAATTTAAAACGTATACTTGCGTAGCACGTCCAGTGCCACATGTATGTGTTCAGGTATATTCATATATTCATGCTATCCTCTACCTCCCCCCGCCCTACAGCCGCTGATTGACACTTTATACCCTATGCACAGTAATAGTGAGAGAAATATCAGACAGCGGCTGAAGGGCAGGGGGAGGTGGAGGATAGCATGAATATTCTTGGACTGTGGCGCCTGCTGCAAGTATAACTACTAAATACTCAGAAACTACGGTACATTAACTAATAAGTGACAGCACGCCTGTCACTTCTTTATGCTGACCTGTCCTAAATATCTGACTGATTCTCTTTCAGTTTTTATTTCTCTTGCGCATCTTTTCGTAAAGACACAGCGATGATGTTAAAGCTTGACATGCTTGGCTTGTTTGCATATATGCTAAGTGGCAATGATTAATACACAAGTTCATATTCAAGGAAGTGATTGTTTGACAGCATCTTAAAAAATAATTGAAGAAAACACACTTCCATTAAAGTGCTCTAGAATGTCTATCATTGCCACAGCTGCATTGATAAAGGCCATTCTTTTTCACATGGCTATATTTGGCAGGTACCTGGTGGCTGAGATAATTGTTGAAATTATGAGTATTGTCAAGGGTCCTTGACCATCTGCTAGTGACAAGCCATTTCATTCCAATTATGAGTACTGGCATCACCCTTCGTCTCTGCTCTGCACAGATTCTGAAGGATATTAGAAGAATTAGTAGACTTATTTTGTTTAATCCTCTCCCTGGTGGTTGGCAAAATCAGAGTTAGAACAGAAGATCACGAAATGACTGTTTTAGGCTCAGGCGGTTGAATTAATAAGCATATTATTTTAGCATTAGAAGTGCGGCATTGGGCTAAAAGGAAGACATTACTCTAAGTAACAAACAAAGAAGAATTAAAAGCTTAGCAGCTTTAAAAAATAGCACAATTACATAATACGTCTATCTTATGACTTACACAACGAGGCTACAAAATAGAAAGCTGCGTGATTTTGTACTAAACATGGACCCGCTTTATCCACATTCATTTGGATATGTTCTAAAAAATATTATGAAAAAATGTGTACATATATTTTTTTCACTTTTATTTCAATTGGGTTTTTTTCTTACAAGAACATATGCCTATTCTACATTATAAACATGAGGTGTTAAGAACAACATAAATCAAGTACGTCTTTCAAGGTCATAGAGAGTTTGGGATTGAATATAATGGAACATACACTACTTATTACAGTCATGCATTCGTAGAAAGATACATCTGAGGCTGGGTTCACACGAGCATGTTACGTCCGTAATGGACGGAACGTATTTCGGCCGCAAGTCCCGGACCGAACACATTGCAGGGAGCCGGACTCCTAGCATCATAGTTATGTACGATGCTAGGAGTCCCTGCCTCTCTGTGGAACTACTGTCCCATACTGAAAACATGATTACAGTACGGGACAGTTGTCCTTCAGCGAGGCAGGGACTCCTAGCGTCGTACATAACTATTATGCTAGGAGCCCGGCTCCCTGCAGTGTGTTCGGTCCGGGACTTGCTGCCGAAATACATTCCGTCCATTACGGACGTAACATGCTCGTGTTAACCCAGCCTTATACTAGATGCATAGGGAAGGAATCAAGTAGACAAAAGGCAAGAAACAGAGAGGAATTGCCCAAAAGGATAAGAGATGTGAGAAGAGAGAAAGAGGGAAAGAGAAAAAAATAAGATAGTATGATTTATTGAGAGAGGTCGACTGGATGTTAGGAGGATACAATTATGAGTTGTCCTGTTGAGAGCCAGCAAACATGAATTACACTATTAATAAGTTAGAAAATAGTATAATGGAGTGGGTTCAGTCCAATCAGGGGGCTTAGGGTGATCAAAATGTGCTGTATTCATACTGGAGAATCACAACATAGAATTAATCATGTACCGGGGCATTCACTGATTCACTTTTTGTCTTTCTAGCGGTGAGTAAGATGATGAGTTGACTCCTTCTGCTAAGTAGAGCCTCCAAAGGGTTCTCAGGTTTGTTTCATTCCTTGATGCATGCTCCCATGGAGCCTAGAGGTATAGGTGGCATACTCAGGTACAAGAACATTGTTCCTTTTTGAGGGAGGTGCAACTATCTAGTACTTTTATGTGGGTTCTTTTTTTGTGAGGAAGATCTGATATTAGACACTACTATCCAACACTTGATTACTGGTCATGTAAAAGTGATGATACCGCTGTTTGCATGACTGCAGCTTGCTGTCAACAAGATTGTTTGGGGTACCACTCCTGACTTTGTAATAGGGCCCTTTGAATTCTAGTTAGGCCCATGATCACGTGTATTGAAGAGTATGTTCTAATCCATAAGAGATATGCTTGGAACATTCCACTTGAATATGAAGTACAAAAACCAAACGAGTAACAAATGGGAAAACATGTCTTAGATCAGGTGTATGTCTATAAGAACACCAAGTATTATTCATATCAGTAACATTTTAATACATGAATGGGTTTAATACATGAAGGGGTCAAACAAAAATATGCTCTCCCTTCCCCCAAACAATTTATATTTGCCTCAGTCTACATGCTCACTAGGAGCTCTCTATGAAGACACACAGTTGTATATATGAATGTGGGCCTGGTCTCAAGCTATATGCACAAATTGTAAAACCATCATGATGCACTGACAATGGAAAGGGGTAAAAAAAATATTACAAACAGATGCAGGATCAAGTCAGATGTCAGCCTATTAATGTACAGTACAATATTGCACACTACAACGTATGGATATAGGCAAATGCTAAAGTATTAAGTGGGTGCTTATAAAAAGCTGGCCACTAAGTGACCAAGTCAGTCCATCATAATTGTTATTTGCAAAAGTCCAGATTTTCCTTATTGGACATATTCAAAATTGAAACAATGCATTTCCAAAAGAATAATGTTCCAGAAAGCTCATATGTTAATTTGACAAGGGAGTAAAACAGTTAGGCCACCTGTTCCATCACATATTATATTATAGAGGTATGCGGAGAATATCTCCGACATACGGACATGATGGTACAGCTTCCTAGTGCCCCCATATAGCCTTCTTCTTTACACGGCTCTGCTGTGTTCACCAAGCAACAATCAACAATGTATTTTTATATAACGTAACGTTTGGATACCATAAAGTAAATGCTGTATAAAAAAATATCACTTCATCGTGCTTTATTCTTCTTCAACCTCAGATTGTTATTCATGATTGGACTTTTTGTTCTTAGATGGTAAAACTCCTAAGCTATCAGGTTGCACTCTGTTGTCTTTTATATTGCTGTACATTAGCTCTATCTTCCATATAATAAAGCTGAATGAAGATAACTATGGACTAGGACTCCTCATTATTCTGTGTTTATGAGCGCTCACTGTGATCAGGGGATGCATAACTGTTGATAAGAGCCTCTGTAAGTGGCGACGGACCAGCACAGCTTGAGACACAGCTTGGCATTAGCTGGTGGGCTCTATTACTTTGAACAAAGAATGATAAATCCTACTTTTTGGAAATGATAACAGAGGGATAGACTGTCGTGATTGAAAAAGTGAGCCTATGTTTTTTTTTATTTATTAGTCTTTTACTAGCATTTTGATTTGGTTTTATACGGAGGTTATGATTTCACAGAAAAATCTTTGAATAATGACCATAAGTAACTGGTTGTTACTAGAAATATCAATAGGCATTAGCACAAGTGTTGGGTCAATTAAAAACTGTACCCAGATAAATTGGAACTTCTATTCAAATGTAATGCCAGGTAACCACATTGTCCTAAGTTTACTAAGACTGGCCTTTTTAAATGCCAGCCAAGTTAAAGAAGGTTGTTGTGATTTGTGCCAAATCTATGATAAGGCTTACACCTCTCAGTACATTTTTAGCATTTTAATCTGTCTGACAGTGAAAAAATTACAAATTAGTTGAGCAATGATAAAGTTGAACATATTATGCCAAAAATTTACATTATCACTTGCAAGATTTTAGAAAAGTAGTGTATGCCAAAACCTAGCGACGTGCGCTATCCCAATATAATGCAGACTCAGGAGATAAGCCCACGACATACGCGGTGGGTGCAGGCTGTTTCAAACAGCTGACACTCACTTGTGACGGTCGGGATAGGAGATAACTCCAATCATGGCCATTTAACCCCTCAGGTGCCATTGTCAATAGCAACTTAGAGCAGTTAGACAGAGGGAGTTCCGTTCTCATATTGGCTCCATGCCAGTCGAAGGCCTGTTGAAGGCCTCTAGGTCTACCACCAGTGCTTTAGTATTAAGAATTGGCTTTATGGGGGTTGTACTCAACTATTCTTTCTCCAGCGATACAGTGCCAACCCTTCGTCAGTGCTCCCGTTGTTTGTTTACATGCAGGCAGCATGTGGTGGCTGCAGCCAATTAGAGGGCTAAGCAGTGACATGTCATATTCATGCCAGGAGTACAACACATGACCGCTGAGGCCTTTTTGATTGACTGCAGCGGTCACATGCTGCCCTCATGTAAACAAACACCTGGAGGACTGCCGTAGCATCAGCGCTGGATCGAAGGGGGAAAGAATAGTGTACTAATTGTTTTTTTTAACGTTAAGACATTTACAGCCGTTGGTAAAAAAAAAACGTAACCTAGATAACCCCTTTAATAGTAGAGCACAGATAAAGACAGTACACTGCATTACTTAAGTATGGCTTCATTCACATCTGCGTCAGGGCTCCGTTCATGGGTTCCTTCTCAGCTTTCCGTTAGGGGAAGCCATAAACGGAACATTGAGGGTATGTTTACATGGCTTATTTTCGGACGTTTTTGGGGCCGTAAATGGCCGAAAAACGGATGAAAAATCGGAATCAGAACGCCTCCAAACTCATTCCAATTGATTGCAATGGGAAAACGGCGTTCTGTTCCGACGGGCCGTTTTTTTACACGGCCGTTTTGAAAAACGTCTGCAAAAAATAATTGCATGTCACTTTTTGAGCCGTTTTTGGAGCAGTTTTTCATTGATTCTATTGAAAAACAGCTCCAAAAACGTCCGTAAAAAACGCTGAGAAATACGCGAGTGGCTTAAAAAACATCTGAAAATCAGGAGCTGTTTTCCATTGAAAAGAGCACCATATTTTCAGACGTTTTTGAGTTTGTGTGTGCACATACCCTGACTGAAACTAACGGAAACCATTTCCGTTTGCATCACCATTGATTTCAATGGTGATGAATCCGGTGCAAATGGTTTCCGTTTGTCACCGTTGTTTAAGGGTAACATCATTTTGACTAAATGAATAGCGCAGTCGATTACGGTATTGATTCCGTCAAAATGATGGAACCCTTAACCCTTTCACGCCGACAATCTGTAGATTCACCTCCTATCCACATATAACCCGTGCAGCGAGGATGTAAATCTGCAGACCTCTACTTCTGCCGGCATAGCGCTGGGGAGAGCGCTCTGACACCGGCGGTGTTTGTGTCCCCGGATCCCCAGCAACCTGTTCTCTGATAGCCGAACCGATTGGTTCGGCTACAGAGAACATGATCACCATTATTAACTGCTTCCTGACCACCCACAGTAAATTCACGTTGGCGTATGCTGGGCTCTGTGCAGCGCCAACGTGAATTCACAGTGGGTGTTAAAAGCGCGATCCGGGTGTCTCAGAGTAGCGGTGACACCCGGATAGCGCTGTTAACCCTTGCCTCTGGTCCCGGAGACATAATCGGGACCTGATTGGTTCAGGTCCTGATCATGTGATCGCAGGGAAATTTTGTTGTAGCAACAAACTGGAAAGTTTGTTGCTACAACAAACTTTCCCGTGGACCAATTGCCGGTGCTACCGTCGGTTGCATGGCAAAACCAGAGGCAATACAACAGCCTCCGGGTCTGCCATTCACGGAAGCCTATCAGGACCAGCTGGTCCTCATAGGCTTCTTGCCAGTGTGACTGTCATCGTCACACTGACAGTTTATAATATAAAAATGTTTTATAAAAGTGTAAAAATAAGTTATAAGTTACAAAAACAAAAAATGCATTTTTTTCCTATAATAAGCCTTTTATTACAGGAAAAAAATGAAAATGTTAAAAAAGTGCATATATTTGGTATCACCGCGTCTGTAACGACCCAAACTATAAAACTATAATATTGTTTTTCCCGCATGTTGAACACAGCAAAAAATAATTAAAAACAATGCCAGAATCACTATTTTTTCGGTCATCACCCCTCGCAAAATATAGAATAAATAGTTATCAAAAAGTCGCATGCACCCCAAAATAGTACCAATAAAAACTACAACCCATCCCGAAAAAAACAAGCCCTTACAAAGCTTTTTTGACTGAAAAAGAAAAAAATTATGGCTCTTAGAATATGGTGACACAAAAAAGAAATAATTTTATAGAAGTGATTTATTGCGCAAACGGCACAAAACATAAAAAAAACTACATACATATGGTATCGCCGTAATCGTACCGACCCGCAAAATAAAGTAAAATGTAATTTATAGCGCATGGTGAACACTGTAAAAAAAAAAAAAAAACAGGACAAAAAATCGAATCAAAATGTATGTTTTTTTTGTCACTTTGCTTGCCAAAAAAAAATCTAATAAAAAGTGATCAAAAAAATCACATGTACCCTAAAATTCTACCAATGAAAACTACAGATTGTAATGTAACAAATAAGCCCTTGCACGTTTCCGGTGGAGAAAAAATAAAAAAGTTCTGGTTCTCAGAATATAGCGACAGAAATTGTGCAGAGCGCTCCAAAAGCGGATAAGATTGTGCACCATTTATCAGTGCGACACCGGCCACATATCTATGAATTATTATTTATTTACCCCATTATTATACCCTCTTATTATGCCCTGATGTACTCTTCCCAGCTTACATATTCCCCTACATTATAGACTGAAATACCAGCAAAACCCCAAATAGAACTACTACCAAGCAAAATCTGTGCTCCAAAATCCAAATGGCGCTCCGAGCTCTGCCGTGGGTCCAAACAGTAGTGTATTACCACATATGGGGTATTGCCGTAATCGGTAGAAATAGCTTTACAAGTTTTGGGGTGCTTTTTATTACTTATTCCTTGTAAAAATATTTTTTTTATATATTTTTTCAGAAAAAAGTAGATTTTCATTTTCACAGACAAACTCCAATAAATATAGCAAAAGTGCTAACTATACTACAAGATAAATTCCTTGAGGTGTGTAGTTTCCAAAACCACTTTTGGGGAGTTTCCACTGTTTTGGCACCACAATACCTTTTCAAACTTGACATGGTGCTTAAAATATATTCTAAAAAAAGGCGACCCCAAAATCCTCTAGGTGCTCCTTTGCTTCTGAGGCCTGTGCCTCAAATGTGCCTCATTTATATATATATATATATATATATATAAATATATATATATATATATATATATACATATATATACATATATATATATATATATATATATATATATATATATATATATATATATACAGTGGAGAAAATAAGTATTTGATCCCTTGCTGATTTTGTAAGTTTGCCCACTGTCAAAGACATGAACAGTCTAGAATTTTTAGGCTAGGTTACTTTTACCAGTGAGAGATAGATTATATAAAAAAAAATAAAAAAAAATCACATTGTCAAAATTATATATATTTATTTGCATTGTGCAGAGAGAAATAAGTAGTTGATCCCTTTGGCAAACAAGACTTAATACTTGGTGGCAAAACCCTTGCTGGCACGCACAGCAGTCAGACATTTTTAGTAGTTGATGATGAGGTTTGCACACATGTTAGATGGAATTTTGGCCCACTCCTCTTTGCAGATCATCTGTAAATCATTAAGATTTCGAGGCTGTCGCTTGGCAACTCGGATCTTCAGCTCCCTCCATAAGTTTTCGATGGGATTAAGGTCTGGAAACTGGCTAGGCCACTCCATGACCTTAATGTGCTTCTTTTTGAGCCACTCCTTTGTTGCCTTGGCTGTATGTTTCGGGTCATTGTCGTGCTGGAAGACCCAGCCACGAGCCATTTTTAATGTCCTGGTGGAGGGAAGGAGCTTGTCACTCAGGATTTGACGGTACATGGCTCCATCCATTCTCCCAGTGATGCGGTGAAGTAGTCCTGTGCCCTTAGCAGAGAAACACCCCCAAAACATAATGTTTCCACCTCCATGCTTGACAGTGGGTACGGTGTTCTTTGGGTCATAGGCAGCATTTCTCTTCCTCCAAAAATGGCGAGTTGAGTTAATGCCAAAGAGCTCAATTTTAGTCTCATCTGACCACAGCAGCTTCTCCCAATCACTCTCAGAATCATCCAGATGTTCAATTGCAAACTTCAGACGGGCCTATACATGTGCCTTCTTGAGCAGGGGGACCTTGCGGGCACTGCAGGATTTTAATCCATTACGGCGTAATGTGTTACCAATGGTTTTCTTGGTGACTGTGGTCCCAGCTGCCTTGAGATCATTAACAAGTTCCCCCCATGTAGTTTTCGGCTGAGCTCTCACCTTCCTCAGGATCAAGGATACCCCACGAGGTGAGATTTTGCATGGAGCCCCAGATCGATGTCGATTGGCAGTCATTTTGTATGTCTTCCATTTTCTTACTATTGCACCAACAGTTGTCTCCTTCTCACCCAGCGTCTTACTTATGGTTTTGTAGCCCATTCCAGCCTTGTGCAGGTCTATGATCTTGTCCCTGACATCCTTAGAAAGCTCTTTGGTCTTGCCCATGTTGTATAGGTTAGAGTCAGACTGATTAATTGAGTCTGTGGACAGGAGTCTTTTATACAGGTGACCATTTAAGACAGCTGTCTTTAATGCAGGCACCAAGTTGATTTGGAGCGTATAACTGGTCTGGAGGAGGCTGAACTCTTAATGGTTGGTAGGGGATCAAATACTTATTTCTCTGAGCACAATGCAAATAAATATATATAATTTTGACAATGTGATTTTCTGTTTTTTTTTTTAAACATAATCTATCTCTCACTGGTAAAATTAACCTAGCCTAAAAATTCTAGACTGTTCATGTCTTTGACAGTGGGCAAACGTACAAAATCAGCAAGGGATCAAATACTTTTTTCCTTCACTGTAAATGCATGTTTCAATATTTATTTAAAAAAATGACCAACCGAAATATTGTAAAAATTGCACGTCCTACATACAGTCTTTGGTTGCCTTATCTTGTGCTGTAGTTGTGTGTTTTTTTTTAAATTATTATTAGCTTTTTATAAAAAAAAATTCAAGAAGAAACAGTTGTAGTAACATTGGAATAATATAGTAGAAAACATGCATAATACAATAGATCTACCATAAAAGATAGGGCAGCACCGAACATAAGATACTGTCCATATAACAATTTTAAATACATGGAAAACCAGAAGAGGCAAGGATCAGGGGTGTGGGAAAGGAAGGAAGGGGAGCCAAGAGATACAAGTATAAAGCAGCATCAATCATCAAAGTGCCGGATTCAAGCATCCCAGAAAGTAGCAAACGATGCATATCTATTCTGACGAAGGTAGAAAAAGCGTTCATATATGCAATGATTCTAAATATTTTCGATCACCTCCTTGCAAGAAGGAGATGTGGAGGACCTCCATGCCTTGGCTATGAGAAGCTTTGCTGAATGTACGATATGGCAAACTAAGCATCTAAAATCTACAGGTATCTCTTCTACTTCCAACGATGGTAATGCCAGGGCAGGGTTTTTAGTAATGGGCACCCCAGTTATAGCCGAAAGAAGGTGGAAAATATTGTTCCAGAAAGAAGTGAGTAGGGAACATCCCCAAAAAATATGATATTAAGTGCCTATATGACCACGAGGAGGAGGAGTAGGAGGAGGAGGATGGTAGGCGCCTGGTGTCCGGAGTTGAACCAGAAAGATACAAGCGTGGAGGTGGTAATGCCTGGCATTGCTGCGGTGGTGCATCGGACTGCAAAATATTGACCCAGTGGGCTGTGAAAGGCATGTACTGTCCCTGCCCATAGTTGCTGCTCCACGTGTCGACGGTGGCATGTACCCTGCTGCACACGGATAATTGCAAGGACTGGCACACCTTTTCCTCCACATGCTTGTGCAAGGCAGGGACAGCTGTTTTGGAGAAGTAATGTCGGCTAGGTATTCGCCACCTAGGCTGAGCGCACGCCATCAATTGCTTGAAGAAGGCGGAGTAGACCAGGTGGTACGGCAGCGACTGCACCACCAACAACTTAGCCAGATGTGAATTAAGCCGCACGACAAGTGGATGACTGAGTATATATTGTTGCTTATTGGACAACGATTCCGTAATGGATAACTGACGGGACATAGGAGGAGCACTAGATGACAGTGATGATGATGATGACAACGACATGGTGGATAAGGCATGGCTACTACTTAGATGACAGGGACTCGGAGCAGCAGCGGAAGAGGGGTCTTCATTAGATGTACATGATGATGGTGGGGCATGTCGTTTGTCCCACATGGCCTTGTGATGCCGCTCCATGTGTTTACGTAGAGCGGTAGTTCCTACATTGCTGCCCTGCCCACGCCTTACTTTCTGCTTGCAGATACGGCACTGTGCCATGTTTTCGTCCTCCGGGAAGGTACAGAAAAATTGCCACACGGCAGAGTACCGTAAAGAGGTAGTACCACGTCCACCATCACCACCACCACAACCACCCGAGCTTGCCCCTTGTCTGGCAGCCTTTTTTCGGGAGCCTACACCAGCATCAGTGTCGCCGTCACCGGCTCCTGAGCTGACCCTACCGCTGCAACGTTTTGCAGATTGACTTCTGTCCCTACCTCGGCTTGGCTGTTTATCACGTCCAGTGCCGCCACTACTACCCTCCTCCTCTGACGCCGTCATCACCTCGTCACCTGGTTCCCACGTCCTGTCTAAAACAACATCATAATCATAGCCTTCCTCATCATCCCCACCAATTCTGTCACTGTGTTGTGAATGTGATGTGACATCATGGCGGGCTCCATGCCCCCCCTCATTACTGCGTCTGCCACCACGGCTACCACCACCAACACCCCGACTACCGCAGCTATGCGTCTCGGACACCGCTTCCACCTCCACCACCGCCGCAACACACTCCGTTGGATGACTCGCGGAAAACAAATCATCATCATCATCATCACTATGTTGTTCAGTATCTTCCTTCGCACCCGAGGAGATGTCTCTTAGGACTCTCAGGAAAGATGGCTTCCCGCTAGAAAGGGGGAGCGAAGACATAGATGATGGAATGGAAACGCTAGAAATACCTATATTACTACTGTCACTGTGCCAAGGAACTGTAGAGGATCTGGAATCCAACGAAACCTGGCCTGAAGCCAGATCGTCAGAGTCTTCCTGCTGAGATGACCGCGAGCCAGCCAACCAGTCCACAATGGTCGTATTGTCTAAAGTAACCCGCCCACCGGAGGAGATGGACAAGTCTGGCTTGCTGATACTACTACCAGCAGGCACATGGCAGCTGCTACTAGTGGAACTGGGCACATGTCTTGTGCCACAAATGCTGGTACTGGGTCTGGCACCAACAGATCCAACATTTGGACTGGAAGAGGAGACGGCATGGGTGTTTTTTCCTCTACCCCGTCCTTTCACAACCTTTTTTTTCCCTGACATTTCAGAGCCCCTTCTAAAAGCGTATTCACACACTGACACTGGCTTGGCAAATGGCAATGAATGAGAATTTCTATCAGCCACGCCGCAGTGAACTCAGGGAATGCTGGGCCTTGTAGTACTACTACTACCACTACTACAAAGGCTGCCTGTATTGCAAGTTGTATTGTTATTTGTTTGTTATGTTAACGGGCCGGGGATGAACCCCTTCTAAAAGCGTATTCACACACTGACACTGGCTTGGCAAATGGCAATGAATGAGAATTTTTATCAGCCTCGCTGCAGTGCACTCAGGGAATGCTGGGCCTTGTAGTACTACTAGGCTGCCTGTATTGCAAGTTGGATTGTTTGTTATGTTAACGGCCGGGGATGAGCCCCTTCTAAAAGCGTATTCACACACTGACACTGGCTTGGCAAATGGCAATGAATGAGAATTTCTATCAGCCTCGCTGCAGTGCACTCAGGGAATGCTGGGCCTTGTAGTACTACTAGGCTGCCTGTATTGCAAGTTGGATTGTTTGTTATGTTAACGGCCGGGGATGAGCCCCTTCTAAAAGCGTATTCACACACTGACACTGGCTTGGCAAATGGCAATGAATGAGAATTTCTATCAGCCACGCCGCAGTGCACTCAGGGAATGCTGGGCCTTGTAGTACTACTACTACCACTACTACAAAGGCTGCCTGTATTGCAAGTTGTATTGTTATTTGTTTGTTATGTTAACGGGCCGGGGATGAGCCCCTTCTAAAAGCGTATTCACACACTGACACTGGCTTGGCAAATGGCAATGAATTAGAATTTCTATCAGCCTCGCTGCAGTGCACTCAGGGAATGCTGGGCCTTGTAGTACTACTAGGCTGCCTGTATTGCAAGTTGGATTGTTTGTTATGTTAACGGCCGGGGATGAGTCCCTTCTAAAAGCGTATTCACACACTGACACTGGCTTGGCAAATGGCAATGAATGAGAATTTCTATCAGCCTCGCTGCAGTGCACTCAGGGAATGCTGGGCCTTGTAGTACTACTAGGCTGCCTGTATTGCAAGTTGGATTGTTTGTTATGTTAACGGGCCGGGGATGAGCCCCTTCTAAAAGCGTATTCACACACTGACACTGGCTTGGCAAATGGCAATGAATGAGAATTTCTATCAGCGTCGCTGCAGTGCACTCAGGGAATGCTGGGCCTTGTAGTACTACTAGGCTGCCTGTATTGCAAGTTGGATTGTTTGTTATGTTAACGGCCGGGGATGAGTCCCTTCTAAAAGCGTATTCACACACTGACACTGGCTTGGCAAATGGCAATGAATGAGAATTTCTATCAGCCTCGCTGCAGTGCACTCAGGGAATGCTGGGCCTTGTAGTACTACTAGGCTGCCTGTATTGCAAGTTGGATTGTTTGTTATGTTAACGGGCCGGGGATGAGCCCCTTCTAAAAGCGTATTCACACACTGACACTGGCTTGGCAAATGGCAATGAATGAGAATTTCTATCAGCCTCGCTGCAGTGCACTCAGGGAATGCTGGGCCTTGTAGTACTACTAGGCTGCCTGTATTGCAAGTTGGATTGTTTGTTATGTTAACGGCCGGGGATGAGTCCCTTCTAAAAGTGTATTCACACACTGACACTGGCTTGGCAAATGGCAATGAATGAGAATTTCTATCAGCCACGCCGCGGTGCACTCAGGGAATGCTGGGCGTTGTAGTACTACTAGGCTGCCTGTATCGCAAGTTGGATTGTTATTTATGTTAACGGCCGGGGATGAGCCCATTCTAAAAGCGTATTCACACACTGACACTGGCTTGCCAAATGGCAATGAATGAGAATTTCTATCAGCCACGCCGCAGTGCACTCAGGGAATGCTGGGCCTTGTAGTACTACTACCACTACTACAAAGGCTGCCTGTATTGCAAGTTGGATGCAACGGGGGGGGGGGATGAGCCCCTTATAAAAGCGTATTCACACACTGGCTGAGTAGTGGGTAGTGGATGAGCCCCTTCGATTTCTGGATTCCTGCCTTTTAGATTCCTAAAGCTTTCCCTTACTGCACAGAGATGCTATCCCTACAGCTCCTGTATGTAAAATGGCCGCTGAGCTCCGTGCATAGACTTTTATTGCAGGCTTGAGCCCGCCCCTATGCTGCCTCCCGATTGGCTGGGAGAGCCGTTTGCAAGGCATTATGGGGTAGCCTGATGTCAGGTGATCTTGTGAAATCCTCCATTTTAGATGTAACATGTGGGAGGCTCCAAAATGTAGCCGGGTTCGGTCAAAACGGGTTCGGCCGAACCTGGAGAAGTTCGGATTCGCTGCGAACCGAACTTTTCCGGAAGTGCGGACTGAAACCGGGTTCGGTTGTCCCGGTTCGCTCATCTCTTGTCCTGTGCCCTTAGCAGAGAAACACCCCCAAAACATAATGTTTCCACCTCCATGCTTGACAGTGGGGACGGTGTTCTTTGGGTCATAGGCAGCATTTCTCTTCCTCCAAATACGGCGAGTTTAGTTAATGCCAAAGAGCTCAATTTTAGTCTCATCTGACCACAGCACCTTCTCCCAATCACTGTTAGGGATCTGCCAGGTACTTCATCTAGGTATACTCCTGGGATTAATCAATCCACACCTGAGGCCAGACCTGTTCGACTGACACCATCTCCCACCAACCAGGGTGGCAGGCTCAGGAGTGGGAGAGCCTATCGCGGCCTGGTCTGTCGGAGTTAGCTCCGCCCCCTGTCCTTTATTACCTGCCCTGTTCTCTCCCTCAGTGCTTGTAATTCTTTTGGATTCCTGGCCCCACTGCTGCTTGCTCCAGCCTGCTTCTGCCGTGCTTCTGCCTTGCTGCAGTTCTGCTTGACCTGCTTTGCTTTGCCCCTGGCTTGCTTCTGTCTCCGTGCCCGCTCGGGTGTACTCACTTCGTCCTGGTCCTGACTGTTCGTTCGCCGCTCCGTTTCCTCGTGGCGTTCCGTGGCTACTGCCCCTTCCCTTGCGTGTTCCCTGTTTGTTTTCCTGTGCACTTAGACAGCGTAGGGACCGCCGCCCAGTTGTACCTCGTCGCCTAGGGCGGGTCGTTGCAAGTAGGCAGGGACAGGGCGGTGGGTAGATTAGGGCTCACTTTCCCTTCACCTCCTTCCTGCCGTTACAATCACTCTCAGAATCATCCAGATGTTCATTTGCAAACTTCAGACGGGCCTGTACATGTGCCTTCTTGAGCAGGGGGACCTTGCGGGCACTGCAGGATTTTTATCCAATACGGCGTAATGTGTTACCAATGGTTTTCTTGGTGACTGTGGTCCCATCTGCCTTGAGATCATTATCAAGTTCCCCCTGTGTAGTTTTTGGCTGAGCTCTCACCTTCCTCAGGATCAAGGATACCCCACGAGGTGAGATTTTGTATGGAGCCCCAGATCGATGTCGATTGACAGTCATTTTGTATGTCTTCCATTTTCTTACTATTGCACCAACAGTTGTCTCCTTCTCACCCAGCGTCTTACTTATGGTTTTGGAGCCAATTCCAGCCTTGTGCAGGTCTATGATCTTGTCCCTGACATCCTTAGAAAGCTCTTTGGTGTTGCCCATGTTGTAGAGGTTAGAGTCAGACTGATTAAAGAGGCTCTGTCACCAGATTTTGCAACCCCTATCTGCTATTGCAGAAGATCGGCGCTGCAATGTAGATTACAGTAACGTTTTTAATTTTAAAAAACGAGCATTTTTGGCCAAGTTATGACCATTTTTGTATTTATGCAAATGAGGCTTGCAAAAGTCCAAGTGGGCGTGTTTAAAGTAAAAGTCCAACTGGGCGTGTATTATGTGCGTACATCGGGGCGTTTTTACTACTTTTACTAGCTGGGCGTTCTGACGAGAAGTATCATCCACTTCTCTTCAGAACGCCCAGCTTCTTGTTGTGCAGACGCACAGCGTGTTCTCGAGAGATCACGCTGTGACGTCACTCACTTCCTGCCCCAGGTCCTGCATCGTGTCGGACGAGCGAGGACACGTCGGCACCAGAGGCTACAGTTGATTCTGCAGCCGCATCAGTGTTTTTCAGGTAAGTCGATGTAGCTACTTATCTGCAAACGCTGATGCTGCTGCAGAATCAACTGTAGCCTCTGGTGCCGATGTGGCCGACACGATGCAGGACCTGGGGCAGGAAGTGAGTGACGTCACAGCGTCAATAGCAGATAGGGGTTGCAAAATCTGGTGACAGAGCCTCTTTAATTGAGTCTGTGGACAGGAGTCTATTATACAGGTGACCATTTAAGACAGCTGTCTTTAATGCAGGCACCAAGTTGATTTGGAGCTTGTAACTGGTCTGGAGGAGGCTGAACTCTTAATGGTTGGTAGGGGATCAAATACTTATTTCTCTGTGCACAATGCATATCAATATATATAATTTTGACTATGTGATTTTCTGTTGTTTTTTTTATATAATCTATCTCTCACTGGTAAAATTAACCTAGCTTAAAAATTCTAGACTGTTCATGTCTTTGACAGTGGGCAAACTTACAAAATCAGCAAGGGATCAAATACTTTGCCTAAAGCCGTCAATCCTGTCCTACTTGACCTGCCTTGGCTCCGACTACATGCTCCAGTCCTGGACTGGAATTCCGGAGAGCTTCTCCAATGGGGCTCAAAATGTTGCAGCCGCTGTCTGTTACAGATCCATCCTGTCCAGCCTCCTTTGCCTCAGTCTTTGGCAGGATTATCCCCCTCATTTCTCTCAGTTTGCGGATGTCTTCCACAAGAAGGAGGCTGAAATGCTTCCTTCACACCGGGCTTAAGACTGCCCCATTGAACAGGTTCCAAATGCATCCCCTCCCCGTGAACGGGCATACCCTCTCTCCTTGCCAGAGACTCAGTCTATGTCGGCTTATATCAAGGAGAATCTGGAGAGGGGTTTCATACAAAAATCCTCCTCCCCGGCCGGGACGGATCTCTACGGCCTTGCATTGACTAACATGGTCTCAATCAAATCACGGTCAAGAACCAATATCCGTTGCCCCTAATTTCCGAACAAGGTCTCAAGATGGATCCTGAGAAAGTAAAATCCGTCTTGGAATGACCACGGCCTAAGGGCCTGCGGTCCATACAGCATTTTTTGGGATTCGGCAACTTCTACCGGCAGGTTATCCCAAACTTTTCATCATTGACGGCTCCCATCTCTACCCTTAACAAGAAGGGTGTGACCGCCAAAGTGTGGACTCCAGAGGCAGAATCTGCATTTAATAACCTCAAGAAATGCTTTTACCTAAGCCTCAATCCTCCATCAACCTGACATTTCTCGACAATTCTCGTTGGAGTGGGACACTTCCTCTGTTGGTACAGGTGCACTTCTGTTCCAGAGAGGCCCCAAAGGAAAGGCAGTGATATGTGGCTATTACTCTAGACTTTTTTCCTCTGCAGAGCGTAATTACTCTATTGGGTATTGGGAGTTACTGGCCATTAAATTGGCTCTGGAGGAGTGGAGACATCTGCTAGAGGGCACAGCCCATCCCATCCTGATATACACCGACCACAAGAACCTTACATATCTCCAGTCGGCTCAATGGCTAAACCCCCGTCAAGCCAGGTGGTTGCTGTTCTTCACTCGCTTCCAATTTGTGCTCCACTACCGTCCCGCTGAAAAAATGTGAGGGCCGATGCCCGGTCTAGGTCATTTGAAACAGAGGACACTGTGGAGTCCCCTTAATGTATCATAGATGCGTCCAGCATTATTTCTGCTAACCCTCTGCAAGTTAGAGACATCCCTCCGGGTAGGAAGTTTGTGCGGATGGCAGACAGGAGGAGAATCCTTCGCTGGGGACACAGCTCCAAACTGGCTGGGCACACGGGGGTCGTAAGATGCGAGATCTGAATGCTTGTCATTTCTGGTAGCCCAAGCCGCCCAAAGATGTTGTGGAATTTGTCGCTTCTTGCACTGTGTGTGCTTCCAACAAAGTTGCTCAATCCAAGCCTGCCACCCTGTTCAAGCCTATGCCCAACGCTCCCTGGCAGCATATAGCAATGGACTTTGCCACAGACTTTCCTTCCTCAGCAGGATGCAATATGCTCTGGGTAGTGGTGGGCCGGTTCTCTAAGATGGCATATTTTATCCCACTGACCGGCCTACCTTCTTCTCCTCAACTGGCAAAGCTCTTCATCCAGCATATCTTCCATTTACACGGCCTACCCCTTCATATCGTGTCTGACACTTCATCTCAATGCAGCATGATGACTGGTTTTAGCTTCTTCCTTGGACCGAGTTATCATACAATAACCACACAAGTGAGTCCACTGCTTCCACACCGTTCTTCATTGTCTACGGCCAGCATCCACAAATTTGTCTTCCTGTTTCAGCTACGTCCCAGGTGCCTGAAGCTGACTCTGCATTCAGGGACAGATCTCGCAGAAAACCCGGTCCCCTATTCTGCTGGCAGTCGATTGCATGAAGCGAAAGGCAGATACAAGAAGAAGGGTGCCGCCTCAGTATCTTCTGGGTACCAAAGTCTGGCTGTCTTCAAGGAATATCCGTCTAAAGGTGCCTTCGTACAAGTTTGCTCTCAGGTTCCTCTGACCTTTTGAGACCCCACAGCAAATTAACGCTGTCTCTTACAAGCTTCGGCTTCCTTCTACCCTCAACATCCCCAACTCCTCTCATGTTTCCCTCCTGAAACTTGTGGTCCTGAACTGCTACACAAAAAAGCGCCTAGCCCTGCAGTTGCTCCCAGCGGTTCTTCCAATGTGTTCAAGGTTAAGGAGATCCTGGACTTCAAAAAAGTAAGAGGAAGAACTTTTTATTTGGTGGATTGGAACAGGTTTAGTCCAGAGGAGAGGTCCTGGGAGCCAGAAGAGAACCTCAATGCTCCTACCCTCATTAAGAAGTTCCTCTCTCGCTCTGGCCCCAAGAAGAGGGGACGTAAGAGGGGGGGATTCTGTAGCGTACACGGCCGTGGACCATCGAGATTACTCACCCCCCGACAGCCGCAGCCATGGATCTGTGAGCGCGGGCCTGCATCTCCTCCTTAGGATACGCCAGAGCTCACTTTCGCTCTGTTCTGCTGTGTCCCATAGGGTGCGCACGCACGCCTTAAAGGGCCAGCATGCGCACATGAACATAATCATTACCTAGCCCATGATCACCCTGGACTATATGAAGGGCCCTGCTACTTTACTCCTTGCCTGAGTGTTGTTGTGTTTACCCGTGTTAGTCTTGCAAATGGTCCATTAGTGTTATCCTGTTCCTAGTGTTCCCGTACCTGCTACCTGTATCCTATATCCCGTGCTACCTCTGTTCCTGTGCCTTAGAAAGTTGGAGTCGTGTTGTGCTACCGGTCACGCCTGCTGTGTTACACCACGCCTGGTGTCTGCGGCCAAGGTCTGAACTACTACAGGTACACTTGTTCTTGGACTATATATACATTGACTTAGCACACTGTTTGACCAGTTGTTATCCCGCTGCAGTGCTACGGCTCAGTGGGTCCACATACGCACAGATCGTGACACGCTTTATGGTAAGTCACTATGTGGGGAACTCCCAGGACCTGCTCTGTTTCTGTGAAGTGTGAAAATGGATGTTGCTAATCTGGGTTTCCTGCCACCCCACAAAAAGGATCTGAGCTATGTTTGATATCTCACAAGCAGTGAAGTAGGTATAGGGACAATTAAGGCTTGCAAGAAATATAAAATGTTTGGCAATATAAACATCTTATAACAAACATTGCTTCCCAACCAAGATGGTTCATGTTTAGAAGTGTTATTTAGTTTCCCTTGTAGAGATATAAGGAGAGGCCCCAGATTTAATTTAGGGAGTCTAGACAAAAGGTATCCAATTTGAATTCCTAAATAGAGGATAGAGATTTTTTCACATTGGAAGTGAAATTCTGTTTGTATAATTTGTTTCAAGGTAGAATGGATATGCATATCAAATACTTGGGATTTAGAAGTATTAATCTTGTAGTAGGAAACTAAGCCAAATCTGGAAATGGTATTGGAGAATTCTCTCAGGGAGGGTAGAGGATCAGTAATTGTAAGAATGACATTGTCCGCAAACAAACCTAACTTGTGTTGACAAAACCCTACTGGGATGCCCCTTATGTTCAGGTTAGATCGTATGGATTTCGCTAGGGTTTCCATTAACAGTGTCAGTAATAGGGGTGAAAGTGGGCAACCCTGACTGGTCCCATTGGAAATTTGAAAGGGGGTCGAAAGAAAACCATTTGTTAGAACTTTAGCTGTGGGGGAGGTGTAAAGAGCCTGAATAGCACTTAAAATTGTAACGTCCGTGGTCGCTGACCACGAACTCCTTCCATCCAGTCGACACCCTACTCTCCAGAGATGTCTGCACATATGGCCGTCCAGTTCCATAGTGACCGCCAGGATACGCTCGCGAGCTCAGTCCAGACTTAAGAAGCCACAGCGCACGCATGTGGGAGATTGAGCTGATTGCTCCCAGAGCACCCTGGGCTATAAGAAGGTCTCAGCCCCTTCCTCCCACGCCTGAGCATTGTTGTTGTATCCTAAGTTTGTCTTGCCAAATGGTGCCCTAGTGTTTCCTGCTCCCAGTGTTCCTTGTTCCTGCATCCTGTAACCTGTATCCTGATCTAGTGCTGTGTTGAGCTGTTGGCATGCAGTGCTGTATACCACGCCTGTCCTGATACTCCACGCCTGATGTCTACCTGCTGCCTAGTCCCAGCCAAGCCTGCCTTGCTACTGTCCGAGCTGCCACAGGTACCCTATATGAACTATAGACTCTGACCTGCGCCTTGTTGACCAGCTGCCATACCGCCAAGGCGGTACGGCCCAGTGGGTCCAGGAACCCTACGTGACAGTACGCTCAGGCCATGGACCCCGCTGGTCGATCCAAGACCATGACGACGTCAAAAGAGATGCGGGTGGATATGCTAGACCTCCGGTCTCGACAGGACCAACTCCAACAGGCCTTGAAAATTCTTGCACGTCTGCAGGAGGCACGAGCTGCCGTTCCTCCTACTACACCTCCTGGCAGTAATGTTCCTCAGACTACACCTCCTGGCAGTGTTGATCCTCGTTTTTCTTTGCCACTTCCTGACCGCTATGATGGAGACGCAAGTACCTGTTGTGGATTTTTGAACCAGTGCCAGATCCACTTCAGTCTGTATTCAAGGGCATTTTCGTCTGATGGCGCAAGGGTCGCTTTCATCATCTCTCTTCCTACTGGCAAGGCCCTTGCATGGGTGAACCCTATCTGGGAGAGACAAGGACCAGAGACCCGTGACTTCCAGGGGTTCCTCCAGACATTTCGCACAGTGTTTGAGGAGCCTGGACGATTCTCCTCTGCTGCAGCTTCCTTGCTGAACCTACACCAAGGAGACATCTCTCTGGGCGAGTACGCCATCCACTTCCGTACACTGACGGGAGAACTATTGTGGAACAATGAGGCCATGGTGGCTACATTCTGGCATGGACTGTCACCTAAGATTAAAGATGAACTTGCTGTTCGAGACCGGCTCGTCGGGAGGGAGGCCTTCTTAGTCTTGCACCTACCTTGCAGCAACCCTTGCCGTCCTCAAATGCTGATCCTCCTCAGGAGTCTGTGAGGATGGACCAATGTCAGCCGTCTACCCAGGAGAGACAACGCAGACGCACTTCGGGTCTCTGTCTTTATTGCGGCCTCGGAGGCCATCTTGTGCGTCTGCGTCCCCAAAAGCCCCAAAGCCTAGGGTTGGTAGGAGAGACAACTTTGGGTAAAGAAGGACTCCCGTCTAAGTTTTCCATACCCGTGACCATAGTGTCCGGTGAGAAAACGCATCAGGTCTCTGCGCGTATCTGGACTCTGGATCCGCTGCTAATTTCATTTGTAGAGACCTTGTGGACCTTCTCCAATTACCTACTACCCCTCTGGAGAGACCGCTGATGGTTGCATCAGTAAATGGACTACCTCTGCCAGACCCTGTTATTGGTGTGACCAAGCCGCTGAGGCTCCAATTAGGGGCTCTCCACTCTGAACTTCTACCGTTCTATGTCCTGTCCAAGGCCGTTAACCCTGTGCTGCTGGGTCTGCCTTGACACCGACTGCATGCCCCAGTCCTGGACTGGAACTCTGGAGAGGTTCTCCAGTGGGGCCCCGAGTGCCACAGCCGATACCTGGTGCAGATTAGTTAGGTCCAGCCTCCTCTGCCTCGATCATTTGCAGGATTGCCTGGTCATTATGCTGCATTTTTGTACGTCTTCAGCAAAAGGGAGGCGGAGACACTGCCCCCACACCAGGCGTATGACTGTCCTATCAAGCTGATCCCTGGTGCATCCCTTCCCCCGTGGTAGGATATATCCTCTCTCCTTGCCAGAGACTCTGTCCATGTCCGCCTATGTTAAGGAGAACTTGGAGAGTTCTTCTTCGTCTAGAAAAAGGATGGCTCCCTGCGTCCTTGTATTGACCACTCTTCTCAACCAAATCACGGTGAAGAATAAATATCCAATGCTGCTGATCTCTGAATTATTTGATCGTATACGTGATGCCAAATTTTTTTCCTTCGGCCTGTGTAATGCTCCCGCGGTCTTCCAGGAGTTTGTTAATGACATTTTCCGTGACCTCCTCTATGTTTGTATTGTGGTCTATCTTGATGACATCTTGATTTTTTCTCCAGATCCTGTGACTCATCAGAGACATGTCCATCAAGTTTTGCTGCAGTTAAGAGAAAATCATCTATACGCTAAGTTGGAGAAGTGTGAGATGTCAAGCAAATATGGATTAGACCCTTGGTAGCTGGCAGGCTGGATACAACAATTGAGAAATAGATGCCAAAGGCAAAATAGCCCTATTTCCCAGCTACCATTAAAAATGTTTTATTTTGTAATCTTTATTATGCTGAATTCAGCAAACAGACAAACAGACAGAACCAACATAAATGGTTAAAATTTTCAATGCATGGATCGGGTCAGCAACCATTGGTGGTTGTTGCAGTCTGCATGTGTATTTGCCGTCTGTGATTAAAGACCAGCAAGGTATAGAGACCGTTGATAGTACCAGTGGCCTCCTAAATAGTTAGATTGTTATACCCAATATACCAGCATGTATTAAAAATGAAAAGAGAGCCCCCCCGACATGTTTCGCTACGGATGTAGCGTCCTCATGGGTTCATGGGGCTACAGTAGCCCGGGTTAGGTCTGCATATAGGTGAATTTTTTCATATAGCGCAGGTAAAACTTTAATGCATCGCGCTGTAGACATGAGGGAGTCCTTCGTCTGGAAAAATTGGATCCAGGCAATTACATCTCTATGGATCTCAGGACGTTTGGGGAGCCTATGAGCTCTATCCATTATGAGATCTGCAGGTTGGGAGGAAGGTATCAGATCCTTAAGTTGTTGGATATATGAGATAAGTGCAGCCAGTTGAATAGACTCAGGGATGCCTCTAAACGTAATCTCACATCTGAGATAACTTACCTCTTCTTCCAGGGTTTGATGAGCATCCACCATATTATTATGTGCATGAGTAATTTCCCCCATCTTATTTTCAACATGGTCCACGCTGTCACCTAACTTGTCTATGGCAGCAGACATCTTCATAGAATATCGTGACGGGTCATTTGGAAAGGAACCCTTGAGTGTCAGGACCATGGTTTTAATAAAGAGTTCCGATGTTACTTGATCCGTACAGGAAATATCCTCAATAGCTTGTAATTGGATTGAGAATTGGCTCAAGGACCGTATCCAGAGGGTTGTGGTAAATGATTCCTACTCTGAATGGTCACCGGTTATAAGTGGTGTACCCCAGGGTCCCGTGCTGGGACCACTATTATTCAACTTATTTATTAATGATATAGAGAATGGGATTAATAGCACTATTTCCATTTTTGTAGATGACACCAAGTTATGTAGTATAGTTCAGTCTATGGAAGATGTTCGTGAATTGCAAGCTGATTTGGACACACTAAGTATCTGGGCATCCACTTGGCAAATGAGGTTTAATGTAGATAAATGTAATGTTATGCATCTGAGTATCAACAATCTGAATGCATCATATGTCTTAGAGGGAGCTACACTGGGAGAGTCACTTATTGAGAAGAATCTGGGTGTACTTGCAGATCATAGACTAAATAACAGCATGCAATGTCAGTCAGCTGCTTCTAATGCCAGCAAGATTTTGTCGTGTATTAAAAGAGGCATGGACTTGCGGGACAGGGATATAATATTACCATTTTACAAAGCATTTGTGAGGCCTCATCTAGAATATGCAGTTCAGTTCTGGGCTCCAATTCATACAAAGGATGCCCTGGAGTTGGAAAAAATACAAAGAAGAGCAACTAAGCTAATAAGGGGCATGGAGAATCTAAGTTATGAGGAAAGATTAAAACAATGAAACCTATTTAGCCTTGAAAAGAGACGACTAAGGGGGGACATTATTAATTTGTATAAATATATGAAAGGAACATACAAAAAATATGGTGAATATCTTGTTCCATGTAAAACCCCATCAAAAAACAAGGGGGAACTCCCTCCGTCTGGAGAAAAAAAGGTTCAACCTGCAGAGGCGACAAGCAGTGGCGGATTATCATATGGGCGATTCGGGCGGCCGCCCGGGGCCCGAGGCTCCCAGGGGGCCCATGGCAGCCCGAACCGCACATCATTTTACAAACCTATTCAGCGCGCTAGCGCTGCTACAAGCCGAAGATGAGGAGGGGAGGAGCAGAGAATTGGCCAGGATCCAGGGGTAGGACACGCCTCCCTGACAAGTGCGGGCGCCGCCATTGAGTAACAGAACAGCGACGGACGGCTGTTCTGTTACTCCAAAGCTGCAAGAAGAGCCGGGCGGGCGGTAACCGGCGCTGAGGTTAGTTGGCTTATCCTCCTGCCCAACTGGTTCCCGACCGCTGGCTGTATTTTTACGGCCAGCGGTCAGGGACGGGTCCTTAAAACCCGAGCCATAGACTTTCTACGGCTCGGGTTTTAACTTGCTGCCCGCGCGATCGGGCAGCTGAATGTCGGGTCTCCGGCTGTCAGTGACTGCCGGGGACCCTGAGGAGAAGACAGAAGCAGCTATTCTGCTTCTGTCTTCTCCGATGTCTTACACAGCGTTCAATGAACGCTGTGTATAGGAATAGAGACAGCAGCAGCGGCACTGTCTCTATTCCTCCCGGTGATCATGTGACTGGTCACATAATCGCCGGGTGCCGTTAGTGGCAGACTGTTGCTGGGTCTAACTAGACCCAGCACAGCCCTATTAGTGACAATCGTCACTATGAGAGGGCTGATTTCCCCTGTAACTGGGGCTGCTGTGCAGCTCCAGTTACAGTGGAAAAACATGGTGTAAAAGAAAGAAAAAGAATATAAAAAGTTCCCCAAAGGTCTTTTTTGACCTTTGAGGATCAGACCACAGTAATAAAATAATAAAGTAAAGTGCAAAAAAAAATTAAATAATAAATACACATAAAATACCCACCCCCAAAAAAACGTTCCCCCCGCCAATCATTGTTGTAACACTAGCGCTGACCCAATTACCCTAATATAGACATGTAATATATAAAAATTTCCAGTAGACAATGACGATCACAAATAAAAGGTCTATTTTAGGGTAAAACTATGTTATTACCAAAAAAAATAGCTGAAACTTAAAAAAGCTTATTTTTTTACTATTATTTTCAAACTTTATGAATAAAAATTCTAAAATAGCAAAAAAGGTGTGCTTAAAAATGATAAAAAATGAAACCTGCATTGTCTGCGGAAAAAAACGTCGCAAAAATCACGTCGTTTTAATTTATTTTTTATAAAAATGTGTGTTTGGTGCAACTTTGTAATTACGTTTTATTAAAAAATATTTTCACTTTTTGAGATACAGCTGCTTTGTATCCTGTATCCGTCAGGTCAGCAGGACCTGACGGATACAGGATACAAAGCAGCTGTATCTCAAAAAGTGAAAATATTTTTTAATAAAATCAATCAATCACACACATACTAATATATATATATATATATATATATATATATATATATATATATATATATATATATATATATATATATAAAATTATGATATAAAGTTTTTAAATGTGTACATAACCTTGTGGCACTATATACAAGGGGGGGCGCTGTGTGCCACTATATACAAGGGGGGGCGCTGTGTGCCACTATATACAAGGGGGAGCGCTGTGTGCCACTATATACAAGGGGAGTGCTGTGTGGCACTATATACAAGGGGGGGGGCGCTGTGTGGCACTATATACAAGGGGGAGCGCTGTGTGGCACTATATACAAGGGGGGGCTGTGTAGTGCTATCCACAGTGGTATGTGTGTGGCGCTCTTTATAGGGGGGGGGCTTTTTGGTGCTATTTACAAGAGGGGGAGGGCTGTGTGGCGCTCTCTACAGGGGGCAGTATGGCACTATCTATATGGGGCTGTGTGTAACGCTCTCTACGGGGGGGGATGTGTGATATATAGAGGGGGCTGTGTATGGCGATATCTATGGGGGTGTGTAATATCTACAGGGGCTGTGTGTGGCACTATGTACAGGGGACTGTGTGTATGTGGCGTTTTACAGTGTGTGGTATTATATTCAGGCACGCAGTGTTTGGTGCTATTATATTTAGGGGCACAGTATGTGGCACCATGATAACTTTATTTTCGTTTATAGGTGTGGAAATGTTGGAAAAGTGAGGAGACGTCTGAGTGGCAAATTCTGCAGAAATGAGTCATGGCCGGGAGAAGTCGTCATGAGCGCTGGACCGGATGGAGAAGAAAAGAGGAAGAAAACTACTAGAATCTGAGACGTCGTCACTTGTGAGTCACTAGATTTATAGAGAATCTGTCACCTCTCCTGACATGTTTATTATAGGAATCCTTGTATTTCACAAAAAGTCTTTCTGCAGTCCAGGACTGATAGACAATTCCCCTTGTCAGGAGGTTGTGTCCCTGCACAGTGTGATACTCTCAGTATGTATGGACACAGCCCTGTGACAAGGGAAATCGTAACACTGTTAATGCTTGCCCAAAAAGGTAGTGTTAAAAATAGTTACGGCGCGGCAGGGCGGCGGTGAGGAAGGGGGGCCCAAGTTTGGGTAACAGCCCAGGGCCCATGGTCTACTTAATCCGCCACTGGCGACAAGCCTTCTTTACTGTGAGAACTGTGAATCTATGGAATAGCCTACCGCAGGAGCTGGTCACAGTAGCTACAGTAGATGGCTTTAAAAATGGCTTAGATCATTTCCTAGAACAAAAAAATATCAGCTCCTATGTCAATGTGTAAAGTTTTTGTATCATCCCTTCCCTTTTCCCATCCCTTGGTTGAACTTGATGGACATGTGTCTTTTTTCAACCGAACTAACTATGTAACTATGTAACTAGGTGTCTAAGGCCTCTCAAGGAGAAGAAGTATGTGAGGCGTTTGGGACCTGATTTGAGAGACTTCCTGCGAGTCATCATACTTAGGTCCACTGGATGAAGTAATAATTAGGCTATATTCACACGACAGTGAAAAAAAATGTCCATTAAAAACTGATCAACTGTTAGTTTTTCATGGCCATTTTGCACCAGTGTGTCTCTAAATTTTCATCCATTTCCAGTCCGTCTGTCCGTTTTTAACCCCTTACCGCCGCAGCCCTTTTTCAGATTTTCATTTTCGTTTTTCCTCCCCACCTTCCAAAAGCCATAACTTCTTTATTTTTCCGTCAATATAGTACTATGAGGGCTTGATGTTTGCGGGACGAGTTGTACCACCATTTTTTTGCCATATAATGTACTAGGAAACGGGAAAAAAATTATTTGTGAGGTAGAAAATAAAAAAATAAAAAATTCCTCCATGTTTTTTGCGCACTGTTTTTACGGAATTCAGTGTGCAATTAAAACAACATGTTCATTTTATTCTGTGGTTCACTACGATTACGCTGATACCAAATATATATAGTATTTTCTATATTTTACTACTTTTACAAGTAAAAACCTAAGTGTAAAGAAGAAAATTTATTTTATGTCGCCAAACTTTTATATTTTTCCGTCGATTAAGTGGTATGAGGGCTTATTTTTTGCGGTATAAGCTGTCGTTTTTAATAATACCATTATCGTGTACATGCGACGGTTTGATCACTTTTTATTTCATTTTTTTGTGGGAGATTAAATTACCAAAAAATAGAGATTCTGGCCTTTACATATTTTTTTTTTTTTACGGCGTTCACCGTGCGGGTTAACTAATGATATATTGTAATAGTTCAGACTTTTACGGACGCGGCGATACCAATTATGTGAATTTATTTTATTACTATGCTCTAGGGCAGGGGTCTCAAGCACGCGGCCCCTCGGGCTGTCATCTGCGGCCCCCGGGACACAGAGCCGCTAGTATAGGCTCTGCTCTGAGACTCCGGAATTCCCTGACATTGCTGTACACATATGAACAGCGATGTCTGGGGCTTCCCCAGAGCCGGAGTCCCGTGCAGAGCACTAGTACAGGCTCTGCTCCGGGACTCTGTGGAATTTCCTGACATCCCAATCCATATATGGACAGTGTGTCAGGGTCTTCCCCAGAGCGGAGACCCGGGCAGAGCGCTAGTATCGGCTCTGCTCCGGGACTCTGTGGAATTCCCTGACATCGCTGTCCATATATGGACAGTGTGTCAGGGTCTTCCCCAGAGCGGAGACCGGGCAGACCGCTGGTACCGGCTCTGCTCCGGGACTCTGTGGAATTCCTTGACATCGCTGTCCGTATATGGACAGTGTGTCAGGGTCTTCCCCAGAGTGGAGTCCCGGAAAGAGCGCTAGTATCGGCTCTGCTCTGGGACTCTGTGGAATTCCCTGACATCTCTGTCCGTATATGGACAGTGTGTCAGGGTCTTCCCCAGAGCGGAGACCGGGCAGAGCGCTAGTATCGGCTTGGCTCTGGGACTCTGTGGAATTCACTGACATCGGTGTCCATACATCGACAATGATGTCAGGGGCTTCCCCAGAGCAGGAGTCCCAGTGATGTCAGGAGCACAGCTGGAGTCCCAGGAAGAGCCTACTAGCGCTCTGCCTGGGACTCCAGCTCTGGAGTTGCCCCTGACATCTCTGTCCATATATGGACAGTGATGTCAGGAGCAGAGCTGGAATCCCAGGCAGGGTGCTAGAAGCGGCTCTGCTCCGGGACTCCAGCTCTGGGCAAGCCCCTGTCATCACTGTGGCAGCATCTGCGGAGGGCACTGTGGCAGCATCTGTGTAGCATCTGCAGAGGGCACTGTGGCAGCATCTGCAGAGGGCACTGTGGCAGCATCTGCAGAGGGCACTGTGGCAGCATCTACGGAGGGCACTGTGGCAGCATCTGTGGAGTGCACTGTGGCAGCATCTACGAAGGGCCCTGTGGCAGCATCTGTGGAGTGCACTGTGGCAGCATCTACGAAGGGCACTGTGGCAGCATCTACAGAGGGCACTGTGGCAGCATCTACAGAGGGCACTGTGGCAGCATCTACAGAGGGCACTGTGGGAGCATCTACAGAGGGCACTGTGTCAGCATCTACAGAGGGCACTGTGGCAGCATCTACAGAGGGCACTGTGGCAGTATGTACAGAGGACACAGTGGCATTATCTAGGGGTGTGTTGCATTATCTACAGGGGCACTGTGGCATTATCTAGGGGCGTGTTGCATTATCTACAGAGGGCACTATGGCATTATCTACAGAGGGCACTGTGGCAGCATCTACAGAGAAGTCTGTGGCAGCATCTACAGAGGGCACTATGGCAGCATCCATAGAGGGCACTGCGGCAGCATCCACAGAGGGCACTGCGGCAGCATCCACAGAGGGCACAGAGGCAGCATCCACAGAGGGCACAGCGGCAGCATCCACAGAGGGCACAGCGGCAGCATCTACAGAGGGCACAATGGCAGCATCCACAGAGGGTACTGCGGCAGCATCCACAGAGGGCACTGCGGCAGCATCCACGGAGGGCACTGTGGCACTATCTAAAAAGGGGCTGCCCAATCTTGACATGTGTGTCTGCCAAACGCTGCTAAGTGAGCCGCCGGACGTCATTTAGCAACACTTAAACTTGGAAAACTGGATTGTTGAAATAAGCACGTGGAGTATTCTCTCAAATTTTGTATTGTATCAAATTTGAAAGTAATGCGGCCTGTCAACTTCCCATTTTTTCTATATGTGGCCCACCTACCCGGCCGAGTTTGAGACCCCTGCTCTAGGGGGAAAATGGGAAAAGTTTTTTTTTTATTTTTTTATTTTTTTTTACACAAAAGAAAAACTTTCTTTAACTCATTTTTACTTTTTTTATTAGTCCCCCTAGGGGACTTCAACCAGCAGTCATTATATCGCTTACACGATATACTGCAATACTAATGTATTGCAGCATATCGTGATTCTGACAAGTAACGAGCGATAGCGCGTGTTACTCTGAAGTATCGACTGTAACAAACAGCCGACACCCGCATCGTATGGAGCCCCCTCCGTATTTCTCCTACCCGACTTTTCGCGTATGGATACGTCAAATTCCGGGAAGGGGTTAATGGCCATTTGACATCCGTTTTGCATCTGTTTTTCATGGGCGTTAAAAAAACTGATTCATTTCATTGGTCAGGCTTTTATTGTACCAACCCCCTGAAAACACCCAAAGGAAGGTCACATTTTCACCTAGACACTATTTGCAGCCTCCCTGTATATGATGCCACATACCTCCCTGTATATGATGCCACACACCTCCCTGTATATGATGCCACACACCTTCCTGTATATGATGCCACACACCTCCTGTATATGATGCCGCACACCTCCCTGTATACGATGCCACACACCTCCTGTATATAATGCCACAGACCTCCCTGTACATGATGCCCCACAGACCCCCTGTATATCTGTATATGATGCCACACACCTCCCTGTATATGATGCCACACAGACCCCCTGTATATGATGCCACATATCTCCCTGTATATGCCACACAGCCCCATGTATATGATGCCATACACCTCTCTGTATATGCCACACAGCCTCCCTGTATATGCCACACAGCCCCCTGTATATGATGCCACACACCACCCTGTATATGCCACACAGACCCGATGTATATGATGCCACGCACCTCCCTGTATATGATGCCATGCACCTCCCTGTATATGATGCCACACACCTCCCTGTATATGATGCCACACACCTCCTGTATATGATGCCACAGACCTCCCTGTACATGATGCCCCACAGACCTCCTGTATATCTGTATATGATGCCACACACCTCCCTGTATATGATGCCACATATCTCCCTGTATATGCCACACAGCCCCATGTATGTGATGCCACACACCTCTCTGTATATGCCACACAGCCTCCCTGTATATGCCACACAGCCCCCTGTATATGATGCCACACACCTCCCTGTATATGCCACACAGACCCGATGTATATGATGCCACGCACCTCCCTGTATAGGATGCCACACACCTCCCTGTATATGATGCCACTCACCTCCCTGTATATGATGCCACACACCTCCTGTATATGATACCACAGACCTCCCTGTACATGATGCCCCACAGACCCCCTGTATATCTGTATATGATGCCACACATCTCCCTGTATATGATGCCACACAGACCCCCTGTATAAGATGCCACATATCTCCCTGTATATGCCACACAGCCCCATGTATATGATGCCACACACCTCTCTGTATATGCCACACAGCCTCTCTGTATATGCCACACACCCCCCTGTATATGATGCCACACACCTTCCTGTATATGCCACATAGACCTGATGTATATGATGCCATGCACCTCCATGTATATGATGCCACACACCTCCCTGTATATGATGCTACACAACTCTCTGTATATGTTGCCACACACCTCCCTGTATATGATGCTACACACCTGTATATGATGCCACACACCTCCAGTATATGATGCCACACACCTCCTGTATATGATGCCACACACCTCCTGTATATGATGCCACACACCTCCTGTATACGATGCCACACACCTCCTGTATATGATGCCACACACCACCCTGTATACGATGCCACACACCACCTGTATATAATGCCACACACTTCCCTGTATATGATGCCACACACCTCCTGTATATGATGCCACACACCTCCCCTTATATGATGCCACACACCTCCCTGTATATGATGCCACACACCTCCCTGTATATAATGCCACAAACCTCCTTTATATGATGCCACACACCTCCTGTATACGATGCCATACACCTCCCTGTATACGATGCCACACACCTCCTGTATATTATGCCACACACCTCCCTGTATATGATGCCACACACCTCCCTGTGTATGATGCCACACACCTCCTTGTATATGCCACACATCCTCCCTGTATATGCCGAACAGCGCCCTGCATATGATGCCACACACCTCCCAGTATATGCCACACAGCCCCCTGTATATGATGCCACACACCTCCCTGTATATGCAACACAGCCCCGATGTATTTGATGCCACACAGCCCGACATGAATGCCCTACATACTTACCGATGCAGCGCTGTCTTCTTCAGGTAAGGCCTCTCGTCTTCACAGGATCTGCGGCGCCATGATGACACTCACCAATGCAGCTCATCTTCACGCGTGGTCTCTCGACTTCACGGGATCTGCAAAGGCAGCGTGATGACGTCATCACGTCGCCTTCGCCTAACCCGTGAAGACGAGAGACCACACCTAAAGAGGTAGGCGCTGAATCGGTGCCTGCTATTTTGCATCAGTGTGTCTCTAAATTTTCATCCATTTCCAGTCCGTCTGTCCGTTTTTAATGTCCGTTTGACATCCGTTTTGCATCTGTTTTTCATGGGCGTTAAAAAAAACTGATTCATTTCATTGGTCAGGCTTTTTTTGTCCCAGCCCCGTGAAAACACCCAAAGGAAGGTCACATGTTCACCTAGACACTATTTACAGCCTCCCTGTATATGATGGCACACACCTCCCTGTATATGATGGCACACACCTCCCTGTATATGATGGCACACACCTCCCTGTATATGATGCCACGCACCTCCCTGTATATGATGCCACGCACCTCCATGTATATGACGCCACACACCTCCCTGTAAATGATGCCACACACCTCTCTGTATATGATGCCACACACCTCCCTGTATATGACACCCCACACATCCTGTATATGATGCCACACTCCTCCCTGTATATGATGCCACACATCTCCAGTATATGATGCCACACACCTCCTGTATATGATGCCACACACCTCCTGTATACGATGCCACACACCTCCTGTATACAATGCCATACACCTCCTGTATAAGATGCCACACACCTCCTGTATACGATGCGATACACCTCCTGTATAAGATGCCACACACCTCCCTGTATACGATGCCACACACCTCCTGTATATGATGCCACGCACTTCTCTGTATATGATGCCACACACCTCCCTGTATGTGATGCCACACACCTCCCTGTATATGATGACACACACCTCCTGTATACGATGCCACACACCTCCTTGTATATGATGCCACACACCTCCTGTATATTATGCCACACACCTCCCTGTGTATGATGCCACACACCTCCCTGTATATGATGCCACATACCTCCCGGTATATGGCACACAGCCCCTGTGTACTATATACAACTTAGAGGTACGGCGAATGGGTCAAATGTGGCCCCCACGTATGCCAATATTGTTATGGCAGACATGGAGGAGACGTCGGTCTATGTATCCCATCACTTCACTTCGGTTCTGGGGTGGTGGCGATACATAGATGATGTCTTCCTCATAAGGACTGGAGATCTATCAGATCTGGACCATTTTGATTTTTTTAACCATATTAACATTGACATTAAGTTCACGATGGTGGCCTCTAGTACTCACATTCAATTTCTGGATACCGTGGTTAGCATTCAAGACCATAAATTTGTGACAGATTTACATATTAAGCAGACAGATTGTAATATTCTGCTGAGCTTTGATAGCCATCACCCTAAGGGAATGAGTAAATCCTTACCATACAGCCAACTATTGAGAGTGAAACGTATTGTGGATGACCCCACTAGTTTGGATAATAACATCAATAAGATGATAGGGAAATTTCGAGAAAGAGGATTCCCAAAAAAACTCCTGGAAAAACATTTGGAAACAGTGAAGTTGATGGATAGGAGTAGAGATGAGCGAACTTTTCAAAAGTTCGGTTCGGCTAGTTCGCCGAATTTCACAAAAAAGTTCGATTCGGACCGAACTAGTTCGGACCGAACCTGTCACTTACGTGCGCCGAGCATGCTACTGTCTCGGGTGCTGATAGAGTTAATGGGCTGCACTAACTCTTTCAGCAACCTTGACAGTACATGCTCGGCGCGCGGAAAATACAATTTAAATGTAATAAAAAAATAAAAATTATACGTTCGTACTTACTTTCCTCCTGTCCGGCCTCCAGCGATGACGTTTCATCCCTTTCGCCGCTGCAGCCAATCACAGGCTGTAGTGGCGGTCACGCACGTCAGGATGACGCTTCATCCCACGTGACCGCCTCTGCAGCCAATCACAGGCTGCAGCGGCGACATGGATGAAACGTCATCGCTGGAGCCCGGACAGGAGGAAAGTAAGTATGAACGTATTATTATTTTTTTTGGCATGTATGTATGTTGGCATGTATGTATGTATGTTGTCATGTATGTATGTATGTATGTTGTCATGTATGTATGTATGTATGTATGTATGTATGTTGTCATGTATGTATGTATATATGTGCATGTATGTTGGCATGTATGTATATATGTGTATGTATATTTGCATGTATATATTTGCATGTATGTTTGCATGTATGTATGTTTGCATGAATGTATGTTTGCATGAATGTATGTTTGCATGTATGTATGTTGTCATGTATGTATGCATGTATGTTGTCATGTATGTATGTATATATGTGCATGTATGTTTGTATGTATATTTGCATGTATGTATGTTTGCATGTGTGTATGTTTGCATGTATGTATGTATGTATGTATGTATGTTGGCATGTATGTATATATTTGCATGTATGTTTGCATGAATGTATGTATGTATGTTTGCATTTTATGTATGTATGTATGTATGTATGTATGTCGTCATGTATGTATGTTGTCATGTATGTATATATGTGCATGTTTGTATGTATATTTGCATGTATATATTTGCATGTATGTATGTTTGCATTTATGTATGTTTGCATGAATGTATATTTGCATGTATGTATGTATGTTGTCATGTATGTATGTTGTCATGTATGTATACATGTTTGTATGTATGTATGTATGTATGTATGTTTGCATGTATGTATGTTGTCATGTATGTTTGCATGTTTTTATTTTTGCATGTATGTTTATATATATGTGCATGTATGTAATTATGTTTGTATGTATTTATGTTTGCATGTATATTTGTGCATGCTTGTATATATGTATGTGTCTTTGCATGTTTGTATGTATGGTTTCATGTGTGTGTGTGTGTATGCATGTATGTATGATAGTTTGCATGTATGTATGTTTGTTTGTATACATGTCTGTATGGCCATGTATGATACTGTCTGCTGGCGCCCTGTATCTAAGTCAACTTCACGGCAGGCTTCTATACACGGTATAACAGTCAGTATCACACATTAAACTGAATCTAAGCTTACAACATGTTTTATTTCATTTTTTTCTTTTTTTTACAGGTTTGGTGTTCAGACTACGTCGGTTTCGAGGACTACTTCGATGACGTTTTTTTTTTTTCTACAATAAAATGGTTAATGAGGGTTGTGTTGGGGGTGCTTTATTTCAATAAAATATTTTATCTATATCTTTGTCTTTTCAAATTTTATTACTACCACTTTAGTAATGGCCGCTGTCTGAGTGACAACATCCATTACTAAGGCGAGGCTTAGTGTTAGCCGGTACAGAGGCTAACACTAACCACCATTATTACCCCGGTACCCACCACCACCAGGGGTGCCGGGAAGAGCCAGGTACGATCCAGTACCCGACCATCTGTTGGGATGGTCGGGCTCTGGGGCGGCCGCAGGCTGGTATTATGAGGCTGGGAAGGGCCAAAAACAGTGGACCTTCCCACCCTTGTAATGCTAGGCTGCTGCTGCTGTGTTGTATCTGGCTGGTTATAAAAGTGGGGGGGACCCCACGTCATTTTTTTTTTATTATTTATTTATTTATTTTTTTTAAAAAGACATGGGGTTCCACCCAATTTATCATAACCAGCCACATACAACACAGTGTTATTAGCCTGGGAATGGACAAAACCAGTGGCCCTTCCCACCCATGTAATGCCAGACTGCTGCGGCCTTGTATATGGCTGGTTTTTAAAAATGTGGGGGAGCCAACGTCTATTGTTAAATTTGTTAAATTCCCCAAAAAAACCGACGTGGGGTCCCCCCCATTTTTATAACCAGCCCGATACAACACAGCAGCAGCAGCCTAGCATTACAAGGGTGGGAAGGTCCACTGATTTTGGCCCTTCCCAGCCTCATAATACCAGCCTACGGCCGCCCCAGTACCCGACCATCACAACAGATGGTCGGGTACTGGATCGTACCAAGCTCTTCCCGGCACCCCTGGTGGTGGTGGGTACCGGGGTAATAATGGGTGGTTAGTGCTAGCCTCTGCACCGGCTAACACTAAGTACCGCCTTAATAATGGACGCTGTCAATCAGCCAACTGCCATTATCTAGGCACTAATAAAGTTTAAAAAAAAACACAAAGACAATTCTTTTTTATTGAAATAAGAAATCCCCAACAAAACCCTCGTTAACCATTTTATTAAAATTTTAAAAAAACGTAGATCTACGCAGTAGTCCAACGAATCGAAGATGTAGTCCAATCGGTACATCAAAAACTGCAACAACATAAAAAAACAGTTATCAATGTGAACAATAACAATACTTCTACTCACCTACACACATATATACACGCACACACACACAAACAACCATACACAAACACACCCATATACACAAACACACACATATATAAACACACACACACACACAAACATCTACACACAAACATATATACAAATACACCCATATATATACACAAACACACCCATATATACACAAACACACATAAACACAAACACACATATAAAAACAAAGACACATACCCAAACACACACACTGTTTCTTTTAAATGCTGCTTGGGAACCCGCTCGATCCACTATATAAGGCTGCGCTATAGTGCAGCATTTAAAAGAAACAGGATCCTGACCTGTCCATAGAGTTTAAGGCAGCACAGAGTATTTCAGGAGATGAGCGTGCAGATTCAGTGCTGCTGTGAACTCTGCTCCTACCATTACGTAGCTCTCAGTCTGTTACCTCTCCTCCACTCCTGTCCTCAAGAACACCTTCACATGATTGGCAAGTCACCACGTAATGGTAAGAGTAGAGTTCACAGCTGCACAGAGTATTTCAGGAGATGAGCGTGCGGATCTTGTGCGGTGTGGTGACTTGCCAATCATGTGAAGGTGTTATTGAGGACAGGAGTGGAGGAGAGGTAACAGACTGAGAGCTACGTAATGGTAAGAGCAGAGTTCACAGCAGCACTGAATCTGCACGCTCATCTCCTGAAATACTCTGTGCTGCCTTAAACTCTGTGGACAGGTCAGGATCCGGTTTCTTTTAAATGCTGCACTGTAGCGCAGCCTTATATAGTGGATCGAGCGGGTTCCCTAGCAGCATTTAAAAGAAACAGGATCCTGACCTGTCCACAGAGTTTAAGGCAGCACAGAGTATTTTGAGGAGAGGAGCACGGCCGGCCACAGGCAGCCGGTCGTTTTTCCAAGCCGTGCTCCCATTATGCACACGACCGTAAAAACACCTGTTATTGTGGGTCGTAATTACGACCCGCAATAACGGGCTCATAGACTTCTGTTACCCATGGGTACCTTCCCGTTTTCTCACGGGAAGGTGCCCGTGCCGTTAAAAAAATAGAACATGTTCTATTTTTCTATTTTACGGGCCGTGCTGCTATAAAATTTAGGGTATGTTCACACGACAGCGTCCGTAACGGTTGAAATTACGGGGATGTTTCCGTCTGAAAACATCCCCGTAATTTCAGCCGAAACGGCAAGTGCAGGCGCTTGAACGCGGCGTCCATTACGGACGTAATTGGCGCTGCTATTCATTGGAGTCAATGAATAACGGCTCCAATTACGGCCAAAGAAGTGACAGGTCACTTCTTTGACGCGGGCGTCTATTTACGCGCCGTCATTTGACAGCGGCGCGTAAATATACGCCTCGTGTGAACAGACAAACGTCTGCCCATTGCTTTCAATGGGCAGATGTTTGTCAGCGCTATCGAGGCGCTATTTTCGGGCATAATTCGGGGCAAAAAATCCCGAATTACATCCGTAATTAGTGCGTGTGAACACAGGGTATGTTCACACTCACTAATTACGGACGTAATTCGGGCATTTTTGCCCCGAATTACGTCCAAAAATAGCGCCTCGATAGCGCTGACAAACATCTGCCCATTGAAAGCAATGACCTGTCACTTCTTTGGCCGTAATTGGAGCCGTTATTCATTGACTCCAATGAATAGCAGCGCCAATTACGTCCGTAAGGCGTTCAAGCGCCTGCATATGCCATAACGGCTGAAATTACGGGGATGTTTTCAGGCGGAAACATCCCCGTAATTTCAGCCGTAACGGACGCTGTCGTGTGAACATACCCTTATAATGACAGCACGGCTCGTAAAAGCGGCCGGCCGTGCTCGTAATTACGAGTCGTAATTACGAGCACGACCCGTAAAATAAAAAAATAGAACATGTTCTATCTTTCTAACGGTACCCGTGGCTAACAGAAGTCTATGGGCCCGCTATTTCGGGTCGTAATTACGACCCTTAATAACGGGTGTTTTTACGGTCGTGTGCATGAGGCCCCGTAATGACGGGTGGCTACATGTGTGCACCCATCATTACGGCAGCGTTGCTAGGCGACGTCAGTAAATAGTCACTCTTCAGGGTGCTGAAAGAGTTAACTGATCGGCAGTAACTGTTTCAGCACCCTGGACAGTGACTACCGATCACAATATAGAGTACCTGTAAAAAAAAAAAGACGTTCACACTTACCGGGAACTCCCTGCTTCCTCCAGTCCGGTCTCCTGGCCGTTGCCTTGGTGACGCGTCCCTCGCGACATCCGGCCCGACATTCCTTGATGACGATGCAGCCCATGTGAGCGCTGCAGCCAATCACGGGCTGCAGAGGCCTCTGCAGCCAATCACGGGCTGCAGAGACCTCTGCAGCCAATCACAGGCTGCAGAGGCCTCTGCAGCCAATCACAGGCTGCCGCGTCAAAAAAGAAGGTCGGACTGGAGGAAGAAGAGAGACTCGTCCGCAAGACAACGACCAGGTACGTATGAAATGCTTTTTATTTTATTTTTAATCAGCAGCCTCTTTTCTCTATCAGTGATTGATAGAGACAAGTGGCTGCCGATTTGTATAATATTTTTGACCGGGTTCGGTCAAAACGGGTTCGGCCGAACCCGGTGAAGTTCGGATTCGCTGCGAACCGAACTTTTCCGGAAGTTCGGACCGAAACCGGGTTCGGTTGTCCCGGTTCGCTCATCTCTAGATAGGAGTCAGCTCCACCAAGGTTTGAAAAAGAACCAACATAAAACTGTTAGACTTCCTATGATTTCAACATACAGTATGTGCAGCCCTAACGTAGCAGGGATTATCAAAAGCCATTGGAGAATTCTTGGGAATTATTATGATAGGGTAACTGAATTTCAATACCCTCCATTATTTTCTTATAGAAGGCCCCGTAATCTTAGGGACAGACTTGTCATGACGGATGTCAGCAAGAAAAGTAGTCTGAGCAAGGGTGCGAACCCAGATGTGACACAGAGGGGTTGTTTCCCCTGTTTGTCTTGTGATAACTGTGCCATCATGCTTAAAGGCAATGTCTTTACACATCCCACTACGGGGAAAACATATAACATTAGATCATACTATACCTGTAGGAGTGACTTCGTTATATATGTGCTACAGTGCCCGTGTAACCTTATCTATGTGGGGGAAACCACAACAGAGTGTAGATTAAGGTTAAATAATCATAAATCCAGTATACACACTGGAAAAGTCGAATTCCCTATACCACGACACTTCGTGGAGATAGGACATACTGTATGTCAACTCAGGTTTACCATACTTGACAGGGTCCCTCCTTTGAAACGGGGGGGGGGGGGGGAATAGGGAATTGATCCTAAAAAAACGAGAAGTCTTCTGGATTAATAAATTGAATTCACTAAATCCAGGTGGGCTTAATGTTGACTACCCTCTAAATATATTTAACCCCTTCCCGACATTTGACGTACATGTACGTCATGGAAAGTACTGACTTCCCGCATCTTGCCGTACATGTACGTCAAACGTTTGGCACCGGCTCAGAAGCTGAGCCGGTCCCATCATCACCGGATCTCAGCTGTATCTTACAGCTGACATCCGACTGTAACGGCGGGGACCGAAATTAGCTTCGATCCCCGCCATTAACCCCTTAAGTGCAGCGCTCAAACGCGATCGCTGCACTTAAGGTGTTTGCAGCTCATCGGAACCCCAGTAATGAAATTGCCGGGGTTCCGGTGGCTGCAATGGCAACCGGAGGCCTAATACTGGCCTCCCGGTCTGCCTAGCACCGAAGCCGGTCAAGATCCGCCCGGCGGCGGAGCCTGATCGGCTTCCGTAGCTGCCGGCAAGATGGCGCCGGGTCAGGAGCTGATCCGGCGTCATCAGCGGTGGAAGTCAGCTGTACTGTACAGCTGACATCCACCTGTAACGGCAGGAACCGGAGCTAGCTCCGATCCCTGCCATTAACCCCTTCGATTCAGCAATCGAAAGCGATTGCTGCATCGTAGCGGTTACAAGCAGATCGCCAGCCCTGACAGGCAATCGGGACTGGCGACTGCTGTTATGGCAACAGGAGACACAATGGTCTCCTGCTCTGCCATTACGGAAGCCGATTTAGGCCCCGCCGGGAGGCGAAGCCTAAACGGCTTGCTGTCAGTGAATGACTGACAGATCTAATACATTGCACTACATAGGTAGTGCAATGTATTAGAAAAAAAAAAATCTGACCGTTGGACCTTCAAGTCCCCTAGTGGGACTTGAGAAAAAGTGTAAAAAAAGTATAAAAAAGTGTAAAAAAAAGTGCAAAAAATAAAAGTTTGAAAACAATAAAAGTTTCAAGTAATCAAATAACACACAATCCCCCTTTTACTCTTATCAAGTCCTTTATTATTGAAAAATAATAATAAACCATATGTATTTGGTATCGCCACGACCGTAACGACCGGAGGTATCAAAATATTATATTATTTATTGCACGCGGTGAACAGCGTAAAAAAAACCCGTAAAAAACGTTACCAGAGTTTCTGTTTTTTAGTCACTTTGCCCTACAAATATTACAATAAAAAGTGATCAAAAAGTCGCACGTATCCAAAAATGGTACCTATAAAAACTATAGCTCGTCCCGCAAAAAACAAGCCCTCATACAACTCCGTCGACAAAAAAATTAAAACGTTATGGTTCTCACAACTTGGCGACAGAAAAAATACATTCTTTTTACAAAAGTAATTTTATTGTGCAAAAAGTTGTAAAACATAAAAAAGTTCTATAAATGAGGTATCGCCGGAATCGTACTGACCCGCAGAATAAAGGTAACATGTAGTTTATAATGCGTGGTGAACTCTGTATAAAAAAAAACCAAAAAAAGCTGTGCCAGAATTGCGTTTTTTGGTTTACCTGGCATCCCAAAAAATAGGATAAAAGGTGATCAAAAAGTCACATGTACCCCAAAATGGTACCAATAATAACTACAGCTCGTCCCGCAACAAACCAGCCCTCATACCGCTACGTCTATGAAAAATAAAATTAGTTATGGCTCCAATAAGTCAGGAAATAAAAAAATATGCAGTTGTGCCCGAGGAGAACATTTCTTCTGTTTCAAGAGGCGATTTATCAAGGACCTAAAATTAGGGAACCAGGATGGGAGGGCCCAATCATATCCGATGGAAGCGACGGTGCCCGTATTATACCAGGATAATACTTTCCCAGCAAAATTCCCCAAACTACAAAGGCGCGGAGTGTGGACCAAAAGGGGGATAAGAAATGACACCATTTATCAGTGCGACACCGGCCTGTGCAGAAAGGATTGCTTCACAGCGTAACACACATCTATGGATTATTTTTATTTTTTTATACCACCTGACTATGCCCCTTATATACTCCGCCCCGCTTACATGTACCCCCACATTATAAAACACCAGCAATACTCAAACAAATATAGTACCAAGCAAAATCCGCTCTCCAAAAGCCAAATGGTGCTCCCTCGGCCCTGAACCCTACAGCGTGCCCAAACAGCAGTTTCCTTCAACATATATGGCACCGTCATACCCGTGAGAACCCTTTTAACAATTTTTGTGGTGTGTGTCTCCAGCGTCATAAGCTGGGCATGACATATTTGCCACTGAATGGCATATCTAGGGAAAAATATAAATTTTTAATTTGCACCATCCGCAGCGCATTCATTTATGGAAAAGACCTGTGGGGTGAAAATGCTCACTACACCCCTTAATAAATGCCTTGAGGGGTGCAGTTCCATAATGGGGTCACTTATCAGGGGTTTCTTTTTATTATTTCACATCTGAGCCTCTGCAGTTGTGAACCAATACTTTGTAAATCGCCAAATTAGGCCTCCACTCCGCATGGTACTCTTCACTTCTGAGCCCTGTCATATGTCCAGACAAAAGATTAGGGCCACATGTAGGGTGTTTCTAAAACCGGGAAACACCGCATAATAATTAGAGAGCTGTCTTGTTATGGTGGCACAAGCCGGGCACCACATATTGGCATATCTATGGAAAAAAATCCCATTTTCACTCTGCAACATTGAGCGCACACTAATTTCTACAAAACACCTGCAGGGTTAAAATGCTTACTACACCCCTTGGTAAATGCATTGAGGGGTGTAGTTTACAAAATGGGGTCACTTCTGGGGGGTTTCCACTGTTTTGGGCCCACAGGTGCCCAGAAACCAATCCAGCAACATCTGCACTCCAAATGGCGGTCCTTCCCTTCTGAGCCCTGCCGTTTGCCCAAACAGCAGTTTATGACCACATATGGGGTATTGCCGTACTCGGGAGAAATAGCTTTACAAATGATGGGTTCTTTTTTTCCTTTATTTGTTGAGAAAATGAAAAAATTTGCGCTAAAGCTACGTCTTATTGAAGAAAAAGGACTGTTTTTATTTTCACTGCCTAATTCTAATAAATTCTATGAAACATCTGTGGGGTCAAAATGCTCACTACACCCCTAGATGCATTCTTCAAGAGGTGTAGTTTCCTAAATGGAGTCCCTTTTTGGGCGTTTTCATTGTTTTGTCCCCTCAGGGGCTTTGCAAATGTGACCTGGCCTCCGCAAATCATTCCTGCTAAATGTGATCTCAAAAAGTCAAATAGTGCTCTTTCCCTTCTAAGCCCTGCCGTGTGTCCAAACAGCCGTTTATTACCACATGTGGGGTATTGTTTTACTCGGGAGAAATTGCTTTACAAATTTTGTGGTGCTTTTTCTCCTTTAGTCCTTCTGGAAATGAGAAAAAATTAGCTAAACCTACATTTTCTTTGAAAAAATGTAGATTATTATTTTCAGGGCCTACTTCCAATAATTTCTGCAAAAAAACTGTGGTGTCAAATCGCTCACTATACCCCTAGATAATTTCCTCAATGGGTGTTGTTTCCAAAATGGGGTCACTTGTGGGGGGTTTCCACTGTTTTGTCCCCTCAGGGGCTTTGTAAATGTAACATGGCCTCCGCAAACCATTCCTGCTAAATTTGAGTTCCAAAAGCCAAATGGCGCTCTTTCCCTTCTCAGCCTCGCCGTGTGTCCAAACAGCCGTTTATTACCACATGTGGGGTACTGTTTTACTCGGGAGAAATTTCTTTACAAATTTTATGGTGATTTTTCTCCTTTAGTCCTTGTGGAAATGAAAAAAAATTAGCTAAACCTACATTTTATTTGAAAAAATGTAGATTTTCATTTTCACAGCCTACTTGCAAAAATTTCTGCAAAAAACCTGTGGGGTCAAAATGCTCACTATACCCCTAGATAATTTCCTCAAGGGGTATAGTTTCCAAAATGGGGTCACTTGTTTGGGGTTTTCACTGTTTTGTCCCCTCAGGGGCTTTGTAAATGTGACATGGCCTCCGCAAACCATTCCTGCTAAATGTGAACTCCAAAAGCCAAATGGCGCTCTTTCCCTTCTCAGCCACGCCGTGTCTCCAAACAACCGTTTATTACCACATGTGAGGTATTGTTTTACTCGGGAGAAATTGCTTTACAAATTTTGCGGTGCTTTTTCTCCTTTAGTCCTTGTGGAAATGAGAAAAAAAATCGCTAAACCTACATTTTCTTTGAAGAAATGTTGATTTTAATTTTCACGGCCTACTTCCAATAATTTCTGTAAAAAACCTGTGCGGTGAAAATGCTCACTACACCCCTAGATAATTTCCTTGAGGTGTCTAGTTTCCCAGATGGGGTCACTTTTGGGGGATTTTGACTGTTTTGGCACCGCAAGAGCCCTTCAAACCTGACATGGTGCCTAAAATATATTCTAACAAAAATAAGGCCCCAAAATCCACTAGGTGCTCCTTTGCTTCTGAGGCCGGTGTTTCAGTCCAGTAGCACGCTACGGCCACATGTGGGATATTTCCTAAAACTGCAAAAACTGGGCAACAAATATTGAGTTGCATTTCTCTGGTAAAACCTTCTGTGTTATAAAAAAAATTGTATTAAAAATGTATTTCTGCAGAAAAATATGAAATTTGTAAATTTCACCTCTACTTTGCTTTAATTCCTGTGAAATGTTTAAAGGGTTAAGACATTTTCTAAATGCTGTTTTGAATACTTTGAGGGGTGAAGTTTTTAAAATGGGGTGACTTTTTTGGGGTTTCTAATATATAAGGCCCTCAAAACCACTTCACAACTGAACTGGCCCCTGTAAAAATAGCCTTTTGAAATTTTCTTGAAAATGTGAGAAATTGCTGCTAAAGTTCTAAGCCTTGTGAGGTCATAGAAAAATAAAAGGATGTTCAAAAAACGATGCCAATCTAAAGTAGACATATGGGGGATGTTAATTAGCAACAATTTTGTGTATTATAACTGCCTGTCTTACAAGCAGATACATTTAAATTGAGAAAAATGCTAATTTTTGCAATTTTTCGCTAAATTTTGGTGTTTTTCACAATTAAATACTGAACATATCGAGCAAATTTTGCCAGTAACATAAAGTCCAATGTGTCACGAGAAAACAATCTCAGAATCGCTTGGATAGGTGAAAGCATTCCGGAGTTATTACCACATAAAGTGACACATGTCAGATTTGAAAAATGAGGCTCTGTCAGGAAGGTCAAAAGTGGCTAAAGAGGGAAGGGGTTAAATGATGATCTCAGTTGTCATATTTTTGATTTTTATCTGTCATATATGTATGGTCTTCTTTTGTTTTAAACCTTACCGCTCCTTGAGGTATTGTCCCTTTTGCTCTGTGGTATTAGTTCAGGATTCATCCGATGTTCTTGAAAGGTCCGTGGTGTTTGGAGTGGAGAACAATAATTATATTGTAACAGATGTATATTTCTTAACTTATTTTATCTTCTTTCTCTTGGTAGAACGATGTCTGATTTAAGAAGGACTGAATCCTCGTGGACAATCATTTTTCTGTCTTTATGATTGCTATCCAATAAAATATTTAAACATTTTTATATTTTTTTCGTGTATTCTATAAGGTTGCGTTGACTGGGTACAACTTCAATAAATTGACATATACCTAAATAATTTTTATGTCAGCTGGGATCATTTGGGATCCCTTGGCCCTTTTGAGTCGGTGATGTGTGTTCTGCACACAGGGGTTGCTTTGCCTTTTTATGGTACAGGTTCTGCTACTTAGCTAGAGATCCCGGAATGATCTCCACCATATACCTGTTTGTTGATTATATATCAGCATATTGGTCGAGTGAGGATTGAGACTTCAGTCTCCCCGCAGGTTTATTTGTGGGGGAATTTTTTGTCTATAGGGACGCAATGCTTTTAATGCAGCTTTTGACCTCTTTCAGATACTGTCCCGACATGACGTAATCCATATAGATTAATGTATACTGGCATTTTGCCCTTAATAAAGATGGTGGTACACGGCACATTTTAACTAGAAATGACTGCATGGCCTGAATGGCCTTTCACAGCTGCTGTGTTAAATTTTGACACCATGTTGTTGTACTTTGTCATGGCAACCTTGGAACACGATGATAGCCTTACCCAATAGACAGCTAGGATGTGGGCATGTGCTGTCCGGCGTGTGAAACGCCCAGATTCAAGTAATTAGCACATGAGTCATTCAGTCCATGAGGTTTGCATTCAACACAGTGTGGTGAGTGTCAGCTGTTCTTATGTTTTATTATTTAATCACTAATGACACCTAATCTACAGAATATACGTGTTTACATGGAAATGGTAGATAGTACACATTTGTAATTTTTATTATTATATGTCCAGATGAGACTCTTAAATCACATGTTTTTTGTACATGGTCACTTTGTTACATTGTGCGATTTTTATATGTTTTGTATAAATTGCTATTAATCATAACCCTTGTTTTTTTAACTGTGTTCTCTGTATTTATACTCGTGTGATACTATCACTGTTTGCTTGAAAATGCTTCCATTGAGGAAGTGAAACGTTGCAGTTTTTGGGTGAATAAACGTCACTTTTTTTCGTGAGTGCTGCTTCCATGCTCTTGTCTTTTTGTCAGCCCCTGTGTATGATGCCTCACACCTCCTTGTATATACCACACAGCCTCCCTGTTTATGGCATACAGCCCCCTGTATATGATGCCACACACCTCCCTGTCGTGTGAATAAGGCCTTAGTCCAGTTGGTGTTTGCAAAACATTGTTGTGAGTAGTAGCTGAAAGTCTCAGAGCGGAGCTCACAAGAATTCGACCGCCATGTTCGGCATCCAGGCCACGCTCCGAGGCAGTGTCGTTTTCAACTTCACCTCTATTTTCTATGCTTGCCCCTGCGTAAATGAGGCTTTACTCTGACTGTAGGATAGTGTTCTACTTTAAAACAAATATATACTGACGAAGAATACTTTAATAGCTAACAACCTACAAAGTCAGATGCATCACCCATTTTTTCTGCCATCAAGCAAATTACACAGAAATGAATTAACAGTTATATTTACTCAGGAACTCCAGGAACAGTAAAATATCATATACAAGAAATTTAAACTTCTTAAACTATTTTTATAGAAGATACAGAGGAAGAGGAATTTACTGAAAGGACATCACTGGAGGTGTGTGAAGGCTGTACACTGACATTGATTTCCATTGTTCTGCAAAAGTGTAATAGCTATTAAAGATCATTCTGCATGCTACAAATAATATAGCACTGAACTCCAGCAGGGCTAAATGACACAGATAAAAAAGCAACACTGCCTGTTGAACGAAATAGCTCTAATACATTTCTAAAGATAATATTTTTCTGACAGATTTGGTTGGCTTAAATGATGGCAACTGCATCCAGATAATTTTAGCAATGGTGTAAGTGTACCTCCAGACAAAAATGAAAACTAGACAGTGCTCCGAAATATTTATGTGTATAAAGGAGCAGTTATTATATTGTAAGGTCAGATATTCCAGCTCCAGACCTCTCCTGACTTCAGTATCTGGGATAAATTCTTTGTTATTAGTGTTCACTTACATTGCACACCAAATTGGCAAAACTGCTTTTCAAAAAAGGCAACAGGGCCTAAGTATTCTGTCGTTTTCTATAGATTGTCTCTTTATGTTTGACTACTTGCAGCTTTTCTCTTGACGGTACTTCTGATATATATATATATATATATATATATATATAGTAGAGGAAAACACAGCACTCAATGCAGACTGAACATCAGGCCATGTGCACGTCACCAGTAGAAGGACGAATCAACTCCTTAGGTTAGAATACCAAAGACAAAAGAACAAGTAACAGCACCAGGACTTCAGCGTTGGGGAGATGTTGGTTTATTCACCACCAGGTGGAAGAATGAGCAACGTTTCGGTTCACACCTGAACCTTTCTCAATCTAATTCAAACAGTGTGCAGTACCACATATATATAGGAGGATACACAAAGTATACAGTACACAGTGTAATTATATAATATGCATAAAAAGGTGAATCCATGTATAAAATATATTCATATAATTAGTGAAGACATATATTAAAGTGACCAGTGCATTGATTTCAGTGCAACATCTCTCAATATAGAGTACAGATATGTATACAACACAGGTAATACTATAATTACCCTGTGAATTTTTGAAGGTAAAGCATCCGGTCACTCCGGTGCTTTACCTTCTCCCAAAAATTCATAAGGATCCATTAAAGCCCCCAGGTCGCCCTATTGTTTCGGGGAGTGATTCATTATTTGTTCCAGCAGCAATTTTTATAGACAAAATTATGAGGCAATTTGCTATGGGGGCTGACTCCTACATCAAGGATACCACTGATTTTCTCGTTCGGATTGGCTCTCTCAGGGTCCCCGATCGGTCTATCCTTGCTACCCTTGATGTGGGAAGTCTTTATACCTCCATAGATCATGCTCTAGGTATTAAAGCTGCCCTACATTATCTGACACGTCTGACATTTTCAGATAAAAAAATTTAATTTGTTATCAAATTACTTGAATTCATACTCACTAAAAATTATTTTATGGTTGGTGATAAATTTTACCTTCAGAAAAGGGGCACGGCCATGGGGTCAAATATGGCCCCAACTTATGCAAATATTTTTATGCGGCGGATTGAGGAGGACCTCGTCTATGTGTCCCCCCACTTTGGACATGGGTTACGGTGGTGGAGATACATAGACGATGTCTTCCTCATCTGGACCGGCTCAGAGGAGGAATTACATCTTTTTCATGTCTTTTTGAATGATATATGCCAGGGGATTAAATTTACCATGACCTATTCCTATTCTTCGGTGGAATTTTTGGATACTAAAATCCATCTACATGATGGGATTTTATCTACAGATATATTTTCTAAAAAAACAGATAGAAATAGTCTGTTGCACTATAACAGTGGACACCCTAGGGCCATGGTGAAATCATTGCCATTCAGTCAACTTCTCAGGGTTAGAAGAATTGTGAGTAATGAGGATCAGCTATCCAACAGAGTTGACGAAATGTGCAATAAATTTATTAGTAGAGGATATCCGGTGGACATGCTTAATATCCACAAAGAGCAAGTATTTTCAATGGATAGACAACAACTACTACATAGACAGTCAGCGAGACATAAAAATAATATTCGCATACCATTTGTCTCTACTTTTTCGACTTCCAGTTCTGAAATTAGTAATATTCTGAAAAGAGAATGGTGTTTATTGACCAGGGCCTTTCCCTTTATTAAAGAGTTTCAAGAACCACCCTTGTTAGCATATCGTAAAGGTAAAACTATTAGACATAGGTTGGTAAAGGCAGATATTGGATCAAAAATTAAAATGACACAAAGCACTCTAGCCCCTTTAAAACATGGATGCTTTCCTTGTTTGGGATGTAACATGTGTAATCATATGATTAAAGGAGATAGTTTCTGCCATCCACAAACTGGAAAAACGTTTAAAATTCAGGGTTTCTATACTTGTAAAACTACTTTTGCAATCTATTTACTTAGTTGCCCTTGCGGTTTATATTATGTGGGTGAGACCACAACTGAAGTAACTCTCAGAATGAGGAATCATAAATCGAATATTAAGACCAAGAGAAGAGATCTACCAGTATCTAGACACTTTATAGATTGTAAACATAATGTATCCCAAATGCGTTTTAAAATTATTGATTCTGTTCCCCAACATAGACGAGGAGGTGATAAAGAATTGGCACTCAAAAGAAAAGAACTCGAGTGGATATTCACTCTTGAAACTATGGCCCCAAAGGGGCTTAATGTGGATTACACATATTTCCCACATATTTGATAGTCCATGAGTCTGCTGCATTTTTCTGAGTATGGGTAGATTGTTCTCTAGTATACTAAGGATAATTTATCTAGTATTCTATTTCTTTTAAAAATGCATGTAACTTTAGATTTGAATCGTAATTTCATTTTTTTCTTATATATATTCAGTTTTTCACTGAGAATCTTCTTCTTTTCTATTACAGATACTGATCCATATGAAGGGATGTACAACATGGGAGCAGAGGCTACGTTTTTTTCGGCTAGTTATGTTTCATTGATTACTTATTATTTACATATTTGTATAATCTATGCTCTCTGTGAAAGATTTGGAATAAAGTTTATATGGCATTTTGAACTTACATATGACTCCCCCACCTTTATATATGTCTTGTTCTATAATTTATACCGACTAGGTTCTATGTTAATACATAGACGGGTGGGATACACCACTTTAACTTCTGTTTTAGGATATATGGCTGTTTATCCTATTGGGACACAGCCACTTCTCCTACTTATGTTATAGTCCGTGGTCCCCTTCTTTTCTAGACTCCATATTGAGTCTCAGAATTATATATAGACATAAAACTGTACATGCACATTGGTGGCAGGGTATCCACATTAAAATACTCACTGCCGGATAAATCCTGCATTTGAGTATTACTCAATGTCCTGCTATAATATGCGCTGTGACGGAATGAGCCATCTGCGCATGCGCTGTTGTACTGTGTTTCGGGGATGCGTTCCATGTGACGCACTTCTGCCAGTCCGCCATCTTGCGCATGCGCACTACTGATCGTGGGACGCCATTGCTTGTTCCATGCTTCACCGAGAGTGGATAATGTAAGTTTCACAATACAAGTTTAAAATCTTCCTGTATTTTACTAGTTTTCGATATGATTCCTCTGCTCTGCCCCTTCATTAGGATATGATATCATTAAATAGGGTAATTATAGTATTACCTGTGTTGTATACATATCTGTACTCTATATTGAGAGATGTTGCACTGAAATCAATGCACTGGTCACTTTAATATATGTCTTCACTAATTATATGAATATATTTTATACATGGATTCACCTTTTTATGCATATTATATAATCACACTGTGTACTGTATACTTTGTGTATCCTCCTATATATATGTGGTACTGCACACTGTTTGAATTAGCTTGAGAAAGGTTCAGGTGTGAACCGAAACGTTGCTCATTCTTCCACCTGGTGGTGAATAAACCAACATCTCCCCAACGCTGAAGTCCTGGTGCTGTTACTTGTTCTTTTGTCTTTGGTATATATATGGTATAAATATATATATATATATATATATATATATTTGGTATATATATGTGTGTTGTAAACTTGTGGTAGGGAAAGTACTGGGGGTACATATTTCTCACTTGCCTGGTTGAGGTGAGGAATCCAGAGTTGGGTATCTGAGAAAAACTATGTTTGCCGAGGCTTTTGTTAAGTCTGTTCTTCGGGCCTGGATTTCTTTGCAGTGGCAGGTAGGATTCATAGAAGCACTTGCTGTTCCTCCCCCGCAATCAGTACATCATTTTTCCCAGCCCAAATCAGGTAAAGCTGCTGGGGTCGATGCTGAGCCATAAAAACTCGGAAAGACTGGGCCACATAGCAAACTTTTGACTGCCCCCCCCCCAGGTGCCACATGCAGCCCCACTTATAGATAGTACCCCTTGTAGATACTGCCCCCATAGATAATGCCCCCTGTACATTGTGTCATGCAGCCTCCCTGTAGACAATGTAATACAGCCCCTCCCTGTAGACAGTATCACACCCCACTTGTAGATAGCACCCACACCTCCCCCTTGTATATAGTGGCATACAGCCTCCCCTGTAGATATCACCATATAGTGCCACACATCCCCCTCCCTTGTATATAGTGCCACACAGCCCTCCTTAGTAGATAGTGCCACGCAGCCCCCTGTAGATAGCGACAGACACAGACCCCTGTAGATTGTGCCACACACATCCCCCTGTAGAATGTGCAACACACAGCCCCCTGTAGATAGTGCCACACACAGACCCCTGTAGATTGTACCACACAGGCTTCCCCCTTGTAAATAGTGCCACACAGGCCCCTCCTTAGTAGTGCCACACCACCCCCTTGTATATAGTGCCACACAGCTCCCCCTTGTGTATAGTGCCAGACAGCCCCCTTGTATATGGTGCCACACAGCCCCCCTTGTATATAGTGCCTCACAGCCCCCCCCTTAGTAGTGCCACACAGCCCCCTGTAGATAGTGCCACATGGCCCCCCTTGTATATAGTGACACACAGCTCCCCTCTTGCATATAGTGCCACCCTGCCCCCCTTGTATATAGTGCCACCTTGCATCCTCCTTGTATATAGTGACATCCTGCCTGCTCCCCCTTTGTATATAGTGCCACCCGGCTCCCCCCTTGTCTATAGTGCCACACAGCCGCACCCATTGTATAAAGTGCCTTCCTGCTCCCCCCTTGTATAAAGTGCCAACCTGCTCCCCCTTATATAGTGCCCCCTGCCCACCCTTGTATAGAGTTCTACCCTGCCCCCCTTGTATATAGTGCCATCATGCTCCCCCATATAGTGCCACCCTGCTCCCCCGTGTATAAAGTGCCACCCTGCTCCCCCTTGTATACATTGTCACCCTGCTCTTCCCTTGAATATAGTGCCACACTGCTCCCCCCTTGTATATACTGCTTCCCTGCTCCCCCCTTGTATATAGTGCAACCCTGCTCCCCCCTGTGTATTGCCACACAGTCCTAGCTTAAAAAAAAATGTATTGTACTTACTTTGCCTAGTTCCCGCGATGGACGGAGCGCTGCACATCCTCTGGACGGGACGCATGGCCAGACCAGCGTGATGCAGTGACGTCATCACACCGACCTGCGCAGGGAGTCTTCCCAGCGCCTTATAGGCTGCTGGCCTAACGTGGCCTGCAGCAAATAGTATTCATTTGTATCTGCATCCTGAGGATGCAGATACAAGTGAATGTGGCTCTCGCTAGCACCGGGTCCCCTTCCGATGCTAGCGACACCACCAAGAATGAGGGGGCCGTGCCATCCGGCCCATAAATGTCAGGGACCCGTAGTGGCGTTGCTACCACTGTAGCAACCATAACGGCTGCTAGCGGCATCACCGGACATGGGGGGCCATGTCGGAGGGTGGCACAGGCCCCCTCATGCCGCAGTATGCCACTACTCTGCAGTTAGTACAGAGAGGGTTAGAGCCTGGGAATTGACACAAGGATAGTGGGGAAAGCCTGATCTAAGCCTGATCTAAGGAACATTGAATTCATTGTTTCTAAAAGGTGAGTAAATCTGCTGAATAGTTATTGCCCAGATGGGCCAGGTGTCTGTTTTGTTTATATGATGCAAGTCTTGTATGATGGATAAGTACTTGTTAGTTTTTGGACTGCAATAAAGAGTGGACTTTTAAATTGTACTTGTATCTACCTTTTCATGGTCAACCACAATCTCCCATACATTCTGGCCAAAAAATTTATAATATATACACTACCGTTCAAAAGTTTGGGGTCACCCAGGCAATTTTATATATTCCATGAAAACCCACACTTATATTTATCAAATGAGTTGCAAAATGGCTAGAAAATATAGTCAAGACATTGACAAGGTTAGAAATAATGATTTTTATTTCAAATAATAATTTTCTCCTTCAAACTTTGCTTTCGTCAAATAATGCTCCATTTGCATCAATTACAGCATTGCAGACCTTTGGCATTCTAGCTGTTAATTTGCTGAGGTAATCGGGAGAAATTTCACCCCATGCTTCCAGAAGGCGCTCCCACAAGTTGGATTGGCTTGATGGGCACTTCTTGCGTACCATACGGTCAAGCTGCTCCCACAACAGCTCTATGGGGTTGAGATCTGGTGACTGCGCTGGCCACTCCATTAAAGATAGAATACCAGCTGCCTGCTTCTTCCCTAAATAGTTCTTGCATAATTTGGAGGTGTGCTTTGGGTCATTGTCCTGTTGTAGGATGAAATTGGCTCCAATCAAGCGCTGTCCACAGGGTATGGCATGGCGTTGCAAAATAGAGTGATAGCCTTCCTTATTCAAAATCCCTTTTACCTTGTACAAATCTCCCACTTTACCAGCACCAAAGCAACCCCAGACCATCACATTACCTCCACCATGCTTGACAGATGGAGTCAGGCACTCTTCCAGCATCTTTTCAGTTGTTCTGCGTCTCACAAATGTCCTTCTGTGTGATCCAAACACCTCAAACTTCGATTTTTCTGTCCATAACACTTTTTCCCAATCTTCCTCTGTCCAATGTCTGTGTGCTTTTGCCCATATTAATATTTTCCTTTTATTAGCCAGTCTCAGATATGGCTTTTTCTTTGCCACTCTGCCCTGAAGGCCAGCATCCCGGAGTCGCCTCTTCACTGTAGACGTTGACACTGGCGTTTTGCGGGTACTATTTAATGAAGCTGCCAGTTGAGGACCTGTGAGGCGTCTATTTCTCAAACTAGTAGAGACTCTAATGTATTTGTCTTGTTGCTCAGTTGTGCAGCGGGGCCTCCCACTTCTCTTTTTACTCTGGTTAGAGCCTGTGTGTGCTGTCCTCTGAAGGGAGTAGTACACACCGTTGTAGGAAATCTTCAGTTTCTTGGCAATTTCTTGGAATAACCTTCATTTCTAAGAACAAGAATAGACTGTCGAGTTTCACATGAAAGTTCTCTTTTTCTAGCCATTTTGAGAGTTTATTCAAACCCACAAATGTAATGCTCCAGATTCTCAACTAACTCAAAGGAAGGTCAGTTTTATAGCTCCTCTAAACAGCAAAACTGTTTACAGCGGTGCTAACATAATTGCACAAGGGTTTTCAAGTGTTTTCTAATCATCCATTAGCCTTCTAAAACAGTTAGCAAACACAATGTACCATTAGAACACTGGAGTGATCGTTGCTGGAAATGGGCCTCTATACACCTATGTAGATATTGCATTAAAAACCATACGTTTGCAGCTAGAATAGTCATTTAGCACATTAACAATGTATAGAGTGTATTTCTGATTAATTTAATATTATCTTCATTGAAAAAAAACTGTGCTTTTCTTGCAAAAATAAGGAAATTTCTAAGTGACCCTAAACTTTTGAACGGTAGTGTATATGTACTAGAAAAAGTACCCGGCGCTGCCCCGGGTATAACGTGCCGGTCTGTCTGTCTGTGTGTGTGTCTGTGTGTTCATTGGATTTATTCCAAGGTGCCCAGGAGGCCAATCCATGCCCTTGTATTTTCTTGGTTTACAGGGAAATCACTAGTAGCCCTATATACCCCGGCACTTACACACTGTTTATTTAAATTTTAAATTCCAAAATTCCTAACAGCTGAACTGGTAGTAAATGGAGTCATAAGATTGTGACAGAGCCTTTTAATTTACAAGATTGACAGTTTTATTACCAGTTGGTCATAGACTATGGTTGGATCATAATTAAAAACAGCATCTTGCATGGAAGCCCACTCGTTAGCACGGTTAACATGATGTGCTCTATCAGCTTGCTTTCTGGCCTGGCTTTGGGCAGGAGTCTCTCCGCTTCTGGAAGCCACCTATCTGATCTGTTGCTAAGAGAGCCCGACTTTGCTGAGGAGTTTCAGCAGCTTGAGCAGCAGCATGCAACATTTGATCAGTTTGTATTTGTGCAAGAGGAGTCTCAGCAGTTAGTAATGCAGCTTCCGCTCCCCCATACCTTCCCATCTAGTATTATCTTGTAAAGTGCACTAGCTGCTACTGCCAGATAAAAACATCTTTACTATAGAAGTGAATGTCTGTATTTGCTTTTTTAGTATTGGAAAAAGAAAATGGCTGATAACAGAGAACAACAGCAAGGTTGGGACATTTACGAAAACCCTTTCCGGACACCTGATGTACCTATGTGTCAAATTTGGTGTCATATTGTTCAGGAGTTTGAATGCCTATAGAGGACAGACAAAGAGACATTGACTTTTATAACATAGAATAGCAGAGTTACCCAGCTTCACACTGGTCCATTTGTTTGTTGTTTGTGTGTGTGGTTAAAAACTTTATATCCTTCTGATATGAAGCCAACATATCCAATAAAGTCCAAGCAGGGTTCCTTTTTGGAGGTATGACTGGTCTGAATGGGGTTCAATTTATGAGAATGCTGAAATCCACAGGCTTGGTTCTGTTGAGAGATTTCAGCAGCTGGGGCAGCAGCCATGCTCTTTGCCAAAGGAGTCTTTCATCTAAGTGCAGGGTTCCTTTTTGGAGGCATGACTGGTATGAAAGGGTTTCAATTCATGAGAATGCTCAAATCCAGTATAGGTACAGTTCGTTTACAGCGAGTAACACGTTGAGTAAAGAAAAATGGCTTGGTTGTTATGGAAACATGGTCTAAAACTGTGTGTATGTAAATAAACCTAAGAATAAAGAAAAAATCTTCTATTGGCTAATACAGGTCATCTGATGTGATATGGAGGAAGCTCTAAAACGGCATTTATTGTTATATACCATACATTATTGAAATCACTATGTAACACTTTGGCAAAAAAGTGACAAAAATCTAATCTAGGGGATTGTTTGGTTAAATTCACTGTAATGTAACATAGGGCCACTGTATTAATTTACTGCAGAAGCAAAAAAACATCATCATATAGTTAAATCTATCCCTTTAAATTATTTTGGGATTGTTGATCACATTGAAATAATTATGTTTGTCACGAAGGGTCTGTGGACCCACTGGACCGTACCGCCTTGGCGGTAAGGCAGCTGGCCAACAGGGAGCAGGTGAATGTCTATAGTTCTATAGGTACCTGTGGCAGCTCAGACAGCAGCAGGGCAGGCTCGGCTGGGACTAGGTAGCAGGCGGACATCAAGCGAGGTGAAACAGGTCAGACATGGATGTAGCGCAGCACGACTTTGGCACAGCTCAGTGCTAGACCAGGAATGTATGGATTGCTAGGAACTGGAAACAGGTATAGGTACAGGAACACGGACTCAAACAGGGACTAGAACAGGAAACACACTAGGAGGCCATCACATAAACAAACTAGGGAACACAACAACGCTCAGGCATAGAACTAGGGGGCTGGACCCCTCTTATAGTCCAGGGTACTCACGGGTCAAAGTTCATCCACGAGGTCCGGTGCGCGCGCTGCCCCTTTAAGATCCCCTACGGGATCTGGCTGAGGTGAGTGGACGTGATCGCTGGCATCTCCTGAGGAGGAGGCTGAGGCCAGCGCTTGCCGACTCGTGGCTGCAGCTGTCAGGGGGAGGTTGGAGCTGACAGCCCGCAGCCACGGACATTACAGTGTTCCTTTTTTTACTTTATTAGTCCTTGGCATAATTTTTTACCCCTGGTGAGGCCGAGGAATTATCATGTTTTGGTTGGTGAGGCCCCGGTAAAAAAAAGTTTGAGAAGCCCTAGTCTAGGATAGACAAATACGTTCCTATTTTATTCCCTGGTTTAGGGTTGGAGATAGAGTTCTTACCCCATCCAGTCTAGTGTAGAAGAGGGGTTAATATTTTTTTACCTGCTGGTCCAGGGTAAAAGTTGGGGTTAATACCTGGTAGTCCTGGGTATGAGGGGTTAATATTTTATTACCTAGAGGTCTACGGTAAAAGAGAGGGTAAATACTTAGCAGTCTGGTAGTTTACTCACCTAACAGACTCCAGTGATGCGTCCCTGATGGGAAGCTGAATGTGATGTGCATATCACCAGTGGCGGATCATCATTAGGGAGGTACGGGCGGCCGCCCGGGGCCCAAGGCTCCCAGGGAGCCAATGGCCACCCGAACCGCACATGACCGCACGGACCCCCTCATGACCGGTGGCGTCGCTAGCACAGGAGGGGGCCCCGGTGCCAGGGTCATGAAGTGAGGTGAGTTTCTGTCCGACTACCAGCTATTAGCAGCCGTGGTCTGTACTGTGATCTCTCCCTGTGCTGCTTTAGAAGCTCCCCCTCCAGCCCCCCTTCTCTGCTCTACACACCTCTCCTCCTGCTCCTGCAGTTACTATTCGAGATGTGACCGGGGGGAGGGGAAACTGTCTGCTGCACTGTGTCGGGCCATCAAGCTGCTGAACGCCCTTCACAAATATCCTGTATAAAAGGTATGTGCATGTGTAAAAGAAAAAACAAAAAAACCCTCTAGGATATATCAGCACTCACATGGGTATGTGGTAAAAATAAATAATTTTATTAATTAAGTAGTTTAAAAAGGGGAAAAAGTAATATCACAGACCAATTCCCATGAGGAAATACCAAAAAGTTAGATTAAGGAGACACAATGTGCATGTGTGTTTACATTGTGTACTTTATATGTGTATAATGTGCATATTCGCGTGTCTGTGATGTGTACATGTGTATGTATGTATATATAGTGTATGTATGTATGTATGTATAGTGTGTGTGTATGTATATATAGTCTGTGTATGTGTGTATGTATGTATAGTGTATATATATATAGTGTGTATATGTGCGTATGTATATATAGTGTATGTACATATAGTGTGTGTGTATGTGTATATATATAGTGTATGTGTATAGTGTATGTGTTTATGTATCTATAGTGTATGTGTGTATAGTGTATGTGTTTATGTATCTATAGTGTATGTATATATAGTGTGTATGTGTTTGTATATATAGTGTGTATATATATATATATATATATATATATATATATATACACATACACTACCATTCAAAAGTTTAGGGTCACTTAGAAATTGCCTTATTTTTTAAAGAAAAGCACAGTTTTTTTTCAGTGAAGATAACATTCAATTAATCAGAAATACACTCTATACATTGTTAATGTGCTAAATGACTATTCTAGCTGCAAACGTATGGTTTTTAATGCAATATCTACATAGGTGTATAGAGGCCCATTTCCAGCAACCATCACTCCAGTGTTCTAATGGTACATTGTGTTTGCTAACTGTGTTAGAAGGCTAATGGATGATTAGAAAACACTTGAAAACCCTTGTGCAATTATGTTAGCACCTCTGTAAACAGTTTTGCTGTTTAGAGGAGCTATAAAACTGACATTCCTTTGAGCTAGTTGAGAATCTGGAGCATTACATTTGTGGGTTCGAATAAACTCTCAAAATGGCTAGAAAAAGAGAGCTTTCATGTGAAACTCGACAGTCTATTCTTGTTCTTAGAAATGAAGGCTATTCCATGCGAGAAATTGCCAAGAAACTGAAGATTTCCTACAACGGTGTGTACTACTCCCTTCAGAGGACAGCACAAACAGGCTCTAACCCGAGTAGAAAGAGAAGTGGGAGGCCCCGCTGCACAACTGATCAACAAGACAAGTACATTAGAGCCTCTAGTTTGAGAAATAGGTCCTCAACTGGCAGCTTCATTAAATAGTACCCACAAAACGCCAGTGTCAACGTCTACAGTGAAGAGGCGACTCCGGGATGCTGGCCTTCAGGGCAGAGTGGCAAAGAAAAAGCCATATCTGAGACTGGCTAATAAAAGGAAAAGATTAATATGGGCAAAAGCACACAGACATTGGACAGAGGAAGATTGGATAAAAGTGTTATGGACAGACGATTCAAAGTTTGAGGTTTTTGGATCACACAGAAGAACATTTGTGAGACGCAGAACAACTGTAAAGATGCTGGAAGATTGCCTGACACCATCTGTCAAGCATGGTGGAGGTAATGTGATGGTCTGGGGTTGCTTTGGTGCTGGTAAAGTGGGAAATTTGTACAATGTAAAAGGGATTTTGAATAAGGAAGGCTATCACTCTATTTTGCAACGCCATGCCATACCCTGTGGACAGCGCTTGATTGGAGCCAATTTCATCCTACAACAGGACAATGACACAAAGCACACCTCCAAATTATGCAAGAACTATTTAGGGAAGAAGCAGGCAGCTGGTATTCTATCTGTAATGGAGTGACCAGCGCAGTCACCAGATCTCAACCCCATAGAGCTGTTGTGACCGTATGGTACGCAAGAAGTACCCATCAAGCCAATCCAACTTGTGGGTGGGGCTTCTGGAAGCATGGGGTGAAATTTCTCCCAATTAACTCAGCAAATTAACAGCTAGAATGCCAAAGGTCTGCAATGCTGTAATTACTGCAAATGGAGCATTCTTTGACAAAAGCAAAGTTTGAAGGAGAAAATTATTATTTCAAATAAAAATCATTATTTCTAACTTTGTCAATGTCTTGACTGTATTTTCTAGTCATTTTGCAACTCATTTGATAAATATAAGTGAGTTTTCATGGAAAACACAAAATTGTCTGGGTGACCCCAAACTTTTGAACGGTATTGTATGTATGTATATATATATATATATATATATATATATATATATATATATATATATATGGTGTGTGTATATATATATATATTGTGTATATATATATCTATATATATATATATATATATATATATAGTGTATGTATGTGTGTGTGTGTGTATATATATATATATAGTATATATAGTGTGTGTGTGTGTGTGTGTATATATAGTGTATGTATGTGTGTATATATATATATATATATATATATATATATATGCAGTGTATGTATGTGTGTGCGTGTGGCACTATCTACAGGGGGATGTGTGTGTGTGTGTGTTTGTGTGTGTGGGGCGCTAACTACAGGTGGAAGTGTGTGTGTGTGGCGCTATCTACAGGGGTATGGGTGTGTGTGGCGCTATCTACAGGGGGAAGTGTGTGTGTGTGTGTGGGGCGCTATCTACAGGGGGATGTTTGTGTGTGTGTGTGTGTGTGTGTATGGCGCTATTTACAGGGGGATGTGTGTGTGTGTGGCGCTATCTACACGTGTGTTTTGTGTGTGTGTGTGTGTGTGTGGCGCTATGTACAGGGGAGTTGGCGCTATCTACAGGGGGCACTGTGCATGTGGTGCTTTATTTTACAGTGTGTGACACAATTATATTCAGGGGCGCAATGCATAGTGATATTATATTTAGGGGCTGCAGAAATGATTCATGGCCGGGAGAAGTCGTCATGAGCTCTGTATCGGATGGAGAAGAAAAGAGGAAAAAAAACTACTAGCATCTAAGACGTCGTCACCTGTGAGTCACTAGATTTACAGAGAATCTGTCACCTCTCCTGACATGTTTATTATAGGAAATCCTTGTATTTCACAAAGTCTTTCTGCAGTCCAGGACTGATAGACAATTTCCCTTGTCAGGAGGACGTGTCCCTGCACAGTGTGATACTGTCAGTATGTAGGGACACAGCCTTGTGACAAGGGGAATCGTAACACTCATTTGTTAATGCTTGCCCAAAAAGGTAGTCTTAAGAATAGTTATGGCGCGGCACGGCGGCGGTGTGGAAGGGGGGCCCAAGTTTGGGTAACAGCCCAGGCCTGGCCATGGTCTACTTAATCCGCCACTGCATATCACATACATCTTCCCTTTCTGTCGGACAGTAATTGTACAGATCAGCTCCAGACAGGGACAGAGAGGACTATGTGGATGTTGACAAGTCCAACATAGACTAAAAACTACACAATGTTGGACATTTCCAAGTAGTGACAGAAAAAAAGTTAATAAATGAGTTGTGCTCTGTACAGCTGAGAAGCCCCACTCACTTTTGTTTACTCATTTGTATGGGTCAAAAAAAGTGGAACAGGGACTTCATAAATATGTAATTCAGCCAGAACAAGATATTTTTTTAATTGTATTTACGCTATGCAAATATATTTATAAATCTCCAATGTCGTTGTCATTAAACCTTTGCGGACGTAGTAATTTTTGGGATTTTCGTTTTTATTTTTTCCTCCCCACGTTCCTAAAGCCATAATTTTTTTATTTTTCCGTCGACGTAGCCATATGAGGGCTTGTTTTTTGCAAGACAAGTTGTCGTTTTTCACAGGACCATTTATTGTACCATATAATGTATTGGGAATCTGGAAAAAAATTCTTTGTGGGGTGAAATAGGAAAAAAACTGTGATTCCTCAATCTTTTGAGGGGTTTAGTTTTTACTGTTTTCACCATACTGTAAAAATGGCATGCTAACTTTATTCCAGCAGTCAATATGATTACGGTGATACCAAATTGATATAGTTTTTTTCTATGTTTTACTACTTTTACAAGGAAGAAACTAATTGTTAAAAATTAAATTTTTGTTTGGTCCCCAAATTCTGATAGTCATAACTTTTTATTTTTCCGTCGATTGAGCAGTATGGGGTTTATTTTTTGCAGGGCAAGCTGTAGTTTCTACTGGTACCATTTTGGGCTACATGAGACTTTTTTATCAGTTTTTATAAAAAAATTTGTGGGATATGAAGTGACCAAAAAATGGCGATTCCAGTGTTTTATTCTTTTTCTTTTTACATCGTCCACCGTACGCGTTAAATAAGGCTATATTGTAATAGTTCAGACTTTTACAGACACAGTGATATCAATATTGTATTTTGTAGAAATTTTTTTTTTACATTACTTCTGAGGCGAAAATGGCAAAAGTTATTTTTTTTTTAACTTTCAATTTGTTTATTTTTTACATTAACGTTAACTTTTTTTTACACATTTCATTAGTGCCCCTAGGGGACTTGAACCAGCGTTCGTTGCATCGCTGGTACAATACACTGCAATACTAATGTATTGCAGTATATTGTCATTTTTACGGGCCTCTGTTAAGCTTTGGAGATAACAGGAGATTAAGAAAGGCAGCCTTGGGGGCCTTCTTTAGGCCCCTGTGCTGCCATGACAACCATCGGCACCCCCGATCGAATCGCGCGGGGGGGGGTGCGATGAGCTTTCAGAGGGGGGGCCTCTTTCTAGTGTCTTAGATGCAGCGATCATGCTTGATCGCAGAATCTAAGGGGTTAAATGGCCAGGAACAGCGCGATCGCTGTTCCTGGTTGTTAGTCCCGGCTTTCAGCATTATAATACATCTGACACCCACTGCGTAAGTTGCGGGCTCAGCGGTTAAGCCCGCTCCAAACATTACCCCCTGCACCACGACTCAATAGTACGTCATGGTGCGTGCACAGGTTAAGGGTTCAATCAGATAAGCGTGTTCCTCGACCGCGTGCTGTCCGTTGAATTAATGGGCAGCACACGCACCCATGCATTTCAATGGGGCTATTCAGACATGTGTGAGTTTTCACGCAGTGAGCGTCCATTGAAGTCTATGGGTGCGTGAAAAACACGGACAGCACACGGACAACATTCGTGTGCTGTCCGTGTTTCACGTATCAGTTAGTAAAGAAATGCAGAGAATTAAAATGAAAAAAAGGGAAATGCTTGCAGAGGGTAACCACGAACGTGAAAAACGGATGCCGCATGCAAAGCACACTGATGCCATATGCATCACACACTGATGGCACATGGACATGAAATGCAGGAAGTACAGTCCGTTTTTTGCATACACAAATCAGACTAGCTTGTGTGAATGTAGCCTAAGGCAAAGTTGATATAGATCCTAGACTTATACTGTAGGGTCTTATACTCATCTATGACTATTCAAAATGTAGTTAGAGATAGGAAAGAAGGGATAAAAATGGGGGGGGGGGGAATAAATGTGTATGAATACTCTGAAGAACATAGTACACCAAACCTTCAAAGAGACTAAACCTTGATAACCAGTAATTTGCTAATTCTAATCCTGGCAGGCATGAACCTTTCATCCGCAATAATACTCATTACTTAAAATGCTTATAATGTATCAGTTGTTCAAAAGGTTGTGTAAAAGGTATGAAAAGAAGGATGGCTTTTTTTTTTTTTCAATGTGAACCTATTGATCTTATTAAAATAAAATGTGTCTTTTATTGAAACAGTGGAAAACAAGATCTTGAAATAACTACGAAGAACAACACGTGCACCAATCTTTTCATGTTTCAAAGTATCTCAAAATGTCCTCATCATGCAAAATGGCCTCCCAGAACATTATTCGACCCCTAGCACTGTCTACATTCAGTTTGAGGACACTGAACAAATGCTGGTTCCATTCTTTATAACATATTTTACATATTTTATATTATGTCTTTTCTCGTCTGGAGCTTATTTTAACCTTGTAGAATCATTGTCGCTATATAATTAAATTATACATTCGTACAGCTGCTATGTCACTTACAATGTAAATTTACTCCTCTATCTTTTGCCTTAAAACTTTTCTGATCTATTCATGCCTATGGGAAATTAATAAAGAGCTCTCAGTCTTTTTTCAATGTGTCCTTACAAATCCATTTACAAACGGTGTGAATGTTCCTGATAACATTTGATGTATTAATGCCTAAAAAAAGTGCATATTTCTGTGCTACCTACGAATGGCTTATTGTGAGTAAGCAAGCATTATAGAGCAATTCTATTTTGTCAGGCGAGTGTTATAAATGTGGCCTGCAAGATATTTCTCAGAATCAAATGCAGGGCATAAGGCTTTACGTCTTCATATACAGTGGGTATTCTTTTCCCAAATAGCTTTCCCTGAGATGCTGAAAATGTACCATATCAGAACTTCAGTTGGTAAAATTGAGTGTAAATTATAAGCAAGTTAAAGGTGACAGGAGAGAAAATGATCTTGGGGTAATATGCTGTCTCGTTCAGCGGCTCCTCCAAGATCTGATATTCTGTAAATAACTACCTTATTTGCAAGCCACATAATCCAAATGGTGCTCGGCTGACTGCATTATCCTTAACGTTTCCAAGCTATAATTTAAAACTGGGCTGTAAAATGCTTTGTAGAAGAAAAGGAGTTTAGATTATGCTAATTAACGCACGGCTATTAGAACTATAACTGAGCAATAGCTCCCTTAGGGAATGACAGAAGTTGTCATTAAACAGGGCTTTATCTTTCACGCTTGAGAACTAGTTTACAGGTTTTTTTAGGGTGTTAATATTGAATTGTACATTTTTCTGGGGTCACGTTATTAAATTGTATTACTTTATTGAAGTAAACATTATTAGGTTAGGTAAAACATATAGTGTAGCACAGTATATACATAATTGGGAAGAGTCTAATAGTTTTCTCCTGTAAACAAAGGAAATATATAAGTTAAGATTATTTTGCCGATCAGTGTCTTAATATATCTTTATAGCAGTTGGAGATTTTTGTTATTTTTTTTTCCTTGTAAAGCAGAGACATTGAGCATGGGAATTTATTGCATACTGTTATACATTGAACTCATTAATAAAAGAGTAGGCAGGAAGCTCTAAAGGCCCATTTAGGCCCCATGCACACGATCGTAAAAATGCCCGTAATCACGGTTCGAAACTACGGCCCGTAATTACGGGCCCATAGACAGGCCAATTATCAGGCAAATGATCGTTCATATAACGCTCGTTGCCGATACTTGCCCTGTGCATACAGGGCAGCGATCAGCAGATGAACGAGCAAACACTCGTTCATCTGCTGATCGTATCGTTTTAAAAAAGTCAAATATTATTGTTGAAGGCATCACATCTCCCTCTGTAAACTGGGCGACGTGCTGTCGACATGAAAATAATGTATGGGGATGAGCGATAGTAGTAACGATCGCTCGTCCCCATACAAAGCTCCTTGTGAAAAAAGCAAACGAGCGCCAATCAACGAGCTGACGCGTTGATCGGCGCTCGTTTACTCGGCCCAGAACCTTTAGGCTCCCTCTAGTGTTGGTTACAAAGAGTTTTTAATTTAATTTTAAGTCTATGTTTGGAATTTTGAGCATGGTATCAGAAAAACAAAACTCGGACTAGATTCATGCAGTATGCTTTATTTTGACATTTTTATGCTCACGGCATGGCAATTTTGTGTTCCTTTTCTCTACTCACTAAAAGAAAAAAAATATAGTGGTTCTCAGCTGTGGTTCTTCCCGCACTTTACCATGGGTATGTTTAATCCCCACGATATGCTTCATCAACTCCTCTAACATCTCTCTTACCCCTTCAATGCATGTTTAATCATTTGTATGTACACCATATATATGGGCATATATGCTTCCTTAGTACTTTGTGTATGCATTTACTGTGTCCACATTACCTAAGGGGAATATGTTCACTTGTGGTCTCTACCCTACGATTATATTGTGCTGATGGACCATATTTGTACCTGGCTAAACAACTCATCCTTGTTGACTATTTGTACACATTTCATGTTACTATTTCACAAATTTAGGCCATAGTCATTGATGGTCACTTTACCAGCTAAACGTATTATTCTCATTGTAGGGCTAATATTTATTCAATTAGCTATCTGTGCATGTTTGGGAAATACCTAGTTGAGTTTCCGTTTTTTAACTGTTGGTCTATGGATTTTTTTATCATCATTGTACTGTATCTTTCATGTTAATAAAGTATTTTTGTATTTTCTATTACTCTTCTGCTTCTCAGCATCCATCTTTCTTTCGGTCTAATTTACTCAGTTGTGATGCTCTTTGGGTTTAACACCCTAGAATCAATCCATATAATCTTATATATACTCCATTTACTCTTTATTGGGTTTTATTGATTCATGCTGTTTTTTTGGTTTGGTGTTTCAGTAAGGGGTCTATCCTTATGTTTTTGTATAAGATGTTTGGGGTACCCCCTTTGTCTGAATTTCCCACACATTTCCATCAATCTGATCTGTTTCTGTGTGTTGTCAGATACTATACGGTCAACCCTCAGGAGTTGGCTCCGTGGGAGAGGGTCAACCATGTGTCTTGGATGATTGCTATTGAATAAAAGCAAATTGTTACGATCCGTTGGTTTAATAAACAAATCAGTTGTTAATTTACCATCTTTCAATTGTACCAGTGTGTCCAGGAACTGCAGCTCACTCCTTGAATAAACCATGGTGAACTGCAGAGCTGGGACACAAGTGTTGAGTTCAAGAAGAAAATTATCCAAGGAGTCATTGTCACCATCCCAGATGACATAGATATCATCAATATATCTCCACCAGCAACGGATGCGACCCATAGAAGTAGAGGTGTAGACATATTCGTCCTCGAAGGAGGACATGAAGATATTAGCATACGTGGGGGCCACATTGGACCCCATCGCTGCCCCCCTACGTTGTTGGTACAACTGGTCACCGAAGAGGAAGTAGTTCCTTCTCAGTACCAGGTCCAAAAATGCGAGGACGAATCGTTCACACCCTGGGTCGCACCCGGCGCTGGCGAGACAACTCTGCATAGCCTTTTAGCCTCTGTCATGTTCGATGCTAGTGTATAACGCCACTATGTCAAACGAGACTAGGAGCAGAGTACCACTAGAATCAACACCTTTTAACCTCTTCAAGAAGTCCGCAGTATCTTTAATATACGAGGGAGCTTTTACTGCAAATTCTCTCATGACTTTGTCTAAAAAGATCGAAACATTATTGAAAACTGAACCCTTCCCCGATACAATTGGTCTACCTGGGGGGGGGGGCTAAATAAATTCTTGTGGATTTTAGGGAGTGTATATAGTAGTGGTGTAATTGCATTATCCACTCTTAGAAATTCTCCCAACTTCCGATCTATAATATTTTGTTCCACCGCTTTCTCAACAATGTCATTGATCTAATTTAAGAGATCAAATTTAGGATCTTTGACTAATAAACCATAAACCTCAGTATCTGCCAACTGTGTATATATATCTGCCTCATAACTAGTAGAATCCTTAATCACTGTGGCCCCGCATTTGTCGGCTTGTTTTATTGTGATTAATTTATTGCTCATCAGTTCCTTCAGGGCTTTTCTCTCTCTTTTAGAAAGGTTTGGATTAATTCTAGTATTCTCCCTGGTTTGTTCCCTCAAAGACTTAATCTCATTCAATAAAATTTTAGAAAATGTGTCTATAACAGGACTGGATGGGGGGATATATGTACTAACCGCTCTAAGACCCAACTTGTTAGCTTGAAAAGTACAAACAGACTCAACATCATCCTTTAATACACTTGGCCTATTAGAATATAGCACTTTTAAATTCAGACATCTAAAGAAATTCCTCAGATCCAGATCTAACTGAAACCAGTCAATGTCAATATCAGGACAAAATGACAATCCCTTCTGTAAAACCCGTACATGATCATCGGTAAGGGCTACAGAGGATATAATTACCACTAGGTTTTCACCCATGGGGGATTTCTCCTCATTGGAGGTCTCAACTTCATGGGGAGATGTCCTCTTGCTAGGCATTGTTAGACTTGAGAAAGACCCCCCACTTCGAAACGTTGCCATTTTTTTACTGGATGTTTGACCAATTAAATAACTTATTGATTGAAACTTGGGAGACGTGTGCTGCTGTTCACCACACTTTTTCTGAAGATTACATTACGTCAGACTGGGTTTGTCTGATTTTACAGCGTGACACCGCTCTTGATAACGGGATTTGTGCTGCTTCAAATATTGTATTTTTTTGATTATATCCTGTGGATATCTCATAAAAGTCCCTGATGGGAAAACCCCTTTTAATATGGTGCATGTCATGTACTGAGTAAATTTTACCTTCTACCAGTTATAATAATAATTTTTAATTTGTGGGTTTCCCCCCACTTTTATGTTGTTGTTGTTGTTGTTGTTGTTGTTGTTGTTGTTGTAACCTATGTTGTGGGTTTAACATATTCATGCAAATTCTTTATGGTGTAAAAAATTGGGACACAATTTGTTAGGAGTTTTTTTTCTGAGACAGAATACTATCATTGAGTATGAGTGTTTGTAATTCTGTTGAGGAAGGTACATTTATTTTTTATATATTTTATGACTATAGTTTTGTTAACTTGAAAACTATATGACAGAAGGACCTCATCTGATATGAGACAGCATGTGATACTGATGCAAAAATAATTTCTTCCCGTTACATAACTACCATAAAAATCTAAAGTTTTACGTCTCTATTGAGAAAAACACTAAGTTCTGTATTTTAGTGACAGTGTGCCTGAGATAAAAAATAAACTCCTGAGTTGTTGATTTTAGTCCAGTTCCAGACATTTAAAATAGTAGTTGGAAGCAGTCTTTCTTGTCATAAAAGGAGCTGTGTTGTGTTCTAAGGACCATCATAAGATGACTCCAATCTGTGTCCTACTCTACTGTAAGGAAAGGGTTAGTATAGTTTATATAAACCTTCATACCCTATGAAAGCCAGTTCTTGAATGTGACATGTAATATTAAAAATAGTTTAAATACTAAAGATTCTTAAAAATGACAGAAATAAAGTATGGCGTAACAGTAAATGAGAGCGTGTTTGCAATCTTGTGATGGAGGTACAGTCTTAACAGAAGGCTGACAGTATCATGTACATGGCCTTATTAGATCTTACACAGATCCCCAATACGACAGGCAATAAATTCAATGAGCCCACGCTGTACCTCCGTGATACCACTGATTTTACACAGAGACACCTTGTGGTATTTCTTCTGAATTTTTAAATCAGTGCATACTTTCTTGTAAAATTATATAAAATGTACAAAACCGTGGCATGTTTCATGACAAGCCCTTTTACATAGATTATCTCAGAGAGGACCTGTAGTAAACTCCATGCACTGCCATACAGGTACTTGCACATGGCTGTTTACATGATTCAGAAGTATGTAGATATGTTGCAGTAACAAATTCAATCAATTAAATAAAAGAACTTATATGTCCTGATGTTTGATAAATCCTTTATTTTGGGTGCTAAATGTAAGATCCTTAATCAATATTGGTCCATTCGAAATGGTCACTGGACTTCATATGCAAGTCTAAATCCTACAAAAATATTGCACAGGTTTCCACTGAGAATGGACAGGGGAAGGTGCTGATTATTATGGAGAGATGACCACCATAATTCCCATTACATTTAATGGAAAGAAGGCCACCCAGTTTTCAGATATCCAAAAATGTGACTCTTGTCGTGTCTGATTGACAGGCCATTAATGTAAATTATGGAAAAGCTCCTTTTAAGTGAAAAGATTGTCTGATTTTTAATAACTGGTGTTTGTTAAAAGTATTATGTATTCCCATGAAGTAGAACGACAAGATAAATATACAGTATGAGCTGGTTCAATATTTAACTTTCTTTAGCTAAAATCTAGATTGGAGCCTAAAGGGAGGAGAAGTAAAGTTAAAAGATTTATACTTCTCATCTTTTTTGGATTCATACCCATATTTTGTTTACAAAAATAGGAGAGAAGAGCACCCATAGCAAACTGGGCCCCCATTATGGTGCTGTGTTTTGCTACCTAGAACAGAAGGGACTGGTGTTTGTTTCTACCCTTTTTCCATGACCCTTGGGCCAATTCCCAACCCCCATGTTTGCTGGCATTGCAGTTCCTTTAGAGAAGGTTCTCAATACCTAATAGCAAAGGAGATGAAACAGGCTAGAACTAAACCCCCTCTCACCAAGGGTCCCAAAGCAGTCACATGAGCTGCCTTTATGGTATATACGCATTTAGAGTTTCCTAAGAAATAGTTAACTAGAGCCTAATTTCCATCAAAAATGAATGATGAAAGGTTTACCATCACTAAATTGGAAATATTTTTTTCAGTTTGAAGAAACTGAGTATTATATCACAAGCAGACAGCTTTGCATTAGAGCACCAAATGGTAGACATTCACGATAACTGTAATATGTGAGATCACTGTGAAGGATTTACTAATTGATAAGAAAATAATGTCAGCATTATTTTCTGCCATCAAAACTATTTACAAATACTAGGAACATTTTAAGACATTTTAATAACTGACTACACATTAAATGACAGGAATCTATATGATTATAAATTCCGACTTGCCTCTGACTCGCTTAAAAGATTTAGTGCATTGGAAACAGGGGCAAATAAAGAGAGAACAATATCACTCAATCTTCTATAACGCTGTTATTTGTATGAATGCTATATTTTAACCCGTTAGTGACCGCCCCATAGTGTTTTTACATCGGTCACTAATGGGCTTTATTCTGATGCAATAGTCTTTTTACATCACTGCATCGGAATAAATATACAGAGCAGGGAGCCGTTAAATCTCCCTGCTCTCGGCTACCAGAGGTAGCTGAGGGCTGGGGGCATCCCTGCTCGACCGGGTGAGATCGATATTAGTATCGATCTCACCCGTTTAACCCCTCAGATGCGGCGCTCAATAGCGTGCACCTCATCTAAGTTATGGAGAGAGGGAGGGAGCTCCCTCTCATCCCACCGATACCCGGTGATAAGATCACCGAGTGTCTGTGTCTCCGATGGCAGCTGGGGGCCTAATAAAGGCCCCCAGGTCTGCCTGAAGTGAATGCCTGCTAGATCATGCCTCTGGCATGACCTAGCAGATGCCTGTCCGTTTTACACGGACAGGCAGTAATACACTGCAATACAGAAGTATTGCAGTGTATTATAAATGTGATCGGATAATCGCATAGTGAAGTCCCCTAGTGGAACTAGTAAAAAAGTAAAAAAAAAGTTTAATAAAAAGTGAAAAAATATAAAAATGAAAAACCCACTTTTTCCCCTTACAAACTGCTTTATTATTAACAAACAAAATAAAGTAAAAAAGTTACACATATATGATATTGCCGTGTCCGTAACGACCCCAACTATAAACTTATTACATCATTTAACCCGGATGGTGATCGTCGTAAAAAATCAAAAAGTCACATCTACTCCAAAATGGTACCGATAAATTCTACAAGTCGTCCCGCAAATAAAAAGCCCTCCTACAATTGCATTGACGAAAAAATAAAAATGTTACGGCTCTTCAAATATGGAGACACAAAAACAAATAATTTGGAAAAAAAAGTGTTTTCACTGTGTAAAAGTAGAAAAACATAAAAAAAACTATACAAATTTGGTATCGTTGCAATTGCAATAACGCACTGAATAAAGTTATTGTGTTATTTATACCACACGGTAAACGGCGTAAATTTAGGACACAAAAAAGTGTGGCAAAAATTTTTCTATTCCCCCCCAATTTCTACAGCAGGTGCTACATCCCTGGAGCCCAAATAAACCGCCCTTTATGCAGCAGTAAATACAAGCCAATATATTTAAATGCATACAACTACACACAGGAGGCTGAAAATAGCCTTTGCATCAACGGTATGTTGTTTACAGACTGCAGTTTCTTTCGAATATACCCATATTGCTATAATGGTTAGCTCCACTTTCATTGGGCTTCCCCTGACTGATATTAATCGGCTGTAAATGACTCATCTTCCCAAGATAGTAAAACACTTTTTTCACTGCATAATTTCTTTGGGGTTAGTTTCCACCTGACTGAGTTTTAAGGAAAGTAATTGCATATGATCTAATTGACAGTATCACTTGTAACTCAATCACACCTATTCCTTATACACCAATCAATAATATTTTGCTGCCAGGTCCCAGATACTAATGTTTTCCAATTAATTAAGTTTGATGCAACTAAAATGTCTATATTGTATTTATGCATGAATAATTTCTGGATTATTTCCACAGCTTTTATATTTGTTCTCCTGACTTCTTATAATCCTGTACCTTGTGCTGGACCCATGACACATGTTTGTCTGGTTACACAGTTATGTTATTTGACAAAAAATTTCTATCATGGCAACGTACACCATGTTGCCAAAAGTATGTGTACACCTGAGCATTACACCTAATGTTTATGAGCTTGTTGGCCATCCCATCCGCTATCTCTCTGCTAACTCCATTCTTGACCCCTTACAATCTGGTTTACGCACTCTACACTCCACAGAAACTGCCTTTACTAAAGTCTCAAACGATCACTTGGCGGCTAAAAAAAAAAGCCAAATACTCTCTACTGATTCTTCTGTATCTCTCTGCAGCCTTTGACACTGTAGACCACCAACTCCTACTTAACATGCTCCACCGTATTGGTCTTAAAGACACTGCTCTCTCTTGGTTTTCTTCCTACCTCTCTGACCGCTCATTCAGTCTGTAATTTGCTGGTTGTACTTCTTCTCCTCTTCCCCTTGCTATCAGGGTTCCTCAGGGATCAGTCCTAGGTCCGCTCCTTTTTTCTCTCTACACAGCCTCTACTGGACAAACTATCAGCAGATTTGGCTTCCAGTACCATCTCTACGCTGATGACACCAAATTATATGCCTCTTCCAATTACATCACCTCTGCTCTAATACAAAATACCAGTGATTGCCTGTCCGCTGTCTCTAACATCATGTCCTCTCTCTATCTGAAACTGAATCTTTCTAAAACTGAGCACCTTGTGTTCCCACCATCTACTAACCTACCTAAACCTGATGTCTCCTTCTCAGTGTCTGGCACTACCATAACTCCAAGGCAGCACGCCCGCGGCCTTGGGGTTATTTTTGACTCAAAGCTTTCCTTTACTTCACACATCCAATCACTTTCACCCATCCAATCACTCCTGCCACTTTCACCTCAAAAACATCTCTAGAATCCGCCCTTTTCTTACTGTGGAAACAGTCAAAACTCTCATTGTTGCTCTGATTCACTCTTGTCTTGATTACTGTAACGCATTACTATTCGGTCTTCCACTCACTAAACTCATTCACTCATTTACTCAGCCAGGCTAATTTTTCTGACCAACCGCTACACCCACGCCTCTACCCTCTGCCAGTCACTGTACTGGTTGCCCATTCCTTTCAGATTAAAATTCAAACTTATTACTCTCACCCACAAAGTTCTCCACAGTGCTGCACCTCCTTACATCTCTTCCCTCATCTCTGTCTACCACCCTACTAGTGCTCTACGTTCTGCCAACAACCTTAGATTAACATCTACCATAATCAGAACCTCCCACTCCCATCTCCAAGATTTTTCTCGTGCTGCACCAGTTCTCTGGAATACATTACCCAAACAATCGGATCAATTCCCAACGTCCAAAGATTTAAATATACCCTGAAAACACAATTTTTTAGACAGGCCTGTAACATTCCCTAATCTGATTACTTTCCCTTGTTCCCCTTTTTACATTAGTCATGTGTATCCCCCACACTCCTTGCACCCCAATACACTTCATGTCTGTCATACACACACTGGTTGGTGACCAGCTCATACAGATTTATGTGTACTATCCCATATGTACAAAAGACGGCTGGACCATTATACTTAATAAGCATTTTATACATTTTGTGTCTCCCTTATTAACTCATAAATTGTAAGCTCTTGCCTGCAGGGTCCTCACTCCTCTAATTCCTGATATTGTCTGTACAATGTGCCCCCTGAATTGTAAAGTGCTGCGGAATATGTTGGCACTATATAAATAAAGATTATCATTATCCCATTCCAAAACCATGGGTGTCAATATGGAGTTTTACGGTTATAACAGCAGCTACTCTTCTGGAATGGCTTTCCACAAAATGTTGTGAATTTGTTCCCACTGAGCATTTTGAGGTGAGGCACAGATGTTGGATGAGAAGATCTGGTTCACAATCAGCATTTCAATTCATCCCAAAGAGATGAGGTCTGGGCTCTGTGTAGGCAACTTGAGTTCCTCCAGACAAAACCTCATCAAATCATGTCTTTATAAACTTCGCTTTGTGCACAGGGTCATGCTGAAACAGGAAAGAGCCTTCCCCAAAATATAGTCACAAAGTTTGAAGCATACAAGTGTTTTAAATGTCTTTGTATGATGTAGCATTAACATTAGCCTTTGTTGGAAATAAGAGGCCTAGATCAAACCCTGAAAAACAGCCCATGTCTATTCTCCACCAAATTTTACAATAGACACTATGCAGTCCTGTAGATATCCAAATTCATCCATCAGACTGCCAGATAAAGAAGAGTGATTCATCAGTGAAAATATTTCAAATGCTCCAGGCTTTATCGACAGACTGTACACCTCGCCAACGGACAATTGCCATTGTGCATGGTGATCTTTGGCTCGTATGCAGATGCTCAACTATGGAAACCCATTTCATGAAGCTTTCAATGCACAGTGTGCTTATGTGACTTTCAGAGTTTGGAACTCTGTAGTGAGTGATGCAACCGAGGATGGCCATTTTTTATTTTTTTTTAAATGACAGATCACACATAAAACCATACATACTGAATGTAAAACTGGAAAGTAAATAAAAATATATAGAAAAACATACAACATCAGATATAAGGTCATCCTGGAAGTGCTTTACACCAGGTTAATCTTGGGAAATTGTCCAGTCAAGATTGTTGCTTAATAAAATTCCAGTGTATCAGTTGCAAGGCCAGTGGAGAAGTAGACCTAGAACGGCAGCAGGGCAGACCAGGTCAATTCAGCTGGACAGGTGTACAACCTCCAGGGACTGCTAACATAGACCATCAAAAGATAACACCTGTAAGTGACAAGAAAATGATAGCAGAGAGAGAAAAGAATGGTATTTCTCGAGGGAAGTGAGGGAGACCAACCAGAGTGGAGGTAACACCTCTATGTCTCAGATAGCACAGGTGCCAGAGGACAGTAAACTAGAACTGCTGCAAGGTGGGATAGCTCCACTGGATGTAGGACATTGTAGCAACTGATTCAGCGCAACTAATGGATATCACCAGTAAAAGACTGTCAGGACATGGTACCTTCGCAACAGAATCTTAAAGCTTGTTTCCTCTGCTGTAGTGGCTATTACTGCTTTGTCAGATAAAAATAAGCATCTAGGGTGTATTTGCTTGGTGTGGCTTTGCCACGTTGTTTGCTCCACGGTCAAAAAAACAGACACTGCAAAACCGCAATTTGTCGCAGTTAATCAGTTAGTATCCTTTGAATTCACCCTTAGCATATAGGGCAGTCGTGAAATCTCTGCCTATCAAACTCGCAAGCTCTGCAGAATAAGGGGAGTTGTTGGAGTCGGTGAGAAACTAACAGTTTATATATGGCTGATATGACATGTGGAGAAGGGGAGGAGAAGAGTCACATTTTTTCAAATGGAGTGAGAGGACGGTTGAGGTGGAGGTTAGCACGTGGGTGGAATGTAAATTAGAAGTGATGGAGCTGGGTGCATTAAAACTGACAGGGTGTACTGGGGGAACTTGTCACGGTTGTGGGATATGGACCCACTAGGCCGCACTGCCATAGCGGAGTAGCAGCTGGCCAAGCAAAAGTCAATAACAGTCTCTAGGACAAGAGTACCTGGATAGGTGATCTTGCAAACACTCAGCTTTGCAGACAGTAGACATAGCAGACACGTGGCATAGCAAATTGGCACAAATGACACGTGGTGTGGCAGATGACACTTGGAACAGATAATACGTAGCCCAGAGGATGCACTTGACTCCAAATCTAGACTTAGCTCAGGAACAAACACAGTTACTGGATATGGAATACTGTAAGCAGGATACGGGAACACTGGAAACTGGATACAACTAAGGGACCATTTGCTATATGAACATGGGTAGACAACAACAACGCTCAGGCATTGGGTGGAAGGGTAGAGCCCTTTTTTATAGTCCAGGATGATCTGGGGATTGGTCAGGGAACGTTTAACCAATGGGCATCGGTAAAAAGTTTCCTAGGAGAGGCTGCAGGGCAGTACATACCCCCATGCCCCCTCTTCTTTGATCCAGAGCGTCAGAGGAATTTAAATGAGGATAGAAAAATTAAGGTCCTTTTCTGGCTCCCAAGACCTCTCCTCAGGAGTAAACCCTTTCCAGTACACCAGATAGAAAGTCTTTCCTCCTACTCTCTTGTAGTCCAGAATGTCCTCCACCTAAAAAGCCGTCAGAAGAACCACTGGGAGCAACTGCAGAACTAGAAGCTTTACTGTAGCGGTTCAGAACCACAGGCATTAGGAGGGACACATGCATGGAATGAGTTGGGAATCCTGAGAGAAGGAGGCAGCTGAAGCTTATTTGTGAGAAGGCATCTTGAGACTAATGTTTCTTGAGGATAGCCAGACCTTGACTCTGGGAGAAAATTGAGGAGGAACTTTTTTTCTATCGGCATGCCTTTTCATGCGATCAACTGCTTGGAGGATCGCAGATTTGGTTTGCTGCCAGGAGGCACAGGAAGAGGAACTCATGGATGCTGACTGTATACAATGTAGAAAGGAGGTGAGGCAGTAGACTCACTTGTATGGTTATGGTAAGGGAATTCTTCCCAAGGCAGAAGTTGTACTCAATTGTCATGTTTGGCAGAAACAAAATGACAAAGGTAATTGTCTAATATTTGATTAGCTCCTCTTCCTGTGCCAGCCATGACTCAAGTACCGGAAGCTAATTCTTAATTTGGGACTTTCCTTCACATCTGGCAGCAAACCAAGTCTGTGATCCTTCAGGCAGATGATCGTATGAAAAGGTATATGGCGATAGAAAAATAAAAGTTCCCCCTCAATTTTCTCCCAGAGTCCAGCTCTGGCAATCCTCAAGGAACATTACTTTCAAGATGCCTTATCACAAATTTGGTCCTAAATTTCTCCGCCCTTTAGAAGCCTTGCAGGTTTGGAATGGGCACTGTTTGTACAGGAAGAAACATAGTCAACAACATCTCTAGGCAGCGTGGGCCACCAGTAGTGACAAGATATCAAGTCCCGTGTTTTACGGATATCAGAGTGCACAGCCAGTTTTGAATTGTGTCCCCAGAGGGGAATTTTCTTTCTGTCTGCAGGACGAACAAAAGCCTTTCCGGGGGGGATGTCTCTTATTGCAGGAAGTTAGCGGCAATAATCCAGGAAGGATCTATTATATATTGAGGAATTTCCTCAGAGTTATCAGTTTCAAATGCTCGAGACAGGGCATCAGCCCTCACATTTTTGTCTGCAGGACAGAAGTGAAGCAGGAATTGGAATCGGGCGAAAAACAGCGACCATCTGGCTTGGTGAGGAATTGTCGTTGTGCAGACTGTAGGTACGTGAGGTTCTTGTGATCCGTATAAATAATGATAGGATGAATAGCACACTCCAGCAAGTGTCTCCACTCCTCCAAGGCCAACTTGACGGCCAGTAACTCCCAATCCCCGATGGAGTAGTTGTGCTCTGCAGGAGAGAATAGTTTGGAGAAGAAGCCACCAGCAACTGTCTTACACTTGGAGTTTCTTTGAAACAGAAGTGCTCCAGTACCAACGGAAGATGCATCAACCTCTAGAGCGAACTATCGAGAATGATGAAGAACTGAGGCTAAATTAAAGGCACTCTTGAGTCTGGTAAATGCTGACTCTGCCTCCAGAGGCAAAAACTTGGCATTCACTCCCCTTTTAGTGAGAGCAGAGATTGGAGCAGTTCTGGATGAATTGCCGATAGAAATTTGCGAATCACAGAAATCGCTGTATAGCCCGAAGGCTCTGTGGACGTCGCCACTCTAAGACTGACTTCACCTTCTCTGGATCCATCTTGAGTCCACGATCTGAGATAATGTAGCCAAGGAAGGGCAGAGAGATTCTCTCGAACACACATTTTCGAGTTTAGCATATAGGCGATTCACCCTTAGCTGCAACAGCACTAGGCGAACATGCTTCCAATGCATCATCAGATTTGGTGTGTAGATCAGGATGTCATCCAGATACACCACCACACAGACATACAGCAGATTCTGGAAGATGTCGTTTAAGAATTCCTGGAACACAGCTGGAGCATTACACAGTCCAAAGGGCAACACGAGGTATTCGCAGTGACCATCTCGGGTGTTGAATGCGGTATTCCACTCATCACCTTTGCAGTTATGGATCAAGTTATAAGCCCCATGTAGATCCAGCTTTCTGAAAATCTTGGCGCTGTTGTCAATTTATTCATACAATTTATAGGAGGAATAGCAGAGGAATGGCACTACGCAAAGTTCTATGAAAATATGGTTGAAATTTCTTATTCATGGGGAATACAGGCATATACTAAAAAAGACATGTCAGGAGAGGTGAGCGATCCTCTTTTTTTTTTTAAAAAGGTAACCTTGAGATCCTTCATGAGGAGAGCAGCACCTGGGTCACCCAGTCGGTAACAAGGTGAGGGTCATTCCAAACTTTTACGGCACAGAGGGTAGAGTGGACAAAACTACAAGAGAAGAAGCATGACAAGAAAAACTTAAAATAAGCAATAACAGAAAAACTGCAGTGGGTACTACACAGTTACATAGTGATGGGTTGAAAAAAGACATATGTCCACAAATATAATCAAGGGATGGGAGAAAAGGGAAGGCATATGAGTAAACTGTAGAACTTTGTTTTACTCTTATTGATCCAGAGGATCCCATGCCATGAACCAATACCCATAACTCATAAGCCATGAACTAATCTGCCCTAAAAAGTTTTTCTTCTGATTCCAAGTGGCAATCAGACTAGATCAATATTTAAATAAGAATTCTGTACATTGACATAGGCGCTGCAATTTTTTTTTTCTAAGAAATTATCTAAGCCTTCTTTTTTTAAGCCATCTACAGTAAAGAACTATAAATCTGTAGAATAGCCTACCTCAGGAGTTGATCACAGCAATAAGATAAAGAAAGCCTGTCCCCTCTGGAGATTAAACCTTTTTACTTTCAGACAAAAGAAGTGCCCTCTTGTCTTTTAGGGGATTTTACATGGAACGGGTTTTCCCCATACCTTTTTGTATGGCCATTTATATACTTACACAAGTTTTTTTGTTTTTTTTCAAAAATATGTTTATTAAGGTTTTTAAATTGGAAAAACAAACAATTAACCAATCAACATGGCTTACACCGTCTGTAAAAAGAACAATACATGACAAAAAAAAGGGCAATTGAAAAATACAAATCTGAGCGTACAGCTGTAGCCTTTGTAAATTCTAAAGAGCTTAATAAAATTTGTAAAAACGTAATAAAATCAGCAAAAATACAAAATGAAAGGCAGGTGGCCAAGGATAGTAAAACAAATCCCAAAAAATTCTTCAAGTATATAAATGCAAAAAAGCCAAGGTCTGAACATGTAGGACCCCTAGACAGTGGTAATGGGGAGTTGGTCACAAAGGATCAAGAGAAGGCAGAGTTACTAAATGGGTACTTTAGCTCTGTATATACAACAGAAGAAAGAGCAGCTGATGTAGCTGGTGCTAGTGCTGTTAATATTTTAGTTGATATACTGAATTGGATGAATGTAGAGATGGTCCAAGCTAAATTGAACAAAATAAAATGTACACAAGGCCCCGGGACCAGATGGGTTACACCCTAGAGTTCATAAAGAGCTTAGTTCAGTTATTTCTGTCCCCCTTTTCATAATATTTAGAGATTCTCTAGTGACTCGTATAGTGCCAAGGTACTGGCGCAGGGCAAATGTGGTGCCTATTTTCAAAAAGGGCTCTAGGTCTTCCCCGGGTAATTATAGACCAGTAAGCTTAACATCCGTTGTGAGGAAAATGTTTGAGGAGATATTGAGGGACTATATACAGGATTATGTGACAACAAATAGTATTATAAGTGACAGCCAGCACGGTTTTACTAAGGACAGAAGCTGTCAAACCAACTTGATTTGTTTTTATGAAGAGGTGTGCAGAAGCCTAGAAGGAGGGGTTGCTGTGGATATAGTGTTTTTGGACTTTGCAAAGGCATTTGACACTGTCCCTCATATATGTTTAATGGGTAAATTAAGGACTATAGGTTTAGAAAGTATAGTTTGTAATTGGATTGAGAATTGGCTCAAGGACCGTATCCAGAGAGTTGTGGTCAATGATTTCTACTCTGAATGGTCCCCGGTTATAAGTGGTGTACCCCAGGGTTCCATGCTGGGTCTACTCTTATTCAACTTATTTATTAATGATATAGAAGATGGGATTAATAGCACTATTTCTATTTTTGCATATGACACCAAGCTATGTAACATAGTTCAGACTGTGGAAGATGTTCGTGAATTGCAAGCGGATTTAAACAAATTAAGTGTTTGAGCGTCCACTCGGCAAATGAGGTTTAATGTAGATAAATGTAAAGTTATGCACCTGGGTACGAACAACCTGCATGCATCATATGTCCTAGGGGGAGCTACACTGGGGGAGTCACTTGTTAAGAAGGATCTGGGAGTACTTGTAAATCATAAACTAAATAACAACATGCAATGTCAATCAGCTGCTTCAAGGGCCAGCAAGATATTGTCGTGTATTAAGAGGCATGGACTCGCGGGACAGGGATATAATATTGCCACTTTACAAAGCATTAGTAAGGCCTCATCTAGAATATGTAGTTCAATTCTGGGCTCCAGTTCATAGAAAGGATGCCCTGGAGTTGGAAAAAATACAAAGCAGAACAACAAAGGTAATAAGGGGCATGGAGAATCTAAGTTATGAGGAAAGATTAAAATAACTAAACCTATTTAGCCTTGAAAAAAGACGACTAAGGGGGGACATGATTAACTTATATAAATGCATGAATGGCATACAAAAAATATGGTGAAATCCTGTTCCATGTAAAACCCCCTCAAAAAACAAGGGGGCACTCCCTCTGTCTGGAGAAAAAAAGGTTCAACCTGCAGAGGCGACAAGCCTTCTTTACTGTGAGAACTGTGAATCTATGGAATAGTCTACCGCAGGAGCTGGTCACAGCAGGGACAATAGATGGCTTTAAAATAAAGGCTTAGATAATTTCCTAGAACAAAAAAATATAAGCTCTTATGTGTAGAAATTTTTCCTTCCCTTTTCCCATCCCTTGGTTGAACTTGATGGACATGTGTCTTTTTTTCAACCGTATGAACTATGTAACTATGTAACTATGTAACATATGGTGCCAATTGCATTTGTACATTAAATAAAAGAAAGAAGATTCATTGATAAGTTAGGGACTTCACTTATGTTTGTTAAAATAAAGTATCATGACAATAAAGAGAAACAATACACCACATACAGGGACGGGGAAAATAGGGAGCAATAGTAATCATATATTTCTATATATCTAGCCGATGGTAAGGTCTTATTAGAGTATTCTAAAGTCTGTAAAATAGTTTTAATATCTAGAGACGGGATAGATGTCAACTAATGTATCATACCAGATGTTTGTTGACGGTAGTCTAGGTCAGGGAGGTAGAGTTTATATAATTGTGAGACATATCCCCGAGAAGATGAAAAGTTAAGAATTAGTTTAAGTAAAACCGGGTTCCATTCTTCTGAGAAAATTTTAAGCAAAAAAAGGATTAGTGCAACTCCTAGCTTGATAGTATACAAATTGCAGTATGTGTAGAGCTGGGTAACGTTCTTTAAGCTCTTCAACTAAAAGTTTTTTTTGATGGTCCGGTGTACAATATACATAATAGAGTGAATACCTCCTGTCTGCCAAGTATGAACGATGCTATGAGCAGGATTATTTATGAGGGTGTCAAGAAACTTTAAATTGACTTTTTCAATGGCTTTTCAATGGCTTTTGTTGTGTGATATCAGGCTGCAGCAAGTTCAGAGTCAAAAATAAAATTGGCTACATCTGTAAGTCTTCCAGGTAGAAATTAGTAATGGATTTGTTTTATTATCAGGAGGTAAGTCATCATAAGGAGGATGCAACAAAGTAGATAAATTAACTGTAGTAGAAAAATTCTGTTCAATTATATAGATTGCATAAAGAGATGTTTTTTTTTTTTCAACCAGTCTGATAATATACGAGTCGATGCTGCCAGATTTAGAGCTGTAATATTTAGAAATATTTAGAAAGTTCAGGCCACCATGTGAACGAGGCTGGTATAAAATATGTAGTTTAATTTTAGATTTTTTTCCCACCCCAAATAATGGTACAAAACAAAAAAAAAAATCTAGAGTTAGCGTTATTCTTTAAAGATTAAATAAATGGAGAGGGTTTGGAAGAGGTAAAGTAATTTAGGAATTTCAATCATTTTGAGTAGATTTGCACTACCAACAAAGGAAAGCAGTAAATTCTGCCAAAGGAGTAAGGAGTCTTCCAAGGCTTTTATGCAAGGATTTATATTCATAGAGTATAATTTTGAGGGAGGTTTTGCTATGAGTACACCCAAGTATTTGAGGGCATGTGGTTGCCATTTATGAAAATATCATATCACTAGGTAGGTTTATAGGGCCCTTTTAATATAAGTGCTCCAGATTTATCAGGGTTGATCGTGAAAACTATGAGCTTCCCTAATTTAGATATGTTGTGTAACAATGGGTGTCAAGAAGTTCTGGGGTTTCTAATTGCTATGAGGACATCATCAACAAAGGCCATGACTTTCAATGTATCAGTGTCTATATTTATACCCATTAATATAGGGGTTGCCAGCAAGTGTCGAAGTAGGGGATTTATAGAGATATTAAATATTAAAGGCAAAAGCGGGCAACCTTGCCTCGCACCCTGGAAAATATCAAGAAAATATCTGTTTTTGCCATTTGATGTGAGGGAAGTGGTTACTTGAGCGTGGGTGAGCTGAATAAAATGGAAAAAGAATGGAACCAAAGCCACGAGAAGTGAGAACTTCATACAAAAAGGCCCATGACATCTTGTCAAACGCTTTTCCACCATACAGACTTAATAACATAGAAGGTGAGTACGATTTGTCTAAAGCTTTCCCCATAGCAGCCACTTGCCACTGCCAGTCTTATATTTCTAACTGAATGTCTATTTTTTTTTCTTTCAGTTTAAATTTTTATTGAAGTTTCAAAAATAAAGGAAATATACATAGTAGCAAGTGAGAAAATTACATAAATACAATATATCTGATTGGGCTACCAAAGACTGAGTACACAGTCTGAATGTCTATTTTGGAGAAAACCTCTTTGTTCATACAACAGAACATGTGGTAATATATACAGCAATTGAGAGACCAGGATTTTAGTCAGAAGTTTATAGTGCTGGTTTAGTAGTGCAATGGGTTTATAAGATTGTAGGAGGGTAGTCAGGGGCGTAACTAGGAAAGACTGGGCCCCATAGCAAACTTTTGACTGGGGCCCCCCCTCCGCTGGGTGTCACACAACCCCCCCCCCCTTGTAGATAGTGCCTTTTTTACAGCCCCCCCTGTAGATAACGCCATACAGCCCCCCCTCTGTAGATAGCGCCATACATCCCCCTGTAGAGTACGCCATATAGCCCCCCTGTAGATAACGCCATACAGCCCCCCTGTAGATAACGCCATACAGCCCCCCCTGTAGAGAACGCCATACAGCCCCCGCTGTAGAGAACGCCATACAGCTCCCCCCCTGTAGGGAACGCCATACAGCTCCCCCCCTGTAGGGAACGCCATACAGCTCCCCCCTGTAGGGAACTCCATATAGCCACCCCCCCCTGTAGGAAACGCCATACAGCGTCCCCCCCTGTAGGGAACGCCATACAGCGTCCCCCCTCCCAACAAAAATGCGACCTACAGTGTGTCCTACAAAATACATGTATCCCCTCTCCACAGGCAGCGATAGGGAGAACGGGGGACTGAAAGTCCCCTGAACTTCTCCATGACTAACCTCTGACTTCCGGCGTCTGCGCAGCTCAATAAAAATGAAAGGAGCGCTGGTCACGCATGCGCACAAGCACGACCGGCGCTCCATTCATTTCTCCGGAGCTGCCGACACAGACCCCAGAAGTCCGAGGTTTGTGATGGAGAACTTCAGGGGACTTTCAGTCCCCCGTTCTCCCTATCAATGCCAGCGATCACACATGTATCCCCTGTCCTGTGGAGATCCTGTGGAGAGGGGATACATGTCCTGTGGAGAGGGGATACATGTCTTTTGCTCTATTTTGCGCCTTCAGGACCAGACACCGTTTAGCCATTTTTAGCACGTGTTAGTTAAATGGCTATAACTTTTTTATTTGTTAGGCTAACGACGTGATTTTTGCGACGTTTTTTTCCGTAGACAATGCAGGTTTCATTTTTTATCGTTTTTATACACACCTTTTTTGCTATTTTAGAATTTTTATTCATAAAGTTTGAAAATAATAGTAAAAAAATAAGCTTTTTTTACGTTTGAGCTATTTGTTTTTGGTAATAACATAGTTTTACACTAAAATAGACCTTTTATTTGTGATCGCCATTGTCTACCGTAAATTTTTATATATTACATGTCTATATTAGGGTAATTGGGTCAGCGCTAGCGTTACAACAATGTTTGGCGGGGGGGAACGTTTTTTTTTTTGCGGTGGGTATTTTATGTGTATTTATTATTTACATTTTTTTTGCACTTTACTTTATTATTTTTTTATTACTATGGTCTGTCCCCCAAAGGTCAAAGAAGACCTTTGGGGAACTTTATATATTTTTTTTCTTTCTTTTACACCATGTTTTTCCACTGTAACTGGAGCTGCACAGCAGCCCCAGTTACAGGGGAAATCAGCCCTCTGATAGTGACTATTGTCACTAATAGGGCTGTGCTGGGTCTAGTAAGACCCAGCAGCAGTCTGCCACTAACGGCACCCGGCGATCATGTGACCAGTCACATGATCACCGGGAGGAATAGAGACAGCGCCGCTGCTGCCTCTATTCCTGTACACAGCGCGCATTGACCGCTGTGTACAAGTGATCAGAGAAGACAGAAGCAGCGAAAGCTGCTTCTATCCTCTCCTCAGGGTCCCCGGCAGTCACTGACAGCCGGAGACCCGACATTCAGCTGCCCGATCGCGCGGGCAGCAAGTTAAAACCCGAGCCGTAGAAAGTCTATGGCTCGAATTTTAAGGACCCTGACCGCTGGCCGTAAAAATACAGCCAGCGGTCGGGAACCAGTTAATGGCAGAGCGGGGAGATACCTCCCTGCTCTGCCGTAGTGTTCAGTGGCGTCCCGCTGTAGCAGCCATAGCGGCTGCTAGCGGAGCCTCCGGCCATGGTGGGGGACTGCTGCTACGGCGGTAGTTACGCCACTGAGGGTAGTGACTTTTTGGGGATTAGGGATCTAAATTGTGTGAGTTTCAGTGAAGCGTACCGGGCATACATTCAGTTTGTAAATATAATTATATAGTCTAGTAAGATATGGAAATTATTACTTTGACAATATAAATTAGTAGGGAGACCTGCCGTGTTTTATTATTCTCAATGTCGGTCACCTCTGCCTCCAGAATGGTACGATGGTCATCCATGAGGGAAATGAATGACAACGAACTCAGGAAAGTTTTTATTTTCTCTAAATCAGATGAAGATAAATCCTCAAAATGCATTTGAAATGTCATCTGGTGAGGATACAAAATCATTGGTAGAAGGATTACGGACTCGGAGGATAGTATGTCTGTTTTTACATGGTTCTGTCATTTTGGCTAATATTGAAATAACCCTATTTCGCCAAAGGTAATATTTGTTTTGGATAGTTGGCAATTGCCATCATACTTGTACAAGTTAATTTTGTCCCCACTTAGTTGTCACTTTAACTCCTTGACGCATTATCACGCACATGTACGTGATAAGGGTCATATGGAAGTATAGAGGGTGCTCACGGGCTGAGCGCCCACCATACCCTGCGGGTGTCAGCTGTGTTTTACAGCTGACAGCCCAGACTAACAGCCGGGAAAAGAAATCGCACTGTTCCTGGCCGTTTAACGCTTCAAATTCTGTGGTCAATTGCCCAGGGGCCGGGACTCTGGCACGACTTAACAGAAGCCTGTGAAAATGACGGTATACTACAATACATTGTGATTGTAGTTCTATTGTACGATCGCTGGTTTAAGTCCCCTAGGGTGACTAATAAATGGTGTAAAAAAATAGCTTAATAAAGTTATCAGTAGTGAAAAAATATATATATTAATATCATATATATATAAATATATTATTTTAAGTTAAAAAAAACAAAACTTTTCCCATTTTTCCTTTAAAGTAATGTAAAAAATAAAAAAAATAAAAATTCGTATCGCTGTGTCTGTAAAAGTCTGAACTATTACAATATAGCGTTATTTAACTCGCACGGTGAACGCAGTAAAAAACAAAAATGTAAAACACCAAAATCGCAGTTTTTTTGGTCACCTCACCTTAACTGTTAGGCTGGGTTCACACAACCTATTTTCAGACGTAAACGAGGCATATTATGCCTCGTTTTACGTCTTAAAATAGGGCTACAATACGTCGGCAAACATCTGCCCATTCATTTGAATGGGTTTGCCGACGTACTGTGCAGACAACCTGTAATTTACGCATCGTCGTTTGACAGCTGTCAAACGACGACGCGTAAATGGACTGCCTCGGCAAAGAAGTGCAGGGCACTTCTTTGCCACGTAATTTGAGCTGTTCTTCATTGAACTCAATGAAGCACAGCTCAAGATTTACGAGCGTCTCAGACGGCTCGCAAAATGCGAGGAGGAGCATTTACGTGTGAAACGAGGCAGCTGTTAACAGTCTGTCTTTTCACACGTAAATGCCTCTCATCGTGTGAACGTACCCTTACTCCTAGACTCTTCCAATTCACAACAATAGCACTTAGCAGATCAGAAAGGTGGCATCCTATAATAGTGCCACGATAAAACTCACTCAGCTTTTCAGTACAACCTATAATACTAGCAATATTTGTCTATGGAGATTGCATGGCTGTAGCTTATTTTTATGCACCTGTTTGAAATAGGAGTGGCTGAAACGACTAAGCTCAATAATTAGGAGGAGTGTCTACAAAATGTATTAATGCTATCTAAGATTTAGATAGAGGCAAATTTATCATAGTGGTGCATGCTTTTTGATAAATGGAAAGATTGATGGGAGTAAATACAGGGCAGTTCTTGAAGGCAAACCTGTTTCCGTCTGGCAGAGATATAGGATTGGGACAAAGGTGCACCTTCCAGCCTGACAATGACCCTAAATATACTTCGTAAGCTACAATTAAGTGGTTTGAGGGGAAATATTTAAATGTCTTGGAATGTCCTAGTCAAAGCCAAAACTTCAATTCAGAATCTGTAGCATGACTTGAAGACTGCTGTACACCTATGCAATCCATCTAACTTAAAGAGGCTCTGTCACCAGATTTTGCAACCCCTATCTGCTATTGCAGCAGATAGGCGCTGCAATGTAGATTACAGTAACGTTTTTATTTTTTAAAAACGAGCATTTTTGGCCAAGTTATGACCATTTTTGTATTTATGCAAATGAGGCTTGCAAAAGTCCAAGTGGGCGTGTTTAAAGTAAAAGTCCAACTGGGCGTGTATTATGTGTGTTACATCGGGGCGTTTTTACTACTTTTACTAGCTGGGCTTTCTGCCGAGAAGTATCATCCACTTCTCTTCAGAACGCCCAGCTTCTGGCAGTGCAGACACAGCCGTGTTCTCGAGAGATCACGCTGTGTCGTCACTCACAGGTCCTGCATCGTGTCGGCACCAGAGGCTACAGTTGATTCTGCAGCAGCATCAGCGTTTGCAGGTAAGTAGCTACATCGACTTACCTGCAAACGCCAATGCTGCTGCAGAATCAACTGTAGCCTCTGGTGCCGATGTGTCCTCGCTCGTCCGACACGATGCAGGACCTGTGAGTGACGACACAGCGTGATCTCTCGAGAACACGCTCTGTGTCTGCACTGCCAGAAGCTGGGCGTTCTGAAGAGAAGTGGATGATACTTCTCGTCAGAACGCCCAGCTAGTAAAAGTAGTAAAAACGTCCCGATGTACGCACATAATACACGCCTAGTTGGACTTTTACTTTAAACACGCCCACTTGGACTTTTGCAAGCCTCATTTGCATAAATACAAAAATGGTCATAACTTGGCCAAAAATGCTCGTTTTTTAAAAATAAAAACGTTACTGTAATCTACATTGCAGCGCCTATCTGCTGCAATAGCAGATAGGGGTTGCAAAATCTGGTGACAGAGCCTCTTTAAAAGAGTTGGATCAGTTTTGCCTGAAAGAATGGGAAAAAAATCCCAGTGTCTAGATATGCTGAGCTCATAGAGATATACGTCAATAAACTTGCATTGGTAATTACAGCAAAAGTTGGCTCCACAAAGAATTGATTTTCAGGGGGTGAATACTTGTGCACATTAAAGTTCTCTGTTTTTTGTCTTAATTATTATTTGAGTCCTAAACACAAATATTTTACGCCATTAAAGTGGTAGTTATGTTGTGCAAATCAAATAATACAAACAACCAAAAAAAAACTATTTTCATTTAAGGTTGTAACGCAAGAAAACAGGAAAAATACCAAGGGAGTTTTGGGGTGTGTGTGATGGAATACTTTTGCAAGGCACTGTAGAAGAGAAAGAATGTATTTATTCTACTTTTTAAATGTTATAGCTATTTCTTTTTTTATTTTTGAAACTTTCTTGGTGGCGCCTATAATAGAGACACACACTTCCTATTGTCTGTATAGACAGTAGAGCAGGGTTCATGTGCTAAACGGCAGCTAAAATGAAGGGATATCAATTGACAGGGAAATATCATAGATTATTACAGTCTCCAGGAAGTGATGGAGAACAGCCCCTCCTCCAGAGACAAGGGTGTATAATGTTATCAATCTGACATATTAAGGCCTCCAGCGGTACAACAGAGCTGTCTTTAAATCCCTTACACTCAGATGATCATGAGATGATTCTGCCTAATCATTCACAGTTTATACAGCAACACTTACAAGTGAGCTACAGAAAGAATTAGCAATTCTGACAGGCCCAGTTGCCCGAAGTGATGTTTTGTTTTTTTAGGAAAAAAAAACATAATTGATAATATGAAGAAAAAAAACCACAGTTGATATCTGGTTTTGCTAACGCACATTACCCATTACTGTGCAAAAATTGCTTTGATAATTAGTTTTTTTCTGTCCATTCAGGATTTTGACATACAGTAGATCAAGTCATAAAAGTGAGATCAAGAAAAAAAGGTTGAGTCAAGAAAAAAAAATCTTAAGTGGCGCTACTGTGTAGGCGTACAGTATTTTTCCCATAAGCATCACTTCTCCTGGGGTATTTCATATTTGTTATTGTTTTAGAACTGCAACACGTTTCAACCTTGCATAAAGGTCTTCATCAGGCATATAACATTAATAACAGACAGTGTGCATATATATGTACACAGAGTGTAATAATGACGTACAGGTCATCTAAAGAGGGTATAGGCTAAGGAGGGCGGAGACATGTATAAAAAAAAATACAGACAATAACCATAAAATATTGAATAAAATAAAATAAAAGACATTACATTAAATAAATAAATAAATATTTTTAACCCATTGGGGAGACAGCTAGTTTTGGCCTTGTGGAAACAGCCTATTTTTTCAAATCTGGCATTTGTTACTTTATGTGGTAATAACTTTGGAATGTTTTTACTAATCCAAGCAATTTTAAGAATGTTTTTTTCGTGACATATTGTACTTTATGTTAGTGAAAACATTTTGATCGATAAATCCAATATCTATTTGTGAAAAACACCAAAATTTAGAGAAAATGTGGAAAAATTAGCATTTTTCTAAATTTTAATTTTTTCTGCTTCTCAAACAGATAGCAATACCACACAAAATAGTTACTAGTTTACATTTTCCATATGTCTACTTTAGTTTGCATCATTTTTTGAACGTCCTTTTCTTTTTCTAGGACGTTGAAAGGCTTAGAACTTTAGCAGCAATTTCCCACATTTTCAAGAAAATTTCAAAAGAATATTTTTTCAGGGACCAGTTCAGATCTGTCTTTGAGGGCCTTATTTATTATAAAGTCCCCATAAATCACCCCATTTTAAAAACTGCACCCCTCAAAGTATTCAAAACAGCATTCAGAAAGTGTGTTGACATTTAGGTGTTTCACAGGAATTAAAGCAATGTGGAGGTGTAATTTACAAATGATTTTTTTTTTGCCGACATTCATTACTAATACATTTTTTCCTACAACACAGAAGGTTTTACCGGAAAAACGCAACTCAATATTTATTGCCCAGGTTCTGCAGTTTTAGAAATATCCCACATGTGCCCCTAGTTAGCTAATGGACTGAAACACAGGCTTCAGAAGCAAAGGAGCACCTAGTGGATTTTCAGGCCTCCTTTCTATTAGAAAATATTTTAGGCACCATGTCAGGTTTCAAAAGGTCTCGTGGTGCCAAAACATAAGAAAAAACCTTCAAAAAGACACCATTTTGGAAACTACACAATTTTGGTCCAATGTTTTTTTTTTTTGTGCTAAATTTCTTTGAATTAAGCCATAAAAATGTAAATATTAATTTTTTCAAATAAAACATACAATATTTTCATATTTACACGAAATAAAGGAGAAAAAACACGCCAACATTTGTAAAGCTATTTCTCCCAATTATGGAAATACCCCATGTGTGGTCATAAACTTATGTTTGAACACACGGCAGTCCTCAGAAGGGATGGAGCGCCATTTGGCTTTTGGAGCTCAAATTTTGCTGGAATGGTTTTCGGTGCCATGTCACATTTACAAAGCCCCTGAGGGGAAAATACAGTGGAAACCCCATAGAAGTGACCCCATTTTGGAAACTAAACCCCTTATGGAATTTATCTAGGTGTATAGTGAGCATTTTGACCCCACAGATTCTTTTCAGAATTAATTGGAATTAGACCGTGAATATGAAAATCTAAATTTTTTCCCATAAAATGTAGTTTTTGCTTAGATTTTTTTCATTTTCACAAGGGCTAAAGGAGAAAAAGCACCACAATATTTGTAAAGCAATTTCTCCTGAGCACGGCAATACCCCATATGTGGACATAAATTGCTTTTCATACCCACGGCAGGGCTTAGAAGGGAAGGAGTGTTATTTGGCTTTTGGAGCTCAAATTTTGCTGGAATGGTTTGCGGCTCCATGACACATTTGCAAAGCCCCTGCGGTAAGTGGAGGTGAAATTTGCAAATTTCATTTTTCTTGCTGAAGTTCAATTTCATTAAAAAAAAATCTGCAACACGGAAGGTTTTACCAGAGAAACACTACTAAATATGTATTGTGCAGTTTTTAGAAATGTCCCACATGTGGCTCTACTGCGCTCGTGGAATAAAACTCAAGCCCTAGAAGCAAGGAAGCACCTAGTGCATTTTGAGGCCTCTTTATTATTAGAATATATTTTAGGCAGCATGCCAGGTTTGAAAAGGTGTTGAGGTGCCAAAACAGTAGGAATCCCCCAATAGTGACCCCATTTTTCCAATAAAATGACATTTGTGATCAAAATTTCTTATTTTCACAGGGAACAAAATACCCCATTTTGTTGCCCAGTTTGTCTTTAGTGCGGCAATACCCCATTTGTGGTGATAAACTGCCGTTTGGGCCCATGGGAGGGCTCAGAAGGAAAGGAGCGCTATGTGTTTGTTGGAGTCCAGATTAGCTGGATTGGTTTTCGGGTGCCATGTCGAATTTGCAGAGCCCCAGAGGTATCAAAGCAATGGAAACCCCCCAAAAGTGAACCCATTTGGGAAACTACACCCCTGAAGGAATTTATTAAGGGGTATAGTGAGCATTTAGACCCCACAGGTGTTTTGCTGAATTTAATGGATGTTGGGCCGTGAAAATTAATATCAAATTTTTTTTACTGTAAAATGTTGCATTTTTTAATTTCCACAAGGGATAAAGGAGAAAAAACACTCTAAGATTTGTAAAGCAATTCCTCCCAAATAGAGCAATACCCCATATGTGGTCATAAACTGCTGTTTGGACACACGACAGGGCTGAGAAAGGTAGGAGCGCAATTTGACATGTAGATCTTGCAGATTTGATTTCTGGGCGCCATGTCGGATTTGCAAAACCCTGAGGTACCAGAGTATAGTGGAAGCCCCCAAGAAGTGACCCCATTTTAGAAACTACACCCCTAAAGGAATTTATCATTTGCCTGGACAAATGACAGGGCTCAGAATTGAAGAGCACCATGCACATTTGAGGCTTATTTTGGTAATTTTCACAGCATTGGCGCACAATTGCAGGGCTCTGAGGTCAAATAGTAAAACAATTCAACAACAAATGTATCTTAAGCATGCATTATACCATCAGGTATAACTATCAATTAATCAGAATACCAAAAATATACCTGATATACAAATAACGTCGATAGACAACAAAATAACAAATATAAATATCTTTATTATCCCATAAGGGAAAAATTACCCCCAAAAATTACATACATTTAAAACACAGAAATTTAAAAACACCCCGGATCTGAATGTCCGACATATCCCATAATAATAACCATGAAATGTTACAATGTGTGAAGCTATAAGGTATTGCCTGAAGATCAGAAGTCTAGAATGATCAACTACCTATGGCATGAATATTTCACATTTGTGGATATATAGAGCCACGTCAATATCTGAGTTGGCTATTTATTTACCTGCGGTGGACATGATGAAAACTACCCGATCCGAGGACCACCTCGACGCGCGTTTCGCGTCCTTCGTCAGGAGGTGAATATGCTAGTTGTTTCCCCTCTATAAGTACAAGCTCAAATGAGCTGATGTTAATCGGTGCATGACAGATCATGCCCATCTCCATGCGTCAGACCATCCGCGTCATGGCCGGAAGTTGTACCTGGAAACCAGGACTCGTTCTCATACCTATTGACAACTTCCGGTCCGGCGCATAAGAGATCACGCGACCCGCACGCGCTCCCATCAAGTACCCAGTGAGTAGAACAAGAAGCATATTATAAATAGAGGGAAAATGTCAACTTTTTTTATATATACACGTTGTTATGTTTAATGTTGGTATATTTACGGTAGTTATTCATATTTTATGGAACAATAGGTGATGTAGTGTTTAATGATGGTTTTAGTCATGTATATAAAAAATTGGATATATTATTTGCTTATTGAAGTAATTATACAGTTATGAATTGGATACGTATATACTCCTTTATTTATGTATTTTTCTAGAGCCCTTTTTAGCATCCCTATACTGTGGGTAGAGATAGGTATGATGATATATATCGAGTATTTCTGTATCCATGTATATGGGTTTTTGGTGTTTTACAAATTGATATCACAGTTGACATTTTCCCTCTATTTATAATATGCTTCTTGTTCTACTCACTGGGTACTTGATGGGAGCGCGTGCGGGTCGCGTGATCTCTTATGCGCCGGACCGGAAGTTGTCAATAGGTCTGAGAACGAGTCCTAGTTTCCAGGTACAACTTCCGGCCATGACGCGGATGGTCTGACGCATGGAGATGGGCGTGATCTGTCATGCGCCGATTAACATCAGCTCATTTGAGCTTGTACTTATAGAGGGGAAACAACTAGCATGTTCACCTCCTGACGAAGGAAGCGAAACGCGCGTCGAGGTGGTCCTCGGATCGGGTAGTTTTCATCATGTCCACTCCAGGTAAATAAATAGCCAACTCAGATATTGACGTGGCTCTATATATCGACAAATGTGAAATATTCATGCCATAGGTAGTTGATCATTCAAGACTTCTGATCTTCAGGCAATACTTTATAGCTTCACACATTGAAACATTTCATGGCTATTATTATGGGATATGTCGGACATTCCAATCCGGGGTGTTTTTAATTTTCTGTGTTTTAAATGTATGTAGTTTTTGGGGGTAATTTCTCCCTTATGGGATAATAAAGATATTTATATTTGTTATTTCGTTGTCTATCGACGTTATTTGTATATCAGGTATATTTTTGGTATTCAAATAGTAAAACAAGCCCCCAAGTAGTGACCCCTATTTTGGAAACTGAGTAGTGAGTATTTTGACCCCCACATGTTTTTTTTCATTAGAAATGAATGCCTAGCGGATAAGTAAAAAATAAAATTTTCCACTGATCTGCCATTTTAGTGCACAATGTGTTGTGCCCAGTCTGTGCCACTGAAGACAAATACCTCATAAAATCTTAAGCGGGTTCTCCCGGATATTGTGATGCCATATATGTGGACGTAAACTGCTGTTTGGGCACACTTTAGGGCTCAGAAGTGAGGGAGCGCCATTTGGATTTTGGAGTGCAGATTTAGCTTTGGTAGTAGTTCTGTTTATGGTTTTGCTGGTATTTCAGTTTATAATGTGGGACATATGTAAGCTGGGCAGTACATCAGGGCATAATAAGAGGGTATAATAATGCGGTAAATAAATAATAATTCATAGATATGTGGCCAGTGTCGCATTGATAAATGGTGCCCAATCTTATCCGCTTTTTGAAAATTCTGCAAATTTTGCATTGCCATATTTTGAGAGCCAGAACTTCTTGATTTTTTCTCCACCAGAGCAGTGCGAGGGCTTATTTGTTGCGAGGCAATCTGTAGTTTTTATTGGTACCATTTTGGGGTACATGCGATTTTTTGATCACTTTTTATTTCAATTTTTGGCAAGCAAGCTGACCAAAAAACATCAATATTAAGGGCACGTTCACACGTGGCGGAATTGCTGTGGAATTCCGCTGCGGACAGTCCGCACTGGAAAACCGCAGCAGACAGTCTGTCCATTGGTTTGCACACCTTTTTAGTTATCTTCGTGCAGACGTTGCGAACAACTTCACTGCGGATCATAGGCTGCGGTGCGGAATTTGGTGTCCGCATCATACACTGGCTGTTGCGGACTTGATGCGTACTTGTGGCGGAATTTCTCCATTGACTTCAATGGAGTTGCAAAATTACACAATTAAATCCGCAGATGTTATGTGTGTTGCGTTGCAGATTGCTTTCACGAACAGGATATTTCATCATTCTGGCTGGACCTATGTGTTTCGAGGTCTATAGCCAGACTGAGATAGAATGTTTTAAAAGAGAGCAGGATGTACTCTTCACCAGAATCCGCAACGACTAATCCGCAGCAATTTACTTCACATTTTAGGCAAAGGCGCAACGGAATCTGCAATGCAGATTATGTGCGGCATTGATGCGGACAGTGTCTGTAGAATTCCGCCATGTCTGAACATGCCCTAACAATGTTTTTCATTTTTATTTTTTTACACTGTTCACCGTGGGCTATAAATGACATTTTAATTTATTCTACGGGTCGATACGATTACGGTGATACCATGTTTTGCAGCGTTTGCACAATAAAATCACTTTTAAAAAAAAAATAATTCTTTCTTGTGTCACGATATTATGAGAGACATATTTTTTTATTGTTCATCAAAAAGCAGGGATCAGAGCTAGCTCCGTTCCCTGACGTTACAGCAGGGTATCAGATGTAACATACAGCTGACACCCGCGGCTGATATCGCAGGCATAGCATCTGTGCCTGATCCATCTTGTTTCTGGGTCAGAAGCCTTTTAGGCCTCGCCTCTGAGAGGGAGCTAACCATCTTCTGTACTTGGCAGACAGGAGTCCATTGTTAGGCTTCCTATTTCCCATTACATCGCTGGGTTCCAATCTGCTGGTAAACCCCATTGATGCAGCGCTCGATTTTGAGCGCTGCATTTAAAGGGTTAATCGGGCGGATTGGAGGCTAGTAATATACAGCTTACGCTCGCTGGCGATGGTGCGGGCTCAGCTTCTGAGCCCGCACCAGAAACACAATGTACAATTACGTTGTTTTGCCTTAAGACCTTGGCGACAGCGACGTATTAGTACGTGACATGTCACCAAGGGGTTAAAAATACTTGCTAAATACATTGCCTAAAAATTGAAAAAATAGAAAGACTAATCAATATTCAAGCAATTCTATCACTACTTTTAATCCTGGAAATGTGTATGTGAGAAAAACTTTAAAGAAACATTGGGGAGTTCTCTTGAATGATCCAATTTTAAATAAAATAATTTCAGATTAACCGGACATCATATTCAGATGTGGCAGAAAGAGTAGAAATATAATTGCCCTAAGCAAACTCAGACCAAGGCAACCGTCAAAACCAATAAATCTCTTTCCAAACTATCATGGGATCTATAGATGTGGAAAAAGGAACTGTAAGTGCTATGCAAGTATTGCATCCGGAAAAAAATCTGTAAAATGAAAAGTAACCAAAGAAGAATTTACCATCAAAACCTTCCTAAACTGCAGCTCTTACTGTGTTATATACTGGGTGCCATACTCACATTCAATCCGGTATATCAGTAGGACCAGACAAACAATGCACAGCAGACTAGACATAATTTATCCACATATCTACATATCTACTGCAACACCACAACTCCTCTTCTAAAAACATCAAAGTGGCCCCAATAGAACAGATTGCACCTCACCAGCGAAATCGCATTTCCATCTTAATCAAACGGGAGTCATACTGGATTTTCAAAGTCTAACTCCAGATGGGTTAAATGAGAATATAGAAACTGTTTAAGTTGTCCACAGAAAATAATTTGATCAGAGAGTTTAGAAAAATTTAATGAATAACAAGAACAAAAAACCTGATGCCTGTAGTCCTCCTTTCTTCTAATTGGTACGTATCCAGTATGGAACAACTGGAAAAACTCTTTTTTGACATGCTCAGTCACCGTAGAAAACTCCTTCTTAACACCCCTCAGCAACCATAGAAAAATAAGCAAAAATAGAGGTAACCTAGTAATATGAGACACTAATTGAGAAACTAGGTTTCTGAGGACTGGATTTGAAGTGGAGCACTTTGAATAGGAAGGCAGTAATGCCGCAGCTAATGATCTACATGGTGACTACTTTTTGATCCACCTCAAAATGGTTCTATGTACACTGAGACATCGATACTCTATTTGCTCATACGTAAACGATCCCAATAACGTCTTAAAAATAAACTTTTTAGCAAGTATTTCTAAAGGTATTAATTGTATATATGTACTATGTTTTCTTTTCTTTTATTAGATATTTTAGGATTATTGTCTGTATTTGTTTTCTGCATGTCTCAGCCCTACTTAACCTATATCCTCTTCAGATGAGCTGTATGTCATCATTACACTCTGTGTATATATGCTCACTGTTTGTTATTAATGTTATATGCCTGATGACGACATTGCTGCAAGGTTGAAACACATTGCAGCTCTAAAACAATAAAATATACCAAATATCCCTAAAGAAGTTACTCCATCACAGTAGCGCCACTTAAGAAGTTTTTTTCTTAACTCAACTATGGGATAGAAACACAAGGTCCTTACTCGATGCCTACTCCTTGAGCCTGCAAACTGTGAGTCTGAGGCTCGATATGCAACAAAATGCAAGCCTTAGCGAAATATAGGTCAGTCTTTGTGCCCTGACGATATTACCTTAGAGGAGTGATGGTCCCTCTCTTTTTCTCTTTTTTCTTTAACCAGGTGATCATATTAAGGTAATTTTGAGGTGACCTGTTTTGTCAAGGGTTTTTAATGTGGGCTTCATATATATCATCACAATATACCTATAAACATATATGTAGACATGGATTGTGAGCTTGCGTCCTTTTGGCCAAAATGATTACCAATACCCCAGGTATTTTTCATTATTATGTATATTCACTTCTCTTGGACACAGCCGGGTCTTTGATGCTGGGAGAGCATGGTGTGTTGTTGTTTGGCATAGCAAGCAGGGTAGCCCGCTCTATGAATTATCAAGGCGTCACAAATAGGCTTCTACCTGGCTATACACGTTGTGCCTCATGACGTACACACTATCCCTCCATGTTTCACTCACTTGCACCCCATTATCCATTTATTTCTATTGAGGCACTTCACTCATTACTGCCCCCTATATTTCACTTATAGTATTACACTTGCACACACACTATTCATTTATTATTTCTTACTACACATCCCATGCACCACACACCACTCCCCTCAAGACTAGTGGGAGTGGCTATTATTATTTAAAGCACCTGCTCACCCTTTCATCAGCGTTTCTGACCTGGCTGTGTCCATTTGTAAGTATGGCCTTTTTCGGTGTTTTTTATATATGTAGATACTATCATGTAAATACTAAAATAACATAATAGGACACTATTGGTACCGTACAAAAGATTTTTATTATATTTAACCAAAAAATAAAAGACAATGGCCATCAAGACCTAAAATGACAGACAAATTAAAACAACATGGTGGTGGTGAGGGGACCACAATATACAGAGCAGCGTGTCACAATCAACATTGATCAGAGAATACAGAATGTCACATATAATAACTGTAGATACTACATCGAAGAAAAAAATATACACTCAGTAAATAACTGCATATCAGTGCCGTCTCAGAAATAGAGAGATGTTACATCATAGATAGTACTAGGAATCAATACCAACCACTGTGGTGCATACTGTAAATAATGTATAATTCATATATATCATGTAGTCACTTACTTCGGTCAGTGGCCAAGTAAAGCTAACATTAACATTCACCTTGCTAGTAAGTAAGTATGTTTTTAGAATGCTGAAGGAAAGCCACAAAAATAGGGAGAACATACAAAATCTACTTGTATTTTCTTCTATACAGAACTGACTTAATGTTTCATTCATACTACATGTTGTACATTGTCTTTTCAGTTTATAAGAAACTCAATAACAAAAGTTTAGTGACTAAATTGATATCCTTTATTTAAACAAACATTATTACTCTTAAACTTGAAAAGGAAGAGGACCAGAGCCATAGTTCAAAAGTTGGGCAATTTTAGCCAATATCTAAGCTAAGGCTACACTAATATGTTATGACAAACGTATGACCGAATGTGCCTTCTTTGATAAATTTGTTACTTTTTCTACGCTGTGTGGAGTAGAGATGCGACTTTTTTCATAATGTGTCTAAATTCTGGCAAAGCAGCAAGCAACATCCCCTTTGCGCTCCACTTTTGCAAACTATTTACTTGCATGTAGAAAATGGCATCAAATTCCGGCGAAAATGGTTAATAAGTATATCACATGGGTTCCTAATCTCCCCAGACCATCAAAAAGCATACAACCTAATCAAGAGATTATAATATATTATGTGTAAACGATATCCTTACTGATTGCAAAATGTAATTACTTGCTAACCGCTAACCGATGCTTCCTTACGTAATATGCATAGGTTCACCTATGAAGGGAGAGGATTGTCATGCCCCTAAATTATCTACTGTAGTTTCTTTGTGAGTTCTGCGTAACCGGTTTAGTTCTGTTTTCTAATGTAGAAAAAAGCCATAAACTTGTTTAAACAGAAATATATTGCATAACAGATAAGACACAATTTTGGACTAATATGAACCAAAAGAAGGTGCAAATTCATTGATTAATATGGGCCATAGGCTGAAGCTTTTGGATCTTCTTGATGTGTCATTTTTTTTTATTCTGCTGCCTCTTAGGTGCCATAAGGGCCTCTCAGACACCAGGGTCTTGGTGCATCATCTGCACTACTAGAGGAAACAACTGAAGATAACTAGGTTGAATTATTTGGCAAGTAAGTGATTGGTTGGAGAATAAGGGTGCAGTCACATGTGGCGTGCAGAGCTTTATTTTGATGCTGTGAAAATGTAAGGAAAGTATGCCGTGTGTGACTGCATACTAAGAGAATTACTTTTTTAGGAGTGCAACTACCGATATGAAAGCCAGAGATGTACACTGCAGAGATGGCACTCGTTTATGCTAATATACCAGCTCATTAAAGATGCTAGTTACAGTAGAGGAGAACACTTTACTGTTAAGTGTACAACTAAATTTCATTAAACGTCTGTTTACTATTAATACGTCTGTAATTTGGCTTTGCATATGCCTAATAATAGCATAAATATTGAATTCATATGTAGCATCAAAACCTGCTCTAGCTGCTACAGTCCAATTATACAAACAGTAGTGATTGTGTAGCTGAAAAACAGTATATTCTTTTTTACTTTAAGGTCATTACTCGCTTCCATTTTTGCTAAAAATGGAAAATGTTAGCGACATCCATTTCTGACCTCAATTTTGTTGGCGGATTTCCCAGGTCAGTCGAACGAAAGCTTTCATTTTTATTTCAAATCCCACCAGTTTCAGTAAATTTCAGACGTGTGTACAACAAGCAAAGTGTTGGCTTACTCTGACCCTCTATCCAGTTGGTAAAAAAAGAACAGATAGACTGTTTTTAAAGTAGCTGGCTGGACTGTTTCTTATTTTTCCTCCAGAGGATATTTTTGATCTAAGTTAAACAAAAAAGAGCTTTGGTTAATCGTAAGCGTCATTCGAAAAAGTAATCACTGTAGTCTGACGGCTTTGAGAGAAAGGTAAACACAAAAAGGCACAAAGAACAATTGACTTAAAGTAGGCAATGTCTGTAGGACGTCATGAGGAAATAAAAGCTAAAATGTCAATTACAGAGTCCTTTGTCAGTACACTCAACGGGAACCTTGAGTAGGAAGTAGTAACAGTGGGAAAAGTAGAAGACAGATTCTTTACATGAACACCACATTTAGAAAAGTTGTGCTTTTATGATGTATCTGCATGGAGGCTCATTGTTATTCATGCTAGTATTTATATAAGTTCTAGAATTAAAAATTTGCAATTAGAAACAATGGCTGTTGACAGGAAATAAAAGATCTTGTGCTTCATCTAGTCTGACAATTATGCATGTGAAAAGCTGCATTCTAGAATAAACAAGATTTCTGCACGTTCCTGTCATGTTGAAATATATTTATTGTTACTTTTCCCACTACATTATTCATATCCTTTAGTACTCTCTTAGTACAATAATGTATTCTAACTTAAAGGGGTTGTCTGAGTTTTGTTTGTTTTTCTAAATCTCAGACACCCACTTTAACCTGACATAAGTGTGCCATAAATTCACTGACAAAAAATAGTTAAAAGCCTCCTCCAAGACTAAAAAAAAACCCTCAAATAGTATATAGTCACTGCACTAAAGAATAACTTTTAATATTATGTATTAAAATGTTTTTAAAATAGCAGTCAACTGTGCTATGATGACGAAAATAGGCTTAAAGGGAACCTGTCACCAGCATTTCACCTATTAACCCCTTAGTGACCAACAATACGCCTTTTCCCGTTCGTCACTAAGGGGCCTTAGTCTAGGCTGCCGCCTTTTCACGTTAGCCTAGACTAAGTCCTGCATGGGTCTCCCGTGCAGGCTGGAGCCGGGGCTCAGCTGTCTGATGACAGCTGAGCTCCTGCTCCAACACCCGCGATCAAAGTTAACTTGTTTACAGAGGGAGTGAGCTACCTCTGTTACCCATCGGCGGCCCGCAAATGCAATCGCGGGTCTCCGATGGGGTGTCATGGCAGCCGGGGGCTTGATAAATGCCCCCAGGTCTGCCCTGGACATATGCCGATTAGGACGCGCCGGAGGCATGTCCTAACAGATTGCCTGTCAGATTTACACTGACAAAGTATACCAAAGCATTATAGCAGTGATCTGAAGATCGCACAGTAAAGTCCCGTAGTGGGACTAGTAAAATAAATAATAAATGTGAAATAAAGATTATTAATAAAAATTACAGTAAAAAAATAAATAACCATTTTTTTCCATAAAAAGTGGTTTTATTTAGTAAAAGTGTAAAAAATAAATAAAAGTACACATATATGGTATCGCCGCAACCGTAATGACTCCATTAATAAAGTTAATATGTAATTTAAACCGCAAGGTGAACACCGTAAAAAAAAACACAAAAAACAATGGCGAAATTGTAATTTTTTTCCATTGCCCCCCAAAAAAGTCATAATAAAAATGAATCAATAAGTCCCATGCACACCAAAACAGTACCAATCAAAACTATGTCTCGTCCCGCAGAAAACAAGCCCAAAAAAATCACTACATTGATTGAAAAATACAAAAGTTACGGCTCTTGGAAAGCAACGATGCAAAAACAAATAATTTTAGTTCAAAAGTATTTTTATTGTGCAAAAGTCGTAAAACATAAAAAACCTCTACATATGTGGTATGGCCGTAATCGTACCGACCCATAGAATAAAGGTAACATGTTATTTATGCCACACAGTGAACAGCGTCAATTTAAAAACGCATGGAACAATGGTGGAATTTCAGTTTTTTTTTATAATCCCCCCAAAAAAAGTTAATAAATGTTAATAAAAAAATTATATGTACCCCAAAATGGTGCTATTAAAAAGTACAACTAATTCCGCAAAAAAACAAGTCCTCATACAGCTATGTAGACGAAAAAATAAAAAAGTTATAACTCTTTGAATGCGACTATAGAAAAACTAATAAAATAGCTTGGTCATTAGGGCCTAAAATGGGCTGGTCACTAAGGGGTTAAACCAGCAATACCTGGTGGTAGTGGGTGAAAAATAATTTCTATATAACCTATGATTGTCTTCATAGTCAGCTCTATATCTTTAGTATTCAATTTTTTTGTGTTCCCACACCATATGCTAACGACCTTAAAAGTGTCATATTTTCATTTGAAAAGAGTAAAATCTTAGTTTGAAAAGAGTCATATCTTCATTCTTCAAGTCTTTCCGAGTTTACCCCACCTCCTTACTTTTGATTGACAGCTCCCTGCCTTCCCCCAGTACACACCAGCGCTTGTGCATCGATGTCCTCTTCTGGTGTGTGCGCACAAAGGGACACCGGATTATTACGATAAAAGGCGCAAAATGTTTGCAGACCGTTATTTACAGTTGGAGGAGGAGTTTAGGAGAGGGGATAACGGCAATTAACTTTTGATAGCAGCGGCCAGTGAAGAATAAGTAAAGTTCAATAGGTGAAATGCTTGTGACAGGTTCCCTTTAACATGTATTTATTTTTGGGTAAGTAGACATGCAGTGTTCTTTTTGTATGCTGCCCCAGTATGGTCCTAAGAAAACATCACATGCAGAAATAGCCACTCTGAAAAGGGCAGTCTAACATGCAGGTCCTGTCTTTAAAACCATCTCTACACCTTAGACAAAGTAGAAAAGGTCAGTGCCATATGTGCAGCAATGAGGTCTCGTGTGACCAAGCTGCCCATAAAAACTTCCCCTTATATGGTTAGAGTAACTCCATGCTCTGCCTCTTTTAGGTAAGTTAGCTAAGGTTGCAGAGACATATGTTTAGGTCTGTTCATTACCGCCTAGCTAGGCGACACAAAGCTGGATCAAACATTATGACAGTATTGTTTGGTGAAAAGAGTGATAGGAATTGTAAAGGGAAGTATTTTACATATGGCCAGCCAGGAGCAATATATATATATATATATATATATATATATATATATATGTATATATATATAAGCTCTTTTTCATTGTCGAGCCAAGGCCCGAACTGTTGTCAATTTATTTCTGTATTTTTGTACAATAAAATTGTGTTAAAACGTGAACTGAAGATAGACAAAGAGGTGTGGACTGATAATGTACGTACACAGTGAATTGTTGTGTTATACTGTGCGCCCAGACCTTGAAGTTTGGACGAGTAACACAATTTTATTTAAGGCCTGATCCAGGTTACAATTGATATCAACCTATTGTTATTTATTTAATTTTTTCTGAGGTATTAACGTGTCTTATTTTGCTTTGCGGTGTGCTGTTCTACGGCGACGAATCATCGGGCGATCGAGCAACACAAGAGTTTCAGAGGTATCGACTTCGGTGCCCTTCAGGTGAAGTCCAGCTGGTTGGGAAAAGGCGTTCCAGAGGCGTTCCCTTTTTCATGCAGCAAGGGACAAGGAAGACAACACAGACTGAGAGATGACTTCTGATAGATAAATATCGATGTCGGTGTTCTTCAGGTGAAGTCCAGCTGGTCGGGAAAATGCGTTCCGGAGAAAAGGACCTTTTTCTTGCAGCAGGGGACAAGGAGGACAACACAGACTGAGATGACTTCTGATAGAGTGAGTATGGATTTCGCAACACTTCACTAAAAACACTACATTTAATCCAGTACCCCCCACTACATACAAGTCAGTAGGAATGCTGGACGAGGCTTATGCGCATGATAAGATGTGCATCAGCAAGGGGAGTGTTTTTAACAAAACCTCCAAAAGGCTACACATGCTTCATAAAATGATCTGTGTTTATGAGGAGACGTGGAAGCCTGAAAACACAGAAGTGAAGAGTGATTCCCCAAATCTTCACTGCCAGTGTTGTGTCAACAATGTGAAGCAGGTTTGTGCTTTGCAGACACAACTGGCAGAGAATGCCCAATGTAAAATTGATAGAGATAAGTATATTTGCATACTGGAAGCGCAGGTGATAGATTTGAAAAATCATGGTGATGATATTGATGCACAGCTGACTGGGTCTTATGCTGTGATCAATGCATTTAAGGATAAGGCGGCATCTACGGATGCCATCATTGCCAACTTGAATGATGAGCTTGCTGCTAGTTGGTTGCCAGTATGCAAAACATCATAAAAGATTTCTCAAAAATGTTACCGGCCTTGTCTTTTTCAAGGCCTGATTCTGCTGTAAGTTTGCCCTTACAGGGCAAAAAGGGGGGAGTAGAAAGAGTGATGGATCAGATGTCCCAAATCGTGATCCCATCCAGAAACCTGAAGGTAACAAGGTTACTAAAGTGTTAGGCAAATGTAAGCGTACGATAATCAGAAGTGCGTCCCAAGCCATGCAGAACTTTAAGAGTTCTTGCACTGTTGACTGCCTTAAGTCCAGCAGAGCATGTACTGTTAAATGTTTTGCATGTGCCAGCTCAGGCCATATTGCGAAGTACTGCAAGTCTTTGGGTACTAAGCAATGTGGTCCTGTTAAATGTTTTAAATGTGGTCAGATGGGACTTATTGATAGAAACTTGCATGGTATGAGCAACCGTGGAAAGCCTAGTAATGAAGCAATAGAAAATGGCCACATTACATCAAATGGTGGATTTAGGAAAGGACTAAATGGCTACATGAGAATCTCCACCACACATTTGCTAAACCATGTGTTCAAAGATCTCAATAACGAACCACAACTGGTTTGGAATTCAGCTGTGAATATTAAGTAGGCCATAAATTACATGTTCACAGTTAGGGGGTTCTCTTTTTGATGTCAGTACTGTGTGTTTATGGTCTGTTGTTTGATCCCAGTTCTTTTGTTGTCATTGTATTTTTTTTTATGGTTCCTTCACAGATTCTATTGTGGGTATTCCTGGTTATCAGTAGCTATGTAGTTATACTATATGGGTGTTGCCTGTATTTATAATGCATAATTAGAAAACCACTCCAGGAAAACAACTGGAGAATCAACCATTGAATCAACCAATTTTCTTCTTCAACCTGCTCATCCACCCTGTGATAGTACTGATGGGTGAAAGGACTTGCCGACCAAGCAAACTAGGTCAGGCATAAAAGCATGAACTTGGACTAAGGACATAACATCAATACTGTCCTGCGACCCGTAATTGTCAAGTTTATGTATATATATATGTTTGTGTAATGTAATTTGAATCAATGTGTCGTACAAAAACTTTCAAGGTGTACATATAGATATTCTAGGTGTAGATATGTGTCCGCAACATAGGCATAGTCAGTGAGGATGTGCCCGTCCCACAGCGAGTGAGTATGTACGTGGAGGCGGGCATATATTTACAGCCTTTGAAGAAACAGAGTCTGTAGCCAATATATTATCAGAGAATATCAAGACAAAGCTTTATTTAAACATGCATGATAACAAACGTTTAAAAAGGTATGTATAACAGGAGAAACTCAATAAAAAATGATATAGAGACAAATCAGGAGAGCCAGAGTTTATATATTGAGCCCTTATTGTATAGGTTTGCAGTAGGACTATCACTGGTATAGCATATGGTAGTTTGAACTCAGTGCATGTATTGATGCTATTGAGGGACATAAATGGTCCAGAGAAACAGCATCAAGTACTAAGAAAAGGGGATCTAAACCATACCCTGAAAATACAGGAATAGCCAGGATAATCTTACCCATAAACAGTCCTTGGCTGGGTCCCGATAGTCACTGTGTGCGCCCCGACGCGCGTTTCGCAGATGTCCGCTTCCTCAAGGGGGTGTAGTGTGTCTATCCAGGAGGCATCCTCTATATACCCTATCTATGATGTGGCCCAGGTGTGATCTACATAGATACTGCTCTGTTCAAGGTTGCATGGCGCGCATCCGACGGCGCAACCGGAAGTGTGGCAGGCCCACTTCCGTCCTCCATTGCTGCGGCGCACATCCGGTCTCTGGACGCGTACCAAGAGATCTGGACATGCGCACCGCACTATCGGAGGTTGGGGCGTGGCCAAACCCAGTCCCGGCCGCGCACGTCAAGTGCAGGCACCCCATTGGACAGCAAAGCGAGGTGTATGTAAGTAAATATATTGGGGCATCTAATAACCCGTTTAGTGCTTCAGATTCTTTACTTTTAACAAGTTAGTATCGCTATAGTGTCCAGAAAAAACTCAAGTGATTGCATATGATCAGTTTTAAAAGAAATTCATTTTTATGCCTAAATAATAACAGATCTCGGAAAAGACGTTGCCCACATTACACAGTGTTTGACAAAAGAAAATAAAAAATACATTTAATAATTAAGATGGCAATGCCACAAAATAGCCAAATATGATTAGATAAATATTCAGTTGTATATGCTATAATGCAATGGTAATATAAGAAATATATATATATATAAAATTTGTGTGTTGATATAGTGTATCATTTACGGACATACCAATACGTCACAAACATTGATATAAAACCCTAAACATCGGAGATACATAGATCTCCAAATAAGAGCGTACACACATAACAAACATAATAAGGCAGTGCACAGAGATTATATAAGAGACTGTTACTGTTAGGTGACAGTCATATAAGGTTGTCTGTAAAAAAGCAGACAACATTAAAGTGCCTGTGCAAACATATATATGAGAGCAAAGTCGTGAACAAATTACATAAGTAGAGTCCCGGGTATGCATAATCCACATCACGATTCATAACATAAAGAGTCGTCCAATTATACGGGGTTTTATTCAGGGGTACACGGATGCTTCACTGGATAATAGCCGATATATCACATACCTACTAAAAGAATATATATGTTAAAAACTAAACACACAAACAATCCACAGTTTAAAATTCATTAAATAGTATTATGCTGGTAGTCTGGTGGTTCCGGCTTCCTCATAGGAAAGGTGCAAAACTTAATTGTTCGTTAAGTCCAGCCGGTGCCATAGATCCTAGTTGCACAATCCACCTACATTCCTTTTGTGCCAGGACCTTCTTCACATTGCCCCCCCTGATGCCACAACGTATACGTTCAATCCCCCGAATTTTGAGGGATCTTGGGTTGCACCCGTGATACATTTTAAAATGTCTGGGCAAGGTTTTGAGTTCTATAGGGTCATCGATAACCCCTGCCTCAATAATATCCCGCACATGTTCTTTGGTGCGTATACGCAGTTCCCTCGATGTCAGGCCTATATAAATCTTTGGGCACCCACATACAGCGTAGTAAACTACATGTGTGGTACTACACGATATGTAGTCTTTGATATCAAACGACTTAGTACCGTCCACTGATTCGTACTTGTTTGTTCTACTGATGTTGGGGCACGCAACACAGTTGCCACATGGGTAACACCCTTTTCTTTGCCCCTGAGATCCGAAAAAATTGTTTTTTTTTTGGGGGTATAGTGGCTTTTGACCAGGATATCACGGAGATTCCTACTCCGCCTGGCCGTCATTGTTGGTTTGTCGCTAAGACAAAGAGCCAAAGTGGGTTCGGACCTTAAAATTGGCCAGTGTCGCCCTAGGATAGTCCTCAATTCGTCCCATCTACTATTGTAGGTGGAGATTAACCTAACAGCTGTTTTTCTCACTGCAGGGATTTTACTCCTCAACAGGTTTGCACGAGGGGTCTTTTTTGCTCTCCGGTATCCTGCCTTGATGGACCTTTTGATGTACCCCCTATTTTCGAATCTATATCTGAGGTCCTCAGACTGATGTTCGAAAAGATGGTCAGTAGAGCAGATCCGCCTCATCCTGAGGAATTGACCAACTGGAATGGCTTTGATGGTGGAAGGAGTGTGAGAAGAGGATGCATGCAGCAATGAATTGACGGAGGTCGACTTGCGGTAGACGTCTGTCTGAAGAAAGCCACTTACATCTGTGAATATTAGTAAATCCAAGTACTCAATCTTGGAAGGGTGGAATGAGTATGTCAATTTGACATTCACCTGATTGATATTAAGTTGCTGCATAAAATTCCTCAACTCACACTCCGAACCCTGCCACACAAACAGTATGTCGTCAATGTAGCGGAGCAAGCACTGCACATAGTCCGCGGCGCGAGCGCCATCCCCGTGAAAAACCTGCCTCTCCCAAAACCGAGAAACAGGTTCGCATAGGATGGCGCACACGCCGCGCCCATGGCAGTGCCTTGAGTCTGTAGAAAGAAGTTATCCTTGAATACAAAGATGTTATGGCTCAAAACATACTGTAGTAGTTCCACAATGAGTTCACATAATTCGTCATCCCAGTTGCTGGTCCCCAGGAAGAAGCGGACCGCCTCCAGACCATCCCCATGTCTTATGCATGTGTATAGACTTTCAACATCCGCGGTTACAAGGTACATATCGGGTTCAATCTGAATCCCGTCAATTCTCCCCAGGACATCCTTTGTGTCCTTTACATGTGATGGCAGTTCTGTTACCAACGGCTTTAAGTAATGATCTATAAATTTACATGTGGCTTCGCATAAGCCTCCCATACCTGACACAATAGGACGTCCTGGGGGTTCCATCAGATTTTTGTGGATTTTTGGCAGAAAATAGATTGTAGGTATTTTGGGGTCCTCTGTCAATAGTCCCTCAAAAATCTTCTTAGTAATAATCCCTTTGTCCAAGGCCCTATTCAAGATCTCCTTCAGTTCCAAAGAGAATTTAGATATAGGATTAAACATAAGTTTAGCATAAGTCTGCTTGTCTCTTAATTGTCTAAATGCCTCTTTTTCGTATTTTTCTGTCGGCCATACCACAATGTTACCCCCCTTGTCAGCGGCTTTGATAACCACATCCTCATAGGATTGTAGTTCTCTTAATGCTTGTCTCTGAGGGACTGTGAGATTATCCCTATATCCAAACTTGGGTATTTGTTTAAGATCATCTACTACCAGTTTGGTGAATATTTCCACCTGAGGGCACAGTAACAAGGGGGGAAACCTCGTCGATTTGGGTAGGGCCGACATAGGGAACTTACTTATTACGGTGCTCTGTTCGCATAGTAGTTCTTCCAATGCTGACAGGGCCTCCCTTTCCATCTCACTGTCAATTTCAAGTGTGCCGCATCCCCTATTATGCAATTATTGGAGGACAAGTTTCCTAGAAAACAGGTGCAAATCCTTTAAAACTGTAAAAAAAACAAAAGGGGCAGTGGGTGAGAACGTCAACCCTTTACTTGAGTTTTTTCTGGACACTATAGCGATACTAACTTGTTAAAAGTAAAGAATCTGAAGCACTAAACGGGTTATTAGATGCCCCAATATATTTACTTACATACACCTCTCTGTGCTGTCCAATGGGGTGCGCGCTCTTGACGTGCGCGGCCGGGACTGGGTTTGGCTACGCCCGAACCTCCGATAGTGCGGTGCGCATGTCCGGATCTCTTGGTACGCATCCAGAGACCGGATGTGTGCCGCAGCACTGGAGGACGGAAGTGGGGCCTGCCACACTTCCTGTTGCGCCGTCGGATGCGCGCCATGCAACCTTGAACAGAGCAGAATCTATGTAGATCACACCTGGGCCACATCATAGATAGGGTATATAGAGGATGCCTCCTGGATAGACACACTACACCCCCTTGATAAAGCGGACATCTGCGAAACGCGCGTCAGGGCGCACACAGTGACTATCGGGACCCAGCCAAGGACTGTTTATGGGTAAGATTATCCTGGCTATTCCTGTATTTTCAGGGTATGGTTTAGATCCACTTTTCTTAGTACTTGATGCTCTTTCTATGGACCATTTATGTCCCTCAATAGCATCAATACATGCACTGAGTTCAAACTACCATATGCTATACCAGTGATAGTCCTACTGCAAACCTATACAATAAGGGCTCAATATATAAACTCTGGCTCTCCTGATTTGTCTCTATGTAATTTTTTATTGAGTTTCTCCTGTTATACATACCTTTTTAAACGTTTGTTATCGTGCATATTTAAATAAAGCTTTGTCTTGATATTCTCTGATAATATATTGGCTACAGACTCTGTTTCTTCTATATCTATATACGTATTATAGAGTTGCCCTACCAATACATATGGGAGGATGTTCCTTGGAACAATACCTAGCCCAATAAATCTGTTTGCTTTTGGAGACTATTAGTTATTATATATTTACAGCCTGTAGTCACCCCATTTGCATGTGTACCTTTCACGTGTTTATGGAGGAGTGAGAGATGCTGTTTGAGCATGAATCTCTATATGTACATATACCTATGGTTTGGGGGGAATATTTTTGTATGTTTGATTATTTTACATTTTGTGTGTATGATTGTGTAGTGTGTAGGAACCCTTAGGGACAGGTAAGGTACACACACACCCTTGTAGGTAATTGCCACCTCAACCTTAGAACTGGTATGTTTCATAAGGATGTTCCGCCCCACAATTAGATATCTAGGTACAAAGACATCACCTCCTCCTCAGGGATGTTAACCTGCCGTGATAGAGACATGGATATCGGCCCACAAAGATTGTTTTGCCTTCAATCAAGATACTGAAAAGATTTAGAAAGATAACGGATTGCGTACAAAAGTTGTCGAAAGGCAGGCTAAGCCATTCCAAGGCTGACCGTGTGAGGGCACAAGTAGCCTTAAATGGGTCGGCATGCTAATATGGGATCGGCCGCTAAAAAGACCAGCTGACGCCGCTAAGGAGGAAAATATTCATAAGATAGATCTAGATCGAAGAAAGAAGAAGATCAAGGACTTTGAGTTTGGTTATAGACTTTGAGTTTCTATGGCCTTTTTGAGGTTCCGTCTATGGACATTGAGGTTAGTTCGATGGGCTTTGCGTTTATATGGACTTTTGAGTTTGAGGACTGGCAGGAAGTTGTCCTTGAGGAGATAAGTGATGTTGTGTACTAAGTCTAAATGTATACTTCATTCCATCTGCTACCATTACCAGTAATGAGTGAGGTTGAGGGGGTAATACTGACAAACATTTCCACAAATTTCATTGTCGTGTTCCCGACAATAGGGGGATTGTAAACGGAAGTGTTTTCTATGTCATATATTAGTTAAGTGTGTATCTTTGCCCTCTGGGGGAGGGGGGAGAAAATATTCTGCACTCCCCCCCTCATCAGGTACATCCTGGGGGGTGGAAGCCATAAGCTGTGAACTTATCCAGGAAGCAGGAAGTTCTAACTGCTTCCATCCCCCTCACCAGGTAATGAGATTCCATGAGGTAGTCATAAGCCCATGCCCTACCCCCTTGCACGTGCATGAGCATGTGATGTCACACAGATGTGCACGGGAGGGTTTAAAAAGGACAAACGGTCCCACACTGCCCTCTCTCTTTTCCCAACGGAAGCCCCTTCCCTCCTGGTCTGCTCTTGCCTCATGGCCCTTCCTGAGAGACCACACCAGCTTTGCACCACATGAACTGCTAAGTATCTTCTCCCCCTATTACCCTTAGTGTACAGGGACAGTTATATTAGGAGGGAGTGGGACAGAGATAGTGAGCGTGTGAGAATTACAAGTAACTTATGTGAATTGTATTGTAATGTAACTGTATTCATATGTATGTTTAGATAAGTGGGTGGTGGTATAATTAGGATTGTGATACCGCGTTTATACTGTACTACGTATAGTGTGAGTATACTCAGTATATATTAACGTGTTATATGTATTGGGGTATACTGATACTAAACTGTGATCAGTTACTGTGTTCTGTGTATTTTATATGCAAGTGTGATTATTGTTAGTAATAAATATTACCTTTTATTTACTACACAATTGTATTTACTGAGTCGTATACACTTACGTAGCAGCAAAGCAAGTAGATTAATGTTAGTATAAGGAAAAGGTAGGGAAACTAGGCATAACCCTAGTGACCCTGATTATAAAGGGGGTCACAATGGTGGGTGACACAAGCAAGCAAAATCCACCATTATACCAGCCCTTTAACAGGAATGTAGTTACAAAGTAGTGTCATTGGTCAAGGTGCCGCCAATGGGTTTACAAATAGGGTACATATGAAGTAATCAGTGGAAGTCGGGGTCATCAGCTCCTGGTCAGTTGTACTTATAATAAATTATAGGGCAACAGGTGCACAAAAATATATTCCATATTCAAACAGCTTAATAATAAACAGTAATTGTCTCAGTTTTTTCCCTTGTTAATTACTTGATTGCATAATTCTAATAATGATATAAACTATAGAATACCTACTATAAAGAACATAGTCCTGTTAGAGGGCAAAAATAAAGTTTTGATATAAACCCTATCTATGGAGAGAGAGTGCCTGGGTATTTACCAATAGATACAAATACAGTAAACTATAAAAATTTGCATTATAGGAAAAGTACATTTAAATAAGGCATAAATCTAACTTTTGTAGACCACAAAAACATGACCTGTCCGGAAGTTGTTCTAAAAGATTCAGCATAAATTCACACAATAATGCATTTTATTCTAATAATGACTTTTAATTTACTACATACAAATTGCAATATAATCCTCAGTTCTGTATACAGATTGTAATAACTCACATTAATCAGAATCTTATTCATCTAAATTAAACACAAACTAGGACTAGTTCTATAGGTTAGCAATATGTTTTTGGAGAGTTACAGGAAATTAGATTACCCAATGGCAAACCCATACAAGCAAGGGGAGAACACAGGAAACTCCATGCAAGTGTTTCCCTGGCCAAATATGAACCAGGACCCCAGTTCAGCAAGACAACAGCACTACATACAGAGTCATCATGCTGCCATAGTCATCAAATGTAAAAACAATTATCTATGTAATATTGTATATCTTCTATAACTTGTTTTCATATATTTTAAAGTTTAAGATAGTAGAGACAGCCCAAAGAGTATTCAGCGACAGCTGTCTAAAGTGTATGGCCTGCTTTAGAGACATGTTTTTTCTGGTTTTTTTTATATGAAAAATATGCAAATGTTACCCGTATATAAATATCTAATACCTGCATGCTATTTAGGTATGAAGAAAAAATGTTGATGGGAGACATTTATGGCATATCCATAGGGAATTGCAACAATTTATTTTAAGCGGGAATGGGGACCTTTGTGACCCAAACCTCTTAGGAGAATAGGGGTCTTGTGACCCTCATTTAGCAGTAAAAGCTTTGTTGCAAAAAGGAGAAGAAGCTTTTGAAAACTGCCCTAAACCTACATTTTGGATGTCTTCAAAACTATTGTTGGTGCCATTGATCACATATTGCCTCTCGGGTAGTTAGGGTGAGAGATGTGGCAAGTCACAGAGTTTATTCATACTGTACATTTCCAGGAGGAATAACAAATGAACAGCACAGCACGGAGTTCTAAGAAAATGCTCCAGCATTGTTGTATTGGAAATACAAGTATTTTGTAAATCAGACATGTCAAAAAAGCCGACAGGTCCTCTTTAACTGACGATAAAGAATAATGTCTGTATTTCTACTTATTAACCAGTTGTAAAATAAATGTTTTTTTTTTGCTAAAACGATGCATTTTACTTAAATTTCATTAAAAAAGTGTTATTAACATAACCCCTTTGTCATGCCCATGGCTGCGGGCCATCAGGCTCACTCACCTCCTGACGACCGCAGCCATGGAACTGTGAGCGCTGGTCCCCATCTCCTCCTCAGGAGATACCAGCGCTCAATTCCGCTTCTCCCGGCTGGGTCCCGTAGTAATTAGGTCAAAATTAGCCCATGAGCCCCTGGACTATAAGAGGGGCCCAGCCCCTTTCTGCCTTGCCTGAGCCTTGTTGTTGTTACACTAGTCTGTCTATGCAAATGGTCTCCTAAGTGTTTTCCCGTTCCCAGTGTCTCTCGCTCCTGCTACCTGTAACATGTATCCCGTGCTATCCTGGTCAAGTGCTGTGTTGAGCTGAAGTCATGCTGTGCTGTATACCACGCCTATCCTGCTGCACCACGCCTGGCGGCTGCCTGCTGCCTGCCTGCCGCCTAGTCCCAGGCGAGCCTGTCTTGCTACTGTCTGAGCTACCACAGTTACACTATACGGACTATAGACTGTGACCTGTGTCCTGTTGGCTAGCTGCCATACCGTCAAGGTGGCATGGTCCAGTGGGTCCACGTACCCAACGTAACACCCTTGGTGCAAAATGCTGTACATTTACAATGCTAGCACTATGTAGTTAGTGCAAAGCGCCGCAAGTGTACAGCATGGGGATGGAGTGGGCACACCATTCACAGTGGGTGTCACCTTTGTTTTAACCCCTGAGATGCTGCAATGAGTAGAAGTATTGCAGTGTATTTTGTGAGCTCATGTCCAAGTCCCCTAGTGGGACAACAATTTTTTATTTTAAAACAATTGAAGAGGATCTGTCACTAATTTAGTGATGCCCAATCTCCTAGCTAATCTAATAGGCGCTGTCACACTGATAATGATAGTGAAAATTGTGCCCCAAACATTTCTTGTTTTAAAAGTTATGAGCTTTTTTCTAAATATGCAAATTAGGCTATACTAGACAAGTGGGTGTAACCACCAGCGATTCTCCTGAGGTGGAGCTACCTCACAGCCTCTGATGCTGTCCTATCAGAGCATGAGGCTGCTTCACACAGTATGGGAGACTGAGGCTGGAGGGAAGGAGGATCACTTTAAATAGCCATATCTCTGGCTGTCGACCACCTAGAACAGTGGTTCTGGTGGTATATGAAAGATGAGATTCTAATCTAGCTGTAAAATAACTGGAGGTATCACCAGTTGAAAATACAGTCAGGAATGGAAGCTGTATACTATATGATCACGCTGTGTTGCTTAGCTGGGATTGGACAGCGTCATACAGAAAACATTACATCGGCCAAAGTGAAAAGAAAGAGTCACCTCCCATCTGGCAAGTATAGCTAAATTAGGATATTTAGAAAAATGCTCATAGCTTTGCAAATAATAAACATTTTTTAAAAATAAATTACACTGTAGTTATCAGCATCATAGCGCCTATTAGATAAGTTAGGAGATATCGCATTAATAAACTAGTGACAGATCCTCTTTAAATAAAGTGTTCAGAAAAAATATATATTTTTCCATTACAAAAAGCTTTATTATGAAAAAAATATTTAAAAAAAATGTACACAAAATTGTTGTGCAAATGCAACGCGCCACAACATATTATTTATCTTGCATGGAGATTATTTTTTTCGGCATGGAGAAAGCCGTAAAAAAAATAAAAAATGGTAGCATTTCCTTCTCAAAAAAATAAGTAAAAGTTAATCAATAAGTCCTATTATGTACCTCAAAATGGTGCCAATGAAAACCACTGGACAAGTCATCCCGTAAAAAACAAGCCCTAATACAGCTCCATTGACGGCAAAAAAAAAAGTTTTGACTTTCACAATGTTGAGACACAAACACAAATGATTCTTAAGAACAAGTTTTTCAATTGTGCAAAAGTAGTAAAACCTAAATACTATATTAATTTGGTATTGCGATAAGCGTAACGACCCATAGAGTAAATTTTTTTTTTATATTTATACCGCACAGTAAACACCGTAAAAACAGTACCCTGAAAGAAATGGCGGAATAGATGTTTTTTTTTTACATCTTCCCCCAAAAAATATTTAAATACAATATATGTACCCCGGAATGGTGGCATTAAAAATACCACTCGTTCTGCAAAAAAACAAGTCCTTATGCGGCTATGTTGATGGAAAAATGTAAAAGCTATTGCTCTCTCGGAAAGCAGTGATGACATTTTTAAAAAAAAGTGCTGCGCTCTTGAGGCCCAAAATAGCCGCGTCATTAAGGGGTTAAAGTACCCAAATACGTTCCCAGTGCTAATTTCCTGACAGCATGTTTTATCCTTGCTATCAGTGAGATATTATTGATCCGCAGCACTTTGTTGAGCTTGCCTGCAACTCAAGTGTTGCTGAATATTCAAGTAATTGATTTGTTTAATAGATCAATGTTCATCAATAAATTGACTTGACTTTACTGATTCCTGATCGTAAAGGTTTTCCTATGTTTATTGCTATATCAAGTCTTAAAGGTATAGTTCGTAGAGCACTTTTGAAACAGATCTTACATTTCTTTCTTCTTAGTACATTAGTTTTGGTTGGAGGCTCTCTAGATAGTTCCTTTGATGTCTCTTCTGAAATCTTATCTAAAGTTGGTGTGGATACTGCTGTGTGCGAGTATGTGAATAACCTATATGAAATTGCATTTTGGGACATTTATATGATAGTATGAAAAGTCATCATTAGTAAGAGGTGGCAATCTAATTTTAACTGCGTTTTAGAATGCACGCACTAAATGTAAAATATAAACTACAGTAAGCGTCCTCTAGAAATTAAAAAGAAAAGAGTAGAGTTGGGAATAATTTCTGTACTTGTAATTGTGTTTTGCTACAGCATACAATATATTTACAAGAAACTGCTACCAGCAGAATAATTCCTTTTGATCCAACTGCCAATAGCTAAATAAATGGACAGATAAATAAATACATTTTATTGTGCTTCTATAAAGCAAATAGACTGACTACACTAAAATAGTGTGTAGGAAAGGCAGATCCAGCACTCAAATGATAAAAAATTCAATTTTATTAGGTCATGTTAAAAGGGATAAAACAACAATCCCGGGACCACGCTTACGCGTTTCAGACCGCTAGGGTCCTTAATCATAGCTTGCTCTAAGCAGATAAAATTCACAAATATATAGTCAAGAAAATCTATCATGTGATTAGTTTGGGCTGGGTTTGAACATTTTAACCCTGTCTAGTCAGTACCAAAACTTGTGTCGTAGTTTTCTCTTGGTGTTTGAAATCACAGAATTATACTATAGGAGTGGTGTAAATTCTCACAGATAGCGCATGAATAAATGACTGTCACAAAAGAAGGAAAAAAATAGAGCTGTTCATTCAGCACCACGGAGTTCACACAAATAGGACATATACACACATATACGACACCTTGGTTAATTCCACTGTTTGCGGTAGTTATTTAAAAAATTTTTTACTAACATTTCTTCTATTTGTACTATACTCATTTATTCAGCAGATATCATGCATCTTTTACTGTAAACAATGATCGAGACAAAACGGAGGTGCGTTAATTTTGCTTCATTTCTTCTGCAAAACTAGGAGGTTTATTCATTTCAGAACAACATTTTTTATAAAGTTAACTCCATACCAATAATGATTGTTAATTATTCTTGATGTTTGATGTTTTTTCATTCTTAACAGCAAAATAGTATGGTAACAGTTTGTTATCCACGAACATATATCTACATTTTTGTAACCGCTTATAAGTAAAACATCCTACAATCATGTTTGACGTCAATACACACCTGATATCTAATTAATTAGTCCACCTATATACCAGGCTTTTGTCAAGGAAATGTAATTAAGAGATGCATATACACTCGCTTGATGTATGTATATTTTTTTCCTTCTTTTGTGACAGTCATTTATTCATGCGCTATCTGTGAGAATTTACACCACTCCTATAGTATAATTCTGTGATTTCAAACACCAAGAGAAAACTACGACACAAGTTTTGGTACTGACTAGACAGGGTTAAAATGTTCAAACCCAGCCCAAACTAATCACATGATAGATTTTCTTGACTATATATTTGTGAATTTTATCTGCTTAGAGCAAGCTATGATTAAGGACCCTAGCGGTCTGAAACGCGTAAGCGTGGTCCCGGGATTGTTGTTTTATCCCTTTTAACATGACCTAATAAAATTGAATTTTTTATCATTTGAGTGCTGGATCTGCCTTTCCTACACACTATTTTTGTTACTACAACCTGCTGTCGACACAGGATTAAGCTCAGGAGGATCTACGAGCACCCACAGCTTCTTGGATTTTTATGCCTATTCAGGTATCATCAAGCTTTACACAAAACGCATTGGAAAAACGCAACTTGTTTATGAGGTGAGCAAAACTTGAGGTATAATCTTTTTCACTTTAGACTGACTACACTGCTTGATTAAAATAAGTAATATCACCTCCGTTTAAGTTTGAACAGACTGTGCACATTAGACCACGTGTATATGTATTGTGTTCAGTGTTGCTCGTGGCTGCAGACCAACGAGTCAAACATCTAGCATATTGTGCACAGTCTGTTCAAACTTAAACGGAGGTGATATTACTTATTTTAATCAATCAGTGTAGTCAGTCTATTTGCTTTATAGAAGCACAATAAAATTTATTTATTTATCTGTCCATTTATTTAGCTATTGGCAGTTGGATCAAAAGGATTATTCTGCTGGTAGCAGTTTCTTGTAAATATATTGTCCTTGACTCCTACCAGCTGCTGGGGTCTCTTTCTTTCATATGCTACAGCATACAACACACAGACTAAATCCTCATGCACACGATAGAATGCGCAGCCTGGGTCCCGTCAGTGATCCGTGAAAACATAGGACAAATCATATCTTTCCACGGATTGCAGAATCAGGGCCAATTTTCACAGACCCGATTTACCTGCTAAAGTGAATGGGTCAGTGAAAACTATCACTAGAATGCTTAGAGAGACCCTAGTAGTTGGCAGGTATATGAATAAATCAAAAAAACTGATGTGCCTAAGGCACACTGAGACCCAATTTCCCAACTACTAACTGAACAACAATAAAATATAACTTTTAATATTATGCTATTAAGATGTCCATGAAGAGACAAACGACAGACGCAATGGATTAAAATTTATAGCCAAAGTCAGCTGGCACACGCTCTATATAGATTATGCCTTCACTGTGGCAGAATAGAGTGTAATGAATACATAAGTATAAATGCTTAGAACAGCAGCTGCAGACTGCTGAACATACGTAGATATTCCAATAGATCGTGATATAGAGGCTAGTCTGACATGGCTGTTTAAAGTATGGCTGTTAAGATACTTTTAACAGCCATATCAGACTAGCCTCTATATCACGTCCGCTGTCTGGGCCATATCCATTCGCCACAGCCTGCTCCTCTACAGCCTTTGACAGCGTTGCCTTCTTGTTTCTCCATGTTCTCCGATTTCTTCAACAAAAAGGAGTCTGAGACCTTGCTGCCACACCGGGCATATGATTGTCCGATCGACCTGGTTCCTGAATCGTCTCCTCATCGTGGTAGAGTGTACCCTCTCTCCTTGCCAGAGACCCATTCCATGTTGGCCTACATTAAGGAACACCTGGAGAGGGGTTTTATTCGTAAATCCTCATCCCCGGCCGGAGCGTTGTTCTTCTTTGTTAAGAAAAAAGATGGATCGCTACGACCTTGCATTGACTACCGAGGCCTAAACCAGATCACAGTGAAGTACAGGTACCCTCTGCCTTGGATTTCTGAACTGTTTGATCGCATACGGGGGGGCGAAACATTTTTCTAAACTGGACCTGCATGGGGCCTACAATCTGATCCGGATTTGTCGGGGTGACGAATGGAAGACTGCCTTTAATACTCTTGATGGGCACTACGAATATTTAGTTATGCCCTTCGGCCTGTGTAACGCCCCCGCAGTATTTCAAGAATTTGTCAATGACATTTTTCGTGATCTCCTTTATGTTTGTGTTGTGGTGTATCTCGATGACATTTTGATTTTTCCCCCAGAACCAGTAACTCATCAAAGTCATGTCCGCCAGGTGTTGCTCCGTCTAAGAGAGAATTGCCTTTATGCCAAGCTGGAGAAGAGTGTATTTGAGAAGAACTCTCTATCCTTCCTGGGCTATATCATCTCCGATCAGGACCTCAAGATGGACCCCCAGAAGGTAAAGGCTATCCTGGAGTGGCCACGCCCCCAAGTCTTAAGGGCCATACAATGCTTCCTAGGAGTCACCAACTTCTACCGGCTGTTCATCCCCAACTTCTCATCTTTGACTGCTCCTATCTCCACCCTCACTAAGAAGGGTATGAATGCCAAAATGTGGACTCCGAAGGGTGAAGCCGAATTTCAATTCCTTAAAAAAAAGCCTTCACGTCTGCCTCCTTTCTGTACCATCCTGATGTATCCCTACAGTTTTCATTAGAGGTGAATGCTTCCTCGGTTGGTGCTGGTGCACTGTTGTTCCAGAGAGGATCAAAAGGCAAAGCTGTGGTATGTGGCTACTATTCTAAGCTGTTTTTTTCCGCAGAGCGCAACTACTCGATTGGGTATCGGGAGTTACTGGCCATCAAGCTGGCTCTGCAGGAGTGGAGACATCTACTGGAGGGCGTGGTTCATCCTTTCCGGATCTTAACGGATCACAAGAATTTGACCTACCTACAGACGGCCCAGCGGTTGAATCCTCGTCAAGCCAGGTGGTCGTTGTTCTATGCTCGGTTCCGGTTCGAACTCTACTACCGACCTGCCGACAAAAATGTCAGGGCTGACGCCTTGTCTAGATCTTTTGAAACTGAGGACGCCATGGAATCTCCACAGAATATTATTGACCCATCCTGCATCTCATCTGTGAATCCCCTGCAAGTTAGAGACATTCCTCCGGGAAGGACTTTTGTGCGTCTGGCTGACCGAGAAAGAATTCTTCGCTGGGGTCACATTTCTAAGCTGGCAGGTCACATAGGTGCTCGTAAGAACCAAGATCTAATCACCCGTCAGTTCTGGTGGCCCACGCTACCTAAAGACGTTATGGACTTTGTCTCCTCATGCACGGTATGTGCAGCAAATAAAGTTGCTCACTCCAGACCTGCTGGCCTGCTCCAACCACTGCCTGTGCCAGTTGCCCCCTGGCAACATGTCGCTATGGACTTTGTCACGGATCTTCCTTCTTCTGCGAGTTTCAGTGTGATCTGGGTGGTGGTGGATCGATTTCCCAAGATGGCTCATTTCATTCCCTTGACCGGCCTGCCGTCTGCTACGCGATTGGCTAACTTCTTCATACAACACATCTTCCGTCTGCACGGCTTGCCCCTGCATATTGTCTCGAACTGAGGGGTCCAGTTCACCTAATAGTTTTGGAGAGCACTCTGCGGCCTTCTCGGTGTAAAATTGGACTTCTCTTCGGCCTATCATCCCCAGTCCAATGGGCAAGTCGAGAGAGTTAACCAGATTATGGAGAACTATCTACGTCACTTTGTTTCCAGGCGCCATGATGATTGGGTGCAGTTGCTCCCGTGGGCAGAGTTCTCTTATAACAACCACACCAGTGAGTCGACCACTTCCAGTCCATTCTTCATCGTCTACGGTCAGCATCCTCGTATACCTCTTCCTGTTTCTAGTATGTCCCAGGTTCCTGCAGCCGACTCGACCTTCAGGGACTTCCTACAGATTTGGCAACAGACCCGATCTTCAATCCTGCTGGTGGTGGACCGAATGAAGAGAAAGGCAGATACAAGAAGACGGGCACCTCCGCAGTTCCTTCAAGGGACTAAAGTCTGGTTGTCTTCTAGGAATATCCGGCTGAAGGTGCCGTCGTGCAAATTTGTTCCTAGGTTCCTCGGACTCTTCGAAATCCTGCTACAGATCAACCCGGTATCCTACAAGATGCGGCTCCCCCCTACCCTCAGGATTCCTAACTCCTTCCACGTCTCTCTGCTGAAACCCGTGGTCCTGAACCGCTACTCCAGGACTCCTAGTTCCGCAGTGGTCCCTGGCGGCTCATCGGGGACTTTCGAAGTAAAGGAGATTCTGGCTACCAAGCAGGTGGGAGGAAGGACATTTTATTGGAGGGGGTTCGGCCCAGAAGAGAGGTCTTGGGAGCCACAGGAGAACATCAATGCTCCTGCCCTCGCGAGGAAGTTTCTCTCCCGCTCTGGTCCCAAGAAGAGGGGGTGTAAGAGGGGGGATACTGTAACGTCTATGGTCACGACTAGTCGTTATGACTCTAACCTCGATGGCCGTGGACATGGACATCTCACCTGTGTGCAGCGTCGTCCTCCTGTGAGGCGCCGGCACTCACTTTTGGACATCGAGTCTATCTCCGGAAGGCACGCGCGCCCGCACGTGCACGCTCTTAAAGGGCCAATGCGCGCATTTTGCATGAAGTGTGCAATCAACCCCAGGATTCTCTGGGCTATAAAAAGGGCTCTGCCCTCTTGCTCTTTGCCAGAGCGTTGTTCGTTACCCATAGTTTGTCGTGCTAATGGTCTCCCAGTGTCTGCCAGTTTCCCAGTGTACCTTGTTCCTGTATACTGTGCTGTGCACCTAGTTCACTAAAACCAATCAGCACTTTTCCTAAACAACAGGTTCTGATTGGTCTGTTGCCGCACAGTACACTGAACTGATGATCGGCTTGTGCAGAGGGAAGGGGAGGAGCCGAGCACAACACTGACTAATACTGTGCAGGCTGTGAGCTGCAACTTCATCAACCAGTGAATAGAATTATACTGTATTACAGAACTGACAGAGGAATTCATTAGGGCATGGGGTGTAAGTAATACCCTGTATATTATACAATAGGTGTGTATATGTGTGGATCTGTTAAAAAGGAAGGGGGCCCATTGATAATTTAGCTATGGCCCCATGATCAATAATTACACCTCTGATCTTCAGAGTTCAATGTTTAAACCCCTTTTTCTGTTTCCATAGTCATGTTTGGGAACGATATTAGCAGGATTCGTTGCCAAAGCTGTGGCTGGGGATTCAGCTCCAGGAGAAGTCACTGACGTCATTGTCAATATTTGGATAGTGACGTCAAAAACTTTTCCTGAAGCGGAATCCCCGGCAACAGCCGTCCCTGACACAGCTGTGGCTGGGGATTCTGCACCAGGAGAAGTCCCTGACATCACTGTCCATAAATGGACTGTGACGTCAGGGACTACTTCTGTAGCGGTCTCCTACAGTGGCACTATCTACAGGATTGGGGAGGGAGCAATCTATAAGTGGGTGCCATCTATGGGGTGGATGCCATCTACGGGGCTGCTATGTACAAGGGGGCTATGCGGCACTACCTACAGGGGGGCTGTGTGGCACTGCCTACAGGAGGGCTGCGCAGCACGTGTATGGCATTATCTACAGAGGGTAGTGTGTTGAAATATCTACAGGGGAGCTGTGGCGTTATCTACAGGGGATCTGTGGCATTATCTACAGAGGGCAGTGTGTATCATTATCTCGAGGGGGTTGTGTGGCATAATATATAGAGGGCAATGTGTGCCATTTTCTACAGGGGGGCTGTGGCAGTATCTACAGGGGGCTGTGTGGCATTATCTACAGGGGAGCTGTGGCATTATCTACAGGGGATCTGTGTGCAATATCTACAGAGGGCAGTGTGTCATTATCTAGAGGGGGCTGTGTGGCATTATTTCAGAGGGCAGTGTGTGGCATTATCTGAAGGGGGCTATGGCAATATCTACAGGGGGCTGTGTGGCATTATCTACAGGGGAGCTGTGGCATTATCTACAGGGGATCTGTGGCAAGATCTACAGAGGGCAGTGTGTCATTATCTAGAGGGAGCTGTGTGGCATTATCTCAGAGGGAAGTGTGTGACATTATCTGCAGAGGGAAGTGTGTGGCAGTATCTAAAGGGGCTGTGTGGCATTAAATACAGAGGGAAGTGTGTGGCAAAAAATTGACAAATGAAATTCATCCATTTTAAAAACAGACAGGGAAAAAAACGGATGCAAAACGGGGGAAAATCGACCATTAAAAACGAAAACACGGCCCGGAACGGGAACAGAACGGATGCAAATTGGATTCAAAACGGCAGAGAAAAACGGACCAAAACAGCCAACACTCAGAACATGTTGTGTGAATAGAAAGGTAGTTGATGACGAGCCGTGCCTCTGCTCAGCCGGAAGTGCTGGCTGATCAAAGACACAGAGCGTCGCCTCTCCTAGTACACGCCACCTGCTCCTTCTACTCTCTGATGTAGAAGGAGGAGGGGACGCCGTTGTTATTCCTCAATCTCCACGTGCCCCGATTGTTACATAAATACAGGGCTGATGGTTTTACATGACCCTCAACATCCCTGTCTATTACCCTCAACATCCCTGCCTATTATCCTCAACATCCCTGTCTATTACCCTCAACATCCTAGTCTATTACCCCCAACATCCTTGTCTATTACCCCCATAATGCCTGTATAGAACTACCATCATCCCGATATAGGATGATGGGGGTAATACACAGTGATGTTGGGGGGGTTATAAACAGGGATGTTGGGGGTTATAAACAGGGATGTTTGGGGTTATACACAGGGATGTTGGGGGTAATTGAAATTAGAGATGAGCGAACTTTTCAAAAGTTCGGTTCGGCTAGTTCGCCGAATTTCACAAAAAAGTTCGATTCGGACCGAACTAGTTCGGACCGAACCTGTCACTTACGTGCGCCGAGCATGCTACTGTCTCGGGTGCTGATAGAGTTAATGGGCTGCACTAACTCTTTCAGCAACCTTCACAGTACATGCTCGGCGCGCGGAAAATACAATTTAAATGTAATAAAAAAATAAAAATTATACGTTCGTACTTACTTTCCTCCTGTCCGGCCTCCAGCGATGACGTTTCATCCCTTTCGCCGCTGCAGCCAATCACAGGCTGTAGTGTCGGTCACGCACGTCAGGATGACGCTTCATCCCACGTGACCGCCTCTGCAGCCAATCACAGGCTGCAGCGGCGACATGGATGAAACGTCATCGCTGGAGGCCGGACAGGAGGAAAGAAAGTATGAACGTATTATTATTTTTTTTTGGCATGTATGTATGTATGTATGTTGTCATGTATGTATGTATATATGTGCATGTGTGTATGTATATTTGCATGTATATATTTGCATGTATGTTTGCATGAATGTATGTTTGCATGAATGTATGTTTGCATGTATGTTGTCATGTATGTATGTTGTCATGTATGTATGTTGTCATGTATGTATGCATGTATGTTGTCATGTATGTATGTTGTCATGTATGTATGTTGTCATGTATGTATGTATGTATGTATGTATGTATGTATGCATGTATGTTGTCATGTATGTTGTCATGTATGTATGTATGCATGTATGTTGTCATGTATGTATGTATATATGAGCATGTATGTTTGTATGTATATTTGCATGTATATATTTGCATGTATGTATGTTTGCATGTGTGTATGTTTGCATGTATGTATATATGTGCATGTATATTTGCATGTATATATTTGCATGTATGTTTGCATGAATGTATGTATGTATGTTTGCATTTTATGTATGTTTGCATGTATGTATGTATGTATGTTTGCATGTATGTATGTATGTCGTCATGTATGTTGTCATGTATGTATATATGTGCATGTTTGTATGTATATTTGCATGTATATATTTGCATGTATGTTTGCATTTATGTATGTTTGCATGAATGTATATGTGCATGTATGTATGTTGTCATGTATGTATGTTGTCATGTATGTATACATGTTTGTATGTATGCATGTTTGCATGTATGTATGTATGTTGTCATGTATGTTTGCATGTTTTTATTTTTGCATGTATGTTTATATATATATATATATATATATGTGCATGCATGTAATTATGTTTGCATGTATATTTGTGCATGCTTGTATATATGTATGTATCTTTGCATGTTTGTATGTATGGTTTCATGTGTGTGTGTGTATGCATGTATGTATGTATGATAGTTTGCATGTATGTATGTGTGTATGTATGTATGTATGTATGTTTGTTTGTATATATGTCTGTATGGCCATGTATGATACTGTCTGCTGGCGCCCTGTATCTAAGTCAACTTCGTGGCAGGCTTCTATACATGGTATAACAGTCAGTATCACACATTAAACTGAATCTAAGCCTACGACATGTTTTATTTCATTTATTTTATTTTTTTACAGGTTTGGTGTTTGGACTACGTCGGTTTTGAGGACTACTTCGATGACAGTTTTTTTTTTCTACAATAAAATGGTTAATGAGGGTTGTGTTGGGGGTGCTTTATTTCAATAAAATATTTTATCTATATCTTTGTCTTTTTCTTTTCAAATTTTATTACTACCACTTTAGTAATGGCCGCTGTCTGAGTGACAACATCCATTACTAAGGGGAGGCTTAGTGTTAGCCGGTGCAGAGGCTAACACTAACCACCATTATTACCCCGGTACCCACCACCACCAGGGGTGCCGGGAAGAGCCAGGTACGATCCAGTACCCGACCATCTGTTGTGATGGTCGGGCTCTGGGGCGGCCGCAGGCTGGTATTATGAGGCTGGGAGGGGCCAAAAACAGTGGACCTTCCCACCCTTGTAATGCTAGGCTGCTGCTGCTGTGTTGTATCTGGCTGGTTATAAAAGTGGGGGGGACCCCACGTCATTTTTTTATTATTTTTTTTTTTTTTTTTTTTTAAAAAGACATGGGGTTCCACCCAATTTATCATAACCAGCCACATACAACACAGTGTTATTAGCCTGGGAATGGACAAAACCAGTGGCCCTTCCCACCCATGTAATGCCAGACTGCTGCGGCCTTGTATATGGCTGGTTATTAAAAATGTGGGGGACCCAACGTCTATTGTTAAATTTGTTAAATTCCAAAAAAAAACGACGTGGGGTCCCCCCCATTTTTATAACCAGCCCGATACAACACAGCAGCAGCAGCCTAGCATTACAAGGGTGGGAAGGTCCACTGTTTTTGGCCCTTCCCAGCCTCATAATACCAGCCTACGGCCGCCCCAGTACCCGACCATCACAACAGATGGTCGGGTACTGGATCGTACCAAGCTCTTCCCGGCACCCCTGGTGGTGGTGGGTACCGGGGTAATAATGGGTGGTTAGTGCTAGCCTCTGCACCGGCTAACACTAAGTACCGCCTTAATAATGGACGCTGTCAATCAGCCAACTGCCATTATCTAAGCACTAATAAAGTTTAAAAAAAAAACACAAAGACAATTCTTTTTTATTGAAATAAGAAATCCCCAACAAAACCCTCGGTAACCATTTTATTAAAATTTGAAAAAAACTTAGATCTACGCAGTAGTCCAACGAATCGAAGATGTAGTCCAATCGGTACATCAAAATCTGCAACAACATAAAAAAACAGTTATCAATGTGAACAATAACAATACTTCTACTCACCTACACACATATATATACACACACACACACACACACACACACACACACACACACACACAAACAACCATACACAAACACACACATATACACAAACACACACATATAAACAAACACACCCATATATACACAAACACACACACATAAACACACACCCATATACACAAACACACACATATATAAACACACACACAAACATCTACACACAAACATATATACAAATACACCCATATATATACACAAACACACCCATATATACACAAACACACACATAAACACACCCATATACACAAACACACACATATACAAAAACACACACAAACATTACACACAAACATATACACATACACCCATATATACACACACATATATATACACAAACACACCCATATATACACAAACACACATAAACACAAACACACATATAAAAGCAAAAACAGACAAAGACACATACCCAAACACACACACTGTTTCTTTTAAATGCTGCTGGGGAACCCGCTCGATCCACTATATAAGGCTGCGCTATAGTGCAGCATTTAAAAGAAACAGGATCCTGACCTGTCCATAGAGTTTAAGGCAGCACAGAGTATTTCAGGAGATGAGCGTGCAGATTCAGTGCTGCTGTGAACTCTGCTCTTACCATTACGTAGCTCTCAGTCTGTTACCACTCCTGTCCTCAAGAACACCTTCACATGATTGGCAAGTCACCACGTAATGGTAAGAGCAGAGTTCACAGCAGCACAGAGTATTTCAGGAGATGAGCGTGCGGATCTTGTGCGGGGTGGTGACTTGCCAATCATGTGAAGGTGTTATTGAGGACAGGAGTGGAGGAGAGGTAACAGACTGAGAGCTACGTAATGGTAAGAGCAGAGTTCACAGCAGCACTGAATCTGCACGCTCATCTCCTGAAATACTCTGTGCTGCCTTAAACTCTGTGGACAGGTCAGGATCCTGTTTCTTTTAAATGCTGCACTGTAGCGCAGCCTTATATAGTGGATCGAGCGGGTTCCCTAGCAGCATTTAAAAGAAACAGGATCCTGACCTGTCCACAGAGTTTAAGGCAGCACAGAGTATTTCAGGAGAGGAGCACGGCCGGCCACAGGCAGCCGGTCGTTTTTCCAAGCCGTGCTCCCATTATGCACACGACCGTAAAAACACCCGTTATTGCGGGTCGTAATTACGACCCGCAATAACGGGCTCATAGACTTCTGTTACCCACGGGTACCTTCCCGTTTTCTCACGGGAAGGTGCACGTGCCGTTAAAAAAATAGAACATGTTCTATTTTTCTATTTTACGGGCCGTGCTGCTATAAAATTTAGGGTATGTTCACACGACAGCGTCCGTAACGGCTGAAATTACGGGGATGTTTCCGCCTGAAAACATCCCCGTAATTTCAGCCGTAACGGCACGTGCAGGCGCTTGAACGCGGCGTCCATTACGGACATAATTGGCGCTGCTATTCATTGGAGTCAATGAATAACGGCTCCAATTACGGCCAAAGAAGTGACAGGTCACTTCTTTGACGCGGGCGTCTATTTACGCGCCGTCATTTGACAGCGGCGCGTAAATATACGCCTCGTGTGAACAGACAAACGTCTGCCCATTGCTTTCAATGGGCAGATGTTTGTCAGCGCTATTTTCGGGCGTAATTCGGGGCAAAAAATCCCGAATTACATCCGTAATTAGTGCGTGTGAACACAGGGTATGTTCACACTCACTAATTACGGACGTAATTCGTGTGTTTTTGCCCCGAATTACGGCCAAAAATAGCGCCTCGATAGCGCTGACAAACATCTGCCCATTGAAAGCAATGGGCAGACGTTTGTCTGTTCACACGAGGCGTAATTTACGCGCCGCTGTCAAATGATGGCGCGTAAATAGACGCCCGCGTCAAAGAAGTGACCTGTCACTTCTTTGGCCGTAATTGGAGCCGTTATTCATTGACTCCAATGAATAGCAGCGCCAATTACGTCCGTAATGGACGCGGCGTTCAAGCGCCTGCATATGCCGTAACGGCTGAAATTACGGGGATGTTTTCAGGCGGAAACATCCCCGTAATTTCAGCCGTAACGGACGCTGTCGTGTGAACATACCCTTATAATGACAGCACGGCTCGTAAAAGCGGCCGGCTGCCCGTGGCCGGCCGTGCTCGTAATTACGAGTCGTAATTACGAGCACGACCCGTAAAATAAAAAAATAGAACATGTTCTATCTTTTTAACGGCACGGGGACCTTCCCGTGAGAAAACGGGAAGGTACCCGTGGCTAACAGAAGTCTATGGGCCCGCTATTTCGGGTCGTAATTACGACCCTTAATAACGGGTGTTTTTACGGTCGTGTGCATGAGGCCCCGTAATGACGGGTGGCTACATGTGTGCACCCGTCATTACGGCACCGTTGCTAGGCGACGTCAGTAAATAGTCACTCTTCAGGGTGCTGAAAGAGTTAACTGATCGGCAGTAACTGTTTCAGCACCCTGGACAGTGACTACCGATCACAATATAGAGTACCTGTAAAAAAAAAAAGACGTTCATACTTACCGGGAACTCCCTGCTTCCTCCAGTCCGGTCTCCTGGCCGTTGCCTTGGTGACGCGTCCCTCGCGACATCCGGCCCGACATTCCTTGATGACGATGCAGCCCATGTGAGCGCTGCAGCCAATCACGGGCTGCAGAGGCCTCTGCAGCCAATCACGGGCTGCAGAGACCTCTGCAGCCAATCACAGGCTGCAGAGGCCGCTGCAGCCAATCACAGGCTGCCGCGTCAGAAAAGAAGGTCGGACTGGAGGAAGAAGAGGGACTCGTCCGCAAGACAACGACCAGGTACGTATGAAATGCTTTTTATTTTATTTTTAATCAGCAGCCTCTTTTCTCTATCAGTGATTGATAGAGACAAGTGGCTGCCGATTTGTATAATATTTTTGACCGGGTTCGGTCAAAACGGGTTCGGCCGAACCCGGTGAAGTTCGGATTCGCTGCGAACCGAACTTTTCCGGAAGTTCGGACCGAAACCGGGTTCGGTTGTCCCGGTTCGCTCATCTCTAATTGAAATGGATGATGGCGGTTATATACAGGCACGTAGGGGGTAATACATAGGGATGATGGCTTGTTATATGCAGGGATGATGAGGGTTATATACAGGAATGATGGGGGTTATATACAGGGATGACGGAGTCATATCATCCCTGTGTATTACCCCATCATCGTAGCATATACCCTGTGATCCCTGTGTATCAATTTATCATCACTGTGTATTACCCCCAACATTCCTGTGTATTACCCCCAACATTCCTGTGTGTTACCCCCACATTCCTGTAAATAACCTCCATCATCACTGTGTGTGACAGTGTGCAGGGAGGGAGCTGCGTGCCTGCAATTAGAGCAGGGAATTACCCTGTGAACATAAAGGGGTGCAGCAGTATGCAAATAGCAGAGATTCTGTGGAGGGAGGAAGGGGATGTAAGCTGTCTCCTCAGATTCAGCAAGGGATCATGGGTATGGTGGGTTACAAGACAGGAAACAGACAGGAACAGAAGCAAGGGATGTAAACAAACAGAAAGAGCATCAGTGAAGATGGAGATCAAACAGAAACTGGTTAGAAAGTCTGTAGGGCGTTTTAGGGAAGGCAAGCGAAGGATAGGGGGACACTTTTTTTCCTGGCCTACCGCTTTATTAGTTTTTTTTTATCAATTAACAAAATACAAAGTAAATAAACAGAAGACAAATCAAATCAATATTTGGTGTGACCACACTTTGCCTTCAAAACAACATCAATTCTTCTAGGTACACTTGCACAAAGTCATGGACTTTGGAGGATTATAGTCAAGTGCATAATTAACTAATTAGATCAAACAGGTGCTAATGATCAAACTTTTAAAAACATATTCACTAACTGTAACAGAAACAGTTGTGTAGGAGGCTTAAAAGTGGGTGAGGAACAGCCAAACTCTGCTACAAAGGTGAGGTTTCAGAAGACAGTTTCATGTCACAAATACACTATGGCAAGACTGAGCACAGCAACAAGACACAAGGTAGTTATACTGAATCAAAGCATTGCAAAGCCGACTGGAGTTTCAAGATGTGCTGTTCAAGCTCGAAATTTCACCCTTCCCAAAGTAGTTGTGATCCTTACGCTTGCCCATTTTCCCTGCCTACTATAACATAGCTTCAAGAACTGACTATTTACTTGCTGCGAAATATATCACATCTTATATAGAAAAAACCCCTGAGGATGCTGCATCTGTGGCAAAACATGTCGGGGGGGCTATACTAGTCTTTTAGCGCAATGTTAACTGGAGCTGATTCTTCATATAATTGACTATAGCTAGTAGTTATACTCAGCGTCAACTTTGCATTGGGTTATATCTCTCATGTTCTATAGACAGATTTATGTCTTAAATTTTCATGTTTTTTGTCCCTAATTTAATAAAGGTATTTAATTTATTCTACTATCCTATTCTATTAGTTAGTAAGTAGTTGGGAAAAAAACGGGCTCCTATTGCCTTGAAAATTTTTCTATATATTTACGTTTTTTACCCGCCAACTACTAGGGTCTTTTCCAATTTCTGTAAAGTAGCTATGGATATGGTAAAACCAAATATGTGGGGTTACGATATTTAATATAGGTTCAGTTCTATCAAATAATATATATTTATTTAAAAAAAAATGTGTTTTGTATCTACTTATAGTGTTAATCTTGCCTAGTCATCTTGGAATAGTAGGAGGGTCTAAGTCTTCCCAGTGTCTTGCAATGAGTGCTTTAACACCATCCAAAAGATGTTGAATAATGAGCTGTCGAAGGGTTTCACGTAGTATGTGCTTCCTCAAGGTTTAGTAGAATAAATTCAGAATTGAATGTTAGATCCTTTCCTAGAATTTTTTTTATAAGGCTGGATTCACACGACCATGTTCGGTCCATGAAGGACGGAACGTATTTCGGCCGCAAATCCCGGACCGAACACACTGCAGGGAGCCGGGCTCCTAGCATCATAGTTTCTGCGGGACAACTGTACCGTACTGTAATCATGTTTTCAGTACAGGACAGTAGTTCCACGGAGAGGCAGGGACTCCTAGTGTCGTACATAACTATGATGCTAGGAGCCCGGCTCCATGCAGTGTGTTCGGTCCGGGATTTGTGGCCGAAATACGTTCCGTCCCTTACGGGCCGAACATGCTCGTGTGAATCCAGCCTAATACATTGTATTTCGCTGCAGAATGGCTGAATATGTGGGCAAGATATCAAAATTTGTGATATGTTACCGATATCTTTCTCACATTGTTAGTATGTTGTTTTTTCCCATCTATTTTATGTAACGTCAGTTATTTTATACCATTTTGAGATTATTTTATAATTGAACTCTTGTAGTCTGGATGAAAACGAGTGTTTTCATCAAAAGTGTAAATCCTTCAGAATATTTTTTGTTTATATGTAAATTTCAGTTCTTGTTTCCATGTATATTTATTTTTATATCTACTTATAAAAAAGAGAGATGGTCGATTGAACATACATTTTAGAAATACTGTTAGATTTTGGATAATTGGTCCCAAATTAAAAAATTTGAGGATTTGTACAGTTTTCTTTAAAACAAATTGTGCACATTTAAAAACAAAACGATACCAGAGATGTAATTATTGTTTATTCTTCAACTCATGTATCTAATTAATTTGATTTTATGGTACTGATGTTACATGTATGCGTCACAAAAAAATTGTTTGAACTTATACTTAACCCCTATCAGCACCAGGACGTAAGTGTCCGTCCTCGCGGGAGGTTACTTCCCGCACGAGGACGTACAGTTACTGAGTTAATCCCAGTGCACACTGTCGGCGACAGTGTGCACCGGGAACCGGGAGGTCAGCTGTCGTCGACAGCTGACACTCCCCTCTTGCCGGCCAGCGGTCCTTTGCCGCTGATTTCGGCGCATTAACCCCTTAAATTCGGCGATCGGGTGCAATCGCCGAATTTTAGGGGTTTCTAACATATCGGCAGACCCCCGTCCGAAATTGCAGGGTCTGCCGATAGTTAGTATGGCATACGGAAGCCAAACAATGGCTTCCGGGTCTGCCATGGACGAAAGCCCATTAGGACCAACCTTCGGCTGGTCCTGATAGGCTTCCTGTCAGAGTGACAGGAAGTCACTGTGTCGTTCCCGATGCACACTGTCGGCGACAGTGTGCATCGGGAAATTGGAGATCAGCTGTCCCCGACAGCTGACACTCTCCAGTGTTGCCGATCAGCGGCTCATCGCCGCTGATTTCGGCAATTAACCCGTTACATGCGGGGCTCGATTGCGCTCTCCGCATGTAGCGGGTTTGTAGCGCATCAGCAGCCCCCATGCAATCGTGGGGGCTTCTGATGCTTGTGATGGCACACTGGGGGCCAGACAAAGGCCCCCAAGTCTGCCATGTATGTCAGCCTATGAGGATCAGCCTCTGCTGATCCTCGTAGACCAACTGTCAGAGTGACTGTGACGTCACACTGACAGTTGGAATACATTACACTACCTAGGTAGTGTAATGTATTCTAGCAGCGATCAGAGCTGCAGGTCAAAAAAAGAAAGTGTAAAAAGTAAAAAAAAAGTTAATAAACAAAAATATAAAGTGTAAAAAGTTAAAAAAAGTTAATAAAAATGTTTTATAAAAGTGTAAAAATAAAAGGTTTTGTTTTCCTATAATAAGTCATTTATTATAGGGAAAAATAAAAACGTTAAAAAAAAGTACACATATTTGGTATTGCCGCGTTCGTAACGACCCAATCTATGAAACTATAATGTGCTCCTTTGCTTCTGAGGCCTGTGTTTCAGTCCATTAGGACACTAGGGCCACATGTTGGATATTTCTAAAATCTGCAGAATCTGGGCAATAAATATTGAGTTGCGTTTCTCTTTGAAAACCTTCTGTGTTACAGATTTTTTTTTATTACAAAAAAAATGAAATTTGTACATTTCACCTCTACTTTGCCTTAATTCCTGTGAAACGCCTAAAGGGTTAAAATATTTTCTGAATGTGGTTTTGAATACCTTGAGGGGTACAGTTTTCAAAATGGGGTGATTTATGGGGACTTTCTAATATATATAAGGCCCTCAAAGCCACTTCAGAACTTAACTGATCCCTGAAAAAATGGCCTATTGAAATTTTATTGAAAATATGAGAAATTGCTGCTAAAGTTCTAAGCCTCATAACGTCCTAGAAAAATAAAAGTACGTGAAAAAAAATTATGCAAACATAAAGTAGACATATGGGGGATGTTAACTAGTAACTATTTTGTGTGGTATTACTATCTGTTTCACAAGCAAATACATTTAAATTTAGGAAAATGCAAATTTTTGCTACAATTTGAAGTTTTTCACAAATAATTATTGAATTTATCGATCAAATTTTTTCACTAACCTAAAGTACAATATGTCACGAGAAAACAATCTCAGAATCGCTTGGATAGGTAAAAGCATTCCGGAGTTATTACCATATAAAGTGACACATGTCAGATTTGAAAAAATCATCTGTGTCCACAAGGCCAAAACAGGCTGTGTCCTAAAGGGTTTACTGTCCACCTATATTCGTCAACAAAGAAAAGTTTTGTTTACCATTTACAATGTATGCTAGTAAATTGTACCTGTATATAGGTATATGCCCAATCAGTCTAATATAATATTATTTGACCTGTATTATAAAAAAAACACCACACACAAGTATATTATTTCCATCCTTTAGACCTTATCTGTGTAACCACAGGCAATGATTAGTTTAAAAAAAGTTATACTTTTAACTAACGGTTTCATATAGTTTTAGCACAGATAAATAAGATGCAAAAACCCAGAGTGGTCATGAGCACTTGTGCATTATGAGAAATAGAAATTCTCATTGCTATTAGTACATAATAACACTGACAAAACTCTCATGAATTTCATAAGAATTTTAAATGCCGCTTTTCATTGCAGCAAACTACTGGCTAGAGATATGCAAATTATCTGTGAAACCACTTCTAGCGCTATAATTTAAATATTTATGAGCATATAAGAAAAAAATGGCAACTTGACCATATTTTTAACATAAATAGATTAATCTAATGACTGCTGTACACAAAGCCACAAGGGAAATTATTAAGTCTTGTGAAAGCACCCAGTCTTTAGGAAACAAAAAAATTTCATAAAATGCCTTCACTTGAGAATTCAGGTTAAATTGTGTAAATGGCAAATGACACAAAAGAAGACTTGACTTCTAATATTTACAAGTTCAGTATTTACGAGCCTTTATTTAGCATAATGTGAAGCACGGGGTTATGTAAATGCATTAATATTGAATAATGTTACTACAGCAGAATATGAAGACCTTTATTTTAACTATAAAAAATAGAGCTTTAAGGTCTGATTTACAAATATAAGCCTTATCCTATTTGTCACAGTTTGCTATACAAATACAAATATGACTTATACAGAGAATTTATCTCTTCTGCATTGTCACATACCACTAGGTCTCATTACAACTTCTGCAACTTCTTTTATTATTGTTTGCATTTAATCATTATTGTTGTCACTTAATAACCCACTTCACCCTTTAGAGAAAGTACCACACAGAGAGTAACTATAGAGGGTGCAATAGTTGCAGTTGCACACAGGACCTATAGTGCCCCGTTTCCTACTACTTTAGTTAGTTAGGATAGAGGTACTCATCCCCCCCCCCCCCACTGCCCTTAGCTGGTTTGGTAAATGTTTTCCTGGATAAATTCTAGTGGGAGGGGATCCAGAAACAATGATAATGGTTGGAGGTAGGTTGTTATGGGCAACAGCAACAGGAAAAGTCACTTAAAATTACTGGGGAGGGTAGGACAGTGAGACAGATATTCCTGAGTGTAGTTAACCAGGTCAGTGGTTGGTAAGAGAGGCCAGAAAGAATATGATATGTGGTACTGTTGAGTAGGCATGTGTATAGTCAGAGAAGCCAAGGATTTGATAACGTAGATCAGACAGAATGTAAACACGGTAGCGCGTAAACATGATCAAAAAAAGTCGGGCCGGTAACGTAGATCAAGCAGGATCAGGATATGGTACAGTGGAGAATGCAAAAGAGTATTCAGGGAAGCCTGGCCACTATAGTTCTAGTTAGTATCGAAGCACAAAAACAAAGTTGTGTATAAATACCTATAACTGGTACTGAGTCCAGTAGAGTGCTGATTTAAACAGCTCACCTCTCATTCTGATTGGCTGGAGGGCTTTGGTCTCTACGCAATCACCACTTAGCATCCCTATTGGAACCACTGCAGGACTGGGAGAAAGAAGTGATGACACTGGAGCGCAGACAGTTAAAAAGGCTATCCCATGAATCATTTTAATACTAAAATGTCTGAAATGCTGTTAATAGCTGTTTTAAAACAATTATCATATTGCTGGGGTATAAAATACCCTTTTCACCATTTTCTGCTTCCATGTATCCCCCTTTGTGCTGCTGCTAATCTGTGCTGCTGGAGGGGAGGGGTTTTGAGTAGAATCAGTCTCCTTCCTCCTCTGGCAGCTGACAATATAGTCCCTACTTGCTTTTTCTTCAGGAGGAGTCTTCTTAGCTCTACTGCCATGCTACTGCAAAGGCTCTGGTCGTTTCCTGACAAGTACGACAGAAAGCTATTTCTATTGGCTTTTCTGCAGTAAACAGAGGATCATTATGCAGAGAACTGGCTGTGGGGAGAGTAGCTGAGCATGCGTGTGGAGCAGCACTGAGCTCATTATGTGGAAGTGCACATTGTTATACACTTTAAACACCAAGTGGCCCCATACTATGTGTCACGATCCGTGGGTATGTGGACCCACTAGGCTGCACCGCCGTAGCGGAGTAGCAGCTGGCCAAACAACAGTCCTAGTACAAGAGTACCTTTAATAGTCCAGACAGTAATGGAGGCTCGGTACAGATGAACTTTTAGACACCAGATGTGGTGTATATCAGCAGGTGTGACCGATGGCACAACATGACTCCAACAGGTTAAGGCACAGGAAAAGATATAGCACGGGATATAGGATACAGGAAGCAGGGCATGGGAACAACGGGAACAGGATAACACTAAGGGACCATTTGCTAAGACTAACATAGGTAAACACAACAACGCTCAGGCAGTGAATGAAAGGGCAGGACCTTTTTTTATAATCCAGGGTGATTATGGGCTAATTACAGAGTTTCCTCACGTGTGTACACTGGCACTTTAAGGCCGGGCGCGAGTGCGCGCACCCCATGGGAACTAGTGGAGCGATACGGAAGTGAGTGCCGATGTCAATCAGGAAGGAAATGCCCCGGCACTCACTTGTCCATGGCCGTGACCGTCGGGGGGCAGGTAAGCAAGATGGTCTGTGGCTGTGGACGTTACAGTATCCCCCTTCTTATGCCCCCTCTTCTTGGGACCAGATCAAGAGAAGAACTTTTTAATGTGGGCAGGAGCATTGAGGTTCTCTTTTGGCTCCCAGAGCCTCTCCTCTATTAGCATCTGCTTTTCGCTTCATGCGATCGACTGCCTGCAGAATAGAGGACCGGGTCAGAGTCAGTCAGTACCTGGGATGTAGCCAGAACAGGAAGAGGAATTTGTGGATGTTGGCCGTAGACAATGAAGAATGGTGTAGAAGCAGTGGACTCACTTGTGTGGTGGTTGTTGTATGAGAACTCGGCCCATGGAAGAAGCTGTACCCAGTCATCATGCTGCATGGAGATGTGGCGAAGAAAATTCTCCATGATTTGGTTAATCCTCTCGACTTGGCCATCAGACTGGGGATGATAGGCTGAAGAAAAGTCCAACTTCACGTCTAGGAGTTTACAGAGCGCTCTCCAGAATTTCGAGGTGAACTGAACCCCCCGATCAGACACGATATGAAGAGGCAAGCCATTCAAACGGAAGATATGCTGGATGAAGAGATTCACCAGTCGAGGAGCAGAAGGTAGGCCGGTCAGCGGGATAAAATGAGCCATCCTCGAGAACCGGTCCACCACCACCCAGACCGTATCGCATCCTGCCGAGGAAGGAAGGTCAGTGACAAAGTTCATTGCTATATGCTGCCAGGGAGCATTGGGCACAGGCAGAGGTTGGAGCAGACCGGCAGGCTTGGAGAGAGCAACTTTGTTGGAAGCACACACAGTACAGGACGAGACAAAGTCCACAATATCTTTGGGCAAAGTGGGCCACCAGAAATAACGGGCAATCAGATCTCGGGTTTTACTAGCACCCGCGTGCCCAGCCAGTTTGGAGCTGTGCCCCCAGCGAAGGATTCTCCTCCTGTCTGCCAACCGCACAAAAGTCCTCCCTGGAGGGATGTCACTAACTTGCAGAGGATTAGCAGGAATAATACAAGTAGGGTCAATGATACTCTGCGGAGGCTCCACTATATCCTCTGTTTCAAATAGCCTGGACAGTGCATCGGCCCCCACATTTTTGTCCGCGGGCCGGTAGTGGAGCACAAACTGGAACCGGGCGAAGAACAGCGACAACCCGGCTTGATGGGGGTCAGCCACTGGGCGGACTGGAGATAGGGGAGGTTCTTGTGGTCGATATATATCAGGATGGAATGAGCTGCACCTTCTAGTAGATGTCTCCAGTCCTCCAGGGCCAATTTGATGGCCAGTAACTCCCGATCCCCAATAGAGTAATTGCGCTCTGTGGGAGAAAAAGTCTCGAGTAATAGCCACAGACCACTACCCTCCCTTTGGAACCTCTCTGGAACAGAAGTGCACATGCCCCAACAGAGGAAGCATCCATCTCCAAAGAAAACTGTCGAGACCGTCTGGATGATGGAGGGTTGAGGATGACGTGAAGGCCCTCTTAGGGCTATTGAATGTAGATTCTGCCTCTGGGGTCAACACCTTGGTGTTCATACCTTTCTTTGTGAGAGTAGAGATGGGAGCTGTCAGTGATGAGAAGTTTGGGATAAACTGCCGGTAGAAGTTGGCGAATCCCAGAAAACACTGTGTGGACCTCAGGCCTTGAGGACGTGGCCATTCCAGGACGGCCTTTACTTTCTCAGGATCCATCTTAAGGCTCAGGCAATTAATGAAAGGGCAGAGCCCTTTTTATAGTCCAGGGTGATCATGGGCTAATTACAGATTTTCCTCATGTGTGTGTGCACTGGCCCTTTAAGGCCAGGCGGGAGCACGCACCCTACGGGAACTAGTGTAATAATGCGGAAGTGAGTGCCGGCGTCTCTCAGGAAGGAGATTCCGCGCGGCACTCACTTCTCCATGACCGCGGCCGTCTGGGGACAGGTAAGCACGACGGTTCACGACTGTGGACGTTACACTATGTAGATAAATGTCAAAGCTCTTCACTGGGTCATTTTATTAACAGCATGTAAATGGCAAACATTGTTCATTTTGTATGATCTATACAATGAATATGATATTTATTGGTGGGACAATGGTGGGTTTGTAAAATAATCTTGGTTTTGATGTTAAAAATACTTGAAATCAAATGCAGCATGTTTTACAAATGTCACCCAGTTTTCGCAAACACTTGAATAGCAAATTTCTAGGACTTTAGCAAAATTAATTGTCAAGCAAAGAGTTGTAATAGTTACCATTCGGGTTATTACCCAGCTTTCCAGGAAACAGATAAATCTGAGAAACAACAAAGTACAGTTTACAGAAAATGATAACTCAAGGACCTTTATTTCAATTTTCAGAAAATGCTCAATAATTGCTATAACTATCTTAAGAGTAAAGTATGCTGCATCTTGTGTCTACATGATCAGGCTAATAAAGCTTTAGATTGCTTTCATCATGACCTGCATCCAATCTTTCTTCCAAAGTATAAACATATTATCTGGGGATATCCATTAATGGCTGCTATAATTCACAAGCACCTTATTTATTAGCAATTTGCTCTAGCAGAAGAGATTTAATGATTGGCTAATGATTTAGGTTTACCTCTTTACTCTTGAAACCTATGATTTGTACGCAAGGGTATAGCAGCCTGGCTTATGACGGAGAAACTAATATTTCTGAACATTTCTTTATACTTGAGGATCATTTACTGGCTAATGTGAGCTGTCACTCCTCATTGTACAGATAAATAGACATAAGTCTAATAAGCAACTGTACATTCAAGTCACGCAAAAGCTCTTTGGATAGTTCACTTTTTATATTCTTAATATGATCCAAACACATCAGATAGACGTATCAACTCCAAGGCCACACACAGAGGTTTTTTAGTGACATTGTCCAATTTTAACTACAATTGTAGTCCAGAGCAATTGTTGAATGCATCCTGTGGATGCCAGCTTCCAATCAATAGTTAAATTTTGAAAAACTCACTACGAAAAGTCTGTCTATAGCTCTGGCCTAATTGCCCTGCACACTAAGGCTTCATTCAGACGAACGGGAATTACGTCCGTGCAACGCGCGTGATTTTCACACGCGTCGCACGGACCTATATTAGTCTATGGGACATTAGTGCGGACATGTGCGTGATTTTTACTCAGCGTGAGTCCGCTGAAAAAAAGTCATGACATATCCGTTCTTTCGGCGTTTTGCGCAAATCACGCACCCATTGAAGTTAAATGGTTGCATGAAAACCATGCATGCCGCACGGAAGCACTTCCGAGCGAACTGCGTGATTCGCGCAACAGCTGTCAAAAGGATGAATGTAAACTGAAAAGCACCACGTGCTTTTCTGTTTACAAACATCCAAATGGAGTGTCATAATGATGGCGGCTGCGTGAAAACCACGCAGCCGCGCATCATATGCTGCTGCCACACGGAGCTGGTAAGTGGTTTTTGCGCACGCATGGAGGATACGCTGTGTAAGGGTATGTTCACACAAGGTCATTACGTCCGTAATTGACGGACGTATTTTGGCCGCAAGTACCGGACCGAACACAGTGCAGGGAGCCGGGCTCCTAGCATCATAGTTATGTACGACGCTAGGAGTCCCTGCCTCGCTGCCGGACAACTGCCCGTACTGTAATCATGTTTTCAGTACGAGACAGTTGTCCGGCAGCGAGGCAGGGACTCCTAGCGTCGTACATAACTATGATGCTAGGAGCCCGGTTCCCTGTACTGTGTTCGGTCCGGTACTTGCGGCCGAAATACGTCTGTCAATTACGGACGTAATGACCTCGTGTGAACATACCCTAAAAGTATGAAAAACTGCACTAAAGTGTTGTGCAGTTTTTCAGCTAAAATGTCCGCTGCGGAAAACTGCACATAAAAATAAAGTATCATACTTACATAGCCATGGCGATGCGTCCCTCTGACGTCCTGCAGGCCGGCCTTCTGGGATGACGTTTTGTCCCATGTAACTGCTGTAGCCTGTGTTTGGCTGCAGGAGGTGTTTTTTTGCGGTGGAATCGCTGCTTTTCTGCTGAAAAATAACGTAGCATCAGCTATTTGTTGCAGTCTACAATACAGGCTTGCTAGGAGGCAACCCCTTCATTACCATAGACTACTAGGGATGTAACTATTTATCCCTGCACTACCCTAGACCACCAGGGATGTTATCATTACCTCCTTCCCTAGCATATCAATCAGAGATATCAGCCTTATCTCCTTCACTGCGGTTGTTAACATTAAAAGAGTTGTCTAAATATAACAACCCTTTTGATGTATTGAAGCGGTCTCAACGTTCAATGGGTCTAACATGATAAACCCCCGGAGATCAGCATAATTGCCTTGAGAAGCTTAGACTGGCCATACATTTTTTTCCCTGCAGTGACTACTGCAGGTGAAATGTAGTATTACATAACAACCATTCAAATGAATGGCCATTCGTGTATTAAATGGACATGGTAAGTTTGGAAAAGAGAGAGACACTGTTTGGCTTTGTTTGGATAACATAGTAGGGAACCCCCCTTTATGTTATCCGCATACCGTAATAGATTATCTGACATGTACAGTTAGGTCCAGAATTATTTGGATAGTGAAACGATCTTCATGATTTGGACTCTGCATGACACCACATTGGATTTAAAATGAAACAACTGAGATGCAATTGAAGTGTAGACTTTCAGCTTTAATTCAAGGGGTTGAACAAAAATATCCTGTGAAACGTTTAGGAATTGCAACCATTTTTCTACACAGCCTCATCATTTCAAGGGCTCAAAAGTAAATGGACAAATTAACATTACCATAAATAAAATGGTGTTTTGTTTTAATACTTTGTAGAGAATACTTTGTAGGCAATGACTGCCTGAAGTCTGGAACCCATGGACATCACCAAACACTGGATTTCCTCCTTTGTGATGCTTTGCCAGTCCTTTACTGCAGCTGTCTTCAGTTGTTGCTTGTTTGTGGGTCTTTCTGCCTTAAGTTTTGTCTTAAGCAAGTGAAATGCATGCTCGATCGGGTTGAGATCTGGTGATTGACTTGGCCATTGTAGAATATTCCACTTCTTTACCTTAAAAAACTCCTGGGTTTATTTTGCAGTATGTTTTGGGTCAGTGTCCATCTGTACTGTGAAGCGACGTTCAATTAACGTTGCTGCATTTGGTTGAATCTGAGCAGAAAGTATATCCCCGAACACTTCAGAATTCATCCGGCTACTTCTGTCTTCAGTCAAATCATCAATAATCACTAGTGACCCAGTGCCTTTGGCATGTCATGCATGCCCATGCCATTACACTGCCTCCACCATGTTTTACAGAGAATGTGGTGTGCTTTGGATCATGAGCCATTCCAAGTCTTCTCCATACTTTCTTCCTCCCATCATTCTGGTACAGATTGATCTTAGTTTCCTTTGTCCAAAGAATGCTTTTCCAGAACTGGGCTGGCTTCTTTAGATGTTGTTTGACAAAGTATAATCTGGCATTTCTATTTTTGAGGCTATTTTGTGGTTTGCACCTTGTGGTGAATCCCCTGTATTTGCTCTCATGAAGTCTTCTCTGAATGGTAGACTTAGATACTGATACACCTACTTCCAGGAGAGTGTTCTTCACTTGGGTAGATGTTGTGAAGGCGTTTTTCTTCACCATGTAAAGAATTCTGCAATCATCCACCACTGTTGTCTTCCGTGGACGTCCAGTCCTTTTGTTGTTCACGAGATTACCAGTGCGCTCCTTTTTTTTTTTCAAGAATGTACCAAACTGTTGATTTGGCCACTCCTAACATTTGTGCTATCTCTCTGATGGATGTTTTCATTTTTTTAAGACTATTAATGGTCTGTTTCACTTGCATTGGGAGCTCCTTTGACCTCATGTTGTGGGTTCACAGCAACAGCTTCCAAATGCAAGTGCCACACCCAGAATCAACTCCAGACCTTTTGCCTGCTTAATTGATGACGGATTAACGAGGGAATAGCCCATGCAGCCATTACATAGCTTTTGAGATAATTGTCCAATTACCTTTGGTCCCTTGAAAAAGAGGCAGCTACATATTAAAGAGCTGTAATTACTAAAACCTTCCTCAAATTAGGATGTGAATACCGTCAAATTAAACCTGAGAGTCTGCACTTTAAGCCCATATTGACTATATAACTGTATATTCAATATGTTTTTGTAAACAGCTAAAATGGCAAAACTTGTGTCACTGTCCAAATAATTCTGGACCTAACTGTATATGTAGGTTAAAAAGGTGATGATGATGATGATGATTATTGTTAAACATCACAGCAAACATGTATCTCTATAATTTTATTTTAATAAAGGGGTTGGTTTCACAATACGTCATAGGATAATGCTTTACAATATAAAAGAAAAATCTCTATCACTGCATGAAATCATTTTTATTCTTTGCTGAATAATATAAAAACTATTATAAAGTAACATTCATTATCCATATACTTTAGACAGAAGATGGAATATTATATACGCTTACTTTGCATACTAACTTCATGCCTTATTTGTAAACTTTCTATACATATGCTATCAATATAATGCACTGAAAAAAAACTGTCAAATTAAGTTCTATTTTCCAACATTAATATAAAATTCAACTTTCAGTGCTAAAAATTTTCTGAATGCATGCGAAAAAAGTAAAAAAATAGTAAAATGTATTTAGTTACACAGAACATGATAATGAACAGAGTATTTAATAAAAAATACAAACAATAATGTAATCCATACAAATTGACAATATCATTGACAGTGGAATGTGGAGTTATTTCAATGATAAAATAATACAGCTGCAAAAAGTTAAATACCAAAGTCAGCTCTGCTACAACTGCATATTGTATGTTTTTACGGCCTAGACACCTGTATGAAGCACTAATGGAGATGGAAGGATATGTATGAATTGTATCATTTCAGTTTGTACATTTCAGTATAGCTGGGCTGCCTGTGGGAGGCAACATCTTACTGTATATAAAAACACTAGGGAGACGGAATAGCACGGAATGAATGCACCAAATATATGCAAATCTGATTTATAGTAACTACATATTTAACAGAGATGATTAACGGTTCTTTCTGAAGAAAAAAACTGGATTATGGCCTATGCCTCATGCCCACGATAGACGCTAGTGGCTTGAGACAATACAAAGAAGTGAAATTGATTTCACCATGTTGCTTCGGCACTTCTAAGCAGAAAGTAAATTAAGAGAAACTGACAGGAGAGGTCAAAGCCTTAGTCGAAGCTGCCGCTAATAAGATGTCATGCAGGTAAATCATAGATGCCACTGGCTCAGAAGGGGATAAGAGCAAGATATTTGGTATGAAGGCTCCAGGGAAAATAATATGGATGGACAGAATCTAGGTGGAATGACAGCTGATGTGTCATGTAAGTTTTTAGTTGTTTTCTAAAGTGCTTACGCTTGAAGGACATGCTTCCAAGGCATCTAGAGTTGCAGAGTATTATCTTTGAATTTGGTGGGTTCATAAACTTATATCCAATTGCATAATATATTTGTTATTTAACACACTTGGTATGAATGTAATAAATGTCTTACAAAAGGAAATGAGGTATGTTTTATGAAACTCACTTTGACTAGAACTTTGACTAGATATAATGGTTTAGACCTGTTACCATATGGAAGGATTCAACATAAATTAATTAATGTTTAGGCACTGAAACCATAAGTGCTTCTAAAGATTGAATAGATATTCTACTCTATTCCTGTACCAGAACTATCTCAAACTGTTCCAATGTATGAGGACAACACTAAGCAACTTTGCGCTTGAGCATGCTTCATATAAAGTACGTTATATTGGTGATATATCTTAACTATTGGCAGACAAAGAAGTTATCTCAATAGTTCATTTCTGTAGCTTATTTTGGGGGGCTTCAACATATTTATGAACTTTAAGGGTTGCAAGCAGAACTGTAACCACCACGGCATAACTGACGCACCGGCCCACCAGAGTACCAGAGAATAATCCAGTGAGCCCAGGTTCTGATAACATAATGGGCCTCTAATACAACATGGTCCAGAAGAAGACAACCCTATTTGGAGCTAACTTTTAAGTCAATCACTTGCCACTAGGATATATTTCTTATGAATTGATTCACAAATAGCCTATTAGTGTTTATTCATGTGTTCAATAAAAATAACTAGAAGCCAGGAACAGCCATATAGCCTGTGTAGCCTATTCAACTGCACAAGGGCACGGGAGGGGGCCCACTCTGTCCACAAAGGGTTTTAAAACAAGTATTATTCTTCTTTTGACACACCACTTCTCACACTCTCCTAAGGTCTCTCAGACACTGCATCATCCCAGTCATCTCATCATAGAACCCTCTATAACTTTCTGAGCAAGACTGTAATTGGCTGATAGCTGATGATACAGTGCCTGTGTCTGAGCAATCTGAAAGAAAAAGAGAAAAGAGCATTGTAGCCTACAGTACAAGAAGTGAACAACTCCACATGGAGTTAACTCATTCCCTTTGCTAGACAACCAGGGATGTTTTAATTAACCCGTTTGTTGTGTCCGCGGATGCTGACCGCTGGCCTGCCGGAGACGCTGATTCTCACGGCTGCTTTCTCCTGGTTCTAAGGTGCGCGCGCTCATCCCCATCCTTAAAGGGCCAGCGCGCACCAACCAAAATGTTCCTTAAACAATTGTCACGATGCGGGGTGTGGACCCACTGGACCGTACTGCGTAGCGGAACGGCAGCTGCCCAAACAGGTAAGTACAGAGTCTATAGTCCAGAGAGGGTACCTGTGGCAACTTGGACAGCAGTAAGGCAGGCTCGGCTGGGACCAGGCGGCAGGTAGACTTCTGGCGTGGCGTAGCAGAACAGGCGGGGTATGCAGCAGAACACGACAACAGCTCAGCACGGTACTGGATCTGGATAGCACGGGAAACAGGATACATGATACAGGAACAGGAAGCACTTGGAAACTGGAAGACACTAGGGGACCATTAGCAAGACAAACTTAGGGAAACTAACAACGCTCAAGCAAAGAACAAGAGGGCAGGGCCCCCTTTTATAGCCCAGTAGCCTACTGGGCTAGATTGCAGAGTTCCTGCAAGTTCCAGGAAGTAAGTGCCGGCGCCTCACACGAGGACGACGCTGCAAGGAACTCAGATGTCCATGGCCACTGCCGTCGAGGGTAAGTCAGAACGATGGGCCGTGGCCATAGACGTTACTGTAGCCACCCTCTTACGCTCACTCTTCTTGGGACCAGAGCGGGAGAGAAACTTCCTCATGAGGACAGAGGCATCGATGTTCTACTCTAGCTCCCAAGACCTCTCTTCTGGACCACGGGTTTCAGCAAGGAGACATGGAAGGAGTTAAGAATCTTGAGGGTAGGAGGCAGCCGTAGCTTGTAAGACACCGGGTTGATCTGTAGCAGGATTTCAAAGGGTCCGAGGAACCTAGGAGCAAATTTGCAGGACGGCACCCTCAGCCAGATATTCGTTGAAGACAACCAGACCTTTGTACCTGGAAGAAACTGAGGAGGAGCCCTTCTTCTTGTATCTGCCTTTCTCTTCATGCGGTCCACCGCCAGCAGGATAGAAGATCGGGTCTGTTGCGATATTTGCAGAAAGTCCCTGAAGGTAGCGTCAGCTGCAGGCACCTCGGACATAGTAGAAACAGGAAGAGGTATACGAGGATGTTGGCCGTAGACGATGAAGAACACACTGAAAGTGGTGGACTCACTAATGTGGTTATTATAGGAGAACTCTGCCCACGGGAGCAGCTGTACCCAGTCATCATGCCGCCTGGAAATAAAGTGACACAAATAGTTCTCCAAAATCTGGTTAACCCTCTCGACTTGCCCAGTGGATTGGGGATGTTAGGCCAAAGAGAAGTCCAACTTTATACCGAGGAGACCGCAGAGTGCTCTCCAAAACTTCAAGGTGAACTAGACCCCTGGGTCCGAGACAATATGCAGGGGCAAGCCGTGCAAACGGAAGATGTGTTGAATGAAGAGGACAGCCAATCATGCAGCAGAAGGTAGACCGGTCAAGGGAACAAAATGAGCCATCTTAGAAAATCGATCCACCACCACCTAGATTACACTGCAACCCACAGAAGAAGGGAGATCCGTGAAAAAGTCCATTGCGACATGCTGCCAGGGAGCAAAGGGCACAAGCAGTGGTTGGAGCCGGCCAGCAGGTCTGGAGTGAGCAACTTTATTTGCTGTGCATACCATACATAGAGACAAAGTCCATGACGTCTTTGGGCAGCGTGGGCCACCAGAACTGGCGGGCGATTAGATCTTGGGTCTTACGAGCACCCGCGTGACCTGCCAGCTTGGAACTGTGACCCCAGCGAAGGATTCTTCCTCTGTCAGCCAGATGCACAAAAGTCCTTCCCGGAGGAATGTCTCTAACTTGCAGGGGGTTCACAGAGAAGATGCAGGAAGGGTCAATAATATTCTGTGGGGACTCCACAGTCTCCTCTGTCTCAAATGACCTAGACAAGGCATCAGTCCTCACATTCTTGTCGGCAGGTCTGTAGTGGAGTTCGAACCGGAACCGAGCAAAGAACAACGACCACCTGGCTTGACGAGGATTCAACGGCTGGGCCGTTTGTAGGTAGGTCAAGTTCATGTGATCCGTGAAGACCAGGATAGGAAGGACTGTGCACTCCAGTAGGTGTCTCCACTCCTGCAGAGCCAGCTTGATGGCCAGTAACTCCCAATCCCCAATCGAGTAGTTGCGCTCTGCGGAAGAAAACAGCTTGGAATAGTAGCCTTGCCCTTCGACCTTTCTGGAACAACAGTGCACCCGCACCAACAGAGGAGGCGTCCACCTCTAACGAAAACTGTAGTGATACATCTGGATGGTACAGAAAAGGGGCAGATGCGAAGACTTTTTTTAAGGAATTGAAATGCGGCTCAGCCTCCAGAGTCCACATTTTGGCATTCATACCCTTCTTAGTGAGGGCGGAGATAGGAGCAGTCAAAGATGAGAAGTTGGGAATGAACAGCCGGTAGAAGTTGGCGAATCCTAGGAAGCGTTGTATGGCCCTTAAGCCTTGGGGCGTGGCCACTCTAGGACAGCCTTTACCTTCTCAGGGTCCATCATTAGCCCTAATAGAAGATAATGTAGCCCAGGAAGGGAAGAGACTTTTTCTCAAACACACACTTCTCTAACTTGGCATAAAGATGATACTCTCTTAAACGAAGCAACACCTGGCGGACATGACTCTGACGAGTTACTGGATCTAGGGAAATAATCAAAATGTCATCGAGATATACCACAACACAAACATAAAGGACATCACGAAAAATGTCATTGAGAAATTCTTGAAACACCATGAGGGCGTTACACAGGCCGAAGGGCATAACTAGGTATTCATAGTGCCCATCACGAGTATTAAAAGCAGAATCCAGATCAGATTGTAGGCCCCCGCAAGTCCAGTTTAGAAAAATGTTTGCCCCCATATGCGATCAAACAGTTAGGAAATCAAAGGCAGTGGGTACCTGTTCTTCACCGTGATCTGGTGGAGGCCTCGGTAGTCAATGCAGGGTCGTAGGGATCCATCTTTCTTCTTGACAAAGAAGAACCTAGTTCTGGCCAGGGATGAGGATTTATGAATGAAGCCCCTCTCCAGATTCTCTTTAATGTAGGACGACATAGACTGGGTCTCCGGCAGGGAGAGAGGGTACACTCTACCGCGAGGAGGAGACGACTCAGGACCAAGTCGATCGGACAATCATATGCTCAATGTGGTGGCAAGGTCTCAGCTTCCTTCTTATCGAAGACATCAGAGAACATAGAGTAACAGGAATTCAAGCCTGCCAATGACTGAAGCAGAGGAGGCTGCGGTGGATGGATATGACCCAGACAGCGGTCGAGAAAATTGGGACCCCACTGGAGAACCTCTCCAGAGTCCCAATCCAGGAAGGGGGCATGCAAACGGAGACAAGGCAAACCCAGCAGCACGGGGTTGACAGCTTTGGACAGGACAAACAGGGAGATGAGCTCAGAAGGAAGAGCGCCCACTTGAAGTCTTAATGGCTTGGTCACAGACATGACTGGGTCAGGCAAATGGCAGTCCATCTACTGAGGCAACGATCAACGGCCTTTCCAGCAGGACAGTGGGCAACTGAAGACAATCCACAAGGTCTTGGCAGATGAAATTGGCTGCAGAGCCAGAGTCCAGGTAGGCAGAGACCGGATGGGACCTCTCGCCAGCAATGATGGTTACGGGAATGAACAGTTTGGAGGATAGTTCTCGGTTAAATGCAGTAGCGCCCAGAGTTGTCTCTCCAATCAAACCTAGGCACTGGGGTTGTTTGGCTACTGAGGACACAGATGCAAGACATGGCCAGCGAGGCCGGAATATAAACAGAATCCAGAGGTGCGCCTGCACTGTTTCTCCTGGACGAACACTTTTAGCCAATCCACTTGCATCTGAACCTCGGGCAATGCAGCAGAAGGCGGCAAGAGGGGTTGCTGGAAGTTGGGCGCCAGTCTAGGAAGTCATCTCTCCTGACGAACCTCATGAGATCTCTCCCTTAGCCTTATGTCCACTCGAGTGGCAAGCAGAATCTGGTCGTCCAAGGCAGGTGGCAGATCTCGAGCGGCAAGTTCGTCCTTGATCTTGGGGCGATAGACCATGCCAGAAGGATGCCACCAAGGCCTCATTGTTCCAGGATAGTTCTCCTGCCAGTGTCCGGAACTGGATGGTGTATTCACCCACGGAGGTGTCCTCCTGGCGAAGGTTAAAGATAGCAGTGGCTGCCGATGAGACTCCTCCGGGCTCCTCGAAAACAGTCCAGAAAAACCGCATGAACCCCTGGAAGTCTTGGGTCTCAGGTCCCTGGCGTTCCGATATAGGATTTGCCCATGCCAGTGCTTTGCCTGCAAGTAGAGGCACGATGAAGGCGATCTTGGTTCCGTCCGACGGAAGTGCTCGGGGCGTGCAGGGTAAAATGGATATAGCATTGGTTCAGAAACCCCCGGCACGTACTTGCATCTCCATAGTCACGAGAAGGTAATGGCAGCGAGAACCGAGGATCCGAGCCGGAACTGTCAGGAGGTGTAGCAGGAGAGTCGATCTGAGGAGCTTGCATAGAGGCAGGAATGGAAGCAGCTAGTGTCCTTAGCTACTGTGCCATGGAGTACACTGCCACAAGAAGTTGATTCTATCTTGCTCGGAGATCCTGCAGAATGGCCTGCATGGCTTGGGAGGATGACATACCCTTGAAATGGCCAGCGGAGTCCATGACCTGAGCGTACTGTCACGATGCGGGGTGTGAACCCACTGGACTGTACCATGTAGCAGAACGGCAGCTGACCAAACAGGTAAGTACAGAGTCTATAGTCCAGAGAGGGTACCTGTGTCAACTTGGACAGCAGTAAGGCAGGCTCGACTGGGACCACGCGGCAGGTAGACATCAGGTGTGGCACAGCAGAACAGGCGTGGTATGCAGCACAACACGACAACAACTCAGCACGGTACTGGATCTGGATAGCACGGGATACAGGATACAGGAACGGGGAACACTTGGAAACTGGAAGACACTAGGGAACCATTAGCAAGTCAAACTTTGGGAAACGAACAACGCTCAGGCAAAGAACAAGAGGGCAGTGCCATTTTTATAGCCTTCTGGGCTAGATTACAGACTTCCTGCAATATGCGCGCACTGGCCCTTTAAGGCCGTGCACGCGCAGGCGCGCGCCCCCTCCGGGAGACAGTCTCGACACCAGGAAGTGAGTACCGGTGCCTCACAGGAGGATGACGCTGCAAGGAACTCAGATGTCCATGGCCACGTCCATCGAGGGGTAAGTCAGAATGACGGGTTGTGGCCATAGACGTTACACCAATCCCTTTACTTCCTGGACTATTTATAGGGCTCTGCCCTTCCAGTTCTTGCCTGAGCATTGTTGTTGATTCCCATGTTAGTCTTGCAAATGGTCCCTTAGTTCTTATCCTGCTCCCAGTGTTCCCATATCCTTGTATTCTACTACCTGTATCCTGTATCCCGCTACCGTGCTAGTTCCTGAGTAGAATCTAGTGTTGGAGTCGTGTTGTCATCTTCTACGTTCCGTGCCATCTGTCACGTCTGGTGTCATCCGCCATGTCTGGTGTCATCTGCCACGTCTGGTGTCACCTGCCACATCTGGGATCATCCGCCATGCCAAGCATCACCTGTGCCACGTGTCTCCTACTCCGAGCATCCGCCTGAACATCCTTGCAGGTACTCATAGAGGCTGTTATTGACTGTAGCTGGCCAGCAGAGTGGCCAAGTGGGTCCACATACCCCACAGGTGTGACACCGTTTACTGTCCTAGCCCACAAGTGATGGCAATTATTGACATCTTCACTACTCTTGACTACCGGGGATGTTACCTATTGATGCATAGGAAATTAGAACTATATGGCCAATTTCAGGAGGGATAATAGCTACATTTGTTTTCAATCATTATTTTTTTTAAATATGAGAAGATGTAAGTTGGGGATATGTTGTTAGAAGACGGCCCACCAATTTTTTTTTCACATGGACCTGTGTCTGTCTCTGTAATAAACATTACGATAAAATTAAATATGGAAGCACATGTTCTATATAGATAGACAATGAGCCTTCAGAATAATTTCATCTAGTAAGCTCAAGACACTCCAGTCCAACACTGGATACTTTTGAAATGGAAGGACATAGCAGGTTTGAATGACTTTCTCTTCATTCTGATGACTTCTGATGGACACTTCAGTATAGATTAGGTCCTGGCCAAACAATATCCTATATTAAGTCATGTATTATTTTAAAAAGGAGAAGTTTGCATTGCGCATATTTTTTTGCCGTTTCCCTATGGCAATGTTATTTTTTTATTCTCACTACTTATTTAGTGCTAACATAATTCGCTAATATCCTTTACACAAATACACATAGTATGAAGCCTTAAAGAGGTTTTCCCATGAAGGACATTTATGACATATCCACAGGATATGTCATTAATGTCAGATAGATGCGGATCCCACCTCAGGGACCCACACCAATCTCTAGTACAGGGTCCCCTAAACCCCGTTCTAGCTTTTTGTGCTCACGCTGCCTCCCGGCCACTTACTGATTACATGGTTGGGAGTTACGGAAACAGTGTAACTCGCTGAGCCACGCTGTTTCCGTAACTCCCATAGAACTGAATAGTAGTTATGGAAACAGCGTAGCTCGCATGCTATGTTGCTTCCTGAACTGCCATTCTCTACTATGGGAGTTACGGAAACAGCAAAGCTCAGCGAGTTACGCTGTTTCCGTAACTCCCGACCATGTAATCAGGAAGCGGCCGGGAGTCAGCATGAGCAGAAAAAGCTAGAACAGGGATTAAGAGGCCACGTTCTAGAGATAGGTGCTGGTCCTAGAGGTGGGACCCGCATCTATCTGACATTTATGACATATCCTGTGGATATGTCATAAATGTCCTTCATGGGAAAACACCTTTAAAGCCTAAGCATGATGTTGTATTCTATTTTCCATAATCTTTTTGGGAGTTTTAATAAACATGTGGCATACACTTAAAATGCTTTTATATACAAGATCCGAGGAAAAACTAAACAGAACAAATTTAATTGAATAGCTTTAAATGAATAAAACAAATACCATAAAACAGTGTCTGTAAGTTTTTTTTTAACTTCTAATATTTATATATATATACATATATATATATATATATATATATATATATATATATATATATATATATATATATATATATATATATATTAAAAAATACTTTATTTAACTGTATTTACCTTTTTTTTTGCTAATCCCCCTAGGGGACTTAAACCAGTGATCGTTGGATAGCTTACATTACATACTACAATAATAATGTATTGTATGAGGAGTATAAAGATGGCAGACTTGGGGGCCTCCATCAGGCCCGCAGGTTGCCATGCCAGCCATCGGCACCATGCTATTGCATAGCAGGGGGGGCGATGCAATGTCACAAGGGGCCGCCCCCTGTTTCTAAACGCTTAGATGTCGTCGTTGCTTTTGACAGCGGCATCTGAGGGGTTAAGCAGGCAGGATCCCGCTTGTCACACTGAAGTGTTGGCTGTTACACACATCCGACACGCTCATCCTAGGAAGCAGTCTTAGCCCGTGAGCTTGCTCCATACTGCCACACTCGACCTCCGCCGTATATATACGGCGGATGTCAGAAAGGGGTTAAATTTAAACTGATCAAACCATATCTATATAGTTTTAAAGATAATTTCCACATCTTCTGAAATGTCATATAGACTTGTCAGAGTGTGACAAGTCAATATGACCCTGCAATATCAACTTCTATCATCTTACAACATGTCGATATGACATGTCACATAAGTTTAACCCCTTAAGGACACGGCCAATTTTAGCCTTGAGGACAGAGCAATTTTTTTTAAATTTCCCTCTTTGCATCCCGACGCTCATAACGCTTTTATTTTTTGTACGACGTAGTTGTATGAGACTTTGTTTTTTGCGGGACGAGTTGTACTTTATGTACGTACCATTTTTTGGTACAAATACATTATCGTTTAATTTCTATAAATTTTTAATTAGATTAAAATGCAGAAAAAAAGCAGTTGCGCAGCAGTTTTAATATTTTTTTTTTTACACCATACACCGATCATCATAAATAATGTTATACATTTGTTGTACAGGTTGTTACGGTCGTGGCGATACCAAATATGTCTATATTATTTCATGTTTTGGGACTTATATTTTAAAAAGTTTATTTATTATAAAAAATGTGTGTTTCTGTGTATTTTATTTACTTTTTATTTATTTATTTACCATTATTTTTTTTTTACATTCATTTAACTTTTTTTTTTAATCCCATAAAGGGATTTATCATTTTGATTTTTATTTTGTAACTGTAATGTACTGGCATAGATCTATATGCCAGTACATTAGCCTGTTACTGATCGTACACAGGCAGTTGTTAGGGCATACCTCAGTATGCCCTAACAACAGTAAATATGTTCAGACAGCCCTGGGGTCCTTCACTGGACCCTGGGCTGTCTGGCCATACGAGTTGTGGGCTTTGATCGCGTCACAGTTATCTTCTGTGACGCGATCAATGTGCAGTCCCCCCTCTTTGAACGCCGCGATCAGCTGTCATCGCGGCGTTCAAAGGGTTAACAGCGGAGAGAAGATGTTTCTCTCCTCTCCGCTATCAGAGCGGGGCCGTGGCTGTGTATTACAGCCGTTGCCCCGCTCTCGATCGCACACACAGAGACGGCACAGACGGCTGTCACACAGGACGAGTATGCTCGTCCTAATGCGCGAAGTGCTCGCTGCTCAGGACGAGCATACTCGTCCTGTGTCGGCAACCAGTTAAGTTCAATTCTACTTGAAGCATGCATGCTTTATACACAAATATACATAGAGTATCGTAGGGATGTTGTAAAAATGCTAATCGTCTGCATAGAATTCTAAAATATTAAAATAGTAAGTTTAATGATGATATAATGTACTACTGTATATATATATATATATATATATATATATATATATATATATTTTTTTTTTTTATATATATATAATATTTCCATTCTGTAAATTCATAAGGAAGCAGAGATGACAGCTTACAGGATGAAATATAAAAGTGAGAAATTATGCAAAACGAGATGTAAAATATGAGCAATACAAGTTATTTTTCAGGTGTTTCTTTTTTTCTAGTAGACAATCAAATTTTTTTAGCATATTTTTCTTTTCATTGTGCCAGATATACACTATATTGCCAAAAGGTATGTGGACACCTGCACATCACAGCTATATGAGCTTTTTGGACTCCCATTACAAAACCAAGGGCTTTAATATGGAGTTGGGCCCATACAGCTTCCACTCTTCAGGGCAGGCTTTCCACAAGATTTTATAGTGTTTGTGGGAATTTGTGCCTATTCAGCCAAAATAGCATTTGTAAGGTCAGGTACTGATGTTGTTCGACAAAGCCTGGCTTGCAATAAGCATTCCAATTCATACCAAAGGTGTTTGATGGGGTGGAGGTCAGAGCTCTGCGCAGTCCACTTGAGTTCCTTCGCACCAAACTTTGTTGAACCATGTCTTTATGAACCTCGCTTTGTTTCCAGGGGTAGAGTCATGCTGAAACAGGAGAGGGCTTTCTTCAAACTCTTGCCACAAAGTTGAAACCACACAATTGTCTAAAATTTATTTGTATGCTGTAGCATTAACATTACCCTTCATTGAAAATAAGGGGCCTAGCCCAAACCCTGATAAGCAGCCACAGACCATTATTGATACTCCCCCAAATTCTACAGTAGGCACTATGTATTCCGTTAACTAGTATTCTCCTGGCATAACCTAGATTCATCCGTTAGACTGTCAGATAGTGAAATGTGTTTCATCACTTCAGGGTACACATTTTAACTGCTCCAGAGTCCAGTGGTCTAGACTGCAGTTTGTGTATGTAAGCAAGGAGATAATTGTTGTTGCAAAGATGTACCTGGGGAGTACTATAGCACAAGGACGTATGGAGTCAAATTGGTGTAATAATAATAATGGTATTTTAGGTTCCAGTCAAATTGTTTTAATACCACTATATTTGTAGTCTTGTTGAGAAAATATGTGTTTAAACAAACATTATCGGTCAAAGGTTTATGATAAATATATAACAAATTTATATGTAAATATTTATAGGTGTTGATACACCTATAGGGTCAGAACAATATGTATATATAATATATATATATATATATATATATATATATATATATATATATATATGTATAGTGTCATTTTTTAATTGTTACTTGTTAAAGAGGCTCTGTCACCAGATTTTGCAACCCCTATCTGCTATTGCAGCAGATCGGCGCTGCAATGTAGATAAGAGTAACGTTTTTATTTTAAAAAAACGAGCATTTTTGGCCAAGTTATGACCATTTTTGTATTTATGCAAATGAGGCTTGCTAAAGTCCAACTGGGCGTGTTTAAAGTAAAAGTCCAACTGGTCGTGTATTGTGTTCGTTACATCGGGGCGTGTTTACTACTTTTACTAGCTGGGCGTTCTGACGAGAAGTATCATCCACTTCTCTTCAGAACGCCCAGCTTCTGGCAGTGCAGACACAGCGTGTTCTCGAGAGATCACGCTGTGTCGTCACTCACTTCCTGCCCCAGGTCCTGCATCATGTCGGACGAGCGAGGACACATCGGCACCAGAGGCTACAGTTGATTCTGCAGCAGCATCGGCGTTTGCAGGTAAGTCGATGTAGCTACTTACCTGCAAACGCTGATGCTGCTGCAGAATCAACTGTAGCCTCTGGTGCCGATGTGTCCGACACGATGCAGGACCTGGGGCAGGAAGTGAGTGACGACACAGCGTGATCTGTCTGCACTGCCAATTCGCCCTGGCATGATGGATATGAGCTTGTAGGCCAAATCCTGACTGATGGCAACCCATTCTTGTCTAATTAGTGCTTGGAGTTTATCTTTATCACAATTTATGTGTTTTTGTTTGCCCACCCACTTTTCGAGGATTGACCACAGGTTCTCAATGGGATTGAGATCTGAGAAGTTTCCTGGCCATGGACACAAAATGTCAATGTTTTGTTCACCAAGCCACTTAGTTATTACTTTTTCCTTTAGACACGGTGCTCCATCATGCTGTAAAAGCATTGTTTATCATCAGATAACTCCTGGATCATTGGGAGAAGTTGCTCTTGGAGGATGTTTAGATACCATTATTTATTCATGGAAGTGTTCTTAGGCAAAATTGAGAATGAGCCCACTCTTTTGGATAAAAAGCAACCCCACATATGAATGGTCTCAAGATGCTTTACTGTTTGCGTGACACAGGACTCATGTTAGAGCTCACCTTTTCTTCTCTGGACAATCATTCTTCCAGATGTCCCAAACAGTCTGAAGGGGGCCTCATCAGGGAGAATAGCTTTACTCCATTCCTCTGCAGTCCAATCCCTGTACTTCCTGCAGAATGTCAGTCTTGGAGAGAAGTGGCTTCTTTGCTGCCCTTCTTGACACCAGGCCAGCATCCAAAAGCCCTCACCTCACTGTGTGTGCAGATGCACTGACACCTACCTGCTGCCATTCCGGAGCAAGCTCTGCACTGGTGTTGAACCAATCCTGTAGCTGAATCCTCTTTAGGAGTCGGTCCTGGCACTTGCTGGACTAACTTGGGCACCCTAAAGCCTTCTTCTCAACAATTGAACATCTCTTGTTGAAGTTCTTGATGATCCAATAAATGGTTGACTTAGGGGCAATCTTACAAGCAGCAATGACTTTGCCTGTAAAGCACTTTTAATGCAAAGCAATGATGACTGCACGTGTTTTCTTGGAGGTAACCATGGTTAACAGAAGAAGACTGATTTCAAGCACCATCCCCCTTTTAAACAACCAGTCTACTCTTATAATTCAATCAGCATGACAGAGTGATATCAGCTGCCTTATCCTCGTTAACACTTTCTTTTGAGCTAACGAGAAGACCACTGAAATTATGTTAGCAGGTCACTTTGTGACAGGACTGAAATGCAGTGGAAATGTTTTTTTTTGTGATTAAATTAATTATTATGGCAAGGACTGACTTTGCAATTAATTGCAATTCACCTGATCACTCTTTATAATAATCTAGAGTTAATGCAAATTGTCACTATAAAAACTGAAGCAGCAAACTTTGTGAAAATCTACATTTGTTTCAATTCTCAAAACTTTTGACCTGGACTATATATATATGTGTGTCCCTGTATGTATGGTGTGCACCAGTCATATCCTGCAATGAGGACAGTTAGATAAGGCCCATATAGCAAAATTAAAAGAAACACGCCTTTGCTATGGAAAAGCTTCTCAAAAGTTAATCTGGGCATACTGCCCACCAACAAGGCTTAAGCCACAGATCTGCCGCTATGTGACTGGGTGCGTCAAGAAGGGCTTTGCAGTTCCCACTGGTGTTGCTGGGAGGTGGACTTTGCCGCTGTTGCCGGGTTTGCAGTCAGGGTTGCCAACCTCCACTTCAGAAATTTCTGGACAACTGAGCTAAAAATCATGGACAGACCAAAATTTTTACGGACACATTACAAAATCAAGAGTAAGGCCCCATGCACATGACCGTAGATTTCGTCTGTAATTACGGACCCATTCATTTCTATGGCCGTAGAAACCTTCCACAAAAAATAGGAGATGTCCTATTTTTTTATTTTATGGGCCATGCTCCCATACATTATAATGGGAGCACGGTCCGCAAATGCGGATGACAGTGATTACGGGCACGGTCGTGTTCATGGGGCCTCAGTGATAATAAAGAGCATAACTAACACCTTTTATAAGTGATCACACGAGTGGGATACTAAAAAGAAGAGTACGGGCAGAACTGAAGCTGTATTAAAAAACTATTAAAGTAAGGCTTCTTTCACACTAGCGTTTCTATACGTTTACCTCTCTTCCGTCAGAGGAAGAGAGGATTGATACGTAAAAAGCCCTGTCGTGTGTCCAAACAGCAGTTTATTACCACATATGGGGTATTGCCGTACTCGGGAGAAATTGCTTTATAAATGTTTGCCTGCTTTTTCCTCTTTATCCCTTGTGAAAATGAAAAAATTCAACTTCTTAATGGAAAAAACGCTGATATTCATTTTTACGGCCTAATTCCAATAAATTTTGCAAAAGACCAGTGGGTTCTAAATGCTTACTATACCCCTATATAGATTCCTTAAGGGGTGTAGTTTCCAAAATGGGGTCACTTTTGGGGGGTTCCTACTGTTTTGGTCCCGCAGGCACTTAGCAAATGTGACATGGCACCCAAAAACCATTCCAGCTAAATTTGAGCTCCAAATGGTTCTCCTTCCCTTTTGACCCCTGCCTTGTGTCCCAAGCAGCAGTTTATGACCACTTATTGGGTATTGCCGTAATCGGGAAAAATTTAGATTTTCATGGCCTAATTCCACTAAAGTCAGAAGAAAACCTGTTTTGGTACCTCCAGGACGTTGCAAACGCGACATGGCACCAAAAATTATTCCAGCAAAATCTGTGCTCCAAAATCCAAATGGCACTGTTTCCCTTCTGAGCCCTGTTGTGGGTCCAATCAGCAATTTATTGCCACATATGAGGTATTCCCGTAATCGGGAGAAGTTGCTTTACAAATTTTGGGGTTCTTTTTCTCCTTTATTCCTAGTAAAAATTAAAAATTTCTAAGTTTTTTCAGAAAAAAGGTGGATTTTCATATTCATGGTCGAATTCCACAAAAGTCTGCAAAAAAACCTGTGGGGTCAAAATGCTAACTATACCCCTAGGAAAATTCATTGAGGGGTGTAGTTTCCAAAATGGGGTCACTTTTGGAGGGGTTTCCACTGTTTTGGTCCCTCCAGGACATTGCAAACGCGACATGGAACTGAAAATCATTCCAGCAAAATCTGTGCTCCAAAATCCAAATGGTGCTGTTTCCTTTCTGAGCCCTGCCGTGGGTCCAAACAGCAGTTTATTACCACATATGGAGTATTGTCGTAATCGGAAAAAATTGCTTTACAAACATTGTGGTTCTTTTTCTCCTTTATTCCTAGTAAAAATTAAAAATTTCTAAGTTTTTTCAGAAAAAAGGTGGATTTTCACATTCATGGTCGAATTCCACAAAAGTCTGCAAAAAAACCTGTGGGGTCAAAATGCTAACTATACCCCTAGGAAAATTCATTGAGGGGTGTAGTTTCCAAAATGGGGTCACTTTTGGAGGGGTTTCCACTGTTTTGGTCCCTCCAGGACATTGCAAACGCGACATGGAACTGAAAATCATTCCAGCAAAATCTGTGCTCCAAAATCCAAATGGTGCTGTTTCCTTTCTGAGCCCTGCCGTGGGTCCAAACAGCAGTTTATTACCACATATGGAGTATTGTCGTAATCGGAAAAAAATTGCTTTACAAACATTGTGGTTCTTTTTCTCCTTTATTCCTTGTAAAAATTAAAAAATTCTAAGTTTTTTCAGAAAAAAGGTGGATTTTCAATTTTACAGACTATTTCCAATAAATTTAGCAAAAAACCTGTGGGGTTAAAATGCTCACTATACCCTTCGATAATTTTCCTGAGGGGTGTAGTTACCAAAATGGGGTCACTTTTGGGGGCTTTCCACTGTTCTGACACCACAAAACCTCTTCAAACCTGACATGGTGCCTAAAATATATTCTAAAAAAAGGAATCCCCAAAATCCACTAGGTGCTCCTTTGCTTCTGAGGTCTGTGTTTCAGTCCAAGAGGACACTAGGGCCATATGTGGGATATTTCTAAAAACTGTAGAATCAGGGTAATAAATATGGAGTTGCAATTCTTGGCTAAAACCTTCTGTGGTATTAAATGTTTTTATTACAAATTAATTGTGGCAAAAAAAAAAATGAAATTAGTAAATTTCACATCTATTTTGCTTTAATTCCTGTGAAACGCCTAAAGGGTTAAAAAAAAACTTTTTGAATGCTGTTTTGAATACTTTGATGGGTGCATTTTTTAAAATGGGGTGATTTATGGGGACTTTCTAATATATAAGGCCCTCAAAGCCACTTCAAAACTGAACTGGCCCTGTAAAAATCGCCTTTTGAAATTTTTTTGAAAATGTGAGAAATTACTGCTAAAGTTCTAAGCCTTGTAACGTCCTAGAAAAATAGGACGTTCAAAAAACAATGCAAACATAAAGTACACATATGGGGGATGTTAAATAGTAACTATTTTGTGTGGTATTACTATCTGTCTTACAAGCAAAAACATTTAAATTAAGAAAAATGCAAATTTTTACAAATTTTCTCTAAATTCTGGTGTTTTTCACAAATAAATACTGAATTTATCGACCAATTTTTTTTTTACTAACATCAAGTACAATATGTCATGAGAAAACATTCTCAGAAACGCTTGGCTAGGTGAAAGCATTCCCAAGTTATTACCACATAAAGTAACACTTGCCAGATTTGAAAAAATCGTCTGTGTCCTGAAGGCCAAAACAGGCTATGTCCTTAAGGGGTTAATAGACATCGACTGGGTTCCAGGTAAGGAGAGAGGGTATACTCTACCGCAAGGAGGAGACGAATCAGGGACCAAGTCAATAGGACAATCATACGCTCGATGTGGTGGCAACGCCTCCTTCTTGTCGAAGACATCCGAGAACTAAGAGTAGCTAGAGGGCAACCCTGCCAATGACTGATGCGGAGAAGGCTGAAGCGAATGGATATGCCCCAGATAGCGGTTCAGGCACTTGGGACCCCACTGGAGAACCTCTCCGGAGTTCCAATCCAGGACTGGGGCATGTAGACGGAGCCAAGGCAAACCCAGCAACACGGGGTTGACGGCCTTGGGTAGGAAAAACAGGGAGATGAGCTCAGAATGAAGGATCCCCACTTGAAGCCTCAGCGGTTTGGTCACAGACAATATTGGGTCGAGCAGCGGCAGTCCATCTACTGAAGCAACGATCAACGGCTTCTCCAGACATGTAGTGGGCAAGTGAAGAAGATCCACAAGGTCTCCGCATATAAAATTGGCTGCTGAGCCAGAGTCCAGATAAGCAGAGACCAGATGGGACCTCTCGCCAGCGACAATAGTCACATGGATGGACAGTTTGGAGGAGAATTCTCTGTCAAATGTTGTGTCGCCGAGGGTTGTCTCTCCAACCAATCCTAGGCGTTGGCGTTTTTTGGCTTCTGGGGACACAGATGCACGACATGGCCAGTGAGGCCACAATATAGACAGAGTCCAGAAGTGCGCCTGTGCTGTTTCTCTTGGACAAATAGTTTAAGCCGATCTACTTGCATCGGGACCACAGGTGGAGCAACAGATGAGGACAAGAGGGGTAGCTAGAAGTTGGGAGCCAACCTAGGAAGCCTTCTCTCTCGACGAACCTCTTGGGATCTTTCTCTGACCCTCATGTCAACCCGGGTGGCAAGTAAAATTAGATCGTCCAAGGTAGGTGGTAGATCACAAGCAGCAAGTTTGTCCTTGATCTCGAACGACAGACAATGCCAAAAGGAAGCTACTAACGCCTCGTTGTTCCAGGACAGCTCTCCTGCCAGGGTCCGGAACAGGATGGTGTACTCGCCCATGGAGGTGTCCCCCTGGTGAAGGTTCAGTAGAGAAGTAGCTACCGACTAAATACGTCCAGGCTCCTCAAACACAGTGCGGAATAACCGCAGGAACCCCTGGAAGTCTCAGGTCGCTGTCGTTCCGAGATTGGGTTTGCCCATGCCAGGGCCGGCAAGCAGAGAAACAATGAAGGCGATCCTGGCGCCGTCTGAGGGAAATGCTCTGGCGTGCAAGGTGAAGTGGATATGACACTGGTTGAGAAATCCCCTGCACGCGCTTGCGTCTCCGTAGAAATGAGCTGGTAGTGGCAGCAAGAACCGAGGATCAGAACCGGTGCTGACAGGAGGTGTAGCAGGAGGATCAGTCGGAGAAGCTGGAACAGGAGCAGAGGAGGAAGCAGCTAGCGCCCCTCGCTGTAGTGCCATGGAGTTTACTGCCCCAAGGAGTTGATCCTGTCGTGTTCGCAGGTCCTGCAGGTCCGCTTGCATGGCTTAGGAAGGTGACATGCCCTTGGATTGAACAGCATACTGTCACGGCGCAGGGTCTGGACCCACTGGGCCATACCGTGTAGACGGATAGCAGCTGGCCAAACAGGTATAATACAATGTCTATAGTTCAAAAAGGGTACCTGAGGCAATGTAGACAGTAGCGGTGGATTCAGGCTAAGATGAGTCTCTGACAGAAGACAGACACCCGGTGGAGTGTGACACAATAGATGCAGCGGAGGGCACAACACGACTCCAACTCTTGAAGGCACAGAGGCACGGTAGCATGGGATACAGGGTACAGGCAGTAGGAACGGGTAACACTGGGAACTGGAATACACTAGGAAACCATTTGCAATGACAAACTTAAGATAACACAACAACGCTCAGGCAAGGATCGAGAGGGCAGAGCCCATTTTATAGTCCAGAAGCATTCTGGGCTAATTTTGGCTATTCTGCAAATGTGTGCGTGCATGCGCCCTGCGGGAGACAGTGTCTGGACCAAGAAATGAGTGCCGGCGTCTCCAAGGAGGGAGATGCCGCCGGGAACTCGCTCGTCCATGGCCGCGGGATGACGGTCCGCGGCCATAGACAATACAACGGCATTAAAATGACTAGAAACAGGAGGCGGCTCCCTGTAACGTTCCAACGGCCCCCTGTGACGCGATCATGAGGTGCCGTTGATTGGCATGGCAGCCTGGGGCCCACAGGTTTGCCATGCTTGTACTCCTATGAAGCCCTGCCGCAGTAGTTCCACGGAGAGGCAGGGACTCCTAGCGTCGTACATAATTATGATGCTAGGAGCCCGGCTCCCTGCGGTGTGTTTGGTCCGGGACTTGCAGCTTAAATACGTTCCGTCCTTTACGGACCGAACATCCTCGTGTGAATCCAGCCTAAATTATGCCATAAAAATCTACAACTCGTCCCACAAAAAAACAAGCCCTCACACGGCAATATTGATGGAAAAATCAAAAAAAGTTATGGCTTTTGGAAGTTGAGGAGGAAAAAACAAGAGTGAAAAATCAAAAAATTGCTGCGTAGGGAAATGGTTAAAAGAGAAAGGGTCTCTAAAATAAGAAACATTTGTATTTCTTTGCACATAGTTTTTTTGCGTTTTGTATATTTCTTTTTATTTAAACCTGTTAGTGACCGCCAATACACCTTTTCACGGCTGCCACTAACGGGCTTTATTATGATTCATACGCCTTTTCATGGCACTACATCAGAATAAATCTGCGGCGCCGGGAGCAGTTAAAACTCCCTGTTCTCAGCTACCAGAGGTAGCTGAGAAATTGGGGCACCGCTGCTCGAGCGGGCGGATCAAAATTCACCCGTTTAACCCCTTAGATGTGGCTCTTAATAGCGAGCGCCGCATCTAAGTGGTTTTGGAGAGAGGGAGGGAGCTCCCTCTCTCACCCCACGGGCATCCTGCTATGAGATTGCAGTGTGCCAGTGTCTTCTATGGCAAAAGTGTTTTTACTGTGTAAAAGTAGTAAAACATAAGAAAACTATATAAGAACTATTTGGTATCGTCACAATCGTAACGACCCGCTGAATAAAGTTATGATCTTATTTATGCCACACGTTAAACTACGGAAATGAAAGACGCAAAAAAAGAGTGGCAAAATTGCTGGGTATTTTTATATTATGCCCCAAAAAAAAAATCATAAAAGTTAATCAATAAATTATATGTACACTAAAAAAATACAACTTGTCCCGCAAAAAAACAAGACCTTACAAAGCTATGTCGACGCAAAAATAAAACAGTTATAGCTCTTGGAATGCGACGATGGAAAAACTTTAAAAATAGCTTGGACATTAAGGCCTAAAATAGGATGGTCACTAAGGGGTTAAGCCCAATTATGAGCAACAATGTTTTCTGTTAGGGACAACAAGAAAACAAGAGAAACAGTATAGAAGCAGAATTCTGTAAGAAACATATCTATAGATAAGATTTAAGCCAGGTCATTCATAATATATAGGGACATTTTAAAAGCATAGTTAAATAGTTAGTACAGTTGAAGAAAGACACATGTCCATCAAGTTCAACCAAGTGATGCGAAAAAGGGAAGGAATGAAACAAAATTTCTACACATTGACATAGGAGCTGATATTTTTTTCATTCTAGGAAATTATCGAAGCCTTTTTTAAAGCCATCTACTGTCCCTGCTGTGACCAGCTCCTGCGGTAGACTATTCCATAAATTCACTGTTCTCACTATAAAGAAGGCTTGTCTTCTCTGCAGATTGGGCCTTTTTTTCTCCAGAAGGAGGGAGTGCCCCCTTGTTTTTTTAGGGGGTTTTACAAGGAACAGGATTTCACTATATATAAATATATGAATGGCGCATTCAAAAAAATAAGTTAATCATGCCCCCCCCCCCCCTTAGTTGTCTCTTTTCAAGGTTAAGTAGGTTTAATTCTTTTATTCTTTCCTCATAATTTAGATTCTGCAGGCCCCTTATTAGCTTTGTTGCTCTTCTTTGTATTTTTTCCCACTCCAGGGAATCTTTTCTATGAACTGGAGCCCAGAACTGAACTGCATATTCTAGATCAGGCCTCACTAATGCTTTGTAAAGTGGTAATATTATATCCCTGTCCCGTGAGTCCATGCCTCTTTTAATACACGACAATATCTTGCTGGCCTTAGAAGCAGCTGATTGACATTGCATGCTGTTATTTTGTTTATGATCTACAAGTACACCCAGATCTTTCTCAACAAGTGACTCCCCCAGTGTAGCTTCCCCTGGGGCATATGATGCATGCAGGTTGTCAGTACCCAGGTGCATAACTTTACATTTATCTACATTAAACCTCATTTGCCAAGTGGATGCCCAAATACTAAGTGCGTCCAAATCAGCTTGCAATTTACAAACATCTTCTATAGACCTAACAATTCTACATAGCTTGGTGTCATCTGCAAAAATAGAAATAGTGCTATTAATCCGCTCCTCTATATCATTAATAAATAGGTTGAATAATAGTGGTCCCAGCACGGAACCCTGGGGTACACTACTTATAACCGGGGACCATTCAGAGTAGGAATCATTGACCACAACTCTCTGGATACGGTCCTTGAGCCAAATCTCAATCCAATTACAAGCTATACTTTCTAAACCTATAGTCCTTAATTTACCCATTTGATGTCTATGAGGGACAGTGTCCTTTGCAAAGTCCAAAAACACTATATCCAAAGCCCCTCTGTCTAGGCTTCTACTCAGCTCTTGATAAAAACAAATCAGGCTGGTTTGACAACTTCTGCCCTTAGTAAAAGTGTGCTGGCTGTCACTTATAATACTATTTTTTTTGTCACATACTCCTGTATATAGTCCCTCAATAACCCCTCAAACATTTTTTCCACGATTGATGTTAGGCAAACTGGTCTATAATTTCCCGGGGAAGACTAAGAGCCCTTTTTGAAACTAGGCACCACATTTTCACTGCGCCAGTCCCTTATCACTATACCAGTCACTAGAGAATCTCTGAATATTATGAAGAGGGGGACAGAAATAACTGAACTAAGCTCTTTAAGAACTCTAGGGTGTAACCTTTCGGGTTCCAGGGCCTTGTGCACATTTTTTTTAATTTAACTTAGCATAGACCATATCTACATTCAGCCAATTCAGTATATTAATTGATGTATTATCAGCACTGTTAAGTCTCTTACTTATGTGTTATAGGTTCATTAATACTACTAAGGCACAATTTTTAGGAAGATTAATCAGCATGACATCTCCATGCTTGTTATGTTTTAAATCCATCTAATTGGTTAGAAGTAGAATCACTGGGGGTATCTTGTAAATATCAACACACAAGTTATTTTCATATATTAAGCTGCTTTTTTAAACTAAAGTGTACCATGGTAAAATAATCGTTGTAAGCATTTTTTGATTTTACGGACTGTGTGCCCATACTTTGTAAAGGGAGCACGACCCGCAATTGCGGGTGACTGTCCATGGCCGTCCAAGGCCGGCCGTGCCTGTAATCACGGACCATGATTACGGGCACGGCCGTGTGCAGAGGGAATTAGAGTAAGAGCTCAGAGCATGCATGCGCAAGAATGGATACTGATTAAAGTAAGGTTGCTTTAAGCTTCAAAAAATCTAAGCATTTGTCATGGGTTGTGTATAGGGAAACTAGAAACCGTCAGGCTAATAAGAAACATTGGATAGACAAAGAAAGCAGAGCTTCCCTTAAACTGACATGTCCAGGAACCCTGCGCTACTCATTGAAACTTCTGGGTGTTTTTTGTTTTTTTTAAAACAACGGGCTCTTCCCAGATAAGCTAATTTTATAGGTCTTATCTGTTTACTTACTTATTTGTATGTATATATATATATATATATATATATATATATATATATATATATATATATATATATAAATCCCAAAAATCAGGCAGCACTCCAGCGATATATCCTGAGAAAGGCTCTATTGTAGAGCTGAAACGTTGCACTTGATTGATGGATCAATGAAGCACTTTCTACTTTTTTTGCTACACTGCCGGACTGCTGCCTGATTTTTTGGATTTATACGTTTGGGTGACCTTGGTCGTGTCCCTGGTGGGCTTACAATTCCCTTCTATCACTATTTTGGCTGTGCGGCTGACATTTTTTGTATTTATACACACATATATATATATCTTTTACACTTTAGTAAACTATCTATATACACTAAGGGCATGTTCAGACGTGGCGGAATTTTTTCGCTGCAAATGTTGGTGCAGATTTGGGGCAATTACGCAACGAATCTGCACCAACATTTGCATTTTTGACAGGTAATTCAGACGTTGCAGATATCACAGCGGACTTGCCACAGATTTCAGTTTTTGCATTGCAAAGGCTGAAATACGCAGTGAAATTCCGCTGCTTCTCCGCAACGTCATGAGCATGCTGCGGAGGGAAAATTCTGCACCGCAGCCTAATTTCCACACAGTTATTTTCTGCAACGTCCGAACTAACTTTCCTAAAAATGTATAGAAAGACATGTAAAAAATGGCTGCTGCAGAATTCCACTGCGGACTGTTCGCAGCGGAATTCAAAAGCAATTCCGCCACGTCTGAATGATCCCTTAGGGCATGCCCCCACGTGGCGGTTTTCCTCCGCAACTGTCCGCATCAATGCCGCACAGAATCTGCGTTGCAGATTCTGCGGCGGATCTGCCCAAAATGTGCAGTAAATTGATGCGGACTAGCTGCTGCGGACTGCGGGAAAAGTGCTTCCCTTCTCTCTATCAGTACAGGATAGAGAGAAGGGACAGCACTTTCCCTAGTGAAAGTAAACGAATTTCATACTTACCGGCCGTTGTCTTGGTGACGCGTCCCTCTTTCGGCATCCAGCCCGACCTCCCTGGATGACGCGGCAGTCCATGTGACCGCTGCAGCCTGTGATTGGCTGCAGTCGTCACTTAGACTGAAACGTCATCCTGGGAAGCCGGACTGGAGACAGAAGCAGGGAGTTCTCGGTAAGTATGAACTTCTATTTTTTTACAGGTTGCTGTATATTGGGATCGGTAGTCACTGTCCAGGGGGCAGAAACAGTTACTGCCGATCGCTTAACTCTTTCAGCACCCTGGACAGTGACTATTTACTGACGTCTCCTAGCAACGCTCCCATAATTACGGAAGCCCCATTGACTTCCTCAGTCTGGCTGTAGACCTAGAAATACATAGGTCCAGCCAGAATGAAGAAATGTCATGTCAAAAAAGTAAGACGCATCCGCAGCACACATAACATGTGCATGACAGCTGCGGACTTCATTGCGGAATTTAGAATCTCCATTGAAGTCAATGGAGAAATTCCGCCATGAGTCCGCAACCAGTCCGCCACTGGTCCGCAACAGACAGAGCATGCTGCGGACACCAAATTCCGCTCCGCAGCCTATGCTCCGCAGCGGAATTTTACGCATCGTCTAAACGAACACTGCTGAATAGAAGTGGAAGTCAATGGAGAAACGGCTCCGCTGCGGATTAACGCTGCGGAGTGTCCGCTGCGGAATTCAAGAGGAATTCCGCCACGTGTGGCTTTGCCCTTAGGGTTTGGATCTGCTGCGTATTTTCCATCTGGAATTGCGGACGGAAAATACATAGCAGAATACAGTAGCATCAAAGTGGGTATGAATGAACAAATGTCATCCACACACTGCAGACAATTTCAGACGAGAAATTCACCTGCGGTGCGTATTTTTAGTTCCGCAGCATTTCAATTGCTGCTGTTGAAAGTGGACTGAATTCCTGCGTTTTTCAGAGGATATACCACCATACACAGGCCTGAAAAAACGCAGCAAAATCAGCACTATTTTCTGCAGTAAAAAACACCGGAAATGGTTTGTTTTTCCGCAGAGTATAGTCTGCTCGTTCAAGCGGGAATGCTGCAGACATTTTCTGCAGCAAATCCGTTACGTGTGGATAAGCCCTTAGCAATTGTGTGTGAAAAATTTATTTTCACAATCTGTGAACCAGTTGTAAAACAGTGTGCACACTTTTTTTTTCTGCTTGAATAACGAGCCAAAATTTTATTTGATGTGTGTTACATTATATGAAACTATCTTACCACACTTTTTCTAACAACAAAACCCTGATAAGGGGCACTTTGCTATAAGGATCGCACTTATCTTTATCTCTTATTACAAACAGACAAAATATGCCCTTGTGAAAGTAGTCTTGGGCCACTTTCACTAATATATATTTTGGTCAGTATTTTGCATCAGTATGTGCAGGGGTTGTTAAAATTACAGCCGGTTCTCGGAACCGCGGTGAAGCGGGAAACCGGAATTGGTCCCCTGCCCGCAACTGTATCCTTGTCCTTAGGACACGGATACAATTTGGTTGCCTAGTGCTGCCCTGGCAAGGCACAGGATGCCTTGCCGTTCGGCGCTTTAACGATGATGCAGTCGGCGCGATGACATCATCACGCCGCTCGTCATCGCACCGCTGCGTTGTTCCACTGGAGGAGGACTGGCATCGCTGGAGGACGGCACAGGAAAGAGACTGGTAAGCATATAATTTATTTATTTTTTCTCTTACTGTGTGCAGTGTTGGGGGCCTTATCTATAGGGGACACTAACTACAGGGCACTATATTGGGGCACTAACTACAGCGGACTATATAGCTGACACTAACTACAGGGGACCGTATAGGGGACACTAACTACAGGGGACTATATAGGGCACTAACTATAGGGGACTATATAGGTGGCACTAACACTAACTACAGGGGACTATATAGGGGCACTAACTACAGGGAACTCTATAGGGACACTACCTATAGGTGCCTATATAGGGGGCACTATCTACAGGGGGCTATATAGGGGAACAAACTACAGGGGACTATATAGGGGCACTAACTACAGGGGAAAATATAGGGGGCACTAACTACAGGGGACCATATAGGGGGCACTAATGCTAACTACAGGGGACTATATAGGGGGCACTAACTACAGGGGATTATATAGGGGGACTAACTAAGGCAACTCTATAGGAGGCACTAACTATAGTGGACTATATAGGGGGTACTATCTACAGGGGAGGATATGGGGCACTAACTACAGGGGACTATATAGGGGGCACTAAGTACAGGGGATTATATAGGGGCACTAACTACAGGCAACTCTATAGAGGGCACTAACTATAGGGGATTATATAGGGGCATTACCTACAGGGGACTATATAGGGGCACTAACTACAGGGGACTATATAGCGGGCACTAACTACAGGGGACTATGTAGGGGCACTAACTACAGGTGACTATATAGGGGACAAACTACAGGGAAATCTATAGGGGCACTAACTCAGGGGACTATATAGTAGTCATTTTCTACAGGGACTATATAAGGAGCACTAACTAAAGGGAACTATATAGCAGGCACTAACACTAACTACAGGGGACTTTATAAGGGACACTAACACTAAGTACAGGGGACTATATAGGGGGCACTAATTACAGGAGACTATATAGAGGACATTAACACTAACTACAGGGGACTATATAGGGAGCAATAACTACAGGGGACCATATAGGGGCACTAACACTAACTACAGGCAACTCTATAGGGGCACTGACTATAGGGGACTATATAGGGGTACTATCTACAGTGGCTATATAGGGGGAACACTAACTGCAGGGGACCATATAGGGGGCACTAACACTAGCTACATGGGATTATATAGGGGCACTAACCCCAGACAATTCTATAGGGGCACTAACTATAGGGGACTATATAGGGGGTACTATCTACAGGGGACTATATGGGTACTAACTACAGGGGACTATATAGGGGGCACTAACTACAAGGGACTATAAAGGGGGAACTAACACTAACTACAGGGGACTATATAAGGGGCACTAACACTAACTACAGGGGACTATATAAGGGGAAATATCTACAGGGGATTATATAGGGGGCACTAAATACAGGGGACTATATAGGGGGCACTGACACTAACTACAGGGGACTATATAAGGGGCACTAACACTAACTACAGGGGACTATATAGGGGACTATATAGGGGACACTAACTACAGGGGAGTATATAGGGAGCACTAACTTAAGGGAACTCTATAGGGGGCACTAACTACAAGGGATTATATAGGGGGCACTAACTACAGGGAACTATATAGAGGCACTAACTACAGGGGACTATATAGGGGGCACTAACTACAGGGGACTATATAGGGGCCACTAACACTAACTACAGGGAATATATAGGGGCACAAACTACAGGGAGCTCTATAGGGGCACTAACTCAGGAGACTATATAGTGGCACAAACTACAGGGGACTCTATAGGGGCACTAACTCAGTGGACTATATAGTAGGCACTTTCTACAGGGACTATACAGGGGGCACTAACTACAGGGGACTATATAGGGCACTAACTACAGGGCACTAACTATAGAGCACTATATAGGGGACACTAACTACAGGGGACAATATAGGGTGCATGCCTCAGGGTACACTACAGGAAATGCCGCTGGGGGCACAATTTACAGGGAATGCCTCAGGGGGCACTATCTACAGGAAACACTACAGGGGATGCTGAAGGGGGCCCTATCGACAGCTTACCTGCTTGTCAGGGAAGGAGCAGAACCTCTACAGTAGCATGGCAATATAGATGACTCTTTCTGCAGGGGCAGTAAACAAAGGACTATATGAACATCTTTCCGAGAGGGGAGGAGACTGATTCTGCTCAAAGGCCCTCCCCAGCAGCACAGATTAGAAGCAGCACCAAAGTGGTTACATAGAAGCAAAACTTGAAGACAAGGTATTTTTTTATGCTAGAAACACTGCTAATTACTTTGACCCCTTTCCGCTTTTGGGCGTGACTGTTCGTCCAAATTCAAAGTGCGTTCCCGCAATAGGGCATACAGTCACACCCTGTAGATAAAGCGTGTACAGGAGCTGTGCGCGCTTTATCTTCAGCGGCTGTCAGCTGTTATACACAGCTGACATCCCGCTGCAATGGCTGCGATGGCTGTTGCCGCCGATCGCAGCCATTTAACCCCTTCAATGCGGCTGTCAATGACGTCCGCCGCATTGAAGTGGTTGACAGAGGGAGGCGATGGCGATGGTAATGGCAACCCGGAAGCCGTTACTAGGCTTCCTGGTTGCAAAGGTACGGTAGCCTATTAGGTCCTGCCCGAGGCAGGACGTAATAGGCTAACTGTCAAATGAAGAATAACAGTTACGATACACTGCACTACATAAGTAGTGCAGTGTATCGTACCGGGATCAGAAGACCAGATCTTCAAGTCCCCAGGTCAGTGTAATAAAAAATGTGGAAAAAGTAAACAAAAAATGTTAAAGAAAAATAAATAAATTTAAGTTTTAACTAATAAAAACAACACTTGCCATGTTTTCCTGATCAACTCCTTTATTATTAGAAAAAAAATGAAAATATGAAAAAAAACTAACGGCCTGATCTATAAAAATATCACAGTATTTTTACCGCACGGTGAACACCGTACATTTTTTTAATAAAAAACAATGACAGCATTTTATTTTTTGGTCATCTTGTCTCAAAAAAAATGTAATAAAAAGTGATCAAAAAGTTGCAAGTAACGCAACATGATACCAGTAGAAATTACAGTTCGTCGCGCATAAAACAAGCCCTCCCGCAGCGATATCAACTAAAAAATAAAAAAGTTATGGCTGTCAGAAAATGGCGGCACTAAAACATGATTTTTAGAAAAGAGTATTTTTATTGTGGGAACGTAGTGAAACGTAAAAAAACTATATAAATTTGGTGTCGCTGTAATCGTATCGCCCCGCAGAATAAAGTTAATATGTTGTTTATACTGCACGATGAACACTGTAAAAAAAAAAAAAAAAAAAGAAACATGCTAGAATGGCTGTTTTTTGGTTTCCTCATCTCCCAAAAAATTGAATAAATAGTGATAAAAAAATTGCATGTACCCCAAAATGGAACCAATAAAAATTACAGCTCATTCCACAAAAAACGCGCCTTCACACAGCTCCGTCACCGGAAAAATAACACGTTATGACTCTCAAGACACAATGATGCAAAATGATGCAAAATGATGCAAAATGACGGCCCAGACTCATTTTTAGGTCCAGTAGAATTTCACTAAATACCCCACATCTTCATTTGCTGGACCCCACAGGTGGACCCTGTAGATGCAGCGGAGATGAGGAAACTTTAGAGCCTTGTGCGGCTTATAGGGCTAATGAAGAAGTCAAATATAAGGCAATACTGGAGCGCAGATATTTTGTATAATACCCAATAAACCCGGCCTGTGTATAAAGGATTGGTTCAAAGCGTACCACACCAATCCATGGATTATTCATTCACCCCATTAATAAATGATCCTATTATGACCTGATGTAGTCCGCCCAGCTTACATATGCCCTGATGTACTCCGCCCAGCTTACATATACCCTGATGTACTCCGCCCAGCTTACATATGTTCCCACATTATAAGATGAAATACCGGTAAAACACCAAGCAAAATCTGCGCTTCAAAAGTCAAATGGTGGTCCAACTGAGCCTGGCCGTGTACCCAAACGGCAATTTATGACCACATATGGGGTATTACTGTATTCTGGAGAACCCACTTAACAATTTATGGGATGTGTGTCTACGGTGGTACAAGCTGGGCACAACACATTGGGCACTGAAATGGCCTATCTGTGGAAAACAGCAATTTTCAATCTGCAACATCTATTGTTTACTCACTTTTGCAAAACACTTGTGCGGTCAAAATGCTCACTACACCCCTAGATCAATTCTTTGAGGAATCTAGTTTCCAAAATGGGGTAATTTTTCGGGAGTACCACTGTACTGATACTATAGCTCAATCAGGGGCGTAGCTAAAGGCTCATGGGCCCAGGTGCAAACTTTCAGTTTGGGCCCCCCTACGCATCTTCTCTCTAACTTTCAGCTGCATTACTGGGTCTCTAAAGTAACCCCTCAAAACAAAAATATATACATCAGAGACGAATAAAACAACTTTTATAACACGGCAGGCTTAAAGCGGCGCAGTTCTATGTATGATAGTATACCTAAATAATGAATTCACCAAATAAAGGTCATATACCAGCTCTACACAGTGAAAAATTAATACACTACAGTTGTATCCCGATTTCCCTTTTCTACTCTATCCAGGCCAGACCGGCATGACTTCTTCCAGCCACAACTTGTCTCTTCACACAAACTACAAATTATGCTGCTAGCCCCAATAGCCCTCTTAGTGCCCCCTCCACCTTAATAGTGGCCCCATTTGTGCCCCAAACTGTACTAGTGCCCCCTTTTGTTCCCTACAAAGTAATAGTGCCCCCACCACAAAATCATAATGCCTTTTTTGTGCCCCACAGTAATACCCTCCTTTGTGCCTTATACAGCCACAATACCAACTTTTTAACTTTTTTGCCCCCCCCCCCCAAAGGGATTGCTGCCCCCTATGTCCTCCTACACAGGATAAATTCCACCTGGGCAGTTGATAAATTTTATTAATTGCAACATATTTAAAATGGTTTTCCCAGAATCATAAATTATTACCTATCCACAGTATATTTGATCATTCTCTTATTGCTGGAGGCGATCGAGAGACCAGGGGTCCCAAACCCTCTGAGCCTCCTCACTGCACCCCTGCAGTAAAGAGGAGCTTGAATGGAGCGGCTGTTGAGCATACGCCCGCCGCACCATTCACGGTCTATGACAATGACGTAAATAGACTTTGAATGGAGCAAGTAGAGTGCATGCACGATCACTGCTCCATTCAATGTCCTGCTTACAGTGAGGAGGAATGGGGGGGGGGGGTTTGGAACCCCAGTTCTCATGATTGGTGGGTGTCCCAGCGAAAACAAAATGATCACTTATCCTAAGGATAGGTGGTAATTTATGATTCTGGCAAAAAAAACAACTTTATAAACCTTTAGGAGCAGCCTCTTTATTTTTTATAGTTTCCAATGGACACTGGCATAGCAGAGCTGTGTGCTTCACATTACAGCACAGCTCCAGACCTCCAGTAATGTGCAATCATTCATGACCCATAGTAACCTCTAGCCCCCTTATCAGTGTCTTCCCGATAACTGGAGGCTGAGCTGTCCTGTAATGAATTATGACCCTCAGTAACCGCTTATCAGTGTTCTGTCTGCGCTGCTCTCACTGCTGAATCCTCCCGTTCTGTCCTCTATTTGCAGGATAGAAAGAACAGAGAGAGACAGCAAAGATCAAACAGTATAGGGAAAAACACTAAAGACAATGTAACTGCATGAGTAACGCCTGTCCAGAACTCACATGGATGTGGGGGAAACGAGCTGCGATGAGACATGAGCTTTTTCCTTACACAGCGCGCGGCAGTGTGTGTATCTAGACTCCTCCTCCTGTCTCCTCCAATCCAGTGCCTCAGAGCACAAGAAGGGAGGGGGAGTACACACGCTGCTGCACCTGCGCTGTGTAAAGATCGATTTTATCTAAGAAGCAATGATACGGACACTAAGTGTGGCGAGGGGGGCCCGTGGGCCCCTCAGGCTTAGGGGCCCGGTCGCAACTGCGACCGCTGCGACCCCTACAGCTACGCCACTGAGCTCAATGCACCATGGTATCAAAAATCGAATCTTGTAAAATCTGCACTCCAAATACTAAATGGCGCTCCTTCCCTTTAGAGCCTTGCTGTGTGTCCAAATAGCAGTTTATGACCACATGTGGGGTATTTCCGTACTCCGGAGAAGTGGCTTTACAAATGTTGGGGTGCTTTTTCTCTTTTATTTTTTGAGAAAATGAAAAATTTTGAACTAATGCTACGTGTTATTGGAAAATAATGTAATTTTTCATTTTCACTTCCCATTTGTAATAAAATCTATGAGACACCTGTGGGGTCAAAATGCTCACTACCCCCCTAGATGAATTCCTCAATGGGTGTAGTTTGCCAAATGGAGTCACTTTTGGGTAGTTTCCACTGTACTGGTACCCAAGGGGCTTTGCAAATGCGACATGGTGCAGAAAAACCAATCCAGCAAAATCTGCTCGCCAAATGGCGCTCCTTCCCTTCTGAGCCCTTATGTGTATTCATACAGTGGTTTATTACCACATATGGGGTATTGCCGTACTTTGGAGAAGTTGCTTTGCAAATGTTACAGTGCTTTTTCTCCTTTATTTGATGAGAAAATGAAACATTTTGACCTAAAGCTACATCGTAGTGGAAATTTTTTATTTTTATTTTTACTGCACAATTCTAATGAAATCTATGAAACACCTGGGGGCAGTGGCGTAGCTATAGGGGTCGCAGTTGCGACTGGGCCCCTAAGCCTGGGGGGAACATGGGCCCCCGTTGCCATACAGCATGTTTCCTAAATAAATCTTCTGTGCCGTGAAGCCGGCACTTTCTGGTTACGGTCACATGGTACACTTAGTGTACCATGTGACCGTGTTGTCACGTGACATGTCTTCCAGACAGAGCAGTGGAAGAGTCGGTGCGGAGGACTCCAGGTAAGCTGCAGTGTAATGTAATGTATTGTGTTGCAATGTAATGTAATGTATTGTAATGTATTGTGATGCCTTGTAATGTATTGTGTTGTATTGTGCTGTTTGCGGTGGAGAGGGGGGGCCGTTAAATCACAGCCCCCCTCCTCTCTCCACCGCAAACTGCACAATACAACACAATACAGTATAGTAACACATGACTATGAGGCTGGGTTCACACGACCTATTTTCAGACGTAAACGAGGCGTATTATGCCTCGTTTTAGGTCTGAAAATAGGGCTACAATACGTCGGCAAACATCTGCCCATTCATTTGAATGGGTTTGCCGACGTATTCTGCAGACGACCTGTAATTTACGCGTCGTCGTTTGACAGCTGTCAAACGACGACGCGTAAATGGACTGCCTCGGCAAAGAAGTGCAGGGCACTTCTTTGCCACGTAATTTGAGCTGTTCTTCATTGAACTCAATGAAGCACAGCTCAAGATTTACGAGCGTCTCAGACGGCTCGCAAAATGCGAGGAGGAGCATTTACGTGTGAAACGAGGCAGCTGTTAACAGTCTGTCTTTTCACACGTAAATGCCTCTCATCGTGTGAACATACCCTGAGAGCGGGACTGCGGCTGTGTAAGACAGTCACTGCCCCGCTCCTGAGTCCTGAAATGTGCGCGCCGTCAGGATGATGCAATGCGGCCGGCGCTACACTAATGATCTGCGGCATTGAAGACAGAACATGGCGGGCGCGCTACAAAACACCCCCATATTCTGTCTTCAGTGCCTGAACCGCCGCTCATTAGTGCAGCGCCGGCCGCATCACCTCATGCTGACCGCGCGCGCACTTAGTGTCAGGAGCAGGGCATTGGCTGTATTACACAGCCGCAGCCCCACTGGCGGAGATCAGAGTAGCCTCTCATCTCCGCCGCTATTCTCCTGAATGCTGAGATCAAAGCGGACTGCAGCATTCAGGGGAAAATGGGAAGGGGGGATGACCCTTGGATCGTGTCACAGGGAATTCCTGTGACGTGATTAAGGGACATACCATATATGGGCAGACAGCCCAGGGTCCATTGAAGGACCCCAGGGCTGTCCTACCATATTTCCTGTAGTTAGGGCATACTTAGGTATGTCCTAACAACTGCCTGTGTACTATCCGTACACATGCTAATGTACTGGCATATAGATATAGGCCAGTACATTAAAGTTTAAAAATAAAGTAAAAACAAAATAATGTTAAATAAAAAAAATACACATACACCTTTTTTACAATCAACATTAAAATAAGTCTCAATACATAAAATATACACATAATCGGTATTGGCGCGGCCGTAATAACCTGCACAACAATTTTTTTGCATCATTTATGATGTGTACGCTGTAAATAAAATAAAATAAAAAAACTGCTTTCTATCACTTAGGCCCCACGCACACGACCGTGCCCGCAATCACGGCCCGCAATTGCGGGCACGGCCGGCCGCCGACTGCCACCCGCATTTTCGGGCCGTGCTCCCATACAAAGTATGGGAGCAAGGCCCGCAAAATGCAAAAGAACGGGCATGTTCCATCATTTTCGGAACATTTCTACGGCACGGACACCTATTCGTAGCGCTACGGAAATGTGTCCGCACTCAATGAAAGTGAATGGGTTATTTACGGTCGTGTGCATGGGGCCTAATTGTGAGGCACAAGGTGCGATGATGAATTTAACCTTCCTGTGCCTCACATTAATAGTAATTAACCCCATCATGTACCTTATATATTAACCCATTATGACTGAGAAACATGATGGGGTTAATTACTATTAATGTGAGGCACATTCAAAATTCATCACACCTCGCGCCTCACATTAGAAAACGAAAGAACTTTTTTATATTATTACTGTTGGCAAAGTAAACGAAGTATCGGTATCGAAGTCCAAATTTTGGTATCGTGACATCCCTACACTGTGGGTCGCGTCCCCCTGGGGGTTCGTGTGAAGACCTCCGGGGGTCGCGAGTCACTCACCGAGGTCCTGGTTCCATTCAATCCTGGAGCAATGAGCTGACATCGCCTTGATCCAGCATTCACTGTGCCCTGAGCGGCTCGACGGAGGCTGGCGGGAGGGAGCAACATCATCGCGCCTGCCTGCGCTGAGTCACTCATAGCACACACCGGAGGAGGCGAAGGATCCTCCACCCGACGTGGGAACGGGGATAGGTAAGTAATTATGCTGTTTTTCTATTATGCACATATGGGGGCATTATACTGTATGGGGGCTGATATTGCAGGCGGGGCATTATACTGCATGGGGGCTGATATGGGGGAATTATACTGTATGGGGGCTGATATGGGGAGCATTATACGTTATGGGGCTGTTATGGGGGGGCATTATACGTTATGGGGCATTATACTGTGTGGGGGCAGCTATGGGAGCATTATACAGTGTGGGGGCATTATACTATGGGGGCTGTTGGGCAAGGCATCTGGGCATAGGCGCGCGCAGGGGTCTGATGATGATAGTGGTGTTGGGGAGTGGTAGGGGGGCCCAAGCTGAATTCTTGCACCCGGGCCCATGAGCCTTTAGCTACGCCCCTGCCTGGGGGGGTCAAAATGCTCACTACACCCCTAGTTGAATTCCTCTAGGGGTGTAGTTTCCCAAATGGAGTCACTTTTGGGGGGTTTCCACTGTACTGGTACCTTTAGGAGATTTACAAATGCGACATGGTGCCGAGAAATCAAACCAGCAAAATCAGCGCTCCAAAAGCTAAATGGCGTGCCTTCCCTTCTGAGCCCTGATGTGTATTAATACAGTGGTTTATTACCACATATAGGGTATTTCCGTACTCTAGAGAAGTTGCTTTACAAATGTTGGGGTGCTTTTCCTCATTTATTTGTTGAAAAAAATAAAAATTCTGAGGTAAAGCTACATCTTATTGAAAAATAATGTAATTTTTCATTTTCACTGCCCAATTCTAATGAAATCTATGAAATACCTATGTGGTCAAAATGCTCACTACACCCCTAGATGAATTCCTCTAGGGGTGTAGTTTCCCAAATGGGGTCACCTCTTCTAACCTGACATGGTGACTGAAATATAATTTAAAAAAAGGAAGGCCGAAAAATGCACTAGGTGCTCCTTTGCTTCTGGGGCCTTTGTTTCAGTCCAGTAGCGCACAAGGGCCACATGTGGGATATTTCTAAAAACTGCAGAATCATGGCAATAAATATTCAGTTGTGTTTCTCTTGTAAAATCCTTTGGTATTCAGGAAAAATTGATTAAATTGGAATTTCTAAAAAAAAATATGAAATTTGCAAATTTCCCTTCCACTTTGCTTTAATTCCTGTGACACGCATAAAGGGTTAAGAAACTTTCTAAATGCTGTTTTGAATACTCTAAGGGGTACCGTTTTTAAAATGGGGTGGTTTGTGGGGGTTCCTAATATATAAGGCCCTCAAAGCTACTTCAGATCTGAACTGTTCCCTAAAAAAATAGCCTTTTCAAATTTTCTTGAAAATATTAGAAATTGCTGCTAAACTTATAAGCCTTGTAACGTCCTATAAAAATAAAAGGATGTTCAAAAAATGATGCAAACATAAAGTAGACATATGGGAAATGTTAACTACCGTATATGGCGGCGTATAAGACGACTGGGCGTATAAGACGACCCCCAACTTTTACCCTTAAAATATAGAATTTAAGATATACTCACCATTTCGTGCAGGAGCGCTTCACTATGGACATCGGCGGCAGGACCCAGGACTCTCTGTCTCTTTGAACTCGCGCATGCGCAGATAGGCTGCTTCATCGCGCGAGATCTGAGAGGCAGGGAATGAGAGGAAAGGGCGGGCCAGAGGATCTTACAGAGATGTTCCCTGGCGGCTAATACCGGCTTCCCTCAGATCCGTGGCGGATTCCGTGCATCCCGGGAGCCTGTGTACCGGACTGCAGGCTCACAAGGTAACACACAACCTGTGTGTAGACAATATGTAGACAATATCCGGCATATAAGACGACCCCACACTTTTGACATTTTTTTAAGGGTGTAAAAAGTCGTCTTGTACGCCGATATATACGGTAGTCACTATTTTGTGTGGAATAACTATCTGTCTTACACTCAGATACATTTGAATTTAGAAAAATGCTAATTTTTGCAAATTTTCTCTAAATTGTGGTGTTTTTCACAAATAAATATTGAATTTATCGACCAAATTTTTTCACTAACATAAAGTACAATATGTCACGAGAAAACAATCTCAGAATCGCTTGGATAGGTAAAAGCATTACCACATAAAGTGACACATGTCAGATTTAAAAAATGAGGCTGTCATATGGTCCAAAAGTGGCTGCGTCCTTAAGGGGTTAAAACATCTATTAACAGCATTTCATGACTTTTGGTAAATGAAAATGATTAATGGGATAACCCTTTTAATAAAGAATAAGGTAAGTGTGACATTTAAAAACACTAATGACTTCACAATTACAGTATCAAGCATAACATCAGTAAATGCAAATACAATTCAAGAGTTCAAATAGTAAGTATTGGAATTCATGACCATAAGAACATATTACTGCAAATGAGCACCAGCAAAGGGGCAGAAGGATGGAGTCTTTACAAGATTCAATAGTGCAATGACCCTAGTCTAAAATTTAAACCCAACCTTACCTAAATGCACAACAGACTTAAATCAGTCATGTTGTATTTTCTTGACTTAAATACATATTCACATTTTTGATCAGAAGTGCATGAGAATCACACTCCTTATACAGTAGTACAGTCATTACCATTGTATTTAATTTCACATAAAGAGAAACTCCAGGAAAATATGGAAATGTGCATTTTGTCTTAAATCTGGTCACTCTTTACCATGCAGAACTTCCCTTAACTTACCACCGATTCCAAGATCACCCACAGTAGGCATTATTTAAGGCCTGTGGCAGGCATGACCATATAGAGACTAACTCCTGATGCTAGTTAATGTGCCAAGCTACTAACATAGTTAATGTGCCAAAGCGACTATATACTGTATAATTGTTGACTTATATTCCAACACATGGTGGAAGGATAATTTGAATTAAGCTCAAATAATAACACATTTGTTAATACATTTGGTAGGTTAGCAGAAAGAACTAGACAGATTGATACCAATATGACTGCAGGATCAGACAGTACAGGGTTTGTTTGTAGTCTGTAAAAATGGAAACATATAGATCTGCATAGAAGCTGTGTACACAAAACGTCAGATTTCTAATTAAAAAATTAGCTTCATTTTTCATTTAAGATGCATTGGAATAATACAAAATTTGTTTTGAAAGTGGACCTCCCCTTTAAGTCAATGTCCTTTATTATTTTCATGACAGTTAACACTCACTGGCATGCTGTCACATACTTGTTGTAGCTGGTGGGGACCCACTGAGTTGCAACGGACTTGACTTGGTTTAAACCCAGAAGCAGAGTCTAGGGAAAGAATAGACAGGCAGATGTCAGGGCAGACAACGGGCAAAATACACACTTAGCATAAATTATTAGACAGAATCAAATGAGAAACAAATATTATAGAGCCTAATTACTCAGGCCCAGAGCGATGAAGGACGGTACCTTAAATATCCAAGGAAGCTGCGTGATTGAACAGGATCTCTGGCCCTTGAAAGGGTAACTAAATATTCAAAAAACTTCTGACATGTCATAGTGACATGTCAGATGTTTTGATTGGTGGGGGTCTGAGACCCCCACCTGTCGCTTAAACGAAGCGGTCGTATGAGCGCTCACCTGCTTCATTTCTGTTCGGCTTTTTCAGGAAATTGGTGTAGCCGTGTACAGACTCAACACAAAGTCTTTGAACCCGTACTCCGCTACATCGGCTTTCTGGGAAAAAGCCGAACAGAAACAAAGCGGTTAAGAAGTTTGTTGAACGTTTAGTTACCCTTTAAGATCCAAAAGTCAGCATGCACTAGGAGCACCAAAGGTCCCAGGAGGAGGGAGACGGCAGCGTAGAGGAGCAGAGCGGTTGGCAGAGAAGAGGGTGGTCAGCCAAGACTGGGCAGAGGAACAGTAGGATGGAGGAGGGCAAGATACCAGAGAGTAAGCATCTGACGAGGGCAGGAGAAAGCAGCTGTGGACGTGTCCATTACAGCACCCTCTTCTTAGGTTTGTGAGAAAATCACTGATAACATTTCTTAGAGAAGGACCTTGGATATGTTTCTATGGTTCCCAAAACTCTCTCCTCAGGATTATTTTAATCAATAAGAAAAAAAAGTATTCTTCTGGACTACTTGACATCTAGAATTCTATTATTCTCAAATTTCACATCAGGACCAGAAGAGTAGATGAATGGACAAGGAGACTTGGAGAAACGATTAAGAACCAGATGATTGAGGACCAAGATATAAAAGGAAATTGGGAATCCACAATGACTGTGGAAGGCGAATATTGAAAGAAACTGGGTCAATCTGTTTCTGAACAACATAGGGATCCAAAATTGTGGCGCCAACTTGAAATATGTTGTCTTCAGACGAATGTGTTTAGATGATAGCCAAACTTTGTTTCCAGGAAGAATCTCCTTGATAGCCAATCTCATTTCCCTGTTTTCATCCTATTAGATTCTAGGGTGGCATATTTAAGTCTGATCAGTTCTTTCATTGTTGCTTGTGAATTACTTTGTGTATGCAGTTTCTGATCAAGCTCCTGGTTACACCCCGTATCATCTGATTATTTGGATTCTTGGAAGTGGACCTTGGCTCTGTCTTTAGAATAACTATTTTGCTCACTGATTTGGACATTCTGATCTCGGCTGGTTTTGACCTCTGCAGCTCTTGGTATTCTTCTGTTTTCTGATTTGGACTTACATTCTCTCCTGGTTGTGAACTCTGTTTGCTGTTAACCCTCTGGCTGTCTGGTTTTCCATTCTGGTATTGCCTGCATTGCATCTCCTGTCCAACACCGTATTCTGTTAATGCATCCTGGGTTCTATGCAGCCAAATCCAATGCCTTGCAGTGGGCTCTGGTGAGACCATAGAGTACCCTTAGACTCTGCTGATCAGAGTAGTGACGGACTTGAGGCAGCGGATTATTTGCAATATTATTCCTGACAGTTTCCAGCTGCCTTACAAAGCAATTCCATAACATGCACTCTGGGGAATTGCTCAACTAGTGATTCCATTACATTGTTGGCTTCCTGCCAATTGACCAAGAGGTCTGCATGAGAAATGTTGGCTGCTGGCACTTCAGAGGAAGTGGAAGAGGTATTCTGAGATGCTGTCCATATACCAAAAAAATGGAAAAGACTGAGTGGATTAACCTGTATTATTATCATAATCAAACTCTGCCCAAGAAAGAATGTTGGTCTAATTGTCCTGAAGAGGGGACGCAAAATTCCTGAGAAAGTTTTCCTAAACTTGGTTGACGCATTCCACTTGACCATTCGTTTGAGGATGGTAGGCAGATGAAAAATCTAACTAAACTTCTAACAGCTTGCAGATTTCTACATGGAATTAAGAGGTGAATTGTACACCTCTGTCGTACACAATATGCTTGGGGAGTCCAGAAAGGTCAAATATTCAATAAAGAGAGTAGCCAGACGGGTAACAAAAGTAGGCCAGGCAGTGGTTTAAAATGTGCAATCTTCGAAAACCTGTCAACAAGGAACCAGATCACCGTACAACGTGAGGAAGTAGTTAAGTCAGTATATTAAAATCTATGGAAATGTGAGTCCAAGGAGAGTCAGGCATTGGCACAGGAGAAGCAAGCCTGCAGTTTTCAAATGTGAACTTTTGTTTTGTGCACAGAAAGACAGAAAATCTTTAACAACTAGGGACAATGAGGGCCACCAATAGTGGTGAAAAATGGGATCTAGAGTTTGACCCAGATCTAGAGTTTTAGAGGAATGACCCAAATGGAAAATTTGTTCTCCAAGGTTTGAAGGTACAAAAGTCTTCCAAGAGGAATATTACAATCTTCAACAAGCACCACGGGTTAATAATGTATTGTGGTTCCGGAATCTCCTCTTCTAATTTAAAAGAACGAGATAAGGTGTCAGCCTTTACATTCTTGTCTGCAGGTCTGTAATGGAGAAATAAATTAAATTGAGAGAAATACAATGCCAAACACGGCCTAGCGAGAATTAAAGTGTTGTGCTGTCTGAAGGTAGAGTACATTTTTATGGCCAGTAAAGATGGTAATGGGATGAACAACAAATGTCTCTATTCTTTGAGGGTTAACTGGATAGCCAGAATTTCATGATCCCTGATGCTGTAATTTTTCTTGGCTGGGGAGAAGTCCTTAGTGAAAAAAAACACAAGAACGGGTTTTACCTTCTTGCCAAACCCCATTCCAAATTTTCCTTAACCCCATGACGCACCAGGACTTTCCAGTATGTCCTGGTGCGGGGGTTGAAGATAGCTCTGATCCTTGCCATTTAACCACATAGATGCCACAGTCAATAGCGACCGCGGCATCTTAGCCATTAGAAACGGATTAATTCAGGCAGTAATTTGCCAGCAACGAAAGCAATAGTAATTGGTTTGTCCAGCTGGAACGCAATTATCCAACATCGGGTGACGTGAGACTGACAACAAGAAATTTGGAAATTAAAATGCTTGGATAGGGAAGTAGGTTCCAGTGGTTGACAAGAAGACTGGCACAGTGATTTTTTGAGACTAGAATATTTGTCCAGGGTAGCCTCTGCTTTTTGCCCTAGGCGCTGAAGTTTCCCGGCTTCACAGGACAATCATTTAGATAATGGTTCTTACCTTCACAGACTGAACACAAATTATTTGTATGACTTCTTTGGTGTTCTTCCATAGAAAGTTCAAGTTTTTCCACCTGCATTTGTTTGTCTGAGTGAGCTGGAGCAGAAGCCAACAGGGGTTTCTGAAAGGTTGACGCACTAGACTGGTATGGTCGGTTTCACGTTGCCTTTGCTGAAACCGAATATCAAGGAAAGATTTTCAGATGAAACCAAATCTGGTTCTTCAAATACTTTTTAAAAAGTAGAAAGGATTGCCTGTATATTTGACATAATGGGGTCGTTACATTCCTACATCGGTGATACCCAGGCCAAAGCTTCTTCTAAAAGTAGACAGATGTAGACCATCTTGGTCCTATGGAAAGCAAATAAAGGTACCATTACCTCAAAATGGTCAGTGACCTGGTTCAAAAACCCTCTGCAAGACTTGGTGTTGCCATCATAATGGAACAAAGTCGGCAGATGCAGACCCAGTCTATAGGTAACAAAGCATTTAAATGAGAAGAAACTTTTTGCAACAACTGAAATAATTGGTCCATGCGGGCATGTTGTCTGGATAGTTACTGACACAGGTCATAAAAATGAGGCAGGGGAATGTTAGCGGTCCATGGCCTGAGCAAATGGTCATTTAACCATCGTAGCTGGTGTGGACTCACCGAGTTGAAATCACTTGGCTCGGTCTAAACACAGAAGTCGGAGTCTAAGTAAATCGACAGTATTCACCCTTTAACCCCTTGGCATGATTCTGATTTTCGCTGCAAAGGATTCCCAGGTCATTACCCCTGGAGTAGTCGCTGCTAGCATCAGCTGACAAGGCAGGACAGGAAATGCTGGAACTCTGAACCAAGACCGTGGGCAAGGTACATAGTCAAATAAACGAATGTGAGGGCAGACAAAGATTAATTGTAAACGGTAACCAAGTCAGAGTTTAGGACAGGCAGCATACAGTCATAGCCAATATGCGGGCAGAGTACAGGGCAGGCAGGGGGCAAAACACGTAGTCAAAACAAGCGGCCAATACACATTCTCTAGCTTGATCTTTTTATTTAACATTATAGTACCAAGGAACATTCAACTATAACTGCTCTAGCTATTGCTAGTATTAAAACTAAAAGTATTAAACAAAAAATATATTTAAATGAACTTTTAGAGGGACATTTATTTAAAATAAAATTTAGAAATTTCACAAAATATGTAATGTCTTTTAAAAATGCCACAATAGTAAATTGTAGCAACTAAAGTGGACTTAAAAACTGAATAAGCATCTACTGTTATTCGTAGTAGAATGAATAGCTATTTGTTTTAGTGGTCAATGAAGTAATGTGTCTTATCTTGACATTTCTCCGCAATGAACCTTCAAATGGACAAGGACATTGTAGAAATCATAGCAGAGTAAATATCCTCAGAGCAAGGGGAATTGTATTTTGTCTTTGTTGGTTCACGCATCCCTAATCTCTCCTCCAGAGGGCCAAAGATTTACCAAACATCTGAGGTTTACGATAGTCCCAATGCCTGTTTGAACATGTAATCTGACAATGCCAGAAACACATATCCTCCTTCAGATGGGGCCAAGCTTTGTAAAAGCGGCCTTTGGGGAGAATAGAGATCTATGCTGTTTTAAGGCTGCTGGGTCTAAAAACTCTTGACTTACTGTATAACAATATGTCTGATATAACACCACATAAGTTAGAATCAAAAGTGATTGAAAATAATAATGATCAAAATTGCCTGTTGTACCTTTTCACCTTGCACAAATATTTCATCTGAGATCTTAAAAAAAACCATTTTATTCTTGATTTATGATGGTCTGTTCTAGATTAGAGTTTTCTAAATCATTACAGCATGTTTAAGTAAGAAATATATTAGTTTATTGGCCAATAACGTTGATGAGTACCAGCAAAGCAGCGGTATGAAATTAGCAATTACGGACATTACATGTCCCATTTTCTCCACCCTTGTTTTGGAGAGATAACGAAAAACAGACTACATAGTTATCGTGATTTAATGTATATATAAAAAGGGAGAATGGTCTGATGCTTAGGCAGGATGCATGAGTTACATGCCTGATTTAGAGTCAAGGTAGAAGTCGAAGCCTTATCTCATCTAGGGCAATGGTCTAACTTCTGGTGGAAAAAAAAATCCAATTAAATTAGACATGTGAAAATGTGCTCTTACTGGCTTTCCTGACTGAACAAATGGAACATTACACCCAAAGAATGTAAATCATGCATTTCATTGACAGTCCTCTTAAGATTTATTTCTTATTAAGAAAAAAAACAAAGCTTCAGGTGCACCTAGTTAATTATTTATGACCCATAGTTGTGTAGGTTACCAAACTGATGGTCATTCGTTTCAGCTCCCACACACTGTTATTTCTGTAGTTGCCAACTTTTTATTTTTATTCGCACAAGTGGTTTATACATTTATAGTGGTTAGGAAACAATTTTTCCTCAAGCAGAACAGAATTGAACGCAACCTGACGGTATAAAAATTTACATGTGTGGCTAAAGATAGATTTTGCTTAATCAACATTAGGAAATAATGAAGAAATATGCACATTTTCAATCAGGGATATACACAGAAGTCATCGGGCACCACAGCAAAAGTCAACTACTCCTCACTGAGTGCTCTGTCAAATGCAACATAGTAACATACAGTAGTTGTTAGGGCTGACATAAAAACACAGGTCCATTAAGTTTAAGCTATAATCCTGCACTGTTGATCCAAAGAATAGCAAAAAAAAAACACCTATGTTACATTAAAGAATTGCCTAATATTAGGGAGAAAAAAAATCCATCCATACTCCAAATATGGCAATCAGAATGACGACCCATCTCCAGGCTGAAACATTCTGGAAGGTGAGTGATAATAGCAAGAGTTTTCAAGTACTGTAGCAGTCCATATCCAATACACAGATAAGTGGCATCAGTTTGTTTCATAAGGTAGAGACGTGGTCAGGAAACAATCCAAATTCAGTACATAGATAAGTAGCAGTAGTTTGTAGAGTTAGAGTATGTTCACAGGGTCAAATTGCAGACATATTTTGGCACTTAATACGCTTGTAATACACCTAGAAACAGCTCCCATTGAACGCAATGGGAATTCCAATGCATAGATCAGCACGCACCGAGCACAGAGCACAGAGAGGCTGTCAACTACACCGTGCAGGCGCCGAGCAAGAAGGCAAGTCAGAGCCTTCACAGAAAGTCAAGGCACCTCTGCACTACACCACCGCTGGACCACGGCACACACGCAGAGTCCAGAGAGGCAACCACAACTCTATGCAAGCGCCATACAAACTGGCCTTAGATTTATATGCTGCTTTGGGTATGTGCCTTATTGTACTGTGTCACATTGTGATATGTTCTTATCCTATTAAGTAAATTATTACTAGTGCTTCAGATACAATCTGGCAGGTCAGATTTGGTTTGGGGTCTTTACATACTTCACGGTGTATCCTATTGAGCATCACTGTATGTATCCTTGTATACAATATTTTTAACTTGTTTGTCTTTTTGGTGTTAATATATTTTTGCTATTTTTGATATTATCTGGATGTGCATGTCTCCTCTTTTGTCCTACTTTTCTGGTAGTTACAAGCTTATTTGACACTGCAAAAAGATAGCCTTAACTATTTAAAAATAAAGAGCTTAAACAATTGTGACACAAATATAATAATATATATGTGTGAGTCTTGTACTTTCGCACATTGCATTGACACAATCTTCCAAAATGTTTTGGACAGACCAGATGTTTGTAATTGTATAATTTTTATTTTTATATTTTTTTTGTATTGTTTCTATTTTTATTATTATTTTTAGTAATTATATAAAGTGGAGACCGGTAACTCCACTCACCTATATGCCTACTACACCGTGTTCGAAATTATTATGCACATTGGTTTTAAGTGTCATAAACATTTAATTATTAGTTTTTCAATTAAACTCATGGATGGTATTGTGTCTCAGGGCTCTTTGGATCATTGTAATCAATCTCAGACACCTGTGATAATTAGTTTGCCAGGTGTGCCCAATCAAAGGAAAACTACTTAAGAAGGACGTTCCACGTTATTAAGCAGGCCACAGGTTTCAAGCAATATGGGAAAGAAAAAAGATTTCTTTGCTGCCGAAAAGCGTGAAATAGTGCAATACCTTGGACAAGGTATGAAAACATTGGATGTTTCAAGAAAACTTAGGCGTGATCATCGTACTGTGAAAAGATTTGTGGCTGATTCAGAGCACAGACGGGTTCGTTCAGATAAAGGCATAATGAGGAAGGTTTCTGCCAGACAAATTAATAGGATTAGGAGAGAAGTTGCTAAAATGCCATTGCAAAGCAGCAAACAGGTATTTGAAGCCTCTGGTGCCTCTGGAGTCCCGCGAACCTCAAGGTGTAGGATCCTCCAGAGGTTTGCAAGTGTGCATAAAGCTATTATTCGGCCACCCCTAAACAATGCTCACAAGCAGAAACGGTTGCAGTGGGCTCATAAATACATGAAGACTAATTTTCAAACCGTGTTGTTTACTGATGAGTGCCGTGCAACCCTGGATGGTTCAGATGGATGGAGTAGTGGATGGTTGGTGAATGGCCACCATGTCTCAACAAGGCTGCGACGTCAGCAAGGAGGTGGCGGAGTCATGTCTTGGGCTGGAATCATGGGGAGAGAGCTGGTAGGCCACTTTAGGGTCCCCGACGGTGTGAATATGACCTCTGCAAAGTACGTAGAGTTTATGACTGACCACTTTCTTCCGTGGTACAAAAAGAAGAACCGTGCCTTCCGTAGCAAAATTATCTTCATGCATGACAATGCACCATCTCATGCTGCAAAGAATACCTCTGTGTCATTGGCTGCTATGGGCATAAAAGGAGAGAAACTCATGATGTGGCCTCCATGTTCCCCTGAGCTCAACCCTATTGAGAACCTTTGGAGCATCCTCAAGCAAAATATCTATGAGGGTGGGAGGCAGTTCACATCAAAACAGAAGCTCTGGGAGGCTATTCTGACATCCTGCAAAGATATTCAAGCAGAAACTGTCCAAATACTCACAAATTCAATGGATGCAAGAATTGTAAAGGTGATATCAAAGAAGGGGTCCGATGTTAACATGTAACTTGGTCTGTTAAGTTTTTTTTTTATTGAAAGAGCTTTTGATTTCTGTAAATAAAAAACCTCCTGATGCTGCAAATTCAACAAATTACCATTTTAGTTCTCTTTACAACCTTTAACCCCTTCCCGACATTTGCTGTATGGGTACGCCATGGAAAGCATTGACTTCCTGCATTTTGCCATACCCATACGCCAAATGTTTGGCACCAGCTCAGAAGCTGAGCCGGTTCCATCATCGTCGGATCTCAGCTGTATCTTACAGCTGACATCCGACTGTAACGGCGGGGACCGAAATTAGCTACGATCCCCGCCATTAACCCCTTAAGTGCAGCGCTCAAACACGATCGCTGCACTTAAGGTGTTTGCAGCTCATCGGAACCCCAGCAATGAAATTGCCGGGGTTCCGGTGCCTGCAATGGCAACCGGAGGCCTAATACTGGCCTCGCTGTCTGCCTAGCACGGAAACCGGTCATGATCTGCCCGGCGGCGGAGCCTGATCGGCTTCCGTAGCCACCGGCAAGATGGCGCCGGGTCAGGAGCTGATCCGGAGTCATCAGCGGTGGAAGTCAGCTGTATGTTACAGCTGACATCCACCTGTAATGGCAGGAACCGGAGCTAGCTCCGATCCCTGCCATTAACTCCTTCGATGCAGCAATCGAAAGTGATTGCTGCATCGTAGCGGTTACTAGCAGATCGCCAGCCCTGACAGCAGTCGGGACTGGCGACTGCGGCTATGGCAACAGGAGACACAATGGTCTCCTGCTCTGCCATTACGGAAGCCGATTAGGCCCGGCCGGGAGGCGAAGCCTAATCGGCTTGCTGTCAGTGAATAACTGACAGATCTAATACATTGCACTACGTAGGTAGTGCAATGTATTAGAAAAAAATAAATCTGACAGCTGGACCTTCAAATCCCCTAGTAAGACTTGAGAAAAAGTGTAAAAAAAAGTATAAAAAAAGTGTAAAAAAAAAGTGAAAAAAATAAAAGTTTGAAAACAATAAAAGTTGCAAGTAATAAAATAAGAGTAAAAGGGGGATTGCGTTTTATCAAGTCCTTTTATTATTGAAAAAAAAACAAAAAACATACGTATTTGGTATCGCCACGACCGTAACGACCTGAGGTATCAAAATATTATATTATTTATTGCATGCGGTGAACCACATAAAAAACCCGTAAAAAACTATATCAGAGTTTCTGTTTTTTGGTCACTTTGACCTATAAATATTGGAATAAAAAAATGATCAAAAAGTCGCACGTATTCCAAAAATGGTACCTATAAAAACTATAGCTCGTCTCGCAACAAAACAAGCCCTCATACAGCTGCGTCGACAAAAAAATTAAAAAGTTATGGTTCTCACAACCGGGCGACAGAAAAAATACATTATTTTTACAAAAGTAGTTTTATTGTGCAAAAAGTTGCAAAACATAAAAAAGTCCTATAAAATAGGTATCGCCAGAATCGTACTGGCCCGCAGAATAAAGTTAACATGTAATTTATAACACTTGGTGAACGCGGTATAAAAAAAACTAAATAAAACTATGCCAGAATTGCGTTTTTTTGTTTACCTGGCCTCCCAAAAATAAGGTAAAAGGTGATCAAAAAGTCGCATGTACCCCAAAATGGTACCAATAATAACTACAGCTCGTCCTGCAAAAAAAAGCCCTCATACCACTACGTCTATGAAAAAATAAAATGAATTATGGCTCCAATAAGTCAGGAAATATAAAATATGCAGTTGTTTGAAGAGGCGATTTATCAAGGACCAAAAATTATGGAACCAGGAAAGGGAGGGCCCAAACATGTCCGCTGGAAGCGCCGGTGCCCGTATTATACCAGGACAACACTTTCCCAGCAAAATTCCCCAAACTGCAAAGGTGCGGAGTGTGGACCAAAAGGGGCATAAGAAAGGACGCCATATATCAGTGCGACCTCGGCCTGTGCAGAAAGGATTGCTTCACATCGTAACACACATCTATGGATCATTTTATTGCTTTTTTACCCCATTATTATACCACCTGACTATGCCCTTGATGTACTCTGCCCAGCTTATATGTACCCCCACATTATAAACAAAAATACCAGCAATACTCAAACAAAACTACTACCAAGCAAAATCCGCTCTCCAAAAGCCAAATGGCGCTCCCTCCGCTCTGAACCCTACAGTGTGCCCAAACAGCAGTTTCCTTCCACATATATGGCACCGTCATACCCGGGAGAATGCTTTTAACAATTTTTGGCGTGTGTGTGTCTCCAGTGGCATAAGCTGGGCATGACATATTTGCCACTGAAATGGCATATTTAGGGAAAAATATACATTTTTAATTTGCACCATCCGCAGCGCATTCATTTATGGAAAAGACCTGTGGGGTGAAATTCTCACTACACCCCTTAATAAATGCCTTGAGGGCTGCAGTTTCCAAATGGGGTCACTTCTCAGGTTTTTTTTTAATTATTTCACATCAGAGCCTGTGCAATTGTGAACCAATACTTTGTAAATCGCCAAATTAGGCCTCAATTTCGCATGGTACTCTCTCACTCCTGAGCCCTGTCGTATGTCCAGGCAAAAGATTAGGGCCACATGTAGGGTGTTTCTAAAACTGGGAAACATTGCATAATAATTAGAGGGCTGTCTTGTTATGGTGGCACAAGCCGGGCAACACATATTGGTATATCTATGGAAAAAAATCCCATTTTCACTCTGCAACATGGAGTGCACACTAATTTCTACAAAACACCTGCGGGGTTAACATGCTCACTACACCACTAGGTAAATGCATTGAGGGGTGTAGTTTCCAAAATGAGGTCACTTCTGGGGGGTTTCCACTGTTTTGGTCCCACAGGCGCCCAGAAACCAATCCAGCAAAGTCTGCACTCCAAATGGCGCTCCTTCCCTTCTGAGCCCTGCCGTGTGCCCAAATAGCAGTTTCTGACCACATATGGGGTATTTCCGTACTCGGGAGAAATTGCTTTACAAATGTTGGGTTCTTTTTTTTCCTTTATTTGTTGAGAAAATGAAAAATTTTTCGCTAAAGCTACGTTTTATTGAAGAAAAAGGATTGTTTTTATTTTCACTGCCCAATTCTAATGAATTCTATGAAACATCTATGGGGTCTAAATGCTTACTACACCCCTAGATGAATTCCTCAAGGGATGTAGTTTCCTAAATGGAATCACTTTTGGGAATTTTCATTGTTTTGTCCCCTCAGGGGCTTTGCAAATGTGACATGGCTTCCGCAAACCATTCCTTCTAAATGTGATCTCCAAAAGCCAAATAGCGCTCTTTCACTTCTAAGCCCCGCCATGTGTCCAAACAGCCGTTTATGACCACATGTGGGGTATTGTTTTACTCAGGAGAAATTGCTTTATAAATTTTGGGGTGCTTTTTCTCCTTCAGTCCTTGTGGAAATGAGAAAAAATTAGCTAAACCTACATTTTCTTTGAAAAAAATGTTGATTTTTATTTTCAGGGCCTACTTCCAATAATTTGTGCAAAAAACCTGCGTGGTCAAACGCTCACTATACCCTAGATAATTTCCTCAATGGGTGTAAGTTTCCAAAATGGGGTCACTTGTGGGGGGTTTTCATTGTTTTGTCCCCTCAGGGGCTTTGTAAATGTGACATGGCCTCCACAAACCATTCTTGCTAAATGTGAACTCCAAAAGCCAAATGGTGCTCCATCCCTTCTAAGCCCTACCGTGTGTCCAAAAGCCGTTTAATACCACATGTGGGGTATTGTTTTACTCGGGAGAAATTGCTTTACAAATTTTGCGGTGCTTTTTCTCCTTCAGTCCTTGTGGAAATGAGAAAAAATGCTAAACCTACATTTTCTTTGAAAAAATGTAGATTTTTGTTTTCCGGGCCTAATTCCAATAATTTCTGCAAAAAACCTGTGGGGTCAAAACGCTCACTATACCCCTAGATAATTTCATTAATGGGTGTAGTTTCCAAAATGGGGTCACTTGTGGCGGGTTTCCACTGTTTTGTCCCCTCAGGGGCTTTTTAAATGTGACATGGCCTCCGCAAACCATTCCTGTTAAATGTGAACTCCAAAAACCAAATGGTGCTCCATCCCTTCTAAGCCCTGCCGTGTGTACAAACAGCCGTTTATTACCACATGTGGGGTATTGTTTTACTCGGGAGAAATTACTTTACAAATTTGGTAGTGCTTTTTCTCCTTCAGTCCTTGTGGAAATGAGAAAAAATTAGCTAAACCTACATTTTCTTTGAAAAAATGTAGATATTTATTTTCACGGCCTAGTTCCAATAATTTCTGTAAAAAACCTGTGTGGTCAAAATGCTCACTATACCCCTAGATTATTTCATCAGTGGGTGTAGTTTCCAAAATGGGGTCACTTGTGGCGGGATTCCACTGTTTTCTCCCCTCAGGGGCTTTTTAAATGTGACATGGCCTCCGCAAACCATTCCTGTTAAATGTGAACTCCAAAAACCAAATGGTGCTCCATCCCTTCTAAGCCCTGCCGTGTGTACAAACAGCCGTTTATTACCACATGTGGGGTATTGTTTTACTCGGGAGAAATTGCTTTACAAATTTGGTAGTGCTTTTTCTCATTTAGTCCTTGTGGAAATGAGGAAAAAAAATGCTAAACCTACATTTTCTTTGAAAAAATGTAGATATTTATTTTCACGGCCTACTTCCAATAATTTCTGTAAAAAACCTGTGGTGTCAAAATGCTCACTATACCCCTAGATAATTTCCTCATTTGGTGTAGTTTCCAAAATGGGGTCACTTGTGGTGGGTTTCCACTGTTTTGTCCCCTCAGGGGCTTTGTAAATGTGACATGGCCTTCGCAAGCCATTCCTGCTAAATGTGAACTCCAAAAACCAAATGGTGCTCCATGCCTTCTAAGCCCTGCCGTGTGTCCAAACAGCCGTTTATTACCACATGTGGGGTATTGTTTTACTCGGGAGAAATTGCTTTACAAATTTGGTGGTGCTTTTTCTCCTTTAGTCCTTGTGGAAATGAGAAAAAAAAATGCTAAACCTACATTTTCTTTGAAAAAATGTAGATATTAATTTTCACGGCCTAATTCCAATAATTTCTGTAAAAAACCTGTGTGGTAAAAATGCTCACTACACCTCGAGATAACTTCCTTGAGGTGTGTAGTTTCCCAAATGGTGTCACTTTTGGGGGATTTCCACTGTTTTGGCACCGCAAGAGCCCTTCAAACCTGACATGGTGCCTAAAATATATTGTAATAAAAATAAGGCCCCAAAATCCACTAGGTGCTCCTTTGCTTCTGAGGCCGGTGCTTCAGTCCAGTAGCACGCTAGGGCCACATGTGGGATATTTCCTAAAACTGCAGAACCTGGGCAATAAATATTGAGTTGCATTTCTCTGGTAAATCTTTCTGTGTTATAAAGAAAATTGGATTCAAAATTAATTTCCTGCAAAAAAATATGAAATTTGTAAATTTCACCTCTACTTTGCTTTAATTCCTGTGAAAAGTCAAGGGTTAAGACATTTTCTAAATGCTGTTTTGAATACTTTGAGGGGTGAAGTTTTTAAAATGGTGTGACTTTTTGGGGGTTTCTAATATATAAGAACCTAAAAGCCACTTCACAACTGAACTGGCCCTTGTAAAAATAGCCTTTTGACATTTTCTTGAAAATGTCAGAAATTGCTGCTAAAGTTCAAAGCCTTGTAACGTCCTAGAAAAATAAAATGATGTTCAAAAAACGATGGCAATCTAATGTAGACATATGGGGAATGTTAATTAGCAACAATTTTGTGTGTTATAACTGCCTGTCTTACAAGCAGATACATTTAAGTTGAGAAAAATGCTAATTTTGGTGTTTTTCACAATTAAATACTGAACATATCGAGCAAATTTTGCCAGTAACATAAAGTCCAATGTGTCACGAGAAAACTATCTCAGAATCGCTTGGATAGGTAAAAGCATTCCAGAGTTATTACCACATAAAGTGAAACATGTCTGATTTGAAAAATGAGGCTCGGTCAGGAAGGTCAATAGTGGCTAAAGAGGGAAGGGGTTAAAATGTTTTGATCTCTGTTTTGCATAATAATTTGAAACTTTGAGTTTTTTACTTCTAAAAAAAATCTGTTATCATTAGCAGATTTGTTCAATAAAATTAGCATTATACTCCAACGGTTGATGGCTTGAAGATTATACTGACTGTCATTTGCATCGACTAATTTACGAAAATCAGCGAAAAATAACATTTGCATAATAATTTGGAACGCGGTGTAGTGCAATTTCCCCTTTCCTATGGGCTCTAATCAGCTGTCTATCTCAGTTGCTTGATGGCCATCAAGCTGGAACAGGACAACTAATGGAGCTATATTTGTTTATTAGTGAGGAATTTCAGGCTATTTCACTAGCACACCCTGTGTCCATCTACAATCTATTAGCCCCACGCTTTTCTACACTTCATATTACTCTGCAGTGAATCGTCAGGGGCTTTGCAGAGCCAATGTAACTAGTACTCTAACGGTCCAGAGGAATATATATTCAATGCACTAAACATATAATTGTATGTGGCGTGGGTATAGATGCGAGCCACGGTTAGCGGTAAAAAGCTCCATGCTATAAAGGCAGAAAGCTCTCCCACTGATGAGGTCATGGTTGTCCTGAGCCAATCACATGGCATACTGCTTATTTTGTCTCCCGCCCCATTGGCTGAGGGCTCATCTATTGCTGACTAATTGTCATGATCTGTGGGTGTGTGACACTACGGTCACGGGAATGGACAATATGGAAGAGAGTCTTTTATTTAGCGCCGTTCCACCCATGGTTGTCTCTCCAACCAAACCTAGGCACTGGCATTTTTTGTTTTTTGGGGCACAGATGCACAAAATGGCCTCAGAGGCCGCAATACAGACAGAGTCCCGAAGTGTGTCTGCGTTGTTTCTCTTGGACAGACAATTTGAGGCGGTCTGCTTGAATAGGCTCTTCAGGTGGGACAGCTGATAAGGGTAATAGGGGTTGCTTGAATGTAGGAGCCAGCCTAGGAAAACTTCTGGCCCGGCGAACCTCTTGTGATCGTTCCTGAATCCTCATGTCATTCCGGGTAGCTAGAAGAATGAGGTCATCTAGGGTAGAAAGCAGATCTCGAGCGGCAAGCTCGTCCTTGATATTAGAGGATAGCCCCTGCCACAATGTGGCTACTAAGGCGTCGTTGTTCCAGGTCAGCTCTGCCGCTAGGGTACGGAACTGAATGGCGTACTAGCCCACAGAGGTGTCACCTTGGCGCAGGATCAGCAAGGATGCAGCTGCTGAAGAGACCCGTCCAGGTTCCTCAAATATTGTGCGGAAAGTTTGAAGGAAATACTACAAGTCACGGATCTCTGGTCCTTTACGTTCCCAGATGGGATTTGCCCATGCCAGGGCCTTGCGAGTAAGGAGAGAGATTCTGAATGTGATCTTAGCACCATCAGAAGGAAATGCTCTGGCATGTAGGCTGAAGTGGATTTGGCACTGGTTCAGAAATCCCCTGCAGGCCGTCGCGTCTCCGTCGTAGCGAGGAGGTATTGGCAGCGAGAATCGGACGTCGGCACTGGCATTGACAGGAGGTGTAGCAGCTTGCGCATCCAGCCCATGTGCAATGGAATTCACCACCAGGAGGAGTTGGTCCTGTCATGACCGAAGGTAACGTATGTCTGCCTGCATGGCTTGTGACATCGTCATGGTCTTGGGTTGGTCAGCGGGGTCCATGGCCTGAGCATACTGCCACGATATGTGGGTGTGTGGGCCATAGCGGGATAGCAGCTGGCCAAACAACAGTGTACCAATTCAATATATATACTGTTACTACTGTCTGGACTATCACAGGTACCCTTGTGCTTGGAATATATATATATATATACTCCAAGCACAAGGGTACCTGTGATAGTCCAGACAGTAGAAACGGCTAAGCACAGACGGGACCTTGGCAGCAGATGATGAAAAACGTGGCAAAGGACACCAGACGTGGTGTAGCACAGCAGGCATAATAGACAGCACAACGCGACTCCACACTAGAGATGGCACAGGAACAAATACAGCATAGGATACAGGCTGTGGCCGTCGAGGGGTGAGTAATCCCGACGGTCCGTGGCCGTGGATGTAACGCTAATGAATGATCAGCAACAGAGCAACCTGCTCCTTATTCTCCACTGAGGATCATGGCCTACACTCCGGAGCAGCCCTGTTTGTTTTGGGCATTCTCCAGCGTGTCAGTCCGTGGCTGTAATGTAATGCTGATGCCTAACCATCCTCACGCCAAGAAGGATCAAAAGTATTGGGAGACATTGATGAAAATGTAGGCTATGTCGTGCACAAGGTAGTCTGTTAGATTCTATCAAATGTTATAGCCGGCATCAGGGTTAGAGCGATATATATCTGATAAGGATATACCAGTCTTTCTCAATGAATTAGAATATGAAAAAGTTAATGTAATTCAGTAATTCAATTCAAAAAGTGAAACACATATATTATGGTGATGCGAGGCCTAGGTGAGTACAATTTTTGTTTTTGTTTGGGGGCACTGTCTACACAGGGGAGGTGGGGGGGCTGTATGGCACAACCTACAAGGAGGAGGTGGGGGATTATGGCACTGTCTACAGGGAGGCTGTATAGCAAAATCTACAGGGGGCACTATACTATGTGGGGGCCACTAAGCGGACATTATACTGTGTAGGGGTACTACTGGTGGCATAATACTCTTGGCAAAATTAGAGGACAAAATACTGTGTCCTTGAAGGAGTTGTAATATATTATATTATTAAATATTATTATTATACTGTATGGGGGCACTAAAGGGGCATTATAATTTTTGTATGGGGCATTTTTTTTAATGATGGGGGTGGGGCGCTGACGGATCTGTTCGCACGTGGCATCATCTATCCTAAGGCCGGTCCTGGCCATCACACTGCCTCCACCATGTTTTACAGAGGATGTAGTGTGCTTTGGATCATGAGCCGTTCCAAGCCTTCTCCATACTTTCTTCCTTACATCATTTTGGTACAGGTTGATGTTAGTTTCATCTGTCCAAAGAATGCTGTTCCAGAATTCGGCTGGCTTCTTTACATGTTGTTTGGCAAAGTCTAATCTGGCCTTTCTATTTTTGAGGCTGTTTTGTGGTTTGCATCTTGTGGTGAACCCTCTGTATTTGCTCTCATGAAGTCTTCTCTTTATGCTAGACTTAGATATTGATACACCTACTTCCAGGAGAATGTTTTTTACTTGGTTATATGTTTTGAAGGCGTTTTTCTCCACCATGGAATGATTCTGCGATCATCCACCACTGTTGTCTTCCATGGACGTCCAAGGCCTTTTGGAGTTCACTAGATCACCAGTGCGCTCTTTTTTTTCATGAATCTACCAAACTGTTGATTTAGCCAGTCTTAACATTTGTGCTATCTCTCTGATGGATTTCTTACTTTTTTACAGCCTAACAATGGTCTGCTTCACTTGCATTGAGAGCTCCTTTGACGACATGTATTGGGTCACATCAACAGTATCCAAATGCAAATGCCACACCTAGAATCAACTCCAGACCTTTTACCTGCTAAATTGATGATGGATTAATGAGGGAATAGCCCATGCAGCACATTAGATAGCTTTTGAGATAATTGTCCAATTACCTTTTGGTCCCTTGAAAAAGAGGCAGCCACATATTAAAGAGCTGTTATTTTTATTTTATTTTACTGTATGTAACTTTTTTACTTGTCCCCCTAGGGGACTTGAACCAGCGATCATTGGATCGATTGCATGATATAGTGCAATACTAATGTATTGCAGTATATTGTTATACTGACATTCTGCTATGAAGCCCTGCTGGAGGCATCAGGCCTCTGGTTGCCATGCCAACTAACGGAACCCCGCGAGGGGGGGGGGCATTGCTATGTTCCAGAGGGACGCTCCCCTGTTTCTAGCCATTTCTCTATTGACCGTGGCATTTAACGGGTTAAGAAAGCACAATCGCTCTCGAGTGGGATCACGCTCATTACTGTAATGACAGGGATAGGGAAACAGACAAGTGAGCCCTAATCTACCCGCCACTCAGTCCATGCCTACTTGCAACGACCCACCCTAGGCGACGGGGTACAACTGGGCGACGGTCCCTACACTCAGTAAGTGCACGACAGACAACCAGACAAGGAAACACAGAACAAAGGGAAACGAGGCAGTTGCCCACGGCAACACCGTGAGCAACAAGAGTAGTGAACGAGCCGAGTCAAACCAGGAGAGTACGAGGTTCCAAACGCAGAGCAGGAGAGTAGTGAACAAGCCGAGTCAAACCAGGAGTGTACGAGGTGCCAAACGCAGAGCAGAAGAGTAGTCAGTAAGCCAGGGTCAATACGAAGCAGGTGCAAGTAGTACAAGAAGCTGCAGCTGGGCCAGGAAACCAACAGAGAAGAATCACAAGCAAAGGAGGAACAGGAAAGGCAGGTATAAATAGACAGAGGGTGGGAGCTAGCTCCGTCTGGCCAGGCTGTGATAGGCTCTCCCACTCCTAAGCCTGCCATTATGAGTGGTGGAAGATGGAGTCAGTCTCCCAGACATAGAAGCAGGTGCAGACTGATTACCTATGGGCGTGGATACAGAAGCTGTGCCTGGCAGATCCTTAACAGTACCCTCCATTTATGAGGGGCCACCGGACCCTTACTAGATGGACCTGGTTTATTGGGGAAACGAAGGTGGAACCTCCTGACCAATACCCCAGCGTGAAAATCCCGGGCGGGTACCCAAATCCTCTCCTCAGGCCCGTATCCTCTCCAATGGACCAGGTACTGGAGGGAGCCTTGGACCATCTTGCTGTCCACAATCTTGGCCACCTCGAATTCTACCCCCTCAGGGGTGAGAACGGGGACACAAGGTTTCCTCGAGGGAGCCAAGGACGGGGAGCAGCGTTTAAGGAGGGAGGCATGAAACACGTCGTGTACTTGAAAAGATGGGGGCAACTCCAGTCAGAAGGAGACAGGATTGAGGACTTCAATGACCTTGTACGGCCCTATAAACCGGGGCGCAAACTTCTTGGACGGGACTTTAAGGCGCAAGTTCTTTGACGATAGCCACACCAGATCCCCGACCATAAACAAGGGGTTAGCAGAACGTCTTCTATCTGCCTGAGTTTTTTGTATGCTCTGGGACGCCTCTAGGTTCTTCTGAACCTGGGCCCAGACTGTGCACAGTTCCCGATGAACGACCTCTACCTCGGGATTGTTGGAACTACCAGGTGAAACGGAGGAGAACCATGGATTAAACCCAAAATTACAGAAAAAGGGGAAGACCCCTGACGAGTTACTGACCCGGTTATTAAGGGAAAATTCGGCGAGGGGAATGAATGAGACCCAATCATATTGACAGTCAGAGATAAAACACCTTAAATATTGTTCTAGAGACTGATTAGTCCTCTCGGTTTGGCCATTAGTTTCAGGATGGAAGGCAGAGGAGAAGGACAGATCAATCTCCAACTTTTTACAGAAGGCTCTCCAAAACAAAGAAACAGATTGTACCCCTCTGTCAGAAACAATATTGACAGGGAGCCCATGGAGACGCAGGATGTGTTTGACAAACAAGGTAGCTAACGTCTTAGCATTGGGTCGTTTTTTGAGGGGCACAAAGTGGCACATCTTACTGAAGTGGTCTACTACAACCCACACCACCGACTTGCCTTGAGATGGAGGCAAATCGGTGATAAAATCCATGGAGATATGGGTCCAAGGTCTCTGGGGAATGGGCAAAGAACGTAGTAAGCCCGCTGGTCGGGACCTGGGAGTCTTGGACCTAGCACAAACCTCACAAGCGGCGACGTAGGCCTTAACGTCTTTAGGCAACCCAGGCCACCAATAGTTTCTGGCAATGAGGTGCTTGGTACGCAGGATGCCTGGATGACCAGATAGTGCGGAGTCATGATTTTCCCTAAGTACCCTTTTGCAGGGGAACAAACAGCTTGTTCTCAGGAAGGTTCCCGGGAGCTGAACCTTGATCAGCAGCAATTTCAGAGACTAAATCAGAATCAATAGAGGAAATGATTATACCTGGAGGCAAAATACAAGCAGGATCTTCCTCCGAAGGAGGGCTGGCCATGTAGCTACGCAACAGTGCATCAGCCTTAATATTTTTAGACCCAGCCCAATAGGTAACCAAAAAATTGAATCTGGTAAAAAATAACGCCCATCGAGCTTGTCTCGGGTTTAGCCTCCGGGCCGATTCTAGGAAAACCAGATTCTTGTGGTCGGTAAGGACCGTTACCTGGTGCCTAGACCACTCCAGGAAGTAGCGCCACTCTTCAAATGCCCATTTAATGGCTAAGAGTTCGCGTTTGCCAATATCATAGTTACTCTCAGTGGGTGAAAACTTCCTGGAGAAGTAGGCACAGGGACGGAGATGGGTGAGGGACCTGGTACCCTGGGACAAGACAGCCCCCACTCCCACCTCAGACGCGTCAACTTCCACGATAAATGGCTCCATTTGGTTGGGCTGAACCAACACCGGGGCCGAGATAAAGCGCTTCTTAAGGGCCTCAAAAGCCTAGACAGCCTCAGGAGGCCAGTGGAGGAGATCAGCACCCTTGCGAGTGAGGTCCGTAAGAGGCTTAGCGATGACCGAGAAGTTAGCAATAAATATCCTGTAATAATTAGCGAACCCCAAGAAGCACTGTAACGCCTTTAGGGAGGCAGGTTGGACCCATTCCGCCACAGCCTGGACCTTGGCGGGGTCCATGCGGAATTCATGAGGAGTGAGGATTTGACCCAAAAATGGTATCTCCTGCACCCCAAACACACATTTTTCGGTCTTCGCAAACAGTTTGTTTTCCCGAAGGACCTGGAGCACCTACCTGACATGCTCAATGTAGGAGGACCAGTCCTTGGAAAACACAAGTATGTAATCAAGGTACACTACAAGAAATACCCCCAGGTAATCTCTTAAAATCTCTTTTATGAAATTCTGTAAGACCGCGGGAGCATTACAAAACCCAAAGGGCATGACGAGGTATTCGAAATGACCTTCGGGCGTGTTAAACGCAGTCTTCCACTCATCCCCCTCTTTGATGCGGATAAGGTTATACGCCCCCCGTAGATCAAACTTAGAGAACCATTGGGCCCCCTGAACCTGATTAAAGAGATCAGGAATCAAAGGAAGGGGATACTGGTTCCTTACAGTGACCTTATTCAAGTTACGGTAGTCAATGCATGGCCTAAGACCACCATCCTTCTTCCCTACGAAGAAGAAGCCAGCACCTACCGGAGAAGTAGGGGGGCGAATGTAACCCTTGGCCAGGCATTCCTGGATATACTCTCTCATGGCCTCACGTTCGAGACAAGAGAGATTAAATATCCTACCCTTAGGGAGCTTAGCTCCTGGTACCAAATCGATAGCGCAATCGTATTCTCTATGAGGAGGTAACACTTCGGAGGCCTCCTTAGAGAAAACATCAGCGAAGTCCTGAACAAACTCAGGTAGCGTGTTCACCTCCTCAGGGGGAGAAATAGAATTAACAGAAAAACATGATGTCAAGCATTCATTACCCCATTTGGTAAGATCCCCAGTATTCCAGTCAAACGTGGGATTATGCAACTGCAACCAGGGAAGGCCTAAAACCAAATCGGACGATAATCCCTGCATCAACAGTACAGAGCACTGCTCCAAATGCATGGAGCCAACAAGGAGTTCAAAAACAGGGGTATGCTGTGTAAAATAACCATTAACAAGAGGAGTGGAGTCGATACCCACTACCGGGACAGGTTTAGGCAAATCAATCAAAGCCATAGCTAGAGACCTAGCAAATTCCACAGACATGATATTAGCAGACGACCCTGAATCCACGAAGGCACTGCCGGTAGCAGACCTACCACCAAAAGAGACCTGAAAGGGAAGCAAGATTTTATTACGTTTCATATTTACGGGAAATACCTGTGCGCCCAAGTGACCTCCCCGATGATCACTTAGGCGCGGAAGTTTTCCGGCTGCTTATTCTTACGCCTAGGACAGGTGTTCACTTGATCATCCCCACAATAGAAGCAGAGACCATTCTTCCTGCGGAACTCTCTACGTTGTTGGGGGGACACGGAGGCCCCGAGTTGCATAGGTACCTCCGAGTCTTCCGTGGAAGAACGAAGCAACGGAACCTCGGAAGGCATCATGAGGGAGTCAGAGGAGAAAACACATAAACGTTCACGTTGTCGTTCCCTGAGACGTCGGTCAAGTCGTACCGCTAAAGCCATAACCTGGTCTAGGGAGTCAGAAGAGGGATAGCTAACTAGCAGGTCTTTCAGGGCGTTCAACAGACCCAACCTAAACTGGCACCTTAAGGCAGGGTCATTCCACCGAGAAGCTACGCACCACTTCCTAAAGTCAGAGCAATACTCCTCAACAGGTCTCTTACCCTGACGTAAGGTCACCAGCTGACTCTCTGCAAAGGCAGTCCTGTCAGTCTCGTCATAAATGAGTACGAGAGCAGAAAAGAAAAGATCAACGGAGGAAAGTTCAGGGGCGTCAGGAGCCAAGGAGAAGGCCCATTCTTGGGGCCCTTCCTGGAGCCGGGACATAATTATACCCACCCGCTGGCTCTCAGAACCTGAGGAGTGGGGCTTTAAACGAAAATAGAGCCTACAACTCTCCCGAAAGGAGAGAAAAGTCTTCCGGTCCCCTGAGCACCGGTCAAGCAACTTGAGGTGGGGTTCAAGAGGTGAGGTGAGGGGCACTACCATGGTAGCATCAGGCTGGTTGACCCTCTGAGCCAGGGCCTGGACCTGTAGGGAGAGACCCTGCATTTGCTGAACCAGGGTCTCAAGGGGGTCAATAGTGGTGTGAGGGACCAGGGTAGAGTAGGTATATGGGCTTGTGATTATGTAATGACAGGGATGGGGAAACAGACAAGAGAGCCCTAATTTACCCGCCACTCAGTCCCTGCCTACTTGCAACGAACCGCCCTAGGCGACGGGGTACAACTGGGCGACTGTCGGTACACTCAGTAAGTGCACTACAGACAACCAGACAAGGAAACACAGAACAAAGGGAAACGGGGCAGTTGCCCACGGCAACACCGTGAGCAACAAGAGTAGTGAACAAGCCAAGTCAAACCAGGAGAGTACGAGGTGCCAAACGCAGAGCAGGAGAGTAGTGAACAAGCCGAGTTAAACCAGGAGTGTACGAGGTGCCAAACGCAGGGCAGAAGAGTAGTCAGTAAGCTAGGGTCAATACGAAGCAGGGACAAATAGTACAAGAAGCTGCAGCTGGGCCAGGAAACCAACAGAGAAGAATCACAAGCAAAGGAGGAACAGGAAAGGCAGGTATAAATAGACAGAGGGCGGGAGCTAGCTCCGTCTGGCCAGGCTGTGATAGGCTCTCCCACTCCTAAGCCTGCCATTATGAGTGGTGGAAGATTGAGTCAGTCTCCCAGACATAGAAGCAGGTGCAGACTGATTACCTATGGGCGTGGATACAGAAGCTGTGCCTGGCAGATCCTTAACAATTACAATGAAGTGTCGGCTGTAAGATTTTACTAGGGTCCATACTCAGACCTTTGGGAGGTATACTGACCCAAAAAATTTAATTGCTGTCTGTTCAACCTCACATTTTTCAAGTTTAAAGAGGCTCTGTCACCAGATTATAAGTGCCCTATCTCCTACATAATCTGATTGGCGCTGTAATGTAGATAACAGCAGTGGTTTTTATTTTGAAATACGATCATTTTTGAGCAAGTTATGAGCTATTTTAGATTTATGCTTATGAGTTTCTCAATGGACAACAGGGCGTGTCTTTACTTTTTACCAACTGGGCGTTGTACAGTGGAGTGTATGAGGCTGACCAATCAGTGGCCAATCAGCCTCATATACTTCTTATTGTTCCAGTTTATTGGAACAATGAGAAGTGTAGGACACTGATTAGTCACTGATTGGTCAGCCTCATACACTCCTCTGTACAACACCCAGTTGGTAAAAAGTAAAAACACGCCCAGTTGTCCATTGAGAAACGAATTAGCATAAATCTAAACTAGCTCATAACTTGCTCAAAAATGATCATTTTTCTAAATAAAAACCACTGCTGTTATCTACATTACAGCGCCAATCAGATTATGTAGGAGATAGGGCACTTATAATCTGTTGACAGAGCCTCTTTAATGTATAAACAATATTCTTAAAGTCGTTTCCCAAGATTGTCTGAAAAAATTAAGATATCATCCAGGTAGGCTATTACGAATTGGTCGAATATGTCCCTGAAAACATCAGTGATAAAATCCTGGGTAGGTTAATTAAAGGGGTTGTCCGAGATAAAATGACTTGTATTAATGCTTGTAATTTATTAAAGTAAATACATTTGTAATATTCTTACACTTTCCACAGTGGCCCTGTTTCCAGATCCTGCCGTGGGGTACTTGATGGGTGACGTCTCTCTCTCTGGCCGCTGTGTTGATCTTAAATTATTTTCCGGGTATATGACACGTCACTTGTGACGTGCCTTGTTTGGGCTGTTCTGCTGTACAGATCGGAACACGCATGCGCGGTCCCTGCTGTTCTCGCGGTCCCGGCTGTTCTCGAGATAACAGCAGGGACCGCGCAAGCGCGTTACAACAGAACAGCCCATGCATGGCACGAAAACGGGGACACTTTGGAAAATGTAAGTATATTACAAATGTATTGACTTTAATAAATTACAAGCATTAACACATAGTCATTTTATCTCGGAAAACCCCTTTAACCCCTTCCATCTTTGGCCACTTTTGACCTTCCTGACAGAGCCTCATTATTCAAATCTGACATGTTTCAATTTATGTGGTAATAACTTCAGAATGCTTTTACCTATCCAAGCGATTCTGAGATTGTTTTCTCGTGACACATTGGACTTTATGCTACTGGCAAAATTTGCTCAATACATTCAGTATTTAATTGTGAAAAACACCAAAATTTAGCAAAAAATTGCAAAAATTAGCATTTTTCTAAATTTAAATGTATATGCTTTATAGGCAGGCAGTTATATCACACAAAATTGTTGCTAATTAACATCCTCCATATGTCTACTTTAGATTGGCATTGTTTTTTGAACATCCTTTTATTTTTCTAGGACGTTACAAGGCTTAGAAATTTAGCAGCAATTTCTCACATTTTCAAGAAAATTTCCAAAGTCTATTTTTACAGGGGCCAGTTCAGTTGTGAAGTGGCTTTGAGGGCCTTATATTTTAGAAACCCCTAAAAAGTCACCGCATTTTAAAAACGTCACCACTCAAAGTATTCAAAACAGCATTTAGAAAGTTTTTTTTAACCCTTTGGATGTTTCACAGGAATTATAGCAAAGTAGAGGTGAAATTTACAAATGTCTTTTTTTTTTGTAGAAATTCATTTTTAATCCTTTTTTGTTGTAACACAGAAGGTTTTACCAGAGAAATTAAACTCAATATTTATTGCCCAGGTTCTGCGGATTTAGGAGATATCCCACATGTGGCCCTAGTGTGGTAATAGACTGAAGCACCGCCCTCAGAAGCAAAGGAGCACCTAGAGGATTTTGGGGCCTTCTTTTTATTAGAATATATTTTAAGCACCATGCCAGGTTTGAAGGGCTCTTGCAGTGCTAAAACAGTGAAAATCCACCAAAAGTGACCCTATTTTTAAAACTACACACCTCAAGAAAATTATCTAGGGGTATAGTGAGCATTTTTACCCCACAGATTCCTTGCAGAAATTATTGGAATTAGGCCGTAAAAATGAAAATCTAAATTTTTTAAAAGAAAATGTAGGTTTAGCTAATTTTTTTTCATTTCCACAGGGACTAAAGGAAAAAAAGCACGACAAAATTTGTAAAGCACTTTCTCCCGAGTTAAACAATACCCCACATGTGGTCATAAATGGCTGTTTGGACACACTGCTCAGAAGGGAAAGAGCGCTATCTGTCTTTTGGTGCTCAAATTTAGCAGTGTCAATACAGCACTTGGACCAGGTATAGCACGGTATACAGTTTACCGGTAGCAGGAACGGGAAACACTGGGAACTGGAAAACACTTAGGAGACCATTTGCAAAGACAGACTAGGGTAACGACAACAAAGCTCAGGCAATGCAGGGAGGGGCAGAGCCCTTCTTATAGTCCAAGGTGATCTGGGAGAAATCAGCTCAATCTCACAAATGTGTGTGCCCTCGCTCCTTAAGGCTGGACTGAGCTCGTGAGCGCACCCTAGTGGTGGCTGCGGAACAGGACGGCCGCATTTGCAGACATCTCTGGAGAGAAGGGCATTGTCAGGATGGGAGGAGTTCGTGGTCAGCGACCACGGACGTTACAAGCAGGAATGGTTTGCGGAGGCCATGTCGGATTTGCAAAGCCCCTAAGGGGACATAACAGTGGAAACCCCCACAAGTGACCCCATTTTGGAAACTACACCCATTGAGGAAATGATCTAGAGGTATAGTGAGCATTTTGACCCTACTGGTTTTTGCAGAAATTATTAGAATTTGGCTGTAAAAATTAAAATCTACATTTTTTTCAAAGAAAATGTAGGTTTAGCTAATTTTTTTTCATTTCCACAAGGACTAAAGGAGAAAAAACAAAATTTGTAAAGCAATTTCTCCCAAGTAAAATACCCCACATGTGGTAAATGGCTGTTTGGACACATGGCAGGGCTCAGAAGGGAAAGAGCGCTATTTGGCTTTTGGTGCTCAAATTTAGCAGGAATGGTTTGCGGAGGTCATGTCGCATTTGTAAAGCCCCTGAGGGAACAAAACAATGAAAACGCCCAAAAAGTTACTCCATTTCGGAAACTACACCCCTTGAGGACTTCCTCTATTTTGACCTTACAGGTGTTTCATAGAATTTATTAGAATTGGGCAGTGAAAATAAAAACAATCCCTTTTCTTCAATAAGACGTAGCTTTAGCTAGAAAAAAAATAATTTTCTCAAAAAATAAAGGAAAAAAAGAACCCCAACATTTGTAAAGCAATTTCTCCCGAGTATGACAATACCCCATATGTGGTAATAAACTGCTTTTTGGGCACACAGTAGGGCTCAGAAGGGAAGAAGCGCCATTTGACTTTTGGAGTGCAGATTTTACTGGATTGGTTTCTGGGCACTATGTCACATTTGCAAAGCCCCTGTGGGACCAAAGCCGTGGAACCCCCCAGAAGTGACCACATTTTGGAAGTTACACCCCTCAAGGTATTCACCTAGGAGTTTAGTGAGCATGTTAACCCCGCAGGTGTTTTGCATAAATTAGTCTGCACTCGATGTTGCAGAGTGAAAATTGGATTTTTTTCCATAGATATACCAATATGTGCTGCCCAGCTTGTGCCACCATAACAAGACAGCTCTCTAATTATTATGCTGTGTTTCCCAGTTTTAGAAACACCCTACATGTAGCCCTAATCTTTTGCCTAGACATTTGACAGGGCTCAGGAGTGAGAGAGTACCATGCGAAATTGAGGCCTAATTTGGCGATTTACAAAGTATTGGTTCACAATTGCAGGGTTCTGATGTGAAATAATAAAAGAAACCCCTGAGAAGTGACCCCATTTTGGAAGCTGCACCCCTCAAGGCATTTATTAGGGTTGTAGTGAGCATTTTCACCCCACAGGTCTTTTCCATAAATTAATGCGCTGCAGATGGTGCAAAGTAAAATTTTTAACTTTTCCCTAGATATGCTATTTCAGTGGCAAATATGTCATGCCCAGCTTGTGCCACTGGAGACACACACCCCAAAAATTGTTAAAAGGGTTCTCCCGGGTATGGTGATGCCATATATGTGGAAGTAAACTGCTGTTTGGGCACACTGTAGGGTTCAGAGGGGAGGGAGCACCATTTGGCTTTTGGAACGTGGATTTGCTTGGTAGTAGATTTGTTTGAGTATTACTGGTGTTTCCGTTTATAATATGGGGGTACTTGTAAGCCGAGCAGAGAACATCAGGGGCATAGTCAGGTGGTATAATAATTTGGTAAAAAAAAAACAGTAAAATAATCCATAGATGTGTGTTAGGCCTCATTTACACGAGCGTAATATACGCGCGTGCTTTTCACGCGTGTCGTACGCACCTATATTACTCTATGGGGCAGTGCAGACGATGCGTGAATTTTGCGCAGCGCGAGTGCGTTGCGTAAAACTCACAACATGTTCTATAATCGTGAGTTTTTTGCGCATCACGCACCCATTGAAGTCAATGGGTGCGTGAAAACCACGAAGGTCGCACGGAAGCACTTCCGTGCGAACTGCGTGATTCGCGCAAGAGCTGTCAAACTGAATGTAAACAGAAAAGCACCACGTGCTTTTCTGTTTACAAACATCCAAAAGGAGTGTCTTAGAGATGAGCGAACCGAACTTCAGGGTGCCGATCAGTTAACTCTTTCAGCACCATGGACAGTGACTGACGTCGTCTAGCCTCATCTCTATGATGGCGGCTGCGCGAAAATAACGCAGCCACGCATCATACACGGATGACACACGGAGCTGTCAAGTGCCTTTTGCGCACGCAAAATGCTGCGTTTTTTACGCGCGCAAAACGCACACGCTCGTGTAAATGAGGCCTTACGCTGTGAAGCAATCCTTTCTGCACAGGTCAGTGTCGCTCTGATAAATGTCCTTCCTTATCCCCTTTTGGTCCACACTCCGCACCTTTGCAGTTTGGGGAATTTTGCTGAGAAAGTGTTGTCCTGGTATAATACGGGCACCCTTGCTTCCAGCAGCTATGTTTGGGCCCTACCCTTCCAGGTTCCCTAATTTTAGGGCCTTGATAATTCGCCTCTTGAAACACAAGAAAAGTTCCCCTCGGGCCGTCACAACTGCATATTTTTTATTTCCCGACTTATGGAAGCCTTCACTAATTATATTTTTTGATAGAAGTAGTGGTATGAGGGCTGTTTTTTTGTGGGGCGAGCTGTAGTTAATTTTGGTATCATTTTGGGGTACATGAGACTTTTTGATCACTTTTTATCCTATTTTTTGGGAGGCAAGGGAACAAAAAACGTGAAATTCTGGCATCGTTTTTTAGTTTCTTTTTTATATAGTATTCAGCACGCGTCATAAATTACATGTTAACTTTATTCTGCGGGTCAGTCCGATTCCAGCAATACCAAATTTATAGCACTGTTTTACAACTTTTTGCACAATAAAATTACTTTTGGAAAAAGAATGTATTTTTTCTGTCGCCAAATTGTGAGAACCATAACGTTTTAATTTTTTCGTTGATGGAGCTATATAGATGAGGGCTTGTTTTTTGAGAGACGAGCTATAGTTTTTATAGGTATGATTTTTGGATACATGCGACGTTTAGATCACTTTTTATTCCAATATTTGTAGGGCAAAGTTCACCGTGTGGAATAAATAACATAATATTTGTATAGTTCAGGCAGTTATGGATGCGGCGATACCAAATATGTATGGTTTATTTCTTTTTTTCAATAATAAAGGACTTGATAAGGGATCAGGGCAAGTGTGTTTTCATTTATTACATGATTTAAAACAAGTTTTTACACTTTTTTTTACACTTTTTTCAAGTCCCACTAGGGGACTTGAAGGTCCAACTGTCAGATTTTTATTTTCTATTACATTGCAATACCGTGCAATGTATTAGATCTGTCAGTCATTCACTGACAGGAAGCCGATTAGGCTTCGCCTTCCGACGTGGCCTGATCGGCATCCGTAATGGCAGAGCAGGAGGCCAATGTTAGGCTTCCTGTTGCCATAGCAGCATCGGTAGCCCTGATTGCATGGCAGGGCTGGCGATCTGCTAGTAACCTCTAAGATGCAGCGATCGCTTGCGATCACTGCATTGAACGGGTTAATGGCAGGGATCGGAGATAGCTCCGGTTCCTGCCATTACAGGTGGATGTCCGCTGTAACATTCAGCTGACATCCACCGCTGATGACGCCGGCTCAACTCCTGTAGCTGATTGGACAGTGTCACAGACATAGTAACATGCCCCCTTGCCATTACACACCCCATTGAAAGTTCAGGGAGTTATTTAAATATCGGGCACCAAATATAACGGCACCGATATCTAAATAACGGAGGAGGTTAGGGAAAAATGAAACGTGCCCCAGGGTTTGTACAGCCCTGCCCATTACATGCTGCGCTCAGCTGCACATGTATGGGCAGGTGAAAGGTTCTCTTTAAATCCACAATACATCCAAACATTCTATGTTTGCCTTTGAAAGAACCACCAGGCTTCATTCATCTAGACAAACTCATTTATGATGATTACCATACTGATATGACCAAGAAGAGAGAAGTAAGTCACGTATGAACAAAACAAGAGAATAGAGCACATTTAAGAAGTCCTGTCAGTACAGCAGTCTAAAGAATTTTAGTAGCTGCAGTGTAGTCACGTGTTGGAGAATACATTGAAGCTGCTGTACCTGGTATTGTTTTTCTTACAGGGTGGGGGGGGGGCTTCAAAAGTATGGCATTACACATTAATAAATCTCCCCTAATGTATAAAATAATATTTTGTCTATATGTTTAATAATATCTATATTATATAATTATGTTGTGGACTGTTAGCTAAAAGCAAGGGATGTTTGGTATAAATTAAAATTCTGCTACTTTACATGGGTCCATAATAGAAAGAAGCAAAAATAAAGACAAAAAATATTCTTCCAAAATGTTGGCAAAATTTTTTTTTATTACAGCAGTATTAATTCCCTAATATTAAATGTTATTGTCTCATGTTAAACTATATTCTCCAAGCTCACCAAACGCTTTACCACTTATTACTTTTCAAGATCTTATGCACCTTGGACTTTCATTGGTTTACAGGCAGCTTTAAAACATCAAATTAAAACCCAGGTGGCTTTAAACAAGAGCAGTCATTGTAATGGTTACTTTTATTACTTGCAAATTTTGGATGTAATCTAATTTCATATAAATTAGTTACAACTATATTAGTGTAGTGTCTTGCCCTTTTAAGAAATAGAAAAGCATTTTAATTTAAAAAGTCTTATTACAAAGGCATCCAGTATTTTAATGACTATCTGGCAGAAAAAAAAATCAAAGCAAGTTTAATCTGAATATGTTGCCTTTTACATCCCAGCAGGATTGCTAAATGCTCTGATTGTCTCTCACAGACACAGAAATTAAATGGAAATGATATCGTTCTCGCTAATACAAGGCAGGGACTCCATTTCCCATCCACTTACATGACATTTTCATTACCCTAACAACATCTCACTGAATGCAGTCATCATTAGATTGCCCTGGCTCTCAGATTGGTTAAGATAACAGCTCCAATTTAAAATGGATACATTTGAGAACAACATTTAAACCTTCATTGAATGCTGTATATTTATTTCAAGTAGTTGCTAGGGAATATTGTACATTTTGTTGCTACATAATAATTTAGCAAATGAAAAAAAAAAACGATTGCACTTCCCAATAAAATTTAACGGTGAGTTTTGAATTTTGAAGGAAGTTTACTATGCCCAGTAATGTCTTTAATATCATCAGTGTTAGCAGACATTATATTTCTATGCAGGTCGATTTTGACATAATGATGAAATTTTTTTTTTTTATCTTAAAGGAGTTGACCAGGCTTAGAAAAACATGGCTGCTTTCTTTCAAAAACAGCACCACATCTGTCCATAGGTTGTGTGTGATATTGCAGCACAGCACCCATTCACTTCAATGGAGCTGGGCTGCAATACTGGACACAACCCATGGATAGGTGTGGAGCTGTTTCTGGAAGAAAGCAGCCATGTTTTTCTGATCCTGTACAACCCCTTTAATGATAAAAAATTGCTACACATTTCGAAAAATGTAAACATCACCCAATAAAATAATGTTTAACCCCTTTAGGACGCAGCCTGTTTTGGCCTTGTGGCACAGCCGATTTTTTCAAATCTGACATGTGTCACTTTATGTGGTAATAACTCCGGAATGCTTTTACCTATCCAAGCGATTCTGAGATTGTTTTCTCGTGACATATTGTACTTTATGATAGTGGAAAAATTTGGTCGATAAATTCAATATTTGTAAAAAACACCAAAATGTAGCAAAAATTTGCAAAAATTTGCATTTTTCTAAATTTAAATGTATCTGCTTGTAAAATCGATAGTAATACCACACAAAATTGTCACTAGTTAGCATTTCCCATATGCATACTTTATATTTGCATAATTTTTTGAACATCCTTTTATTTTTCTAGGACGTTACAAGGCTTAGAACTTTAACAGCAATTTCTCACATTTTCAAGAAAATTTCAAACGGCTATTTTTACAGGGGCCAGTTCAGTTCTGAAGTGGTTTTGAGGGCCTTATATATTATAATACCCCAATAAATCACCGCATTTTAAAAACTGCACCCCTCAAAGCATTCAAAACAGCATTCAGAAAGTATTTTAACCCTTTAGGCGTTTCACAGGAAATAAAGCAAAGTAGAGGGGAAATTTACAAATTTCTCTTTTTTTTGCCGAAATTCATTTGTAATAAAAACAATTGGATAACACAGAAGGTTTTACCAGAGAAATGCAACTCAATATTTATTGCCCAGGTTCTGCAGTTTTTAGGAATATCCCACATGTGACCCTAGTGTGGTAATGGACCGAAACACCGGCCTCAGAAGCAAAGAAGCACCTAGTGGATTTTGGGGCCTGCTTATTTTTAGATTATATTTTAGGCATCATGTCGAGTTTGAAGAGGTCTTGTGGTGCCAAAACAGTGGAAACTCCCCAAAAGTGACCCCATTTTGGAAACTAGACCCCTCAAGGAATTTATCTAGGGGTATAGTTAGCACTTTGACTCCACAAGTATTTTGCTATATTATTTTAATATTTACAAGGAATAAAGAAGAAAATGCACCCCAACATTTGTAAAACATCTTCTCCTGATTACGGAAATACCCCATATGTGGTAATAAACTGATGTTTGGACCCACGGCAGCACTCAGCAGGGAGGGAGCGCCATTTGGATTTTGGAGCATAGATTTTGCTGGATTGGTGTTTAGTGCCATGTTGCGATTGCAACGCCCTGGAGGGAACAAAATAGTGGAAACACCACAAAAGTGCACCAATTTTGGAAACTAGACCCCTCAAGGAATATTTCTAGGGGTTTAGTAAGCATTTATACCACACAGGTCTTTTGCAGAATTTAGTAGAATTAGGCCGTGAAAATGAATATAAACATTTTTGTCCACTAAAATGTTGAATTTTTTCATTTTCACAAGTGATAAAGGAGAAAAAGTCACCCTAAATTTGTAACGCAATCTCTCCCGAGTACGACAATACCCCACATGTGGTAATAATTTATTTTTTTAATAGAAATAAATTAACCTTTGCAGGACTGATCAACCAAGGTAGTGTAATGTATTCAAACTGTTAGTGTGACGTCACAGTCACTCTGACAGTTAGTCTACGAGGACCAGCCAGAGGCTTATCCTCATAGGCTTGCATACATGGCAGTCCCGGGGGCCGTTGTCTGGCCCCCGGGTGCCATCACAAGCATCAGCAGCCCCCACAATTGCATGGGGGCTGCTGATGTGCTACAAACCCCCTACATGCGGAGATCGCAATCGAGCCCCGCATGTAATGGGTTAATTGCTTAACTCAGCGGCAATGAGCCGCTGATCGGCAACTAGTGGAGTGTCAGCTGTCAGGGACAGCTGACCTCCCGGTTCTCGATGCACACTGTCGACGACAGTGTCACATACACTGTCGTCGACAGTGTGCATCGCGAATGGCAGTGACGTCCTGTCACTCTGGAGGCTGATCCTGATAGGCTTCCGTACATCGCAGACACGGAGGCCATTACTTGGCCTCCGATCGCCATGCTAGCCATCTGCAAACCTCACGATTTCATCGTGAGGTCTGCCGATGACCTAGAAACCCCTGAATGCGGTGATTGCAATCGATCACCGCAATCAAGGGGTTAATTGCCGGAATCAGCGGAAATAAGCCGCTAATCGGCATACAGTGGAGTGTCAGCTGTCAGGGACAGCTGGTCTCCCGGTTCCCGGTGCACACTGTCGCCGACAGTGTGCACCGGGAACCACTCAGTAACTGTACGTCCCTGTGCCTTAAGACACTGGCCGCATGGACGTACAGTTGCGTCCTCGTGCGCCTAGGGGTTAACTTGAACTTAAAGGGGTTTGTCCAGGCATGGACAACTGATGACCTATCCAAGGGATAGGAATCAGGAATATGATCGGTGGGGTCCAACACCTGGATCCCGCATAGATCAGCTGCTCCGGCTGCCTCTGGGCGCTGGATGTTATACAGTGTATGTAGAGTTCGAAGCCGGAAGCATATCGCACCACACACTGCATAGTGGCCGTGCTACAGTACTGTCTGGGCAGAACATTGGGCCACATTTGTTATGCAGCTTATGCTAGGTTTTGGTGAAAACTGCGCCAAAGAAAAAGTCGCCAAATATGTTTGAAAAGTGATATAAATAGGGGGTGCAATCTCCATAAAGATGTAGTTTAGGCCACATTTATTAAGAAAAATAGGTATAAATGTCGCAAATTTTGGTATACATTTACCCTTTCTCGTAGCAGGCATACATTTTTATTTTCTGACTGACAGACAGTTCAAAATGGACCAAATTTATTAATAGGCGTGCACCTTTTAATAAATATGACGCAAATCACTTCAAGATATGCGAGTCTTAATGTGGGCCATTGTGTTTTGCCTTGTGCCAGGCCTAAGTGGGTGGTGAATGTCACAGGGATTCAAAGAACACCAATTTAAGAATCTCTGTGTTATGCACCTCCTCCTAAGGGCCCGTACTAGGCATAACAGTGAATTGTTTTTTCCCAGAATGTTGCTTTAAGGCAGATGTCCCTTAACAAATTAAAAACATGTCAAATACTAGTACCTGACAGCTGTTAAGGGGAAATATGGAGCGGGCTCACGGGCTGAGCACGCTCCATATACAGCCGACACCTCACTGCAACCTACGGAATCAAAGTTCACTTTGATTCCACCCGTTTAACACCTTAAATGCCGCGGTCAATCGCGACCGCGGCATTTAAATGGTTAGAATCAGGGGGAAAACCCCTCAAACACGCCATCGCACTCCTCCCGACACAATCGGCTGTTTACAGTGGTTGTTATGGCAACCTAGGGGCCTAATAAAGGCACCCAGTTCTGCCAACTTTGTACTCCTCAGAAACCCTGTCTCAAAGGAGACTAACAGAATCACGATATACTACAATACATTAGTGTTGCAGTATAACATGCAACGATCGCTGCTTCAAGTCCCCTAGGGGGACTAATAAAAAAAAGTTAAATACCATTAAATAAAGATTTTTATAATGTTCCAAAAAATATATATATTAAAAGTTAAAAAAAAAAACTCTTTTCCCATTTTTTCCCTAAAGCAATGTTAAAAAATATAAAAGTTAACATAACTGGTATCGCCGCGTCCCTAAAAGTTTGAAGTATCACAATACAGCATTATTTAACCCGCTCGGTGAACGACGTAAAAAATACATATATATATATAAAACATGCAAATTACTGTTATTTCGTCACCTTAGCTCTCCAAAAAAAAGAAATAAAAAGTGATCAAAAAGTCGCATGTACCCCAAAATGGTATTGGTGAAAACTACAGCTCGCCACGCAAAATTAAAGCCCCTAAATTGAAGGAAAAATTAAAAACTTATTGCTCTCAGAATGTGGCTACACAAAACATTTTTTATTTTTTTAAAAAGTGGTAAAACATTAAACAAAACATATAAATTTGGTATTACCGTAATCATATCAACCTGTATAATATGGGGAATATGTAGTTTTTACCGCCTGATGGACGCCGTAAAAACAAAAAAACTACAAAATATGGTGTAATCACAGTTATTTGCCCATTTCACCCCACAAATATTTTTTTTTTAAGATTCCCAGTATATTATGCTGTACAATAAATGATGCCATGAAAAACTACAACTTGTCCCACAAAAACCAAGACCTCATATGGCTATGTCGAAAAATAAATAGAAAAGTTATGGCTTTTGGAAGGCGGGGAGGAAAAAATGAAAATGAAAAACTCAAATTGTCCTGGTCTTTAAGGGGTTAAATAATAGTCTTTGTAAATCCCTGTTGTATTATGCTCTTTCCCATGAATGGGTGCCTAGGCCCTTATCATTGATGTGATTGGACATGTATAAGCAAGACAGTTAAGAATCTGAGGAAATTATTCAGGCAGTTTGTATAGTGTCAGATATCTGATTATGAAGTATTATCGAAGCAGTTCTTTAGATTTCAAAGACTTGATGTTAACATAATTCTACAGCTAATAAGAAATACCAGTCTGGAATTTAAAATATTTGGAATTTAACACTAATAGTCTTGTTAACCTTAACAAATAGCCCGCTTCAGTACATTCCCCTATCTAGTATCGGGGGCACTCTGGTATAGGTCATAATGTCATATCACTCTGTCAACTAGAAACAATGATAGCTGACCGTGGCTGTTTGATCTTAAAGAGGCTCTGTCAGCAGATTTTGCAACCCCTATCTGCTATTGCAGCAGATAGGCGCTGCAATGTAGATTACAGTAACGTTTCTATTTTTAAAAAACGAGCATTTTTGGCCAAGTTATGACCATTTTTGTATTTATGCAAATGAGGCTTGCAAAAGTACAACTGGGCGTGTTGAAAAGTAAAAGTCCAAGTGGGCGTGTATTATGTGCGTACATCGGGGCGTGTTTACTTCTTTTACTAGCTGGGCGTTCTGACGAGAAGTATCATCCACTTCTCTTCAGAACGCCCAGCTTCTGGCAGTGCAGACACAGCCGTGTTCTCGAGAGATCACGCTGTGACGTCACTCACAGGTCCTGCATCGTGTCAGACGAGCGAGGACACATCGGCACCAGAGGCTACAGTTGATTCTGCAGCAGCATCGGCGTTTGCAGGTAAGTAGCTACAGTTGTACTTTTACTTTTCAACATGCCCAGTTGTACTTTTGCAAGCCTCATTTGCATAAATACAAAAATGGTCATAACTTGGCCAACAATGCTCGTTTTTTAAAAATAAAAACGTTACTGTAATCTACATTGCAGCGCCGATCTGCTGCAATAGCAGATAGGGGTTGCAAAATCTGGTGACAGAGCCTCTTTAAGCAACATGCAGATGATATCACAAGGTTTAATCAATTCCAAGTAAAAAAAATAGTCCTTCTTTTGCGTATAAATCATGTATGGAATTTTCTAATAATTTTCTTGAAGCTGGTAATATGTTCTAAGAAAAGGGAAGAAAAACCCTTACGCAAGGGAGTCACTATGTAAACGCATCCTCATAGATGAACACTATGTGTTCCCATGGTGACTCCCTTACGCATGTGCGGACCAAAACGATGGACGGAAGTTTGCCTTGGAAATGAGGGCAAGTCTCCGAGCATGTGCCAACATCAGGTCGCAATTCAGTATAATGGAAACGCATGATCGGGTCCCACTCTGCTCATCGGGTCAGCTTTCAGACATAGTAAGTTAGCTCCCCACTGTTCAGCTACACCTTCGTGGCCATAGATGTTTAAATATTTAACGTACTACTGTCTTTATCTACTAGCATTTTTATAGGTATAGTATGTTTACCAGACTTATCAGTATTCTTATTGTTAACAGTGTTCATCATTGTGTGAAGATACAAGACACAGGTGGAGGAGTTGATCCTATTCAAATTAGTTTACAATGGATGGTGTAGTGGAACAATAGATAAAAAACATAAGGCAAAGGCGATAACAAGAACAGATGAGTTGTTTAAGGGTATGTGCACACACAAAATAAAAAACGTATGAAAATACGGAGTTGTTTTTAAGGGAAAACAGCTCCTGATTTTCAGAAGTTTTTAAGCCACTTGCGATTTTATGGTGGTTTTTTTACGGCCGTTTTTGGAGCTGTTTTTCTATAGAGTCAATGAAAGACGGCTCCAAAAAAGTCTCAAGAAGTGACATGCACTTTTTTTTCACGAGCGTTTTTTTTATGTATCCGTTTTTAAAAACGGCAGCGTAAAAAACGCCCCGTCGGAACAGAACGTCGTATTTCCCATTGAAATCAATGGGCAGATGTTTGTAGACGTTCTGCTTCCGATTTTTCAGATGTTTACGGATTTGGATGTTTACGGACAAAAAAACGGCTGAAAACACTACGTGTGCACATACCCTTACTGTGGTGATAGAGAGGTTGAGCAATGAAAATTTTGAAGTGGTATGTTTTAAAAGTTGGGAATAGAGATGAGCGAACCGGGACAACCGAACCCGGTTTCGGTCCGAACTTCCGGAAAAGTTCGGTTCGCAGCGAATCCGAACTTCACCGGGTTCGGCCGAACCCGTTTTGACCGAACCCGGTCAAAAATATTATACAAATCGGCAGCCACTTATCTCTATCAATCACTGATAGAGAAAAGAGGCTGCTGATTAAAAATAAAATAAAAAGCATTTCATACGTACCTGGTCGTTGTCTTGCGGACGAGTCCCTCTTCTTCCTCCAGTCCGACCTTCTTTTCTGACGCGGCAGCCTGTGATTGGCTGCAGAGGCCTCTGCAGCCTGTGATTGGCTGCAGAGGCCTCTGCAGCCCGTGATTGGCTGCAGCGCTCACATGGGCTGCATCGTCATCAAGGAATGTCGGGCTGGATGTCGTGAGGGATGCGTCACCAAGGCAACGGCCAGGAGATCGGACTGGAGGAAGCAGGGAGTTCCCGGTAAGTATGAACGTCATTTTTTTTTTACAGGTACTCTATATTGTGATCGGTAGTCACTGTCCAGGGTGCTGAAACAGTTACTGCCGATCAGTTAACTCTTTCAGCACCCTGAAGAGTGACTATTTACTGACGTCGCCTAGCAACACTGCCGTAATGACGGGTGCACACATGTAGCCACCCGTCATTACGGGGCCTTATGCACACGACCGTAAAAACACCCGTTATTAAGGGTCGTAATTACGACCCGAAATAGTGGGCCCATAGACTTCTGTTAGCCACGGGTACCTTCCCGTTTTCTCACGGGAAGGTGCCCGTGCCGTTAAAAAGATAGAACATGTTCTATTTTTTTATTTTACGAGCCGTGCTCGTAATTACGAGCACGGCCGGCCACGGGCAGCCGGCCGCTTTTACGAGCCGTGCTGTCATTATAAGGGTATGTTCACACGACAGCGTCCGTTACGGCTGAAATTACGGGGATGTTTCCGCCTGAAAACATCCCCGTAATTTCAGCCGTTACGGCATGTGCAGGAGCTTGAACGCCGCGTCCATTACGGACGTAATTGGCGCTGCTATTCATTGGAGTCAATGAATAACGGCTCCAATTACGGCCAAAGAAGTGACAGGTCACTTCTTTGACGCGGGCGTCTATTTACGCGCTGTCATTTGACAGCGGCGCGTAAATTACGCCTCGTGTGAACAGATAAACGTTTGCCCATTGCTTTCAATGGGCAGATGTTTGTCAGCGCTATCGAGGCGCTATTTTCGGACGTAATTCGGGGCAAAAACCTGTGTTCACACGCACTAATTACGGACGTAATTCGGGCGTTTTTGCCCCGAATTACGCCCGAAAATAGCGCCTCAATAGCGCTGACGAACATCTGCCCATTGAAAGCAGTGGGGTCCCCCCCACTTTTATAACCAGCCAGATACAACACAGCAGCAGCAGCCTAGCATTACAAGGGTGGGAAGGTCCACTGTTTTTGGCCCTTCCCAGCCTCATAGTACCAGCCTGCGGCCGCCCCAGAGCCCGACCATCACAACAGATGGTCGGGTACTGGATCGTACCTTCCTCTTCCCGGCACCCCTGGTGGTGGTGGGTACCGGGGTAATAATGGTGGTTAGTGTTAGCCTCTGCACCGGCTAACACTAAGCGTCGCCTTAGTAATGGATGTTGTCACTCAGACAGCGGCCATTACTAAAGTGGTAGTAATAAAATGTGAAAAGAAAAAGACAAAGATATAGATAAAATATTTTATTGAAATAAAGCACCCCCAACACAACCCTCATTAACCATTTTATTGTAGAAAAAAAACCGTCATCGAAGTAGTCCTCGAAACCGACGTAGTCCAAACACCAAACCTGTAAAAAAAAAAAAAATGAAATAAAACATGTCGTAGGCTTAGATTCAGTTTAATGTGTGATACTGACTGTTATACCATGTATAGAAGCCTGCCACGAAGTTGACTTAGATACAGGGCGCCAGCAGACATATATACAAACAAACATACATGCAAACATACATACATATATACAAACATACATACATATATACAGGCATGCACATATATACATACATGCAAACTATCATACATACATGCATACACACACACATGAAAACATACATACATGCAAACATACATACATATATACAAGCATGCACAAATATACATGCAAACATAAATACATGCAAACATAATTACATACATGCACATATATGTAAACATACATGCAAACATACATGCAAAAATAAAAACATGCAAACATACATGACAACATACATACATACATGCAAACATACATACATGCAAATATATACATGCAAATATACATACAAACATGCACATATATACATACATGCCAACATACATACATGCAAATATACATTCATGCAAACATACATAAATGCAAACATACATACAGGCAAATATATACTTTCAAATATACATACAAACATGCACATATATACATACATGCAAACATACATGCACATATATACATACATACATGACAACATACATACATGACAACATACATACATACATACATACATGCAAACATACATAAAATGCAAACATACATACATACATACAAACATACATTCATGCAAACATACATACATACATGCAAATATATACATGCAAATATACATGCACATATATACATACATGCCAACATACATACATACATGCAAACATACACACATGCAAACATACACATGCAAATATACATACAAACATGCACATATATACATACATGCCAACATACATGCAAACATACATGCACATACATACATACATGACAACATACATACATGACAACATACATACATGACAACATACATACATACATACAAACATACATTCATGCAAACATACATACATGCAAACATACATACATGCAAATATATACATGCAAATATACATACACACATGCACATATATACATACATGCCAACATACATGAAAACATACATGCACATATATACATACATACATGACAACATACATACATACATGCAAACATACATACATAAATGCAAACATACATACATACATGACAACATACATGCATGCCAAAAAAAAAATAATAATACGTTCATACTTACTTTCCTCCTGTCCGGCCTCCAGCGATGACGTTTCATCCATGTCGCCGCTGCAGCCTGTGATTGGCTGCAGAGGCGGTCACGTGGGATGAAGCGTCATCCTGACGTGCGTGACCGCCACTACAGCCTGTGATTGGCTGCAGCGTTGAAAGGGATGAAACGTCATCGCTGGAGGCCGGACAGGAGGAAAGTAAGTACGAACGTATTATTTTTATTTTTTTATTGCATTAAAATTGTATTTTCCGCACGCCGAGCATGTACTGTCAAGGTTGCTGAAAGAGTTAGTGCAGCCCATTAACTCTATCAGCACCCTGGACAGTAGCATGCTCGGCGCACGGAAGTGACAGGTTTGGTCCGAACTAGTTCGGTCCGAATCGAACTTTTTTGTGAAATTCGGCGAACTAGCCGAACCGAACTTTTGAAAAGTTTGCTCATCTCTAGTTGGGAAGAAGGAAGCAAATTCCACAGCATGGTATCTTTGCAACGGAAGACCCTAGATTTTGCATTGCCTGCTGATAACCAATATTTACTTATGTCTAATACATTTTCGAATCAAAGAAACAATTTATTGTCCATTTAAAAATATATTTTTTTAACATGATAATGAATGAAATAACACCAATAAATAAGCTGCAGAAGCACAGACAGCAGAGGGACCCTGTGCAAGAACAGTATATGGGGCACTTTCTCTGCAATAGCTCATCATAGAGCACCTCCTTAACACTTCTCTAACAATCCAGTAATAGGCCATGAAATTTATTAGCTCTGTGCCCTACATGCAATCTAATAGAAAGAAGGGATCTGATTTTAGGTTAGCAGTGGACCCCGCTACCTACTGGGCCCCAGGACGGCTGCGCAGGTTGAACATATGGTATGTCCGCCCCTGATTAGCTGTACAGGTTAGAAGTGCACCTATGGCCAGTCAAACCATATGATTTATATAACACTAAACCTAAAGAAAATATATTCAAAAATTATAATGATTCTGTGAAGTGTTATAGTAGTTAGGCAGCTAGAGCAGGCTTAGACAAGGTGTTAAATACCTGCCAAATAACATCCTAGTCTTTTTACACATTTCTCTAATTATCGTTAAGAGTGACAATACTAATCTGTTCTATGTTTTGCTAAGCACCCTGAATAGCTTAGCATTGGTAAAGAAGTAATATATTAGCTGTATGGATAATAAGCTATATAGTCTTTCACTGAGACCCAACAGCTTTCTAATGTATTATGAACTAGACTGATATTTTCTCTTACCTTGAACTTATAATTTGGAAAATAAAATATCAACTACTCTTAAAGATTGAAAAGAATAATTGAACAGAAGCTTTATAAAACGGGCTGTTGCTTAAGCCATTTTTCTAAAAATAATTTTAGCTAGCTTTCCTAAGCCTTATTAATAATCAGTCCCGTGGGCAGAAGATTGTATGGGAATTAAAAGCAGCTGGAAGAAATTACTCAGTTTTATTAGCAATTTTCCTGCTTTTATCAGATAAATATGAGGAATATAAGTAGTGATTCCAGCATGGTCTATCTGGGACCCTCGCTGAGTGAGCAAGCAATCATTTGTAAGCTGCTCATGGTAATTGAAAGTTAGATGTGTCCCCTGTGTGTCCTTCATTAGGCTGTTATGTAACTTGCATCGTTTAGACTGTATAATAAATGACTTCAATGAGAAGGATGAATCTGCAGAGCCTCAGTGATCTTGGGCTGGGTTCAGTCTACTGGGTTGTGGTGAGAAGGTGAAGGAGATTGAATAAATATCACATCAACATATTAAATGATCTTGTGACTCACAGAGCAAGTGGAAATCTGAAACAGTTTACATCAGAAGAAATAGGACTTCAAGTAAAGTGGCTGAGGTCAGAAAACAGTTTTCACATTCTATATTGCTAAACTTACAGTGCTACCAATTATAACTCTTACCAAAACTTATTCTCAGATACTATAGTGCTTTAAATGTCACCCCTTATTATTCTCATATGAACAGGGAGGCTTTGTATGAGCCATTGCCTTTGTGTTGGGGGATCTTCTGCTGTTATTGCCTTTAGAATAAGAGCAGCTCTTTGTAGTGTCCCATAAGGGAGACCAACCTTTATTAACTCCTTAACGACTGCCCACCGTCTTTTGACGGCAGGCGGTGCAAGTACTTTGTCTACAGCAACGTCTTTTGGCGTCGCTGTAGAAGAGGCTGATGAGCCCTCCTATGAGCACTCATCCTCTAAACAGGAGATGTAACTTTCAGCTCCTAAACTTAGCGCAGTTTACTGAAAGCAGCTGTGGTCGCAAAAATGTAGACCCCCAGCTCTTAACCCTTTGATCTCTGCGGTCCGTGCCCGCGACATGATAAAGGGAACTCCGCTCTTCGATCACATCACTGGAAATCCGGTGATGCAACCGAAGATCCGGGAATCACTCTGCAGTCAGCCCTGGGGACCTAGAAAGGACTCCATGGCTGTCTGTTCAGTTCACCTGCTGTTAGGGCACCCAATATGCTGTTCTAACAGCAGCAGAAAAAGCCAGGGGAGGTGCAGGGGGCTTATTCAAACGAGTTAAGATGGAGTTCACCACCTGTAGTAGTTGATCCTGATGTGCCCGGAGGTCACGCATGTCCGTTTGCATACTTTGAACGGCGGACTTGGATTGGCCAGCGGGCTCCATGGCCTGAGCGTACTGTCACGATTCTGGAGTATGTGGACCCACTAGGCTGCTCCGCCGTAACGGAGTAGTAGCTGACCAAACAACAGTCAATTGAAAGTCTAAGCACAAGGGTACCTGTATGAGAGTCCAGACAGACACGAGATATAGCAGATGCTTTGGCACAGATGATTTGTGGCACAGATGATGCTTAGCATGGCAGCTGATGCTTGGCATGGCAGATGACACCGGACGTGGCGGATGACACAAACATGACTCCAACACTAGACTTCAGCTCAGGAACAAACACAGTTACTGTATACAGGATACGGGAAGCAGGATATGGAAACACTAGGAACAGGATACAAATAAAGGACCACCAATTGCTTAACTAACATGGGAAGACAACAACAATGCTCAGGAAAGGAGGAAGAGGGCAGAGCACTTTTTATATTACAGGGTGTGTGGGGATTGGTTAGGAAACATATTACAGGTGTGCGCGCTGGCCCTTTAAGGCCAGGGACGGGCGTGCGCACATTGGAAACAACTACAGAGCAGTGGGACCGCGTGTACTGGCGTCTCCGGGGAAGTAGACGGTGGTAGGAGTACAATGTTCTGCGGTCTCGGACCGCCGGCTTCTCTCACCTTTCTGGCGGGCCGAGACCGCAGAACATTGTACTCCTACCTAGACTGCGGCCGTTACAAGATGAATCAAGAATTCTACACATTCACATGGGAGCTGATATTTTTTGGTTCTAGAAATTTATATATGCCTGTTTTAACGCCTTTAGGACGCAGCCTGTTTTGGCCTTGTGGCACAGCCGATTTTTTCAAATCTGACATGTGTCATTTTATGTGGTAATAACTCCGGAATGCTTTTACCTATCCAAGCGATTCTGAGATTGTTTTCTCGTGACATATTTTACTTTAAGTTAGTGAAAAAATTTGGTTGATAAATTCAATATTTATTTGTGAAAAACTTCAAATTTTAGAAAAAATTTGCAAAAATTACCATTTTTCTAAATTTAAATGTGTTTGCTTGTAAAACAGATAGTAATACCACACAAAATAGTTACTAGTTAACATCCCCCATATGTCTACTTTATGTTTGCATCATTTTTTTTCACGTACTTTTATTTTTCTAGGACGTTACAAGGCTTAGAACTTTAGCAGCAATTTCTCATATTTTCAAGAAAATGTCAATAGGCCATTTTTTCAGGGACCAGTTCAGTTCTGAAGTGGCTTTGAGGGCCTTATATATAAGAATCCCCCTATAAATCACCCCATTTTGAAAACTGCACCCCTCAAAGTATTCAAAACCACATTCAGAAAGTATTTTAACCCTTTAGGCGTTTCACAGGAATTAAGGCAAAGTAGAGGTGAACTTTACAAATTTCATTTTTTTTGCCGCAATTCATTTGTAATAAAAAAAAATCTGTAACACAGAAGGTTTTACCAGAGAAATGAAACACAATATTTATTGCCCAGATTTTTCAGATTTTAGAAATACCCCACATGTGGCCCTAGTGTCCTAATGGACTGAAGCACCGGCCTCAGAAGCAAAGGAGCAGCTAGTGGATTTTGGGGCCTCCTTTTTTTAGGAATATATTTTAGGCACCTTGTCAGGTTTGAGGAGGTCTTGTGGTACATAAACAGTTGAAACCCCCCAAAAGTGACCCCATTTTGGAAACTACACCCCTCAAGGCATTTTTCTAGGTGTATAGTTAACATTTTGACCCCACAGTTTTTTCGCAGAATTTAGTGGAATTAGTCTGTGAAGATGAAAATCATCTATTTTTCTGTGGAAACACAGAATTTTTTTCATTTTTACAAGGAATAAAGGAAAAAAAGCACCCCAAAATTTTAAAAAAAATTTCTCCCGATTACGGCAATACCCCATATGTGGTCGTAAACTGATGTTTGTACCCACAGCAGGGCTAAGAAGGGAGGGAGCGCCTTTTGGATTTTGGAGCGCAGATTTTGCTGGATTGGTTTTTAGTGCCATGTCGGGTTTGCAACGCCCCGGAGGGACCAAAACAGTAGAAACCCCCCAAAAGTGACCCCACTTTGGAAACTACACCCCTCAAGGAATTTTTCTAGGTGTATAGTGAGCATTTTGACTCCACAGGATCTTTTTTAGAGCTGAGGTGACCAAAAAACAAAGATTTTGGCACTTTAAATTCTGTATTTCTTACAGCGTTCACCGTGCGCAATAAATTACGTTTTAATTTATTCGGTACGATTACGGCGATACCATACGTGTACAGTTTTTTTTAAAGTTTTGCAGCATTTGCACAATAAAATGACGTTTCTATAAAATAATTTATTTTCTGGGACACACTATTCTCAGCCGTAACTTTTTTATTTTTTCGTCAAAAAAGCTGTAGGAAGTCTTGTTTTTTGCGGGACGGGTTGTAGTTTTTATTGGTACAATTTTGGGGTTAATGCGACTTTTTGATCACTTTTTATTCTATATCTTGGGAGGGGTGGTGACCAAGAAATAGCGATGCTGACATAGTTTTCCATTTATTTTGTTTGCGGCGTTCACCGTGCGGAAAAATTAACATTATAGTTTCATAGTTTGGGTCGTTACGAACACGGTGATACCAAATATGTGTACTTTTTTTTAACCTTTTCATTTTTTCCCTATAATAAATGACTTATTATAGGAAAAAAACAACTTATTTTTACACTTTTATAAAACATTTTTATTAACTTTTTTTTACTTTTTACACTTTATATTTTTGTTTATTAACTTTTCTTTTACTTTTTACACTTTATTTTTTTGACCTGCAGCTCTGATCGCTGCTAGAATACATTACATTACCTAGGTAGTGTAATGTATTCCAACTGTCAGTGTGACGTCACAGTCACTCTGACAGTTGGTCTACAAGGATCAGCAGAGGCTGATCCTCATAGGCTGACATACATGGCAGACCCGGGGGCCGTTGTCTGGCTCCCGGGTGCCATCACAAGCATCAGAAGCTCCCACGATTGCGGAGATCGCAATCGAGCCCCGGATGTAACGGGTTAATTGCTGAAATCAGCGGCAACGAGCCGCTGAAATCAGCGGCGATGAGCCGCTGATCGGCAACACTGGAGTGTCAGCTGTCGGGGACAGCTGATCTCCAAGTTCCCGATGCACACTGTCGCCGACAGTGTGCCTTCGGGAACGACACAGTGACTTCCTGTCACTCTGACAGGAAGCCTATCAGGACCTTACACATGATTGTACTCAATTGCATCCAAGTCCTTAGGACTTGGATACTATTGACAGCGCTGGCGAGGCTAGGGAACCATCAGTTCCCTTCCCCACCGTTTACCACTTGTCTTGTGATGCAGGCTGCGCAATGACGCCTGCGTTGTTCAGCTAGAGTAGGCCTGGTCAAAAGAGACCAGGCCTGCATCACTGGAGGAGAGGTCAGCACTGGAACGGGGACACGTAGGACCCACATTTATCATACATTAATGGCAAATCCATAAAATATGCCATAAAGATGAGAATCCCGGGTGCCATCACAAGCATCAGAAGCTCCCACGATTGCGGAGATCGCAATCGAGCCCCGGATGTAACGGGTTAATTGCTGAAATCAGCGGCAACGAGCCGCTGAAATCAGCGGCGATGAGCCGCTGATCGGCAACACTGGAGTGTCAGCTGTCGGGGACAGCTGATCTCCAAGTTCCCGATGCACACTGTCGCCGACAGTGTGCCTTCGGGAACGACACAGTGACTTCCTGTCACTCTGACAGGAAGCCTATCAGGACCTTACACATGATTGTACTCAATTGCATCCAAGTCCTTAGGACTTGGATACTATTGACAGCGCTGGCGAGGCTAGGGAACCATCAGTTCCCTTCCCCACCGTTTACCACTTGTCTTGTGATGCAGGCTGCGCAATGACGCCTGCGTTGTTCAGCTAGAGTAGGCCTGGTCAAAAGAGACCAGGCCTGCATCACTGGAGGAGAGGTCAGCACTGGAACGGGGACACGTAGGACCCACATTTATCATACATTAATGGCAAATCCATAAAATATGCCATAAAGATGAGAATCCCGGGTGCCATCACAAGCATCAGAAGCTCCCACGATTGCGGAGATCGCAATCGAGCCCCGGATGTAACGGGTTAATTGCTGAAATCAGCGGCAACGAGCCGCTGAAATCAGCGGCGATGAGCCGCTGATCGGCAACACTGGAGTGTCAGCTGTCGGGGACAGCTGATCTCCAAGTTCCCGATGCACACTGTCGCCGACAGTGTGCCTTCGGGAACGACACAGTGACTTCCTGTCACTCTGACAGGAAGCCTATCAGGACCTTACACATGATTGTACTCAATTGCATCCAAGTCCTTAGGACTTGGATACTATTGACAGCGCTGGCGAGGCTAGGGAACCATCAGTTCCCTTCCCCACCGTTTACCACTTGTCTTGTGATGCAGGCTGCGCAATGACGCCTGCGTTGTTCAGCTAGAGTAGGCCTGGTCAAAAGAGACCAGGCCTGCATCACTGGAGGAGAGGTCAGCACTGGAACGGGGACACGTAGGACCCACATTTATCATACATTAATGGCAAATCCATAAAATATGCCATAAAGATGAGAATCCCGGGTGCCATCACAAGCATCAGAAGCTCCCACGATTGCGGAGATCGCAATCGAGCCCCGGATGTAACGGGTTAATTGCTGAAATCAGCGGCAACGAGCCGCTGAAATCAGCGGCGATGAGCCGCTGATCGGCAACACTGGAGTGTCAGCTGTCGGGGACAGCTGATCTCCAAGTTCCCGATGCACACTGTCGCCGACAGTGTGCCTTCGGGAACGACACAGTGACTTCCTGTCACTCTGACAGGAAGCCTATCAGGACCTTACACATGATTGTACTCAATTGCATCCAAGTCCTTAGGACTTGGATACTATTGACAGCGCTGGCGAGGCTAGGGAACCATCAGTTCCCTTCCCCACCGTTTACCACTTGTCTTGTGATGCAGGCTGCGCAATGACGCCTGCGTTGTTCAGCTAGAGTAGGCCTGGTCAAAAGAGACCAGGCCTGCATCACTGGAGGAGAGGTCAGCACTGGAACGGGGACACGTAGGACCCACATTTATCATACATTAATGGCAAATCCATAAAATATGCCATAAAGATGAGAATAACCCTCAAGGGTATTGTGTAATAAAACTATTAACCATCCACTTCCCTGGGAACTAACCATTAGAGAAGATTCTGTAAAAAAAATAAATACATTATAGACCTGTCCAAGAAATGGAATGGCACCCAGGATTAAGCCAAGCACTTTTTGCTTTTATCACCTGGCCATTAATGTCCCCCATAGCCCTTCCTAGCCATGATGTAATCCTTTCTAACCACATATCTTTCCTCTCCCCCTAAAGCCCCATCATCCTGCCAGGTCATGCTTCCCTACACTTAGCATTGACTACACTCTAGGCTCATTTTTCAGAGGCCATATATATACAGATAGTTTGCCGCTTGGACAAATAACAAAACATAAGTATTTGTAGCTGCTTGCAATTATAACTACAATATGAATGATTCACATCTATTGATCACAAAATCTCCCATTTAGGAAATTGCAAATGATTATTATGGTTAGAATAATTTTTTCTATGGGAAAATTGTATCAAAATATTTTTGCCTGAAAAACATGGTGGTGAAAGTGTTAAGGTAGATTCACATGTGGCAGATTTTGTTGAATAAATTTCTGCAACTGAAAATCAGTTCCATTTATTTACATGAATCAGATTTTCAGTCGCAGAGATTTCTGCGACAAAATCTGCTTCGTGTGAATTTACCCTTGTGGTTTGGGTTTGCTTTGTTGCATTAAAGGGGTTGTCCAGCTTCTGACAACTGATGACCTATCCACCGCATAGGTCATCAGTATGTCATTGGTGCGGGTCCGACACCCGGACCTCGCACCAATAAGCCGCTCTGGTGGCCTGCGGAACCGGATGTTGTGGTGCATAATGCTATGGGTGGAGCCCGGAAGCAGTTAGCTCCGACCATTGCATAGCAGAACTGCAGGTCCGCTCCTATTCACTTGAATAGGAGCAAAGCTGCAGTACTGCAGTCCGGCCGCTATTCAATCGCCGGAGCCAACTGCTTCCGGCATGTACGTCCGGTGCATGGAGGGACCGGAGCAGCTGATCTGTGCGGGGCCCGGGTGTCGGACCCCCACAGATCATGTACTGATGACCTATCCGGGGGATAGGTTATCAGTTGTCAGAACCTGGAAAACCCCTTTAAGGCTTGGGCAGCTCATCATCATAGTAGCCAGAAAAATTCCTCCTTATGCAATAGGCTGCTTGAGGATACTGTGACACCATCAGTCAAAGGTTTGAAGCTCAGATGTAAGTGGCCTGTTCAGATGACAATGAACCTAAACATTCCAGTAAATCCATTAACCCTTCATTGACCGGGCCTGAAAAGGCTTTAATGACCAGCTATTTTGTTCTGTTGTTGCCGCTCTGCCTTTTAGAAGCCATAACTTTTTTCTTTTTTTAGTGACGTGGCTGTATGAGGCCTTGTTTTATGCGAGATAATATTATTTTTTTTGCGTAGTTTGGTGGTAGAAAAAATTCACTGTGTAAGATATGTAAGTAATTTTTATGGCGGGAATATAGGAAAAAGCGATTCTCGCCATTGTTTTTTATTTTTATTTATTATCCCATTCAAGTCTCACACTAAATAACCATTTAATCAATTCTTTAGGCTATTATGATTGTGTAGATACCTAATATGTGTAGGTTTTTTTGTTTGTACATAATGTAGGTGCAATAAAATATATTTTATGCAAATAATGACTTTCTTTATTTAATTATTTTTGTGGTACATTTTTTTATTTTTCCCCATTAAGGGTTAACTTTATTTACAACTTTATTTTTTACTTATAATGTATTAGCATACTCCTGTATGCTAATACATTACACTGTGTCACTATGACACAGGCTGCTATTAGGGCAGCACATAGTGTGCCCTAACAGCAGGCAAACTGAGCAGACAGCCCTAGGGTCCTTTCTAGGTCCCCAGGGCTGACTGCAGAGGGATTCTCTGGTCTTCGATCACATCACCGGGTTTCTGCTTCTTCAGATTCTTCTACAGAGACGCCAATAGTCGTTGCTGTAGACCAAGCACCTGCACCGCCTACTGTCAAAAGACGATGGGCGGTCGTTATGGGGTTAAATAATGGCTGAAAAAAAAGTGGAGAATTCCTAAATGGACAGGCAAAGCCTGGATCTTTATCTTATCGCTCTGCTGTTGGCAGACTTAAAACAGGGTGTGCATGTGTAAGCCAAGAATTGGTAAGTCAGGGAGATTTTTGTCACAATAATGACAGTAGCCCATACCATATATCATGCAAACAAAAAGTCTATTTCACTCATAGGTGGTATTTCACAAGGGAATATAAACAACATCTCACAGATCAGAGGCATAGTCTCTGGCAATGTTACAACAGAGTAATGGCGGCAGACAGAGCTTTCAACTACTCCCTATTACAGGGCTAGCATCCTCTTTATGTCCAGGGCATTGTGACACCCATGGCCGCGGACCATCGGGATTACTCACCCCCCGACGGCCGCAGCCATGGATCAGTGAGCGCTGGCCCGCATCTCCTCCTCAGGAGATGCCAGCGCTCACTTCCGCTTCACTCTGCTGTGTCCCGTAGGGTCCACGCGCACGCTCGTGCTCTGGCCTTAAAGGGCCATCGCACACACTTGAATTGTATATCAAATTAGCCCATGATCACCCTGGACTATAAAAAGGGCCCTACCCCTTTCTTCATTGCCTGAGCTTTGTTGTGTTTACACGTGTTAGTCTTTGCAAATGGTCCCTTAGTGTTTTCCAGTTCCCAGTGTTCCTGTACATAGTGTTCCCGTGCTACCTTGTTCCTGTGCCATTGAGAGCTGGAGTCGTGTTGTGCCGTATACTACGCCTTCCGTGTTACACCGTGCCTGGTGTCTGCCTGCTGCCAAGGTCCCATCCGAGCCTACCATAACTACTGTCCTAAGTTACCACAGGTACCCTTATTCGAACCATAGACTTTGACTTGGTATCCTGATGGCCAGTGGCTATCCCGCTACGGCGGTACGGCCCATCGTGACAGTCATTTCTCTCTCTGGCCCTTTTTTCCTTCTTTTGCAGGCAGGCTCATTGCAATTTGACCTGCTATTTCCAGACCAACTCAATCTCAAATGTCTCTCGTTCGTCATGTGGTTGCCAACGCTACAAAGACCCTACTGCTCTCAAGGCCATAGTCTACACACTGAATCCCATTTAATGGGAATATCACCACCCAATGTAAGGCACGCAGCATCAAAAGATGGTGTCCGTCTCGTTTCTCCAGGGGCCATATTAAACCAGGCCAGATATAAAATATAAAGTGAGCCAACATTACCTGTGATAAAGATAACATTACAATGCAATATAGCAATCACAAGTATATACATATACAACTCTGACAGTCCTTCTCCAAGATATGGACCTGTAAGGAAAAAACTGTTAAACTAACAAAAACCTATGCACTTAAACAACAGTGGCATCTTCACCGAGAAGGCACCGCTCCACACTCTTATACCTGCAAGAAACTCCTCAAGCATCGGACAGCTGAAAAAATTGTGAAAAAAAAGTTTCTGTCAGAGACTGGTAAACAGTTAGGCTGGGTTCACACGTGGCGGAATTTCACTTAAATTCCGCTGCGGACACTCCGCAGCGTTAATCCGCAGCGGAGCCGTTTGTCCATTGACTTACACTTTAATTTAGCAGTGTTCGTTTAGACGAGGCGTAAAATTCCGCTGCGGAGCATAGGCTGCGGAGCGGAATTTGGTGTCCGCAGCATGCTCTGTCTGTTGCGGAGCAGTGGCGGACTCATGGCGGAATTTCTCCATTGACTTCAATGGAGATTCTAATTTCCGCAATGAAGTCCGCAGCTGTCATGCACATGTCATGTGTGCTGCGGATCCGTCTTGCTTTTTTAACTTGACATTTCTTCATTCTGGCTGGACCTATGTATTTCTAGGTCTACAGCCAGACTGAGGAAGTCAATGGGGCTCCCGTAATGACGGGAGCGTTGCTAGGAGACGTCAGTAAATAGTCACTGTCCAGGGTGCTGAAAGAGTTAAGCGATCGGCAGTAACTGTTTCTGCACCCGGGACAGTGACTACCGATCCCAATATACAGCAACCTGTAAAAAAATAGAAGTTCATACTTACCGAGAACTCCCTGCTTCTGTCTCCAGTCCGGCCTCCCAGGATGACGTTTCAGTCTAAGTGACGGCTGCAGCCAATCACAGGCTAATAACAGGCTGCAGCGGTCACATGGACTGCCGCGTCATCCAGGGAGATCGGGCTGGATGCCGAAGGAGGGACGCGTCACCAAGACAACGGGCGGTAAGTATGAATTTCTTTGACTTTCACAAGGGAAAGTGCTGTCCCTTCTCTCTATCCTGCACTGATAGGGAGAAGGGAAGTACTTTTACCGCAGTCCGCAGCAGCTAGTCCGCATCAATTTACTGCACATTTTGTGCAGATCCGCAGCAGAATCTGCAACGCAGATTCTGTGCGGCATTGATGCGGACAGTTGCGGAGGAAATCCGCCACGTGTGGTCATGCCCTTATAAGAAACTCCTGCTGGAGGTTGTTTCTGCTGGTTGGAGCAACGCCAGGTGTTAGAACCACTAGAGTACTCAGTTTTTCCATGGAAGGAAATTGAATCTGTGATTTCTTTTTGTTAATAAATAATTATAAAAACTAATTAATTTTTTGTTCACCTTTATCTTTTTATGTTGTTTAAAAAATGTATAAAATATTTATATGTTCACATTTAAATAAATAAATAAATAAATAAATACATAGGACATCCTTATTTTTCAAACAACTATATGTGTAACAGGACATATGATTGCAACCATCTGTAAAGTAGATGCCTAGGAATTTGAGTGGGAGCAATGTTTGTCACTCATTGTTCATTATGTACAATATATAGAATTTTTTCAATGACATATATAAGATGCATTATTCATTCAAATTCATTTATTTCAGAGAAAGGTTACCCTGTTTTATTCCATATAGTACACGCTTATTCACTCACTGTCTTTCATCACATAAATATCTTTAAATATTGCACATATATTCTTTTTTGCAGAGACAAGCCTGCAACATTCCTTCTTTGAAAATGGATGTTTCAGTCATAGAGTTAAGTGCCATTCTAGATCTATGTACGTAAGTAGCTTCTTTCTAAATCCAGAACTTCATAAATTGTGTGGCTCAGGCAGACAGTAAACAAAAATTGAATGTTGGAGCTGCAGAATGAGCATTTTTGTGCTCTAATACTTTTTTTAAATTGGTATTGTAAACTTGATGACATTTCTTTTTCTTTGTTTGTGTAAAAATGAGGTGTGAATTTTAGTTTGGAAAAACTGTTATATTAGTTGAGTAAAAAATAAGTTCACGTACAGTAGTTGTGTCTGTTCTTGCTTCTTGCTTTTGCTAACCAAAATCGCCTGACAACAACATTTATTAGTACTGAGGTTTTGGATGAAGAACAATAAAATGTACGGCAGTGCAGTAAAAGGTGTAAATTGTAGCCTATTTGAGACTATTTGTGCCCTTCCGAACCACAAAGATAGTATAATCCTTCTAAAATGTGCAGGTGTGCACATATTATAGGATGATGCCACAATCCCTTAAAGGGCACCTGTCTTTTTCACAGGTCAGCAGTCTAGGTGGCAGTTGGGCAGATACTTACAACAGATGAAGGCTAACCATTGGGCTTGGTGAAAGTTCAAATAGCCCTAAGAGGTTTGCAATATTCATGAATACACTTACAACTGCACTATCCTTTGCTTCTTTCAATGTTAAAAGGGTTCAGGACCATCTTCTTTTACCCAGAGTGGAAAGCCCCTGCAAATAATGGCTCTGCATTGGAGGAATTGCGTGCACCATGTAATATGGTTCTATCTATCTATCTATCTATCTATCTATCTATCTATCTATCTATCTATCTATCTATCTATCTATCTATCTATCTATCTATCTATCTATCTATCCATCTATCTATCTATCCATCCATCTATCTATCTATCTATCTATCTATCTATCTATCTATCTATCTATCTATCTATCTATCTATCTATATATAGTGGGTACGTTTTTAGAGTTTAAAGTTACTATATATCATTGGTATGGTATGAAGATCTAATGCAAATTGATATCATGCAAAATAAAATAAAAATTGCCTTTAACGTCAAAGGCCTACATTTAGTAAGAATAGTGTATCTTACGCCAGTCTAAGTACAGGACATAGTTGGCATGATTTGTGGCACATTTATATAATGAATTTTGTGCATTTTGAGATGAGATGCTGAAAAACATATCTATGCCTGCTATGTGCAGGTGATGAGCAGGTGCCCCCTTTTTAGGCTTTCTACTAAATTAATTTGACTAAAACTACGTCTCCTTGGAGACCGCACACACTATTCTTGTTACTTTCCAAATTTGCCAAGTGAAAAGAAAAGTTGCAAATTTGTTGCAGGTTTTACTTTGCGGGCTGGCATAAACTGCTTGGTAAATGTGGGCTAATGTCGCTCTCCTGAAGAAATTTTAGCTAACAAAATACATCTACCTCAGCTCTACAGTATTTTAACCTTTTGGGATATATCAGCAGGTATATGGCAAGCTCTTGGTGCTGCAGATACAGCCTCACTGTAATACTGACCCTCCTAAGTCAATAGGGATTTAGGGAAACTCCAAACAATGATGTCTGAGAAAAATTTATGATATATGCAAATATATTTGCTCCAAAAGTTAGAAATCTGCCTATAATGTTAAATATAAGGTCAATATCTCACTTCAGAAGAAGACTTCAATCATTAGCTGATGAAGCCCAAAAGACTGAAATAGACCTGTCTCTGTTTAGCTACTGCCCAAGTCATTGTCTAAATTCTTTTTGGAGAAAGGAATTAATTAAAAGGGTAGCTACCAATGACTCTTTAAAAGGATTTTTTTTTTCTACAAGGGAGCATTGCCTGAGGTTTCCATATCTTCCTGCTGCTTTTCTCTAAGGAGAGTTAGTATGCTTGTGAGACTGGAAAAATCAAACAAAAGTCAACATAGGAGAGATTGGGAAGACAAATCATTTAAAGACTTAGTATTATTAATTATTATAATTAGTAATCCAGAATCTTCATATGCATCTTGCTGATTATGATCCAGGCTTCTCCGGCTTTAAATTGGGACATTTGGGAACAGGAAGTAGCTGTCTGACTGTCATTGACAGTAATATTATTTCTCATGCGGTTTATTTCATCTGATCTGTCAGCTCCCCTTGACAATCAATCACAATGAAAAAAAAATTGGTTCCCAATGTCTGACATTGTGCAGAGATATGTTTGAAAATCTATGCCTGTAAAGTGTGAAACATGATCTTATAACAGTAACTAAATGTTTATTTGTCCATCAGGGGTAGATCAGGGAGACCTTCACACTAATTTATAACCTGTGCACGATTTCAATGTTTTTTTACTTTTTAGCAATTTTATTAAACACCCTGAGACTCATATTCTGAAAACTTTTGTTGAAATCTCTGAAAATACACTGAAGTGCTCATGCACAAAACAAAGCCATGTGACACACATAGTCTGTACGGGTCTGTATTATGCACCCTTAGTTACTCTGTGTGCCACTGTATGGTGCCTTTGTGATAATGTTTCCATAATATGTCATATAATTCAGTATGGTTTTATTTATTTTTTAAATAAGAAAAAACTTTCATATGCCTCCCACAGTGGTACGGCCCATAGAATTTTAAAGGCACCATAATAAGGATCCATACCACACATGTGTGTGAGACCTCAAGTAATGAAAACACAATTTTTAACCCCTTCCCGACATTCACCATACAAACGCAAAGCTTAAAAGGAGAACGGAAAGAAGCACAATACACTGCAATACATAATTATTGCCATGTATTGTATCAGCGATCTAATGAACAGGGTCCCTTGTGGGATTTAATAGTTTTTTAATTTTACAAATAAAGTTTTTAGTAATATACAAAAAAATAATTAAAGTTAAAAAAAACAAACTTTTTCCATTTGTCCCCTAAAAAAATGAAAAAAATAAACATAATTTGTGTTGCTGCATTCGTAAACGTCTGAACTACACTAATAACGCTATTCATCCCACACAGTGAAAGTATATCAATTTGGTATCTCCGTATTCATATTGACCAGCAGAATATACACTAGTTAATATGGCATTTTTACCACAGAGTGAATACCACAAAAATGTAATCGAAAAGCGATTGAGGAATTGCTGTTCTTTTTCCATTCTACCCCACAAAATAATTTTTAAAAGTTTCTCAGTATATAATATGGTAAAAACAAAAAGCACATGCGGGTATGTTGACAGAAAGATACAAATGTTATGGCTCTTGGAATGCAAAGAGGAAAAATACAAAATTAAATAATGAAAAATGGCTGTGACAGGAACCAAAGGATAATTCAAATGATATAAGGTATTATTTAGCTTTTGTAGCTGCAAATGCAGGTTTTCTGAGGATTTTTAAAAATGTAATGAAGTAATTTGGGGTAATTTTCAACTGTATTAAAATAATATTGGTGCTATATTATTCTAAAGAGTTCTAAAGATTTTTATTATTATCATTATTAAAAGAATATTGTTATCGGTATAATGTCACCTTACTATACCCGTATATTAATTAAAATTGTAGCATAACAAGCAAATTAACATAAAAGACATGATGAACTAAATATCCATATATATATATATATATATATATATATATATATATATATATATATATATATATATATGGAAGTAAATGTATTATTGCACATTTATGTTTTTTTTTACTGTTTTATTATACTTTGCTTGGCTTGTGCTTTCATACAGCTGAATACAAGTACAAAACATGTGGGTGTACTTAGCAGTTTTCCAAAGTACTTCACTGTGGACGGATAACATTCTGAGGTCCTTGTCGGATATGCTTATTTCGAAAGGTAATTAAATTTTCTAGCATCAGCTTGTAAAGTATTCAGCTTATATTTTTATCTCCTCAAGCAGAAAAAAACATGACAAAGTGATAATCGTATTTTTAATTGAGCACCCTGGAAAGGAACTAACGGTAACTAATTACTTTTCATCTTGAGTAGCTAACTTGTAACATGACAGCCACTAGTAACTGTGACTAATTATATTTTATTAGAACAGTTACAACAGGGTGATTTCAACGGAGTACAAATTTAGGAGGAAAGGGAAAGTGTATAGTTAGATATTTGATATGCTATGCTGCACTGATGAAGATCCATAGGCTCCACAGATATGCAGACACAGAATATCTAAAATCAACAAATGGTACTGTCAAGGATACTGTACATTAATGTATATATACAGTAGGTAATTAAGGCTGATCATAGCTGTATGTGAGCCCGTGGGCAACAGAATCACAGTTAACCCACTGCTACCCCTCCCTTCGCTTGACAAAAATTCTACCTATTTTGCAATGGGCCATCCAGGATTGCCTTTGCATTTTAAAGCGCATGTAAAAAAAGCCATGTGTTTCATGCATTTTAGTGGCATTTTTGACATGTTTCTTGGTGGTGTTTTAGTGGGATTTTGTACATTAAAACTGTGTGTGAAACCAACCTTGGGTTAATGTAACTCCCGTTTTCAGTTCATACTTTTACATTCTTTTATGGTCTATGAAATGTAATAACTCCAATCATCTCGAGTTCTGCACACAGGGCCTTATCCTAAACACCAGATTAATCATACAGTAGAAGTAATATAGTCACGGTACAGGAGTATGCGGACCCACTAGGCCGCTCCGCCATAGCGGAGCGGCAGCTGACCTAACAACACTTTATGAAAAAGTCTATAGCACAGGAGTACCTGTAAGAGCCAGGCAGACACGAGATGTAGCAGATGCTGTGGTACAGATGGTTCGTGGCACAGATTATGCTTGACGTGGCAGATGACACCAGACGTGGCAGATTATTCCAGACGTGGTAGATAATACCAGACATGGCAGATGAGGCACACATGACTCCAGCAACAGGTTTAGGATCAAAAGCAAACACAGCAACAGGATTCGGGAAGCAGGATACAACTAAGGGACCATTTGCAATATGAACATGGGTAGACAACAAAAACACTCAGGTAAGGAGGGGAAGGGCAGAGTCCTTTAAGTAGTCCAGGGTGATCTGTGGATTGGGTAGGGAACACAAAATAACAATATATCTCAGGACCTCTCCTCAGGAGCAAACCCTTTCCAGTCCACCATATAGAAAGTTTTTCCTCCTACCCTCTTGTGGTCCAGTATCTCCTTCACCTCAAAGAAGTCAGAAGAATCACTGGGAGCAACTGCAGAACGAGGAGATTTACTGTAGCGGTTCAGAATCACAGGCTTCAGGAGGGACACATGAAATGAGTTGGGGATTCTGAGTGTAGGAGGCATTCGAAGCTTATAGGATACAGGGTTTATTTGTAGCAAAACTTTGAAAGGTACAAGGAACCTGGGAGAAAACTTGTGAGAAGGAGTCTTGAGACAGATGTTTCTAGAGGATAGCCGGACCTTGACTCCGGGAGAAAACTGAGGAGGAACTCTTGTCTTTCTATCTGCATACCTCTTCATTCGATTGACTGCCGGAAGAATCACAGATTTGGTTTGCTGCCAAATATGAATGAGGAATTGGCTGCTGGTACTTGGGTCGTGGCTGGCATAGCAAGAGGAACTTGTGGATGCAGACTGTACACAATGTAGAATGGAGAAGAAGCAGCAGACTTACTTGTATGGTTATTATAAGAGAATTCGGCCCAAGGCAGAAGCTGTAACCACTAGTCATGTTGGGTAGAAACAAAGTAACAAAGATAATTCTCCAATATTTGATTATTTCTCTCCACTTAGCCATTAGAATGAAGGTGATAGGCAGAAGAGAATTCCAACTTCACATCAAGCAGCTTACACACGGCTCTTCATAACTTGCACGTGAACTGTTCACCCTGGTCAGACACAATATGGAGGGGTAGGCCGTGCAGACGAAAGATTTGCTGTATAAACAGATTTGCAGAATGAAGACAAGTTAAAGGGATGAAATGTGCCATTTTAGAGAAACGGTCCACCATTACCTAGATAGTAGTACACCCAGCTGAAGGAGGAAGGTCAGTAATAAAGTCCATTGCCATAAGTCTACAGGGGGCATTAGGAACTGCCAGGAGTTGGAGCAGACCAGCAGGTCTGTAATGAGTAGGCGCTGGCAAGATCCTTGTGTCCTGTGGAGGCGGCTGCCGGTAAGTACGATGTACCGTAAGTAATATGCACACCATGACCTTAACGCTGAGAATATTGCCTGGAGATTTTCGATCCCACAGTGCTAATGATTCTGCTCCTTAGACTTTGGGTGAGTGATTTAATTTGCACTCTATGCCATTTTGTTTTGTTTAGCAAAAACATTGCTTTTTGTGCAAAAATGTTGCTTCTTTTTACACTGCCTCCACCACTGTTCAAAAAAGTGAGCAGGGCTTATCTGGAGGGGCGCGGTTACCAGTGGTCAGACAAAGTCACTATAATTTATGGCAGGATCTGGCATAAATTCTAGCGGAGATCTACTCCAACTTATAGTTGGCATAGATTTCCCTTTCTGGCGCACGGACAGCCAGAGATGTGCCTAATTTATTTAGAGGCGCCTCTTTATAAATGAGACACATTTCACTCCAGTGCTCTTTATATTAAAACTGGTGTATGAAATGCCAGTCTTAATAAATTCCCTCAAATGTATTTCGACCTCCCAACATGAGTACATTGGATGTTTCCAGTATTTTGTCATTAGATCTTAATCTGATACTATTTATAGAATGGTTAGATGGGGAAAGATTCCAGTGACTGAACATTAATCTATTCTCACACTGCGACATCACTGTGCGTGGTTTAACTTGGGAGCTAACTTATACTTAAAGGGAATGTGTTGCCAGAAAAACATGTTTTTTTTTTAAAAATTAAACATTTAGTGTGTGGGTGATTAAACATTGTTCAAATTTTTTTTATTATTTTTGCGCGAGTCTGGAAATATTATAAATTATTTCTAATTTATAATACTACCCATTTTTGGCCACTAGATGGAGCTGTTCCCAAAGTTGCAGCATTGCAACATTGGGTTAAAAGCCCTCGCTCTAGTGAGCTCTCAGCATTCCCCCCTCCTTTATCCTGGCTAGTGCCGGGATAAACGAGGGGTTTGAACGGTGTAACCTCCTACACTGTGTGTCGCCATTTTTTGAGCTAACCCACAGTGTAGTAGGTTAACATACAGTGGTAAACACACACAAACACGAACATACATTGAGATCTCTTATCTGCTCCTGCCGCCGCGGCTCCCTCCGGCCCGTCCGCTCTGTTTGCTGCCGCTGGTGCAAGTGCACAAATCCGGAAGCCGCGACCGGAAGTAGTAATATTACTGTCCGGCCGCGACTTCCGGTCCACAGGAAAATGGCGCCGGACGGCGCCAATTTCGAATAGGACTGTGTGGGAGCGGCGCATGCGCAGTTCCCACACAGACGCCGTACACTGCAGTCAATGGGACGGGAGCCGTTCGCAGTCCCTATGGGACTGTGGCTGCCGTATTCCATGTCTGTATGTGTCGTTAATCGACACACACAGAAATGGAACAAAAAATGGCAGCCCCCATAGGGAAGAAAAAGTGTAAAAATAAGAAAAAGTAAAACACAAACACACAAATGAATATAAACGTTTTTAATAAAGCACTAACATCTTTAACATATAAAAAAATAATTTGTGATGACACTGTTCCTTTAAAGGGACAATAAACCTAGAAAATAAAATACAGAAATAAAACAATTTAATTTGTTTGCATGACTTTCTACAGGTATCCCACACTTTCTTATATAAATCTGGCATGGAAAAAACAGGTCCAAATCCTTAACAGTTAAAGGGGTTTTCCAAGTTTAGAAAAATATGTCTTTTTTTAAAAAAAATACCTGTCCATGGGTTGTGTGTGGTATTTCATGTTGACTCCACTGAAGTGAATGAAGCTAAGCTACAATACCACACAACCTGTGGACAGGCATGGCACTGTTGTTGGAAAAAAACAGCCATGTTCTTCAAATCCTTGACAAATCTTTTAAGACCGGCTACTGTATGTTCAAACTGTGTTCTTAGTGCACATTCGATGTATATGCTAGGAAATGCTGCTGGCATGTACACTAAACATATCCATAGACTTTTTTGGATTAGACATTAACACGTAGTCGACTATGCATTCCAATACAAAAGGCATCTCACAAAAAAAAGGATACAGAACGGTATATATACAGTATTTTTTTACCATGCGAGTCAATTGAAAAAATATGAAACTGTATGGCATACAGTTGCTTACATAAGGGTATTTTGTTTGTGAATACATTGGCAGATGTTCGCAGGGTATGCGCTGGACATGCACCACAAATATGGGTTAAACAAAGCCTTAAGCAGCAGGCTTAATTTAAAGAGCAATATTTAAATGGCCTGAGACAAGGAAGCCTAAGCCTCACCTCTTTCCCTAAACATATTGATTCATATACTTGCACTGGAGGGGGGATTTGGAGAGGAAACCTCATGAGACAGTATATTGTTGCTTTCTTCTGACCATTATTTTCCTTTTGACACCTGGTACAATATGTGATATGTGAGTATGTTTTTTTTTTTTTTTTATGTTTCAAACTCAGTGTCGCTTGAAGAAGTTACATAGCTTGTATGCCCGTATCTTCTATTATGTACCCAAAACATAGAACAACTACATACTGTATATTAGTCAGGTAGACAGGAGGTTATTATAAATAAAATTCCAATAGCGCTATGGAATGGGGATTTTACTTTGCCTATGTTGCTTAACAATTTGAAAAAGCAAGGAAAAAACAAGCTACAGCTGCTAAAAAGACTGCCCATTATTAAAAAGTACAGCACCTATGATATCTGCATATTTGTTTTAAAACCACAGGTTCTTGATAACAGAAAACAAAATTTGGCATATGTGTGCTAACTACTGAGTACTGCTGAGAAAATACCTGTTATTACGAGGGTACTGGGGCCATTGCTCTGTCACAAAGCAATTTAACATAGATCACTGCATGCACATTCCACTCCGGGAAAACATGAAAACACATAGAGATAATTAGGATATATAAATATAAAGTAAATTAAACCAGAGTAATGTACCTAGATAAACCTTTACAACCCAGTCAGTGGTTTATTTCTGTTTTAATTAGTTTTGCCCTCATATTAACTCTAATTAGGCGTTATCATTTCAATCCACTGCATTTTGTTAACATTTTCAAAGTTTAGTAGTTAGGTCCTGTAGCAAAAACAAATATAACATTATATTTGATTGAAAAAAACTATACCAGGCTATTGATTATATCTACTGAATGTTATAACTATATCAATATACCATATATTTAAAAAATGTACTGAATTAAAATGGAAGTTGTTCCTTTGTCAGGCCGGTTTTATACTGTAGATGAGCTAAACATAGTTGATCATGTTGTGAGGGGTGTTAAAATCTTGGGTTCACTGTTTGTAAATGCCACACTCCATCTCTTACTGTGGCCCATTCATTTCACATAAGTGAAGTCCAAGTTTTTTCTTGCTGTGGCAAGAGCCCTAATATGGTCTATTGAAGATTGCCTGGATTTACTAATCTATATTATCGTGACGCTGCTCAGCTGCCTGGCAAAATGTGGAGGCGAAGATGAGAAGAGGATGGGAGGCTTCATAGCCCCCTCAATCCGTTTAAAGAATAAGACATTCTCGTCAGCAGCAGAGAAGATCATCCCGCCTCGGACTTCCTTGACTCTATAGAATCTATTGGCTTTTATTAGATTATTCCCAGTCTCCAACAGAGGCATTTTCTTCTGGTAGATTATGTCCCCTCCCCTTCAGATTACTTGGCCCATGGTTTATTTTACCCACAAAGAAGTCAGCCTCAGCTTTATAATGTCCTCCATTTTGCTGCTGCTCTTGAGGGTGTGCTACAGAGACATAGTAGAGAAGGATGTCCTATTTTCTCTGTGTGCAGTGTATGGGAGACATTTTAGCAGGAAATCTCTCCCAATCTACAGAGGTGCACAGGTAAAACTGACAATTAAAGATGGTACCTACAGATGGGTTCAAACTGCTGAAAAATTTATATGCAAGTCATATAAAAGCCAGAAATAGTGTTATTCCTCATATACACATATAGCAGCTTATTTTGAAAAGTCATCTAAAGTGGAAGGTACACTTGTAAGAAAGTGGTGATGTAAGGGGCAATGCAGGTAAAGATAGTACAAAAACGGGTAGTACTAAGCCGGTGTTCATTACCCACCTGGCGACAGTAGATAAAAAATTCAATATAGGGGTCACAGTTCTCAGACTTGGCTGAGGAAGGCGGATTACATAGGTGTTGGTTCGGCAATTCAGGGCCTTACAAGCAACAGTGTACACATGCAAAGGCTCCTGCCCACACACCCATTACTGGTCACACAACTTTCACAAACCATGGGAAGCCTCCTGCCCGTTACCTGCAACTGGTTTTAGAACAACAGACTTAGGCCCAACCAAGTGCTGTCACTTCCACAGCTTATCAAACAGTAACTTTCGTTCTCCATAAGCTCTCTCCCTCTGTTCAGCAGCACAGCCAGGTTCCTCCTCTTTCACCCAAACACTGAACACTCACTGGCAGGAACAGCAGAATTTTATACAATAGGCACCGTCCCCAGAGTCAGAACGCAGGATAATCACACTGCGCCATCTTGAGCTGTTATTGTGCCCCATAAAATACAGCAAAGATGGTGTTCGAGCTGTGCATCCCGGGGCCAAAGCAACTTAGACCCAGCCAGCGAGCCATCATATTCCCTACAAAGAAACGGTCACGACGTTACAGTGAAACAACATAAGCACAACTTCACAAACTGTATTTTAAAACAATACCAACTACTCGTGGAAAAACACAGTCATTATTCGCCACATAAGTGCAGTAGGTCTAAAAACCTCTCCTTCTGTAGTGCACCACCTAGAAGTGAAAATAGCATAATAAAGGCAGCATAAAAGCACACTATAAAGACACTGTGCCTAATAAACATACAACTTTCCATATATACATTTAAAATATACAGTAACACACAAATAAATATGATTGTATAACCTGGATTTATTGACTTGGGTTGTATCGCCAAAATGTAGACATGTGCATTACCAGAATTTAGTAAAAAAAGAGAAAAGCATGTCCCATTACAATTTGTGGCTTGAATCATGTTTTTTGCTTGTCAGTTGATCAAGTGCTTTGCCCGTTCTTTCTGCGGTCCAGGCTCCCGGGCCATGCACGGACCATGAAAACCACGGTCGTGTGCATGGCCCCATAGGAATGAATGGGGCCGCAATTCGTATGCCCCATGCACACGAACGTGCTTTTGTGGCCGCAAAAATCCACGGGAGAATTCCGGACCCATTCATTCCTATGGGGCCATGCACACGACCGTGGTTTCCACGGTCCATGCATGGCCCAGGAGCCCAGACCGCAGAAAGAACGGGCAAGTCTTATTACGGCCGTGTTCTGCGGTGCAGGCTCATAGCAAATAACGGCCGACCCGAAAATCACGGCCGTGCACATGGCTACGGTCGTGTGCATGAGGCCTTAGAGTTCCAGCAGTATTGAAAATCAGTTTATTTGTCTAACATAAAATTAATAAAATATATTTGTATGAAACAATGATATAATTCTAATACGATATATGAATTGTACTTTCTGTTTTAGTTTCCTGGCCCAGATATCTGTGTTTTTTAATCTCCCACCTAATTTACACACAGTGTTTCAATCCACAATGAAAATGAAAACCCTGAGGATAGGGAAAAATCTGCTTGCAAAGATTTCCCTAGACATATAAAAGAAAGTGCATGCACAAGATGAGCACACCTGAATATTTCAATCCTTGCCATTCACTTCAGCGAAATTTTTCTGAACATTATAAATATTTATATAGTTACATTGTTTTAGATTAACATGCTATGCAAGGCCAGTTTGACAAAAGCGTAAATACTGCTGCTAATTTTGGCCCGATCACATGTACAATGACCAGAACTAATATCATCATACAGCCATAAATCCTGGCCTGACCATTGTCTAGTGACCCAAAATAACAGCTTCATAGATCTAATGTCATTAGATTCCAGGTTGAGCCAGGGTTTTCTGGCGTAATACAGGCCAAGAAATATGTGCGTATTACACTCTTGTGAAACTAGCCTTAGGCCAAGGTGTATTTTAGTCAGAATTTTTCATCAGTATTTGTAAGCCAAAACCAGGAGTCGGGCCAAAACACAGTAGAGGTAAGAGTTTTTATATCAGGCCCAGCTCTCATCTGTGTTGGAGTCTCCAGTAGGGGTCACCGTCACACATCTATCTGAAAATACCCAGAAACAATGTTGTAATATGGAAGCCCACCACAACCTATTAAAGTTAATGGCTACAGGCATTGATTGTGCCTGTTGCACAACGGGGCCGGGGGTTCGTTTTTTTTTTTCCATTGTTCTGCTCCTCTGATAGAGAGGGACAATGGAAAGACCGATTCAGATGAAAACAGGGCCTTATACTTTTTCGCTGTTTATGTTTCACTCCTGGTTTTGGCTTCCAAATGATGATGCAAAATACTGACCAAAATGCTGCCTTATGTAAGGGCTGTTTACATTATATATGGGTTATACAGAGTCCTTAAAAAAAGTGTACAGTTGGTATACTTTTAGCCCAAGTGTGACATACACATACACATAAATATTATGTTATCATATGTTTTTCTTTACTGTTTTTATTAAATAATGATACATTATTATATAGCCAGTGGCTGCTTGTTTTATTGCCTCCATGGTTAGTATCAAGTTTTTATTAAAAAGACTTGTGAAATGTTTCATGGTATACAGGGCCAGATCTAGTTTTTCTGCGGCCTAGTTGTTCTAGGAAATTATCTTTTTAAAGCCATCTACTGTCCCTGCTGTGACCAGCTCCTGCGGTAGGCTATTTCATAGATTCACAGTTCTCACTGTAAAGAAGCCTTGTCGCCACTGCAGCTTGAACCTTTTTTTCTCCAGACGGAGGGAGTGCCCCCTTGTTTTTTGAGGGGGTTTTACAAGGAACAGGATTTCACCATATTTTTTGTATGTGCCATTAATATATTTATATAAGTTAATCATGTCCCCCCTTAGTCGTCTTTTTTCAAGGCTAAATAGGTTTAATTCTTTCAATCTTTCCTCATAACTTAAATTCTCCATGCCCCTAATTAGCTTCGTTGCTCTTCTTTGTATTTTTTCCAACTCCAGGGCATCTACTAAAGGGGATGTGAGCTGAGGCCAGTGAATGGCTGCAGCTGATGTACGGCATGTCATTGCTCCAGGAAAGTAAACGAAGACTGTTGGGCACACTGGAGCATTGGCGCTGGAGCAGTGGGGGATGCCACAGGTGAGTACTGTTTGCTTTTTTTATAACATTTCCTGCAGCTAGTTTACTTTCTTCAACCCCTTAAAGGCTTAGTCTTAACTGATTATACACATAAAAAAAATTGGCTAAACCCATTTCATTTAGCGAGATTAGATGGCAACTTAATGTGAGGATTTCAGCGTGCCTGATTCTTAGTTTCTGTGGGAGAGAGGTCTGGCAGCGGCTTGTCTCCTCACCCTAAGGGTAGGAACACACTGGGCGTATATACTGTGGATTTTCCACAACGGATTTCATTGCAGAAAATCCCCAGCATAATACAGTAGCAGCAGAGTGGATGAGATTTGAACAAATCTCATCCACACACAGCGGAAAACATCAGCCGAAAAAAAAAGTTTCTAAATTGCAATTCGTTTTTTTAAGCTGTAGCGATTATGCAGGTGGATTTATGCTGCAGAATCGGTACTCTTCTGTGGTGGGTTTACCCCATTTGTAAAAATCTCAATGAATCGTCTATTCTGAGCGCAGCTCGGCCTCCTGTGATAATGTTTCATCCCATGTAACTGCTGTAGCCAATCAAAGGCTTCAGCAGTCACATGGACTATAGCGTCATCTCAGGACGCTCAGAAGAGAGAGACACGTTGCCATGATTACGGCCGAAATAAGTATAAACTTTTTTTTTTAAATTGCTGCAGGATTCCCATAGCGGACATGCTACCCGAAAAACTGCACCACAATTCACCGAATTCCCTGCGGGTCCCAGGGTGAGAACGCTGTTTAGTTTTATGCAGCGTACCCACCTAGTGTGTTTTTACACTTAGGGTTCATGCACATGGCTGTATTACGGCTCCATTTTGGACAGAGCCATATTAGGGCTGCAGTAGTGGAGTGCTACATCAAACTGCATATGTACAAAGGTATTCTCCCATTGAATCATGGCTTGTAGGGGAGAATATCTCTGTTTAAAACTGACCATGGATTGTCAGTCAATCAGCTGAACATGCCTGTTTATGGTGGAATTTGGACTCTCATGTGTGCATATGTATGGCACTAACTTTTTCTTTTAAACAAAATTGAATCATACAACTGAATTGCAAAAAGTTGTTTTGACAGCATATGAAGGTACAATCAAGCAGATGAGAAGTGTCAATAGATACAATGTAACATTGCATATGCAGCTATGCCTTAAAATTCAGGTTAAGATGCAAAATTGGAGCAATACATTAGAAAGATATAATATAAGTACACGAATATATAGGGGGCAGGAGGGGAGAGGATAGGGGTAAAAAGGAGGGGGGAAAAAGGAGCGAGGGGGAGTAGGAGGGTGGGGGAGAGGAAGGGGTTGAGAGAGATTTACAGGATAATTTTATCTGAGACAAGAAATATCGGTTACAGTTAAACAACTTTAATCGCAAACTAACAATTCCTACAAGGTGGCCCTTCGAATCTGGCTAATGTGTACTCAAGGCTACGTCCAAGAACTGAGATGAGGAACGGAACGTTGTCCAGGGTCTCCAGATCTCTGTAAATTTAGTATATGAGCGGTTAGAGAGTGCAGCTATTTCTTCTATATAGTAAATTTTCTCTACTTTGGTTATCCATTGAGAGCGCGTGGGGGCTTGCATCAATCTCCAGTTTGGGGGGATGAGAAGTTTGGCCCCCGATAAGAGGTGTTTAGCAAGAGTATTTGTGGATTTACTTAATTTTGCCAATGGTAGGTTAAGAAAAATGGTAGCCGGGAGTATTTGGATTAAGATGTCACAAATTTTCGCTATATGATCTAATACAGGTATCCAATAACATTGGATCTTAGCGCATGACCACCAAGTATGGATGTATGAACCGGTTTCCCCCAAACATCTCCAGCATGTGTCTGGAATGGATGGGTACCAAAGATGTGTTTTATCCGGTGTGGTACACCATCGTGACACTATCTTATAAGAGTTTTCTTGTGTTTTGATACACTCGGAGGGACCATGAAAATGTCTGTAAAGAATATTTGTATCCTTTTTATTTAAGGTAATGGAGAGATCCTTTTCCCAGAGCGCGATATACAATCTTTTAAAAGGGACGTTCCTAGTAATTAACAATTTATAAATCTGAGAAACATATTTCTGTGGATATTTTACTTGTCCCAGGAGGGATTCAAAGATAGTCAAGGGTCTTTCCAAGGACCCTGCTGTAAGGTATGGTAGGATTGCTTGTTTTAGGGACATATAGTGCATTAAATGAAGATTCGGAAGGTTTGGGTTTTCAGACCAAGTCTGTAAGGATATGATCGTCCCATCCTCTAGTATGGAGTCTAGAGTATAAGTCAACTTGACCGAAGGGTTACTAGTGTGACTTCCCAAACCCTCTTGGTATAAATCCATCAAGTCTGAGATACGTGTCAGTGGGGACGGTGTGGGAACCAGCAGGTCCCTGAAGAGAGAGAGAGAGTGATTTTACTGTTAACTTGGTCAGAACATTTTTAAATGAAAGGTTTGTTATGCTGTCTGGATGTGCAAGTAGCAATGCTCTGAGAGGAACAGGGGCTAGGAGTTCCTCAATTGAGACCCATAATTTATTCTCCGGTTTCCGAAACCAGTCTACAGTCCTGGATATAGAAGCCGTGTGGTAATAGTTCTTAAAATCAGGAGCCCCAATTCCTCCCAGGGATTTAGGCAGTGAAAGCGTCGCTGCACTAATTTTGGGGTGCCTGCCATTCCAAATATATTGAAATAACATTGAGCGAAGTTTCGTGAAGTAAGATTGTGGAATGTGAATAGGTAACATTTGGAATAGGTAGTTACATTTGGGGAGGATTAACCCCTTAATCAAGTTTTTCCTGCCCATCCAGGAAATAAAGGGAGCTAACCAGGATTCTATGATGGATTTAGTACCGGTCAGGAGAGGGAAATAGTTTAGGGCAAAGTGGTCAGGCCAATGTTTACACAATTTGACTCCCAAGTACGTGATACATTTTGGAGACCACTTAATTGGATATCGGGATTGTAGTAAACGTATCGTAGAGTTAGAGACATTAATCCCTTAAGCTTTGGATTTATCTGCGTTGATTCTGAAATTGGACAGAGCAGTAAATTTAGAAAAAATTTCGAGAACTGCCGGTATTTCTGAAATTGGGTCAGACATGATTATGAGTAAATCATATGCAAATACTGCTGTCTTGTGATGTGTAGATTGGGTTGTGATACCTTTTATATCTGGGTGTTGTCTGATAGTTTGGATTAATGATTCCATCACAAGGACAAACAGAAGTGGCGAGAGCGGGCAGCCTTGTCTAGTTCCATTCAGGATTTGAAAGCTAGATGAGAGGGTTCCGTTAATACGAAGTTTAGCTGTTGGAGTGGTATACATTTGTAGTATAGCTTGGGTAAAAATTTTAGGAATCCCAAATCGGTCTAAGGTTTCTTCCATAAAGGTCCAGTCTGCCCTGTCGAAGGCCTTCTCTGCATCAGTACTCAGGAATGTCATAGATCTGTTCTTCTCCTTAGCTAACTGTAGTAAATGCAATAGTCGTAGAGAGTTATCTTTCCCTTCCCTGCCCGAAACTAATCCCACTTGCTCAGGAGCAATCAAGTCCGGTAGTATCGGACTTAAGCGATTAGCTAAAAGTTTTGCAAATATTTTCAGGTCAGTATTTAAGAGGGAGATAGGTCTATAATTACTACATAAGTCAGGGTCCTTGCAGTCTTTGTGAATCAGAGTAATGTGCGCTTCTAGAGTCTGTCTAGGAAAGCTAGAACCTTGTAGTATAGAGTTACTCAAACCAAGGAGATGAGGTAGCAGTTCTTTCTGAAATACTTTATAGTAGTGTATGGGAAGTCCGTCTGGTCCTGGACTTTTTCCCAAAGGGCACTTCGACAGGGTAGACTGAAGCTCAGAGAAAATGTTAGGTGAATGTTAACAAAATGGTGGTATTTAATCAGGTATAGGCACTTGGGTGAACAGAATTGAACTGTGTGTACCTAGGACTTTTTGAGGCTCTCGAACTGGGTGAAATATAGATGACTTATATGTGAAGTGAGTAATCTTCTGACTATGGATGTTAATCCCCCTTCAAAAATAAACCCTAATAGAAGAAATAAAATGTATCTTAGTCGACATCAATATTGTATAAACACCACAGGTATGAGTTGCATCAAGTAGACGTCTCAATATACTGTAGTATCACATATATGTATTCCAGAAACCCGGTGATAAATGCAAAAAAAACAAAAGAAAAACAGAGTTTTGGCTAAGACTCAGATTCAATCAAGACTAGCTATGCAAAATAACCACATAAAAAAATGGCTAGTCTCCGTTCACACTCGGTACAGTCCTTTGAAAGGATACATCTGGGTGTAATCCGTTGATTGGAGCAGTAGACATTAAATACTTTGTATTCAAGAAGGGTCCGACAATGAAGGGGTCCTTGGAGCTTTGTGGGATCGCCATCTTGCCCTTTGACCTTTGGGTGCCTGAACTGTTTCCCATTGAGGTAATTGAGGGATATGTTGAAGACGAGCTGCGTCATGAACCATTTCTAAGTCGGGATAAGCCTCCAGAGATATGTCAAGTTCAGAGCAGATATTTCTGATGTCTGACGAGGATCTAGCTGTGAATCTCTTTCCATTAACAGAGAAGGAGAGACCAAACGGGAAGAGCCAGCAAAATGGGATCTGCCTCTGTCTCAGTGTAGACGTAAAGGGTTTCAGGAGCCTACGTTTGTATAAAGTGGTGGAAGCCAAGTCCTGGAAGATAGCAATTTGGGCCTCTCCATAGAGTATGTTTGTTGAGAGTCGGCTTTTCTGTATGATGCGATCTTTAATTCTGTAATCCAAGATTCTGCAAATAATGTCCCTCGGGGGATGACTTTGGGCGGAGTGACCTGTGAGCCCTCTCAATAACCAGGTTTGGGTGATCTTCAGGGTCTAGGAATTTCCGCAACGTCTCGGTCAGAGCGGTAAGAATATCTTCGTTGGCAATTGACTCAGGCAGTCCCTTGATGCGCAGCTTGTTTCTCCTATCCCTGTTTTCGTGGTCTTCTAGTATGGAATACATTTTATTAATGTCCCCTTCTTGAGACTGTAGGCAGGTTGTGAGATCAGAAGGGGAGGAAAGCAAGGTCGTTTGCGTCTTTTCAAGCGCATCAACTCTATTACCCACTTGTAAGAGCTCTTGTTTGATTTCAGAAAGATCGTTGGCAAGTGGTTCAAGTGCTTTAGCTAAAATTCGCTTCATAAAGGACCTTGAGACTGGGAGTTCCTTTTCCTCTATATTTTGGTCGTCTTCACTCATTTGCTCCAGCTCGAGGTCTCCCCGCTTTTGAGTGACCTTTAAGGGTGAGATTGATTTGGAGTGACCCGACTTCCCCCCTTGTTTTTTTACAAATTTGTCCATCTCTGCTTGTGGAGGTTGCGGGTGTAGGCTCGAGACCGTAGCTGTTTGTTTCGGACCGATTTTCACCATATTAACTAAGAAAATATCGTAGAGGAAGTATTTTCTCTATTTAAGCTCGCCACTGTTGAAAGTGTATTACATATTCGTAGGTGGTCTTAAAGTACGTGCAGTAGAAGCGATTGGTATCGCTGCTGTAATCTTAGCTTGACACCGGAGAAGTTCAACTGACCCTTGATACCACTCTGGCTCTGCAGAGGGGGTCAGGACTAAGCGAGTTCCGGCAGGTACAGGCGGTACAGATCGATGGATCAGCAACTGAAAAAATTGGGTCGAGGGCCCTTTAAATGTCACAATGAGGTAAGCCTGCTTTTTTTTTTTTAAATTCAAATGGCAAGCGCCAATGTCCAGGTGGAGAAGGCTGGTGTATCAGGTAGTTATAGTAGGTGAGGTTGGGGCTGGGGTGGGGTGAGGCTAGTGCTGTGTATATCGCAGTTAAAGTGCGCACAAATCAGTTGCCTCCCTGAGGCTACTCACCAACCCCCAAAGACATCCAGGCTGAGAGGAGTCTAAGATGGCGGCCGCGTCTCAACCCCAACCGTCTCAGTGAAGGTCCCAGGTCTCAGATCTGCAGGGATGCGTTCTCATGCGGCTGAGGGCCGGAGGTGGGGACCAGGAAGGAGCCCTGCACTCTTCAAGTCTCCGGCCGCTTGTCAGGCCCGCAGCAGTCCATCCGGCCGCAACACCGATCCAGGCCGTGGCTGCAGCACAAATTGAGGCCGCGGCTTCGGTCTCGCTGGTAGGCCGCAAATCCGGGAGTCGGCCGAGGCAGCTAAGACCGGCGTCAAAATGATCAGCGGGGGGCGATGAGGACCGTGACACCGATGAAGACCTGGGTTTGAGGTGGGAGAGGTTCGGATTATCCGATGTGAGGCTCACTGATCAGGAGCTCCCTGTGAATGCGTCCGTCCAGTCCCGCTGCTTGCCACGCCCCTGTATGGCACTAACTAATATGCACAGATAGTGCTGGTCCTTGGGGCATAGCTCATGCACTGAACCCTGTTAGACAGGAACAAAAATCTTTAATGCACTATGCACCGCCCCCAGCATGAGGAGCATAGCCACGCTTTATCACATCCCTAGCAATGTTCCCTAACTAAATGACTGGGCCATTTCTCCTGATGAAAAATATCTTAAAGCTACAGCAGCCGCCATTGCCTGTACCAGGACCAAACCACAACATAAATTATAGTAGAAGTTACATGCAATATACAGCTGTAGCATTTCATTCCGGATCTCCAATGCCGGGGAGAAAATAACATTAAAGGGATTTTCCCATAATCAATATTTATCACCTATCCAGAGGATTGGTGGTGGACCCCCACAGATCACGAGGACGGACTTACCTTGCTGTTACTGTGAGTCCCATATGAATTGAGCGGTAGTGCGCATACTCGGCCACTGCTCTATTCATTTCTATGCAGCTGCCGAGCGCTATCTTCGGCAGCCCCTCATATGTTATGGGGCTCACAGGAATAGCAAGGAAACTCATTCTCGTGATTATGGGGGTCCCAGCCGTCAGACCCCCCCGACCATATATTTATCGCCTATCCCATGGATAGGTGATAAATATTGATTATGGGAAAACCCCTGTAACTGCCAACACAATTTATTTAAAGAGACAGGCACTTTATATGTTACTTTCATCTATATACAATGAAAAATAGATATACCTTGTGATCTTTTGAGGATGCGGTCACTCCCACATTCTTATACCTGATCATCAGCTAAGTGAACATTCACACATAGAGCAAGCATTCCATTTTTTGAATTGCATACTATAACAACGCTGTACATATTATTGCTTTTAATATCCAAACACATGGCACGGTGTCTGATCTGTCTGCAGCATTAAACTGGTTACAACTCATCTCCTTGAGTCTAGGTCGTGAAATGAGAAACTGCCTTAACTGTGGATGATACTCTCTCATCTCCTTGGTTAAAAGAAGGGCTGAACTCTCCCCAAGGAATGCATTGACTGAGGCTTGGGGATAACATTACTGTGATTTCTTTTTTTTCTCCAGGCCTTCTTGACCCCGACAGTCCTCCGAGGATATGAAGTTTGACTGTAAAAGCCCACTTTCTGAGTAACTTTTTGACATCTCTTTTCAAAGGAAGTGAATTCTTAATCGCATTCTTTGTAATTGAGCCATGGGATCTCAGGAACTTGCAGCAGAGGATGTGAAGTGGTTGCTTAGTCTCATTTTGGAACATTTGTCAAAATAATAGTTTTGGAAAGAATGAGAGTAAATTATTGCTTGGAGAATTAAGCAATATATTAAGCAGTATTCTTTGATATAATAATATTTATGCTGTAAAAATGTAAATATAATGCACATGAAACTTACTGCACAATATGTATAACTTATGGGAATATGAATTATTTGTAGCTAATTTGTGAATAAAAGGTCAGTCATTTTTTTAACCCTTTAAGGACATGGCTTAATTTGGCATTTAGAACATGACAATTTATTTAGGTCTTTCATCTCCGCTATCTGAGAGCCATAACTTTTATATGTTTTTGTAGACGTTTGAGGGCTTTGATTTAGCGATACCAAATTTATATTGTTTTTTATGTTTTATTTCATTTGGACGATAAAAACATGTTTGTTTTATTTAATCATTTGTTTTTGTGTTGCCATATCTCGAGGGATCTGTGTGTGGGCTTTTCTTTTCAGGGATGAGTTGATAATTTTATTGATACTATTTTGGGGTACATATATTTTTTTTATTGTCTTTTTTTTGTGTTCTTTGAGAGGGAGGATGAACAAAAAAACAGCAATTCTAGTATTGTTTTATTTTTTACGGCGTTATGTGATAATGTTAGAGTTTGGGTCATTACAGTGGCGGTAATATTAACCCTTTTATGACCTAGGGTCATTGATGCCCCAGTGTCCAGGTGAAATTTTCTATTTCTGATATGCAATTCTTTAACGCCTTCCTGTCACAGCAATTTTCTGGATTTTCATTTTAATTTTTTCCTCGTCACCTTCCAAATGCCATTAACTTTTTTATTTTTCCATTGATAAAGCCATATGAGGGCTTGTTTTTTTTCAGGACGAGTTGTCGTTTTTCATGACACCATTGTATTCGGAACCTGAAAAACAAATATTTGTGGGGTGGAATAGGAAAAAAACTGCGATTCCATCTTTTGTGGGGTTTTGTTTTTACGGCTTTCACCGTACAGTAAGAATGGTATGTTAACTTTATTCTACGGTCAATACAGTTTTTGTAATGTTTTGCTACTTTTACAAGGAACAAACTAATTGTTAAAATTATAATTTGTGTTTTGTTGCCACATTCTGAGAGCCATAACTTTTTTAATTTTCTGGCGATTGATCGGAATGAGGGCTTACTGTTTGCGAGACAAGCTGTAGTTTCTATTGGTACCATTTTGGTGTACATGAAACCTTTTGATCACTTTTTATTTAGTTTTCTGTGGGATATGATGTGACAAAAAAACTGCGATTCTGGCGGTTTAATTTTTTTTGTATATTGTAATAGTTCAGACTTTTACGGATGCGGCAATACCAATTTTGTATATTTTGTTTTATCTTTTACATTACTTTAGAGGAAAAATGGTAAAAGGTTCCCAAGGGGACTTGAACCAGCGATCGTTGGATTGCTGGTACAATACACTGCAATACTTGTGTATTGCAGTATATTATCATTTTTACAGCCTCCTGTTAAGCCCTGCCAGAGGCAGGGCTTAGCAGGAGATGAAGAAAGGAGATGAAGAAAGACAGTCCTGGGGCCTTCATTAGGCCCCTCCGCTGCCATGACTTCCATTGGCACCCACAGATCACGTTAATTATGAACACATAAGAAAGCCAAAACGTCACTTTTACTTTCTTAAATATTTAGGTTTGAGGTTTGAGGTTTATTAACATTTTGGATTGACAGACAGCACTGTAGTTGTTCAATAATAAAATTAATCCTGAAAAATACAACTTCCCTAATAATTGTGCACACAGTGTAAGTAAACTAAAAAGCCCTTAGGCCTCCTACTCATACATGTTTTTTGGTGTTTAGGCCCTATCACACTGCAGTATTTTGGTCAGTGTTTTGCATCAGCATTTGCAAGGCCGGGTTCCCACGTAGCGTAAACGCTGCGGAACGTCCGCTATGGAATTCTGTGCAGAAATTTCGCAGCATTTAAACTAGCAGCAAAGTGGATGAGATTAAGAAAATCTCATGCCCACGCTGTGGAAAAAAACCACAGCTTAAACGTTAATAAATTGACCTGCGGTGCAGAATTTAATTCCACAGAATGTCAATTTATGCTGCAATTTTTTGTTTATTTTCTTTTGCGGGTTTTCCCCATTGAATTCAATGGGGATGCAAGACCCGTAATCGCAACTCCGGAAAAAAAATCATACTTACCCAGAACGCCTCTTTCCTGCAATCCAGCCTCCTGGGATTAAATTTTATCCAATGTGACCGCTGCAGCAAATCACAGACTGCAGCGTCATATGGCCTGAAACATCAACGTAGGAGGCCGGACTACTTGCAGAAGTTGGAGGGGGTAAGTATTAGCGCTGTCTTCCGCAGCAGAATGTGGTGCAATTTTTCGGGCGTAAGGTTCCATGTAAGATACACTGCATAATTTTTACTCAGGGTTTACTCAAGTTGAAGTGGGCCCAAAACATAGTGAGGTGTACATTTTATTATTATAATTTTCCTGTTTAATTTCCACTCCTAGTTTTGGCTATCAAATACTGAAGCAAAATACTGACCATAAAACTGCTGTGCGAAAGTGATCTAAAAATGCATATAAAAAATGTCATGTGTTTTAATGGTGTTTTTTTATGTGTTTTTAGTGGCGCTTCTTGTTCAGTATAATTTTGTACATGCGTTTTTGAAGTTCCATAGAGAAACCTATGGAAAATTGCATGAAATAACATCATATCTGGCGCATACCTCCCAACTTTCGAGAATCACAAAGAGGGACAATTTGTTTTCTTTTAAGCCACGCCTCTAATCCCCCCAATCCCTGCCCATACACACCCGATTCAGCCCACACAGTCTCATGCTCTCATAGAGCCTCCCACACAGTATAATCCCAAATAACTGCCCCCACACAGTATAATGCCCCCATACCTGCCACCATACAGTATAATGCCCCCATAGCTGCCACCATACAGTATAAAGCCAACACAGATGCTCCCATACAGTATAATGCCCACACATATTCTCCCATGCAGTATAATGTCCAAATTCCTCCATACGGCATTGGGACTCCCTCTTGGAGCAGAATCCCCAGCCAGAGCATAGGCCTGGGATTCCGTTCCTAGAGGGAAGCCCTGATGTTTATGTCCATATATAGACAGTGACGTCAGTGGCTACTCCTTTAGCGGAATCCCCGTTGCCGACTCTGGCCGGGGATTCCGCTCCAGGAGGACTCACTGATGTCAATGTCCATATATAGACAGTAACCTCAGGGGTTTCCTCTAGGAGCGGAATCCCCTGCCAGATCATCGGCAATGGGAATTCGGCTCAAGGAGTAGCCACTAATTCTGAAGCCTGGAACCATCTACTCCCTGCTTCAGAATTAGTTCAGAGCGGAGGAGCAGAGGGAGCTCCTCCGCTTGCAGAGGACTCCCCGGGCACAGCGCTACTGTAAGTGCTGTGCACGACAGTACTGTCCATATATGGACAGTGACGTCAGTAGCTACTCCTTGAGCGGAATCCCCGTTGCCGACTCTGGCCAGGGATTCCTATCCAGGAGGAGACACTTATGTCAATGTCCATGTATGGAGAGTAACCTCAGGGGTTTCCTCTAAGAGCGGAATCCCCGGACAGATCATCGGCAATGGGGATTCCGCTCAAGGAGTAGCCACTAATTCTGAAGCAGGGAACCATCAGCTCCTTGCTTCAGAATTAGTTCAGAGCGGAGGAGCAGAGGAAGCTCCTCCGCCCACCGAGGACTCCGCAGGTACAGCGCTACTGTAAGCGCTGTGCTCGGGGAAACCCTTGACGGTGCTTTTCATATATGAACAGTGACGTCAGTGGCTACTCCTTGAGCGGAATCCCCGTTGCCGACTCGGCTTGGGATTCCACTCCAAGAGTTCCTACGCTCTGAACGAATTCTGAAGCGGGAGCTGATGGTTCCCTGCTTCAGAATTAGTTTGACAGCGGGACATACTCCCAGCCACCCGGGAAAGCTAGAGCATTCTGTGCTTTGATGAAAACAACAGTGACAACCAAATTGCTTGGCAATGGCAAATACAAAAACGTCATATATGTAGACGAAACAAACAAAAGCAAACAGGATCTTGATGGATATTATTAATTAATTTATGGTATACAAATGAATTATATCAGTCTTCATCAGTTCCATCATGATCAGCAGGTTTTTTTTTTTAAGGATTTAGGGTATGTTCACACGCTTAATAAAAAACCTCTGAAAATACAGAGCTGTTTTGAAGGGAAAACTTCTTTTATGCACTTCTTTTGATGAGCTGTCATTTTACGTGCCGTATTTTGACAGCGACGCGTAAAATTAAGGCTCGTGGGAACAGAACATCGTAAAACCTATTGAAACCAATATGCAGATGTTTGTAGGCGTATTAAGCTGTTTATTTAGGCGTAATTGGAGGCATAAAACACCCGAATTACGTCTGAAAATAGGCCGTGTGAACATACCCTAAGATCAATTAATTCTAAGTTATGTATCTTATATGTCTGTTCAGATCCGTTGAAGGGCAAAAAATATTTTTAAAAAAGTACAAAAAAGAGTAGGTATGTTAAAATCTGTGAATATATTTGCTTATAAATTATATCACATGTCAACACATAATGTATTTGCTGGGGACATTTTTTGCAGCAAATCCGGTGCAGCAAATCCACAACAGATCATGCGGAAAACAGCTGAGTGTGTAAAGAAGCCACAAAACACTATACTCATTTCAAAAGGAATACTGTATACTGGATTCGTACACAGTGTCTTGTTGCATTTTTGTGCGTTTTAATGGCGTTTAGGTTTACGTCTTTTTATGAGGTTTTTTATGTGTTTTTTTAGTGCAGCCATATGTTCCATTCAAGTTAAATATAAAATGCACTACATACAACTGCGTTTTGGTTTGTGGCATTCTGTTGCTGCTTTATTGTCAGTGGTATTTTTTTCATAGGTTTCTCTATAGGCCGTAAAATATGCCATAAAATAGCATTACACTATTACAAAATTACACTAAGAACAGGATCACACATGCAGTTTTGATGCAGTTTTTGGTGTAATTTTCGGCTCAGTTTTTTGAGCCAAAGCCAGAAGTGGATCCAAAAGGAAGGAAAGGCATAAAGAAAAGACTGATGCATCTCCTTTCTTTTGTGTCCAGTCCTGTGTTTGGCTAAAAAAAAAAACGGAGCAAAAAATAGTATAAATAAAAACTAAAACTCGTCCCGCAAGAAAAAGGTTCTCATGCTAATTGACAGAAAAAATAAAAAGTTATGACTCTCAGAATTTGACAAAAGAAAATGTTATTTTTCCATGTAAAAGAAGTAATATATAAAAAACAATATAAATTTGGTATTGCCGTAATTGTATTGACCCACAGAATAAAGCCGAACATGTAGTTTTAATTGCATGGTGAACGCCGTAAATTAAAGCGCAAGAAACAATGGAGGAATCACTTTTTTTTTTTCATTTTCCACCCCACAAAGATTTTTTTTTCCTGTTCCCTGGTAAATAATATTGTACAATAAGTGGTGCCATGAAAGACTACAACTCATCCCACAAAAATCAAGCCCTCATAGAACTATATAGACGGAAAATTAAAAAAGTTATGGCTTTTGGAATGTGGGAAGGAAAAATGAAAATGAAAACAAAAAAAATGTCTACGGCAGGAATGCTGAAAAATATCTATGTGTGAAGAAGGCCTAAATGAAAGACTAATGTCTCTCCTGGCTTTTGTATCCACTTCTATGTTTGGATAGAAAAAAACTCCCAAAACACTGCCACAAAAACTGCATTTGTGCAGCCTCCATGTGTGTGATGTTTGGACATATAATACAGTAAATTAATTGTGTAATTTTAGCTTTGTTTTAAAAAAGGGCAATTACGCGATTTTTGGGGGGATTTTTATTTTTTTACGCTGTTCCACATGCAGTATACATGACATGTTAACTTTATGCTACTGGTCATTACAATTGCGCTGATAAAAAATACGTATTTTATTTTTCTTGTTTTTTTAAAAATATTCTCGTATTCTGGAAGCCATATAATTTTTTTCCCCATTGTGGTAAATTTATGAGGACTTGTTTTTAAAATTCTCTTTTTATACAATAAACCAAGAAATTATATAAAATAGCATGTACAAGCATGAAAAGAAGATGAGTATGGTATGCATTAAAGAACACAAGTATTGCACACAATATCTTGACCTGAGAGTTAACAAGAAGTAGACTGAACAACTTACAACAAAGAACTATATACAAAGTTCCAGAAATCAGTGAATCACATGTTGCCAAGTATAAGGGAAAGGGATACGGGGGATAAGGGCAATAAAGGAAAAAAATAGAAGGGGTGCGTTATGGAAATCACTCGGGAATTAGTAATAAAAATGAAATAGTTAATAATAATTATTAACCCAGAGTGCCTCTATGTTCCCTCCATGCTGACCATGTGACAACAAATGTCTCATGTCATCTATCTGCGCAACTAGCGAATTCCTCTAATCTAGATATGTTACCTACTTTGTCTATCTATTCTTTATAGGTTGGAGGAGAAATAGATTTCCATTTGAAAGGGATCAAGAGTTTGGTTGCCGTCAGTAAGTGGGTTTGAAGATTTTTGCTGGAGTGAGACGAGTTCTAGTTTTTCGTAGCACCAATATTTTGCCATATAATGTACTAGGAAACGGGAAAAAATTATTTGTGGGGTAGAAAATGAAAAAGACAGCGATTCCTCCATATTTTTTTGCGAGCCGTTTTTACGGAATTCACTGTGCAATTAAAACAACATGTTAACTTTATTCTGTGGGTCAATACGATTACGACAATACCAAATATATATAGTTTTTTCTATATTTTAGTAGTAAAAACCTAAGTGTAATAAAGTTAAAACATTTATTTTCATAACTTTTTTTATTTTTCCGCCGATTAAGTGGTATGAAGGCTTATTTTTTGCGGGATAAGCTGTAGTTTTTAATAATACCATTTTGGTGTAAATGCGATGGTTTTATCACTTTTTATTTCATTTTGTGTGGGAGATTAGGTGACTAAGAAATTGAGATTCTGGAGCTTACAATTTTTTTTTTTATGGCGTTCACCGTGCGGGTTAAATAATTATATATTTAGTAATAGTTCAGACTTTTACGGATGCGCTGATACCAATTATGTTTATTTTTTTTTTATTTTTTTTACTATGCTCTAGGGGGAAAATGGGAAAAGGGGGGCTTTTGAACTTATATATGTTTTTGTTTTTTTACACAAAAAAAAACTCTATTTAACTCATTTTTACTTTTTTTCTTAGTCCCCCTAGGGGACTTCAACCAGCGTTTGTTAGATCGCTTGCACAATATACTGCAACACTAATGTATTGCAGTATATCATGATTCTGACAGGCATCTATTAAGCCCTGCCGGAGGCAGGGCTTAATAGGTGCACAAAGATGGTGGACCAGGGGGCGTTCATTAAGCCCTCAGGCGGGGGGTGCGATGAGCTGCTAGAGGGGGTTAACTGTATGTCATATATCGGGAAGGGGTTAATATTTGAGACTTGAGAGCCCGACTCTGTGGTGATAGAGGTGACAAAGGACAGTTCAGATCTTTTCTTTAATAGAGCTGACATTATTTTAGAGCCCTTGTTGCCATGGGCGTAAAACTTGTACTGGCTGTGCTGGTACAACTTTGGTGAATGAGAATTAAGAAGTTCCTTTATTTTCCTTCTTAATTCTTCTAGGTCTGTTTGCATACTAATAGCTAGAGACCTCTGACTCAGGGTTTCCAGCGTGGCGATTTGGGCCAGTAGGGAATTTAGTTCTTCTTGCCATTGTTTCTCAAGTTTAGAGCCCACGGCCACGAACTCACCTCGGATAAACGCTTTATGCGTCTCCAAAATTAATGATTGAGAAACCTCTGGGGTTTTATTAAATGAATAAAGCTCAAGTAATGCCTTTTTGATCCCCTCCACCACAGAGTCTTTATCTAGCATGGATTCATTCAGTCTCCAAGTCAATTCTCTGGAAGGGAGATTCGTCAGTAGGAACCTTAGTAATACAGGAGCATGATCTGATAACGTTATGTGGTCTATTGTCGTTTGGGTGATCATAGGGAGATGGGAACCGGAAATAAACAAATAATCCAGCCTATGATAGGAATTATGTGGTTTAGAATAAAATAAGTAATCCTTTACCTGTAGATTGAGTAGCCTCCAGACATCAACTATACCCATCACTAATAGGGACTTCTTAAGTCTACTTAAGGAAGAAAAGGAATGTACAGATGTTTTAGTAGAGAAACTTCATGCCTTCTGCAAGATCTTCAAATTTCTCTAAAATTGATATAAGCCAGGAAATTTGATTATGATTAGGGGCATACAGGTTTGTGATGGATATGGTCATGCCTGCAAGGTTCCCCTTAATCAAGATAAACCTACAATCTGGGTCGGCTAGTATGAGAATGTGAGAATACGGAAGATTTTTGTGTAATGCAGTGCTGACCCCCCTGGAGGGGGAGTTGGACTGAGAGTGCTATGAAACCATCGTGAGTACGGACCCAATAAAAGAGACGGGATCTTGGAGGTTTCGAGATTAGTTTCCTGGAGTAGAAAAATATCTGATTTTTTAATTAATGAGAGGATCTGGATCCTCTTCCTAGTAACACGCCCAAGAGTCCCAAGGGGAAGGCGGAGGGGGGAAGAGTAGGGAGTAGATGTTGTGATTGAAAAAGTGCTAATGTTCTGGAACTGCTCATCACCAGAGGAAGAGGTACCAACTTCATCTCGGAATGAGACATGGTGAATAGCCACAAGAATAAAACACATAAGTATGTTACTCTCCTCTCTGGGAAGAGAAAGTAGTAAATAGTGGGGGAGGGGAAATGACTGGGTACGTCAATTTGGTAAACAATAGAGAGCGGGCAGTCAAGCCACTCTAAGGTGTTGAGATAATAACAGTTAAATAACAGTTAAGTATATATATAACAGTGATATCTGCTTTGAGAAAATACACAAATTCAATAGGTCATTGTTCAATGAATCTACCGTGAAAAACGTCAATGTAATGCAATATAAACACTAATAGACAGAATAACAAGAGAGAAGGCACATATCTTAATCACAATACTAAAAATTAGCTCTCAAAAAGGAGGAGGAGCCCCATCTCTAGGAGCACGAGGAAAAGTGATTAGCATAAGATCAGCAATTAAACTGACAAATTTAATTAAATACAGTTAGAGACTGCATCAGAAAGCAAATTAATAAAAAATGATATTGGAGCCTTAGATTGGCTCAGGTGCAGTCCGTATCAATCCGCTTCAGGGTAAGCTTCCTTGTGCCTTTACACAACTCTGAGATTTTTGCTGGAGCTCACTCTTTCCCATGGAATGGGCGGTGGGATTACCGGTAAAGTCGCAAGTTCCTGAATTTGAGCCCAATCCGGAATCTGGAGATGCTGTAGATCAAGAGCCAAAATTACATCTTTCAGATCATCATGTCTGCGTATCGTGAACCTTTTGTTGTTCACTTGGAATGAGATGCCAAAAGGGAATAGCCATTTGTAGAGGATCCGACGATATCTTAGAGGTTTCAATAGTCTCCGTTAGAGGTTTCAATAGTCTCCTTTTGGAAAGAGTAATCATAGGAAGGTCCTGGAAAATTGAAATGTGGGATCCTTCAAACACAGCTTTGTCTCCCTCTCTATTATTTCGTAGTACATAATCTTTGACTCTGGAATTGAAGAGCCTGCAAATAATGTCCCTGGGAGGATGAGGCGGTTTTGTTTTGGCTCTCAGCACCCTATGAGCACATTCAATTGTAATTTCTTACTGGTAACTGCCACCCAGGATGGCAATGAATATTTGCTTAACCCTGGGTAGAATCGTTTGTGGAAGAACCGACTCAGGAACACCTTTGATCCTGATATTGTTGCATCTACCTAGGTTATCTTGATCTTCTATACCATCTGGCAGAGTATTTAAATGAGATTGGAGGGAGTTGAAAGAGGAAGCAACTTCTGCAATGAAGTCAATCAGCTGAGATTGAGTATTTTCCAACTGCTCCACACGTGGTCTGAGCTGTCTAACTTCTTGTTTTATATCTTGAAGTTCCTTCACCACTGGTTCTAGCGGCTTCCTCAATTCTTTATTGTTGAGGGATCGTGACACAGGAAGTTCGGTGCTTGAAGAGGCATCATCTAGATCGCTATTTTCAGTGGCATGGTGGTCTAGGGGGCCTTTTATGGGAGGCATTTTATCCTGTGTTTTGGTATGAGACGAGTCTTTCATCGCCTGCTGGTAGTGGGACTTGCGAATGCAGTTATTTAGATTGCCACTTTTAGGCATATCCTGAGAGTCTCGCGCTTTACTCGGTTCAATTTTGATGATTATAAGAAGTGCAGGTAATCATCGAGGAGTGGGTGGCTGTCCTATAGTAATGGGAGAGCTAGCACAAGAATGCTGCTCGCTTATTTTAATCTACATGATATAGTTTATTGCATACTTTCATCTATTTATACTGTAGTCTGATTTTATAACACAGTCCATCCTGAAGAAGACTGGTAGGTGAAATGTGCATAAATGTGCTGGGGGTGGTGGCTGAGTTTATACAGTGTATTTATGGGTGACAGCGTTTTCTTTATTATCTATTGAATTGTGGTTTAGTCCAGATGTATACTATAAATGAATATTGTGTGTGCGTGATAGCCTGTCAAAATTATACTGACAATTACAGGATCATGTGACCCATAGTTGGCCTAGTAACATTTGATACAGTGCACTTCAAACTCTCTATACCATGGGTACACTGAGGGCTGCATTGTCACATTGTCATATTGTTCTAAATCAAGGGCCTACAAAAGATATCAAAATAGTTTAAAGCACTAAAAGTGCAGTCATATTATTATATTATTTAATATAAACAGTTTTGGGTACGCATATATTAGCATCATTTACAAAAAATTTTACCAAATTGTGCCAGTCACATATTCATAGGCTATGTCTGTGTGACAGGGTCCATTCAGTAACCGATGAGTGGTTTCCCGTGTAGTGAGGGAATTCGATTATTGGTTACTGAATGGCACCTGTCACACAGACATAACTGTGTAACAAGAATCTGCATAAACCCATGAACGCATTCTTTCTCTGCAGAGAAAACCCCAGCGATTTTAATACAGAAACATAGCTGATCGCACAAGCAGATGATCTAGCAGGGCGGGGTTTGCCCTTAGCAGGTTTTGCACCCCTGCTCAATACCTTGGACAGTTCTTCCATTCATGCTAGGAAATATCCTCACAGTCATGTGCTGTACACAGCATATTCCTATAAAAATTCAAGTAAAAAGGTTTGTACAATTCTAGAAATTGGAGGAGAAATTTTAAATTGTATTTTTTTTAAACTTTTTATGTCTAAGAATGCCTTATATTAATAAAATGTCTTCTATTATCAAGGAATTATAGGGGAGATATATCAATAGTGTCAAAGGATGCATCAAATTCAAAGACAGAGAAAAGGAAGCAAATTGTACCAGCTTTATCAAAATGGTGCACGTGGTATGATAAATTTAACGCAACTTGAGAGGCATTTCAAAAACTTGCACCAATATTATGGACCAAAAAAATGGCGGATGTTTTTGAATCCCCTTAGCCACATCCCTTTTTCTAGACACACAATGTATTCCACTACTTTGGAGCATTTTGTGACAGCATTCTGGCACATTTTGCTTAGTAAATCCCCTTCAGAGTTTGGGCACTTCTATTTAAACCTATAAAAATATAGTTGATAGTTATACCAGTATGTCACATTTTTGACTGTGTAAATACTTTGTTTTACTGGTTTCTGCAGCCACTTCAAATTATTTCATGTTGTTTGTTAATTCATTTACATTAAAAAGCTGTTTTCAATACTAGTTCAACGTTCTACTGGTTTTGATAGGCCCAAGCAGTGGTTTTGCTCCATTCCACTATCAGACATGAGACCTAACAGCATGGTTCTAACGATGCAACTGTCAACTAAACTCCCACAATGCACTGCTCTTTTGTATCAGAAGCCCATCAGAATTCTGAAATTACCTTTTTGGCTGAACAGCAAATAAAACATTATGTGGGAATCTATTTATCAATCTACGCCAGTGTTCCATCGTAGAAAAGTCACAAAGACAACTTTCAGTTGTTTACGCCACATTTACATTTGGCGGGGCGTAGCAGAATGGGCGGAGCCAGTCACAGCTACTTTATTTTTCACCAGAAACTGGAGTAAATACTAGCAGATATCTATGCCAGCACATAGCTTTTGTAGATTTACCTTTCTGGTTCACCGACAGCCGAAGATGCAACAAATTAATTTAAAGGCGTGTGCCGCTGAATAAATGTATTGCATCCTACACCAGCAACCATCATTCTTAGACTGGCGTATGAAACACAGGTCTTATTATACTTGAAAATGTTGTGTGACCTTGGATAATTCTACCTGTCTTGATCAGCAAGGGCATTATTTGCAAATTTATTAATACCATAGCCGTCTATTTAATGTTAAATTTTGTTTTCCTGTCATTTGTTTGCTTTATAACAACACTTTGCCCGTGATATAAAAAGTTTACTAAAATTTACATTCTACATTGGTATCTTAAATCGTCCCAATCCCACAACAGTTCCTCTGTCCCAGTAATTGGTATTTGAAGATAAAAAAAAAGCTACTTACAAACTTTTTACATAAATTTGCATTCATAAATAACTTTAAACTCTACTTCAAAGAAAAACAGAGTTTAACAAGCGGTAACAGGGGCACCCTGTGTATGACACATCCTCGCACTGGTACAGATGATATAGGAATTAGCTGCAATATGCATGCAAGATATACTAGGGGTCATTTGTTCAAAATGCCCCAAGGGATTCACTGGCATAATCAATACAGTATTCAACTATTCATTTTATGTAAGCTGTTCAAGCTGTCTCTGCCAAAATGCCTGTGGTATTGACAATTTGAAGCAATTGAATAGCAATATCTAAAACAAAAATATTAACTAAATGGGCAATGGTGCACACATATATTTTTCTGAAAGCAAATAGATCTGTCAATTTTGTGACTTCTATTGCATTGTGAAATACTACTAGTTCTTCATTTAAAGCGTGACTTTAAAGGGAAATTTCACCTTAAATAGGTTTAAAGTTAATAAAAGCAGCTCATGCTGCGGGGGCCGCGGCATGACCAGCCAAACTTAGGCCGGATTCACACGAGTGTGTTCAGTCCGTGATATACGGTCCGCAGGTTGGCCGCATTTCCCGGACTGAGCACACTGCAGGGAGCTGGGCTCTTATTATCGTTATCTATGATGCTAGAAGTCGCTGCCTCGCTGCGGGAAAACTGTCACGTACTGAAAACATGACGGTAGTTCTGCATAGTGTACTTGCAACGATACTCCTGCATGACATCCCTAAGTGGTAAAGTTGAGGAAGTAAAGGTAGACATAGGTCTGCTCAGGCAAGATATTTGGAAATCTAAAAGTCGCATCTCTCAAATAGAAGACAAAGTGGCGCCATATCCACTAAAATTGTCTGATGAGTTTATAAAGACTGGCAATGAAGAAAGAATCTACGCTGGGGCTGACGTAACGCTGGGAGAGTCAGAATACTATACCTTTGCCTTTATGGAAAAGTTGGCTGAAAGATCTCCTTACTGAAGCTGAATTTTCCTCTGCCGTTGCCATGGCGTGTACCCATCGGTTCACTGCAAGATCACCACCTCTTGGTGCACTGCCACTGTTACTTAGCCTTCTATAGGGCAAAGACCAGGATGTGGCTCTAGAATCTGCTGCATTGAATCTTGGCCTCAAGGCAAACAATACCACTGTCTCTACTTTCACAGATCTTTCAGCCGCTCTTTACAAAACCCAAGTAAATTTTATCAATGTCAAGAGGGACATACCTCTGCGTTGTGCATAGTGACAAGGCTTACTTCTTTTCTTCACCCTTGGAGGCAATGGACTAGCTCAACCTTCTTCCGGGAATGGTCAAAAGCTGATTCACTGCTGTGATGTGCACTTCCACAATAGGTATTTTAAGTTATAAATAATAATAATAATAATAATAATAAGCAATAATGTCTGGGTACTTCTCTGTCTCTCTTACTCCCAATAGCATTACACTATGCACTAAACTGGTTTCATTAGTTCGAACTTTTATCCTGTTTCCCCTCATTTGCATACTGAATGACCTTGAAACAAGCTCTGAAGTCTTATACTGTATCTTTATTTGCTCATACTTATTAAACGGCAATCTGCTATATTTTAAGTTCCCTTATTCCCATTTCAGCAAATAATGATTGGGTCAAGATGCCTGTAATTGTAATGCCTTTTCAGCAGCCTGGAAATACTTATGGCGGGCTCCACTATGTAGCATATTTAGCTTGTGTCTCCGTAAATTCTTGCTTCTCAGGTTACACAGACTGCCCCCACACCTAACTGCCACTTACTTTGGTTATTCACTTATCCTTTAATTCATATTAGTCCTGCTAAAACTGGACTATAGTTCTTGATCCTACCTATGGTGGCTTTACTATTGGACATAAAGATGATCAGGTAACCTTACATGCTGATGACCTTATGCTGTTCTTTTCATGGAACCACATCCACGTGTTATATCTTGTATTAACACATTTTGCAAAATCTTTGGACTCCTGATTAACAGCTACAAATCCTCATTCATGCCCCTATTATTAGCCCAAGTATTAGCTTCTGAGACCTTACTATGTTGAAAGAAACTAGTTCTCTACTTTAACGGGAACCGTTCACCAGAATTTCACCTATTAAACCAGCAATACCTGGTGGAAGTGGGTGAAAAAACACACATTTTTATGTAACCTATAATTATCTTCTAAGTAGGCTCTGTACCTTTAGTATTCCATGTTTTAGCGTTCCTGTTCCATATGCTAATGAGCATAAAAGAGTCATATCTTCATTGTTCAAACCTTTCCGAGTTAACCCTGACACTATCTGCAAGGGGGCAGTGTGGCATCATCTACAAGGGGGGGGGGGGCTGTGTGGCACCATCTACAATCTGTAATTTTTTTCCAAAAATAATTATTATTTGCAAAGTTATGTGCATGTTGCTAAATATGCTATGCAAGGGTCCTGCCTCGGAATGGAACAGGGAACGGGGCTAGGTAAGTAAAAAAAAAATTTATTTGTTTCTACAAGGGCGGGGGGGGCTGTGTGGCACCATATACAAGGGAGGGCTGTGTGGCACCATCTACCTGGGGCGGTGTGGCACAATCAACATGGGGGGGCTGTGTAGCAACATCTGCTAGGGGGGCGGTGTGGCACCATCTGCAAGGAGGCTGTGTGGCACCATCTACAAGGGTGTGGCTGTGTGGCACTATCTAAAAGGGGTCTGTGTGGCACCATCTACACGGGGGTGCTCTGTGGCACCATCTACAAGGGATGTGCTGTGTGGCACCCTCTACAACGGGGGCTGTGTGTGGCACTATCTACAAGAGGGGGCTCTGTATGGTGCTATCTACAAGAGAGGGCTGTATGTGGTGCTATCTACAAGAGGGGGACTGTATGTGGCACTATCTACAAGGGGGCTGTGTGTGGTCTCTATGTACAAGGGGGCTGTGTGTGGCGCTATCTACAGTGGGCTATGTGTGGCCTCTTTAATTTATGTTCTTTTAATTTATTGTTATGTTAACTACCTTATAGTACTATATTGAGGTACCAGTACCAGCTTTTGAGTGTAAAAAGATATTCAAGAGAAAAGGAGCTGAGAAACTTATGTATTTTGGTGATTGTATAAGGCCATGAGGCTCATAGAAGGCACATGCTTAGTAGGGACTATAAAGCAATTGCCTGACTGTTTCTATTTAAAAAGGATCTGTCACTAGTTTATTAATTCCCTATATCCTAACTAATCTAATAGGGCTGTGTTGCTGATAACTACAGTGTAATTTTTTTTTTCAAAAACTTTTGTTATTTTCAAAGTTATGTGCATTTTGCTAAATATGCTAATTTGGCTATAATTTTATACTTCTATACTCTTTTTTTATTCACTCTGGTCAGTGTAATGTTTTCTGTATGGTTATGTCCAATCAGCGTCATATAGTTCTCCTCTTTCCAGCCCACCAACACAGCGTGATGATATAGTACAGATTACATTCCCAACTGTGTTTTCAACTGGCTATATCTCCGGTTGTTTTATAGCTAGAACTGCGATCTTGGTGCCATATGAAAGATTAGAATCTTATCTTTCATATGACACCGGAACCACTGCCCGAGATATAGCTATTTAAAGTGATCCCCCTTCCCTCCAGCCTCAGTCTCTGACACTGTATGTGAAGCAGCTTCAGGCTGTGAGGAAGCTCCACCTCAGGAGAATAGCTGGTTGTTACACCCACTTGTCAAGAAGCCTCAATTGCATCTTTAGAAAAAAGCTCATAACTTTTGAAATAATAAACTTTTTGGGACACAGTTTTCACTAGCATTATCAGTATGACAGCGCCTATTAGATTAGCTAGGAGATTGGGCATCACTAAGCTAGGGACAGATGCTCTTTAAATTACATTTATCTGCAAGTGATGATTAGAAATAATGTCAGATGAGCATCATGAACTATATTTTAGTCAGTAATTTGGGTTGTTTCTGATATTTTCAAGTAAATATCTAAATTACAAGAAGTGTCTCATATTTGAATATTATTTACAAATCAGATCCTCAAGTACATGCCTTACCCACTGGATATTCAGCACATGATACGAGCAGTTTTGAGAAAGAATCCTACCTAGACACTACAAAATTAACAGACTAAAGGATTAATCTCATAATCCCAAATGATTCAGTTTAAACAAATGACCCATATAGAAACTGCATGCAGTTTTCATTAACACCTTAATAACAGCCGCTGCTAACAGTTTTGGAGGGAGCAAAGGGCTTTTAGTTGCACATAGTTTTGAATAGTCACAAATGCAAGGTTCAGATGCCACTGACAGCCATAGGCTGTGATTAGATGTATACTAGGTAGTTACTGGTTTTTCTTTATTGTTGTGAGCCATAGTTTAGATTATTAAATTTGCATAACTCATTGGCAACAATAAAGCAAATATAATTAAAAAAAACCCTAATAAAGTAAAAATATATTGCCATATTGTACTTTGTGTTAGTGAAATAATTTGGTGCATAAATTCAATATTTATTTGTGGAAAAATAGCAATTAGAGAAAATTTGCAAAAATTAGCATTTTTATTAATTTTAATGTATCTACTTGTAAATCATCGAGATCACGCTGGGCTGTCATTTACAGCTTAATCTCACGAGATTAGGCTAGAGGTGCTGTAAATCTCACACAAACGTTAGCTAAGTGTCAGGATTCTGAATATACATCACATCCTGGCTGGTAGTGATCTCTATTCACTGTCAGGACACTTGAGTAACGTTGATGTGTGTGTATGTGGCTGCACATAGTGATCTAGTAAGTACACTATGTGCTGTGTAAATGATTGGAGAGACGTGTATGACGCTGATTGGTCACTGATTGGTCAGCATCATACACTTCTCTTCACAACGCCCACTTGGTCAAAAGCTAAAAACACGCCCAGTTGGGCTTTAAGAAACTCATTAGCATAAAGCTAATATAGGTCATAACTCGGTCAAAATGATTGTTTTTCTAAATAAAAAACACTGCTGTAATCTAAATTACAGCCCGATCATATTATGTAGAAGATAGGCCACTTACAATGTGGTGACAGAGCCTCTTTAACTTTATTCTGTGGCTAAATATGATTACAGTGATACCAAATTGATATAGGTTTTTTATATTTGACTATTTTTACAAAGAAATAACAATTTGTTAAAAAAAAATTTTTTGGTTTCACCACATTTTGAGAGCCATACCTTTGTGATTTTTTTAGTTGATTGAGCGGTGTGGGGGCTTATTTTTGGAGGGGCAAGCTGTAATTTTTATTGGTACCAATTTTTTGTCCATACAACTTTTGAATCACGTCCATAAAAAAAAAATTGAGCGATAAGGTGACCAAAAAAATGCGGTTTTGCCGTTTTAAATGCTTTATGTTTTACGGCATTCACCGTGCGCTATAAATGACAATTTTACTTTATTCTGTGGGTTGATATGTATATGGCGATACCATGTTTATAGCTTCTTTATTTTTTGCAAAGTTTTCACTGTAGAATCACTTTTTTATAAAATAATTAATTTTTTGTGTCACCATATTCCGAAAGCCGTAACTTTTACTTATTTTTCACTCAAAAAAGGTGTGTAAGGGTGTAAAGGGAAGTGTCCCTATTTATGTATATATGTGTATATATATATATATATATATATATATATGTGTATGTATATATATATATATATATATATATATATATATATATATGTATATATATATATATATATATATATATGTGTATATATAATATATATAATGTCTCATGAGCCAGGGCTGTAGAAAAACTGCTTTGTTTGGAAACCATGGAGACAGGAGATAGTTTGATCTCCTGTCTCCATTTCAAATCTCCCGCGCGCACAGACTGTCTCGTGCGCGCGTTCTCGCGGTATTACGAGTGCTCATGAGTCGGCTGATACATTATCACCATGCCGACCCATGCTAGCCGGGGGCGAGCGCCACTCGTCCCTGCTGCGAGTGTACTGGCAGGGTTAAATAGCCCTGCGTCGATACGCTCAGCAGCTGAAGACCACTTCACCACTCCACCAACGAGGAGAAGCTGGGACCTGACTGCCTCCCATACCACCACGGACCGGCTCAACTCTCCTGTCCTGCCTCTCTCCTCCAACAACCTGCTCCTGTCTCCTGCTACAGCTCCTGACCCTGCTCCCCTGTTCCACCAACGAAAACGCTAAGTATCAGTGTAGCTACGGCTACACTTTAAACTCTCCCTCTCTCTCTCTCTCTCTCTCTCTCTCCATCTCTCTCTGTCCCTGTTAACCCTTGCTGTCCCTGAGTTAACCCTTGCAGTCCCTGAGGTTAACCCATTGCTGCCCTGAGTTAATCCTTGCTGTCCCTGAGTAACCCTTGGTGCCCCTGAGTCCCTGTTAACCCTTACTGTCCCTGAAGTTGACCCTTGCTGCTCTGTGTAACCCTTGCTGTCCCTGAAGTTACGCCTTGCTGTCCCTAACGTTAACCCATTGATGCTGTCTCTGAGTTAAGCCTTTCTACCCCTTGCAGTCCCTGAGTTAACCCCTTTCCACTGTTAATCCTTTTTCTAATTAACCCTTAGCGTACAGGGACAGTTATATTAGGAGGGAATAGGACACAGATTGTGAGCGTGTGAGAATTACAAGTAACTTATGTATTTTGTGTTATAACATAACTTCTATGTATGTTTAGGTAAGTGGGTGGCGGTATAATTAGGATTGTAATACCGTGTTTATAATGTACTGTGATTAGTTACTGTATTTTATATATGAGAGTGATTACTGTATGTTAATAAATATTACCTTTATTTACTATACGGTCTTATTCCCTTGAGTAGCAGCAAAAGCAATTAGATCGACGTTAGTATAAGGAAAAGGTTGGGGAACTAGGCATAACCATAGTGACCCTGATTATAAAGGTGGTAGTAATAGTGGGTGACATGAGGAAGATGCTAGTTCTGCATTGAAACGCGTTTAATAAATCATTCAATTGTAGCAGCGCCAAAACACGATCTGTTTTTTCTTCCTCTTACTCCACTATCATATATGGACAGTGATGTCAGAGGCTTTCTCTAGGAGCGCAATCCCCGGTGTCAGATCGCTCTGTGTCGTGGAATTCCGCTACTGGAAGTGCTCTTGAATTTCCTGGTAGACGGCTGTGTTGACTCTGGACTTAATATAACACAGTGGACCAACACCAGCAGATGACATGTCTCCCCAAACCAACACTGACTGTGAAAACTTCACACTGGACCGTAAGCAACTTGGATTGATGCCTTTCCACTCTTCCTCCAGATCCTAGGATCTTGATTTCCAAATGAAATGCAAAATGTACTTTCATCTGTAAAAAGGGCTTTGGGCCACTGAGCAATATTGTTGGTCCACTGTGTTATATCAAGTCCAGAGTCAACGTAGCCATCTACCAGGAAATTTTAGAGCACTTCATGCTTCCCTCTGCTGACAAGCTTTATGGAGAGGCTGATCTAATTTTCCATCAGGATTTAGCACCTGCCCACACTGCCAAAAGTACCAATACCCGGTTTAATAACCACAGTATCACTGTACTTGATTGGACAGCAAACTCGCCTGATCTAAACCCCATAGAGAATCTATGGGGTATTGTCAAAAGGAAGATGATAGACACCAGACCCAACAATGCAGATGATCTGAAGGCCGCTATCAAAGCAACCTGGGCTTCCATAACATCAAAGCAGTGCCACAAGCTGATCGCCTCCATGCCATGCTGCATTGATGCAGTAATTCATGCAAAAGGAGCCCCGACCAAGTATTGAGTGCATATACTGTACATACTTTTCAACAGGCCAACGTTTCGGTATTAAAAATAATTTTTAAAATTGAGTTTATATAATATTCTAAGACAAAATGTTGGGTTTTCATGAACTGTTAACCATAATCATCAACATTAAAAGAAAAAAAAAATGGAAATATATCCCTCTGTGTGTAATGAATCTATATAATATATGAGTTTCACTTTTTGAATTGAATTACTGAAATAAATTAACTTTTGATAATATTCTAATTAATTGAGATGGACTAGTGTAGTATACATATAATATAGAGACATATATATAAAAAAAGACAAAAAAAGTTTTCTTTTTTTCAAATGTTATGTGATTTACCTGTTTATAATAAAAATCTAAAACATGGAATTAATTAAACTAATCTAGAAAATTAAAGCCTCATAAGTCTTCTAAAAAAAAAGCCAAGTAAAAATAGTTGTGATATTTAAAGCGGTTGCAAATATATTATCGTTTAAAGAAGTAAATGGAAAATTTGACCTGGACACAGGGGTATCAGTGACTCTTGGTCATGAAAGGGTTAACAGACAATTGCACAGGAAGATCATAAATCATAAATATGTTCTATAACTTTTTGCCAAAAACAGAACAATTTTGGGCAGCGCCACTAGAGGTGAACTAGACCTACGTCTTGTTCTCCACATTTAGGGCAGGTTGAAGAATCCCGTTTACCAATTTTATACAAAAAGTTTGGTGCATAATATATCCTGCGTAATATTTTATATTGTACCAAATTATATGAACAGCTCAGCCTGGAACTAGCTAGAGTAGTCCAAATTTCATCCCATTGTGTTTTAGAGATAGTACCCAAATCCCTAACCATTTTAATCTTTTATCCTCAAGTAAGTCACTATTTATGGTAAGAGTCCTAAGTTTTTTTATACATTTTTCCTAAACACCCCTAATTAAATATTGCAATATGTTTCAGCCCATTCTTAATACCTGTGACACATTCCACAATATAAATTTTAAATCTTTAGCCATGTCTCAAAATAAGATAAGAGGAAAGAAAGAAAGAAAGAAAGAAAGAAAGAAAGAAAGAAAGAAGGAAAGAAAGAGAAAGAAAGAAAGAAAGAAAGAAAGAAAATATACTCAGTATACCAAAGTATTATTGCCTGTCAGTGTAAAACTGACAGGCAATCTATTAGACTATGTCTCTGGCATTGCCTAATAGGGATACAGCCAGGGCAGGCCTGGGGGCCTTAGTTAGACCCCCGGCTGCCATGGCAACAATCGGCGGTCAGTCGGTGACAGAGGGAGCTCCCTCTGTCAAACCACTTTAATGCTGCAGTCGCTATTGACCACGGCATTTAAGGGGTTAAACGGCATGGATTGGAGGTTTCTCCAATCCTATTGTAGTGGGAGCACGGCTGTCGTTCACGATACCCACACGATCACAATCATGTACATGCATGGCGGAATGTGCAAATGGCTGCCTTTCTATGCTGTGCATGTACGTGATTCTGCGCCAAAGGGGTTAATATCTACATTAAAGGGTTTGTCCAATTTCAGCAAAACAGTCTCCACAAATAGAATAATCAAGCAATGTCATGCTGTTGGGGACCACAACAATCAGCTGTATTACATAGTTTCATAGTTGATAAAGTTGAAAAAAGACAAAGATCCATCAAGTCCAACCTGTACTCCTACCATGTTAATCCAGAGGAAGGCAAAGCCCCCAATAGGTTGATGCCAATTGCCTCATTAGGGTAAAAATTCCTCCCTGACTCCAAATATGGTAATTAGAATAAATCCGTGGATCAACGTTTCATCTCCAGAATCTAGTACTCATAACCTGTAATATTATATTTTTCAAGAAAGGCATCAAGGCCCTTCTTGAACTTACGTACTGAACCAACCATTACAGCATCTTGTGGCAGAGAGTTTCATAGTCTCCCCGCTCTCACAGTAAGGAATCCCCGTCTGTCATGATGGTGAAACCTTTTTTCCTCTAGACATGGAGGATGCCCTCTTGTCCTTGTTACAGGCCTAGGTGTAAAAAGATCATTAGAAAGATCTCTATACTGCCCAATTATATATTTCTACATTGTCTCCAGATCACCCCTAAGTTGTCTTTTTTCTAAACTGAATAGCCCCAAGTTTGATCATCTTTATTGGTACTGCAATCCACCCATTCCCTTAATTACTTTGGTTGCGCTTCTTTCCCCCTTTTCTAGTTCAGCCATGTCCTTCTTATACACAGGTGGCCAAAATTGTACACAATATTCCATGTGTGGTCTGATTAGTGATTTGTATACAGGCCAAACTATATTTTTGTCATGAGCATCTACGCTTCTTTTAATGCATCCCATGATTTTATTTGCCTTGGCAGCAGCTGCCTGGCACTGGTATCTAATGCTAAATGTACTGTCCACCAATATCCCCAAATCTTTTTCAGTAGCAGTTTTACCCACTGTTTTACCAATTAATGCATAATTATAAAATATGTTTCCCCGCCCCAAGTATTCTCTGGGTAAATGAAGCAGGAAGTGTTCAATTTCCCTACAGAGCTGCTACAGGGGAAATTAAGCATTGCATGGTAACTGTTAAAATAAATAGACTGTGTAATGCAAACGTAGGCTGTGTCCTCCAGAGACAGAGATGTAATCGCTTTCTGGCCTGGCTAATTGATAGATATTATGAACAATGGACACCCCTCTATTAATTTAGAATGCCGTTTTAGGTTATTTGAAAAAAGTTTCTAAACCAGAAGACCTCTTTAATCAACTCTTTCCTACAGCAAAATCTATTACTAAAAAGCAGGACCCTTTTTATACTGTACCTACGTTTTTGTGTCTCTTGCTCAGCAATAAGATTGTATGTACTGTATTCATGGCCGGCCTGCTGAAGGGGACACATCATAGACCTGTAATTATTAAGTATAGGTAATAAAATACACATTTGGTGACTGTTATTTGGTGACTTTATGTTGGTATTATTTGAGCACTGTATGGTGGTATATACATAGGTATTTTGCAGTACTTCTATACAGTAAGCAACTGTAAGGAAATTCTATTTGGCCAACATATAGCACTGTATAGTACTTATAATTAGACACTGGTTAATACGGTTGTTTGTATGCTTTTTGACAGAAGGGGGGTTCCAACAGAAAGTACCGCGCAGGGCATGTATGTATATATAACCCTGATATTTTTAGAGCTACTTATGATTTCCTGTGTAGTCAGGCATTTTTTGAATTATTGTTACTTTTTATAATTTCTTAACAAACAGTGTCAGCCGTTGAACATGCTTGATAGTGTGATATGTTACATTGGATCCCAGTTAGGCACGGTTACAACGGATATGCGGTATACAGAGGAAATATCCTAGACAGGTTCAAAGTGATGCTTAGCGTGCTCTAAATTAATACCTCAAATGTATCAAGCTTAAAGTGGTTTTCTGACTGAATAAATTTTTTTACCGAAGTGACAAAAAAAAAAATTATTACTCACAGATGGATCCCTGGGCGTTCTAGATCTGCCACTCTGATCCTTCCTGATGGTGTTTGTTGACATGGCTGCAGGAATGACGTGCCCATATAACAACTGAGGCCAATGATTGGTTGCAGCGATCACGTGGGTATACAAGAGCTACAGCCATGTCAACAATCAGTGGTGGTGGGGGGGGGGGATCGGAACAGCAGCGCTGGAATGCCGGGGGATCTGTTGAGTGTTTTTTTTTTATTTTATAGCACCTCCTCCCTTGGCCACTTTTTAGGTTAAATCAGGAAGACTCCTGTAAGTTGAACATCTTACATAACTGTCATGTGAGGTTAGATTGTAGTACATTGTTAAAGATTATATAGAAGTCTAGAATAACAGCCAGCTAGGTATTCTGATTTTAAACTTTTTAACATTTCAACAAGCAAGGAAGTAGGAAATGTATTAATATTATTATTTTATAAAGTGAGAATCTAGAACATTATTTCACAGAGATATTGAGAAGTTTAAAAAATGAAAAAAGTTAAGAGTACAATAGCAGCCATCAAATTCAGTCAAATTGATGGAAGGATAAGATCATACTGTATAAGCGACTGCTCCCCTTCTGAGATAGCTGAATCTACCTTTTGCTACTGAAGCATAGAATTGCTCTTTTGGAAATAACTTTGAAAAATTCCAGATCAAAAACAGTGATTGTTACATAGTGGAAATTCTCTTCATGAGTTAGTATAAATGTATGCTCTCCTCTGTCACTTGATCTCTTCTGTGTATTATTTTGATCTAAAGAGGTACAGTTGAAGCAAAATATCGGAATTATGACCAATTTGACCAATACCAAAATTCCAATGTTTTTATCATTGACATATAAACTTCATTTTTCAAATATGAAAATACTTTTTCTACAGTACTACATGATCTTGCCTTATGTATTGCTTAACTGCATCAGTAGATTGCGAGGTTTCTGGAACTGTCATTGTTATAATTCACAAAAATAGCATGCAGCAATGTAATATTTCATGAACTCGGTTCATTTCACAATGCAGTTTCTGCTCATCTCAATCACAGCAGCACCATGCCGGTATAACAGACCTGCATAATAAGACAATACAGTCAACACATGCTCGGATGATATAAAAAAAAAAAAGGCCATTACATCTATATGTCATTTTGTGTTTGAAATGTTATCACTGGAATAAAATGTATCTATTTGCCAAGATGCAGCTAAAAACGACATGAAATATAAGGTACACGTATAGGGCTACGTCTGAACGCTGCAAGCTTTGAGATAAATGTAAAAAGTCCCTACGACAGCTGAGAATAGCTGCGAGTGATGATTTGTTGTTTTAAAGGACCACTCAAATACCTGACAGCATGGTTTGTACTGGGATGAATGTTTCTAAATGATGAACACGAGGACACATTTCCTCTAAATCACTCTGTAAAAGCCCCGCACACTCAGAGTTTTAAGGACTTTTCTTGAGTCTCCACTCTTTGGAATCCTCTTCATCATTAAATACCTCACTTTCTGACCTTCTAAACTTCTGCCAAACATAAGGCCATACATACAGTGGAGGAAATAAGTATTTGATCCCTTGCTGATTTTGTAAGTTTGCCCACTGTCAAAGACATGAACAGTCTAGAATTTTTAGGCTAGGTTAATTTTACCAGTGAGAGATAGATTATATTAAAAAAAATAAAAAAAATCACATAGTCAAAATTATATATATTTATTTGCATTGTGCATAAGTATTTTATCCCCTACCAACCATTAAGAGTTCAGCCTCCTCCAGACCAGTTACACGCTCCAAATCAACTTGGTGCCTGCATTAAAGACAGCTGTCTTAAATGGTCTCCTGTATAAAAGACTCCTGTCCACAGACTCAATTAATCAGTCTGACTCTAACCTCTACAACATGGGCAAGACCAAAGAGCTTTCTAAGGATGTCAGGGACAAGATCATAGACCTGCACAAGGCTGCACTGGGCTACAAAACCATAAGTAAGACGCTGGGTGAGACGGAGACAACTGTTGGTGCAATAGTAAGAAAATGGAAGACATACAAAATGACTGTCAATCGACATCGATCTGGGGCTCAATGCAAAATCTCACCTCATGGGGTATCCTTGATCCTGAGGAAGGTGAGAGCTCAGCCGAAAACTACACGGGGGGGAACTTGTTAATGATCTCAAGGCAGCTGGGACCACAGTCACCAAGAAAACCATTGATAACACATTATGCCGTAATGGATTAAAATCCTGCAGTGCCCGCAAAGTTCAACCAGCAGAGGCGACAAGCCTTCTTTACCGTGAGAACTGTGAATCTATGGAATAGCCTACCGCAGGAGCTGGTCACAGCAGGGACAGTGGATGGCTTTAAAAAAGGGTTAGATAATTTCCTAGAACAAAAAAGTATTAGCTCCTATGTGTAGAAATTTTTCCTTCCCTTTTCCCGTCCCTTGGTTGAACTTGATGGACATGTGTCTTTTTTCAGCCGTACTAACTATGTAACTATGTAACTATGTAACACTTTACGCCGTAATGGATTAAAATCCTGCAGTGCCCGCAAGGTCCCCCTGCTCAAGAAGGCACATGTACAGGCCCATCTGAAGTTTGCAAATGCACATCTGGATAATTCTGAGAGTGATTGGGAGAAGGTGCTGTGGTCAGATGAGACTAAAATTGAGCTCTTTAGCATTAACTCAACTCGCCGTGTTTGGAGGAAGAGAAATGCTGCCTATGACCCAAAGAACACAGTCCCCACTGTCAAGCATGGATGTGGAAAAATTATGTTTTGGGGGTGTTTCTCTGCTAAGGGCACAAGACTACTTCACTGCATCAATGGGAGAATGGATGGAGCCATGTACCGTCAAATCCTGAGTGACAACTTCCTTCCCTCCACCAGGACATTAAAAATGGCTCGTGGCTGGGTCTTCCAGCACAACAATGACCCGAAACATACAGCCAAGGCAACAAAGGAGTGGCTCAAAAAGAAGCACATTAAGGTCATGGAGAGGCCTAGCCAGTCTCCAGACCTTAATCCCATCGAAAACTTATGGAGGGAGCTGAAGATCCGAGTTGCCAAGCGACAGCCTCGAAATCTTAATGATTTACAGATGATCTGCAAAGAGGAGTGGTCCAAAATTTCATCTAACATGTGTCCAAACCTCATCATCAACTACAAAAACCGTCTCACTGTTGTGCTTGCCAACAAGGGTTTTGCCACCAAGTATTAAGTCTTCTTTGCCAAAGGGATCAAATACTTATTTCTCTGTGCACAATGAAAATAAATATATATAATTTTGACAATGTGATGTTCTGTTTTTTTTTAAAATATAATCTATCTCTCACTGGTAAAATTAACCTAGCCTAAAAATGCTAGACTCTTCATGTCTTTGACAGTGGGCAAACTTACAAAATCAGCAAGAGATCAAATACTTATTTCCTTCACTGTATCATAGAAGCAGCCCTTATGGCTACTATGGGACCCCAAGATCACAACGTAATACCGTTTGTATACGTGGGATCCCTGAGACATTTAAGGTTGATCTATGACCACTTTCAGAAGTGGATCTGAAAGTGGATTATAAAGTGGATCAGAAAGTGGATCGAGCCCATAGGCTGAGAAATTCTAAAGGTGCAGCAGTGGATTCTACTAGAGATACTATAGTAAGAATACATATATTCCATATATAGAAGAAATTCATGAAAGCAGTATGTACAACCTCGGATCTGCCTGCAAATTTAAGCTTAGAGTTTTGCAAGACCACGGAGGCATTAAAAACGAAGTAACATTCATTATCCCTGGGGTTTTGCATTACTTTAAAATACATGAAAACATGTTTTTCTCCTCAGATGTGGCTTTCGCAAGGGCCCAATATGTTAGCTGGGGCCTGTTGGATCCTCCAAAATATCGTACCCAAGAATCCTAGGGTGCCAGCAAGAATACAAGTAGACTGACAATGTGTCTAGATGCTGGAGAGTGTCAGTATATATAAGCAGCGTAGAGGGCATCTGCGTCTTATACCTAATCTTTAAAAATAGCTGCTATATAGTCACGCTTCCACTCATATGATGTCTTTCTCTTTGTTTTCGTCTTGGTTCTAGAAATCACATAATATATCAATGTAAAATGCCTAGTTTGTACATAATAGTTGTTAAAATTATTTTTATTTGTGTTTTTCCTCTGGTTATTGCGACATTTTCTTGTTGAGTGATATGTTTTCTTGTGATTAAATTGCTTATAAATCAACTTGATCTAAATCAACTAGCTATGATTTAAAAAGTTACTGAAGAGCCAAAACGCTCACAATGTTTGGCGGCATGTGCATGGCTCTGAAAGGGACCATTCGTTTTTTTCTGCTCGTCATAATGCTTGTAAACAGGATGGATTTCTTGCAGATAAATTCAGCATTATTATATAACATATGCACCGCTCAGATTTAAAACAAGCTATGGTCAGATCATACCCCAGTAACGTTGTAGTGGACCCATACACGGTTGCAGGGTAGAGCTCAATGGAGATTAAAAAATATTCTGTTGGTTTTAGAAGGTATACAAAATAAGATGATAGAGGTCAAATTTTTTTTTCTTTAATGATAATTCTAATGTTTCAGCATTTACCTTTTGGAGTGCATATACGGTAGTAATATAAGGTAGTAATGTAAAGGTGCTCCCTAATTTGTATATTTGTATATTTTACAGTATTTGTTATATATTGGTGCACTATGCCTTTAAGATGTGTTATTGCTGCTGTATTTATTCTCCTACCTTGCATTCCACAGAAGGCGGGACCAGTTTGGCTTATGTACTTATTTATGTGTCCAGTGCTTATGCACAGTCTTTGACTGTATTCTTCCTCCAGGAGGTAATATCGGTTTGGGACATGTTATGTTGTTAAACGGTAATGTTATTACTTCTTATTTGTACAGGTGTTATCATGGTTGGCTCGCTGGCTATACTACATTGTTTGGATGTACGGCCCGTACGCAATTTTGTCTTAATTCCTTGCTTAGAAGACTGGCATAGTAAAGTTAAGCTTTCAACAAATGATCTGTTTATGTACCATCTTTACTGCGACCCACCAGCACTGGCCCTCACTCCTCTACCTTCTGGAGGCCATAGGTGGACTTTGATAGCAAATGTTTATAGAAGTTTTCTTACTTTTTTTTCAAATATCAAAATAATGACAGGTACAGTACATGTTATCAGTTGAATATTTTAGTATCCCCCTTAGAGCCAAATGTCCATTAAACGTCGTCCAGGGTAATTTTTATTCCATGGTGGTTTGGTATAGTGCAGAGAATCCGCAGATGACGTTTCGGGGGTCCGGGGGTCCAGCAACAGTTTATATAGTCATAAATAGACATGTCATTAGTTACTTCTTTAAAAACAGAAAAAAAATCACACATAACTTAGATAGGATTACTTGTAGAGATAAAGAATTAGATGGTTTAACATTGTTTTGGTACATTTGATTTGGCAATGATTATTTTTATATATTTCTATTATGTTGTATCATATCATATTCCATCTATTGATATTTCTCAGAGCAATGAGCCAATAGAAAGTATTTTTTTCATTAAAGGACCTTATGCATCAAGGTTAAAGGTATATGTTAAAGTTACATACCTCATTGAGGTCTTTTGAATTAATAGATTCCAATGTATAGATACAATAAACCTCCCTTTTGAAGAATCAAATCCTTATTTGTTCTTCTTAGCTTCATTTGATCTAGTCGAGGATGCACTATTTTAAATAAAATACTTTGTATTTAATTTCCTTTAAATATCTATCAACACTAGTCTCACCATACTTTTTTGTTCTTGTTCTTGTTGTAACGATTTTGTTTGTGGTAATTTATCTTGTACATTAGTTTTTTGTTCAAATATAACATCAATCTTAGTGCCAAATGTCCAAAAGAACGTCCAGGTTGATCTTTATTCCATTGAGGTTAGGTAAAGCGTAGAGACTCCACGAGAAAGAAAAGTTTGTGTCTTGCTTCGCCATTTGGCACTTAGGGTTAGGTCATATTATTCTATTGATATCATGTGCCTGCCATTATTTTCATATTTGATAAATAAGTAAGAAAAGTTCTGCAAAGGAAATATTTGCTGTCCTGTGCATTATTGAATTGAAACACCTTGTACTTTCTGAGAATTGGGAGCTTTCTTTCTCTCACGTTATACCATAGTTGCCATTTTTATATTGGGTTGCATTGATTATTGCTGTACTGTGCCTTTATCATGTGCTGTTATGTGCTGTTGCAGCTGCTTTTATTTACCTAAGTAGCATTCCACAGGTGGACTGGCCAGAGCGGCCTGTGTCCTTATTTATGTGGCAAGTACCGGCGCTTATGCATGTGATATGTCTTTGACTGTATTTTTCCCCTAGGAGTTATGATGGCTGGCTGACTGGCTTTTGAGGATTGTTTGGTGTCGGGTTGTACGCCCCCGATGCCATTTTGAATTCATTGCCGTGCCATAACAGCACCGGAACGACGCTGCAATAGAAGAGTTATAGGTTTGATTCAGCTTGCTAATGAGAGTGGTCGACCATGTGCTCTGCTGTCTCTAGATGCCGAAAAGGCATTTGATAAAGTGCACCAGGGCTTCCTGCATGCAGGTACGCACTTAAAAAGACTCTCTTAAAGAATTCCCTATTGCCTAACTACAGTGTGATTTGTTTAAAAAAAACTTTATTATTTTAAAAGTTATGAGCGCTTTTCTAAATAGGTAAATGAGCCTTTATTAGTGGGAGGTAACAGCAGCGATTCTCCTGAGGTGGAGCTGCCTCCCAGCCTCTGATGCTGTCCTATCAGCATGAAGCTGCTTCACACAGTGTGAGATACTGGGGGAAAGGGGATCATTTCAAACAGCAATATCCCGGGCTGTGGACCACCTAGAACAGCGGTTCTGGTGGCATATGAAAGAGGAGATGCTAATCTTTTATATGACACCAGGACACAACCGGATATGTAAATCTCAATGTAAAGCAAAGTGTTGCATCACTTACCATAGAGCAATCCTCTAGTGTTTTTTTTATCTACGGATACCAGCGATGCAAAAAGAGGTCCAGACGAGGTATATGCCAGAAGAAGAGAACCCATACACAGGGATTGGTCGCCCAAACACAGCAAGTGCAATTATCAGAAATGACTATACAACAAATGGATGCTATGACACAACAATTACAAATTATTAACCTTACCCCTTATGGTTTGACACCATTGGAAAGGTCCTGGAAAAAGGGCTTATCTTTTCGCCTACACAAGGTCTAGACAAAGTTGAACTTACTAAGGACTATCCTGCAAACAACTCATGTTCAAAATTCTATATCACCAACCTTCCATGAGATTATCTACCTGAAGAAGATCGACAAGTGTTTCAAGATCTCCTGGACCTACTCAAGGAAAACGAAGACACCCATGGTATGAAAATATTTCCCTGCAGAATTCCTTCACAAAAGACACCATCTTTTTAACTAAGTCCATCGATCCAAATATTTTTTGAATCAATGACAAGGGATATACAAAAAATTAAATTATATAAACATCAACAGGATAATATGACTAAAGCTGAGTTAGAATGATACCCTCATCCTCAAGGAGGCTGACAAAGGGGGAAATGTACTATGGGGAATCAAACAATATACCAAAGAAGCAAGACGACATCTAACTAATGTTTCTTTCTATGAAGTATTACCATCAGATCTCACAAATGTCTTCAAGAGGAAATTGGATACAGCCCACCGATATGCGATCATCAATGCGAATGAAAATAATTATCTCAAAACTGAGAACCCAATTATACCTATGTTTTACTTGGTTCCAAAGATCCACAAATCAATGGAAAATCCCCCAGGAAGGCCCATCATGGCTGGTATAGGCAGTCTCTGTGAAAAAGCCTGTACATACATATACTTTTTCTTACAACCAATGGTACTCAAATAAACATCTTATTTGAGAGACTCCATGCACTTGATTGAACAATTACAAAACCTTGAAGTACCGGTGGGAACAATACTTATCTACCTAGACGTGGAATCATTATATACCAACCTTAAACATCACTTGGGGCTATGAGCACTAACATACCATTTAAACCAACAAACGGCATCTAACAGACAGCATGATTTCTTGCTATTTGACCTTCTAGAATTCATTCTGGTACACAACTATTTTGTGTTCGACAGAACATTCTATAGACAGGTCTCTGGCACGGCAATGGGGGCACGGTGTGCCGCTTCCTATGCAAACCAAATGTGTACCCATTAGCACGATACCAAAATCATGTTATCAAATGGTATAGATATATAGATGACATTCTTGTTTTTTTTTGACAGGTACAGAAGAGGAATGCAAGTTGTTCATAGAAGAACTAAATGGAAATCCATGGAATATAAATATTTAACAGCGAAAATGTCACGATAAGAGGTTGAGTTTCTCGACCAGATAATTTTATATATGGATCAAAAGTCAAGACTACCCTGTATCGTAAAGGGAAATCAACCAACAGTCTCATACACTATCAGAGCTTTCACCCGCCGCATCTCAACAATGGAATACCAGTAGGACAATTCCTCAGAATCAGAAGAAATTGCAGTGAAGAACAAGACTTTAGGGATCATGCAAAGGACCTAAGCAATCGATTCAAGGTGAGAGGATATCCCCACAAGATTGTTACAAAGGCATACCAGAGAGCCTCTAATAGTAATAGGGCTGAGATTTTTAAACCCATGTATCAAACTCAGGAAAGAAAACTCAGGGTCATTCTGAAATACAACAACCAATGCAAAGATGTGGCAAAGATTTTAAATACAAATTGGAACATTGTGTTGTGTGAACCTAAACTATCCCCACATATTACTGAATGACCTTTATTGACAGCCAGAAGGGCTCGTAACTTGAGAGATCGTGTTACGAGGAGTCACTTCTCCAGACCCAGAATGTAGTTGAGGTGGTGGGTTAAGTTTTAAGGCTCATATGCCTGTGGTGATTGCAACGTTTGCCAATTTGTAAACCCCACTGATGTATTCATAGGCCCTATTGATCAAAGACAATATCAATTAAAGCCATACATTAATTGTCGCAGCAAAAATAGTATTTATGCCCTTACTTGTTCCTGCCCTAAAATTTACATAGGTCAAACAAGCCAAGAACTACAAAAGACAATACAACAACATATATCAAATATTAATTTGGCAGACAGAAATTTTCAACAAGACAAAATTCTGACCTCAGTGGTTTCACACTTTTTGCAACAACAGAGAGGCAAGACTGCAAGTTATCGGAATATAACAGATACAGTCTAATATTAGAGGTGGTAATATTACCCCCCAAACTTTTACAATATGTATCCAGATGGATTTATAATCTAAAGTGGATGGCTCCTAGGGGTATGAATGAAGAAACTATATACAGGATTGTATTAAATTTAAACCACTTTCTTGGGTTTTTTAGTTGTGTTTGCGATTGTTATGCAATTTTTTTTATTTTCTTGCTTCATTATATACTAGCACTTTATTTCTAAACACACACACCTCATATCCTAAATGTTTATGTATGCCTGGTGCAGGCTCTTCTACCCTAAGATTTTATTTAACATCATGGATTAGGTTTCACTTTCACTTTTCATATTTTTTCTTCTCACACTTCCTTGCTAATTAGGGTTTCTTTCACCTATATATTCAAAATCCTGGGAACTTGCCCCTATATAACTAGATGTACATAAAAGTGACTAAAGCCTTTTTTACGTTCTATTCTTAGGCCATACTAATGCATTAACATTATGAATCTTCTCCTCTCCAATTATCCGTGATTTACAACCCAGACAAGTAAGAAGAATCTACTAATGAAAACTACAAGTATTTGTTATTTCTCGCCTTTTATTATGTTTATGCATGTTTATTTCCTTTACACATAGTTCCTTCTTGGTCCAAAATGTGTCTCTCACCCAGTGTGCTCCAGTCCTTGGGTGCGGCCAGCGTGCGCAGGGCCGCCATCAGGGGGGTATTAGGGGTAGTGGTGTGAGGGGCCCGGCCAAACCTAACTGAAAGGGGGGCCCGGCAACTGCCGCAACATTCTTTTGGTAGGAAAAAACGGGCCCCTGTAATGGGGCCCGTTTTTTTCACCAAAAGAATGTCGTGAGCTGCTGCTGCTGCTGCGGGCCCCCTCCCCTCGTCATGGGGGGCCGTCAAACAGTCCGCCCGCGCGCGCGCACCCGATCGCGCGCACAAGGAAACTCCCGCGCGTGCGCACTCGCGAGCGCGCACCCACGAACGCCCGCACCCGCGCAGCCGCGGACACACATGGACAAAACTTACCTGGAGCCTGGCTGGAGGTGAAGGACTGGACGTCTGGACCGAAGACCTCGCCTGGAAGACATCGCCGGAAGAGGACTTGAGTGGGAGCAGCTCTTCTGACACGGTGAGTAAATTATCTCAAAGTGCTGTTTATGTATGGCCCTGTTCACACAGTATTTTGCAGGCAAAAAAAAATCTGCCTCAAAATTCCTTAAAGAATTTTGAGGCAGATTTTGACCTGCCCACACTATCTTGCCGCGTTTTTTTGCTGCGTTTTTTGCTCGCGGCGATTGAGGACAGCAGACAAAAAACGCAGCGAAAAATGCATTTTCTGCCTCCCATTGATTTCGATGGGAGGTCAGAGGCGGAACCGCGGCAAGAAAGGACGTGCTGCTTTTTCTTTTTTCCGCAACTGGCTCCCATTGATTTCAGATTAAATCAATGGGAGGCGGTTTTGGAAGTTTTTTGGTGCTGATTCTGACGCAGTGTCCGAGTCAATATCAAGGCCCAAAAACTCTGTGAACTTGGCCTTATTGTTAGGGCTTATTCAGACGAACGTGTAATACATCCGTGCAACGTGCGTGATTTTCACGCGCCTGGCACGGACCTATGTTACTCTATGGGGCCGTGCGGACTGTCAGTGATTTTCACGCAGCGTGTGTCCGTGTGTCCGCTGCGTAAAACTCACGACATGTCCTATATTTGTGCCTCCTGGGATGACGCTGTAGACCATGTGACCTGCAGCAGTCACATGGGATGAAACGTCATGACAGGAGGCCGAGCTGCGCTAAGAATAGAGGATCGCGTCACCAGGACTACGGCCGGGGCAAGTCTAAACTTTTTTATAAATTTTAAAAAGTGCCTTTTTTTTTTTTCTCATGTGTGATTTTTGCGGCAGAACCGCAGCATTTCCGCAACAGAGGAGCAGCGATTCCACAGAATAAATTGACACGCTGCGGCTTAAAAAGCCAAAAGCCACACTGCAGGTCCATTATTTTTGCAGCGTGTGAATGAGATTTGTTTAAACCTCATCCACTCTACTGCGACTGTGATACGCTGCGGATTATCCACAATAAAATGTGTTGCATAAAATTCGCAGTGTTCATGCCTAGTGTGTTCCTACCCTAAGGCCGGATTCACACGAGCATGTGCTTTTTGCACGCGCAAAAAACGTGGCGTTTTGCGCATGGAAAAGATCCATAACAGCTCCGTGTGTCAGCAGCGTATGATGCGCGGCTGCGTGATTTTCGCGCAGCCGCCATCATTATGACACTCTGTTTGTATGTTTGTAGCACGTGGTGCTTTTCTGTTTTCATTCATAGTTTATACGGCTGCGGAAGTGCTGGGCGTGATTTTCACGCACCCATTGACTTCAATGGGTGCGTGATGCGCGAACAATGCACAAATATCGGACATGTCGTGAGTTTTACGCAGCGGACTCACGCTGCGTGAAAATCACTGACAGTCTGAACGGCCCCATAGAGTAACATAGGTCCGTGCGAGGCGAGTGAAAATCACTGACAGTCTGCACGGCCCCATAGAGTAACATAGGTCCGTGCGAGGCGCGTGAAAATCACACACGTTGCACGGATGTATTACACGTTCGTCTGAATAAGCCCTAACAATAAGGCCCAGTTCACAGAGTTTTTGGCCCTTGATATTGACTCGGACACTGCGTCAGAATCAGCACCAAAAAACTTCCAAAACCGCCTCCCATTGATTTAATCTGAAATCAATGGGAGCCAGTCGCGGAAAAAAGAAAAAGCAGCACGTCCTTTCTTGCCGCGGTTCCGCCTCTGACCTGCCATCGAAATCAATGGGAGGCAGAAAATGCATTTTTCGCTGCGTTTCCTGTCTGCTGTCCTCAATCGCCGCAGGCAAAAAACGCGGCAAGATAGTGTGGGCAGGTCAAAATCTGCCTCAAAATTCGGTGCGCGGTTCCAGGCGGTCGCCGGTGCGCATGCGCGGGAGTTTGCGGGTGCGCGTGATCGGTCGCACGGGCGGCGGTGTTTGACGGCCCCCATGACGACCCCCATGCTACCCAGGGCCGCCATCAGGGGGGGTATTAGGGGTACTGATGTGAGAGGCCCGGCCAAACCTAATTGAAAGGGGGGCCCGCAGCTCATGACATTCTTTTGGTGAAAAAAACGGGCCCCATGGCCTGTTTTTTTTCTACCAAAGGCAAGTCGCGGCAGTTTGCCGGGCCCCCCTTTCAATTAGCTTTGGCCAGGCCTCTCACATCAGTACTCCTAATACCCCCCCCCCCCTGATGGTGGCCCTGGGTACCATGATATAGTGCTGGACGGAGTACCGTTAACAGGCGGTGCCACGGTAGGGGGGCCCCGAAAATTTAGCTGTAGGGGGCCCTGAAATTCCTGATGGCGGCCCTGAGCGTGCGTCTTGTATTCATAGATCCATTTGCTCACCTTTTAATAATATTCTATAGCACTCTAATAACAATGGGTGATATCTTAATGTAAGATACATGGCTAACATATAGTGTCTATGGTAGATATTTGGGATTTTCATCTAAATGTTCCATGCATATTGTGATGGGGATCACAACCCAGCATTTACAAGAATAAGTCTTTATGAAATATAATGATAGTACGGTCATGTATTATATACTTATACCTATGTGTATCACATAGGGTATTTTTGTTTAAGGTTTTATATAGCATTCACATTCGCTTCATTATGATTGGTACCAACAGGTGATTGACTTGATTGGTTTTAACACAGGTTTAAATTTCAAGAGGTCTTTTTCTCATGTTGTGTACAAAAGTGTGTGTATATATATATATATATATATATATATATATATATATATATATATATATATATATGTAACTTTTTCTTATTGCATTCTTGGTCTAGTATATTTACATGGACCCCCTTCAGTCGTAAATAATGGCTATTTTTAAAAAGTCCAAACCTACAGACTTTATCATATTTATTTTATAACATTTCTTCACTATTATGGATATACACACTTATATACATGGTTTATCTGTATTTTATTTATTTAATTGAATGGGACCATACCACTCATATATATGTGGGACATCTGGTGGTTGATACAGGGAGCAACACTTTGATACATCTCGATATGTTCTGTGTTGATCTTGGGACGGCTGCTGTCCATTTTGCCTTGTCTGTTGCACTGCGCATGAGCTGGGAGCCACGTTGCTTGGGTGTGGTGTTGGCCCCGGCACATGCACACTGCATACAAACGGGCGCCGCACTTGGTGTCTGTGCTCTGTTGCGCTGCGCATGCGTGGAGAAGCATGTCACGTGTATGTGGCGCTGGCTGGTGGATGCCTTTGCCGGTGTCTGTGTGGCGCTCGCCGGTGGAGAGACAGAGGGGTAAGTGTGCTAGATTATGCTTACATCTTACTAGTTTTTATCCCCGGCGTTGTTTGGGAGGTTGACTTACCTTATAGATAGAGTAAAAGCTCACTATTTAAATACCCAATTATGTGTTGTAAGGCCCTATGCAAACGACCGTAGAATTTGTCTGTAATTACGGACCCATTCACTTCTATTGCCCATGGACACCTTTCTGTATATTTACAGGAAGGTGTCCGTGCCGTAGGAAGGCTCCGCAAAAGATTGGACATGTCCTGTTCTTGCTTTTTACGGACCGTTCTCCCATACTTTATATGGGAGCACGACCCGCATAATAATTAGAGAGTATTAAAAGTTAACTTACCTGCTTCTTCCTCCAGTCCGGCCTCCCAGGATGACGTTTCATCCCGTGTGACTGCTGCAGCCAATCACAGGCCAATCACAGGCTGCAGCGGTCACATGGACTGCCGTGTCATCCAGGGAGGTCGGACTGGATGTCAAGAGGGACGCGTCACCAAGACAACGGTACGTATGAACTTCTTTTACTTTTAATCACTGCGGAAACTCCTCTGCCCCTTCTGCCCCTTCTCTCTTTCCAGCACTGATAGAGAGAAGGGGCTGCTGATTAGTGCAGAGAAAACGGGTCCGTAAGTACGGGAGGAATACTGGTGACACCGGACCCAATGTTATTGGAAGCACCATTAAATATCCTTAACACTATGATCACATGATCAAAAAAAATGTGTTCCATTTAGGAAATAAAAGTCCTAAGCCAGTGCTCCTAGACTAAACTACGAAGTGGTGGATGAGGGGCAGGGAATTCTGATTCACGCCCATTTGACATCATTTTTCCTCATCTTTACCATTAGTCCCTCCATTGCTCATTGCTTCTCCAAGCATTTTAGTCCCTTAATCGCTCATTGCTTCTCCATGCATTTTAGTCCCTCAATTATACGAGACAGGACAACTGTCCTGCCTCTGTGTAAACCCGCTGTGGCCAACATCGCAGTGCTGCTGTGTTAGGCAATTCAGCGAGGAATGATGTACGTTGCAGCCAATTATGGGCTGCCACATCATAAATAGGGGACGGAGCCTGTCAGTGCAATCCGTTACCTGGGGAACGCGTGTCCAATCAAAAATAGCTATTCCCTGATTTTAAACCAATGAAAAATCGGGCTTCAAATAAACTTTCGAAAATATATATAAGATAATCATTACGTTTGATACATTGCCTTTATAAAGTAAAATGTACCTCATTACAAAATCACCCCTGAGAAAGCTACATTGTGGCGATATGCGTGGGGCATTCTGACCCCTTGTTTCCCTCTTTGGACACTACGCAATCACGTTGTACCTATGCAAACGGTTTAATGCAGTATTCTATTTTTCTATATTCATGCATAGAGATGAGCGAAGCGGGACAACCGAACCCGGTTTCGGTCCGAACTTCCGGAAAACTTCGGATCGCAGCGAATCCGAACTTCACCGGGTTCGGCCGAACCAGTTTTGACCAAACCCGGTCAAAAATATTATACAAATCGGCAGCCACTTGTCTCTATCAATCACTGATAGAGAAAAGAGGCTGCTGATTAAAAATAAAATAAAAAGCATTTCATACGTACCCGGTCGTTGTCTTGGTGGCGAGTCCCTCTTCTTCTTCCAGTCCGACTATCTTTTCTGACGCGGCAGCCTGTGATTGGCTGCAGAGGCCTCTGCAGCCTGTGATTGGCTGCAGCGGTCACATGGGCTATAACGTCACCCAGGGATGTCGAGAGGGACGCGTCACCAAGGCAACGGCCAGGAGACCGGACTGGAGGAAGCAGAAAGTTCTCGGTAAGTACGAACGTCTTTTTTTTTTACAGGTTGATGTATTTTGTGATCGGTAGTCACTGTCCAGGGTGCTGAAACAGTTACTGCCGATCAGTTAACTCTTTCAGCACCCTGGACAGTGACTATTTACTGACGTTGCCTAGCAACGCTGTCGTAATGACGGGTGCACACATGTAGCCACCCGTCATTACGGGGCCTCATGCACACGACCATAAAAACACCCGTTATTACGGGTCGGAATTACGACCCGAAATAGCGGGCCCATAGACTTCTGTTACCCACGGGTACCTTCCCGTTTTCTCACGGGAAGGTGCCAGTGCCGTTAAAAAGATAGAACATGTTCTATTTTTTTATTTTACGGGCCGTGCTCCTATACTCTATAATGGGAGCACGGCTCGGAAAAACGACCGGCTGCCCGTGGCCGGCCGTGCTCATCTCCTGAAATACTCTGTGCTGCCTTAAACTCTGTGGACAGGTCAGGATCCTGTTTCTTTTAAATGCTGCTGGGGAACCCGCTCGATCCACTATATAAGGCAGCATTTAAAAGAAACAGGATCCTGACCTGTCCACAGAGTTTAAGGCCGCACAGAGTATTTCAGGACATGAGCGTGCAGATTCAGTGCTGCTGTGAACTCTGCTCTTACCATTACATAGCTCTCAGTCTGTTACCTCTCCTCCACTCCTGTCCTCAATAACACCTTCACATGATTGGCAAGTCACCAAGTAATGGTAAGAGCAGAGTTCACAGCAGCACAGAATATTTCAGGAGATGAGCGTGCGGATCTTGTGCGGGGTGGTGACTTGCCAATCATGTGAAGGTGTTATTGAGGACAGGAGTGGAGGAGAGGTAACAGACTGAGCTACGTAATGGTAAGAGCAGAGTTCACAGCAGCACAGAGTAGTTCAGGATTGGAGCATGCAGATTCTGTGCTGCTGTGAACTCTGCTCTTACCTTTACGTAGCTCAGTCTGTTACCTCTCCTCCACTCCTGTACTCAATAACACCTTCACATGATTGGCAAGTCACCACCCCGAACAAGATCCGCACGCTCATCTCCTGAAATACTCTGTGCTGCTGTGAACTCTGCTCTTACCTTTACGTAGCTTAGTCTGTTACCTCTCCTCCACTCCTGTCCTCAATAACACCTTCACATGATTGGCAAGTCACCACCCCGAACAAGATCCGCACGCTCATCTCCTGAAATACTCTGTGCTGCTGTGAACTCTGCTCTTACCATTACGTGGTGACTTGCCAATCATGTGAAGGTGTTATTGAGGACAGGAGTGGAGGAGAGGTAACAGACTGAGAGCCACGTAATGGTAAGAGCAGAGTTCACAGCAGCACTGAATCTGCATGCTCCTCTCCTGAAATACTCTGTGCTGCCTTGAACTCTGTGGACAGGTCAGGATCCTGTTTCTTTTAAATGATGCACTGTAGCGCAGCCTTATATAGTGGATCGAGCGGGTCCCCCAGCAGCATTTAAAAGAAACAGGATCTTGACCTGTCCACAGAGTTTAAGGCAGCGCAGCACAGAGTATTTCAGGAGAGGAGCGTGTGATTGGCTGCAGAGGCTGGTGCAGCCTGTGATTGGCTGCAGAGGCCGCTGCAGCCTGTGATTGGCTGCAGAGGCGGTCACGTGGGATGAAGCGTCATCCCTGGAGGCCGGCCTTCTGACGTCATCCTGATGTGCGTGACCGCCACTGCAGCCTGTGATTGGCTGCAGCGGCGACATGGATGAAACGTCATCGCTGGAGGCCGGACAGGAAGAATGTAAGTATGAACATATTTTTTTTTTATTACATTAAAATTTTATTTTCCTTGCGCCGAGCATGTACTGTCAAGGTTGCTGAAAGAGTTAGTGCAGCCCATTAACTCTTTCAGCACCCTGGACAGTACCATGCTCGGCGCACGGAAATGACAGGTTCGGTCCGAACTAGTTCGGTCCGAATCGAACTTTTTTTTTGTGAAATTCGGCGAACTAGCCGAACCGAACTTTTCATAAGTTCGCTCATCTCTATTCATGCATTAGCTATGTATGCTGAGGGCTTCTAGGTGATTGTGTGGGCGTTTTGCGTTTAGCCTCTTATCACGATGGCAACCCCCAATAGATTTCGTCTAGCATGTTGTTGCTATTTTAAATGTTTTTAAATGTCTATGTGATACATTAACTTTAAATAAATTCTTTTTGTGGAATACATTGTGACTTTAAAAGTTATTTTGCCTTATAGATACCCATTTGGGTTTGGTTTTGTATTTCAGAACACAACCGACTCTATCACCAGTTGATAACACAGTCGGGAATGGAAGTAGTGTGCTATATGATCATACCTTGTTGCTGGGCAGGGAAGGGGGAGAAGCTGTGTGCTGATTGGACAGCATCATACAGAAAACATTACACCACTAGAGAGAAATGAAAGAGTCACCTCCTATTTGGCTATTAGAGCCACATTAGCATATTTAGAAAAATGCTCATAACTTTGCAAATAATAAACTTTTTTTAAAAAACAAATCACACTGTAGTTTTCAGCAGCAAAGCACCTATTAGATTAGTTAGGAGATAGGGAATTAATAAACTGGTGAGAGTCCCTTTAATAAATCTACATGCGGACAACATTGTTGAAACTTGTGAAGATCCAGTAGTCCGCCTGAAGTATGTTAATGGGATCGTGGAGAATTATTTAAAAGCATCGCTTTATAAGCTCAATGAATGTAAATCCCAGCTCTTGTAGATCAATTTTCCAACCGCTATGCAGAAATATTTGAAAAATAATTTTCATATAAATTAGGATCAACTATTTAGGGATACAAATTGCACCCAACCTTAAATAAATATTTAAAAATAAAATCTATGGGCCCTTTTAAGCACTGACAGATAAACACTATTGTGAATAGCAAGGTTCATGGCCTATAAAATATCAGTTCTTCTTAGGATATTGTATATATTTCAGTGCGTTACCCTGAACTTTCCCAGGAAGTTTATTAAGGAGTTGTAAACCCTGATGCTGCATTTTCTGTGGGGTGGAGGAAGAAGGGCAAGGATTTTTATATAAACTCCTTTTTCTTTCCTCTAAAGGAAGGAGTACGTCTACCAGATCTCGCAGCCTACCATAGAGTAACTATTGTAGAAACATTGACATACTGGTGGTCGAATGAGTCATAAATCCCTTGGGCACAGTTGTAGCAATAAACCCTACGGAAAGGTTGGACGTTAACCCCTTAAGGACACAGCCTGTTTTGGCCTTCAGGACACAGCCGATTTTTTCAAATCTGACATGTGTTACTTTGTGTGGTAATAACTCCGGAACGCTTTTACCTATCCAAGCGATTCTGAGATTGTTTTCTCGTGACATATTGTACTTGTTGTTAGTGAACAAAAATGGTCGATAAATTCAGTATTTATTTGTGAAAAACACCAAAATTTAGAGAAAATTTGTGAAAATTAGCATTTTTCTTAATTTAAATGTATATGCTTGTAAGACAGATAGTAATACCACACAAAATAGTTACTAGTTAACATCCCCCATATGTCTACTTTATGTTTGCTTCATTTTTTGAACGTCCTTTTATTTTTATAGGACGTTACAAGGCTTAGAACTTTAGCAGCAATTTCTCACATTTTCAAGAAAATTTCAAAAGGCCATTTTTACAGGGACCAGTTCAGTTCTGAAGTGGCTTTGAAGGCCTTATGTACTAGATAGACCCCATAAATCACCCCATTTTAAAAACTGCACCCCTTAAAGTATTCAAAACAGCATTCAAAAAGTTTCTTAACCCTTTAGGCGTTTCACAGGAATTAAAGCAAAATAGACGTGAAATTTACGAATTTCATATTTTTTGGCCAAAATTAATTTGTGATAAAAAAAATTTGTACCACAGAAGGTTTTAGCCAAGAATTGCAACTCAAAATGTATTACCCTGATTCTACAGTTTTTAGAAATATCCCACATGTGGCCCTAGTGTCCTCTTGGACTGAAACACGGACCTCAGAAGCAAAGGAGCACCTAGAGGATTTTGGGGCCTCCTTTTTTTAGATTATATTTTAGACACCGTGTCAGGTTTGAAGAGGTCTTGTGGTGCCCAAACAGTGGAGACCCCCCAAAAGTGACCCCATTTTGTAAACTACACCCCTCAGGGAATTTATCGAGGGGTATAGTTAGCATTTTAAACCCACAGGTTTTTTGCTAAAATTATTGGAAATAGTCTGTAAAATTGAAAGTCCACCTTTTTTCTGAAAAAACGTAAATAAAGGAGAAAAAGAACCACAAAATTTGTAAAGCAACTTCTCCCGATTACGGGAATACCGCATATGTGGTAATAAACCGCTGTTTGGTCCCACGGCAGGGCTCAGAAGGGAAACAGCGCCATTTGGATTCTGGAGCACAGATTTTGCCGGAATGATTTTCGGTGCCATGTCGCGTTTGCAATGTCCTGGAGGTACCAAAACAGTGGAAACCCCCAAAAGCGACCCCATTTTAGAAAGTACACCCCTCAAGGAATTTTCCTAGGGGTATAGTGAGCATTTTGACCCCTCAGGTTATTTGCAGAATTTAGTGGAATTCGGCCATGAATATGAAAATCGACTTTTTTTCTGAAAAAACGTAGACATTTTTAATTTTTACTAGGAATAAAGGAGAAAAAGAACCACAAAATTTGTAAAGCAAATTCTCCCGATTACGGGAATACCGCATACGTGGTAATAAACCGCTGTTTGGACCCTCGGCAGGGCTCAGAAGGGAAACAGCGCCATTTGGATTCTGGAGCACACATTTTGCTGGAATGATTTTCGGTGCCATGTCTCGTTTGCAATGTCCTGGAGGTACCAAAACAGTGGAAACCACCCAAAAGCGACCCCATTTTAGAAAGTACACCCCTCAAGGAATTTTCCTAGGGGTATAGTGAGCATTTTGACGCCTCAGTTTATTTGCAGAATTTAGTGGAATTCGGCCATGAATATGAAAATCGACATTTTTTCTGAAAAAACGTAGACATTTTTAATTTTTACTAGGAATAAAGGAGAAAAAGAACAACAAAATTTGTAAAGCAACTTCTCCCGATTACGGGAATACCGCATATGTGGTAATAAACCACTGTTTGGACACACGGCAGGGCTCAGAAGGGAAACAGCGCCATTTGGATTCTGGAGCACAGATTTTGCTGGAATGATTTTCGGTGCCATGTCGCGTTTGCAATGTCCTGGAGGTACCAAAACAGTGGTAACCCCCCAAAAGCGACCCCATTTTATAAAGTACACCCCTCAAGGAATTTTCCTAGGGGTATAGTGAGCATTTTGACCCCACAGGTTATTTGCAGAATTTAGTGGAATTCGGCCATGAATATGAAAATCGACTTTTTTTCTGAAAAAACGTAGACATTTTTAATTTTTACTAGGAATAAAGGAGAAAAAGAACCACAAAATTTGTAAAGAAACTTCTCCTGATTATGGGAATACCTCATATGTGGTAATAAACTGCTGTTTGGACCCACGGCAGGGCTCAGAAGGGAAGTAGTGCCATTTGGCTTTTTGAGAACAGATTTTGCTGGAATGGTTTTCGGTGTCATGTCACGCTTACAGAGCCACTGAGGTGCCAGTACAGTGGAAACTCCAAAAAAGTTACACCATTTTGGAAACTACACCCTGAAAGTTTTCATTTAGGGGTATAGTGATTATGTTGACCATGTCGGTTTTTTAGCTAGAATTACGGGAGAGGATAAAACTGAAGGAGCGCCTTGTGGCTTTTTGGGCCTAGTTAGATGAATTCCAGGCACAATTTATTTGCAGACTTTCTGAAGTGACTGAGCAGAAAACACTGTCCTTCAGTATTCATCTAGGGGTATAATGAAGTATTTAGTTTTTCAGTATTCATCTAGGTGTATAATGAAGTATTTAGTTTTTCAGTATTCATCTAGTGGTATAATGAAGTATTTAGTTTTTCAGTATTCATCTATGGGTATAATGAAGTATTTAGTTATTTTTTTAGGTTTAATTCCAATTCATAAATGGGCAATAATGTACTAGTATTCATCTAGGGGTATAATGAAGTATTTGTTGTTTTTTTTAGGTTAAATTCCAATTCATAAATGGGCAATAATGTACCGGAAATAGGGATGAAAGGCCAAAAATGGGTAAAAAAAAAAGTAGAGAGTAAGTCATAAAATTAATAATTTAGGGAGGAATGGTAGGCGCGAAAACAGTCCTTGATACACAATCCTGGCTTATCAGGACAAGTCTCACACTGATAGCCCATGTCTTTTGGCATTCTGTTTTTATAACAGACGCGACATTTTTTGTATGGTCTTCTCTTTTTCTCAGTGGGGGGCACTTCACTTGGGAAGTGCTGCCCTGATACAATTCTGCTGGCCTCGCTGCTATGGGATGTACTTGCAGCCTCTTCTGCTCGGTCTTTGAAAAGTAGTTGCTTTATTACTTTTTCCTGGTATTCAAGATACCGTGCTTGATTCCCTGACTTCCTATAAATAATAAAAGAATTGTACAGCGCTGTTTGTATGAGGTGCACTGCAGTCTTCTTGTACCATGCGCGGGACTTCCTCATTGCGCTGTTTGGCTGTAGCATTTGATCTGCCAGGTCTACGCCACCCATGTGCTGGTTATATTCCTGTATACACACAGGCTTGAGGGTGGTGGCATTACGCCCTCTTACTGGAACAGGGGTGCTGCTGTCCCCATGAATGGACGGGATGATAAAAACATCTTTTTTATCCCTAAATTTGGTCACCATCACAGTCCCATTAGACAATGACCTGCTATCACCAGGTCTCAGTTTCTGGTCGACCAAATTTTTTGGGAGGCCCTTTTGATTCCTCCGTATTGTGCCACAGGCGACTGTATTGTTATCAAATAGGCAGTGGAACAGTGGGACGCTAGTATAGAAATTATCTATATAAAGGTTATAACCTTTATCTAGCAGGGGGTACAAAAGGTCCCACACAATTTTGCCGCTTATATTGAGGACAGGGAGTTGGGAGTCTTTTCCCTCGTAAATTCGAAATCTGTGAGTGTACCCACTTTCACTCTCACAGAGCTTATAAATTTTGATCCCATATTTTGCCCTTTTACTTGGCAAGTATTGCCTAAATCGTAGCCTTCCTTTGAAGAGCACGAGTGACTCATCTATGGCAATGTTTTTATTAGGGGTGTATGCCTCTGAAATTTTTTCACTCAGAAGTGAAATGAGCGGCCTAATTTTAAATAATCTGTCCTGGTTGGGGTCACCAGGCGGAGGGCACTGGCTGTTGTCAGTGTAATGGAGGAATCTCAATATTGCCTCAAACCGAGTTCTCACCATTACAGCCCTGTACATTGGGGTATCATACAGAACGTCGGTCGACCAGTAGGACCATATGGTGGGTTTCTTAATAAGCCCCATATTAAGAAGGAGCCCCCAGAACTTTTTAATTTCTGCAGCACATGTTGGATGCCACTTCTGGCCTCTAGCGTAATATGACGCGGGGTGACTGGCCAGATACTGTTCGGCATAAATATTTGTTTGGGTGACCATTAGGTTCACCAATTCCTCCGTGAAGAAAATTTGAAAAAAATTTAATTCTGTGTACCCAGTGGTATCAATTTTTATTCCTGGGGCAGAAGTGAATTCAGGAATTTGGGGTGAAAAAATATTTGGGGGCACCCAATTGGAGTCACTTGAGTGACTGTCACTCTGCCTACTCCGCCTTTGTGGGGGTTCCTCACTATCGCTAGAGGATGACAAAATAAGGAAGTGTTCCTCATCCTCACTGGCGGTTTCCGTGTCTGTGTCTGAACACAGCAGGGCGTAGGCCTCCTCCACAGTGTAATTCTGTCTAGCCATAACTTTATACTTTTAAAAAATTTTTATGACAAATAAAGAAACGACGTCTGAAATGTCGTCAGAAACCTGGTGTATGCGTTTGTATATATGTAAACCTACCTAAACTACTACTAAAATTTTTTAGATTATTTTAAATTGTAACTTTTTATTTTATGCTAAAACAAAAAATTGCGCCTAAAACGTCAGCGCAGGAAGGGTCAACACTCTTTTTCGGACGTCTGCGTACGATATATATAGCGTATATTTATTACCTATATATATATATATATATACTATATAACGTATATATGTATGTATATAATATATACGTGTATATATATATATATTTATTTATATATATATATATATATATATATATATATATACATATATATATATATATATATATATATATATATATATATATAAATATATGTATATATATAAAATAATCACCTATATATATCCTACACTACCTATAATTTTTTTAGATTTTTTTTTTAGATTATTTTTTAGATTTTTTTTTGATTTTTTTTCTTTTTTTAACAAAGGAAGTAACTTAGCAAAAGGAGAGGGAAGGGGAGGTGGATTGGAAGGCTCTATCGGGTTAAAAAACGGGTTTGTGTGCTGTATTTCACTTGTGAGGGGACACACTAAATTCACTGTGGTCCGATCTCCTCAGAACTGTCACAACTGTGACAGAAATGAGGAGATCCGTCACAGAGGAAGGGGCGGCAATTCACTTTTCTGCTGTGATTGGTCAGTCTGGAGTGACTGACCAATCACAGCGATCCACGGGGGGGGAGAGCCGTGATTGGTCCCACCGCCGATAGCTGTGACGCTCAGCTGTCTGTGACAGCTGAAGTCACTGTCCTGTCACCGTTTGTTTACAAGCGGTGACAGTTTAACTGCAGGACGAGAATGCTCGTCCTAATGCGGCAACGACCCGCCGCTCAGGACGAGCATTCTCGTCCTGCGTCTTCAACCAGTTAAAGAGGATCTGTCGCTAGTCTAGTAATGACCTATCTCCTAGGTAATCTACTTGTGTCCCAAAACATTTATTATTTTAAGTTATTATATTTATTATTTTGCTTTCGTCAAAGAATGCTCCATTTGCAGCAATTCCAGCATTGCAGACCTTTGGCATTCTAGCTGTTAATTTGCTGAGGTAATCGAGAGAAATTTCACCCCATGCTTACAGAAGCCCCTCGCACAAGTTGGATTGGCTTGATGGGCACTTCTTGCGTAACGTACGGTCAAGCTGCTCCCACAACAGCTCTATGGGGTTGAGATCTGGTGACTGCGCTGGCCACTCCATTACAGATAGAATACCAGCTGCCTGCTTCTTCCCTAAATAGTTCTTGCATCATTTGGAGGTGTGCTTTGGGTCATTGTCCTGTTGTAGGATGAAATTGGCTCCAATCAAACGCTGTCCACAGGGTATGGCATGGCGTTGCAAAATGGAGTGATAGCCTTCCTTATTCAAAATCCCTTTTACCTTGTACAAATCTCCCACTTTACCAGCACCAAAGCAACCCCAGACCATCACATTACCTCCACCATGCTTGACAGATGGCGTCAGGCACTCTTCCAGCATCTTTTCAGTTGTTCTGCGTCTCACAAATGTTCTTCTGTGTGATCCAAAAACCTCAAACTTCGATTCCTCTGTTCATAACACTCTTTTCCAATCTTCCTCTGTCCAATGTCTGTGTGCTTTTGCCCATATTAATCTTTTCCTTTATTAGCCAGTCTCAGATATGGCTTTTTCTTTGCCACTCTGCCCTGAAGGCCAGCATCCCGGAGTCGCCTCTTCTCTGTAGACGTTGACACTGGCGTTTTGCGGGTACTATTGAATGAAGCTGCCAGTTGAGGACCTGTGAGGCGTCTATTTCTCAAACTAGAGACTCTAATGTACTTGTCTTGTTGCTCAGTTGTGCAGCGGGGACTCCCACTTCTCTTTCTACTCTGGTTAGCGCCTGTATGTGCTGTCCTCTGAAGGGAGTAGTACACACCGTTGTAGGAAATCTTCAGTTTCTTGGCAATTTCTCGCATGGAATAGCCTTAATTTCTAAGAACAAGAATAGCCTGTTGAGTTTCACATGAAAGGTCTCTTTTTCTAGCCATTTTGAGATTTTTAATCGAACCCACAAATGTAATGCTCTAGATTCTCAACTAGCTCAAAGGAAGGTCAGTTTTATAGCTCCTGCTTTTATAGCAAAACTGTTTACAGCGGTGGTAACATAATTGCACAAGGGTTTTCAAGTGTTTTCTAATCATCCATTAGCCTTCTAACACAGTTAGCAAACACAATGTACCATTAGAACACTGGAGTGATGGTTGCTGGAAATGGGCCTCTATACACCTATGTAGATATTGCATTAAAAACAAGACGATTGCAGCTAGAATAGTCATTTAGCACATTAACAATGTATAGAGTGTATTTCTGATTAATTTAATGTTATCATCATTGAAAAAAAATGTGCTTTTCTTGCAAAAATAAGGAAATTTCTAAGTGACCCTAAACTTTTGAACGGTAGGGTAGGTATCGCCGCAGAATAACGTGAACATGTAGTTTATAACGCATGGTGAACGCTCTATAAAAAAAACTACGGCAGAATTGCATTTTTTTGTTTACCTAGCCTCCCAAAAAATAAAATTAGTTAAGCCTCCAATAAGTCAGGAACTAAAAAATATGCAGATATGCCGGCCCGAGGGGAACATTTCTTCTGTTTCAAAAGGCGATTTATCAAGGACCTAAAATTAGGGAACCAGGAAGGGGAGGGCCCAAACATATCTGCTGGAAGCGAGGGTGCCCGTATTATACCAGGACAACACTTTCTCAGCAAAATTCCCCAAACTGCAAATGTGCGGAGTGTGGACCAAAAGGGGCATAAGAAAGGATGCCATATATCAGTGCGACACCAGACTGTGCAGTAAGGATTGCCTCACAGCGTAACACACATCTATGGATTATTTTATTGTTTTTTTACCCCATTATTATGCCACCTGACTGTGCCCCTGATGTACTCTGCCCAGCTTACATGTACCCCACATTATAAATGGAAACACCAGCAATAATTAAACAAATCTACTACCAAGCAAAGCCCGCTCTCCAAATGGCAAATGGCGCTCCCTCCGCTCTGAACCAAACAATGTGCCCAAACAGCAGTTTCCTTCCACATATATGGCATCGTCATACCCGGGAGAACCCTTTTAATAATTTTTGGGGTGTGTGTCTCCAGTGGCATAATCTGAGTATGACATATTTGCCACTGAAATGGCATATCTAGGGAAAAATAAAAAAAAATAATATGCACCATCCGCAGTGCAATCCTTTATGGAAAAGACCTGTGGGGTGAAAATGCTCACTACACCCCTTAATAAATGCCTTGAGGGGTGTAGTTTCCAAATGGGGTCACTTCTCAGGGGTTTATTTTTATTTCACATCTGAGCCTCTGCAATTGTCAACCAGTACTTTGTAAATGGCCAAATTAGGCCTCAATTTTACAAGGTACGCTTTCACTCCTGAGCCTGGTCGAATGTCCAGGCAAAAGATGAGTGCCCCATGTAGGGTGTTTCTAAAACCGGGAAACACCGCATAATAATTAGAGAGCTGTCTTGTTATGGTGGCACAAGCTGGGCACCACATATTGGCATATCTATGGAAAAAAATCCCATTTTCACTCTACAACATCGAGCGCACACTAGTTTCTACAAAACATCTTCTTGGTTAAAATACTTACTACACCCCTAGGTAAATGCATTGAGGGGTGTAGTTTCCAAAATTGGGTCACTTCTGGGAGGTTTCCACTGTTTTGGGCCCACAGGTGCCCAGAAACTAATCCAGCAACATCTGCACTCCAAATGGCGCTCCTTCCCTTCTGAGCCCTGCCGTGTGCCCAAACAGAAGTTTATGACCACATATGGGGTATTGCCGTACTCGGGAGAAATTGCTTTACAAATGTTGGGTTCTTTTTTCCTTTATTTGTTGAGAAAATGAAAAATTTTGCGCTAAAGCTATGTCTTATTGAAGAAAAAGAATTGTGTTTATTTTCACTGCCCAATTCTAATAAATTCTATGAAAAATCTGTGGTGTCAAAATGCTTACTACACCCCTAGATGAATTCCTCAAGATGTGTAGTTTCCTAAATGGAGTAACTTTTTGGGCGTTTTCATTGTTTTGTCCCCCTTAGGGGCTCTGAAAATGCGACCTGGCCTCTGCAAAGCATTCCTGCTAAATGTGATCTCCAAAAGCCAAATAGCTCTCTTTCTTTCCCTTCTAAGCTCTGCCGTGTGTCCAAACAGCTGGTTATTACCACATGTGGGGTATTGTTTTACTCAGGAGAAATTGGTTTACAAATTTTATGGTGCTATTTCTCCTTCAGTCCTTGTGGAAATGAGAAACAATTAGCTAAACCTACATTTTCTTTGAAAAGATTTTTATTTTCAGGGCCTACATCCAATAATTTCTGCAAAAAAAACTGTGGGGTCAAAACGCTCATTATACCCCTAGATAATTTCCTCAATGGGTGTAGTCTCCAAAATGGGGTCACTTGTGGGGGGTTTCCACTGTTTTATCCCCTCAGGGGCTTTGTAAATGTGACATGGCCTCCGCAAACCATTCCTGCTAAATTTGAGCTCTAAAAGCCAAATAGCGCTCTTTCCCTTCTAAGCCCTGCCGTGTGTCCAAACAGCCGTTTATTACCACATGTGGGGTATTGTTTTACTCGGGAGAAATTGCTTTACAAATTTTGCAGTGCTTTTTCTCCTTCAGTACTTGTGGAAATGAGAAACAATTAGCTAAACATACATTTTCTTTGAAAAAATTTAGATTGATATTTTCAGGGCCTACTTCCAATAATTTCTGAAAAAAACCTGTGGGGTCAAAATGCTCACTATACCCTTAGATAATTTCCTTAATGGGTGTAGTTTCTAAAATGGGGTCACTTGTGTGGGGTTTCCACTGTTTTGTCACCTCAGGGGCTTTGTAAATGTGACATGGCCTCCGCCGCAAACCAATCCTGCTAAATTTGAGCTCCGAAAGCCAAATAGCGCTATTTCCCTTCTAAGCACTGCCGTGTGTCCAAACAGCCATTTATTACCACATGTGGGGTATTGTTTTACTCGGGAGAAATTGCTTTACAAATTTTGCAGTGATTTTTCTCCTTTAGTCCTTGTGGAAATGACAAAAAATATCGCTAAACCTACATTTTCTTTGAAAAAATTTAGATTGTCATTTTCACGGCCTACTTCCAATAATTTCTGTAAAAAACCCAAAATGCTCACTATACCCCTAGATAATATCCGTGAGGTGTGTAGTTTCCCAAATGGGGTCACTTTTGGGAGATTTTCACTATTTTGGCACCGCAAGAGCCCTTCAAACCTGACATGGTGCCTAAAATATATTCTAATAAAATTAAGGCCCCAAATCCTCTAGGTGATCCTTTGCTTCTGAGGCCGATGCTTCAGTCCAGTAGCACGCTACGGCCACATGTGGGATATTTCCAAAATCTGCAGAACCTGGGCAATAAATATTGAGTCACATTTCTCTAGTAAAACCTTCTGTGTTATAAAAAAAATTGTATTAAAAATGTATTTCTGCCCAAAAATATGAAATTTGTAAATTTCACCCCTACTTTGCTTTAAATCCTGTGAAATGTCTAAAGGGTCAAGACATTTTCTAAATGCTGTTTTGAATACTTTAAGGGGTGAAGTTTTTAAAATGGGGTGACTTTTTGGGGGTTTCTATTATATAAGGCCCTCAAAGCCACTTCACAAGTGAACTGGCCCCTGTAAAAATAGCCTTTTGAAATTTTCTTGAAAATGTGAGAAATTGCTGCTAAAGTTCAAAGCCTTGTAACGTCCTAAAGAAATAAAAGGATATTCAAAAAACGATGTCAATCTAAAGTAGACATATGGGTGATGTTAATTAGGAACAATTTTGTGTGTTATAACTGCCTGTCTTACAAGCAGATACATTTAAATTGAGAAAAATGCCATTTTTTGCAATTTTTCGCAAAATTTTGGTGTTTTTCACAATTAAATACTGAACATATCGAGCAAATTTTGACAGTAACTTAAAGTCCAATGTGTCACAAGAAAGCAATCTCAGAATCGGTTGGATAGGTGAAAGCATTCCGGAGTTATTACCACATAAAGTGAAACATGTTAGATTTGAAAAATGAGGCTCTGTCAGGAAGGTCAAAAGTGGCCAAAGAGGAAAGGGGTTAAAGAGGCTCTGTCACCAGATTATATGTGCTCCTACATAATCTGATCGACGCTGTAATATAGGTAACATCACTGGTTTTTATTTTGAAAAACTATCATTTTTGAGCAAGTTATGAACAAGTTAGATTTATGCTAATTAGTTTCTTAATGCCCAACTGGGTGTTTTTTTACTTTTTACCAATTGGGCGTTGTAAAGAAGTGTATGAGGCTGACCAATAACGCTGTGCTGTGAGTACAGCTTAACATGAATAATGAGAAGTGTATGATACTGATTGGTCAGCGTCATACACTTCTCTTTACAAGCGCCCACTTTGTAAAAAGCTTAAAAGCTAAGAAACTAATTAGCATAAATTTAAAATTGTTCATAACTTGCTCAAAAATAAATTTCAAAATAAAAACCACTGTTGTCATCTACATTACAGCGCCTATCAGACTAGGTAGGAGATGGGCATTTATAAACTGGTGACAGACCCTCTTTAAGACTATATAAATATTTAAAAATATTGTACCTATGTATATAGTGGAATTGTGAATTACCTTATCTATTTGGAAACAAACACATACACACACATATTGAATAAGATATCATTTTAATTATAATTAAAAAAAATAGTCCCAGTGACGGGTATTTACAGTATGATTAAAGGGGTTACTCAGGATTAGAAAAATATGGCTGCTTTCTTCCAAAAACAGCGCCACAGCTGACCACAGGTTGTGTGTAGAATTGCAGCTCAGCTCTATTCTCTTAAATGGAGTTGAGCTGTGATACCAGACACAACTCTTGTACAGGTGTGCTGCTGTTTCTAGAAGAAAGCAGCCATGTTTTCTAATCCTGGAAAACCTCTGTTTAAATACTTGTAGTTGGTACTTATAATATTATTTTACAGTCTTAACATTTGTTTTAGTTATGTTTGCAATTCTTGGTCAATTATTTTTTTTTCCTTACACTTCAAAGGTCCTTGTTTAATCAGTAAAGATTTTAATAAGCTTGCTACATCTTCCTCCATTTGGAACTAATGATGTTCTCATAGAGTTTGTTATGAAAATGTTATCTGATTTGTTTAGTGATGAGTTTGACATGGTTGAAATGTTGAATAAGCTCTTATTCTAGGGTAAAAATTATGTAGATATACTGTCTTCCCTCCAGTTACATTATTAATAGATTCCGGGATGAGCATGTTGTAATATAAGACCGTAGCTCCATGGAAAATAAATAATTGGTTTTGAAGCTCACAAAATCTCAACCCACAAAAGGAACAAATGTACGAACTAATACAGATTTAAGATGTGAGTTCTTAAATATGTAGTACAGATAGACAACAGTACAGTACATGTAACACCGGTAGAGAGCTGTACATTACATGGAAACCAGGTAGAGAGCAGTTCAATACAGGTATACAGCTGTATAGTACATCTAGAACAAGGAGAGCACTACAGTACATGTATTGCAGGGAGAAAGCACTAAACTTATATGTAGTACAGGTAGAGAACAGTACAATACATGATATACAGGTAGATAGCAGTAAAGTACATGTAGTGCATGTAGGGAACACTACAGTATTTTAAGCACAGGTAGTTAGCAGTAGAGTTCATATAGTGCACATAGAGAATAATACAGTACATAAAGCACAGGTAGACAGCAGTAAAGTACATGAAGTACCCAGGTAGATAGCAGTAAAGTACATGTACAGATGTAGCCAAGTTTATCTTGATTCTGATAACTTGCTGTAGCGTTATATCACAAAACAAAGGCCATTGAAAAGTCATTGAAAAAGTCAAGTTAAAGTTTCTTGCCACTATATATTTAGTTTCAAAAGGTATTTATTGATATATTGGTACAGAAATGTGATGCACAATTGCATGTAATCAATCCTCACGCAGGAGGATATATAAATAAGTGCTTGTTTTAAACCGAAATGGATTTACATGGGGGTAAGGGATTGGAGGGACATAGGAATAACAAAATATAAACCAACCAACTATGCCATAAAATTGTACATATTAGTCATACTACTGTAGAGCGCTCCTAGTATCACCTTGTGGGATCCCACTTTACAGGGTAATAGTATACTGAAAGTCGGGTGATTGAGGGGAGGAGAGCCAAGGGTCCCATACCGCACGATAGAGGTGGAGTGAATCAGTTTGCCACTATATATTTAATGCGTTAAAAGTCAAGATAAAGATGGCTACATCTGTAGTACACTGGTAGATAGTAGTAGGTACATGCAGTACAGTACAGATAGCACAAGTTGAGAGCAGTAAAGCTCATGTAGTACAGGCAGAGAACAGTACAGCACATATAATACAGAGAAAGAACATTACAGTACATGCAGTGCAGATACAAAGCAGTACAATACATGCAGTACAGGTAGAGAGCAGTATAGTAAATGTAGTACAGGAAGTTAGCAGCACAATATATGTAGTACAGGTAGATAGAAGTACACTACATGTAGTATATAAACAATATATCTCACAGCACTCCAGGTGAAAAGGTAAAGAAATGCAGTGATTTATTCAACCATCATGGTGCAATGTTACAAGTAGTCTACAGATACTGTAGAACAGGTAGATAGTTCTAAAGTATAGGTAGTACAGAGACAGCAGTCCAGTGCATGCAGCGCAGGTATAGAGCAGTGCAATATATGCAAAAAACTCCTATTGCAATTCAAATAAAGGGCTAGATGCTGTTGAGGTAAAGCATACTCCCTTAGTAACACAGAAAGGGCAACTCCTATATATAGAAAAGGAGCATAGAAGCCATGTCGTAACAAACAAACAACTTCATTGATCACATAATTACATACACCAAAAATATTATTAAAAAAAAGGTACAAAAAGGACAAAGACGACTCTATAATGTTCCAGTGTGAACATGAAAGGCAGACTCCCTATAACATATGGGAGAATGTATCATACAATCTAGAGAGTGAATGTGGGGTGTCGGTGGTGGGAATTATAATAAGCACCAATACATCATACAGTATCGTTATACATGTAGTACATGAAGTAAAAGAAACTAAGATCAAGTGCTTATGGCAGGTAATGATCAGTCAAGGACTGATAAATCCATCATCCCCTTCACTACCCATATAGATGATTGTAGAAGAGTCTGGCAAGCATGCGGAGAACCCCAACACACATTTTGCGGCATGCTTCCTCAAAGGGTATCTACATATGCCGATAGCAGTACACTACAGGTACTGTAGTACAGGTAAATATCTCTAAAGTTCATGTAGCACAGGGAGGGCAGTCTAGTATATGCAGTATAGGAAGAGAGCAATATAGTACATGTAGTACAGGTAGAAAGCAGTACAAAATGAAAAGAAAAAACAGCAATAAAGTCAAAGTGTGCTCAACAAATCCATCTTTGTGGTATCCGTAGTTCCTCACTGGAATGCAACGGAGGGGCTTGCAGGCTATCAAGAAGAATCCATAGAGAAGAAAATAGAAACGATTTTCTCCAGCACATACATAAAAAAATATAACGTTTTATTCATACATCAGATTAAAGTCCAGAGAGAGCATAGGTTAGGCATCTTGATGCTTACGCGTTTCAAACAGAAATGTTCTTACCCATGAATATGTACACTCATGAGTAAGAACACTTCTGTTCGAAATGCGTAAGCGTCTACACACCTAACCTATGGTCTCTCTGGATTTTAATCTCATGTACGAATAAAATTTTATATTTTTTATAGATGTGCTGGAGAAAATTGTTTCTCTTTTCCTATTCTATAGAAAGCAGTACAGTAGATGTTGTACAGACACAGAGCAGTGCAGTAAAATTCATATACTACAAGTGCAGATGTGTCCTCCCTTAACTTATCTTTAAGGCCGACCTAACCTAGGATGTGTGGCACGAGATGTTACATAAACTTATATAAGCGTAAAAATCGTATGCCACTGACGGATGACATCCGTCAGTCATCTATCTAATAGAAAGCAGTAAAGTACATGTAGTACAGGTATATAGCAGTACAGTTTATATAGTACAGGTAGGGAGCAGTACTGTCACGATGCGGGGTGTGGACCCACTGGGCCGTACCGCGTAGTGGGATAGCAGCTGGCCAAACAAGTATAGACAATGTCTATAGTTCCGGAAAGGGTACCTGAGGCAACGTAGACAGTAGCGGTGGTTTCAGGTTGAGATGAGGCTCCGGCAGTAGGCAGGCACCAGGCAGGGTGCAACACAGCAGATGCAGCAGAGAGCACAATACGACTCCAACATTTTAAGGCACAGCGGCACGGTAGCACAGGATGCGGGGTAATGGAAGCAGGAGCGGAACACTGGAAACTGGAAAACACTAAGGGACCATTTGCAAATACAGACTAGGGTAACACAACAGCGCTCAGGCAAGGATGGAAGAGCATAGCCCTTTTTTATAGTCCAGAGGCATTCTGGGCTAATTTGCAGATATTCTGCATACCTTGATGCGGAAGTGAGTGCCGGCGTCTCCAAGGCGGGAGATGCCGCCCGCCACTCACTCATCCATGGCCGCGGCCATCAGGGGGTACGTCAGGACGACGGTTCGCGGCCATAGCTGTTACAAGTACAATACATGTAGTACATGTAGAGAGCAGTATAGTACATTTAGTACAGGTAGAGAGCAGTACAGTACATATAGTACTAGTAGAGAGAAGTGAGCAGTACAGTACAGGTAGAGAGCAGAACAGTACACATAGTATAGGTAGAGAGCAGTACAATACATGTAGCACCAGACGATAGCAGTAAAGTACACATAGTACAGGTAAATAGCAGTATAGTACATGTAGCACCAGTAGATAGCAGTAAGGTACATGTATTACAGGTAGAGAGCTGTACAGTACATTTAGCACAGGTAGATAGCAGTAAAATACATGTAGTAAAGAAAGACAGCAGTAAAGTACATGTAGTACAGGCAGAGAGCAGTATAGTACATATAGTACAAATAGAGAGCAGCATAGTAGATGTAGTACAGGTAGAGAGCAGTACAGTACATGTAGTACAGGTAGAGAGCAGTACTGTACATGTAGTACAGGTAGAGAGCAGTACAGTATATGTAGTACATTTAGATACAGTAGCAATAGGTTACACATCATAACAGGATTATGTAGCTGTCTAATGTACTTCAGAGGTGAACTAGACAGTCAATCAGTTCATGTACGTCTGTAACATAGCACATTCTAATTGGCTGTTTCTGCTCCCAATGTTGTATGCTGATTTGGTCTTCACTATGCCCAATCTTAGGTGATTTACCACCAAGATGTGCAGCAAATCAGCACTGTCTGTAACATTGTAAGTTGAATGGAGTTTTATTTTGCATGGCATAGGAAAGACCATAGTTGAAAAATATTGCAACTTTATAAATATTGTACATTTTTAATTTTGTTTCGGTATGTTTCATGTATTTATAATTCTAAAATAGTAATACTTTTGAGAAATTAATGTATGTATGTCACATACTGTAGGCTTGTTTCATTTATCTTTAGATGCAAGACCATGATGATCATATTAAATATTCTTTTAAAGAGGAAATATAGATCGTTGATTCCTTTTGCCATAACATCCCCCTATGCATACTGAGACAAAAAAGAAAATGTGGTGAAAAATGTTTGCCATTTTAAGGTTTATTGGGCCTTTTTTCCAAACTACTTTCAACAAAAATGGGAATTGTTGCCCCAACCAATCAGATTCCTATTGTCCTTGTGCACTTAAAAGTTAACAAACTTAAAAAAAAAAAAAAGTGATAGATTATAAGTGGAGAGAAAATGCATAAAACTAGATATACGGTGTATATAAAAAGACTACACTCCACTGTGAAAATGCCATGTATTTGCATGTTACAAAATCAATACAAGATTAATAATTTCAGAACTTTTTCCACCTTTAATGTCACCTATAATCTGTACAATTCCATTTAAAAACAAACTGAAATAATTTAGGGTGGAAAAATAAAAATAAAGTACAAAAATAATGTGGTTGCAAAAATATGCACACACTTAAACTAATACTTTGTTTAATTACCCTTTGACTTTATGACAGCATTCAATCTATTTGGGTAGAAGTTTTTCAGCATGGCACATCTTGATTTGACAATTGTTGCCCACTCTTCCTTGCAAAAGCGCTCCAAATCTGTCAGTGTACAGCCCTCTTTAGGTCACCCCACAGATTTTCAATGGGCTCTGGCTGGTCCATTCCAAAACTTTGATCTTCTTCTGGTGAAGCCATACTTTTGTGGATATGGAGGTATGCTTTGGGTCGTTGTTGAGCTGAAAGGTGAAATTCCTCCATCTTTTTAGCAGGAGGCGTGTAGGTTTGTGCCAATATTGGCTGATATTTGGAACTGTTCATCATTCCCTCCACCTTGACCAAAGCCCCAGTTCCAGCTGCAGAAAAACAGCCCCAAAGCATGATGCTGCCTCCACCATCCTTCACTATAAGTGTGGTGTTATTTTGATGATGTGCAGTGTTAGTCTTGCACCAAACATACCTTTTGGAGTTATGGCTAAAAAGTTCAACCTTGGTCTCATCGGACCATAACACCTTTTCTCACATGCTATTGGCAGACTTGATGTAGGTCTTGGCAAAACATAGCCGGCTTGGATGTTTTTCTTTGTTAGAAAAGGCTTCCTTCTTGCCACCCTATCCCAATTTAAGGACATATGAAGAATACGGGAGATAGTTTTCACATGCACTACACAACCAGTACCTGCCAGAAAATCCTGCAGCAACTTTAATTGTTGCTGTAAGCCTCTTTATAGCCTATCCGGACCAATTTTCGTCTTGTTTTTTCATCAAGTTTTGAGGGACGTCCAGTTCTTGGTAATATCACTGTTGTGCCAAATATAATCCACTTCTTGATGACCGTCTTCACTGTGTTCCATGGTATATCCAATGCCTTGGAAATTATTTGGTACCCTTCTCCTGACTGATGCCTTTCAACAATCAGATCCCTTTGATGTGTTGTAAGCTGTTTACGGACCATGGCTTTTGCTGTCACATGCAACAAATAAAATGTCCAGAAAATCCTAATAGAACAGCAAAACTTTATATGGGGTTACTCAGAATCACTTGAAATAATGGCAACTGTGTACTGACTACTATTTAACATGAGTTTAAATGTCATTGGCTAATTCTGAACACAACCACATCCCTAATTATAAGAGGGTGTTCACACTTATGCAACCACATTATTGTCGTTTTGTTATTTTTATTTTCCCCCTCTAAGTGATTTCAGTTTGTTTTTCAATGGAATTGTACAGATTATGGGTCACATTAACCCCTTCCCGCCGCAGCCCTTTTTGAGAATTTAATTGTAGTTTTTTCCTCTCCACGTTCCAAAAGCTATAACTTCATTATTTTTCCGTCAATATAGTCCTATGAGGGCTTGATTTTTACGGGACGAGTTGTAGTTTTTCTCAGAACCATTTATTGTGCCATATAATGTACTAAAAAATGGGAAAAAGATATTTGTGGGGTAGAAAATTAAAAAATAGCGATTCCTCCATTGTTTTTTGCGCGTCGTTTTTACGGAATTCACTGTGCAATTAAAACAACATGTTAACTTTATTCTGTGGGTCAATATGATTTATGGCGATACCAAATTATATATAGTTTTTTCTATATTTTACTACTTTTACAAGTAAAACCCTAAGTGTAAAAAAGAAAATTTATTTTGTGTCGCCAAATTCCGAGAGTCATAACTTTTATATGTTTCCGTCGATTAAGTGGTATGAGGGCTTATGTTTTGCGGGATAAGCTATAGTTTTTAATAATACTATTTTGGTGTACATGCAACATTGCAACATTGCAACAGCTGTAGCGATGGTCGGGAACAGAGGCAGCCACAAGCTGGTGTTATTAGACTGGGAAAAGCCAAAAACAGTGGGCCCTAACCACCCTGGTAATGCTAGCCTGCTGCCGCTGTGTTGTATCTGGCTGGTTATGAAAAATTGGTGGGAACCCCATGTCATTTTTTCCAACTACTAAAAAAAATAATAGAAAAAAATGACGTGGGGTCCCCCCCATTTTTCATAACCAGCCAGATACAATACAGCAGCAGCAGGCTAGCATTACCAGAATGGGAAGGACCACTGTATTTGGGCTTCCTCAGCCTAATAATACCAGCCTGCGGCTGCCCCAGTGACCGATCATCGCTACAGTTGGTCGGGTACTGGATCGTACCTGGCTCTTCCCGATGGTGGTGGGTACCGTGGTAATAATGGGGCTTAGTGTTAGTCTTTTTACTGGCTAACATTAAGCCCCGCCTTAGTAATGGATGCTGTCAATCAGCCAGCGGCCATTACTAAAGCGATAGTAATAAAAGTTTAAAAGAAAATACATAGAAGATATATTTTATTGAAATAACCCCCCCCCCACACACACACACAACCCTCATTAACAATTTTATTGAAAACAAAAAAAGCCGTCATCGAATTAGTCCTCGATTCTGACGTAGTCCAACGACCAAACCTGTAACAAAACACAAACACAAAAAAAAAATAGTAATACATGTGGTAGGCTTAGATACAGTGCCCATGTGTGATACTGTCTGTTAGACATATATCTAAGCCTACCACAAGGTAGGCTTAGATACAGGGCCCCAGCAGGCAGTAATCTTATACTGTATTACAGCTGACACCCGGGACCAACGGACAGGAACAGCGATCGCACTGTTAGGGTATGTTCACACGGCCTTTTTTCAGACGTAATTAGGGCGTTTTTCGCCTCGAATTACGCCTGAAAATACGGCTCCATTACGCCTGCAAACATCTGCCCATTGCTTGCAATGGGTTTTACGATGTTCTGTTCAGACCAGGTATAATTTTATGTGTCGCTGTCAAAAGACGGTGAGTAAAAAGACGCCCGCGTCAAAGAAGTTCATGTCACTTCTTTGGACGTTTTTTGGAGCTGTTTTTCATTGACTCCATTGAAATACAGCTCCAATTACGTCCGTAATAGACGCCGCGAAAAACGCGAGTACTTGCAAAAACGTCTGAAATTGAGGAGCTGTTTTCATCTGAACACTGCTCCGTATTTTCAGATGTATTTAGCGTTTGCGTGTGAACATACCCTTACAGGAGCCCGTAAAAATTACAATATACTGCAATACATTAGTATTGCAGTGTATTGTACCAGCTATATACTGATTGCTGATTCAAGTCCCCTAGGGGGACTAATAAAATGTGTAAAAATAAAAGTAAATTATTATTAGTGAAAAAAATGCAATAAATATTTAAAGTACAAAAAACTATTTTTCACATTTTTTTTCTAAAAAAGAAAAAAAATACACAAAATTGGTATTGCTGTGTCTGTACAAGTCCAAAGTATTACAATATACCATTATTTAACTCACACGGTGAACAATATGAAAAATAAAGAACTTAAAACTGCAAAAACCAAGTTTTTTGGTCACCTTGGCTCTACTAAAAATTTAACAAAAAGTGCTCAAAAAGCTGCATGTACCAAAAAATTGTACCAATAAAAACTACAGCTCATTTCGCAAAAAATAAGCCATCACACCACTCTGTTGATAGAAAAATAAAAAAGTTATGGCTCTTGGAAAGCAGGTAGGGAAAAACTAAAAAGAAAAAGCAAAAATTGATTTGTCCAGAAAGGGTTAATTACTTTCTAATGAAAAAACATTTATGACCACATGTGGGGTATTGCCGTACTCTGGAGAAATTGCTTTATAAATGTTGCGGTGATTTTTCCTCCTTTATCCTTTGTGAAATTGAAAAAAAAAGACCTGTGGGGTCTAAATGGGGTCACTTTTGTGTGGTTTCCACGGTTTGGGTCTCTCAGGGGCTTTGCAAATTCTACATGGCACCCAAGAACCATTTAAGCTAAATTTGAGCTCCAAAAGCCAAATAGCGCTCCTTCCCTTTTAAGCCCCGCTGTGGGTCCAAACAGCACTTTATTTCCACATATGACGTATTTATGTAATCGGGAGAATTTTTTTTACAAATGTTGGGGTGACTTTTCTCCTTTATTCCTTGTAAAAATTAAAAATGGGGTCACTTTTTGGGGGTTTCCAATGTTTCGTTCTCTCCAGTGCATTGCAAACGTGATACGGCACTGAAAACTATGCCAGCAAAATCAGTAATCCAAAATCCAAATGGTGCTCCTTCTCTTCTGAGCCCTGCTGTGGGTCCAAACAGCAGTTTATTACCACATATGGGGTAGTGCTAGAATCAGGAGAAATTGCTTTACATATTTTAGGGTGTTTTTTCTCCTTTATTCCTTGTAAGAAGTTTAAAATTTTTTATTTTTTTCAGAAAAAAAGTAGATTTTCATCTTCACATACTAATTCAAATAAATTTAGCAAAAAAACTGTGGGTACAAAATGTTAACTATACCCCTAGATAAATTTCTTAAGGGGTGTAGCTTCCAAAATGGGGTCACTTTTGGGGGGTCTTTACTGTTTTGGCACCACAAGACCTCTTCAAACCTGACATGGTGCCTATAATATATACTAAAAAAATGAGGCCCCAAAATCCACTAGGTGCTCCTTTGCTTCTGAGGCCGGTGTTTCAGTACATTACCACACTAGGGCCACATGTGGGATATTTATAAAAACTACGGAATCTGGGCAATAAATATTGAGTTGCATTTCTCGGGTAAAACTTTCTGTGGTACAGAAAAAAATGTATTACAAATGAATTTTGGCAAAATGAAATGTGTAAATTTCACCTCTACATTTCTTTAATTGCTGTGAAACGCCTAAAAGGTTAAAACACTTTCTGAATGCTGTTTTGAATACTTTGAGGGGTGCAGTTTTCAAAATGGGGGGATTTATGGGGACTTTCTAATATATGAGGCCCTCAAAGCCACTTCACAACTGAACTGCTCCCCTGAAAAAAAATAGCTTTTTGACATTTTCTTGAAAATATGAGAAATTGCTGCTAAAGTTCTAAGCCTTGTAACATCCTAGAAAAATAAAAGAATGCTCAAAAAAATGATGCAAATATAAAGTAGACATATGGGAAATGTAAACTAGTAACTATTTTGTGTGGTATTACTATCTGATTTAAAGCAGATACATTTAAATTTTAAAAAATGCTTGGTGTTTTTTACAAATAAATATTACATTTATCAACCAAATTTTATCACTAACATAACGTACAATATGTTACGAGAAAACAATCTCAGAATCACTTGGATAGGTAAAAGCATTCTGAAGTTATTACCACATAAATTGACACGTCAGATTTGAAATGTTGGCTTCGTCATGAAGGCCAAAACAGGCTCAGTCCTGAAGGGGTTAAAGTTGTAAATAAATAACAAGAGATAAGCACATATGTAACAATAGATTACAGAGAATCTTCTGTCACACATGCCTTCAGCACAAGTGAAAAATAAATCTTGCCACATTTTTTACTTTCGTACAGCACTGGATTTATCGTTAATAAATATTCTTTCACAAAAAGTTTTCTAGTTTCTAACAACAATTTCCGTAACTTTCCTGCTTTTTAAATACACAAAAGGGACAAAGGGCATTTGGGTTAGGAAAGTAAACATGGGGAGTGACAGCTGGGCAAGTCCAATTGAAACTAACAAGTACTTTCCTCTAATGCTTTTAAGGAAAAGAAACAGCTGGTGGCTGAAGCACCAGCACTGGAACAGAGAACTTATCACTACAGTTTTCTACGCTTAGAAAAATAAACATGACCTAAACAGCAGACAATACAAAATTAGTTTTATAGGACTAGATAAAACTTTGTTATTCTGTTGCTCGACAGTGGCCATAGAAAGTTTTATAACAGAAATGAAATGTAAACTTTTCTTAAAAAGAGGGGGAATTAAGGGCGGGTTCACACATGGCGGAATTCCACTTAAATTCCGCTGCGGACACTCCGCAGCGTTAATCCGCAGCGGAGCCGTTTCTCCATTGACTTTCACTTTAAATTAGCAGTGTTCGTTTACACGATGCGTACAATTCCGCTGCGGAGCATAGGCTGCGGAGCGGAATTTGGTGTCCGCAGCATGCTCTGTCTGTTGCGGATCAGTGGCGGACTCATGGCGGAATTTCTCCATTGACTTCAATGGAGATTCAAAGTTCCGCAATGAAGTCCGCAGCTGTCATGCACATGTCATGTGTGCTGCGGATACGTCTTGCTTTTTTAACTTGACATTTCTTCATTCTGGCTGGACCTATGTATTTCTAGGTCTACAGCCAGACTGAGGAAGTCAATGGGGCTCCCGTAATGACGGGAGCGTTGCTAGGAGACGTCTGTAAATAGTCACTGTCCAGGGTGCTGAAAGAGTTAAGCGATCGGCAGTAACTGTTTCTGCACCCGGGACAGTGACTACCGATCCCAATATACATGTATCAGTAAAAAAACATATAAGTTCATACTTACCGAGAACTCCCTGCGTCTGTCTCCAGTCCGGCCTCCCAGGATGACGTTTCAGTGTAAGTGACGGCTGCAGCCAATCACAGGCAAAGCACAGGCTGCAGCGGTCACATGGACTGGCGCGTCATCCAGGGAGGTCGGGCTGGATGCCGAAAGAGGGACGCGTCACCAAGACAACGGCCGGTAAGTATGAAAATCGTTTCCTTTCACTAGGGAAAGTGCTGTCCCTTCTCTCTATCCTGCACTGATAGGGAGAAGGGAAGCACTTTTCCCGCAGTCTGCAGCAGCTAGTCCGCATCAATGTACTGCACATTTTGTGCAGATCCGCTGCAGAATCTGCAACGCAGATTCTGTGCGGCATCGATGCGGACAGTTGCGGAGGAATTCCGCCATGTGTGGTCATGCCCTAACAATGCTGTGAAGGTAAGGACAAATTCATTAAACTAATTAAAATAGGTACATGTTCATAGTAGTGGGCAAATGTCAGAGACTTCCCCTTTTACCATTTACTATACTTAGTGTAGGACCTAAGGAGAACAAAGAACACCAAAGAGAGAATTCACTCTTCTTTTGTGCACCTCACTGCCACTTTAACTTTATTCTTCCAACTTGCTAAAGCAATGAGACACTAATTAGAGACACTAGCAATCACACAGGCCACTATACAAACTCGCTATAACGGCTTTGCAAGTCTTTCTCATGTGTATGTAAAATGCCAAGAAAAAACAATTGTAAGGAGAGTATATAAGATAATACACTTGCATTGCAAAGAAGAAAATCAAAGGAAAATAATAAAAAATTTTTTACTTCTGACAACTAGGCAGGGCTTGGTAAACTACTTTAATTGTCATCATCAGATAAACAGCACTTAAAGACGCTCTGATCCTAGTTTAGTAATGCCTTATATCCTAACTAATCTAATAGGCGCTGTCACACTGATAATGCTAGTGAAAATTGTGTCCCAAAACATTTATTATTTTAAAAGTTATGAGCTTTTTTAAAAATATACAAATGAACCTATACTCGACAAAAGGCCGTCAACACCAGCGATTCTCATGAGGTGGAGCTAGCTCACAGCTTCTGACGCTGTCCTATCAGCATGAAGCTGCTTCACACAGTATGAGAGACTCAGACAGGAGGAAATGGGGATCACTTAAAACAGCTATATCTCTGTCTGTGGATCACCTAGAACAGCGGTTCTGGTGTCATATGAAAGATAAGATAATTTTTCCTATGACACCAGGATCCCAGTTCTAGCTGTGAAACAATCGGACGTATTACCAGTTGAAAAAACAGTCGGGAATGGAAGCTGTATACTATATGATTACAGGCTGTCTGTAGTGGCCGGAAGGAGGTGAAGGGAAAGTGAGCCCTAATCTACCCACCGCCCTGTCCCTGCCTACTTGCAACGACCCGCCCTAGGCGACGAGGTACAACTGGGCGGCGGTCCCTACGCTGTCTAAGTGCACAGGAAAACAAACAGGGAACATGCAAGGGAAGGGGCAGTAGCCACGGAACGCCACGAGGAAACGGAGCGGCGAACGGACAGTCAGGACCAGGACGAAGTGAGTACACCCAAGCGGGCAAGGAGACAGAAGCAAGCCAGGGGCAAAGCAAAGCAGGTCAAGCAGAACTGCAGCAAGGCAGAAGCACGGCAGAAGCAGGCTGGAGCAAGCAGCAGTGGGGCCAGGAATCCAAAAGAATTACAAGCACTGAGGGAGAGAACAGGGCAGGTAATAAAGGACAGGGGGCGGAGCTAACTCCGACAGACCAGGCCGCGATAGGCTCTCCCACTCCTGAGCCTGCCACCCTGGTTGGTGGGAGATGGTGTCAGTCGAACAGGTCTGGCCTCAGGTGTGGATTGATTAATCCCAGGAGTATACCTAGATGAAGTACCTGGCAGATCCCTAACAGTACTCCCCCTTTTATGAGGGGCCACCGGACCCTTACTAAGGGGACCCGGTTTAGTGGGGAAGAGAAGGTGGAACCTCCTGATCAATACCCCAGCGTGAACATCACGGGCAGGTACCCAAGTCCTCTCCTCCGGCCCGTATCCTCTCCAATGGACCAGGTACTGGAGGGAGCCCTGGACCATCCTACTGTCCATAATCTTGGCCACCTCGAATTCCACCCCCTCAGGGGTGAGAACGGGAACAGGAGGAATCCTCGAGGGGGACCAGGACGGGGAGCAGCGTTTAAGGAGGGAGGCATGGAAGACGTCATGTATGCGAAATGATGGGGGGAGCTCCAGACGGAAGGATACAGGGTTGAGGACTTCAATGATCTTATAAGGTCCAATAAATCGGGGAGCAAACTTCCTGGACGGGACCTTAAGGCGCAAGTTCCTGGACGACAACCAGACCAAATCCCCGACGACAAACCGGGGGTTAGCAGAACGTCTACTATCCGCCTGAATCTTTTGTGCGCTCTGGGACGCCTCTAGGTTCTTCTGAACCTGGGCCCAGACAGTGCACAGTTCCCGATGAACATCCTCTACCTCAGGATTATTGGAACAACCAGGGGAGACGGAGGAGAATCTTGGGTTAAACCCGAAATTACAGAAAAACGGGGAGACCCCTGACGAGTTACTGACCTGGTTATTCAAGGAAAATTCAGCAAGGGGAAGGAATGAGACCCAATCGAATTGACAGTCAGAGATGAAACATCTTAAATATTGTTCCAGGGATTGGTTGGTCCTTTCCGTTTGGCCATTAGTTTCGGGATGGAAGGCGGAGGAGAAGGACAGATCAATCTCCAACTTTTTACAAAAAGCTCTCCAAAATAAGGAAACAAATTGTACCCCTCTGTCAGAAACGATATTGACTGGGGCCCCATGGAGACGCAGGATGTGTTTCACAAACAAAGAAGCTAACGTCTTGGCGTTAGGTAGCTTCTTAAGGGGCACAAAGTGGCACATCTTGCTGAAGCGGTCGACTACCACCCACACCACCGACTTGCCCTGAGATGGAGGCAAATCGGTGATAAAATCCATGGAGATATGGGTCCAAGGTCTCTGGGGAATGGGCAAGGAACGTAGTAGGCCCGCAGGTCGGGACCTAGGGGTTTTGGACCTAGCGCAAACCTCACAAGCGGCGACGTAAGCCCTAACGTCTTTAGGCAACCCAGGCCACCAATAGTTTCTGGTAATGAGGTGTTTGGTGCCCAAGATGCCAGGATGACCAGATAGAGCGGAGTCATGGTTTTCCCTGAGTACCCTCAGCCGGTATTGCAGGGGAACAAACAGTTTGTCCCCAGGGACGTTCCCGGGAGCTGCACCCTGATCAGCCGCGATATCAGAAGCTAAATCAGAATCCGTGGCAGAGACGATTATACCAGGGGGTAAAATACAAGCAGGATCCTTCTCAGAAGGAGGATTGGCCATGAAACTACGTGACAGAGCATCAGCCTTAATATTCTTGGACCCAGCCCTATAGGTAACCAAGAAATTAAATCTGGTAAAGAATAGTGCCCACCGAGCTTGTCTAGGATTAAGCCTCCGGGCCGATTCTAGGAAAACCAGATTCTTGTGATCCGTAAGGACCGTTACCTGGTGTCTGGCCCCCTCCAGGAAGTGCCGCCACTCCTCAAAAGCCCATTTAATGGCTAGAAGTTCGCGGTTGCCAATATCATAGTTACTCTCCGTGGGCGAAAACTTCCTAGAGAAGTAAGCACAGGGGCGGAGAAGGGTGAGGGAGCTGGTACCCTGGGACAAGACGGCCCCCACTCCCACCTCGGAAGCGTCAACCTCCACAATAAATGGCTCCTCTTGGTTGGGCTGAATCAGCACGGGGGCCGAGATAAAGCACTTCTTGAGGGTCTCAAAGGCCTGGACGGCCTCAGGGGGCCAATGGAGGACATCAGCACCCTTGCGGGTAAGGTCCGTAAGAGGCTTAGCGACGACCGAGAAGTTGGCAATAAATCTCCTGTAATAGTTGGTGAACCCTAAAAAACACTGTAACGCCTTAAGGGAGGCAGGTTGGACCCATTCCGCCACAGCCTGAACCTTGGCAGGGTCCATGCGGAATTCATGAGGAGTGAGGATTTGCCCTAAAAATGGTATCTCCTGTACCCCAAAGACACATTTTTCAGTCTTAGCAAACAGATTATTCTCCCGAAGGACCTGGAGCACCTTCCTGACATGCTCCACGTGGGAGGACCAGTCCTTGGAAAACACCAGTATGTCATCAAGGTACACAACAAGAAAATTACCCAGGTACTCTCTCAGGATTTCATTAATAAAATTCTGGAAGACAGCAGGGGCATTACACAACCCAAAGGGCATGACCAGGTATTCGAAATGACCCTCGGGTGTGTTGAACGCAGTTTTCCACTCATCCCCCTCTTTGATGCGGATAAGGTTATATGCCCCCCGTAGATCGAACTTAGAAAACCATTGGGCTCCCTGAACCTGATTAAAAAGATCTGGAATCAAAGGAAGTGGGTACTGGTTCCTTACGGTGACCTTATTCAGGTTACGATAATCAATGCACGGCCTAAGACCACCATCCTTCTTCCCCACGAAGAAGAAGCCAGCACCTACAGGAGAAGTCGAGGGGCGAATGAAACCCTTGGCCAGGCATTCTTGGATATACACCCTCATGGCTTCACGTTCAGGACATGAAAGATTAAATATCCTACCCTTAGGAAGCTTGGCACCAGGCACCAAATCGATAGCGCAATCGTAATCTCTATGGGGGGGCAACACCTCGGAGGCCTCCTTAGAAAACACATCGGCGAAGTCCTGAACAAACTCAGGTAGCGTGTTTACCTCCTCCCGGGGAGAAATAGAGTTAACAGAAAGACATGACATAAGACATTCATTACCCCATTTGGTGAGATCCCCAGTATTCCAATCAAACGTGGGATTATGCAACTGCAACCAGGGAAGGCCTAAAACCAGATCAGACGATAATCCCTGCATCACCAGTACAGAGCACTGCTCCAAATGCATGGAGCCAACAAGGAGTTCAAAAACAGGAGTATGCTGAGTAAAATAACCATTAGCAAGGGGAGTTGAGTCGATTCCTACTACAGGGATAGGATAAGGTAAATCAATACAAGGCATCTTTAGAGACATAGCAAATTCCGCAGACATGATATTAGCAGATGACCCTGAATCCACGAAAGCACTGCCCGTGGCAGCCCGGCCAGCAAACGAGACCTGAAAGGGAAGCAAAATTTTATTGCGTTTCACATTAATGGGAAATACCTGTGCGCCCAAGTGACCTCCCCGATGATCACTTAGGCGCGGAAGTTTTCCGGCTTCTTATTCTTGTGCCTGGGACAGGTGTTCAGTAGATGCTTGTCGTCCCCACAGTAGAAGCAGAGACCATTCATTCTGCGAAACTCCCTACGTTGTCGAGGGGACATGGAGGCCCCGAGTTGCATAGGTACCTCCGAGTCCTCCGTGGAGGGGCGAGGAGACGGGACCTCGGGGGGGATCGCAGAAAAGTCAGAGGGGAGCACACTGAAGCGTTCTAGCTGACGTTCCCTGAGACGTCGGTCAAGTCGTACTGCTAGGGCCATAACCTGGTCAAGGGAGTCAGACGAGGGGTAGCTAACCAGCAGATCCTTCAGGGCGTCAGATAATCCTAACCTAAACTGGCACCTTAGGGCCGGATCGTTCCACTGAGAAGCTACGCACCACTTCCTAAAATCAGAACAGTATTCCTCAACCGGTCTCCTACCCTGACGTAAGGTCACCAGCTGACTCTCGGCTAAGGCAGTCCTGTCAGTCTCGTCATAAATGAGTCCGAGGGCAGAGAAAAAACGATCAACAGAGGAAAGTTCAGGGGCGTCAGGAGCCAAGGAGAAGGCCCACTCTTGGGGCCCTTCCTGGAGTCGGGATATGATGATACCCACCCGCTGGTTCTCGGTACCTGAGGAGTGGGGCTTTAGGCGGAAATACAGTCTGCAACTCTCCCGGAAGGAGAGAAACGTCTTACGGTCCCCTGAGAACCGGTCAGGTAACTTGAGGTCGGGTTCTAGAGGTGAGGTGAGGGGTACTACTAAAGCAGCATCACCCTGATTGACCCTTTGGGCCAGGGCCTGGACCTGTAGGGAGAGGCCCTGCATCTGCTGGGCCAGGGTCTCAAGGGGGTCCATGATAGCGTCAGCGTAGGAGAAATGGTAGACTAGGTAAGGGCTTGTAATTATGTAGTGGCCGGAAGGAGGTGAAGGGAAAGTGAGCCCTAATCTACCCACCGCCCTGTCCCTGCCTACTTGCAACGACCCGCCCTAGGCGACGAGGTACAACTGGGCGGCGGTCCCTACGCTGTCTAAGTGCACAGGAAAACAAACAGGGAACATGCAAGGGAAGGGGCAGTAGCCACGGAACGCCACGAGGAAACGGAGCGGCGAACGGACAGTCAGGACCAGGACGAAGTGAGTACACCCAAGCGGGCAAGGAGACAGAAGCAAGCCAGGGGCAAAGCAAAGCAGGTCAAGCAGAACTGCAGCAAGGCAGAAGCACGGCAGAAGCAGGCTGGAGCAAGCAGCAGTGGGGCCAGGAATCCAAAAGAATTACAAGCACTGAGGGAGAGAACAGGGCAGGTAATAAAGGACAGGGGGCGGAGCTAACTCCGACAGACCAGGCCGCGATAGGCTCTCCCACTCCTGAGCCTGCCACCCTGGTTGGTGGGAGATGGTGTCAGTCGAACAGGTCTGGCCTCAGGTGTGGATTGATTAATCCCAGGAGTATACCTAGATGAAGTACCTGGCAGATCCCTAACACTGTCTTTCTAGGCAGCAAAGGGGGGGGGGAGCTGTATGCCGATTGGACAGCGTCATACAGAAAACATTACACCGCCTAGAGTGGAATTAAAGAGTAACCTTATATTTGTCTATTATAGCCAAATTAGCATATTTAGAAAAACGCTCATAACTTTGCAAATAATAAAGTTTTTGAAAAAAAGAACTCACACTGCAGTTATCAGCATCATAGCGCCAATTCGATTAGTTAGGAGATAGGGAATTAATAAACTAGTGGGAGATCCTCTTTAAAGGGAATGTGTCATCAAAAAAATTACCTATTGTTTAAATCAAGTTTTTATGTTAAACATATTTTTTAAGAATTTTTGGTATATTTTTTTCTATTTCATTATCTATATTAAAAAAATATTTTGAAATCTTGCATTTTTCACTTTGGCCACTGAGTCTCACAATAGACTGGCACTTCCTGTTCTGTAGAAATCACTTCTCAGCAGACATCTCATTATCATCACAGGCAGGATTACAATGACAGGTAAGGGTTCGTTCACATCTGCGGTAGGGCTCAGACACAAACGGAAACCATAGGTTCCGGTGCCAATGGTTTCCGTTTTTCTCAGTTGTGCAAGGGTTCCGTCGTTTTGATGGAATCAATAGCATAGTTGACTATGGTATTCATTCTGTCAAAACAACGGAACCCTTGCACAACTGAGACAAACGGAAACCATTGGTACCGAATCCGTCACAATTGAAATAATTGGTGATGGAAACGGAAACCTATGGTTTATGTTTGTGTCTGTCAGGGCTCCGTTCCGACGGAAAACTCAGACGGAACGTCAGAACGGAGCCCTAGCGCAGATGTGAACGAAGCCTAACACCTCTATAGATAACACGGGGTCAACCATTGATAATAGGTGATTGAGACAGCTCCCCTTCTATCCCTTCCTGCACAATGACCTCTGCAAAGGTCACAGAGCATACCTAGAACAATCTCCCATAGAAGTCATGGGTCCCCTCCTATTCAAAGATTTCTATGGTCCATGTGGTTGCTGTAAGGCATATCTCTAAATGCTGAGAACAGCAGTTCAGGCAAGATGGCTGACTTCATAATCATGTACAGAAAATAGAATTAAAAAAAATCTACAAAAAAAAAACATTATAATAAAAAATTGTTTCACTATCTAGTTTTAATTAGGATAATAAAATAGGTGACATTCCCTTTAAAGCATTTATCTTTAAAGGACAGAAGAAATTAAATCTTCACTATTCTGGATGGACGATCTGCTTTCATTGAGTTCTATTAAAGCCGGTTCATCCGTGCAGCATCTGAAGACGGGCCTACAGTCGCTCTGACACCTCTCTGCTCCCTCGTTCTTTTATAGTCTCTGCCATTGGAAGAATTGTAAAACAATGTATAGAAATTACAAAGTGTTAGCTCTTAGAGGGGCAACCTTTGTTCACCACCTGTTTTTATGACTCAATTTCTTCATTCTACACTCCCTGAGATTATTTTCCAGTTTGTTTACATCGCTGTGACTGGCCGTTTCCTGTTGTAAATAAAGATTACAAATCCCATGAATCAAAGCACTGATGTTTCCTCCCCTGGTAGTTTCTCCCCACTGCAGATCCTGTGTCCCCCCACTCGCTGTGCCCCTGTGTCTCCCCACTCTCCCCCTGTTTCTCCCCGCTCTCCCCTGTGTCTCTCCACTCTGGAATAGAGCATGCGTGTAGGACACACTGTGTATCAACCATGCATGCTCTGAATAGGAGTAAGAGAACATGGGACAACCACTTAGCACAGGGTACAGTTATGTTATTTATGACATGACCGTACACTCAGACTGCCGGAAAACGGAAGTTAGAGCTCATGGACGGGGCTGAGGCGGAAGTTAGGATTTCGGGTTAGAGAGGCATCACGTGATAGAAGATGAAATACGCCGCTAGGAACATCTTTTTAAACGTAAGTACATTGCAAAAAGATTTGGTTTGACATGTTCAGTTTAACAGGATTGGATTCATTGGTTCCGGAAAACCCCTTTAACCCCTTAACAACCGGTGTATAGTGTTTTTACGTCGGCCGTTCAGGGTAGTTATTCTGAAGTGTCGGCTTTTCACGTCGGCACTTCAGAAGAACTTTCCCTGCATCGTGCGGGGTGCTGTTAAAAACCGGGCTGCTGGTAACAGCCTCGGGCTTCAGGTCAACGATCGGAGACCACTAGCAGTGGTCTCCGATCATATTTAACACCTCAGATGCGGTGCTGAATAGCAAGTGCCGCATCTGAGTGGTTTGCAAGGGAGGGGGCCGAATGGGAGCGGTTTTAGCGGGGATCTCCTGAAGACCGGGCTGTTAGTACCAGCCTCGGGCTTCAGGGCAACAATTGGAGACAATTCTCTGATCGTATTTAACCCCTCAGATGCGGCACTCAAAAGCAAGTGCCGGCCGCATCTGAGTGGTTTGGGAGGGAGGGGACCGCATCAGAGCGGTTTTCGTGGGGATCTCCTGAAGACCGGGCTGCTGGTAACAGCCTCGGGCTTCAGGGCAAAGATCAGAGACCACTAGCAGTGGTCTCCGATCAGTTTTAACCCCTTAGATGCGCTGCTCAATAGCAAGCGCCACATCTGAGTGGTTTGGGAGGGAGGGGGCCGCATCGGAGCGGATTTCCCGGTCATCGGGTAATCTGCCTCTGAAGCCAAGTCTGTTAGCAACAGCCTTGGCTTCAGAGTGATGATCGGAGACCAATAACACTGGTCTCCGTTCATGTGATCACTGTTAGAACCATTCACAGTGATCACAAAATGAAAAATGACGTGTTTCTCCTATCTTTCTCTCTGTCTCTCCTCACACTTGTTACTCTGTATGAGAAGAGACGGAGAGAGAATTTTACTGTGACAACAAAGACACAAAATTACAATAAATCTAACATATAAACTTTATATAAACTTCAATTGTATACCTAGGCTAGGGTTCACATGTGGCGGAGTTTTTCCGCTGAAAATGTTCGTGCAGATTCGGGGCAATTACGCAACGGATCTGCACCAACATTTGCATATTTGACAGGTAGTTCAGACATTGCAGAAAACACAGTGGACATGCCACATATTTCAGTTTTTGCATTGCAAAGGCTGAAATACGCAGTGAAATTCCGCTTCTTCTACGCAACAGACAGTGCATGCTGCGGACAGAAAATTCTGCACCGCAGCCTAAGGTCCGCAGCGGAGTTTTCCGCAACGTCTGCACTAACTTTCCTAAAAATGTATAGAAACAAATGTAAAAAACGGCCGCCGGAGAATTCCACTGCGGACTGTCCGCAACGGAATTCCACAGCAATTCCGCCACGTGTGAACGTTCCCTTAGGGTTAGTCTAGGGTTATTCTATTTTCTATTCTAGAGTTAATCTAGGGTTAGCCTAGGTTTAGTCTAGGTTTAGCCTAGGGTTTTTGTGTAGCGTACGTGTGTGTCGTCTGTGTATTTTTTTTGTGCAAAAAAAAAAAGTTTAAAAAAATATATGCAAAAAAAAAAGTTTTATAGTCTACGTGTTTGTTCGACATCAGTTTTTTGTGGAGCGTGCTTTTGTGATGTCTGTGTATTTTTGTCTGTGAAAAAAAAAAGTTAAGAAAAAATAATACAAATTAGTTTGTGTGTGCGTCTGGTTACAGTCTTTGTTGTACGTGTGTGTAATTACAATGGCCCATAGAAGGTTCACGGTGGAAGAGGCATACGCCATGTTAATTTCTGACTCTGATGAAAGCGATACAGAAACCGCGTCCGAGGTAAAATGTCGTCTACCAGTGATAGCGACAAGAGTGATACGCTTTCTGCAAATGTAAGTGTCGCTGCAGAGTCCACAAGCACATGGCATGTCACAGAAGTACCACAAAACACGACCCACTCTATTCCCCCAGGAATATATTGAGTGGGTACCCACAGAGTCATTTTCCCCTAATATCCCAGAATTTATTGCCACACCAGGGATAAATATTAATGTGGAAAATTTTACAGCTCTCGATTTTTTTAAAATATTCATTACAGATGAACTATTGGAGCTGGTTGTCAACCAAACCAATCTGTATGCTCGCCAATTCTTTGCTGAAAAGCCTACATCCTCTTATGCAAAGCAGTGGCACCCCACAAATACTGGCGAACTTAAACATTTTTTGGGGCTCATCCTCAACATGGGGTTAGTGAAAAAGCCCTCAATCCGGTCATATTGGGCAACAAGCCCTACACATACCACACCTGTTTTTCCAGCCGTTATGACCAGAACCAGATATGAGGTGCTAATGCGCTTCCTTAATTTTAACGACAATCACCAGGCCCCCCCCCCCTCATAGTGATCCAGACCGTGACCACCTGTATAAAATAAGGCCCCTGATAATTATTTTGGAGGAGTCATTTATGCCGGTGTACAACCCGTAGCGGTGGATGAATCGCTGATGAGTTACAAAGGCAGACTCTCATTCCGCCAGTACATCCCCTCAAAGAGAGCAAAATATGGGGTTCAAATCTACAGGCTCTGTGAGAGCGGTACAGGCTAAACATCTGCCTTTAGAATCTATGAAGGCAAAGACCGTGATATTACCCACATTATTAACTCATTTACTTTCACACTGTTTTTGTAGGGAGAACCAAAAGGGGGGGTTGCTTATTGGATAATGTTTCACTGTAAGAATGCAGCAATAGTGTATTTTCTGGAAAAACCTATTTTTTATTTCTTTCCACCTATTAAAAATACTCACTATACCCCTACATGAATATTAGCAGGACATTTATACTTGTCAAAATGACCTGCAGTACCATGGCAAATATAGCGTGGTTCCCTAAAATCAGCTCTGACGTAAAAAGGCCTCCAAAAGCCAAAATGGACTCCTTCTATGATATGCCCTATAACGGGTCCATATAATAGATTAGACACACATATTTGGTATCGCCATACACGGGAGAAATAGCAGAATGTGGAAAGGTGTCACTTTTACTAGTATGTCATATGGTGTTTCGAAATGGCTTAAGAAAAGTGACACTTTTGTAAAAAAAATGCAATTGAAATTTTTTTGGCCCAAGTTTGGACAAATTCTGTAAAAAGTGTGAAGGGTTAAAACAGAAATTGAACTGCTAGAAATAGACTTTAGAGTGTCTAGTTTGTAGAACACAATGCTTTTTTACCATTATTTATTGGACTTCAAGTCCATTACCCATACATTAATACCATGGTGTAAAAAAACTAAATTAATACATTTTAGTGCGCAATTGAAAAAAGGGACACTTGTGTTTTATACTATATTTTTGGTCCAAAAAAATAAACTACACCTCCAAGTCAGGTGTCCTTATGATCTGGATAAATGAAAAAATATATTTCAATACATTTGTATGATACAATTACTTTTATTTTCAAACTGTTACATTTTAAATGATGAAAAATCTAAATTTTTCTTTTTTTTCTGTCTTTCCACGGCTATAAAAAAAAGTAACAAAATTATGTATGTTACCTATACATATATACCACGGAAAGAAAGCACTACATGTCCCAAGAAAACAGGGCAACATTCACATCGATACATAAAACACATACAGAGGTATACTGCGTTACATCTGTGAATAGCAAAACTGCGAAAATTGCTCTGGTCACTAAGGTTTAAAACACCTTCGGTATTAAGGTTAATGTACTGACATTATGTAACATACATTAATATTAATATGGAAAGAATTAAAATTGAATCTAGCATCAGGAAATAACCTACTGGGTAAATCATGTTTTAATGTACACCATACATGTCCAATATAGATCCCTAACTTAATTCAGACCCTTAAATATTTCAGACCCCAGACCTCTTATATTCGACATCACATACTGGGGCCCTGTACTGTCTATGTCCACCCCTGGTCTTACATCACACAACAGAGCATCAAACATTGTGTTAGGCATTCCTAAGTAATTCCTAAAATCATCTGGTGCGTGTTCATGCAGTAATTCAAGAATACATTGTGAGGTAGCATATCCCATTGCAGCAGCCCATCTTTTTATAATTTTTTCTTCTCACTCCTTGCCTTATCTTCAAGAATCCACTGCTTGTACAGCTCTCTTCTTTGGTTGAGGTAAGGCATGATAAAATCAATAGCTTTACAGTCGATTGAAGGTTCACAGTTGAACAAGGGTTTCCAACCAAATGAACGCGTGGTCTTGAATGAAGGTTTTCTCACAATATTAAAATCACCACTCGTGTATTCACTGGGCATGGCCAGGCTGGTATCATAAATTAATTTGTGAAAATGTTCCCGCCCGCTACAGATTTCCTGCCAACAAAAGATTTTATGCAGATATTAATTTCCATAGATTTAGCGATAAAATGATACTAAATTGGCACACATCTGTTACCGTCTGTTTTGCAAGGCAACGCTGATCAGCTATAAATGAGAAGTGGACGATTGTTCGGCCATTTAAAATAACTAGTATATGGACAGTTTTAGACATTGGACCTGGAGGAGATCAGTACCAAAGTCAATTTATTGGTGCATTCTCTACAACTAAATATGGTGCAGGATTAAAATGAACATTTAAGTTTCACCCCCTCTTGCAAAGCGCTGGTGGGTGATCGGATAATTCCCGCACTGCACTACACTTTTATGGCACGGGGATGGCATGGGCTTAGGAGAAGCTGGTGTCAGCTGTACAATACAGCTGACATCCTGATGCAATGGCCAGGATCGGAGTTAACTTTGATCCTTGTCATTTAGCCCCTTAGTAAACCTATCGGTGCCTTAGCGTATGTTCACACGCAGTGACCAGAAACGTCTGAAAATACGGAGCTGTTTTCAGGCGAAAACAGCTCCTGATTTTCAGAAGTTTTTTTAACAACTCGCGTTTTTCGCTGCGTTTTTTATGGCCGTTTTTGGAGCTGTTTTTCAATGGAGTCAATGAAAAACGCCTCCATAAATGTCCCAAGAAGTGTCCTGCACGTCTTATGACGAGCCGTCATTTTACGCGCCGTATTTTGACAGCGACGTGTAAAATGACACCTCATGGGAACAGAGCATCGTAAAACCCGTTGCAAGCAATGGGCAGATGTTTGTAGACGTAATGGAGCCGTTTTTTCAGGCGTAATTTGAGACGTAAAACGCCCTAATTACGTCTGAAAACACTGCGTGTGAACATATCCTTACATCTATGTGACCGCTGCAGTCAATTACTGGCCTTGAGGGGTTAATATATATTTTAAATTGTGTAGTGAATTAAATTTATTTACCAGTACTCTTTCAGCCACACTAAGCCAATGTGAAAAACTCATTTAATCTTACCTCATTAGATCTGTTTATTATTTAGACTTGTGTTTCATTACCTGGTATATTTAGCATTCTTTGTCAAGTAGTGTCTAAGAAGCCTATCAGATAATTAATTCCTTTGTGTAGCAATAATCCTCTCTATCTAGTGCCATTCATTTATCCAAAGCTTATATTCTTGTCTGTGCGACAATGTTAAAATTTTTATATTTTAGAGTTTAATCAGACCCATTATAAGGCCTGATTCACACAAGCACTGCGCATCTCGGACGTGAAAAAATTCAGTTTTTCACGTCCGAGGTGCATCCGTGCTCAGCGCTGCGGGACGCGATGTCACACATCCCCCATAGTTGAGAGTCTATGGAGGGATGCGTGATGCGTGAAAAGAACAGACATGTCCTACTTTCCCACGGACCCTTCACACGGTCCGTTGAAACAACGGCTGTGTGAACGGCCACATTGAATTACATAGGTCCGTGGGACCGCCGCTGTTTCAACGGCCGTCCCACGGACGTTTAACACGTTCATGTGAATAAGGCCTAACTGTGAGTAAAAAAGCATCAGTCAGCATTTTTTTAATTTTTTCTTATGTGTGCACCCTTTAAACCATTTTTTGTTTGCTTCAATGTATCTAAAATGATAAGTGAAGCAACTTAAAGAGGCTCTGTCACCAGATTTTGCAACCCCTATCTCCTATTGCAGCAGATCGGCGCTGCAATGGAGATAAGAGTAACATTTTTTATTTTAAAAAACAAGCATTTTTGGCCAAGTTATGACCATTTTTATATTTATGCAAATTAGGCTTTCTAAAGTACAACTGGGCGTGTTTAAAGTAAAAGTTCAACTGGGCGTGTATTGTGTTTGTTACATCGGGGCGTTTTTACTTCTTTTACTAGCTGGGCGTTGTGTATAGAAGTATCATCCACTTCTCTTCACAACGCCCAGCTTCTGGCAGTGTAGACACACAGCGTGTTCTCGAGAGATCACGCTGTGACGTCACTCACTTCCTGCCCCAGGTCCTGCATCGTGTCGGACGAGCGAGGACACATCGGCACCAGAGGCTACAGTTGATTCTGCAGCAGCATCGGCGTTTGCAGGTAAGTAGCTACATCGACTTACCTGCAAACGCTGATGCTGCTGCAGAATCAAATGTAGCCTCTGGTGCCGATGTGCCCTCGCTGGTCCGACACGATGCAGGACCTGGGGCAGGAAGTGAGTGACGTCACAGCGTGATCTCTCGAGAACACGCTGTGTCTGCACTGCCAGAAGCTGGGCGTTGTGAAGAGAAGTGAATGATACTTCTATACACAACGCCCAGCTAGTAAAAGAAGTAAAAACGCCCGATGTAACGAACACAATACACGCCCAGTTGTACTTTAACTTTAAACATGCCCAGTTGTACTTTAGAAAGCCTCATTTACATAAATATAAAAACGGTCATAACTTGGCCAAAAAAGCTCGTTTTTAAAAAAAAAAAAATGTTACTCTTATCTCCATTGCAGCGCCGATCTGCTGCAATAGGAGATAGGGGTTGCAAAATCTGGTGACAGAGCCTCTTTAAAGGGTTATTCCCAAATTGAGTCCAAATTTTTTTATATATATATTCTTGACAGCGACTTGCAGACAGAATATCCAGAAAACAACATCGTTGGGATAAAGGAAGGTAATTACAAAAATTTATATCTTTAGAAGGGTGAGCTTAATAGCTAGATTTATGTAGATGGGAATAACCCTTTAATTTAAAATATCCTACCATATGGTATATATAGCTCCAATGCAGACTGAGAGTATGTGATCCAGGTTGATGTTACTGACTACAAACAAACCTGGTGTGTAGTCTGTGTATTTAAGTATTCCTTTCTTCATCATCTGTCTTTTTTTCTTGCTAACCTACTCCTTGACATCGGAAGGGCAACTGTGTTTAGGGCAGGTCAGTATTACTTAGACATAGCATGTTAAATATCCCTGAGAAGATTTCAGAGCATCAGTGAGTGAGTGAAAGAGATAGAGAGAGAGATAAGTGGGAGATTTCCGTCCTCCTGTGCACTGATTAAATATCTGGATGCGGTCGCCAGCGGCGGGATGGGCTCGTAGCACCCCCTTTTAGGAAATAAGTGCGGGTGCCAGAGGTGGGACCCTCATCTATCAGACATTTTATGGCATATCCTATGGATGTGGCATAAATGTCTAAGATGGTAATATCCCTTTCAGCTAAATTAGATTAGCCTGAGTGTAATGATGCTGGTTCTTCCGTCTGGAATCTAATAAGTGGGGTAACTACACAGTTTATAATAATAGTCAGTGGTAATGCAGAGTACATAACACTTTAGGAGTTGCACTTCAAGGAGTTATACTTCAAGGAGTTGTAATGCAGAAAGCATTACAACTCCTTGTAGGAATCCCCTGGTCTTTGACATGAAGCCCCGCAAGGAGGTATGCAGTGGCGTAGCTATAGGGGTCGCAGCGGTCACAATTGCGACTGGGCCCCCCGCACCACATCTATTAATAGTTACTATAGTAACTGGGGCCTAGGTAATAAACTACATGGGCCCCTGTTACTATAGTAACTGACAGTATACTTACCATCCTCATGCCAGAGCCCAGCAGAGGTCCTGGCGTCTCTTCACGTCAAAGCACTGTGCGTTGCACATGACGTCATTATGCTGGATGGAGTCAGTACCTCCCCTGCGGCCAGAGCTGAAGAGGAGGGTAAGCATACAATTATTGTCTGCTGGGGCCCAAGTTGTCCAGTCCCTAACAATTCTCAGGAAAGGCCACCAATAGCTAATGGGTCTGGGTTCGACTGCCGGGACCCCCGCCAATCAGTTGGTTTGAAGGGGGTGCATTGCTTGTATGAGCAGACAGGATCACGCATCTAAGTTTACCACATGGAAGCGCTGCTTCCCCTTCATTCCAGTCACTTGCTCACACTGTGAATCGCAGCATCGGCGATTCACAGTATGAGCAAGTGACTGGAATGAAGGGGAAGCAGTGCTTCCATGTGGTAGGCTTAGATGCGTGATCCTGTCTTCTGGGCCCTGCATCTAAGCCTACCTTATGGTAGGCTTAGATACAGAATCCAACAGACAATATCACAGGTGGACCCTGTATCTAAGCCTACCACGTGTGTGGCGTTTTTTTTACATGTTTGGTCGCTTGACTGCATCAGATTCGAGAACTACTTTGATGATGGTTTATTTTTATTCTCAATAAAATGGTTAACGAGGGATGTGTGTTTTTTTAAATTCAATAAAATATTTTTTCTATTTATTTGTATTTATTTCTACCACCTTAGTAATGGCCGCTGACTGATTAACAGTGTCCATTACTAAGGTGGGGCTTAGTGCTAGCCGCTGCAGAGACTAACACTAACCCCCATTATTATCCCAGGACCGACCGCCACCATGGGTGAGACTGCAGGCTGGTATTATTAGGTTCGGAAAACCCAAAAACAGTGACACTTACCACCCTGGTAATGCTAGCCTGCTGCTGCTATGTTGTATCTGGCTGGTTATTTAAAAAAAAAAAAAAAATAAGTGGAAAAAACAATGTGGGGTTGCCCCATTTTTCATAATCAGACAGAAACAACATAGAAGCTGCAGACTAGCATTACTGGCTGCCCTACTTCCTGATCATCACTACAGATTGCCGGGTACTGGATCACACCCGGCTCTTCCCCTGGCGGCAGTGGGTACCTGGGTGTAACGTCCGTGGTCGCTGACCACGAACTCCTCCCATCCTGTTGACGCCCTTCTCTCCAGAGATGTCTGCACATGCGGCTGTCCTGTTCCGCAGTCACCACTAGGGGCGCTCGCGAGCTCAGTCCAGCCTTAATAAGCCAGAGCGCACACATGTGTGAGATTGAGCTGATTGTTCCCAGATCACTCTGGACTATAAGAAGGGCTCGGCCCCTTCCTGCATTGCCTGAGTTTTTTTGTCGTTACCCTAGTCTGTCTTTGCAAATGGTCTCCTAAGTGTTTTCCAGGTCCCAGTGTTTCCCGTTCCTGCTACCTGTAACCTGTATCTTGTGCTATCCAGGTTAAAGTGCCGTATTGAGTTGAAGTCGTGCTGCGATGAGTACCCCGCCTGTCCTGCTGCATCATGCCTGGTGCCTGCCTGCTGCCTTGTCCCAGCCGAGCCTATACAAACTATAGACTGTGACTTGTGTCCTGTTGGCCAGCTGCCATACCGTTAAGGCGGTACGGCCCAGTGGGTCCACGTACCCAATGTGACACGACACTGGGTAATAATGGGGGTTAGTGTTAACCTTTTCAGTGGCTAACATTAAGCCCCGCCTTAGTAATGGACGCTGTCAATCAGCCAGCAGTCATTACTAAAACGGTATAAATAAAGTTGAATCAAATGCAAGGACATCGAAAAAATATTTTATTGAAATAAAAAAAAACATACAACCCTCGTTAACAATTTTATTGAGTATAAAAAAACACCGTCATCGAATTAGTCCTCAAATCCGAAGAAGTCCAACAACCGAACCTGTAGAAAAACACAAATTTGTTTTTAGTAACACATAAAAAAGCAAAGCAATTATTATCTTACCTTTCCTTGGTCCAGCGCTGGAGCTGCAATGTCAGCGATCTGGGCCCTATCTAATCCTATTATGTGAGATACAGTCTGCTGAGCCACTGCATTTAATGCTATCCATAGCTATAGGGTGGTAGTGCTATAGAAAAGCTGTCCCCTAATTAGAATATCATCAAAAAGTTAATTTATTTCAGTAATTCAATTCAAAAACTGAAACTTATATATTATATAGATTCATTACATACAAAGTGATCTATTTCCAGCATTTTTTTTCTTTTAATGTTGATGATTGTGGCTAACAGTTAATGAAAACCCAAAATTTAGTCTCTCAGAAAATTAGAATATTGGTTAAAAGTTCAAAATTGTAGACTCACGGTGTCACACTCTAATCAGCTAATCAACACAAAACACCTGCAAAGGTTTCCTAAGCCTTTAAATAGTCCAAAAGTCTGGTTCAGTAGGCTACAAAATCATGGGGAAGAAAGCTGACTTGACAGTTGTCCAGAAGACAGTCAATTACACACTCCACAAGGTAAGGGGTAAGCCACAAAAGGACATTGCTAATGAAGCTGGATGTACACAAGCAACAGGGATAACCGCAGCCTTGAAAGGATTGTCAAGAAAAGGCCATTCAAGAATCTGGGGGATATGCACAAGGAGTGGACTGCGGCTGGAGTCAGTGCTTCAAGAGCCACACACAGAGACGTATTCAGGACGTGTGCTACAACTGTCACATTTCTTGAGACAACGTCAGAAGCGTCTTACCTGGGCTAAGGAGAAAAAGGACTGGTCTGTTGCTCAGTGGTCCAAAGTCCTGTTTTCATTGAAATTTTGCATTTCATTTGGAAATCAAGGCCCCTGGGTCTCGAGGAAGAGTGGAGAGGCACTCAATCCAAGCTGCTTGCGGTCCAGTGTGAAGGTTTGGGGAACCATGTCATCTGCTGGTGTAGGTCCACTTTGTTATATCAAGTCCAGAGTGAAAGCAGCCGTCCACCAGGAAAATTTTAGAGCACTTCATGCTTCCCTCTGCTGACAAGCTTTATGGAGATGCTGATTTCATTTTCTAGCAGGACTTGGCACCTGCCCCCACTGCCAACAGTACCAATACCTGGTTTAATAACCACAGTATCACTCTGCTTCATTGGCCAGCAAACTCACCAGACCTAAACCCCATAGAGAATCTATGGGGTATTGTCAAGAAGAAGATGAGAGAGACCAGACCCAACAATGCAGACGAGCTGAAGGCCGCTATCAAACCAACCTGGGCTTCCATAACACCTCAGCAGTGCCACAGGCTGATCGCGTCCATGCCACGCCGCATTCATGCATTAATACATACAAAAGGAGCCCCAACCAAGTATTGAGTGCATATACTGTACATACTTTTCAGTAGGCCTACATTTCGGTTTTAAAAATAATTTTTGAAATTGGGATTATATAATATTCTAATTTTCTGAGAGACTAAATTTGGGGTTTTCATTAACTGTTACCATAATCATCAACATCAAAAGAAAAAAATGCTGGAAATAGATCACTGTGTGTGTAATAAATCTATATAATATATGAGTTTCACTTTTTGAATTGCATTATTGAAATAAATGAACTTTTTGATGATATTCTAATTCACTGAGAAGGACTAGTATATACACATATACATACGCACACACAACATTTTTTTGGGGGGGAGATATATATTGGGGCTGTTGCCCCTGACGTTTTAAGACCTTAGTGATGCCCCTGGCTGATAGTGCTGCATCGTTGGGTCACTTAGGAGACCCAGCGATGCAGCTGAAAGCTGCGGGCCGTCGGCCATGCCAGTTGGGAGGGGGGCCAAAGAAGAACTCTGGGTCCATAAGCCTTTAGCTATGCCCCTGGGGGTATGGATAGAGATGAGCGAACTTATGAAAAGTTCAGTTCGGCTAGTTCGCCGAATTTCACGAAAAAGTTCGATTCGGACCAAACTATTTCTGACCGAACCTGTAATTTCCGTGCGCCGAGCATGGTACTGTCCAGGGTGCTGAAAGAGTTAATGGGCTGCACTAACTCTTTCAGGAACCTTGACAGTACCATGCTTGGCGCGCGGAAAATACAATTTTAATGTAATAAAAAAATAAAATAAAAAAATTTCATACTTACTTTCCTCCTGTCCGGCCTCCAGCGATGACGTTTCATCCATGTCGCCGCTGCAGCCAATCACAGGCTGTAGTGGCGGTCACGCACGTCAGAATGACGTCAGAAGGCCGGCCTCCAGGGATGACGCTTCATACCACGTGACCGCCTCTGCAGCCAATCACAGGCTGCAGCGGCCTCTGCAGCCAATCACACGCTCCTCTCCTGAAATACTCTGTGCTGCCTTAAACTCTGTGGACAGGTCAGGATCCTGTTTCTTTTAAATGCTGCTGGGGAACCCGCTCGATCCACTATATAAGGCTGCGCTACAGTGCAGCATATAAAAGAAACAGGATCCTGACCTGTCCACAGAGTTTAAGGCAGCACAGAGTATTTCAGGAGATGAGCGTGTGGATCTTGTACGGGGTAGTGACTTGCCAATCATGTGAAGGTGTTATTGAGGACAGGAGTGGAAGAGAGGTACAACTGAGCTACGTAATGGTAAGAGCAGAGTTCACAGCAGCACAAAATCTGCACGCTCCTCTCCTAAAATACTCTGTGCTGCTGTGAACTCTGCTCTTACCATTACGTGGTGACTTGCCAATCATGTGAAGGTGTTATTGAGGACAGGAGTGGAGGAGAGGTAACAGACTGAGAGCTACATAATGGTAAGAGCAGAGTTCACAGCAGCACAGAATATTTCAGGAGAGGAGCGTGCAGATTCTGTGCTGCTGTGAACTCTGCTCTTACCATTACGTAGCTCAGTCTGTTACCTCTCCAATCACAGGCTGCAGAGGCCTCTGCAGCCAATCACAGGCTGCCGCGTCAGAAAAGAAGGTCGGACTGGAGGAAGAAGAGGGACTCGTCACCAAGACAACGACCGGGTACGTATGAAATGCTTTTTATTTTATTTTTAATCAGCAGCCTCTTTTCTCTATCAGTGATCGATAGAGACAAGTGGCTGCCGATTTGTATAATATTTTTGAACGGGTTCGGTCAAAACGTGTTCGGCCGAACCCGGTGAAGTTCGGATTCGCTGCGAACCGAACTTTTCCCGATGTTCGGACCGAAACCGGGTTCGGTTGTCCCGGTTCGCTCATCTCTAGGTATGGACATTGCTGCAAGTGGATTCCTAGGAAGAATGAAGAATGGAGCTTCTAAGCAAGTAATTTCTTGTATACCAATTGAGCAATTGAGGAATTTTCCTACTTATGAAGAAGGTCAAAATTTCTGTGAAACATAATTCAAGTAGTTTTGGACTATTATGAAAACTCAGGGTTTTTTCCTAGCGCTCCTTTTACCTAAAAAAGAACACCAGACTTTATAGCATGAACTAATGGAGGAGATTTCAACCAGTGACATTTATTGAGTCACATTGCTTGGAATTTGTTTCAGATATCTTTATTGAAAACTGTAAACTATATGCAGTCGATTTGTATACTCAATAAATCTCCCATCAGTATTGAACTCTGGACTATGCCATATGCAAAGTGCTTATAGTACAATATACAATAAAACAGGTACGTACTATAAGGCTATTGGAATGTAACATCTCCCACACCATCTGCCGCACTGGCTGTGAATGCATCAGAAGGACACCACTAGTAGGGAAATGAAAAGAGTACTTTATTGTCAATTTAGCTAAATTTCAGAGGACTAACGAATGTTACCATATTCATTACACTTCAATAAAAAGGTAATGGTGTGAATATGTTGGAGATTTGCATCGTATATTTTCATTACTGTGTTTTAAACTATGTTTCACTGAGAAAATCTCTGCTACTGCTGGATGGAGATGTAGTAGTCTGATTAAAGAGGATATAACAGAAAATCAATAGAAATCTCGGGACCAGTGGCCAATGCATAAAGATGTAATCGGTAGGTTTGATACAATTTATTTACATACTACAACTTACTATAATAATTATATTATCACTGTTTTAGTTATTTTTACATGTAATTTTCACTTCAGCATTATTGGGGGTTCATTAAAAGGGAGGTCTCGTAAAGATAAACCCTGCCCAAATGCCCTATTATGGCATATGAACATCATAGTGGCTTGCCCCCCTTCTTTGGTCCCGCCTCTATGGGCCAGAACAGGGATCCTCTCTATAAGAACACCTCCTGCTCTGGCGGACTCAAGCAATTAATTTATTTCATGAATGGCCATTCATCCCCATGGTGCTTAGCTGATCGCCGTGTCATGTCCTATCTGAAATGAGTTGTTTCAGATGAGACAAAACCTTTAAAAACCTAATAAAAAATACAGCATGGATGTATTGGCCCAAATATATGATTCAATAGTCAATGAATGTAAACGGTGTGGGCTGATCCTAGGGTGTATACCCAAAAAGCATCAAAAATAAATATATATAACCTAAAAAAGACAGATGCTCAGAAGACGAGAGAATATGCAAAAATGAAAAAATCTTTATTAACGCCTTAAGGACGCAGCCACTTTTGGACCAAATGACACTGCCTCATTTTTTAAATCTGACATGTGTTACTATATGTGGTAATAACTTCGGAATGCTTTTACCTATCCAAGCGATTCTGAGATTGTTTTCTCATGAAATATTGTACTTTATGTTAGTTAAAAAATGTGGTCGATAAATTCAATATTTTTTGTGAAAAAAACAAACAAAATTTAGAGAAAATTTGCAAAATTTAGCATTTTTATCAATTCAAATTTATCTGCTTGTAAGACAGATTTTCCCATATGTCTACTTTATGTTTGCATAATTTTTTGAACATCCTTTTATTTTTCTAGGACATTACAAGACTTATAAGTTTAGCAGCAATTTCTCACATTTTCAAGAAAGTTTCAAAAGCCTATTTTTTTAGGGAACAGTTCAGATCTGAAGTGGCTTTGAGGGCCTTATATATTAGGAACCCCCACAAATCACCACATTTTAAAAACTGCACCCCTTAAAGTATTCAAAACAGCATTTAGAAAGTTTCTTAACCCTTTATGCGTTTCACTTGAATTAAAGCAAAGTGGAAGGGAAATTTGCAAATGTCATTTTTTTTGCAGAAATTATATTTTAATACATTTTTCCTGTAATACTGAAGGTTACCAGAGAAACACAACTGAATATTTATTGCCCTGATTCTGCAGTTTTTAGAAATATCCCACATGTGGCCCTAGTGCGCTACTGGACTGAAACAAAAGCCCCAAAAGCAAAGAGCACCTAGTGGATTTTTGGGCCTTCCTTTTCTTAAATTATATTTCAGGCACCATGTCAAGTTAGAAGATGTTGTGTGGTACAAAAACAAAGGAAACCCCACAAAAGTGACTCCATTTGGTAAACTACACCCCTAGAGGAATTCAACTAGGGGTGTAGTGAGCATTTTGACCCCACAGGTATTTCATTGATTTCATTAGAATTGGGCAGTGAAAATAAAAAATTACATTATTTTCCAACAAGATGCAGCTTTACCTCATAATTATTTTTTTTCAACAAATAAATGAGGAAAAGCACCCCAACATTTGTAAAGCAACTTCTCCAGAGTACGGAAATACCAAACATGTGGTCATAAACGGCTGTTGGGGCAAGCGGCAGGATTGATTTCTCTGCACCATGTCGCATTTGTAAAGCTCCTAAGGTACCAGTACAGTGGAAACCCCAAAAAGTTACTCCATTTGGGAAACTACACCCCTAGAGGAATTCATCTAGGGGTGTAGTGAGCATTTTTACCGCCCAGGTGTTTCATAGATTTCATTAGAATTGGGCAGTAAAAATTAAAAATTACATTTTTTTCCACTAGCTTTAGGTCAAAATGTTTCATTTTCTTATCAAATAAAGGAGAAAAAGCACCCCAACATTTGTAAAGCAACTTCTCCAGAGTACGGAAATACCCCATATGTGGTAATAAACTACTGTATGAATACACATCAGGGCTCAGAAGGGAAGGAGCGCCATTTGGCTTTTGGTGCACAGATTTTGCTGGATTGTTTTTTTTGCACCATGTCGCTTTTGCAAATCCCCTTAGGTACCAGTACAGTGGAAACTCCCCAAAAGTGACTCCATTTGGCCATTTCAGTGCCCATTGTGTTGTGCCCAGCTTGTACCACCGTAGACACACACCCCATGAGTTGTTAAGCGGGTTCTCCAGAATACAGTAATACCCCATATGTGCTCATAAATTGCCGTTTCAGTCGAAAACAGCTCCTGAATTTCAAACGTTTTTGCAAGTAATCGCATTTTTCGCAGCGTCCATTAAGGACATAATTGGAGCTGTTTTTCATTGGAGTCAAACAGCTCCAAAAAACGTCCCAAGAAGTGTCCTACACTTCTTTGACGCGGGCGTATTTTTACGTGCCGTCTTTTGACAGCGATACGTAAAATTACACCTCGTCTGAACAGAACATTGTAAAACCCATTGCAAGCAATGGGCAAATGTTTGCAGACGTAATGGAGACGTCTTTTCAGGCGTAATTCAAGGGGTAAAACACCTGAATTACGTCTGAAAATAGGTCGTATGAACATGCCCTTAGCGTATTAGGTCCAGCCTCGGGCACGACCTAATAGGCTTCCGTACCTGGGCAATCAGGAAGCCTAGCAATGGCTTCCTGGTTGCCATAGCAACCATCGCCACCTGAGATCCATCGCGCGGAGAGGGGCGAGGGGGTACAGAGGGAGCCCCCTCCCGCTGTCAACCACTTCAATGCGGCGGACGCCATTGACAGCCACATTAAAGGAGTTAAACGGCGGCGATCGGCGGTAACTGCCATCGCCGCCGTTGCAGCGGGATGTCAGCTGTGTATTACAGCTGACAACCGCTGAAGATGAAGTGCGCACAGCTCCTGTGCCCGCTTCATCTACAGGGCGTGACTGTACGCACTTGTGCGGGAATGCACTTTGAATCTGGACGTACAGTCACGCCCAATAGCACAAAGGGGTTAAGTCACATGATAAAAGACAATAAATAAAATGTGAAATCCATAAACCAGCAGATAAAAAGGACAATAAGCTGTGTGTCTAACAGATGAACAAAAGGTGCAAAGTTGTACAAATGACACGCCTTCCAAAGAGTCTATACTAAAAACTAAAGTGAGAGGACCGTATATGCATACAATCATGTGCTGTATAGGCACAAAAGAGGAGTAATTAAACATGTATGAAGTCCATATAAACGTAAAGGAAAGCAATTATGCACAAAAATACTGAGGCATATCAAAGGGAAATATCATACCCATAATGGATGCAGGAAGAAACACAGCGAACGTCCGCCCAGTTATATATAAATCCTTTAAAGAGTTGGCCACTCTTCAAAATAAAGTGAAATCATTGCATGATGAAAAGTTCTACAACTTTCTAACGTACTTTGGCCTAGAATGAAGTACGCTGGAGTAAGATGCCACAAGTTTATTAAAAGGGGCACACCCCTTAATACATTTTTCGCAACTTGGCTGTCCATGCGCTACAAAGGGAAATCTACGCCAGTTACGAACTGGCGTAGATTTTCTCTATTATTTTATGCCAATTTCTTGCACAATTATAGTAAATTTGTCGGGGCTTGTGTGACAGTTCCCCCTGCTGCTAAATCCTGCTTACTTTTTTTAAAAAGTGTCGATATCAGCATAAAAGAGTAAAAAGTCACATATTCTTGGGTCAAACGCCGTTTGCAAGAATTTGCAACTTTTTTCGGCTACTAAAGTGCCATGAACCTCTTGATACATTCCCCCTGTGTCTTTCAATTTCTCACTATTTTCAAGTCTTAGCTTGTTTTAATGCATCAGTGCAGGTAATGATATACTGTATTCACACATTGCGGTCAAATTGTGGTAAAAAATACATACAATATACAACAAACTGCATCGCATTGCATGAAGAGACTCTAAGGCCACGTTCAGAACTGGCGGAATTGCTATTGAATTCCGCTGTGGACAGTCCACAGTGGAATTCTGCAGCAGCCGTTTTTTACATTTATTTCTATACATTTTTAGAAGACTTAGTTCAGATGTTGCAGAAAATAACTGTGTGGAAATTAGGCTGCGGTGCAGAATTTCCCCTCTGCAGCATGCACATTATGTTGCGGAGAAGCAGCGGAATTTCACTGCGGATTTCAGCCTTTGCAATGCAAAAACTGAAATCTGTGGCAAGTCCGCTGTGATATCTGCAATGTCTGAATTACCTGTCAAACATGCAAATGTTGGTGCAGATTCGTTGCGTAATTGCCCCGAATCTGCACCAATATTTGCAGCGGAAAAATTCTGCCACGTCTGAACGTGGTCTAAGAGTTAGCATTTTATATCAGTGTGTGAAGAGTGGGAGAAGAGGGTTGCATTGACAATCCAACACAATGGGCAGCACTTTGAACACATTTTATAAGTGGTCAGAAACTTGTAAATAACTCATGAAAGAATAAAGTAAAGTTAAAACCAAGCACCCCGTTGTTTTTCTTGTGTCACATGACCCTCTTCCCATTGAAAAAACTAAAGTTGGATACAAAATGTCCGACTTCAAAATGGCCACCATGGTCAACACCCAGCTTGAAAAGTTTCCCCCCTCCCATATACTAATGTGCCACAAACAGGAAGTTAATATCACCAACCATTCCCATTTTATTTAGGTGTATCCATATAAATGGCCCACCCTGTACAATAGTACACAGCTATTTGGAAGCTGTCAAGTATTAAAATCATTAGAAAAGGTAATTTCCTTAAAATAATGTAGTAATAATGAATTCACAATTACTCTTAAACTTGGTCTTCATGAGGGTGATGCTGAAAGCAGAATTAAGCTTACAAAATATAAAGAATACTCAAATGATTTTTTAATACAGATCAACAGCGGGGGAGTTCATGGACTGCCAAGAGCAATTAAATCACACTCAGTAAGCCAAATCAGTCAGATGAGAAAACTACATTGGAATGGGAGCAACGACCATATTGAGTCCAGATTGAACATGTTCAGTCTCTTTTATGACCGCATGGCTACCTGTTACACAATAGGTTGGATGTACGGAATATTTTTAAATATCTTTGAAGCAAAACTATTTTTTGGAATATAATAAAAGTGAGATAACATTAATGGGAAATCAGGTACATATTAGAGAAAATCTACTTACATTTTCCTATAAAAACTGAAATTGATATTTATTATAAATGTCATTAGTGTTCATGCTACCAGTTTAGAAAAACGCTTCCATTATTTTTGTGTTAAATTACGAGATCTGTAAGTGGTGCCATGGCAATATTGTCTACTTTAACTGTTATTTTATTCATTGTAAATCAAATCAATCAATATCTGTACAAAATCTTTTGTTGGCAGGAAATTATTTTTCTCAATTACAACTTCCCATCAGAAGGATTTGGACATACTGGTTAACAGCAAACTAAGCAGCGGCACCCAATGACAACCAGCTGCTGCAAAAGCCAAACAAAAATATTGGGTGCATAAAAACCTATGATTCAAGTATAATGTTGTTTTTATATAAATTACTCATGGGGCCACAACTTGATCAAGGGGTACACTTTTGGGTACCACACTGTAGAAATATATCTAGGTTGAAGTTCATGATTTAAAAATAAACAGACTAGCGTGGAGTAGACATATTTTTATAGTTAATATCAGAAGTAAGAGACCCCCCCTAGCTTTTCCCCAAGAAACAGTAGCCAGTGGGTGCAATTACAGCCACTGACTGCCCCCTTGAACTCCTCTTCAGGATGCGAAACAACCCTCTCATCTGATTGGCTGAGTGGAAATAGTTGGCCACACCCACAGTACCTAATTAAGTGAGACTAAATATATTAGTTATTGATAAATGAGTAATTGAGTTACTTAATCAATGGAATTTATCCAACTGCTCTGTAAGGTAAGGAAAGGGTAAAATTGCCTATAATTGTCCATAGGGTTGGTGTAATGGCAGGAAGGAGGAGAAGGGAAAGTGAGCCCTAATCTACCCACCGCCCTGTCCCTGCCTACTTGCAACGACCCGCCCTAGGCGACGGGGTACAACTGGGCGGCGGTCCCTACGCTGTCTAAGTGCACGGGAGAACAAACAGGGAACACGCAAGGGAAGGGGCAGTAGCCCACGGAACGCCGCGAGGAAACGGAGCGGTGAATGAATAGTCAGGACCAGGATGAAGTGGAGTATACCAACGTGAGCACGGAGAAGGAAGCAAGCCAGGGGCAAAGCGAAGCAGGATAAGCGGAACTGCAGCAAGGCAGAAGCACGGCAGAAGCAGGCTGGAGCAAGCAGCAGTGGGGCCAGGAATCCAGAAGAATTACAAGCACTGAGGAAGAGAACACGGCAGGTAATAAAGGACAGGGGGCGGAGCTAACTCCGACTGACCAGGCCGCGATAGGCTCTCCCACTCCTGAGCCTGCCACCCTGGTTGGTGGGAGACGGTGTCAGTCTAACAGGTCTGGCCTCAGGTGTGGATTGATTAATCCCAGGAGTATACCTAGACGTAGTACCTGGCAGATCCCTAACAGTTGGATTTTGTCTTTCTCTAATTACCTAGAAACAAGTTATATGTTGAACATAGTCAATGCAAGATACAGAACAAGGAACTTCTACTCGTAGAGAAATTGCTAAGAGCTTTTATTCTGGTAATGTACTTTTATATTAATGTCTACTATGCTCTCCTAAAGGTAAACAAACAAAGCTAATAGAGTTCTGGAGTAGCCTGTCTGGCCTTAGGTTATTCCAATTTTTAGTACAAGTAAATTTACAATATCTAGCTGTATACTTATTATCTAAATTGGAAGTCACAGCATAAATCTATCAATTTGTCATACAAATGATTGCCTATTCCTCAGGTATGGGAAAAGAACATAGATTCTTGCTCAATTTTCTCCCAAGAGAAAGATGTCATACTATAAAGAGCAGATCATGCATCTTAACAAAGAAAATACTTAGCAAGATGGATGCTATTGCTAACCTAGCAGCCTCCATCTCCTGAGAATAAGGAAGAAAAAGACTAATTCTCCCTGAGGATGGCAAGATTGTACAGAAAAGGTGTTTTGGGAATGAGGACAATGGAACATAAACGTAAACATGCAATTTTTTAAAGAAGTAAAGAAATATATAGTAATTAAAATTCTAGTTAGTTTAATAATAGGGATAAGCAAAAAAGCTTCTTCATGGATGTGAAGGAGTAGTTTGCAGATTTTTTTTTTTTTACAAACACCATCATGCATGTGAAGCAGACTCATGGGTATCAATTTTATTAAGCTATTGAGGAATATTTAATGCATTCTCTTTGGATTTCTTGATGAAACCTGAAAAATGAAAGAAGCCCAAAACTACACAAAAAGTAACATACTATATTTGAGGCATGTTTCAATAATGTTTAGAGCAGTAATGTGAGCATGTTGGATATACACTGATTTAGAGCAATTCTACATTATTTATACAATACCAAAATGTTCCATCTAGGAAGATGTCGTTCATGTAATTCTTGTTACACAGACCAAAGGGCATCAAGAGATACTCGTAGTGTCCGTTTCTGGTGTTAAATGAGGTCTTCCATTCGTCACCTTGACGGATCCAGCTCAGGTTATAAGCCCTGCGTAAATCCAGCTTAGTAAAAATCTTGGCTGCATGAATACGATCAAAGAGCTCCGAGATTAGCGGCAAGGGATACTTGTTCTTGACAGTGATCTAGTTTAGACCATGGTAATCAATACAGGGTTGAAGAGATCCATCCTTCTTTTTAATGAAAACGAACCCGGCTCTGGCCGGAGAAGAAGATTTCCAGATGAACCCCCTCTCAAGGTTCTCCTTAACATAAGCCGACAAGGCTTGGGTCTCTTGCAAGGAGAGAGGAGGTGAGACATCTGGGAGCAGTTCTATAGGGCAATCGTAGGGACGACGATGAGGAGGAAGAACTTCTGCCTCCTTTTACTAAAGACGTCTGCAAAGGTGGCATAATATTTGGGTAGTCCAGAGAGTGACTGAGGCATTGTGGGTCAGAACAGGACGAATATTTGGCAGGTAGCGGTGAAGACATTTGGATCCCCATTGGAGGACCTCTCTGGAGTTCCAGTCGAGAACTGGAGCATGTAAACTAAGCCAGGGCAGGCCTAGCAGAATAGGGTTGATAGCTTTGGAAAAGACGAAGAAAACAATCTGTTCTGCGTGGAGGAATCCGACTTGTAGTCTCAGCAATTTTGTTATCAATAGTATAAGATCGGGCAGTGGTTGCCCATTCACAGAGGCGACTGACAGGGGTTTCTCCAGTGGAACCGTGGCCAGATGTCCAGACAGGTGGTGTGTTATTTCTCTCCAAGGACAATAGTTAATGGAATGGATAGTTTGGGAGAGGATTTGGCATTTGGCGTCGACCACCTAGGGTTGTCTCTCCAACCAACCCTAGGTTCTGGAGTTTCCCGGCTTTTGCGGACATTGATGCACAAAATGGTCTTTGTGGCCACAATACAGACACAGACCTGAAGAGCGTCTGCGCTGTTTCTCCTGATCAGACAACTTGAGTCTGTCCACCTGTATTGCCTCTTCAGGTGGAACTGGGGAAGGCAGTAAGGGTCTCTGGAATGTGGGTGCCAGTCTATTGGGCCATCTCTCCCGGCGAACCTCCTGAGCACGTTCCTGGATACTCATGTCGATCTGGGTCGCCAACAGGATAAGGATATCCAGGGTGGAAGAAAGGTCACGAGCTGCAAGCTCGGCATGCATGTGTGGAGATAGTCCTTGCCAGAAAGTCGCCACCAAGGCCTCATTATTCCACGCCAGCTCCGCCGCCAGTGTACGGAAGGAGATGGCGTACTCCCCTACAGTCAAATCCCCTTGTTTGAGGGTCAGCATTGAGGCAGCGGCAGAAGAGGTTCAACCCGATTCCTCGAACACTATACGAAAAGTCTCTAGAAATAGCGACAGATCTGGAAATTCCGGGCACTCTCGTTCCAAGATGGGGGTTGCTTTGTCGGAGAGGAGGGAAATAATGAATGCAACCTTGGCCTCATCAGAGAGGACGAGGTGAGAGCGTAACCTGAAATGGATGGTACACTGATTGATGAACCCTCTGCAGGTCTTAGGATCCCCATCATAGCGAGGTGGTAGGGGTAACAAAATTGCAGGACCGAGGAAGTTAGGAGTGATATCCGGTGGTGAAGCAGAGGGAATAGCCAAAGGAGTTGCAGGAGGATGAGCCAAACGATTTAAGATGGAGTTCACCGCCTGTAGTAACTGATCCTGACGTGCCCGGAGGTCACACATGTCCGTTTGCATAACTTGGATAGCAGACTTGGGTTGGCCAGTGGGTTCCATGGCCTGAGTGTACTGCCACAATCCTGAGGAATGTGGCCCCACTGGGCCGCTCCGCCATAGCGGAGTGGCGGCTGGCCAAACAGCAGTCTATGCAAAGGTAAGTGTCCAAACAGACACGATGTGTAGCAGATGCTTTGGCACAGATGATTTGTGGTACAGATGATGCTTGGCGTAGCAGATGATGCTTGGCATGGCAGATGACACTGTAAATGGCAGATGACACTAGACGTGGCAGATTACACTAGACGTGGCAGATGACACTGGACGTGGCTGATGACTCTGGACGTGGCAGATGGAATAACACGACTTCAACACTAGACCAGCTAAGGAACAAAGGATACAGGAAGCAGGATACGGGAACACTGGGAACAGGATACACGTAAGGGACCATTTGCAATACAAACATGGGTAGACAACAACAATGCTCAGGCAAGGAGGGGAAGGGCAGAGTCCTTTAAGCAGTCCAGGGTGATCTGGGAATTCAGCTAGGGAACACATTATTGGCGCGCACCCCTTGCAGAACAAGAGGCACAAAGCAGCCGCGAGTGCTGGGGTCTCCTGGGAAGGAGACGCTGGCAAGTTCCTTGTGTACTGCGGTTGCGGCTACCAGTAAGTGCGATGTGCATGACACTGCCAATTGCCCCCTATTCAAGTGCAATTTACCCACCCTCCTGATCACAGCAGTAGAACCGTTAATCACACTTTTTTGGACATGCAGATGTAGGTCAATAAGGTCAAGCAAATTTTTAGTCTGGAGGAACTCTCTAGTTGGGAATCCTTGCTTCATAATATGTTTTTGGATCTATCGTCGCCTTAGGTCACCTGGTGTTCGTACAATTACACATCCACTTGAGTATATTTTTCATGCAGGGCTCTCTATGTAGCCTTCTATGTTGTGACAATATTTGTTCTTTGTACATCAAATGCCTTAGGATATTTTTTTCCTTCAAACGCTTACTATACATGCTGTTTTTGGTATTGAGACATTATACAATTTGCCTCCCTTTTGTAAGTTAGCCTGTGTCTATTGATTATGTGACTTTTTGTTCTTAATTTATTTTCTGTTTTGATTCACCCATTCTTTATTTTCTTCCTCCTTTCTTTGATGAATAAACAGCTGACATCTGTTCAGTGCATTAAGCTGTTTGTTTCACTTTTATACTAACTGTATTCTTAAAATAGCATATGCAGCTACCTGTATATTACTTGTAGCTTGTTCCTGTTCTGAAAACTGAAAATAAAGATTTGATAAAAAAATTAATAAAAAATGTGTGTGATCCTGGTGTAAAGGTTCATTAAACAGATTTCCTAAACGGAGTGGAGTCAATGCAGATTTACAAGTTCCTTTAGGGTGCATTTTAGATTTTGTTGCAGAAATTTCTGAAAGTGAAAATCAGTTCCCAATATATGAATTTAGTTGTTTCTGAATTGTCTGCATGGATTTCTGCAAGTTTCATTCAGATAAATGGAACTGATTTTCAGTTGCAGAAATTTCTGCAACAAAATCTGTTGCATGTTACTGTACCCTAAAACTTGTCACCTGCATTCCTTTCCTTCAGTTGTAGGAGCATCTGTGTGATGAACCTTCTAAGCTGAAATGGTGGATATACATTATCTGCACAAATGAATTAGGTTATCAATGTACCCTTAAACTTTCCTATCTAGGCTATTAGTGCAAGGGTCAATTTTTTAATTCTTTACAAGAATTCATTACACAGAGCAGGCTGCTTTTTCGATTTGGCACGACACTTTATTAATTAATTCTGAAATGGCGATTTAGTTTGTTCCACGAATGGCTAGAAAAAGAGGAAAATACAATTTTATTGATAACTACCTTAATGGTGTATTTCCAGAATAAAAAAATATCACCTTTCTATAAGATAGGTGATAATTGTCTGATCCCTGGGGACCCCAAGACTGGGACTCTCACCAATTGTGACAATGGGGGTCCCAAACCTCTCGTGCCCCCTCAGTGCTCAACCGCAGTAAAAAGCCAATTGAACGGAGCAGCAGTCCAGCATGTGCGCTGTCGTTTCATTCAAGGTCTATGGGACTGATGAAAACAGCCAAGTACAGCGGCTCGGCTGTTTCCGTCATTCTCATAGACATTGAAGGTCGGGTGCATGCTCAACCGCTGCTACAATCAAGCTTCACATCACAGCGGTGGGTGCATTGCGGAAGAACTGGGGTTTGGTACCCCCGTCTCGTGATCAGTGAGGGTCCCAACGGTGGGGCCCCCAGTGATCAGACAATTATCACCTATTGTAAAGGGAAGTGTTTTCTATGTCAGATATTAGTTAGGTGTGTATCTCTGCCCTCTGGGGGAGGGGGGCGAGACATTGGACACATCCAATGCATTCTCAATGCCTGTCCCCCCCTCACCAGGTAATGAGTTTCCATGGGGGAGCAAAAAACAGTCACATGCCCCCCCCCCATTTGCACGTGCATGAGCATGTGATGTCACACAGATGTGCATGGGAGGGTTTAAAAAGACAAACTGTCCCACACTTCTGTCTCCTGCCTCTTGTTCCTGCCTCCCTGAAGACACACCAACTCACCATCTTTGGACCTCATGAACCGCTAAGTATCCACGTGTAGCAGCAGCTACACGTAACACTCCCCCTCCTTACTTCAACCCTTTCCCACCTGCCTGCACATTATCTGCATATCCCCTGGTACCTGTACATCCCCTGGTACCTGTTTAACCCTTTCCCACCATTTATCTGCTACCCCTGGTACACAGCAACCCATTTCCCTTGTTAACCCTTTATCCTCCTTATCCCATGTTAACCCTTTAGTACACAGGGACAGTTATTGCTAGGAGGGAGTGGGACAGAAACAGTGAGCATGTGTATTGTATTGTAACAACTTCTATGTATTTTAGTTAGAGCCAGGTGGGGGAGGGTCTCACAGAAGCAAGCATGAGTGAATGCACTGTATGTTTAGGTAAGTGGGTGGCGGTATAGATTAGGATTGTGATACCGTGTTTATACTGTACTACGTATAGTGTGAGTATACTCAGTATATATTAACTTGTTATATGTATTGGGGTATACTAATACTATACTGTGATCGGTTACTGTGTTCTGTGTTTGGTATATTTTATATGTAAGTGTGAGTATTGTCGGTAATAAATATTATCTTTATTTACTATACGGTCTTATACGCTTATTTAGTAGCAAAGCAAGTAGACTAACATTAATAAAGGGAAAAGGTAGGGGAACTAGGCATAACCCTAGTGACCCTGATTATAAAGGAGGTAGTAATGGTGAGTGACACGAGTAAGTGAACCCTGCTATTATACCAGCCCTTTAACACCTATCCTATGAATAGGTAATCATTTTTGATTCTGGGACACTCTTCATTTCTAGGAAGGAATAATTCAGGACATCCAGTAGTGGTAGACCATTAGAAGAGCACTATAAAGTACAAAAGCTGAACTATAGTTAAGGCCCTCTTCACATTGCATGCATAATGTTTAACTTGTGCATCAGGAAAGCTCCCTATGTACATGATTAACGTGTCAATAGGGTTCCTTGTCCTACTAGGTATCTACACCGTTGTAATAACACTCTTCACCCAGCAAAAACATCTAAGGTGTAGAAAGCCTCTTTTAAGAACACTCTGCTGTCCCCTGACAGTGAAAAAGGGTGCTGGGTAGGGTCCTGGCGCACATTGGCTCCACTACACCCCTGGACTCCACCTAAATTAGAGCAATAATCTATGTTGTAAGCAAACTAATTCTGTTTATTAGGAGTCCAATGCAATTTTTACAGCATCTGTAGTTTTTATTTCTTGAGAAAGTGTTTCATTCATGGCTGTTATACCTATACAGCAACATTCTTAATTCTCTGGAGTCCAGCACTAATGTGCAGATTTATTAATTATAGGCATACGCTGGTAAATTGTGTCCCCAGACAAAGCATAATTAATACAATCTGACATCTTTATAAGCCAACATTGAACTGCCCAAACTCAACAGCCGTCTGTGGCTCAGGAGGAAAATAGAGTAAGCAGGTGGTGAAGGCCTGGTAGTTTTCTTAAGTAGATTATAAAAGGGATGCCTTAACAATACCTAAAGGAACAAAACTATAAAATAAAGGGATGTAAAATAAACAGATTTGAACATTAAATCAGGAAGCCTAAGAATCTTTAAGTGCAGAATGGAAATAGGAGGAACATTTTCTTTACAGTGACACACAGTTGAATATTAAAATATCCAACAAAAATATATAAGTAAAATATATTGTATATACCACATTTATCAAAAAGTAAAAAAAGACAAGTTACATTTATTCTTTGTTAATACTGAACATAATCCTAGATTTAGAACAACTGTTATCTCAGTAGACAAGTTCTTAGATTATTATTTATAATTGAACTAAAAATTCTCACAGTAATTGGGTTTATAGTATAGCTAAAAAAAAAGAAAAAACATGCTCCTATCTCAAATAAAGTAATATTTTAGTACAAAATATCTTCACAATAAACATCTATAATTCATCCTCTTTTACTTTTAGCATTTCGTTAGGGTTTTTTCTGACCATAGACATTTATGACTGGATCGTATGTACCCATACTGTAACTTCCATTGACTTTTTTTTATACCTACAAACTTCAGATGATTGCGAGGAAGACAAAAACCACCCCTGACTGGGAAAGATCCAATATGGCATAAAGTAGAAAAATCCTTCCGAAAAAATCCTTCCTGGCAATCAGATAAATTTCAAGATTAAAATTTTACATGAAAACCAGTAACTCTGTATATTCTGTTTCTCAAGGAAGACGGCTAACCCTTTCTTAAATCTATCCATACTTTCAGCCATTACCAAATCCTGGGGGAGCAGGCTCCATAACTTTAAGGTTTGGCAGTAAATTAATGCTTTCGAACATTGCAGTAAAATTGCATTTTCTTTAAATGCAAGCATTGACCCCGTGTTCTCTGTGGGATCTGCAAAAATAGAATAACTTATTGCATTATTTTTTTATTAGGGCCATTTACCTATTTATATATATATATAGATATCATATCTTTCCTCAGCCTTCTCTTCGATAAATAATTTTAGTTTTGACAATCTTTTTTCATAACTGAGCTATTATTTGGTTGCCCTTCCTTTTACTTATTTTCCTTCCTTTCTGACATAGCAGAAGTCATGGAATCCCTATTCACTCCATAAATGAGAGTCCCTGAGGTAGGACATTCACTTATCAGACATTTAAGGCGCATCTTAAAAATATGACATAAATGTCTATGGTCGGAAATTCATCTTTAAATTTAATTTCAGTTAATTTTAGATATCATATTTGATGTAGGTGTAGCATATGTAGAGATCAGAGCATTCATCCTGTCTTTACATGAAGGTAAAGGTATTATAGTAATGCTGAACTTTACACTATTTCACATTGTAACCCCCAAATTTATTTGGAATTTGCAGAAGTGCTTCAGGATTTCAGTGTCCTAAAGTTGCACCAATCCCACTGGTTGACATTAGTGTTCCTTGAAGCTCCTTGTGGTAGTGACTTCATCAAGAAAAATTCTCCTAACACCAAACGATATAATGTTCAATGCATTTTATGTATCCAATTAGAATAAAATGTAGGAAACATTACATCCAACTACATGAATTGCCACATGTTGTTGTTCTAATGAGATTGCTCCATTGGGGATCCAACCATGTATCCTGCCTTTCACAGCTTAAATACATGGTTTCTGAGGTTCTGTCCTTATTCCCTTATGACCCACAAAGTACATTCACAGAAGAGCAGTCTCAATGAGCTACAACCAGACAGAACATTAGGCAGACCAAGACTGTGACTACAAGTATAAGAGATTATCTGAGGTTATAAAAAATCCAGAAAAGTACCTGTGTTTGTCTGAATGGTCACCAGATGATGCCACCATAGTTCAAAAGTAGTTATTTTAATTTTCATTAGCCTAATGCTCTGTGCAGCACTGTTGTTTTGATACTGGCAAGACTTGCTGTAGGCAGGATTATCATTTAAAGGACTCCAGACATTGCCTATATTTGTAGCGGCCTTCATGCTCCTTTATTAAAAGTTGTAGGGCAGTGTTGTAATTACTCACTGAATTACAATAAACTCAGGCTCTGCTACTGGCACTGCACGATCTGCTGCCCAGCATGTGAAATGGGAGGGAGGCGAGAGTGTAGGGAGAAGAGATAAGAGTCATGTGAGAGGATGAGTAGCGAGCTGGAGAGAGGAGATAACCATGTGTTCAGAATCCGAGACCTTACACAAGCAGGAGATAAACACCAGTAGCATGGTCTTGTATGCATGTGAGACTGGCTTACAGAAGCATTTCAGATACAGACAGTACATTAGTAAGTGATAGATCTTCCTGCATATGAACCATCTGCACATAATTATTAAAAACTAGATAACCCCTTTAAGGCAGCAGCTGCTGGGAGATAGATGTGTCTCTGAATACAGTAGTTTTTCTTCCATCTACAATGAAAAAAAATGCATACTTATCTTAGCCTTGGAGGATTTGACTACAATAATGAATCTGTTGTTACGTCTGTGATTGATTGGCTAAGGTGCATGCTGCTCTGTGTAAACACTGATTTCTATGAATGGCATAGTGCTTGAGGCGCTAAAGGTCATGTGCCTACACACTTCAATAATGTAACTGCCGCATTGCATTGAGTTTCATGTTCTTTCATTAAAAATATAAACAGAAAATCCAAGGCATAAACTAAATTCAAGCTACTTTACAACTGGCGCAATTGGGTGGTTTGTTGTGAATAAAAAATCATTTTCAATGTGACAGGCACACTATTGCCTGTTTCTCAGTGTGCAGCACGGGTAACCAGAGATTCCCATGGAAATGATTCATTACTACTAGTTTCTGCAATGCCATGCCTTCAGTGGGGGCCACGGGAGAGCCCCCCTCCCAAAATAATTTTCTGATGATAAGAATTTATAGAAAATTGACTAATAGCAATTGAGATATCTCCATCTATATTTAAAGCAGTGGAAGTATGACTGCTCAAATCACTTGAATGGGGCTACAATGCAATTTCTGATAAAGTGCCCAGTTTGGCGGGTCAGTGTTTTGGCAGAAAGCTATGAGCCGCACAGTAACCTCAGTGAAAATTCATTTGCAGGTTCCCTCACTTATGGTTAGAGTGATCACACATTAATATCGTACCATTAATGTTAATCATCAGATAACACCTTTAACCCCTTCCCCCTGTATCCATTTTATTTTTGTTTTTTCTCCCGACATTTCAAAAGTAAGAACTTTTTATTTTTCCATCGATAGAGCTGTTTTGCGGATTGAGTTGTAGTTTTTCACGGAACCATTTATTGTACCATATAATGTACTAGAAAACTGGAAGAAAATAAAACCAGAAACAGTTTTTGTGTGGTAATGGAAAAAAAACCCTAATATTTCCTCCATTGTTTTTTGTGTTTCAGTTTTACGGAATTCACCCTCTGGTAAAAACAACATGTAAACTTTATTTAGCAAATCAATACAATAATGGCTATACCAAATTTATATAGTTTTTATAGATTTACTACTTTTACAAAGAAAAAAATAATTGTTAAAAATAAAATTTGTTGGTCAGCCACATTGGACCAAATGAGGTCTTTTATGTGATCCATTAATTCCGAAAAGATGGCTTCAAATCGAACAGATCATGGCTGACCGCCCACGATCCCTATTAAGTGTGAACCCGCAAAATCTACCTAAATTCTTCTCTTCCATGTCCCCTAACATTAAAGCTTCTATACAAACTTGGAAAACATATGTCTACCAACTTCCTACATCCACCTTAATTCGGTTGGGGAACCTACCCTTGCAATACTTGATAACTGAACTGCCAGGTATTTCTCTGGACAACTGGGTATCTGGGGGGATCTCCCACATTCATCTGCTATTTCATGATCATTCCTTACTGACCTAGCTAGTAAATATTCTATTCCCAATAGAGACTTCTAGAAATACTTATGTATTCGTCATTTACTTAATTCTACTGTTACCGAGATGCCCATATTCCCCTCCTTTGCTCACCGTTCCTATTTTGACCCCGCCTATAGGAAAAGGGGTATTACGGGCTTCAATAATGACCTGGGCTCCTGCCTTTCCCTCAGCAAGCCTCATTATTGCACAATACGGAAAAAATAATTTAAATCCATATTTTCTTTGGAGGAATTGCTCAATGCCTTCTCTAGGAATAAAAAGGATCTCTAAAGGTCCAGAATAATAGGAAACTTCCCAAAAACTACTACTAAGATGGTATTTAACCCCTTCACAAATTGCAAAATCTAGCCCGACATACACGGCGGTGTGCTGGAGGGGATGTGTGAGCAAAGGCTCATATCTGTATATGTGGTGGTATTGTCCAGGGGTACATTCATTACGGAATGAAATATTTAACCCTATTTCCATTATTTGCTCATGCACTATCCACCCTGACCCAGCCATGGCCCTATGCTTTTTAAAAATGGAAATGGTTCCATTGCCATCCCAAGTGGTGACTAGTCATATTATTATTGCAGCTCGCCTGCTCATAGCGAGATCGTGGAAAATAAATGGTACCCTCTCTATACCCGAACTTACTAATCTAGTAAATAATTCCTTCACAATGGACTGATGTCATTTCTGTTTTCTCTTTTTGTCCTTTATTACTTCCCATACGAATATGTAATCACTACTTATTTACACTACATTTTTGGTATGATGTAACCATGAAGGGGTAGTAGCCTCTTGATCTGATTTCATATTACCTAATATATCAATTATAGAGTATATAAGGCGTTTATAATATGCTAGTATTTTCGTTTTCTCCCGGCTTCTCTTTGATGCAGACGACATGATAAGTAACGTTGTAGGTGGACATTGTGTGGTTCTGTTGAATTTTCTTTTAATTAATTATTATTTTTCCTTTTTCCTTGTTTTTCTTGTTTACCTTGCCTTACTCACTACTTGGTCCTACATTGTCTGATGGACCACACGCTTATTTCTACAATATGATGTGTTGTACTTAATCTATTGTTATCTCACCATTAGCATGTTTGTCTGTAACCTTGTATCGTAATGTCCATGCCTGGTCCTTCTTTTCTTTATCGAATTCTCCTTGTATTTTGCAAAAACGCAATAAAAATTAGTTTTGTGTTGCCATATTCTGAAAGCCATAACTTTTTTATTTTTTTCGTTGAATGAGAAGTGAGGGCTTTTTTTTTGCAGGGCGAGCTGAAGTTTTAATTGGTACAATTTTAGGGTACATAAGCCTTTTTGATCATGATTTATTCCATATATTGTGGGGGATGAGGTGACCAAAAAAAACATGCAATTCTGCCATTCACAATGCGGGCTAAATAATGTTATATTTTCATAGTTCAGACTTTTACAGGTGCGGCGATACCAGTTATGTTAATATTTTTTTACATTGCTTTTAGGGGAAAACAGGGAAAAGCTGGGTTTTCTGAACTTTTAATATTTCATATTTTTTGGTATATACAAAAAAACTTTATTTAACTGTATTTAACTTTTATTTATTTTCATTAGTCCTCCAAGGGGATTTGAACCAGAAATCGTTGGATAGCTTGCACAATATACTGTAATATTTACCGACTCCCTAATAGGCGCACTAAGATAGCATACCCGAAGGCCATTATTAGGCCTTCAGACTGCCATGACAAACACTTCCAACCTGCAAAGCCCCTCTTTCTAATGGCTTAGATGCCGCTGTCAGTATTGACCGTGTCATCTAAAGAGTTAAACACGCGGGATCGTAGTACTCAAGTTGGCTGTAACAAACAGCTGAGATTCACATTTTATAAAGCGGGCTCAGAACGTGAGCTCGCTCCATACTTCGCACTTCGTATATATACGGCAGATGTCAGGAAGGGGTTAAAGGGGCATTCTGACCAAAGTCATATATGGCATATGCACAAGATATACCTTAAATGTTTGATAGATTGGGACTCAACTATTGGGAGAACAGTGACGCCCACGTTGCAGTTCAAATATGAGGGGGAAATTATAATCCTGTCCTCTGATTATAATGAGATGTCTGCTGACCCTGCCCCCAGTGTGCACAGCACAGGCTGAAAAGTGAGAAGGAAAGTGTTAATCTATTGTTAGCGCTCAGTAGCCAATTTAAATTATTTCTTTTTAAATATGTTAAATATTAAAGCTTTGTCTAAACAATATATACCTTTCATGACATCAGATTGCCTTTAAAGCTGTGCAGTACAATTATCATTTATCGTTATTTAACCCCTTAGCATCACCCAATGTACAATTAAGTAAAATGTAAGCTACCCTAAGATGGAGCAAGCTCGAAAGCTGAGCCCGTGCCATATGCGATGAGTCCTGGCTGTTTCAAACAGCTTACACCCACCTGCAACGGTCGGGATCGGAGATAACTCTGATTTCGGCCATTTAACCCCTCAGGTGCCGCAGTCTATAGCGACTGTGGCATCTGAGTGGTTAGACAGTGGTTAGACAGAGAGAGAGAGGGCTCCCTCTCTCTCTCTGTGATGAAATTGGGTGGGGGGTGATGATCGGTTGTGGAAGACCTCCTGGTCTGCCATCAGTTACCTACTATTAAAGGGGTTGACCAGGAAAAAAATATTTTCTAAAAAGTATCCCCCAGCCATGGTTTGCCTTCCCTAAAAACCCCTACATATTTTCTAACCAGTTTCTGTTTGATCTCAATCATCACTGCTGCTCTTTTTGTTTGTTTACATCCCTTGATACTGTTCCTGTCTGTTTCCTGTGTCACCATACCGATGAACCCTTGCTGCATCTGAGAAGACAGCACGCACTGCTGTGTAGAGACACGTCACGTCATAAACTATGTTTACAGGTGGCGGGACCAGAGGAGGCGGAGCTCTGAGGAGCTCATGAAACATCCGCCCAGCCCACTGCCTGTAAATGTAGTTGATGACGTGCCGTGCCCTGCTCAGCCAGAAGTGCTGGCTGAGCAAAGACACGGAACGTTACAGGTAATTAAAAATGTAATCTCGGTGTGGTCATGTGACCGCAAATCAGAACAGAGTAACAAAGCAAGAGGTAAATTGACAGTATATTAGAAAGTTACTTATATATGTCCAATTAAGTTAAAATATAAATACAATGTATTCCTGGACAACCCTTTAAGCCTTCACAGAGGACAATTGAAAAATTGTAATAAAAAAAATTAAATTGGCTTTGTCTTCAAAAATAGATAGTTTATACATAAACATCATCATTAATTTTGTTGAATGGTTAAGTGTGAAAAACATTTGTTGGATTTTTAAGTACATTGTGAAAACATCTACATTTATGTTTAAACTAATGCTGCGCATGTGCAATGATTGTTTTATTGACAATGTCCAATACTTATTTTTATAATGATTTTGTATGACGGGATCATTCATCTATGGTTTGTCAAAGTGTTAAATATAAATATGAAAATAATGAAAATATGTAGTATAATCAGCAGAGGCATAGCAGCAAGTATAGAAATACTTACCGGTCTGTGTGTAGCTGTGCTTAACCCCTTAATTTTACTGACCAGTTTTAAGACTTTATCAGTTTACTGTGACAGCGTCCTTTATCTAGCATCTAAATTTACTTCAACAAGGTTGTACTAAAAAAAATATTTAAAAAAATAACTTGACGTTTTGAAAAATATAATACTTGTGTTACAGTATCTGTAAGGATTTATACGAACACTATGTATAACTTATCAACAGGAACTCGGAAAGCTTCCAGTAAGTACTCCGGCAACAGTCTACTGCTGCCAGACAGTCGACAAGATAAAGGAACATGCGCTTGTTTACAGGGGTGAGAGGGAATTCATTTTGGGTGATTGTGTTCACATTTTACCACCTTTCGCTTCTTTCGTTGCCATCCCAAGGAGTTAGCAAATGTTCACTGTGATAATGTATTAATCCTTTCATGAGTAATGATCATTCAGTACTTGTCCTTAAATCCTTCTCTCTGCAACAAACACTAATTTTTCAACTGCAGAGATGCACAGCCAAGAGGTACCTTGGCAGTTTTCTGTTATCATTTAAGAGATTTATTGGGTGGAACTTCTTTAATGTGGCTCTCAAAGCTCAGAGCATAAGTGCTAAGCTGTATTGTATTTGCACAATCAGCTTATAATAAATGCTTGACTATTGTCTTGTGTTTTTGGCTCCTGCTGTGTTTTCTGATGAGAAAGGAAATCCTCCATTTATCTACACTTCATGTTCGGCTCTGGCAGTTCTGGCTGAAATGTTCATGCACTGTCAGCGAAGAGACTGCAGAGAGCCACACAGGACCAAATAAAAGTAATGTTCCCTACCCTTTCACCAATGTGACTTTAACTCATTTTTTTTTCATTCTCAGTTAATCACAGCTATTATTAACTCAACGGACAAATGGAAAACCTTATTGTACTCTCCAAGCTACCATCACAAGAGTCATAAAGACCTTTAGATACGTATTTTCTTCTGCTTAGATATTAGTTGCTCTGACATATTTCCTGCAGTTCCTTTAGAACTCTTAGAAATATTAACAGATATAGTGAATATGGAGACATAAGGGCACATTGATACCGAATAGTAATGGTTCAGCACAGAGCTACAGAAATAACTCACCACAGAAGCATATAGTTTTTGCCTTCATTTCGATGAGATTAAAGTTTTGGAAACTACAGTAAGGAAAACCGTGATTTCAATGGCATAAGGGAAAATCATTGAAAAGACACCACAAAAACTCCACCAAAAGGGCATGATGTGTTTTTTTTTTTAGTGCAGATTATTATAATTGTAATTTTATAATTTTACAGTTGACAGTAAATGCTGTTAATATCACTATTCTGACCTACAGACATTTATCACTTAAAATCTTTATGATTCAATTAGATTTTTCAAATTGTCCATAAAAAATGTTGGCTGTCCACGATTTTTACATTAATTGTCAACCTTGGTGTGAGTGAAAGTCCTAATGCACCATCAAGCACATCAGAAAACTGTGAATGTGTTACAAGAACTGAACATGCATTTTTATTGCAAAAGTAGTGCATTATTTATAATGAAACTAAAAATATCCTCTATTTAAGGAGACATAATACGTATTAGGGCTCATGCAAATATGAATCATGGATCCATGGTACATACATTTATCATATAGTGCCCATAGCCTGCTATGGGCCCCATACTGTACCTCTGGCTGCCATTGCATACAGAAAATTTTGCTCATTGATACATACAGACTCCTCATTGGATATTATGCAGTCACCGTCTCCTAGAAGCATTGCTCATGGTATCATCATAGGGTGGCACACAGAATGCCACAATTCATTCTCTTGAATCTCTAAGTTTGCCACCATATAGGGACCAGGCCATTATGGTGTATTTACATAAGCCATTTATTTATTTATTTTTATTTATTTTTTTGCTTTTGCCTCGATCTTCACAGTCCCCTAGTGTTTTAAAACATTGTGGTAAAAAAAAAAAAAAAGACAAAACAGTGATTAATATTACATTTAAATAAAATATGAAAAAATATTTATTTGCATATTTATTTGCCGTTTGAATTTGCATATTTTTCTATTGCAATCATTCAAGAAAGAAAAAAATGAACTCACAATGCATAGTGAATAACTATTTTGAATTCCTTATTGGATTAGTTGTAAAGCAATAAGGCTACGATATTGTATTGTTTACGTTAACACAGATGTCCTGTCTGAAGATAGACTGGCAGCCATTTATATATGTTTATTAAATACTGCACCTGCTTTATTACTATAGCCTCATATTCTCCTTATGTGGTATATGTATATACTAGTAAAGTGAAAAATCCTAATGCCCCCAGTATGCTACCACAGACCTTGACTATTTCATAGTTTTACTTGGGTCAGTAGTTCTCATACTGCAGCCACACACTTGATTTGTGTTTCGTTTTATGGCATGTGGCAGAATTAACTCAGCACAAATGCTCATTCAAGCTGCCCCAAATGTGTCTTGAATTGTTTTGGATGTTCCCCTACAAACAGCAGCTGCAGAAAGGTTATACTATCCCTCCGGGGACCACTATTCTTAAACAAAGTACATAGCAGCAGTGGTTATTGTTACAGTAACAATGTTATCCTAGCACTAGACACTTGTAACAATTGCAGAATTCGAATTAGTCCTCATTTCAACTAATATAGAAGCCGAGAGTATCCCATTGTGGTTTGGACAAGTGAAATTGCTGCTACCTAGATTTTAACTCATTCAGCATTCAAGCTTTCCTCTGTGAATATACTTTTACTGATATTACTTCTGCTTTCGGGAAATCATCACATAACAGTTACAGTAATGCTACTCATTTATGAAGCTGCAAAACTACAGATGGTATTTCATCTCTACAGGTGCATGCCCTGACTGAACAGGCTGAAATTGGAACTTACTGAATAAAGAAGAAAAATATTAATTCTTCATTTAAATAAATCCACCCTCACTTTTGTTCTTATGTTATTAATTACACTTTAATACTTTTTCTAAATGACATAAATACATATTGCATTCCTTAAAACCTGTGTATGAAAGTGGTGACTAGAGATGTGACAATTCCTTCGTATCTGATTCTCAAGCTCTAATGGAGAAATTTGAGAATGCCATGATCACTCTAGTTATTCTCACTATAGTGTGAGAATGACCAGTGATCAATGCCGTTTTAGGTCAATTAGAGCTTGAGAGTTAGAAGAGTGGATCCTCTCCCTTTACCTTTGTTGCAATGCCATTTCTGAAACTTAGCAGCTCACTGGGTGCAAAAAACAGACTTGGATTAAGAAAACAACAGCATTAGTAGAAGAAGATGGCGCTACATCACTATATATGCAGGATATGAGCATTAGGAAGAAGTTAGATGTCACACAGAACAGCTTCCTAAGCAGGAATTTGAAAGAACATGATACTGCTCAAATAAGAATGTAAGCGCCCAATGAAGAACTTTATGTATCAAATTCAATGTTATGTGTGTGGGACTATATAGCAGACTTATGTGGTCTAAGTATGGCATTTTTATGTAGACACTGTTATGTAGACACAAAGTCACTTATGTAGGTGAAAGGGTTTTGTGTAGGATTTTCTGGGCACCATATTTCAGCATTACCTAGGCACTGGTACTAGAATTTATAAATATATGTGAATGAGGGCAATGAATTCAGGAAGTAAGTCAATGATGAGTCTATAAATGTACATTTCTTCCACCACCTTTCCAATAACCTCAATTTCTTCTTCTTATTTGAAGTAAAGTGTTGGCTTTGATATGATTCAGTACTTAACAGACGAATGTGTAAAACCTATCTTGTTCTATTCAATATTGTTAATGACATCCAATGTATAAAGACATCTTTAACCCGCACTATACTATACTGTTGTATGATATATATCTTTCAAAAAACTTTGAAGCAAATGTCAAGGATATTTACATAGATTCAACCGAAGAGAATCTATTGTGAAATAATGAATATGAAATGTTTTTCAGTTATCCATTCTGAGTAATAATCATATCAATATATTTTCTTTCATAAGTAAAGTAGAATGAAACCTGCAATGATAATGACATCTTTTAGGGCATTCTTAAAATACCAACTGCCTACAACATTTATAGGGCTCCAATAAAATGTGTCACAACCTCCATAAAACTCTGCTTTTATAGGCACAGTACAGCTTGGTGTTATCTTCTTAAACTGTATGAAATGCCTGTATCTTGCAGATCTTGGACATCACCTTTTGCAATGTCACAGAACACCTTTATTGCTCAAGGCATCAGGAACATTTTGCATTTAGTTAAGGATCCAGATAGGACAGAGGTTAGAGAGGACAATCTGCATCAATGGATTAAAGAATCAACTCAAGACTAGTATGTTTCTTTAGATGCATCTTGGGAAAAGCAAAGGTGATAATGCCAAGTCTTTGAACTTTTACTGGTAAGGCATGAATGAGTTCATCTTTGGAGCAGGGCAATAGTTGAGAGCAATAAGTTTTAAAGTCAGTGGCATGATCATCATTTATCTTATCTAGAGACACACCTGAGACAATACTATACATTCTTTTTAATATTGTCCCATGATGATAGTCAAGAGACAGCCAATTCAACCCTCCTGCAAGACATTTTTCAAGCAGATAAATGTCTAGCAAGATCTCAAGTCTTGCAGGTAATTTACATTGTGGTTTGTAATTTGGCAATGTTCTATGGAATTGAAATGCTGCTCTAAAAAAGTAATGGCATCATTCCAGATTTGCGATTAGAGATTAAGGGCCCTTTTAGACCGGCAGATATATTTTGGTAAACGAGCACTGGTCGATGTTGTAGCACATCGATCAGCATTTATTTAGCTCTAATTACATGGAGGAAACATTGAACTATATGGGAACCAACAAGATCATACAGTTTGCATCATTATGGGCAGCACATCCTATGTTTACAGGGGACCACATGAAAGATGCGACTAGCATCTTCAAATTTTTTCATTTTTCGGCCAATCACTGTGTCCTTTTACATGAACTAATGCTCGGGAACAAGCGTCTTACTCTTCCGATTATCGCACAGTGTGAAAGGGCTTTAAAAGATCACCTTTTTAATTGAATCTAACCTTAACACCTTAAGGACACAGCCTTGTTTTGGCCTTAAGGCTCAGAGCCCATTTTTGAAATCTGACATATTTCACTTTATGTGGTAATAACTTCGGAATGCTTAAACCTATCCAAGCGATTCTGAGATTGTTTTCTCGTGAGACATTGACATTTGGTCAATATATTCAGTGTTTATTTGTGAAAAATTGCAAAATGTAGAGAAAATTTAGAAAAAATTAAATTTTTCTTAATTTAAATGCATCTGCTTATAAAACAGATGGCTATACCACACAAAATAGTTACTAATTAATATTTCCCATATGTCTACTTTAGATTTGCATTTTTTTTTTTAACCTACTTTTATTTTTCTTGGACGTTACAAGGCTTGGACGTTACAGCATATTTTTTATAAAATTTCAAAAACCTTTTTTTAAGGTACCTGTTCAGTTCTGAAGTGGCTTTCAGGGGCCTATGTATTATAAACTCCCATAAAACACCCCATTTTAAAAATTAGACCCCTGAAAGTAATCAAAACAGCATTTAGAAAGTTTTTTTTAACCCTTTAGGCATTTCACAGGAATTAAAGCACAGTGGAAGTGAACTTTGCAAATTTAATTTTTCTTGCTGAATTTCAATTTATTTTATTTTTTTCTGTAACACAGAAGGTTTTACCAGAGTAAAACACTACTAAATATGAATTGTCCAGATTCTGCGGTGTTTAGAAATGTCTGACATGTGGCTCTAGTGTGCACGTGGACTAAAACACAAGCCCCAGAAGCAAAGAAGCACCTAGTGCATTTTGGGGTCTCTTTTTCTATTAGAATATATTTTAGGTAGCATGCCAGGTTTGAAGAGGTGTTGAGGTGCCAAAACAGTAGAAAGCCCCCAAAAGTGACCCCATTTTGGAAAATACACCCCTCAAGGAATTTATTCGTGGTTGTTGTTACATTTTGACCACACAGTTTTTTCACAGCACGTATTTGAATTGGGCTGTGAAATTAAAAAAATGACATTTTTTTCCAATAAGATGTCATTTTTGATCAAAATTTCTTATTTTCACAGGGGACAAAACACCCAATTTTGTTGCCCAATTTCTCCTGAGTGCATCAATACCCCATTTGTGGTGATAATCTTCCGTTTGGGCCCATGGGAGGGCTCAGAAGGAAAGGAGCGCTATGTGTTCTTTGGAGTCCAGATTTTGCTGGTTTGGTTTTCGGGTGCCATGTCGCATTTGCAGAGCCCCAGAGGTATCAAAGCAATGGAAACCCACCAGAAGTGACCCTATTTTGGAAGCAACACCCCTCAAGGAATTCATATTTGGGTGTTGTGACCATTTAGACCCCACAATTTTTTCACAGAATTTATTTAAATTGGCCTATGAATTAAAAAAAATGTACTTTTTTCCAATAATATCTGGTTTTGTCTCAAAATGTCTTATTTTCACAAAAAATAAAACACCCCATTTTGTTGCCCAATGTGTCCAGAGTGCGGCAATACCCCAAATGTGGTGATAAACTGCTGTTTGGGCCCATGGGAGGCCTCAGAAGGGAAGGAGCGCTGTGTGTTCTTTGGAGTGCAGATTTTGCTGGTTTGGTTTTCGGGTACCATGTCGCATTTGCAGAGCCCCAGAGGTATCAAAGCAATGGAAACCCACCAGAAGTGACCCCATTTTGGAAACTACACCCCTCAAGGAATTAATTTATGGGTGTTGTGACGATTTAGACCCCATCGATTTTTCATTGAATTTATTTGAATTGGGCTGTGAATTAAAAAAAATATGTAATTTTTTACAATAAGATGTAGTTTTGGCTCAAAATTTGAGTGCAGCAATACCCCATTTATGGTGATAAACTTCCGTATGAGCCCAGCAATACACCATTTGTGGTGATAAACTTACGTTTGGGCCCATGGGAGGACTCAGAAGGAAAGGACCACCATTTCGTCTACTGGGGATTTTCTGGTGCTAAGTCATGTATGCAGAAGCCCCTGAGGTACCAGTACAGTTGAAACCCCCAAGAAGTGATCCCATTTTCATAACTACACCCTTAAGGCATTCATCTAGAGGCGTAATGAGCATTTTGACCACACAGGTATTGTGTAAAAGATAATGCGCAGCAGATGGTGCAGAGTGAGATTTGCAATTTTCTATACATATATGCCAATTCAGTGTCCAATATATTGTGTCCAGCATGTACCACCGGAGACATACACCCCATAAACTATAATGTGAATTCTTCCGGGTATGGCAATACCCTACAAGTGGCTGTTAACAGCTGCCTGGGCACACGGCAGGGCTCAGAAGGGAAGGACCACCATTTGGCCTACTGGGGATTTACTGGTGCTAAGTCATGTATGCAGAGGCCCCTGAGATACCAGTACAGTTGAAAGCCCTGAGAAGTGACCCCATTTTCAAAACTACACCCCTTAAAGTATTCATCTAGAGGTGTAGTGAGCATTTTGACCCCACAGGTATTGTGTAAAAGATAATGCGCTGCAGATGGTGCAGAGTGAGATTTGCAATTTTCTATACATATATGCCAATTCAGTGTCCGATATATTGTACCCAGCATGCGCCCCTGGAGACATACACCCCATAAACTGTAATGTGGGTTCTCCCGGGTATGGCAATGCCATACAAGTGGCTGTTAACAGCTGCCTGGACACACAGCATGGCTCAGAAGGGAAGGACCACCATTTGGCCTACTGGGGATTTTCTGGTGCTAAGTCATGTATGTAGAAGCCCCTGAGGTACCAGTACAGTTGAAACCCCCAAGAAGTGACCCCATTTTCAAAACTACACCCCTTAAGGCATTTATCTAGAGGTGTAGTGAGCATTTTGACGGCACAGGTATTGTGTAAAAGATAATGTGCAGCAGATGGTGCAGAGTGAGATTTGCAATTTTCTATACATATATGCCAATTCAGTGTCCGATTTATTGTGCCCAGCATGTGCCACCGGAGGCATACACCCCATAAACTGTAAGGTGGGTTCTCCCGGGTATGGCAATACCCTGCAAGTGGCTGTTAACAGCTGCCTGAGCAAACGGCAGGGCTCAGAAGGGAAGGATGAGTGGGATAAGCTGTGCGGAGTGCATCAGGGTAAGTAAAACTGGGGTAGATTAAAAATCAAGGGATGTATGATAAATTTGAAAACACATTTCATACAGAGCCCTGGTTTTTCGGGACACGTGTCACATTGATATATTGTGTCCTTCCTTATCCCCCTCTTATAGCAGACTTTGTACCTCTTTTGACTTTTTCCCTTCTTGACAGTTTGGGGAACTTCTCCTGGAAAGTATTGCCCTGATACGATGTGTGTGGCCTCGCTTCCAGAAGTACTGGGTGCCCCCTCTTCTTGGTCCCTAAAGATTAGGTTCTTGAAACCACCTCTTGAAATTCCAGGAAAGTTCCCATCCGGCCAGTTTCTTATATCACACCCTCGATTTCCGCATGGCACTGCAGGGCTTCAGGACTTGATCTGACAAGTCCATCCCTCCCATGTACCTATTGTAGTCCAGGATGCAGTCTGGTTTGGGGGTTCCTGTATAGGTACCTCGTACTGGTACATGGGTACTGGTGTGGCCATGTATTGTTGTCAATACAAGAACATCTCTCTTGTCCTTGTACTTGACACACAATATGTTGCTGCTAGAATGTGCCCTGCATTCACCCCTTCTGAGTGTTTGCCTAAGCAGAGTCTTAGGGCCTTTTAGATTTATTCTAGAAGTGCTTCATGCCGCAGTTATTCTAGAAACGCGGCACTTGAAGAGTGGCATGCTGGTATAAAAATTATCCAGGTAGAGGTGGTAATCCTGGTCCAGCAGTGGGTGCACCAAATCCCACACAATTTTTGCATTAACTCCAAGTAAGGGGGGCATTATGGGGGCTGAATACTGCTGTCCTAAATTTGTACGTATACCTTGATGCACTCTCGCACAGCTTATACATCTTCACGCCATACCTTGCCCTCTTACTCGGCAGGTACTGGCGGACTTGAAGCCTCCCTTTAAAATGTACCAGGGACTCAAAACCAGAAATACACTTCTCAGGGGTGTATGCTTGGGCAAACCGGGCACTGAAATGGTCTAATGGGGGTCTCAGTTTATACGAACAGTCAAAACTGGGATCATCTCGGGGTGGGCACTGCTCATTATCAGTATAATGTAAGAAGCAAAGTATTGCCTCATAACGCATCCTGGACATGACCATATGGTACATCTGGGTGTGATATAAGATGTCCGTGCCCCAGTAGGTCCTAATGGACGGTTTTTTCAGAAGCCCCATGTTCAAGTGAAGTCCACAGAACTTGCCCAACTCTGCTGCGTCTACAGGGGTCCACCTGTGGGTTTGGGCATAAAATGATTTGGGGTTCTTAGTAATATACTGTTGGGCATATAAATTTGTCTGGGAGACCAAAAGCTCTATAAAGTCATCAGTGAAGAAGAAGTTGAAAAAAGTCAATTTCACTGAGCCCTGCCGTATTAAATTTGATCCTGGGCTGTCCGTGTAGTCAGGGATTTGGGGCTCATAAATGTCTGATGTGGGGGTCTAAATGGGGGTCACTTCACTCTGGCGTTTCAACTGCGGAGGGTTCACTTCGCTCGGGGGTTTCAACTGCAGCGGAGTAATTTTGCTCGGGTGTTTCAACTGTAGTGGTAGTCCTGGGGCGTCTCCTAGGGGGTTCTTCTTTATCACTGGATGGGGAGATGGATAAATAAAACAGAGTCTCACCATCCGATGAGTCTGTGTCCGAAGCAAGAAATGAATATGCCTCTTTGGCAGTAAATGTCCGTTGGGACATGTTTGTTTGCTTCTACTACGAGCAATAGGCTGCTACCTAAACCAGCCCAAAAAATTGGTGTTTTTATAGAACGAGTGGGCTTCCCTGAAACTAAACCTAACTAGGGCGAGGGTTCCTAACATTAAACCTAACTGGATTTTATTTGAACATCCCTGAGACTAAATCTAACTACGGCGACTATTCCCTGACACTAAACCTAACTAGATTATTCCGAGCTTCCCTGACACTAAACCTAACTACGGTGACGTGTGCCTGACACTAAACCTAACTAGATTATTCCAAGCTTCCCTGACGCTAAACCTAACTTCGGTGATGGACCCCTAACGCTAGATCTAACTACGGTGACGGATTCCTGACACTAAATTCCCTGATACTATACCTAACTACGCTTTTTGACGTTTCCCTGACACTAACTAACCCTAATACTAAACTAACCAGTTAAATTGTCTAAATTGTCTAAACTAACTAAATTTATTTTCATTTTTTTTTTAATTTTATATATTTTTTGTTTTATATATTTTATAAAGAAAAAAAGAAAAAAATTATCCCCGGGGTCCAAGAAATTGGTTCTGAAGACTAAGAAGTGGTCAGTGATAGGAGATCAATGACCAAAAAACGTGGGGGGAACACAAGGAGGAAGGGTACAGGAGTGGGTAGTGGATGGGGGAGGTGGGAAGCAGAAATAAGCAAAAAAAAGTTAGCTTTTTTGACTTTTTTTGCACTTTGCTCTTCTCCCTCTCTTCTCACAACTGCTCTGAACGCCTCACTATCTCCAACAGAGGCGTTCAGGGCGGTTGCAGCAGGATGTGATGTCAGAGAGAGGAAGTGAAGAGACCGATCACTGGTATTGGACAGTTAGTCACTGACCAATAGCGGCGATCGAGGAGGCGTGACCATTGCAACAGGTCCCAGCGTATTGAGCTGTGATAGCCTGCTGCCCGAAACAGCAGCTGTCACAGCTCGTGAACGCGCCGGCGGAAAATGGCATTGAATTTTCCCCATGACTTTCTATTCCGTCACTGAGTGCGAATGGTGCGGTCAGCATGACAGAATAGTAAGTCAATGAGCGCGAAGGGGTTAAGAGATCCCTTCAGAGATTTTTTCATTTAATAATAATTTTATTGTTCAAGAATAAATATTACAATATAACAGATATACATATAATTAAATCCCTTAAGAGATTTAGTTTTACATACTGTTCATTTAAATGAATGACTGACCATGTAGTAGATAGACGTGCTGGCTAATAGAAGGAGGTCCAGAGACATTTTGTCTTCCCGCTATAGTTTTTTGTATGTTTTAGTATTTTGCTGCATATATAATGTAAGTTTCTTTTATAAAGTACAGTGAAGTTTACCGCTCAGACGGCACTGGTAACAGTCCAATATCATTCAGTATGGGCTCTCTCCCAGAAAAATGCAGTGGACAGTCCGCAAACCAATGAGGGTGTGGATGGTAATTCTTATCCTTGTAGTTCCACCGAGCTCCTTATCGTCTCTCTCCACATTCAAAGAACTCCTGGTAGGAAAAGGATCTTATGTCTCTAATAGATGGAAAAAGGAAGACGCATAGTGCAACACCCTCTGAAAAAAGATTGCTCCACGCCAAGGTTAATCCATACTCACAGAAGTAACAAGAAATAAAAGCATCAAGGTAAGTAAAAATCTTTAATATTTCTAAGCGGCACGCCAAACACTCTCGCCCGACCCTGGGTTTCGCCCTTCCGGCTTCCTCTGGGGCATCGAGAGATTTTGTGGGTATTTGAGCCAAGAGAAACCACCATTATATTTGTAAGTTTCTTTTAGTTTGTAAACAAAAGATTGCCAAAATGTGGAAGTACATGAGACTAAATAATTGGAGCAATGTAGGGATACAGGCCTTTCCTGTTAGAATAAGACTTCGGAAAAATGCCACACCTGCTAGAAAAAAAACAACAATCTCAATTATGTGTAATTGTGGGACAACTAATATGACTGCCATGTCACTGTCTTTTATTGTAGCTTTTCTGCACTCATGTCACACTGCATATCTAGGGAGACCTGTCGTTCAGGTGCCTGGAAAGATAGGGGGCAACAACCGGTGGAACCTGTCAATGTATCCCTATCAAAAAGATCTAGGCAAAATCAAACCAATCTCAAACAAATTTTTAAAACACTCGATAGAAGAGGTAAATTCAGGGACTTATATTTGACTTTTTATTAAATTGGTAATGTGCTTTAGGCTGACTTGCCATTATTTCTAGTCTAAAGTTGTCCATTATAGAATCATCTTTGAAGAGATTAGACCTTAGATTCCATTTTCTTTGGCACCAGGCAGTAAATCGACAACTACCAAGCAATACAATGCTGTTTTAAATGACTAATGAGATCATAGGGGAAGCGATGACTTGCCGGTAACAAGCTGTCGTCCGAAGGTTGATGCTCAGTGTTCTCCTTGGAACACTTCTCAAGGGCAGCAGACAGACTGTACAGTAAAAGAGATGTGTAGGAGACTAGTAGCAGCTGGCCATGCAAGCACAAAACAGGTAGACAGATTTATTATATATGGCAGAATGAGATGCTGGTAGGAGTAGGCCAGTAAAACTATTATCATCCTGTGATCTGATGAGGGCACATTAACTACAAGAGACAAATGGATTTCAAGTCACATTTACAGATATAGTTTAGCTGCCACTTTTTCAGAAGTCAGAGGTTCCCATAACACAATAACTCATTTAGCATATCTGCCTACACAATATATAATAGAATGATGAAGATTTATCGTGCGCTATGAATCCAGGAAGGATTATTAAACTTGCATATGTCTGTGCTGCAGATGTCCCCAGTAAAATTTAAGTTACTCCTGAGATGATGTAATTTCTTTTCAAAATTGTATACTTTGCTCACTTTTAATGCTTCTTAACATTTACTCAGCGTGGAGAAATATATTACAATCATATAGGCTTGTAGCTGCATAGGGAGGACATTACAGAAATGAACGTAGCACATAGAAAATATAAATATAGTTTGTCTTGACACAGCATTCTTTTTCTTTATTGCAAGCAATATAATAAAAGAAAAATCACTGAGAGGCGCCATAGTGACTAGACTGGATCTAACTGTCCTGCAATTTAAGGAGAAAATCAAAATGGTACCCATACAATGTGGACCGGATATTCACTCAGATATATAGTGAAGAACAATTAGAGAAATTATATTGATCAAACTGTAAGACAGACACCATTGTCAAACATTATTCACTTAGGCTGCTTAGATTTTGCATTATGAACTCTATAAATAGCTATTTTGCCGGTCAGATTAACTCCTATATTACTATACTAGCTGGAAATATTTGCCTGCATTTAATTCTGATATATTTTAGTCCCTACACAGACAGTGGATGCTAGGTTACAACCATGAATGCCGTTGTTGTAATACTTACATGGGTAGTCACAGTTTTCCATCCACCCTAACTGATATACTGTATAAATCTCAATTGTTGACCAGAGCTACACACGTCAATCTCCTTCAGCACTGTCTTTGTAAGTACTAGCATTTTATGTCATTCTACCATTGTGTTAAAAATATCTGGATGACCTTACCCTATGTCTAATAATTATGGAAGCCTGTTGCAAAAGCTTTAACCCCTTCAGGACTGAGCCACTTTTGGACCAAATGACACAGCCTCATTTTTAAATCTGACGTGTGTTACTTTATGTGGTAATAACTCGGGAATGCTTTTACCTATCCAAGTGATTCTGAGATTGTTTTCTCGTGACATATTGTACTTTATGTTAGTGAAAAAATTTGGTCTATATATTCAATATTTTTGTGTGAAAAACACCAAAATTTAGAGAAAATGTGCAAAAAATTAGCATTTTCTAAATTCAAATGTATCTGCTTGTAAGACAGATAGTTATACCACACAAAATAGTTACTAGCTAACTTTTCCAATATGTCTACTTTAGATTGGCATCATTTTTTGAACATGCTTTTATTTTTCTAGGACGTTACAAGGCTTATAAGTTTAGCAGCAATTTCTCACATTTTCAAGAAAATGTCAAAAAACCATTTTTTTAGGGAACAGTTCAGTTGTCAAGTGGCTTTGAGGGCCTTATATATTAGAAACCCCCACAAATGACCCCACTTTAAAAACTGCACCCCTCAAAGTATTCAAAACAGCATTCAGAAAGTTTTTTTAACTCTTTAGGCATTTCACAGGAATTAAAGCAAAGTAGCGGGGAAATTTACAAATTTCATTTTTTTTGCAGAAATTCCATTTTAATCCATTTTTCCTGTAATACCGAAGGTTTTTACCGGAGAAGCACAACTGAATATTTATTGCCCTGATTCTGCAGTTTTTAGAAATATTCCACATGTGGCCCTAGTGCACTACTGGACTGAAATACCGGCCTCAGAAGCAAAGGAGCAACTAGTGGATTTTAGGGCCTTCCTTTTCTTAGATTATATTTCAGGCACCATGTCAGGTTAGAAGAGGTCTTGTGGTGCCGAAACAAAGGAAACACCCCAAAAAATACCCCATTTTGGAAACTACATGCCTTGAGGAATTCATCTAGGGGTGTAGTGAGCATTTTGACCCCACAGGTGTTTCATAGATTTCATTAGAATTGGGCAGTGAAAATGAAAAATTATATTATTTTCCAATACCATGTAGCTTTACCTCAAAATGTTTAATTTTTTCAACAAATAAATGATGAAAAGCACCCCAACATTTGTAAAGCAACTTCTCCAGAGTACGGAAATACCCTACATGTGGTCATAAACGGCTGTTTGGGGAAGCGGCAGGACTCAGAAGGGAAGGCACGCCATTTCGCTTTTGGAGCGCTGATTTTGCTGGATTCATTTCTCGGCACCATGTCGCATTTGTAAAGCTCCTAAGGTACCAGTACAGTGGAAACCCCCCAAAAGTGACTCCATTTAGGAAACTACACCCCTTGAGGAATTCATCTAGGGGTGTAATGAGCATTTTGACCCCCCAGGTCTTTCATAGATTTCATTAGAATTGGGCAGTAAACATGAAAAATGTCATTTTTTTCCACTAAGACGTAGCTTTAGGTAAAAATGTTTCATTTTCTCATCAAATAAAGGAGAAAAATCACCATAACATTTGTAAAGCAACTTCTCCAGAGTACGGAAATACCCCATATGTGGTAATAAAGTACTGTATGAATACACATCAGGGTTCAGAAGGGAAAGAGCGCCATTTGGCTTTTGGAGAGCAGATTTTGCTGGATTGGTTTTTCTGTGCCATGTCGCTTTTGCAAAGCCCCTTAGGTAGCAGTACAGTGGAAACTCCCCAAAAGTGACTCCATTTGGCAAACTACACCCATTGAGGAATTCATATAGGGGTGTAGTGAGCATTTTGACCCCACAGGTGTCTCATAGATTTTATTAGAAATGGGCAGTGAAAATGAAAAATTACATTATTTTCCAATAAGACGTAGCAGTTAAAAAAATTTCATTTTCTCAACAAATAAAGGAGAAAAAGCACCGTAACATTTGTAAAGCAACTTCTTCAGAGTACGGAAATACCCCACACGTGGTCATAAACTGCTATTTGGACACACAGCAAGGCTCTAAAGGGAAGGAGTGGAGATTTTATAAGATTTGTTTTTTGACACCATGTTGCATTGAGCTATAGTACCAGTACAGTGGTACCCCCCGAAAAATTGCCCCATTTTGTAAACTAGATCCCTCGAAGAATTGATCTAGGGGTGTAGTGAGCATTTTGACCGCACAAGTGTTTTGCAAAAATTAGTAAACAATAGATGTTGCAGATTGAAAATGGCTGTTTTCAACAAATATGCCATTTCAGTGCCCAATGTGTTGTGCCCGGCTTGTACCACCGTAGACACACATCTCATAAATTGTTAAGTGGGTTCTCCAGAATACCCCATATGTGGTCATAAATTGCCGTTTGGGTACACTGCCAGGCTCAGTTGGACCACCATTTGGCTTTTGAAGCGCAGATTTTGCTTAGTGTATTAGTGGTATTTCAGCTTATAATGAGCTGGGTGGAGTACATCAAGGGTATATGTAAGCTGGGCGGAGTACATCAGGGTATATGTAAGCTGGGCGGAGTACATCAGGATATATGTAATATGCGTGGGTACATCAGGCTATATGTAAGCTGTGCGGAGTACATCAGGGTATATGTAAGCTGGGCAGAGTACATCAGGGTATATGCAATATGTGCGGGTATATCAGGCTATACGTAAGCTGGGCGGAGTACATCAGGGTATATGTAATATGTGCGGGTACATCAGGCTATATGTAAGCTGGGCGGAGTACATCAGGGTATATGTAAACTGGGCGGAGTACATCAGGGTATATGTAAACTGTGCGGAGTACATCAAGGTATATGTAATCTGTGCGGAGTACATCAGGGTATATGTAAACTGGGCGGAGTGCAACAGGTCATAATAGGATGATGTAATAATGGGGAGAATGAATAATCCATGGATTGGTGTGGTCGCTTTGAACCAATCCTTAAGGGCATGCCCCCACGTGGCGGATTTCTGCAGACACTGTCCGCATCAATGCCGCACATAATCCGCGTTGCGGATTACGCTGCGGATTTTGGCCAAGTGCTGCGGATTGCGTTGCGGATTGCGTTGCGGATTTAGGTGCGGATTTCCAAAGCAAGTCTTCCAAAAAAGGCACTGACCTCATTTGTGAGGTCATTTCCTATGAGCACGTGCTGGACACACCCATGGCATGTATAAGTGTGGCCAGAAGGAGAAGTGAATCTGGCTGGAGAAGTATACTAGTCCGAAGTGTTGGCCAATGGCTGACATTCAGGAGCGACCAATTCACTTACGCCGACAAAATTTGATAATGCTGCTGCGCACCATAGTGAGCATTGTCCGTCGTTGGCAATGGCAACGTGTACGTAATATTTTGTCACCTACACACGTCCTAGGCAAAAGTATATGTTTCTGTCTGCTAATGATATAGTAACATGTTTCTTGGATCTCACTATCATTTTTATCACGCAGGTTGAGTAAAGAGGCCGTGTCCGACTGTGGGTTGACCCTTTGGTTGCTGTAAGATCAACCAAAGGTCATTTTGCACTTCTTTATCGCGATCTAAGAAGGTATATATTTAGGATACAAGCTTTCATTGTCACAGCCCCTGAGGTTCTGTTGGGTAGGCCAGTCGTGGTGTACGAGTTCGACATATGTTCTCTGTATTTTTAAGGACTTCTGAAGGGGCAGTGCCTTTGCAATCCTACTGTGTTGATGGTGTGCAGCCTACCCAGCAGTAATCCGTCTCATGTCCAAACAGTAGGCTATTCTGTCAATGATACTCCTATGGATTGCTAAATTGTCTGTTGGATGTGCTTCCTTTGAAAATAAAAAATGCACGATGATTCAGATTTGAGAAATCACATGTCTGAAAAGTGAGTATGAGGTTCCGGTTGCCTTTCTTTGTTCAGCACACAATAGCATATCAAACCACACAGTATGTCCTTCATGAAAGCGACCACACCCTGAACATTCTGTATCCTCCCCTTGATGCCCTTCCACATTTTGTCGCCCACACATTCAAAACGGCAAAGACACAAGGCAGAGTCAGCAATTTAACTTAAATTTTATGACACGTCAACACATCACAAATAGTCGCCCTGAGAACAATCAGGGATGAACTTGGACCATAAATACTCCCACAGGTACATTAGCGACCAACAAAAACAGAAAACCTAATGCAATGTATGGTAGAGAGGAGGGGTCAATTGGGGAAACGAAGAGGGGACAGAGGAGGAGGTAGTGGGAGGAGGCATGTATGCCGCAGAGGTGGGAGGATGAATGTGAAGAGGTGGGAGAGAGGAAGAGTAAGAGGTGGGCAAAGGGTTTGGGACATTGGGGTATGGACGGAAAGAGGAACCAGAAGGATGTCCATGAGATCAGGGGGAAAAATATGGATCGGGCTGCAGTGAGGGTGCAGAGGCAGGAGGTGGGGCGTGCGGCACAGCGGCAGACGGGTCAGCCCTACGCCCAGTCAACGTGCGCAGGTGGAATATTATATCGGCCACATCGGGTAGGGGCTGGGGGGCCTCAAATATATCAGCCAGCGCATAGGCACAGGTCATATATGCCGTCCGCCGAGTTTTGTCCATACCACGACAGCGGCCAGCAAGGGAATACCCAAAATTGTGGTACTCATCCTCGGCCTCCACCCTCCGAATCATAGTTAGGGCTTGTGCCTCCACCGTGTTGGTCGGTTCCAATGTGGCCACGCGCTTTCGGCCACCCACTCGTTGCCTATGACGGGATGGTCCTGCCGGGGGGGCTGGAGAGGTGTGGTCACGAGGATCTGCTGGGGCCGGAGTTGACTTGTGGGGCACATCTTCCTCAGTCATGTCCCCCACCACATTGGCAGACGATGCTCCCAAGGGCTCCTGCTGCACCTGGGCAAGGGCACTCACTTGCGGCGGGCGAGGTGGTACATTGCCCTGAGTTCTGTAAGCAAAAAAAAGGGCACTGAGTTTTGGGAATGTTAACACATTTCTCGGACAGTTTGTCAGTCGCAAATATCGCTAACATTGCCGTTTGCCATTCTACACACACACGATCGGACAACAAGCTTGGGGGTGGAAACTAAAGACTCATTCTCTTCAGGAAGATAATGAGTTATATAAGCAACGCAGAGTGATATGTCATAATGTGTAAGGTCAAGGGACATTTTAGTGACGACAGTGGCAAAAGCCAAACAAACATGTCCACTGTAATCGACAAAGGAGGGAAATTGAAATCCGATTGATTGTAATCACGTGGTTCATGCGCTCCCTTTTAACCCAGGTGTGTGTGCAAATAGAGACTTACGTTCGTAGCTCCCTGCACGGAATCAGGAAAGCAAGTTCCTCATAGTGGGCAATCGTTTTGCAATGTGCCGGAGAGGAGCCACTTGCACGTGTTTTGGACAGCTGCTTCCGGAAACGGTCGCGGACTGTCCGCCATCTGTTGCGCACATCATTTTCTGGAAAAGGAATGATGTTTGAAAATTAGGGCATAGGGGATGAAGTAAGGTGTATCTAGAGCAATCGCTTCAAATGGCCTGGCCTGAGGATAGATCATCAATGCAACCACATCATTGGGTCAGAACGCGACTAGCCAGTGGTTATGGCTATGGCTGGGTTCCCACGACCTCTTTCCATCCGAAATGTAGGCATTTTACGGATATAATGACGCATGCCGAGACGGCTCCAATACGCTTCTCCACGTTTTCAAGACGTACTTTCTGTCGTAAATTGGTGTGTCAAACGCACGATTTAGGGACGTAAATAGTCCATGTGTACATACCCTTACAGTTGGAATAAAGTGGTCAACAACTTCGCACGTGGCATAGTGACATGACAGTTGGTGTATGGTTTAGCTAGCCAGGAAAGGCCAAAGTTTTGAAGTGAATTTTCAGCATTCAAATGATGCAAAACAACGTTAGCATACAGTGTTTTAAAACGATCTGCATTACAAACTATATGCAAACTTACCAATCACTTCCTGCTCTCTCTCCAGCATCCCATCCCACTCGGGGTACAGACCGCGACACACGTAGGTCCATGCGTCCTCACGTGCATTCCGGTCACTATACCCAGCACTTGAGGTGTCCCAGATTTCTGGCCTATTATGCACCTACAAAATAAATACACAGTGCATATTGCAGTTTGCTTGGTACTCAGGATTAACATTGGATCTGTTACATGTTGATCTGCCTTAGAATCTGTACATACTGCAGGTGCTGCTAGTGTTAAACCATACATACTAGTCCACTTGAAGCAACATGACATTAACATATACATGTACTTACCAGATTTATCAGGGCGGAAACTTCCATGTCCATCCGTCGATATCTAGCCATTGCAGCCTGGGTTCAGAGTTTTCTGTCTCCTCTAGTAAATTCCTGCCAGGCTGCAAGTCGAAAATGGCGGCTTCCTTTCCTCTACAGAATGATGTCATATCCTGCTCCTGCTGGAAATCCGCACCGCAACACACCCGAAATCCGCACCACACATAACATGTGCGGACTTCATTGCGGAATTTAGAATCTCCATTGAAGTCAATGGAGAAATTCCGCCATGAGTCCGCAACCAGTACGCCACAACTCCGCAACAGCCCTAGCATGCTGCGGACACCAAATTCCGCTCCGCAGCGGAATTTTACACATCGTCTATACGAACACTGCTAAATAAAAGTGGAAGTCAATGGAGAAATGGCTCTGCTGCGGAATTCAAGAGGAATTCCGCCACATGTGGCTTTGCCCTTATACACCGGCCGGGTTTATTGGGTATTATACAAAATATCTGCGCTCCAGTGTTGCCTAATCTTTGACTTCTTCACTAGCCCTATAAGCCGCACAAGGCCCTAATATTCTAATATTTCCTCATCTCCGCTGCATCTACAGGGTCCACCTGTGTAGTCCACCAAATGACGATGTGGGATATTTAGTGAAATTCTACTGGACCTAAAAATGAGTCTGGGCCGTCATTTAGAATCATTTTGCATCATTGCGTTTTGAGAGACATAACGTGTTATTTTTCCATTGACGGAGCTGTGTGAGGGCGCGTTTTTTGTGGAACGAGCTGTAATTTTTATTGGTTCCATTCTGGGGTACATGCGATTTTTTTTTATCACTATTTATTCCATTTTTTGGGAGATGAGGAAACCAAAAAACAGCCATTCCCGCACGTTTCTTTTTTTTTTTTTTTTACAGTGTTCACCGTGCAGTATAATCAACATGTTAACTTTATTCTGCGGGGCGATACGATTACAGCGACACCAAATTTATATCGTTTTTTTACGTTTCACTACGTTCCCACAACAAAAATACTCTTTTCTAAAAAAATCATGTTTTAGTGTCGCCCTTTTCTGACAGCCATAACTTTTTTATTTTTTTGTTAATATCTCTGCGGGACGGCTTGTTTTATGCGTGACGAACTGTAGTTTCTATTGGTACCATTTTGCGTTACTTGCAACTTTTTGATCACTTTTTATTAATAAATTTTTGAGACAAGATGACCAAAAAATAAAATGCTGTCGTTGTTTTTTATGAAAATTTTTTTACGGTGTTCACCGTGCGGTAAAAATAATGTGATATTTTTATTGATCAAGCCGTTCCAAACGCAGCGATACCTATTATGTATAGTTTTTTTTCATATTTTGATTTTTTTTCTAATAATAAAGGAGTTGATCAGGGAAACAGGGCAAGGTTGTTTTTATTATTTATTTATTATTTATTAACTTTTATTTATTTATTTTTCTTTCACATTTTTTTTTAAATTTTTTACTTGTTCTTTTACACTGACCTGGGGACTTGAAGATCTGGTCTTCTGATCCCCACTACGATACACTGCACTACTTATGTAGTGTAGTGCATCGTAACTGTCATTCTTCATTTGACAGTTAGCGTATTAGGTCCTGCCTCGGGCAGGACCTAATAGGCTACCGTACCTTGGCAACCAGGAAGCCTAGTAACGGCTTCCTGGTTGCCATAGCAACAATCGCCACCCACGATCCATCGCGAGGGGCCCGGGGGTTACAGAGGGAGCTCCCTCCCTCTGTCAACCACTTCAATGCGGCGGACGTCATTGACAGTCGCATTGAAGGGGTTAAATGGCTGTGATCGGCGGTAACAGCCATCGCAGCCATTGCAGCGGCATGTCAGCTGTGTATAACAGCTGACAGCCGCTGAAGATAAAGCGCGCACAGCTCCTGTGCTCGCTTTATCTGCAGGGCGTAACTGTACGCCCAAATGCGGGAACTCACTTGGTTTTCGGACGTACAGTTACGCCCAATAGCGGGAAGGGGTTAAAAAAAAGTAGCATTTACTAACATAACCACACTAAGCCTTGTGTTAGTCAATCTTGGTACCTCTAATTGTAAGAAAACAATACAAATTTACAAAAACGTTAGAAGCGTTGGCAAGTTATAGCTGCTGTCTTTCTGAAAATTTGCTTCGGGTCTGATTCGATTCAATTGTACATCCGATTTGGTCCAAATAAACTTGCCGTGAATTGCAAGTTCCCCAGATTTCCCCTGAAAACTCGTGTCTGACTCTCTTATGTCTTCTATGACTGTGCCCTACCAGTAGCATTCCCTGATTGTGCTTTTTATAGTGATCTAGCAAAATTACCCGGCTTCGCACGGGTATGTTGGTTTGTTGTGTGTGTGTATGGTTAAAAACGTTGTTTCCTACTGATGCAGCTCGGGCAGCAGCCATGTGCTTTGCTGCAGGAGTCTTTCGTCCAAGGGCACAGTACCTTTTTGGTGGCATGACTGGTTTGAAAGGGGTTTAATTTATGAGAATGCGTAAATCCAGTAGTATAGGTACAGTTCGTACACGATAGGTGAAGAGACATGGCTGGATTGTTATGGAAACCTGGTGTAAAACAAAAAGGACTGGGTTGTTATGGGAACCAGGTGTAAAACTGAGTGTATGTCAGTGAGGCTAAGGGTATGTGTTCACTTAGCGTTTTCAGGTATATTTTCGAGGCTTTTACGCCTCAAAAAATGCCTCAAAAAACGGAAGCAGAGCGCCTCCAAACATCTGTCCATTAATTTAAATGGGAGATACGGCGTTCCGTTCCGACGGGCATTTTTTTACACCTCATTTTCAAAAAACGGCGGGTTAAAAGACGCCCACGAAAAAGAAGTGCATGTCACTTCTTGAGCCATTTTTTGAGCCGTTTTTCATTGACTCTATAGAAAAACAGCTCCAGAAACAGCCGTAAAAAAGGCAGCGAAAAACGCGAGTGGCTTAAAAAAACGTCTGAAAGTCAGGAGCTGTTTTCCCTTGAAAACAGCTCCATATTTTCAGATATTATTGAGTTTGTGTGTGCACATACGCTAATGAAGAACTTGCGAGCTTCTATTGGCTAATATGGGTCATCTGATAGGATATGGAGGAGGATCCTTGATGTGGAAGCCAGTGGTGCCATATTTGTTTTTGTATTGCATTTTGTTTGTGAATATGTCGAGAACAGTAGGCCCTAGGCCCCGATGTAAAACCTTTGAAAGCGGCTGATTTACTTATGTGCCAAATTTGGTGTAGACTGGTCCAGTCGCTTGGCCAGAACAGACAACAAAAATACATTTTTATATATATATATATATATATATATATATATATATATATATATATATAGCAAAATCCAATATACAGGTCAGCACTCCAAGTTCAGTGAAAAAAATGGATCTTTTTAATCAATACATGCAACGTTTCAGCCCTGCTCAATGGGGCCTTTCTCATTGCTTGAGAAAGGCTCCATTGAGCAGGGCTGAAACGTTGCATGTATTGATTAAAAAGATCCATTTTTTTCACTGAACTTGGAGTGCTGACCTGTATATTGGATTTTGCTGTGTATTTGGGACGCTGGTCGTGTGTCTGAACAGGTACCTGTGCACCCTACACTGGAGGAACGGTGCTGCTTTTATTTTTGCTTTATATATATATATATATATATATATATATATATATATATATATATATATATATATATATACATACAGTGAAGGAAATAAGTATTTGATCCCTTGCTGATTTTGTAAGTTTGCCCACTGTCAAAGACATGAACAGTCTAGAATTTTTAGACTAGGTTAATTTTACCAGTGAGAGATAGATTATATATAAAAAAAAAAAAAGAAAATCACATAGTCAAAATTATATATATTTATTTGCATTGTGCACAGAGAAATAAGTATTTGATCCCCTACCAACCATTAAGAGTTCAGCCTCCTTCAGACCAGTTACACGCTCCAAATCAACTTGGTGCCTGCATTAAAGACAGCTGTTTTAAATGGTCACCTGTATAAAAGACTCCTGTCCACAGACTCAATTAATCAGTCTGACTCTAACCTCTACAACATGGGCAAGACCAAAGAGAATTCTAAGGATGTCAGGGACAAGATCATAGACCTGCACAAGGCTGGAATGGGCTACAAAACCATAAGTAATACTCTGGGTGAGAAGGAGACAACTGTTGGTGCAATAGTAAGAAAATGGAAGACATACAAAATGACTGTCAATCGACATCGATCTGGGGCTCCATGCAAAATCTCACCTCGTGGGGTATCCTTGATCCTGAGGAAGGTGAGAGCTCAGCCGAAAACTACACAGGGGGGAACTTGTTAATGATCTCAAGGCAGCTGGGACTACAATCACAAAGAAAACCATTGGTAACACATTACGCCGTAATGGATTAAAATCCTGCAGTGCCCGCAAGGTTCCCCTGCTCAAGAAGGCACATGAATAGGCCCGTCTGAAGTTTGCAAATGAACATCTGGATGATTCTGAGAGTGATTGGGAGAAGGTGCTGTGGTCAGATGAGACTAAAATTGAGCTCTTTGGCATTAACTCTACTCGCCGTGTTTGGAGGAAGAGAAATGCTGCCTATGACCCAAAGAACACCATCCCCACTGTCAAGCATGGAGGTGGAAACATTATGTTTTGGGGGTGTTTCTCTGCTAAGGGCACAGGACTACTTCACTGCATCAATGGGAGAATGGATGGAGCCATGTACCATCAAATCCTGAGCGACAACCTCCTTCCCTCCACCAGGACATTAAAAATGGCTCGTGCCTGCGTCTTCCAGCACGACAATGACCCGAAACATACAGCCAAGGCAACAAAGGAGTGGCTCAAAAAGAAGCACATTAAGGTCATGGAGTGGCCTAGCCAGTCTCCAGACCTTAATCCCATCGAAAACTTATGGAGGGAGCTGAAGATCCGAGTTGCCAAGCGACAGCCTCGAAATCTTAATGATTTACAGATGATCTGCAAAGAGGAGTGGGCCAAAATTCCATCTAACATGTGTGCAAACCTCATCATCAACTACAAAAAAACGTCTGACTGCTGTGCTTGCCAACAAGGGTTTTGCCACCAAGTATTAAGTCTTGTTTGCCAAAGGGATCAAATACTTATTTCTCTGTGCACAATGCAAATAAATATATATGATTTTGACAATGTGATTTTCTTTTTTTTTTATATATATAATCTATCTCTCACTGGTAAAATTAACCTAGACTAGAAATTCTAGACTGCTCATGTCTTTGACAGTGGGCAAACTTACAAAATCAGCAAGGGATCAAATACATATTTCCTTCACTGTATATATATATATATATATATATATATATATATATAAATATATACAGTCTAGATACAGATGAACACAGCACTCCAACAGATCCAGAAAATCAGGCCATGTGCTCGTCACCAGGGGATGAATCAATTCCACACTTTAGATAGAGAGAAACCATAGAATGCAGTAACGGCACCAGGACTTCAAGATATATGAAAACAGGGTGGATTTATTCACCACAAGACAGCGACTTTTCGGTTCAACAGGAACCTTCCTCAAGCTTGAGAAATGTTCCTGTTGAACCGAAACGTCGCTGTCTTGAGGTGAATAAATCCACCCTGTTTTCATCTATCTTTTAGTAATGGTGCTGTTACTGTGTTCTATGGTTTATATATATATATATATATATATATATATATATATATATATATATACTAGAAAAAGTACACGGCGCTGCCCAAGTATAACGTGGCGGTCCGTCTGTTTGTGTGTTCATTGGATTTGTTCCAAGGGTGCCCAGGAGGCCAATCCATGCCCTTGAATTTTCTTGGTTTACGGGGAAATCGCTAGTAGCCCTGTAAACCGCGGGAGTTACACACTGTTTATTTCAATTTTAACTTCCTAAATATATAACAGCTAAACTCATAGGAAATTGAGTCGTAAGACTGTGACAGAGCCTATTGATTAACAACATTGGCAATTTTATTACTAGTTGGCCATAGTCTATGGTTGGATTATAATTGAAAACAGCATCATGCATGAAAGCCTACTCATTAGCACGCTGAACATCATGATGTGCTCAGTTCAGTTTGATTTCTGGCATGGCTTCGGGCAGGAGTCTCTGCGCTTCTGAGAGCCACCTGTCTGATCTGTTGCTGAGAAAGCCCAAGTTTGTTGAGGAGTTTCAGCAGCTCGAGCAGCAGTATAACGCATTTGATCAGCTTGCAGTTGGGCAAGAGGAGTCTCTGCAGCTAGTAATGCAGCTTTCCTCCTGGCCATCAGTAATCTGATTGGTTGCTATTGGTAACTGCTCCCCTGTACCTTCCCATCTAGGATTATCTTGTAAAGTTCACTACCTGGCCGTTAGGATGCCTGTATAGGACAGACAAACAGACATTGACTTTTATAATATAGAATAGCAGAGTTCCCTGGCTTCACACTGGTCTATTTGTTTGTTGTTTGTGTGTGTGGTTAAAAACTTTAGTTCCTACTGATATGAAGCCAACATATCCAACAAAGTCCAAGTGCAGGGTTCCATTTTGGAGGCATGACTGGTCTGAAAGGGGTTCAATTTAGGAGAATGCTGAAATCCACGGGCTTGGTTCTGTTGAGAGATTTCAGCAGATCGGGCAGCAGCCATGCTCTTTGCCACAGGAGTCTTTCGTCTAAGTGCATGTTTCCTTTTTGGAGGCATGACTGGTATGAAAGGGTTTCAGTTCATGAGAATGCTCAAATCCAGTATAGGTAATGTTCGTTTACAGCGAGTAACACATCAAGTAAAGAAAAATGGCTTGGTTGTTATGGAAACGTGGTCTAAAATTGTGTGTATGTGAGTGAGGCTAAGAATAAAGGACCTGCGAGATTCTATTGGCTAATACAGGTCATCTGATGTGATATGAATGTCCTTGATGTGGAAGCCAGTGGTGTCATATTTGCTTTTGTGAATATGTCGAGAAAGGTAGGTCCTAGAGAACTGAAACCTTCAGAAGTGCGTGATTTACTTATGTGTCAAATCTGGTGCAGATTGCTCCAGTCGTTTGGCCGTGCATAAAGGACATGCAACAGACAACAGAGAACAGAAGTTCATTTATATATGTGTATATATTATGGAGAAGTTTGTCTGAGATCATATAATCCTTTTTCTAACCTGTAAAATGGTGGCTGGCACTTTCTGCCAGACACCATTTTGCCACGATTTGTGCCTAATCCTGAACTTTCTAGAATTCAGAATGAATTTGATTAATGTAGAATTGATTCACTCATCTCTACTAATAAGTTCTCATGCACACAGCCCAAAAAAACAACTTTTCTCACGCATACAGGGAAAAATTGCTAAAATCGCTCCATTGCAGGTTGTATAAGGGTATGTTCACACGCACTAATTACGGACGTAATTCGGGCGTTTTTGCCCCGAATTACGTCCGAAAATAGCGCCTCAATAGCGTTGACAAACATCTGCCCATTGAAAGCAATGGGCAGACGTTTGTCTGTTCACATGAGGCGTAATTTACGCGCTGCTGTCAAATGACGGCGCGTAAATAGACGACCGCGTCAAAGAAGTGACCTGTCACTTCTTTGGCCGTAATTGGAGCCGTTATTCATTGACTCCAATGAATAGCAGCACCAATTACGTCCATAATGGACGCGGCGTTCAAGCGCCTGCACATGCCGTTACGGCTGAAATTACGGGGATGTTTTCAGGCGAAAACATCCCCGTAATTTCAGCCGTTACGGACGCCCTCGTGTGAACCTAACCTAAAGGAGATATTACATAGTTACAGAGAAGGAAATAAGTATTTGATCCCTTGCTGATTTTGTAAGTTTGCCCACTGTCAAAGTCATGAACAGTCTAGAATTTTTAGGCTAGGTTAATTTTACCAGTGAGAGATAGATTATATAGAAGAAAAAAGAAAATCACATAGTCAAAATTATATTAATTTATTTGCATTGTGCACAGAGAAATAAGTATTTGATCCCCTACCAACCATTAAGAGTTCAGCCTCCTCCAGACCAGTTACACGCTCCAAATCAACTTGGTGCCTGCATTAAAGACAGCTGTCTTAAATGGCCACCTGTATTAAAGACTCCTGTCCACAGACTCAATTAATCAGTCTGACTCTAACCTCTACAACATGGGCAAGACCAAAGTGCTTTCTAAGGATGTCAGGGACAAGATCATAGACCTGCACAAGGCTGGAATGGGCTGCAAAACCATAAGTAAGACGCTGGGTGAGAAGGAGACAACTGTTGGTGCAATAGTAAGAAAATGGAAGACATACAAAATGACTGTCAATCGACATCGATCTGGGGCTCCATGCAAAATCTCACCTTGTGGGGTATCCTTGATCCTGAGGAAGGTGAGAGCTCAGCCCAAAACTACACGGGGGGAACTTGCTAATGATCTCAAGGCAGCTGGGACCACAGTCACCAAGAAAACCATTGGTAACACATTACGCCGTAATGGTTTAAAATCCTGCAGTGCCCGCAAGGTCCCCCTGCTCAAGAAGGCACATGGACAGGCCCGTCTGAAGTTTGCAAATGAACATCTGGATGATTCTGAGAGTGATTGGGAGAAGGTGCTGTGGTCAGATGAGACTAAAATTGAGCTCTTTGGCATTAACTCAACTCGCCGTGTTTGGAGGAAGAGAAATGCTGCCTATGACCCAAAGAACACCGTCCCCACTGTCAAGCATGGAGGTGGAAACATTATGTTTTGGGGGTGTTTCTCTGCTAAGGGCACAGGACTACTTCACCGCATCAATAGGAGAATGGATAGAGCCATGTACCGTCAAATCCTGAGTGACAACCTCCTTCCCTCCACCAGGGCATTAAAAATGGCTCGTGGCTGGGTCTTCCAGCACGACAATGACCCGAAACATACAGCCAAGGCAACAAAGGAGTGGCTCAAAAAGAAGCACATTAAGGTCATGGAGTGGCCTAGCCAGTCTCCAGACCTTAATCCCATCGAAAACTTATGAAGGGAGCTGAAGATCCAAGTTTCTAAGCGACAGCCTCGAAATCTTAATTATTTACAGATGATCTGCAAAGAGGAGTGGGCCAAAATTCCATCTAACATGTGTGCAAACCTCATCATCAACTACAAAAAAACGTCTGACTGCTGTGCTTGCCAACAAGGGTTTTGCCACCAAGTATTAAGTCTTGTTTGCCAAAGGGATCAAATACTTATTTCTCTGTGCACAATGCAAATAAATATATATAGTTTTGACAATGTGATTTTCTTTTTTTTTTTTTTTTATATAATCTTTCTCTCACTGGTAAAATTAACCTAGCCTAAAAATTCTAGACTGTTCATGTCTTTGACAGTGGGCAAACTTACAAAATCAGCAAGGGATCAAATACTTATTTCCTTCACTGTATATACAAACAAACATACATTCAAACATACATACATACATATATACAAACATACATACATACATACATACATACATACATACATGCATACATATATACAAGCATGCACATATATACATGCAAATATACATACATGCAAACATACACACATATATACATACATGCAAACTATCATACATACATACATGCACACACACACACACACACACACACACACACACACACACACACACACATGAAAACATACATACATACAAACAAACATGCAAAGATACATACATACATATATACAAGCATGCACAAATATACATGCAAACATAAATACATGCAAACATAATTACATACATGCACATATATATATATATATATATATATATATATATATATATATATATAAACATACATGCAAACATACATGCAAAAATAAAAACATGCAAACATACACACATGCACATATATACATACATACATACATACATAGATACATACATGCCAACATACATACATGCAAACATACATACATACATGCAAACATACATACATGCAAACATACATACATGCAAACATACATACAAACATGCACATATATACATACATGCCAACATACATGCAAACATACATTCACATATATACATACATACATACATACATGACAACATACATACATGCTGACATACATACATGCCAACATACATACATGCCAAAAAAACCAAAAAAAACGTTCATACATACTTTCCTCCTGTCCGGCCTCCAGCGATGACGTTTCATCCATGTCGCCGCTGCAGCCTGTGATTGGCTGCAGAGGCGGTCACGTGGGATGAAGCGTCATCCCTGGAGGCCGGCCTTCTGACGTCATCCTGACGTGCGTGACTGCCACTACAGCCTGTGATTGGCTGCAGCGGCGACATGGATGAAACGTCATCGCTGGAGGCCGGACAGAAGGAAAGTAAGTATGAACTTATTATTATTTTTTTTTTATTACATTAAAATTGTATTTTCCGTGCGCCGAGCATGTACTGTCAAGGTTGCTGAAATAGTTAGTGCAGCCCATTAACTCTATCAGCACCCTGGACAGTAGCATGCTCGGCGCACGAAAATTACAGGTTCGGTCCGAACTAGTTCGGTCCGAATCGAACTTTTTCGGGAAATTCGGCGAACTAGCCGATCCGAACTTTTGATAAGTTCGCTCATCTCTAATTATCACTGAGGCCAGTGATTGGCTGCAGCGGTCACATGGTAGATTGGCACATCATTGCTGCAGGAAAAGTAAACAAAGACCGGCAGGGGATTTAACCCCTTAACGACCGCCAATACGCCTTTTTACGGCGGCCGTTAAGGGCACTTATGCAAGAGCACCGCCTTTTCACGGCGCTCTAACATAAGCACGGCATGGGTGTCCTGTGCCGGCTAAAGCGGTTTTCGGGCAGTCTAAAGACAGCTGGACACCTGCACTAACGGGTGGGATCGATTTCAACATCAATTTTACCAGTTTAACCCCTTAGATGCGGTGCTCAATAGCCAGCTTCGCATGCAAGTTGTTTTGGAGGGAGGGTGCTCCCTCTCTCACCCCATCGGCACCCTGTAATTGCAATAGCAGGGTGCCAATGGCTTCTATGGCAGCCGGGGGCCTAACAAAGGCCCCCAGGTCTGTCTGTAGTGGATGCCTGCTAAGCCATGCCTGAGGCATAACCTAGCAGGTGCTTGTAAGTTTTACACTGATAGGCAATAATACGCTGCAATACAGAGGTATTGCAGTGTATTATAAAAGCGATCAGAAGATTGCATAGTGAAGTCCCCTAGTGGGACTAAAAATGACATTATCAAAAAGTTGAATAAAGCTAATAATAAAGAAATAAAAATCTCAAATAAAATAAAAATTAAAAACCCACTTTTTCCCTTATAAAATACTTTAATATGAAAAAAAAAAAATTAAAACTTTACACATATTTGGTATTGCCGCATCCATAAAGGCCCCACCTACAAAGCAATTATGTTATTTAACCCGCACGGTGAACGCCGTATAAAATTAAATAAAAAACTGCCAGAATTACTGTTTCTGTTCATCCTGTCTTCAAAAAAATGTGATGAAAATCGATCAAAAAATCACATCTACTCTAAAATGGTACCAATAAAAACTAGAAGTCGTCCCGCAAAAAACAATCCCTCATACAGCTCTATCGGCATAAAAATAAAACAATTATGGCTCTTTAAACATGGTGACACAAAAACAAAAAATTTTGAAAAAAAAGTGTTTTTACTGTGTAAATGTAGTAAAACATACAAAATTGATATAAATTTGGTATCGCCACAATCGTAATGACCCACTGAATAAAGTTATGTTATTTATACCACACAGTAAACGGCGTAAATCTAAGACACAAAAAAGTGTGGTGAAATGTATAGTTTTTTTTCCATTACCCCGCAAAAAAGTTAATAAAAGTAAATCAATACATTATACGTACCCCAAAATGGTGCTATTAAAAAACACAACTTGTCCTGCAAAAAACAAGACCTTATACAGCTATATTGACAAAAAAATAAAAAAGTTATAGCTCTTGGAATGCGAAGATGTAAAAACGCAAAAAATAGCTTGGTCATTAAGGTTTTTAATAGGCCGGACATTAAGGTGTTAAAAGACGAGTTAAGTTTCATTTGTTATTTTATTAGATTTCCCGTAGTTGGTTCGTTTTTCTTATTCTGTCAGAAAACTGCAATAAGTAATTCTAAATTCAGCTTTTGAACAGAGATCTGCATACACTAATCTCTATGTATGCAACTTATCCAGAGCTGTATGCGAGGTCACAGCTATGTAACATAGCACAACTGCATTTTCTGCATTGAGGGGTGGAATGGAAAAATAACGGTGATTCTGGGTTTTGTTTTTACGGCGCTCACCATGCAGTAAAAACGACTTGTTAACTTTATTCTGCGGTTACGGCAATACCAAACTCAGGCCTCATGCACACTTCCATCACCGTTTTCATGGCCGTTTTTCAAGGATCCGTGTGTCCGTTATGGTATTTGTGTGGTTTCCGTGTGTACTCTGTGTCTGTTCCGTGTTTCTGTTTTAAACGGACATTGTGCTTCCGTTTGGCTTCCGTTTTTCACAGATCCGTTAAAAAAACTGAAGTTATTAACCCCTTAATGACCGGGCCATTTTGCATGTTAATGACCAAGGATTATTTTTTGTTTTTTCACGGTCGCATTCCAAGAGTCGTAACTTTTTTTTATTCCGTCGACATAGCCGTATAAGGGCTTGTTTTTTGCGGGACGAGTTGTATTTTGTAATTGTACCATTTTTAGATGCTTATAATATATTGATTAACTTTTATTAACTTTATTTTAGGAGAGTATTGAAAATAAGCAGCTATTCCAGCATTGATTTTCACGTTATAAATTTACGCCGTTTACTATGCAGCGTAAATAACATGTTCACTTTATTCTATGGGTCGGCACGATTACGGGGATACCAAATATGTAAAGGTTTTATATGTTTTTTCTACGTTTGCACAATAAAAAGCCTTTTAGAAAAAAATTACTTGTTTTTGCACTGCCGCATTCCAAGAGCCGTAACGTTTTTATTTTTCCGTCAATGTGGCCGTATGGGGGCTTGATTTTTGCGGGCCAATGTGTAGTTTTCATTAGTACTATTTTGGGGTACATAGGACTTATAGATTAATTTTTATTTAATTTTTTATGGGGGGAATGGGAGAAAAGAGCGAATTTTGCCGTTGTTTTTTGGACGCCGTTCATCCGGCAGTTTAATTAATGTGTTCATTTTATTGTTCAAGTTGTTACGATCGCGGGGATACCATATATGTGTATGTGTGATTTGTTTTGATACTTTTACTAAATAAAACCACTTTTTTTATTTGATTTTCACTGTAATAATTTTTTTTTTTTTTCACCAACTTTATTTAACTGATTGACATTTTTTTTTTTTAGTCCCACCAGGGGACTTCACTATGCGATCTGTTGATCGCATATATAATGCTTTGGTATACTTAGTATACCAATGCATTATTGCCTGTCAGTGTAAAACTGACAGGCAACATGTTAGGTCATGCCTCCGACATCGCCTAACAGGCAGATGCTGAAGGCAGACCTGGGGGTCTTTGTTAGACCCCCGCTGCCATGGAAACGGGACGGCGACCCGCGATTTTTATAGGGGCGCCGATGGGGTGACAGAGAGTGCTCCCTCCCTCTGTCAAACACATTAGATGCCGCTGTCACAATTGACAGCGGCATTTAATGGGTTAAACTGCCGGAATCGGAGCGTGCTTCGATTCCGGCAGTTGCAGCAGAAGCCAGGCTGTGTATAACAGCCAGGCTCCCGCCGCTGATCGCGTGGGTACACTGGCAGTACCCGCGCCATCACAGGACGGATATATCCGTCCTCCTGCGCGAACTAGCAGCTGCAGAGGACGGATATATCCGTCCTTCGGCGTTAAGAGGTTAAACTTCGTTTGAACTTATCACATGTCCCAGGAAACACGTCCCATGTCCCAAAGTTCTGGGTGATCATGCACTATGCTTATGAGTCTCTCAACATCCATCTTCAGGAATGAATGTGTACTGTATTCTGTAAACTATGGTACGCCCTGCAGTTGCTAGGGCAACGGATCCGTCAAAAACGGACCGCACGCGGAAGCCTTCCGTGTGCCATCCGTTTTTTTCACAGACCCACTGACTACTATGGGCCCCACGGTCACAGAATCACTGTCAAATGTAGGACATGCTCTACTTTTGACGGAACGGAACAACGGATCCGTGAAAATAACGGAGTGTGCATGGGCCCATTGAAATGAATGGGTCAGGGTGCTATCCGTGAAAAAAACTGATAGCACAGTGAAGGAAACAACTGAAGTGGGCATGAGGCCTTATTTTTTTTTTTATGTTCTACTACTTTTACAAGGAAAAAAACAAAATGTTAAATTAAAATTTGTTTTGTGTTGCCATATTCTGAAAGCCATAACTTTGTTCATTTTTCCGTTGACTGAGTAGCTATTCTGGCATTTTTATTTATTTCTTCTTTTACTGCTTTCACTGTCGGGTTTAAATAATGTTATATTGCAGTAGTTTAGGCTTCTACGGATGTGACAATACCAGTTAAGTTCTTTTTTTTTTCTTTTTACATTGTTTTTTAGGGAAAATGGGAAAAGTTAATTTTTTTTACTTTTACATTTTTTTTTATTTATAAAAAAACTTTATTTAATTGTAATTAACTTAGGGGACTTAAACCAGCAATCATTGGATCACTTGCTTGATATACTGCAATACTAATGTATTGCAATGTATTATGATTTTGACAGGTTCCCATTAAGGAACACAAAGATGTCAAACGTGAAGGCCTTTATGAGGCCCCCAGGCTGCCATCACAATCATCGGCTCCCCACGATCGCGCCACAGGGGGGCCAATGGGACATCAGAGTGTCCGCCCCCTTCTTTGTAACGGCTTGGCACCACGGTCTTGTCTAAAGGATAAAACAAGCAGGATTCCTTGTGCGTGATCCTTCTCGTTGCAGTGAAGCGTCGGCTGTAACATACAGTCGACACAAGCAAATTATGGAACAGGCTCAGTCCTTGGGCTTAGGTTTAAGCACATGGGGAGCTAGGCCACCATGTGTAGAGAAGTACAACATTTTTTTTTTTTCAGGTTCGTTTCTAGTCTGATGCTAAGGACAGCATCAGTTATACCTGGTAGGACATATAAGGTATGCCCAAGGCACCAAATATCAATGTGACTGTACTTTTATTTATATTCAATAAAAGTGAATGGACGTCAGCATTATCTAAAAAAAAGCTTTTATTTATTGTTCCATAAAATACACCACGCAACGTTTCCACCTCAAAGAGGCCTTTCTTAAGCTTGAGAAAAGTCTCTTTGAAACGTTGCATGGTGTATTTTATGGAACAATAAATTAAGCCTATTTTTGGAGATGACGTCCATTTACTTCTTTTGGATGTATGAACCGGATGTGTGAGAGCTGACCCATTTAAGCGTCTGTTGCATTCAAGAAGTGACACATTTGTGCTGTTCCTATCCTATCCTATTATTTTGTACTCTTCTTTACGTAATTTCTTTTCAGGTTTAAGACCAAGCATGTGTCTGTAAATGTTTTTCTTAGCAGCAGTTCTAAATAATTTTTGTGAGTGTTGCTGCCACACGGTGGCCGAACTACAGTAGTGTTTGATATTGGGCTGTTGTGTGTTACGTAGATAGTACCTGTGGTCACATGACCAGGATGTAGAGCTCTTCAAGTTAGTGTGATACTGAAGATGAGAGGTGCGGCCCTGGAGGTCATAATGAAGGTGGCAGGCCTCTTAAAGTTTAACTCTGCAGTGTGTGGAATGTGTAGGAATTGGATGACTGTTCTCACATATTCAGGAGGCCAGACCAAGTGGAGCTTACAAATGCTGTATAGTGTTAGACTATGTTGAGGGAAGGAGGTACCTATCAGTAGCCAGAGTGTCCCAGAGACATTGTGATGTGAATGGGTTCTGAGTGTCTGAGGCCTCAGTAGTGTAAGCAGCATTGTTTGACCTGAGAGGCAGACTGAGACTGACGAAGACTGAACGCCGCGATCCTGAGTGGGCGTCGTGAGGAGTAAGCTACTACTGATTGGCTGGAGAGGGTCACAGTAAATAATAGAGTGTCGGAGACCCGAAAAAATACCATGCAGTGTGAGATAACCCTACCCCTACTTAAGCTGTCGGTGCAAATCACGCTGATGAACCACTGTCAGAGACCATGAGAGAGTATTTAAAGGGGAAGCATCTAGAGCCAACCACTGTAAATAGTTGTTTGCACAATGTGCTCATTGTGGAACCAGCAAGCGTATTGTACCTAAGTTAAAAACTCCCGTGAATCAGCCAAACGCCACGTGCATTATATATAAGTCTACATCTTTTACAATTTTGTGCCCTCTGTGTGAGAGACTGTAACTGTAAGCTTGTTGAGCTGTGCAAATATTTGAAATAATCAAGCTTGCATTGCTCGAGTACGTAGTAATAGTTTAAGTTGCCCGCCATTTTTCCGCGCAAAGTTCCTGTTGTTTTCTCCATCCGGTCCAGACCTCTATGGTGGCTTCTCCCGGTCACAGACCATTTCTGCAGTTTTCCGCTCAGATGTCTTCAGCTTCTCACTTTTCCAACATTTCTGCACCTATAAATAAATATAAAGTTATCATTATACCTCACACTACGCCCCTAAATATAATAGCGCCATACACTGCACCTCTAATTATAATAGTACCATACACCGTGTCCTACACACACACACACTCTTCCCCCTGTAGATAGTGCCTGCCATAGAGCCCCCTGTAGATAGTGCCTGCCATAGAGCCCCTGTAGATAGTGCCCCCATACAGACCACCCCTGTATAGTGTCCCACAAATAACTCCCCCTATAGTGCTCTACAGATAGCCCACCCCTGTATATAGCCCCCTGTAGATATAGCCCACCCCTGTATATAGTGCTCAACAGATAGCCCACCCCTGTATATAGCCCCCCCTGTAGATATAGCCCAACCCTGTATGTAGCCCCCCTGTAGATATAGCCCACCCCTGTATATAGTACTCTACAGATAGCCCAACCATGTATGTAGCCCCCTGTAGATATAGCCCACCCCTGTATATAGTGCTCCACATATAGTCCACCCCTGTATATAGTGTTTCACAGATAGCCCACCCCTGTGTATAGCCCCCCTTGAACATATAGTCCACCCCTGTATATAGTGCTCCACTAGATAGTCCACCCCTGTATATAGTGCTCCACAGATAGCCCACCCCTGTATATACTATATACAAGGGTGGGCTATCTGTGGAGCACTATATACAGGGGTGGACTATATGTACAAGGGGGCTATATACAGGGGTGGGCTTTCTGTGGAGCACTATAGGGGGAGCTATTTGTGGGATACTATATACAGGGGTGAGCTATATCTACAGGGGGACTATATACAGGGGTGGGCTATATCTACAGGGGGACTATATCTACAGGGGGACTATATACAGGGGTGGGCTATCTACAGGGGGACCATATCTAAAGGGGGACCATATCTACAGGGGGACCATATCTACAGGGGTGGGCTATATCTACAGGGGTGGGCTATATCTACAGGGGCTATATACTATATAGCCCCCCCTGTAGCTATAGCCCACCCCTGTATATGGTACTCCATAGATAGCCCACCCCAGTATATAGCCCCCCTGTAGATATAGTCCCCCTGTATATAGCCCACCCCGTGTATATATAGTCCACCTGTATATAGCCCACCCCCTGTAGATATGGTCCCCCTGTAGATAGCCCACCCCAGTATAAAGCCCCCTGTAGATATAGTCCCCCTGTATATAGCCCACCCCCTGTAGATATAGTCCCCCTGTATATAGCCCACCCCCTGTAGATATAGTCCACCTGTATATAGCCCACCCCCTGCAGATATAGTCCCCCTGTATATAGCCCACCCTCTGTAGATATAGTCCCCCTGTATATAGCCCACCCCCTGTAGATATAGTCCACCTGTATATAGCCCAGCCCTGTAGATATAGTCCCCCTGTATATAGCCCAGCCCTGTAGATATAGTCCCCCTGTATATAGCCCACCCCCTGTAGATATAGCTCCCTGTAGATATAGTCCCCCTGTATATAGCCCACCCCTGTAGATATAGCCCCCCTGTAGATATAGTCCCCCTGTAGATATAGTCCCCCTGTATATAGCCCCCCTGTAGATATAGTCCCCCTGTATATAGCCCACCCCTGTAGATATAGCCCTCCTGTAGATATAGTCCCCCTGTATATAGCCCACCCCTGTAGATATAGTCCCCCTGTATATAGCCCACCCCTGTAGATATAGTCCCCCCTCCCCCGCAGATACAGACACACACTTCTATTACAATTTAAAAAAAAACAAAACAATTCAATAAAAAACTATCAGTTTCTTTTTATTTGTTGTGTGTAGAAATATACTCAATGAGATGAGAATTTACAAGTGCAGATGGTTAGAGTTTTAATAGTACAGTTGATTCTGCAGCAGCATCAGCGTTTGCAGGTAAGTAGCTACATCGACTTACCTGCTAACGCCGATGCTGCTGCAGAATCAACTGAAGCCTCTGGTGCCGGTGTCCTCGCTCGTCTGACACGATGCAGGACCTGTGAGTGACGTCACAGCGTGATCTCTCGAGAACACGCTGTGTCTGCACTGTCAGAAGCTGGGCGTTCTGAAGAGAAGTGGATGATACTTCTCATCAGAACGCCCAGCTAGTAAAAGTATTAAAAACGCCCGGATGTACGCACATAATACACGCCCACTTGGACTTTTGCAAGCCTCATTTGCATAACTACAAAAATGGTCATAACTTGGCCAAAAATGCTCGTTTTTTAAAAAATAAACACGTTACTGTAATCTACATTGCAGCGCCTATCTGCTGCAATAGCAGATAGGGGTTGCAAAATCTGGTGATAGAGCCTCTTTAACAGCTCTGTGTGTCATCACCATATGATGCGTGGCTGCGTGATTTTCGCGCAGCCGCAATCATTATGACACTCTGTTTGTATGTTTGTAAACAAAAAAGCATGTGGTGCTTTTCTGTTTTCAATCATACTTCTTACTGCTGTTGCGTGAATCACGCGCGTCCCACGGAAGTGCTTCCGTGTGGTGCACGTGATTTTCACGCACCCATTAACTTCAATGGGTGCGTGATGCGCGAACAGCGCAGAAATATAGGACATGTCGTGCGTTTCACGCAGCGGACACACGCTGCATGAAAATCACGGACTGTCTGCACGGCCCCATAGGCTAACATAGGTCCGTGCGACGCGCGTGAAAATCATGCGCGTTGCATGGACGTATTACACGCTCGTGTAAATCCTCCCTTAATGTGCATTGGAGTGTATACTATACAGTGGCGTAACTACCGCCGTAGCAGCCGTAGTGGGCCCACACCATGGCCGGAGGCTCCGCTAGATGCCACTATGTATCCCCACAGGATAGGGGATACATGTGTGATCGCTGGTATTGATAGGGAGAATGGGGGGACTGAAAGTCCCCTGAAGTTCTCCATCACAAACCTCGGACTTCCGGGGTCTGTGTCGGCAGCTATGTAGAAATGAATGGAGCGCCGGTCGCGCTTGTGCGCATGCGTGACCAGCGCTCCTTTTATTTATATTGAGCTGCGCAGACGCCGGAAGTCAGAGGTTAGTCATGGAGAACTTCAGGGGACTTTCGGTCCCCCGTTCTCCCTATCGCTGCCAGCGATCACACATGTATCCCCTATCCTGTGGATAGGGGATACATGTCTTTTGTAGGACACACTGTTGGTCGGCTTTTTTTGGGAGGGGGGACGCTGTATGGCGCTTCCTACAGGGGGGGCTGTATGGCGTTCTCTACAGGGGGGGCTGTATGGCGTTATCTACAGGGGGGCTGTGTGGCGTTATCTACAGGGGGGATGTATGGTGTTATCTACAGGGGGGCTGTATGGCGTTCTCTACAGGGGGGGGCTGTATGGCATTCTCTACAGGGGGGCTGTATGGTGTTCTCTACAGGGGAGGCTGTATGGCGCTCTCTACAGGGGGCTGTAGGGCGTTAGCGCCATACAGCCCCCTCTGTAGATAACGCCATACAGCCCCCTCTGTAGATAACGCCATACAGCCCCCTCTGTAGATAACGCCATACAGCCCCCCCCCCCCTGTAGATAACGCCATACAGCCCCCTCTGTAGATATCTACAAAGGGGGCTATATGGCGTTATCTACAGGGGGGGGGCTGTAAAAAAGGCACTATCTACAAGGGGGGGGGTTGTGTGACAACCAGGGGAAGGGGGCCCCAGTCAAAAGTTTGCTATGCGGCCCAGTCTTTCCTAGTTACGCCCCTGATACTATACGTACATATTTATATAAATTTTATTATATTAAATGTTGGTGATTAAAGATTAATCATTGTGAATTCCCTATCTGTACTGAGATCTATATGATTTAAATCCCGTTCTTATGTGTACTGCGTGACCTATCTGTTGTATCTGGATGGCACATATTTCAGACAGGGTTTCTAGAAATCACTAGCGTTTTCAATCGTTTCATTCAATCCTTCGGGGCTCAGGCTATAATACTTATAAATCCAGTACGCCTCCTGGTTTTTTAAAAGCAAGAACCTGTTGTTAGAGGTTTTGGGTATGTGTTCCACTTCACACCTCTCTCCACTTCACACATAGTCTCGGAGGAGCGCCGCCAATCCCACACCTTTTTCCGCTGTGCAACTCTCCCTTTAGGAGCGGAATCCCCAGCCTATGCTCTGGCTGGGGATTCCGCTCCTAGAGGGAGTCCCAATGGCGCTACCTAGAGGGGGGATGGCGCTATTTTTATGAGGGTGTGGCACTATCTACAGGGGATACCGTGGCGCTATGTGTATGGGCACTATATATATGGGCACTGTCACTATCTACAAGGGCACAGGCACTAGGGGCAGCTAAGAGGGCACTATACTGTATGGGGGCATCTATGGGGGCATTATGCTGTATGGGGGAATTTTTTTGGGCATTATACTGCATGGGGGCATCTGTATGGGCATTATCCTGCATGCGAGAATATGTGTCGGCATTATACTGTATGGGGGGCATCTGTGTTGGCTTTATACTGTATGGTGGCATTATACTGTATGGTGGCAGCTACGGGTGCATTATACTGTATTGTGGCAGCTAGAGGGTATTATACTGTGTGGGACGCACTATGGGAGCATGATACTATGTGGCCTAAATCGGGTGTATATGGGCAGGGATTGGGTGGGATTAGAGACGTGGCTTAAAAGAAAAAATTGGCGCAGTGCGCTGCACGCGCCGCATTGGTTGTCCCTCTTTGTGATACTTGAAAGTTGGGAGGTATGATAGAGGGGCCTGAAAACAATCTGAACTGGCACAGTTTGGGATAAACTGTGGGGTGTCGGGGTTAAGGCAGCCTGTAGGGCATCATGAAAATGCAGTTTGCCCAAAAGCACACAGTGGTTATCAGGCCCAGTCACAGACAAAGCCTAATAAATATCAACTAAGTCCAATCACTAACATCAAACATTCTCTCCGACTGAGCGTTTTGGTCATCATAACACCAGCCTGGGCTCATCTAATGTGTTTTTTAGTCTGGTAGACTATTTGCAAAGTAACAACCTTTGTTCCCAACCTTCTGAGAGACGTCACCCCTTTCTTTATAAACAGAGACTGATTCAGGATTACATAGGTTATAAACTACTGTAAGCATATCCATTTAATATTTATGGTACTAGTATATATTCATATTGACGTCAGGGCGGAGTGTACTTTAAAAAAGATATGAACATAAAAAACCTTTAGCTTGCTGCAAGCTTTCAGCCTCCCTTGTGTCTGCAGCTCCAGGATTCCCTGCAGTGCAGACACTTAGCTCTCCGACGCTTCATTAGCTGGCTGTTTCCTGCAAGGTTCTCCTGATCGAATCCAAATTTTATCCCAAAGCAAAATAATACGATCTTTCATCAAACTGATAATGGAAAATAGAAAGTTATTTAAAAACAAATGACACTACCGCACTAAACATACCAGAGAGAACATTGAGATAGTGAGAAATAGCTTTTCCCTTAGGGAGAAACACCATTGAAACACCATAGAAGTCATTCCTATTGTCTTATACTAAAAATGAACTTCATAAGCAAATCTTGTAAGTGAAATAGGACCTCGGCCATGTAATTCACAGCAAGAAGAATATTTAGTGGCACTCTATACATTGCATTGAATGGCATCGTCCACAGAAATTATAGCTGTCTGCATTGTTTGTAATTGTGCTAGTTGATAAGACTACTGAAAAACATCGGATCAAAAATAACCTAAATTATATATAAAATGTGCATTCAAAGGGTATTTTAATATTATATTTAATTTGTTTATAGAATAGGAAAGCATAAAATTTTCTAATATTAGTGAGTATAACATTATCTTTACATACCTCTCTTTTATCAGTGCAGTAGACCACTATCTCTGCACCGTCGAATGTTATAGAACAGGGGTCTCAAACTCAGCTGGGTAAATTGGCCGCACACAGAAAAAATGTGAAGTTGACAGGCCACATTACTTTAAAACTTGATACAATAGAAAATTATTGTTAATCAATTAGTTATTTGAACTACTATAACAATACTACATTACTATAATAATACCACTAGGTTTAAAGGGTACCTAAACATTTGACAAACTTCTGACATGTCATAGTGACATGTCAGAAGTTTGGATTGGTGGGGGGCCTACCACTGAGACCCCGACCAATCACTAAGTCGAAGTGGTAGAAGCGCTCAGCCTCTTAGTTTCTGTTCGTTTTATTTTTGGAAAGCCGATGTATCGGAGCACGGGCTCATAGACTTTCTATTGAGCCCGTACTCCGATACATTGATTTCTGGAAAAAGCCGAACAGACACGAGTGCTTCTGCCGCTTAGTTTTAGCAATTGGTGGAGGTCTCAGTGCTCGAACCCCCACCAATCAAAACTTCTGACATGTCACTATGACATGTCAGAAGTTTGTCAAACGTTTAGTTTCCCTTCAAGCTTACCGAAAATGTGCACGTTTACTCCACATGCTTATTTTAACGATCCAGTTTTCCAGTTTAAGTGTCGCTAAATGCAGTCTGGCTGCTCAGTTGGCAGCATTTGGCAGACAGAAGAATGTCAAGATTGGGTATTCCCTTTTTAGATACTGCCACAGTGCCCTCTGTAGATAATGCCACACCCCTATATAATGCCACAGTACCCTCTGTAGATAATGCCACAGTGCCCTCTCTAGATAACGCCACAGTGCCCTCTCTAGATAATGCCAGCGCCCCCTCTAGATAGTGACACCACCTAGATAATGCCACAATGCCCTCTGTAGATAATGCCACAGTGCCCTCTGTAGATAGTGCCCCAACCCAATGCAATGCCTCTGTAGATAGTGTCACGCACCCCTTTGTAGATAGGGCCACACAACCCTTTGTAGATAGGGCCACAGACACACATATCCACTATAGATAGTGCCACACATCCTTATAGATATGCTCCCCACACACCTCCTATAGATAGTGACACACACACCCCCTATAGATAGCTCCATTGGGGCTCCCTCTAGGAGTGGGTTCCCCAGCCAGATACTCATGGACCAGATTTCGAAGCCATATCGTTTTCGACGCTCTGGCCAGGGATTCCTTTGCTGGAGGAGCACCTGAAATCACTGTCCATGTACGTGTCGTGTAGTGCAAACGTGTCGAAAATCACGCAGCCGCGCATAATATGGTGATGACACACGGAGCTGTTAAGTGCCTTTTGCGCATGCAAAACGCAGCATTTTTTGCGCGCGAAAATCGCACACACTCGTGTAAATCCACCCTGAGCCTGCTACATATTCAGCGGGTGTCGTCTGTATGTTACAGCCAACACTTGGAGAAAACTCTGATCCTGGCCGTTTCACTTAGATGCCACAGTCAGTAGCAACACTGGCATCTAAGGGCTTATTCACATGAACGTAAAATACGTCCGTGCTAAGCGTGTGGAAATCACGCGTGTCGCACGGACCACTGAATGGGGCCGTTCAGGCTGTCAGTGAATTTCACACAGCATATGTCCGATATTTGGCCGTGTTTCCCGCTGCACGCATCCATTGAAGTCAATGGGTGCGTGCAAATCGCGCTCGGCACAAGGAAGCTCATGATTCGCGCAACAGCAGTCAAAACTATGAATGAAAACAGAAAAGTACCACGTGCTTTTCTGTTTACAAACATAAAACCAGAGTGTCATAATGATGGCGGCTGTGCGAAAATCATGCAGCCACGCATCATATGCTGGAGACACACGGAGCTTTTGCGGACCTTTTTGCGAGCGCAAAACGCCACGTTTTTTTGCGCGCGCAAAATGCACACGCTTGTGTGAATCTGGACTTAGGCTGTAGAAAAAGGGGCCAGCCCCCACCAATAGCACATTGCCTTCCTCCGGCGATGCGATCGAGGGATGCCCATGATTGTCATGGCAGCCTGGCTGCCTAATGAAAGTCCCCAAGTCTGCCATCCTTCTGCTCCTATTAAGCTCTCCTATCTGCTAGGTATTGCAGTATATTGTGCAAGCGATCCAAGTGTCCTAAAGGGACTAAAAAAGTTCAAAAAAATTGTGTTTTTTTTTATACAAAAGAATATGGAAAGAAAGAAAAAAAAATGCTTCCAAAAGTTATGTTACATTTTTTTTAAAAACAAACATATTTGGTATTACCGTATTCGTAAAAGTTTGAAATTATAATATAACATTATTGCAACCACACAGTGAACGTAGTAAAAAAAAAAAATGGAAAAATAATTGCTGTGATCAAAAAGTCGTATGTACCTGAAATAAAAGATATTGCTCGCCCTGCAAAAAAACAAGCCCTCACACCGCTCAATCAACGGAAAAATTAAAAAAAGTTATGGATCTCAGAATATGGCGACAGTAAACGAGTTCACACGTCGCGGATTTGACAAAGTTTTTCAGCACAGATTTTACACTTTGCAATGCAAAAGGGTGAGATCTGCATCAAAACCGCAACAAAATCTGCGACAAATCCGCAATGTGTGAACTCAGCCATAGGGTATGTTCACACAGGGCGGATAGGCTACGCAGAATTATCATGCGTATCTGCCCTTGACCCTGCATGGATTGCCGGCTTTTTTTTTAGCGTAATGTCCGTTGCGGAAAACACGCATCCCTCTGACGTCCTGCAGCCCGGCCTCCGGTGATGACGTTTCATCCCATGTGACTGCTGCAGCCTGTGATTGAATGCAGCAGTCACATAGGATGAAACGTCATCCCTGGACGCTGGGCTGCATGATATAAAAGGGACGCGCAGCAATGACTACTAGTAAGAATAGGCTTTCTTTATTTTACTGAGTTGCGATTTTCCAGCGAAATCGCATATTTTCTGCGCAAAAGTTGCAACATCTGCTTTTTGTTGCCGGTTTTACTTCCCATTGAATTCAATGGGGGAAAACCCGCAACAGAAAACCAGTGATTCCGCAGAATAAATTGACATGCTGCGGATTAAAAAACTGCACCGCAGTTCAATTTATGAACTTTTTTTTGTTTTTAAATCTTATCCACTCTACTGCTACTATATTTCGCTGCAGATTTTTCGCAATGAAATCCGTTGCGGAAAAATCCACAGTGTTTATGCTACAAAATAAAAAAAATATTTGATATTGCCGTAATCGCATTGACCTGCAGAATAAATTGTACATGTAGTTTTTACCTCACGGTGAACGCTGTAAAAACGAAACCCAAAAAATAATCAGGAGTCACTGTTTTTTTCCAATTCACCCACAGAGATTTTTTTTCCTGTCTCCCAGTACACTATATGGTGCAATAAATGGTTTCTGTAAATCTACACCTCGTTTCGGAAAAAACAAAAAAACAGGCCCTTATATAAAAAAGTTATGGCTTTTGGAAGATGGGGAGGAAAAAAATTAAATGGAAAAATGAAAAAATGGATGCGATGGCAAGGGGTTAAAGAGGCCATACCTACTGATACAAGGGCAGGTTAAAATACAAATTCCCAGCAGGATGCAGAAAAACCACAGTGCTACGTGAGCGAGGTTGCACATGTCTAAAATACAGATTAGCATCCACTCACACACACTCTGCCTGATATTATAGTATGAGTAGACTGCTCATCATCATGGTGTGTTACATGAAACTGTTTGTCTGGCACCATATAGAAGCCTTGTCTGCGTGCAAAATTATAAGGGCACGTTCAGACGTGGTGGAATTGTTGTTGAATTCCGCTGTGGTCAGTCCGCAGTGGAATTCTGCAGCAGCCGTTTTTTTCATTTCTTTCTATACATTTTTAGTCAATTTAGTTCAGACGTTGTAGAAAATAACTGTGCGGAAATTAGGCTGCGGTGCAGAATTTTCCCTCCGCAGCATGCTCTTTCCATTTTGGAGAAGAAGTGGACTTTCCCTGCAGATTTCAGCCTTTGTAATGCAAAAACTGAAATCTGTGGCAAGTCCGCTGTGATTTCTGCAACGTCTGAATTACCTGTCAAATATGCAAGTGTTGGTGCAGAATTGTTGCCTAATTTCCCCGAATCTGCACCAACATTTGCAGCGGAAAAATTCTGCCACGTCTGAACATGGCCTAAGGGCAAAGCGACACGTGGTGGAATTGCTCTTGAATTCCGCTGCGGACACTCCGCAGCGTTAATCCGCAGCGGAGCCGTTTCTCCATTGCTTTCCACTTCTTTTTAGTAGGTTTCATTTAGACGAGGCAGAAAATTCCGCTGCGGAGCATAGGCTGCGGAACGGAATTTGGTGTCCGCAGCATGCAATGGCTGTTGCGGAGTTGTGGCGGACTGGTTGCGGACTCATGGCGGAATTTCTCCATTGACTTCAATGGAGATTCTAAATTCCGCAATGAAGTCCGCAGCTGTCATGAAAATGTTATATGTGCTGCGGATGCGTCTTGCTTTTTTGACATGACATTTCTTCATTCTGGCTGGACCTATGTATTTCTAGGTCTACAGCCAGACTGAGGAAGTCAATGGGGCTCCCGTAATTACGGGAGCGTTGCTAGGAGTCGTCAGTAAATAGTCACAGTCCAGGGTGCTGAAAGAGTCAAGCGATCGGCAGTAACTGTTTCTGCACCCTGGACAGTGACTACCAATCCCAATATACAGCAACCTGTCAAAAAAATAGAAGTTCATACTTACCGAGAACTCCCTGCTTCTGTCTCCAGTCCGGCTTCCCAGGATGACGTTTCAGTCTAAGTGACGGCTGCAGCAAATCACAGGCTACAGCGGTCACATGGACTGCCGCGTCATCCAGGGAGGTCGGGCTGGATGCCGAAAGAGGGACGCGTCACCAAGACAACGGCCGGTAAGTATGAAATTAGTTTACTTTCACTAGGGAAAGGGCTGTCCCTTCTCTCTATCCTGCACTTTTACCGCAGTCCGCAGCAGCTAGTCCGCATCAATTTACTGCACATTTTGGGCAGATCCGCCGCAGAATCTGCAATGCAGATTCTGTGCGGCATTGATGCGGACAGTTGCGGAGGAAATCCGCCACGTGTGGGCATGCCCTAAGGATGAGTTCAGATGGAATAGATTTTTCTGCTGCAGATTCCATGCCCGATTTTAACATGTGTTTTTTTTTTGTGGTTTTATGGTTTTGCCAGACATCTACAAAAACTATTCATGGCAAATTCGAAAAATAAAAGACATGCTGTGGGAATCAGTAGACCTGAAATGTGTAACATGCAGATTCTGCTGTGGATTTACTGTGGATTGCAAAGGGTGAAATTCATGGTGAAAATCCGCTGCATTTCCGTGATGGAATGGGCACGCTGCCCTGCCCTGATTTCCACGCTGGTTTCTTCCTCTACATGTGGATCATATTTTGGAATCGCCAGCTACACGTGTTCAGCTGTAAATTGTTATGGAGTTTAAGGCTGGATTCATACAGTGCAGATTTGATGCAGATTTTGCATGTATTTTTTAAGACAAAACCAGGAACGGAACCTAAACAGAAGAAATATATAGAAAGAAAGGCCTTATAGGTCTGCCCTCCTGGATGCAATTCTGGTTTTTGGCTTACAAAATGCAGGCAAAATCTGCAGCAAATCTGCTTTGTGGGAACCAAGTCTAAGGGCATGGCCAGACGTAGCGGAATTCTTCCGCAACTGTCCGCATCAATGCCGCACAGAATCTACGTTGCAGATACTGTGGCGGATCTGCCCAAAATTGGCATTAAATTGATGCGGACTAGCCGCTGCGTATTGAGGTGAAGTACTTCCCTTCTCTCTATCAGTGCAGGATAGAGAGAAGGGACAGTACTTTCCCTAGTAAAAGTAAAATAATTTCATACTTACCGGCCGTTGTCTTGGTGACGCGTCCCTCTTTCGGCATCCAGCCCGACCTCCCTGGATGACACGGCAGTCCATGTGACCGCTGAAGCCTGTGATTGGCTGTAGCCGTCACTTAGACTGAAACGTCATCCTGGGAAACCGGACTGGAGGAAGAAGCAGGGAGTTCTCGGTAAGTATGAACTTCTATTTTTTTTACAGGTTGCTGTATATTGTGATCGGTAGTCACTGTCCAGGGTGCAGAAACAGTTACTGACAATCGCTTAACTCTTTCAGCACCCTGGACAGTGACTATTTACTGACGTCGCCTAGCAACGCTCCCGTAATTACGGGTGCACACACATAGTCACCCGTAATTATGGTTGCACACACGTAGTCACCCGTAATTATGGGAGCCCCATTGACTTCCTCAGTCTGGCTGTAGACCTAGAAATACACATAGGTCCAGCCAGAATGAAGAAATGTCAAGTTTAAAAACCAATACGCTCCGCAGCACACATAACATCTACATTACATCTGCGGACTGCATTGTGGAACTTAGAATCTCCATTGAAGTCAATGGAGAAATTCCGCAATGAGTCCGCTAACAGTCCGCCACACTTCCGCAACAACCATTGTATGCTGCGGACACCAAATTCTGCACCGTAGCCTATGCTCCGCAGCGGAATTGTCCGCAATGTGTAAACGAACCCTACTAAAAAGCTGTGGAAGGCAATGGAGAAACGGGTCCGCTGCGGATTTCCGCTGCGGAGTGTACGCAGCGGAATTCCAGAGCAAATCCGCTACGTGTGGCCATGCCCTAAGGGTGGAATCTGCATGAAAATTTGATGACAAATTTGTCACACATCCATAATGTTTGAACATATCATTACAGGTCCTATGAACAGTGGCGTTATTAAATAGTATACACCAAATATCAGTGTTATGTGCAACAATGAATTGATGACTAAATTGATGCATAAAAAAGAAGAACATATGACACATAGAGGAAAGGATGGCACTGCTATTGTGCTGGCAAGGTGGGACATTTACACAGAGCAAAAAATGGGAAATATGATACCAGTCTATAACATCATGACATTCCTCGTATTAAAGTCACATCATACAGCAGACAATGGCATGAAGCATATTTAAGTCATGAGAAAACTACTTTGTTTATATTTTTTCTAAATGCTAAATTGTAATTCTTTGATGAATGTATACTTTGATCAATAGAATGGTTATATAAAATAATATTAAATGACACTGTCACCGTCCAAGCATTTTACTATTATGCTAGTCCGTTTAAGCAAAAAAATTAAATAAATGTTTAGTCAAATACTCCAATCTAAATTGTTTTATTCACTTTAATGTGCCCATTTACTTGCCTTAAATGGATTGTTGTAAGTTAACAAGAATTTGCACGTAATAATGAGCTCAGTGACAAAAGATTCACGTACTCTGGTAGTTCACATTAATGAAATTAATATAATTATGTCTTTCTCCACGCCTCTGTGGACATTCTCATTAGCAAAGCTAAAGAACTTATTACTTCAGAAGTGAGTTTATATTATAACATGTAATATACTATGTACAATAATATGCATATTACTATATAGCTAGCTTATAGCGATGATTTTCCTATAGCTCATAACTTCTTAAGTTGCATTTTCTTTTATTGGATCGGTTGAATACAAATTCATATTCTTGAATATTTTTTTCCCCTGAGTTAATTCTTCTTACTTAGAGAAGTAAAAAGTATCTGCTTTTTCTAGTGCGCACAGTTCTCACTAGTATTTAAGAGCTATTGTTAACAGTTGTCACAATACTATTTTTTAAGATTTTAACAATAGAGCGCTGTCATTTATTCCAGTCTAACTAATATATGAGAGCAATAAAAGGCTTTTCAGACGCATCAGTTTACAGATGGTGAAATATATAGATTTCAAGTGGAGTACTTACTTGTCTTTTCTCTTAAATGCTTCCATTTATTACTGTAATAAAATAGACTTCGGAGCGAAAAGATAAACTCAGTTGAAAACAAAACTGCAAATGCTATGCATCAAAATGTATAATAAAATAAAAAAGAAAAGGTCAGCGGCAGACAGACCATGTGTGTGGGTTGGCATAGTGGTTAATTGGATTTTCCCACCATTAAATATCATAGGCATTGTATAGATCATAAAAAATGAACAATGTTTGCCATTTCCATCTTTAAAAAAAAAAAATATTCTGTTTAGAGTTACAAGATTTACTTATATAGTATGGTGCCACCTGGTGTTCATACTATACAGCAATGTGCACATCCACCTATTGAGCTGAGTGGTGGATGACATACATACTTAGGCCTGGTTTACACGAGCGTGTGCGTTTTCTGTTTACATTCAGAGTTTGACAGCTGTTGCGCGAATCACGCTGTTCGCACGGAAGAGCTTCCATGTGACCTGCGTGATTTTCACGCACCCATTGACTTCAATGGGTGCGTGATGCGTGAACAGCGCACAAATATAGGACATGTGGTGAGTTTTTTTCAGCGGACTCACGCTGAGCAAAACTCACGGACTGTCTGCATGCCCCCATAGACTTATATAGGTCCGTACGACACGCATGAAAAGCACGCGCGTCGCACAGACGTACACTACCGTTCAAAAGTTTGGGGTCACCCAGACAATTTTGTGTTTTCCATGAAAACTCACACTTATATTTATCAAATGAGTTGCAAAATGACTAGAAAATATAGCCAAAACATTGACAAGATTAGAAATAATGATTTTTATTTAAAATAATAATTTTCTCCTTCAAACTTTGCTTTCGTCAAAGAATGCTCCATTACAATTACAGCATTGCAGACCTTTGGCATTCTAGCTGTTAATTTGCTGAGGTAATCGGGAGAAATTTCAACCCATGCTTCCAGAAGGCCCTCCCACAAGTTGGATTGGCTTGATGGGCACTTTTTGCGTACCATACGGTCAAGCTGCTCCCACAACAGCTCTATGGGGTTGAGATCTGGTGACTGCGCTGGCCACTCCATTACAGATAGAATACCAGCTGCCTGCTTCTTCCCTAAATAGTTCTTGCATAATTTGGAGGTGTGCTTTGGGTCATTGTCCTGTTGTAGGATGAAATTGGCTCCAATCAAGCGCTGTCCACAGGATATGGCATGGCGTTGCAAAATAGAGTGATAGCCTTCCTTATTCAAAATCCCTTTTACCTTGTACAAATCTCCCACTTTACCAGCACCAAAGCAACCCCAGACCATCACATTACCTCCACCATGCTTGACAGATGGCGTCAGGCACTCTTCCAGCATCTTTTCAGTTCTGCGTCTCCCAAATGTTATTCTGTGTGATCCAAACACCTCAAACTTCGATTCGACTGTCCATAACACTTTTTTCCAATCTTCCTCTGTCCAATGTCGGTGTGCTTTTGCCCATATTAATCTTTTCCTTTTATTAGCCAGTCTCAGATATGGCTTTTTCTTTGCCACTCTGCCCTGAAGGCCAGCATCCCGGAGTCGCCTCTTCACTGTAGACGTTGACAGTGGCGTTTTGCGGGTACTATTTAATGAAGCTGCCAGTTGAGGACCTGTGAGGGGTCTATTTCTCAAACTAGAGACTCTAATGTACTTGTCTTGTTGCTCAGTTGTGCAGCGGGGCCTCCCACTTCTCTTTCTACTCTGGTTAGAGCCTGTTTGTGCTGTCCTCTGAAGGGAGTAGTACACACCGTTGTAGGAAATCTTCAGTTTCTTGGCAATTTCTTGCATGGAATAGCCTTCATTTCTAAGAACAAGAATAGACTGTCGAGTTTCACATGAAAGCTCTCTTTTTCTAGCCATTTTGAGAGTTTAATCGAACCCACAAATGTAATGCTCCAGATTCTCAACTAGCTCAAAGGAAGGTCAGTTTTATAGCTCCTATAAACAGCAAAACTGTTTACAGCGGTGCTAACATAATTGGTACAAGGGTTTTCAAGTGTTTTCTAATCATCCATTAGCCTTCTAACACAGTTAGCAAACACAATGTACCATTAGAACACTGGAGTGATGGTTGCTGGAAATGGGCCTCTATACACCTATGTAGATATTGCATTAAAAACCAGATGTTTGCAGCTAGAATAGTAATTTAGCACATTAACAATGTATAGAGTGTATTTCTGATTAATTTATTGTTATCTTCATTGAAAAAAACTGTGCTTTTCTTGCAAAAATAAGGAAATATCTAAGTGACCCTAAACTTTTGAACGGTAGTGTAGATCACGCTCGTGTAAACGAGGCCTTAGTCTCTCTCCCCACATCTAGGTCTCTGCATAGTGATTTTCTGTTCACTTCAAAGCAGCCAACAGAAATCACTTTCTGCCCTGCTTGTCAGGGAAGGAGCAGGGCCTCTGCTATCATGGCATAATAACTAAGGAGAATCTTTCTTCTCAGCTTTTTAGGACTGTAATGCTCTGCATCCTGACAGCACATATAAACCTTGCACAGGCTCACTAAGTCTTTATTGCTGTATTTTATTATATTTCCATTGCTTTCTAAAGGAGTGCATACTACGGATGTCACACAATATATATCTTTACTACTCTGGATCCCATGGTAGTATGTTACATATGTGCAGGGAAAGTAGAAAGGAATTGTGTTGTAGGCTGCCAAAGGGTGAAGAATCTGCTCAGAACCTGACCCTAGCAGCACAGATTAAAAGCAGCAAAATGGGTGACAAAGGTAAGCAACAAAAATAAAAATAAAGAGAAAAGTATTTTATATGCTTGAAACACTGCATATTACTTTAAAACAGTACTAATCAATATTCCCAAGTACACAAATCCACAAATCCATAAGTGCATAAATACTTAAAGCCAAACAAATAAAGGTCATGCAGGAAAATTACAAAAACGTTTAATAAAAGTAAAAATTGTAATGAGTTTTCATAGATAAAACACACATGATAAAAAGAGAAACAAGAAAACACGCACAGACCCACAAATACATAAAAAGATGGATCACCCTGGTAGGGTATGGACAATGTATGAACAAAACAGGAATCTGTAAAAAAAAAATGGTGACATTCTCAAATCCATGTCATACTGTGCAATGCTTCTAGTGTCTAGTGGAGAATACTGTGCCTCATGGAAGTAATATATGGTGGCAAACGGAGTGCCTGTAGGACTGTAATACAACTCATAGATATTCTGTGTGCTGTCCACACATAATCTGCCCACGGGAATTTACCATATGTATCAGGAGAAGGATGCACATGCCCTTTTTAATAAATTTGTTACATATTCTGCTGTCCGTGCACCAGAAAGGGAAATCTACATCATCAATGAACTGGCGTAATTTGTGCTTTAAATGAGTGCACCTGTGTAATAATTGTCAATCATCGGACAACACTTTTACTTTATTGGTCTGGTCTCAGGTCTGATTTAGTTTAGGGGCTCTAGTCTGGGGTTTCACTAAGGTGGTCTGGATTAATTTAAGGATCTGGTCTGAGGTCTGATTTAGTTTAGGGAGTCTGAATTAGTTTAGGAGTCTTGTCTGGGGTCTGAATTCATTTAGGGGTCTAAGCTAGAATTAGAAGTCTCCCACATCCGCATCCTGGATTTTCTAGTCATGTGGCTGATCGTGTGTCTGGTACCAGTTCTTTCTAGCAACGCTCCTGTGTGTGCAGGGATGAGATTTAGCCAATTCTCCACGGTTACTGAAATAGCAGCTTTATTGCAAAAATTTGGTGAAGTAGGAACCCAACCCGCTTCAGCTCAATTGTATTTGTGTCCACATGATGCGGAAACGATTGATTAAAAAAAGGTTGTAGCAAAAACAAGGAAGCACTAGGTCACTTATAAACTCAGGCCAGAGTGGTGAAATGATCATGCCCCATGGAATCGGGACATGTGAGGTTTAGGGGCACTTAATTTATGTGGTGTTGTTTTAGTGAACGCTGTATGTATGGCACTAATGTTAGGGCCATATTATTGATACCACCTATATGTGTAGCACTATTTTAAGGGGGGACTATGTGCAGCACTATTATTAGGGCCACTATATGTAACACTATTTTAAGGGCAATATGGGAATGCTATTTAAAAATGAATGGGTAGTATTGTAACAGGATAGTAGTAGGCATAATACTGGGGCAGCAGTAGCCTTGGTATTAGGGGGCCGCAGGCTAACTGTATGTAAAGCAGTGACCTGGTTAAGTAAGATAAGGAGCTTATGTTGTTAGAAAGCACAAAGATGATAAGGAGCCAAACCCTGAAGGGACAAGTAGTGGTCGGGAGAAGATGTCACTGCGGTCTGGGCCGGATAAAGAAGAGAACGAAAAGTATGAAAGCTACTAATAAAATGGTAATGCATAAACTAACTAACAAACAAGATGCCACCTGTGAGTCACTGAAAGTCTTTGTTTATTCATTGTTTATTCTGCATGTCGGATCAGTACTGGATTCACTCATAAGTTCTGCAGCAATATGTTTGTAAAAAACAACTCTTGTTCAGGCCATACTGGGAGCTGTAGTTTCACATGATGCAAACTTTTTGTATTACACAGTGGGGTTCCACTGACTTCATAATTCATCTCTCTACGGATCTTAATTCTGGTACCATTTTTATTAACTGCGGCTAGTACTGGTACCCTATTTGTGAACTTAGCTTGATTCTGGCGCAATTTTTAGGAACTAAGCTTGGTTCTCATACAGTATTTATGTACTGAGCTTAGTTCTATTACAATATTCATTTACTGGCTTCGTTCTGTTACCATATTTATTTATTCTGCTTTGATCTTATAGAGTATTCATGTACTGAGCTAAGTTATGGTACTGTGTTTTTTTAAAGAGCTTTGTTCTGGTATTGTATTAATGTACTGAACTTAGTTTCGGTATTGTATTTATGTACTAAGCTTGGTTCTGCTACTGTATGCATTTACTTTGCTTAATTCTACACAGTCGAGTCACATTATTATGACCATCTCCTACTTTCGACGTCGGCAGCGCATAGCCCATAAAGGAAGTGATGTGTCGTGTGCTGGCTTGGTGAGTATATAAGGTGTGCGATAGGCTGTCTGAACACGTCACTCATTGTTGCCATGGATAAAATGGGTGATTTATCAGAGTTGCAAAAAAGATTAATTATTGGCTTTCGGGCCAAGGGTCGCAGTATTTTTCAAACAGCGCAGTTTGTGCACTGTTCACGTGCTGCTGTGGTGAAAATGTAGCATCAGTGGACAAATGGAACAATTGGGAATAACCAATGTGAAAATTGCAGAGCACCACGTACCATTGATGTCAGAGGTGAATGTTGGCTACGAAGGTGCGCCAGGGCCGAACGACACTACAGTGGAGTAGCTCACCATAAAAATGAACCAGGAGGCTACAAGACATGTATCTAAAACAACAGTTCAGTGAACCCTACTGCATATCGGGCTCCGAAGCAAATGGATGGTTCCTGCTACTATGCTAACAAAAGTGCATCGGAAAAAAGGCTTACATTTGTACGGGAGTATCGGAATTGGACTACCGATGATTGGCAAAGGGTTGCCTTCTCTGATGAGTCATGGGTTCTGCTTCATCGAACGGATGGAGGTTGCCGTGTTAGGCAAGAAACACACACCCTGCAAGGGAAGAACACAAGCTGGTGGTGGCAGCGTTATGGTTTGGGGAATTTTTGCATGGCATTCTCTGGGCCCATTCATCCATGTGGAAGGCACTCTGAATCGATTTGAGTATGAATCCATCGTTGCATATCATGTCCACCCATACATGCTGTTTGTCTTCCCTGGGGTAGATGGAATCTTCCAGCAAGACAATGTGACATGTCACACTGCTAGAACTGTCCGACAGTAGTTATAAGAGCACTACCAAGACTTCCAATTACTTCCTTGGCCCCCTAATTTGCCAGACTTGAACCCAATTAAGCATCTGTGGGACCACCTCGATCATCTTGTTCGCTCTATGGATCCTCCCCTACGCACCCTCCAGCAAATGTGAGATGCACTGCAGTCAGCATGGCTCCAGATACCTGAGGCAACGTACCGGAACCTTATTGAGTCATGCCCAGCTGGTCTAGCTGCTGAACACGGCGCTTACTCTGCATTTTAGCTGCTGGTCATAATAATGTGACTCGACGGTGTAGTTTGGCATTCATGAACGGAGCTTGGTTCTGTTCCCCTATTTATGAATTGAGCTCGGTTCTGGTATAATATCTATGTAAAAAGCTTAGTACCCGTACAGTAGTTATATAATGAGCTTTGTTCAAGTACCACCACTACCCCCCCCCCACGCTGGTGTCATCACGCCCGCCTCACTAGGTGAAATGGGTGTCTTTTTTTGTAGTCTTCCACATATACTGTAAAGGATCTGCCAGTAACTACGTCTGTGGATACTCCCAGGATTAATCAGTCGACACCTGAGGCCAGACCTCTTAGACTGACACCGGCTCCCACCAATCAGGGTGGCAGGCTCAGGAGTGGGAGAGCCTATCGCGGCCTGGTCAGTCGGAGTTAGCTCCGCCCCCTGTCCATTTATACCTGCCGTTTTCTCTTCCTCATTGCTTGTTATTCTTCTTGGATTCCTGGCCCCACTTCTGCCTTGCTCCAGCCTGTTTCTGCCATGCTTCTGCCTTGCTTCAGTTCCCGCTTATCCTGCTTCGCTCTGCCCCTGGCTTGCTTCCTGCTCTGTGCTCTGCGTTTGTATACTCCACTACATTCCAATCCTGACTGGCTCGTTCACCACTCCGTTTCCTCACGGTGTTCCGTGGGCTACTGCCCCTTCCCTTGCTTGTTCCCTGTTTGTATCCCCTTGCACTTAGTCAGCGTAGGGACCGCCGCCAAGTTGTACCCCGTCGCCTAGGGTGGGTCGTTGCAAGTAGGCAGGGACAGGGCGGTGCGTAGATTAGGGCTCACTTGTTCCCTTCACCTCCTTCCTGCCATAACATATACTATGTCCTGCATCCAATTATTTTTTACTTTTCTCTTACATTTTAGAACTACAAAATGATCAGTAAAATGTTGAAGGTCAATAAATAATTATAAAATCATCAAGAGATAGAAGATTGCTAGTTCGATTTTTTTAAACTGGCTTTAGCTGCATAGAGCGGGAACAGCAGCTTCCACCTGTTGTCAATAAGAAATGCGCAGTTGCAAGCAATCGCATTGGATAAAATTCCGAATCTTGGATTTGAATAAGAAAAAACAATTTGCCTTTATATATTGAATTAGAGAGATTGATACCAAATGCAAGTAATAAAAATTTTTTATTATTCAAGGTTCAAGGAGAGAGAACATTTGATCAAACAACATAGACAAGATAATATATGTTTGTAAGAGTTAATAACTAAAAGTATCAACTCCAATTAAACAATGGCGACCCCAGATTGTCATCTCTTCATTGATGTAATTTTTTGTCCACAAATTTGATGACAACATTGATGGCAGTGATGTGAGAGGATAAGATTGAGAGTTTTATAATTACACATGAGCCAATAGCACTGTCCTTCCATACTGAGCTGCCTAGTCTGTTCTTTTTCTTACACTTTAGTTCAAATAAACTGGATTCGTTATATTGCATGAATAGGGCCCCTGTAGATTTATTTATTTTAATATAATTTTCAGATTTTTTTGTAAATGTAGATTTTTGTTTGCATTATATGCTTTTAATTATTTTTACAATTAAGTTTGATTTTAGGGATGACCTATGTGTTAGCAGCTGCGATGGTTTTCTTTTTAAAAATACAATATTTTCAAGACAGAGGGCATATAACAAGAAAATGGGAATAATAAGATATTCAAAAGGAAATAATTGATGTCTGTAAAAAATAGTGATGGTATGCCCAAGTCTTAAAGGGTACATGATTATATAGATGGCATTGAGTAAAGCGTTTATGATGGTGTAAGCTATGTTGTAGATTGATGTTCTTTGCATTTATGGCAACAGATGGTTGACTTGCTGGCTTCTAAAACTGTAGACAAAATGTACATTTCAGATGCCATTTTGGCTGTGTTTTTTTGCTGCACTGTAACGGAGTGATGATAAGCCATCATAAGCCTGCCTAAGCCTTGCCTAAATTTGTGCCTCTCATATTGGGAAGAGACATTGTGTGGCCGTGTGCACCATTGGCACAAGTCATGAAATAAAGCTACGTTGAGTTTGCAACAAATCTCCTGCTTCTTTCCATCATTGCTGTGACATCCTTGCGAGGGCTGCATAGCAACCAGGCAACATATTATATGTCCTATATAGAATGGTGTGGGGTGATTGTTAGGTAGCATGTAAAGAATTAATGGATAAACAGAAAGCATTAAACCATAGCCATCTGATGTGTAAGCTAGCCACAATCAGTCTGTACAAATACTGTCACATTTTAGTGTGGGTGAGAGAAACAAACTATAAGTTTCAAGGACTTGGGCAAAGGGAAAAAATAGGGAATGAAAAGACCAAAGTGGAGCGAAATAAGGGGTTAAAGCAGCTCATTAGCTAGGTGCAGGGGGTATAGGAATCCCTCTAATATCCTACAGGATCAAATGTTAAACTAATTTTAGGCATGTGGGCAGAAACATCCAACACAGAATATCCAGCAATATAGATATTCAGGTAGGCAGCCCCCAAAGGTTAACAAAGCAGAATGAAATCCCAGATGTCAATGGTAACATCTGAGATTTTGCTGTGAGGTCAGGATATTTACCTAATGTGAACAGTGATAACAGTAAACACTTTGATCATCATTAATTACTGTCCAGTAACCCCTACCCGCATATGGGCGTAACTGTATGCCCATTTTGACCGTGCCTCAACGCAAATGGGTGTACATTTACACAAGAGCTGTTCCCCGCGCCATCTGCAGCAGGTGCCAGCTGTAATATTCATCCGACATCCCGCTGCAATGGTGGTAATCACAGTTATCTCTGATCACCACGGTTTAACCCTTTAAATGTGAAAGTCAATGGCGATTGCTGCATTTAAGTGGTTGACACAGAGGGAGGCGGCTGTAGCCCATTAGCCCTCACAGAAACCTAACCAAGGCTTTCTGGTTGGCCATGCACGGAAGCCTATTGCCTTTGGCAGGACCTAATAGACTAACTGTCAGTTGAAAAATTACAGTTACAATAACATAAGTAGTGGAATGTATTGTACAGGGAATCAGAAGATTAGGCCTTCAAGTTCCCTAGTAAGTGTAAAAAAAAGTAAAAAAAAAAATGTTTAGGAAACATAAATAAATAAAAGTTTTAAGTAATAAAAACAAGAATCACCCTGTTTCCTTGATCTAGTTCTTTATAATTGGAAAAAAAATAAATACATAAAAGGTATTTCCGCGTTCATATCTGCCTGAACTATAATAATATATTATTTATCTCGCATGGTGAACACCGTAAAAAAATAAAATAAAATCAATAGCAGAATTTCCTTTTTTGGCCACCAGTGATCAAAAAGTTGCAAGTACGCCAAAATTGTACTAATAAAAAACTAAATTTTGTCACGCAAAAAGCAAGCCATCACACTGCTCCGCCGACAAATAACTAAAAAAGTTAAGGCTCGCAGAATATGGTGATGTAGCGCCCATGAACGCGGGCCGTCGGGTTTACTCACCTTCCGACGCCCGCAGCCATGGATCTGTGAGCGCTGGCCTCCGTCTCCCTCCTAGGAGATGCCAGCGCGCTCACTTCCGCTCCGTTCGGCTGGATCCCGTAGGGTGCGCGCGCACGCTCGCGCCCGGCCTTAAAGGGCCAGCGCGCGCAATTAGGAAATCGTCATCACCATCAACTGCCACGATTTCCTGGTCTATAAGAAGGCCCCTGGCCTTCTAATCCTTGCCTGAGCGTTGTTAGTCTTTCCCAGTCTGTCTCGCAAATGGTTCCTTAGTGTCTCCCGTTCCAGCTGTTACCCGTGCCCTGTTACCGTTCCTGTATTCCGTATTGTTCCTGTGCCTACCCGCGTTCAAGTGTATTCTGCCACGTCAAGTGCCATCTGCCACGTCAAGTGCCATCTGCCACGTCAACTGTCTTCTGCCACGTCAAGTGCCATTTGCCACGTCAAGTGCCATCTGCCACGTCAAGTGTCATCGGATACTGCCCGCCACGTCTGGCGCCACTTGCCGCACCTGCCTCCATCCGTGCTGAAGCCACAGCCACCGCCCGGACTATTTCAGGTACCCAAGCATACTGTCTACCATTTACTTCTGCTTAGACTGTGACCTGGTCAGCTGCCTCCCAGCTACGGCGGAGCGGCCTAGTGGGTTCACATACCCTGTGCCCGTGACAGGTGACAATAAAACATAGTAAACATGTTGTTTATACTGTATGGTGAACGCAGGAAAAAAATATAACAATCAGTGCCAGAATTGCTGTTTTTTGGTCTCCTCATCTGCCAAAAAATGTAATAAAAACTGACCAAAAAATCGCCTGTACCCCAAAAACTACAACTCATCCCAAGAAAATCAAGCCCTCACACAGCTCAGTTAACGAAAAAATTAAAAGTTATGACTCTCAGAACGCAATGATGTAAAACGACGGCCCAAACAAATTTAAATGTTTAGCAGTTCTTCACCTAAAACCCCATGTCATAATTAGCAAGGACCAGAATTAGAGTTGATGCTGCCCTAGGCACTTTTAGTGCTGACGCCCCCCATAACTCCTGAAGTAATGGAAACAGCGTAGTTCGCTGGCATTGCGGCTGGATCGAGGTAAGGTAAGCATAATAATTGTTTTGCTTTTTTATGGTGTTGCTTTGTGTTTTTTTAATTTTTAATTGTACATTTTAGATTTTTCTATAAATAAAAGTAAACATACCATCCAAAATTGACCACTAATATAAATTACATTGTGTTACGAAAAAACAATCTCAGAATCACTTGGATAAGTAAATCCATTCCAGAGGTATTACCACATAAAGTGACCCATGTTAGATTAAAAAAAGGGGCTGGTCCGGAATGCCAAAATAAGCTTGGTCCTGAAGGGGTTAATCAAACCATATACATATTGTCCCTTGCTTTGTTGCTATAGTGTTAAACAAAGCTCCAAAAAAATGCATATCTTCCAGTTTGTTACTTAAGCTAATAATGCAGATGGGTCCTAAATACACAAGGAAGCATTACTTAAGCAGTCAGCATGAAACCAGCATAACCATTTTGGCAACAGAGAAAATGAAATCTTTTAGGTATGAAGAATGACAGGAATTGCCAATGATAGTTGGTTTTTCTACATCGCATTATGTTAGCGTAAAGCTTGTTTCAGTCCAAAAACAATAAACTTGACATCAACATTCAATATGCATTTCAAGTGCACCAATACAGTCTATGGCATACATGGAAATGTGCTCAAAGAGACTCTTCAGGGAATGTACACTTCATTGAAAATGTCCCACTGGTCTGCATTGATTTGGCACATTAATACCTCTCAGTGCACTAGTAACACAATCAGCTGTATGAATATTAGATGAAGGACTGCGATGTCCCAGTAGATAGCAACTGAGATCCATTTTACCACATACTTTTTATGTCCTATCAGAGCCATTGAACTTTAAATGGCATCTTGTAAAGTTTAAAAACAAGCTTTTTAAGGGTATGTTCATACGCAGTAGCAAAATACGTCTGAAATTACGGAGCTGTTTTCGCCTGAGAACAGCTCCTGATTTTCAGAAGTTTTTTTAACAACTCTTGTTTTTTCGCAGCGTATTTTACGGATGTTATTGGAGCTGTTTTTCAATGCAGTCAATGAAAAACGGCTCCAAAAACGTCCCAAGAAGTGACATGCACTGCTTTGACGCGGGCGTCTTTTTACGTGCCGTCTTTTGACAGTGACACGTAAAATTACACCTCTTGGGAACAGAACATCGTGAAACCCATTGAAAGCAATGGGCAGATGTTTGTAGGCGTAATGGAGCCGTTTTTTCAGGCTTAATTTGAGACGTAAATGCCCGAATTACGTCTGAAAACAGTGCGTGTGAACATACCCTAACTCATTTGACTTGCATCACGCATGGCAATAGTTAATAGAAAACCGCCTAGACTTTCCACTTTATAGTTTATTAAATTTTTTTAATACAGTATTTTATTTTTTAAATATTATATATATATATATATATATATATATATATATATATATATAAGTCCAAATACAATGTCAGCCGCACAGCCTTGTAAATCGTAGGTGGTTGCCGACCTGCCCAGGTCAGGGCTAACAGACCTGCTGTAGTAGAATCCAAAAATCAGGCAGCACTCCAAGGTATAAGCAAGGTAGAAAAAGGTGCTTTATTGGTCTATACACACACGACGTTTCAGCTCAACACAGGAGCCTTTCTCAAGTGAACAGATTCATGTCATGGCCACACATTTATAGGAGAACCAATATTATAAAAAAGTAGTGCCAATAAAATGCAACAACACATATAAGGTTGCCAAAAGGTACATAGTGAATTCATATATGCAACGTTAAATGAGTGAGGAATGTGTTAAAAAGATAAGAAGAAATAGGGGAGGAAACCTCCAGCTCACCAGTTATATGCGTCTCCTGACTCTCTGCTCGGATTCCCGCTACGGCTGGCGGTATGTAATAGAAAAAACAAGGGAAGTAATCCAGCGCTGAGTCCAGTTGTGGGTTAAAAAGGAAGCGTTGTTCCCATCTTTATTGAAGTAATATTATAAAAATCGTAGGGAGACGCCAGGCATGCCCCAGGCATACTGCCTACTCACAATTTTTCTGGGACTGCGTCTCCCTACGATTTTTATAATATTACTTCAATAAAGATGGGAACAACGCTTCCTTTTTAACCCACAACTGGACTCAGCGCTGGATTACTTCCCTTGTTTTTTCTGTTAAAAAGATACTATCACAACAGGACTGTAATACATAACATAATACATTACAGAAAGTTATATAGTCTAACAATCTTTAAATTGTATATAATTAGATAGGATCGTGCACATGTGTAGATATCACTACACTTGAGGGACTCACCGAGAATAAGGATCCGGCTCCAACGTAAACACAAAACATGTGCTGCAATCACCATTGTTGAGCTGTCAGAAGCATTGGAAGCATTAGTATTCGTGCTGTGCATATCACGCCTGCGCAGTCACGAAGGGAACGCCAATCAGCCATACCCGAAGAGGGCAAATGCCAATCATAGACGTGCAAAGAAAATCCACAATGAGAAATGGAATTTTAGGAGTGAAGGGGAAAAAACCTTTATCACTCCTATTTGATACAGGAAGACAATATGTACTAGAATGTCAAATATGTATGTGTGTATATAAAGAGACCTCAGTCTACTACGTAGAGGATTAAATATAGAACCCTAAATCACGGGTATTCTGAAAAGTTAAATCAACTCCAAATATTGGCGCGTCTTAATGCATTTGAAAACACTAACTATAGTTGTCAAGATTTTCAACAGAAAATACAATATTTCATTAGTATAAATGAGCCAGTCCCAGTATCGGTGAGTCGATCAATGCTGCGATGTGATATGAAGATACGTGATCTGTGAATAAAGAGAAGTGTATTAAAAACATGTAATAAAATTTTGAAAAGGACATGAAATGGTAATCAATCCTAATACCAAGGAAGACGTGGATTGAATATCTAATGTGAGAGGTGTAACTGTATGCAAAATTTATTTAATAACGGTACCCAGAGGAAACTCAACGTTTAAGCCCCCTGGTTTAAGTGTACCCAATCTGTAAATCCACTGCAACTCGTGGCGTTTCAACAATCTAACTCTATCGCCACCCCTGCGTAGTGGGGGTACATGATCTACTATCCAAAATTTCACGTTTCTTTCATCGTGTTTAAAATCAGAAAAATGTTTAGAGACCGGAAGTTCAAGTCGCTTTTTTCGTATAGTATAGCGGTGTTGGTTCAGTCTCGTTTTAGCATCAAGTGTCGTTTCTCCTACATACAGGAGACGGCAAGGGCATTGGAGTACATAGATAATAAATTCAGTATTGCATGTCAAAAAGTAATTGATGAAGAATTGTTTACCAGTATCAGGATGCACAAACTAACTGCCCTTGACCAAAAGCGTGCAGTTCGTACAACCGAGACATGGGAAACAGCCCTTCCTGGGGGAAGATAAAAAAGTCTGTTGTTTAATTCTTGAGGGACCAAAGTCCGATTTGACTAACTTATCTCTCAAATTGGGTGGTCTACGGTAAGTGAACAGGGGCGGTCTTCTGAAAGGTTCTACATGTGGGAAACATCGACCCAACATGGGCCAATGCAACCGTATAACATCATATATCCGATTACTCATCTGTGTATGAGTGGTAATAAATGGGATACGTTTTAGATCCCTGTGTATCCTGTCCTGTAAAAGATCAGCTCTAGGGATAGAATCTACCCTACGTCTGTGCTGTTCTAATATACGTTTGGGGTATCCTCTGGCTTTGAACTTATCCATCATCTGATCAAGGCCAACAGAAAGTTTGTCAGGTCTATCTATGATTCTCTTGGTTCGCATAAGTTGACTAACCGGCAAAGAATTAATCATTTTTCGAGGATGTGAGCTGTCATATCTCAGTAAGCTATTCCTATCCGTAGTTTTAACGAATAAATCAGTGTAGAATGTAGTTCCACTCACTTCGGGTATGGCTGATTGGCGTTCCCTTCGTGACTGCGCAGGCGTGATATGCACAGCACGAATACTAATGCTTCCAATGCTTCTGACAGCTCAACAATGGTGATTGCAGCACATGTTTTGTGTTTACGTTGGAGCCGGATCCTTATTCTCGGTGAGTCCCTCAAGTGTAGTGATATCTACACATGTGCACGATCCTATCTAATTATAGACAATTTAAAATTTGTTAGACTATATAACTTTCTGTAATGTATTATGTTATGTATTACAGTCCTGTTGTGATAGTATCTTTTTAACACATTCCTCACTCATTTAATGTTGCATATATGAATTCACTATGTACCTTTTGGCAACCTTATATGTGTTGTTGCATTTTATTGGCACAACTTTTTTATAATATTGGTTCTCCTATAAATGTGTGGTCATGACATGAATCTGTTCACTTGAGAAAGGCTCCTGTGTTGAGCTGAAACGTCGTGTGTGTATATGGACCAATAAAGCACCTTCTTCTACCTTGCTTATACCTTGGAGTGCTGCCTGATTTTTGGATTCTATATATATATATATATATATATATATATATATATAAATATATAAGTACAAAAAGGAAGAACAGCACATATAAATGCAAAAAATGTGTAGTTGTGTGTGCTCAAGCCTTAGGACCTCAAACTCCAGTCCCACATATATATTTTCAAACGAATAGGCAGCACTACACAGGACTCCGATTCAGTGAAAAAAAGGCTTTATTCACCCATACATCAGTGCAACGTTTGAGGAAGGCCCATGTGGGCTGAAATGTTGCACTGACGTATGGGTGAATAAAACCTTTTTTTCACTGAATTGGAGTCCTCTGTAGTGCTGCCTATTCGTTTGGAAATAAATACACTACCGTTCAAAAGTTTAGGGTCACTTAGAAATTTCCTTATTTTTGAAAGAAAAGCAAAGTTTTTTTCAATGAAGATAACATTAAATTAATCAGAAATACACTCTATACATTGTTAATGTGCTAAAGGACTATTCTAGCTGCAAACGTCTGGTTTTTAATGCAATATCTACATAGGTGTATAGAGGCCCATTTCCAGCAACCATCACTCTAGTATTCTAATGATACATTGTGTTTGCTAACTGTGTTAGAAGGCTAATGGATGATTAGAAAACACTTAAAAATCCTTGTGCAATTATGTTAGCACCGCTGTTAACAGTTTTGCTTTTTAGAGGAGCTATAAAACTGACCTTCCTTTGAGCTAGTTGAGAATCTGGAGCATTACATTTGTGGGTTCGATTAAACTCTCAAAATGGCTAGAAAAAGAAAGCTTTCATGTGAAACTCGACAGTCTATCCTTGTTCTTAGAAATGAAGGCTATTCCATGCGAGAAATTGCCAAGAAACTGAAGATTTCCTACAACGGTGTGTACTACTCCCTTCAGAGGACAGGACACACAGGCTCTAACCAGAGTAGAAAGAGAAGTGGGAGGCCCCGCTGCACAACTGAGCAACAGGACAAGTACATTAGAGTCTCTAGTTTGAGAAATAGACGCCTCACAGGTCCTCAACTGGCAGCTTCATTAAATAGTACCCGCAAAACGCCAGTGTCAACGTCTACAGTGAAGAGGCGACTCCGGGATGCTGGCCTTCAGGGCAGAGTGGCAAAGATAAAGCTATATCTGAGACTGGCTAATAAAAGGAAAAGATTAATATGGGCAAAAGCACACAGACATTGGACAGAGGAAGATTGGAAAAAAGTGTTATGGACAGAGGTGTTTGGATCACACAGAAGAACATTTGTGAAACACAGAACAACTGAAAAGATGCTGGAAGAGTGCCTGACGCCATCTGTCAAGCATGGTGGAGGTAATGTGATGGTCTGGGGTTGCTTTGGTGCTGGTAAAGTGGGAGATTTGTACAAGGTAAAAGGGATTTTGAATAAGGAAAGCTATCCCTCCATTTTGCAACGCCATGCCATACCCTGTGGACAGCGCTTGATTGGAGCCAATTTCATCCTACAACAGGACAATGACCCAAAGCACACCTCCAAATTATACAAGAACTATTTAGGGAAGAAGCAGGTAGCTGGTATTCTATCTGTAATGGAGTGGCCAGCGCAGTCACCAGATCTCAACCCCATAGAGCTGTTGTGGGAGCAGCTTGACCGTATGGTATGCAAGAAGTGCCCATCAAGCCAATCCAACTTGTGGGAGGGGCTTCTGGAAGCAGGGGGTGAAATTTCTCCCGATTACCTCAGCAAATTAACAGCTAGAATGCCAAAGGTCTGAAATGCTGTAATTGCTGCAAATGGAGCATTCTTTGACGAAAGCAAAGTTTGAAGGAGAAAATTATTATTTCAAATAAAAATCATTATTTCTAACCTTGTCAATGTCTTTACTATATTTTCTAGTCATTTTGCAACTCATTTGATAAATATAAGTGTGAGTTTTCATGGAAAACACAAAATTGTCTGTGTGATCCCAAACTTTTGAACGGTAGTGTATAGCGATATTTAACGTGAATTTTAACACGTTAAATACACATTGACAAGAAAATAACTTTATCTTGTCCTTTTTAATGGTTTTCAATGGCTTAGGTGATAAGCCATTATAACTGTATTTATAAACATCATATGAATTATGATTGACGTCATGCACATGGCTGTATTAAGGCTATATTTTGCATGGAGTGGTTATATGGCTCCCTCAGTAGTGCATGCATCTACAACACCTTCATGTGCCTCCAATTTCATTACATCCAGAGGAAAATATCTCCATACACATGGAGTTCAACGGAGCCTATACAGCCTTAATGTACTGCCGCACAGTCTCCGTGCATGTGACTCGACTATGTGCATGAGCCCTAATGCTGTGTTCACACATGGCTGAAAATGTCTTAAAATGTTTAGCCTTAGGGCACCTTCACATAGGTCTTTTTTTTTTTTTTTCATTATTGAGTTTATTACTTTTAAAACAAGCAAAATACAAAAGTACTAAAAATGCAATATTATCATAGGCATATTGATGAGAATGGAATAAGAACAATACAAAAGTAATACAATGTATTTATGATATTACTTTCCAACCTATTGGAATAAACCACCGTCACAGGATAATAATGCATAAAAAATGGAAATCAGGGATCAAAGAGGAGGAGAGGCGGATAAACTTTACCGAAGTGTCGGGAGTGTGAATAGAGTGTGAATAGACATTGCGTCCTGGCTGAAGGCAATGTCTATTCACTCTCAAGATACTTCAGTAAAGTTAATGTGGGTGTATGTGACAGCACAGCGTGATCTCGCGAGATCATGCTGTCCGGAGTACAAATGGACATGAATGGAGAGAAGTGTATGACGCTGATTGGTCAGCATCATACACTTCTCTTTACAACGCCCACTTGGTCAAAAGTTAAAAAAAACATTAAGAAAGCATAAAGAAACTAATTAGCATAAATCTAAAATTGCTCATAAAAATGAGTGTTTTTAAAAATAAAAGCCACTGTTGTTATCTACATTACAGCGCCGATCAGATTATGTAGGCGATAGGGCACTTATAATCTGGTGACAGAGCCTCTTTAAGGATAGGAGCATAGTTCAGGGTAAATAAGTGTGTTGTTTAGGGATATGTATTCCTAAGTAGTTGAGAGAAGGAGTTTGCCACTTGAAGAAAAATGTTCGAGCGACATGGTCAGCCAGAGAGTCAGGTAAAGAGACATTTAAAGCCTCTGATTTGGTGTAGTTTACCTTAAATTTGCTGAGCTGACCGAATCGTTCAAATTTCTCCATCAATAATGGCAATGGAACCAATGGGTCTGTATGATACAATAGGAGATCATCTATATAGAGTGCCAGCTTGTGAGAATGGGAGCCAACCTGAATGCCATGTATATTGGGATTTCTCCTCAGTGCCACAGCCAGATGTTCCATAGTGAGTACATATAGGGTGATAACGGACATCCCTGTCTAGTGCCGTTTGCTATCCCGAATGGATTAGAAAGGATACCATTGACTCGTACGCGAGACTGAGATTTAAAAGAGGCATAATCTTCCCCAATAAATTATGGCCAATACCTATCTGGGCCAAGGAACTGCGGAGCAACAGCCTCCGGATCAGGTCAAATGCTTTTTCAGCATCGATGGATAATAGACAAGCTGGCTCTCTAATACTTCTGAGCATAGCATAATAAAATGAGAGTATTGTTTGTATTGTCTCGTGCCTTCGTTGGTCATCATTAATAAGAGTAAAGTAAAATGTGGGGGGAAAGATGAGAGGCAATGATTTTGACATACATCTTTAGGTCTACATTAATTAGAGTGAAAGTTAGGACACGTCGTGGGATCTTTATCGGGCTTTGCGAGGAGCGTTATTTGGGCTTCAAGGATTGTGAAGCAAAAAGGAAAGCGTACAAAATTTAATTAAATACTTTAGCTAGAAATGGAGCTAGTTGTTCTCCGAAAGTTTTATAAAACCAATTGTTAAAACCTTCAGGCCCTGGGCTCTTGCCTAATGGTAAGTCTTTAATTGCCTGTTGGATCTCAGTATCTAAGAATGCCTCATCCAGTGTCAAGACGTCCTCGGCCATCAAAGTCGGCAGAGCTGTCCATTGTACGTATTGATCAATTTTCTCCTCTAGCACATGAGCCGGCATATCATGAAAGTGACCTTTGATGTTATATAATGATGAATAATATTCTTGGAAACAAGAGGCAATAGCATTGGGATAACACACCTCAGGGCCCAAAGGAGGAACGATCTTAGGATTATATTTTGGGTGTAGTAGTTTAGCAAGTGGTCGACCACATTTGTCTATGAACTCAAACGAGCGTCGGCGCACACGATCGCGAAATCTAGTATATGCTTGATCCACTAGAGATCATAGAGACTCACGTGCAGAGGTGAGCTCAGCAAAGATTTGAGGAAGTCGTGATCACTTGTGTCGAGACCCTAGGTCTTTTATTTCAGTAATGAGGTTGTTAATGGCAAAGATTTTTCTTTCTTTAAACGAGAGCCCTGCTGTATAATTATGCCTCTGATAAGACATTTGAGAGCTTCCTGTTGAATAGGTAGAGGTGTCTGGTCATGTTCATGAGTGATGAAAAATGTTTGGATCGTTGTCCGCAAGAGATTATCATTAACCTTCCAAGGTGAAAAGTTTTTAAAAGAGTTGGGAAAAGTTAAGGATAAAAATACAGGTGCATGGTCAGACCACAACATTTAGAGGGAGGATTCCACATAAATAGGTGGTGACTCATTAGGAAAATGTCTAAACGACTGTACATGTTGTGCAGTGGTGAAAAGACGGTATATTCCCGAACACCAGGTGAAGAACTCTTCACACATCTATTAGCTGTGTTGCATGAACAGTAGTAGACAGGTCCATCAAATGAGATTTAGGTATAAAGCTCCTACCCGAAGAAGTATTAAGTCGGCAATCGAACGTGAGATTAAAGTCTCTGCCCACCAGTATCAAACCCTCTGCAAATTCCTCCATCTCCCTGAGAAATGTCCTGCAGACTCGTGTTTGGTCCTGATTAGGGAGATAAAAATTGGCAAGAGTAAATCATTTATCACTTATCCCTCTGCATCAGACCGTGCCTCTAAGATCTTATCTGTCAACGATTTGTAAATACCAATACTAACCCCTTTCAATATTGTCAAAGGGTTTGTGCTATGGTAACATGAGGAAGAATAACGATTGATGAGTAGTGGAATATGACTTGTCTTAAAGTGTGTCTCCTGTAGAAAAAAGAGATGAACTCGCTCTTTATGCATGTTATATAAGATTTTAGATTGTTTCTCTAGAATATTAATATCCCTAACATTTAGGGTGCCTAATTTAAGATGTGCCATTTGTAAACTGAAGGGAAATAAACAAATGTAGACCAGGACAGGGAAACAAATATATACATACAAAAAAAAAACAAATAAGTAGGGGCAATGGGGGGTTAGGCCCCATGCACACGTCCGTATATTTAATCCGTAATTACGGACCCATTGATTTCTACTGGCCACGGACACCTTTCCGTATTTTGACGGATAGGTGTCCGTGCCGAAAAAAATTATAGAACCTGTCCTATTCTTGTCCATAATTACAGCATGGACTCTCCCATTGAAGCCTATGGGTGCTTCTGTAAATACGGACAGCTACGGATGTGCATCCATAAAGCGTCCGTATTTACTGAAGCGTTGCTATGCATCATGTTGGTGACATTATTTGCAGTCTCCCCATTTTTTTAACGGATCCGTATATACGGATCAAATACGGCTGCACTACGGAACGTATTTGCGGATACCGTTCCGTATATACGAATAAGTTACGGATGCCTATGGATCCGTATTTATGGACAGTATTTACGGATAGATGAAAATACACAAGGGTAATTTAAATATGTAAAATTAAAACGTAAAGTAATTAAGTCACCACCGTGCAACTAGCACCTAGCACTTTGGCTGGGTTCACACAACCTATTTTCAGATGTAAATGAGGCGTATTATGCCTCGTTTTACGTCTGAAAATAGGGCTACAATACGTCGGCAAACATCTGCCCATTCATTTGAATGGGTTTGCCGACGTACTGTGCAGACAACCTGTCATTTACGCGTCGTCATTTGACAGCTGTCAAATGACGACGCGTAAAAATACAGACTCGTCAAAAGAAGTGCAGGGCACTTCTTTGCAACATAATTTGAGCCGTACTTCATTGAACTCAATGAAGCACAGCTCAAAATTTACTGCTGTCAGAGAAGCCTCACAAAATGCGAGGAGGAGCAATTACGGCTGAAACGAGGCAGCTGTTTTCTTCTGAAAACAGTCTGTCATTTCAGACGTAAAAGCATGCTACCGTGTGCACATACCCTTACTCTCTGAACTTCATGTCAGAGAGGAAACACAATATATAGGGCATATTTTGATCATTATTTTGCAACAGTATTTGTAAGCCAAAACATAGAAGACGTATATATCTTTTCATTATACTCTTTCTATGTTTATACGCCTGGTTTTGGCTTAGCCGCCTGGAGACACAGCCAGTTTTGGCCTTGTGGACACAGCCTATTTTTTCAAATCTGACATGTGTCAGTTTATGTGGTAATAACTTTGGAATGGTTTTACTTATCCAAGCGATTCTGAGATTGTTTTTTGTGACATATTGTACTTTATGTTAGTCCAAAAATTTGAACGAAAAATTTAATATTTATTTGTGAAAAACAAAAATGTAGAGAAAATGTGAAAAAACTAGCATTTTTCTAAATTTAAATGTATCTACTTTTAAAACAAATAGTAATACCACACAAAATAGTTACTAGTTAACATATCCCATATGTCTTTATGTTTGCATTGTTTTTTGAAAGTTTTTTTATTTTTCTAGGACGTTACAAGGCTTAGAACTTTAGCAGCAATTTTTCACATTTTCAAAAAAATTTCAAAGGGCTATTTTTTCATATAATAGGAAGTCCCTATAAAACACCCCATTTTGAAAACTGCACCCTTCAAAGTATTCAAAAAAGTATTTTGAAAGTGTTTTAACCCTTTAGGCATTTCATAGGAATTAAAGCAATGCAGAGGTGAAATTTACTAATTACATTTTTTTTTTCAAAATTAATTTGTAATAAAAAAAAATCTGTAACACAGAAGGCTTAACCCGAGAAACACAACTCAATATTTATTGCCCAGATTCTGCAGTTTTTAGAAATATCCCACATGTGGCCCTAGTGTGGTAATTTACTGAAGCACCGACTTCAGAAGCAAAGGAGCAACTAGTGGATTTGGGGCCTCCTTTTTATTAGATTATATTTTAGGCACCATGTCAGGTTTGAAGACGTCTTGTGGTGCCAAAAGAGTGTAAACGGCCCCAAAAAGACACCATTTTGGAAACTACACCCCAAGGAATTAATCTAGGGGGGTAGTGAGCATTTTGACGCCACAGTTTTGTTGCTATATTTCTTTGAATGAAGCTGTAAAAATGAAAAAAAAAAAACATTTATTCCCATAAAATGTAGTTTTAGCTTAGTTTTTTTTATTTTTACAAGGTCTAATGGAGATAAAGCACCCCAAATTTTGTGAAGTAATTTCTCCTGAGCACGTCGATACCCCATTTGTGGTCCTAAATTGCTGTTTGGGTACACGATAGGGCTCAGAACGGAAGGAGCATTTTTTGGCGTGCAGATTTTTCTCGATTGGTTTTCAGGGGCCATGTCTCATTGTCAAAGCCCCTGAGGGATCAAAACAGTGGAAACCCTCCAAAAGTGACACCATATTAGAAACTACACCCCTTAGGGCATCTCCAGCTAGAGGTAAAAATAAAAAGTTGTATTTTTTGGGGGGTTTTGCTGGTATTATAATTTGTAATTGTGGGGGCATATGTAAGCTGTGCAGTGTGCTTCACTGTATAATAAGGTGGTATAAAAAAAAAGGGTACATGAATAATTCATAGATGTGTGGTACACTTTGAAACACTCCTTTATGCACAGGCCAGGTTTTTCTGGGCAGGTGTCGCACTGATAAGTGGTGTCCTTTCCTATCCCCCTTTTGTTACACACTCTGCACCTCTTTTGGGACCTTCCCTTCTTTGCCGTTTGGGTGGTCACTGATCAGCTCTCAGTGGCCGCAGGACAGGGAGGGGGGGTGAAGGGTCATGGACTGGGACAGGGAAATTTAGGGACAGATCACAGTGCTGCTGCTAAAAAAAAAAAGAATAAAAAGCAGCAGCACGGTTGATGATGATGACAGCAGGATGCAGGAGACGACGATCACCAGCAACACAGGCCTTAAAACGGTCTGTATAGCTCACAGTAGGTATGCACCATCTCTGCTCACCGGTTCTACCTGGAATGACGTGGGCAGAGCTGGTGCAGGGTGTGTGAAAGACTCATCATGGCTGCGATTGGTCGGTCTATGTAGACCGACCATTTGTAGCGATCAAGCAGGGGGCGCAGAGTTCCACTAGACTGTGGATACAAGGCAGGTATCGGTGCTGTCCTAGACGGCACCAATCATCCTGTGGCACAGTGATAGGTTTATGCCGAAAAAAGCTGCGATTGGTCGGTCAGAATTGACCAGCCAATTGCAGTGATCGCCGATGCAGGGGAGCCGCATGTTCCCCCTGGGCGATGAGTAAAGATGGCCTGCTGTCATGGACAGCAGCCATCTTCACGCGGTCACCGTGTCCTTACACGCGGTGACCGCTTAACGATCCAGTGTAACTGTATGTTGGATTGCGTTAAAACCTTGGCGACAACAACGTAATAGTACATTGTATGTCGCCAAGGGGTTAAAGATACGGATGCAAAATACTGACAAAAATCCTACCGTGTGAAAGTGGCTTTAAAACAGTATCACATAAGCATATTTGGAAACTTTTATAATATAATATTGATCCACAATACATCCGTATTACTGACATATTGTATCAGAATTTCATTAGTATTGCTTCCGTATTACAGATCCATAATATTGATGGGTTGCTGTCAATATTAAATAAGACAGCCCCCTTGAAATATGGATGGAATATGGATACCATTAAGACATTATACGGATGACATCTATTTCAGTTCTATTGCATGCTAATACTAATAATGATACACCATAATCTATATATCTGTGTTTTCATTCAGATTGTGGGGGAAAAAAATATGTAATTTTTGTGTGTAAAGCTTGCATGCAAATGGGGCCCCCCTTTAAGGACACAGACGATTCAGTTGTAACTGAACAGATAACTTTTATTATCTTTACAGCAATGGCTCTCCACAGGGGCGTAACTACCACTGTGGCAGCCATATCGGCTGCTACAGGGCCCGCGACATTAGGGGGCCCGTGCCGCCAGCCGGCACGGCCCCCCTATGCTCGGAGGCTCCGCTAGCAACCTCTATGGCTGATACAGCGGCAGCGACGCCACATTCAATAGTGTCCGCGTCCTTCGGATACAGATGCTATTGGAAACTATGACAGAGCAGGGAGGTATCTCCCTGCTCTGCCATAGGCTACTGTATACAGTGGCGTAGTTCTAGGGCTAGCAATGATCGCAATTGTGACAGGGCCCCTAAACATGGGGGGCCCACAGGGCCCCCGTAGCCACACAGCTCTGACCGCGCTGGTCCCACTTACTGAATGTTGGAGTTGGCGGCTCCTTGCTCCAGCATTCACTCTGCCATGGGTGGCTCAGCGGGGCAGGCAGGCGCGATGTTGTGACGTCATCGGGCCTGTCTGCGCCGAGTCACTCACAGCACAGATAGGAGGAGAAGGATCAGCCACCTGTCATGGGAACAGGGATAGGTAAGTAATTATGTTATTATTTTTCTTTTGGGGCACTATGGGGCATTATAGTGTGTAGGGAAGGGGGGCTGATATGGTGGCTGCTATAGTAGCATTTTACTATATGAGGGCATTATACTGTATGGGCAGCATTATACTGTGGGGACAGCTATGGGGGCATTATATTGTATGGGGGACATTATACTGTGGGTGCATTATACTGTAGGGGCAGCTATGTGGGGCATTATATTGTGGGGGCAGCTATGGGGGGGAGCTGTGTGGGGGGAGCTATGGGGGCATTATACTGTGGGGACAGCTATGGGAGCATTATACTGTGGGGGTCAGCTATAGGGACATTATACTGTGTGGCCAGCTATGGGGGCATTATACTGTGTATAGGCAGCTATGGGGGCATTATACTTTGTAGGGGAAGCTATGGGGGCATTAAACTGTGGGGACAGCTATGGGGGCATAATATTGTGGGGGCAGCTATGAGGGGCATTATATTGTGTGGGGCATTATACTGTGGAGGCATTATACTGTGAGGGCATGCTATGAGTGGCATTATAATGTGGGGGCAGCTATAGGTGGCATTATATTGTAGGGGCAGCTATGAGAGGGCATTAGACTGCATGGTGCATTATACTCTGGGGCTGCTATTGGAGGTATTATACTCTGCAGGGGCAGCTATGGCGAGCATTATAATGTGTGCGGGCAGCTATGGGGGCATTATACTGTGTGGGGCAGCAATGGGGCATTATGCTCTATGGGGAATTTGTTTGGGCATTGTACTGTATGGGGCATCTGTGTGGGCTTTATACTATATGAGGAATCTGTGTGGGCATTATACTGTATGGAGGCATCTGTGTGGGCATTATACTGTATTGGGGCATCTGTGTGGGCATTATACTGTATGGGGCATCTGTGTGGGCATTATACTATATGGGGGCATTATACTGTATGGTGGCAGCAATGGGGGCATTATACTGTGTGGGGGGCATTATACTGTGTGGGCTGAACTGGGTGTGTGTGGGCGGGTATTGGGTGGGATTAGAGGCTTAAAATAAAAAAATTGTCGCTGCATCCCGCATTGATTGTCCCTTTTTGTGATAATTGAAAGTATAGCACTGTTTACAGGGAGGGCTGTAGAGCACTGTATGGGGAGACTGTATAGCCCTGTCTATAGGGGGCGCTGTATAGCACTGTCTACAGGGGGGGCTGTATAGCATTGTCTACAGGAGGTGGCTGTATGGCACTATTTGCAGGGGGGCACTATCTGCAAGGGGTGGCTGTGTGTGGCACCCAGGAGAGGGGGGCGCAGTCAAAAGTTTACTATGGGGCCCAGTGTTTCCTAGTTACGCCCCTGGTTCTACACTTGTTTATAGTCTGTTCAATGCAGTCCTTACACCGTGTCCGGGACCATGAGATACTTTAATTCAAAGTTATTTAGAAGTGTTGCAAGAACATCATGCCCATGTAGGCATTGCCGAAGTGCCCATGTCGCTAGTGCCGCACTGCCTATATAGATAGTGACACACTGCCCATGTAGATAGTGTCACACTGCCTATGTAGATAGTGCCACACTGCCCCCTGCAGATAGTGCCACACTACCCCCTGTAGATAGTGCCACACACCCACCTGTAGATAGTGCCAAACATCATTTGTAGATAGCACCGAACACCTTGTAGATAGCGCCACACCCTCTTCTGTGGAAAGTGACACACACACCCCTGTAGATAGTGCCATACACCCACCTGTAGATAGCACCACCCCCCTCATAGATAGCATGCCCCCCCCCCCGAGAACTTTGGTTCTTGGACGGCCACACTAAATGGTCCTTTGGGGATCCACTTTTACTCCTAACTTAAAACAGTCACTCTTTCACCGCTCACTAGCTTCACTTTCAGGGACAACACTCTGGCCTTCTGATGCAGCACCCATCAGGGACTCCAGATCCTTTGGACTCCACCATCAATCTTGTGGCAGCTCCATCAGACCACGCAGTACCACTCCTCTCAGGCTCTCCGTTGCTCCCTCTCTACTGCCCACAGTCTTACTCCATGGCATACTGTGCATACACTAATCAGACTCCTCTGGCATCTCCAGCGGTCTGGCCCACACTCCTCTGCTGGTATCAAACTCTACATTTCATAAGTTTGTCTGGCCCCTCCTAGCCAGCATTCTGACACTCAGTGCTTAAACGCCTCGCACAATGTCAATGTTGAACTCTGCACGGTCCCGCACTGATGCCTTGCACTTCCTCTTGCAATACTAGCAGGGACTGGCTGCTTTGGCACAGAGTGGCTCACCAGCGATTTTCAACAAAAAAAGTCAACAAGGTGCTAAACATGTGGGATACACATATAGGATACATTACAAAATGTTAGCAATGAACTTTTAAGGGATACACACACTTTTAATGTAAGGGGAGGGATCATGTGGTTACCCCCCGCCTTTAATGCAAACATTATTGTAGTTAAACATCTAAATTTTGCGCTGACTTATGGCAACAACAGGGTTAAACTGAGAGACTGTGCCTGGAAATAAAAGTAATATGGTAAACATGATACAGCAAAAGTTTATGATGAAATCACCAAAGGTTTGTGCTATTACTGTTATTACAGGGCTCATTGAAATAAGCACAAACTGCAGGCGGAATAGTTAAGGTTAGAGATCATCTGATCTCTGTGTGTTATTACATACACTACTGTGCAAAACTTTTAGGCAATTGTGGGAAAATGCTGCAAAGTAAGAATGCTTTCAAAAATAGAAGTGTTAAGTGTTTTTTTTTTATCATATAACAAAATACAAAGATAATTTAAAGAAATCTAAATCAAATCAATATTTGATGTGACCACCGTTTGCTTTCAAAACAGCTTTAATTCTTCTAGGTACACTTGCACAAAGTTATGGATTTTGTAGAATTAAAGTCAGGTGTTTGATTAACCAATTATACCAAAAAGGTGATAATGATCATCATTATCATATGTAGGTTGAAACACAGTCATTAACTGCAACAGAAACATCTGTGTAGAAGGCTTAAAACTGGGTGAGAAACTACCAATCTCTGCTACAAAGGTCAGCAAGGTCTCTCCCAGGCAAAGATTTCAAAGCAGTCTGGGGTTTCAAGATGTGCTGTTCAAGCTATTTTGTAGAAGCACAAAGAAACAAGCAACGTTGAGGACCTTAGAAGCAGTAGTCGGCCAAGGAAACTTAGTGTAGCTGATCAAAGACACATCATGCTTACTTCCCTCCAAAATCTGGAGATGTCCAGCAATGCCATAAGCTCAGAAACCAGTGGGACCCAGGTACACCCATCTAATGTTTGCAAAAGTTTGGTCATAAGTGGTCTTTGGGTTAGTTCTCCAAGATGTTTGGAACAACCTCCATGACGAGCTCCTTCAAAACTATGTGCAAGTGTACCTAGCAGAATTAATGCTGTTTTGAAGGCAAAGGGTGGTGACACCAAATATTGATTTGATTTAGATTTCTCTTCTGTTCATTCACTTTGTATTTTGTTAATTGATAAAAAAAAACAACTATTAACCTTTCTATTTTTCAAAGAATTCTTACTTTGCAGCATTTTTCCACAACTGCCTAAAACTTTTGCACAGTACTGTATGTAATAGCACACAGGAAGTCTTTCCTCTCCTATCAACTATTGGATTTCTCATACACCTTATATATATATATATATATATATATATATATATATATATATATATATATATACACATATACACATACACGTGTACACACACACACACACACACACATATGTGTATTAAATGTTATAGTGAAAAAAATTCTCTACACAATGATTAGGAATGGGCGAAACCTTTGCTTCCCCATTGGTCGAAAATACAAATTATAGAGGGTAGAAGATTTTGTTGTTGTTTTCTTTTCCCCTATTGGTTTATCTAGGGCACCAGTGGTCAAACTACCACTCTATGGGGCCCACAGATGCCCATCTTATGGACACATATTCCATTTTAGTCTCAAATGTCCTCTGTTTGCACTGGAGAGATTACCACACAAATACCCACTGATAAAACATTTATTGAACATCTTTTGATCCTTTTTATTAATGCTGATTATGCTCACACAGGTATTTATCATTGAAAAAAATAATCCTCTTGTGACAGGGAGATGCACTGCCGACATGATAATAATGTATGGGGCTGAGTAATCGGAGTAACGACCGCTCGTCCCCATCCATACGGATGTAGACATCTTTAACTTGATTCTGATAACTTGCTGATATTACACAACAAAAGCCATTCAAAAGTCATTGAAAAAGATAAGAGGTCTAGCCACTGTTTATTTAATGCGTTAAAAGTCAAGGTAAAGACGGCTACATCTGTAGCTCCGTGTGACAGGAGCAAGCAAGCGCCGATCAACGATGTCTCGTTGATCGGCGCTCGCTGCATCGGCCGAGTGTCGGCCGGTGTAAAAGGGCATTTAGTTGTGACTAGGTCAGATTGCTTTACATTTGCACAGTTTATTTTTTTTGTTTTAGATCATTTTACAGATATACATATAAAGTGGATTGTAATTCATTTCTTTTGTTTGGGGTACAGAAAAAACAAAAAACAAAGGAAAAACATGGTCCCGTCAAGGCCGAAATCGGATATTAAGGGAAGGATGGGGGGGGGGGGCAAGGATTTTTTCTTTTTGCAGTGTATAATTTTCTATAGACACATGGTGGGGAAAAAAAAGGGTCATTGTTCTTGTTTAAAACATCACAAAGGAAAAATTGTTCCTTAATATAAAACTTAACAATCTTTGATGAGCCAAGTGTTTCAGGATAATGCACACTTAACATGCTTGACTTAGCACATTACTTATGGTTCAGAATGAACACTAATTCCCACAGTATGCAGCATGTATTCACATTTTGGACAATATTACATTCTTATTAAACAAGTATTTCAGATGAAGAGCATGTTGCAAAACCACTACATGTCCGCTATTAAAGGTTTTTCCCATGAGGGACACTTATGACATATCCACAGGATATGCCATAAATGTCAGATAGATGCGGGTCCCACCTCTGGGACCCGCACCTATCACTAGAACGGGGCGCCCTAAATCCCATTCTACATTTTTTGTTTCCCACTGCCGCTTGTAATTTCCAACCATGTAGTAAGAAAACAGTGTAGCTCCCATAGAAGTGAATTGCATTTACGGAGCAAGTTATGCTGTTTTCTGGTCCAAAATTACAAGAGGCAGCAGCAACTAGGAAAGGTAGAATAGGGATTAGGTTTCCCAGTTCTAGAGATAGGTGAGGGTCCCAGAGGTGAGACCTGCATCTATCTGACATTTATGGTATATCCTGTGGATATGCCATAAATGTGACTGATGGGCAAACCCCGTTAACTAGTAAAGTGTTTAGTCCTAATATCCATCTTTGATAAAATTACAAGACTTAATTGAAAGGGATTATAATGCAATAAAATGCTGGCTTGTCTTTGTCTACACATTCAAATCCCAGAAAAAAAAAAACAACAAAAAAAAACAATAGTGCATAGAGTAGAGCCAAGTCAACAAGTTACAGATTACCAGGTATTTACTTTATAATTCTTGCTATGCATAAATTTGTTTACAATTTTATATATTCACTCCATTTTCCTATCCAATTTTTTTCAGAAAACGTAAAAATAAAAGAAAAACAAGAAAAAAACAATAAATAAATATTCGCATACTTAGGATTGTCCTTGTTTTTTTTTTTTTTATAGAATGCTTAGCATAACTAGATATGTTTATTGAAGGAACCTAGTTAGGAATAGGAGAGTCAATGTCAACTTTCTCTTTAAAAATATATAGAAAAATATAATGTAAATGTAAACTTTACATCATACAAAGAATCAGTGGCATAACAAGATACAGCTGGGCCCCTACAGGCGATCCCCCTCATTATTGGACCTAACCAGTTGTTAAAAAAAATAAAAATGTACTTACCGCCTTCACTTGTCCGCAGATCTGGCAGCGTCAGGACGCCCTGGCTGGGGATTCCGCTCCAGGAGTAACCCCTGACGTCCCTGTTCATATAGGGATAATGACGCCGGGGCCTTCTCCAGGAGCGGAATCCCCGGTCAAAGCATTGCCGACGCTCTGGCAGGGGATTCTGCTCTTGGAGGGAGCCCCTGACGCCACTGTCCATATATGGACAGAGACGTCAGGGGCTCCCACTAGGAGCGGAATCTCCGGCCAGAGTGGGGTTTGGCTGCTGGGGATTCCGCTGCTACAGGGAGCTACAGTGGCACTATCTACAGGGGGGTGCCATCTACGAGGGGTTTTCTATCTACAGGGGGTTGGTGTGGAGTGCTATGTACAGGGGGGTTGGTGCTATCTAAAAGGGGTGCTATCTACATGGGGGGGGTGCTATCAGAAGGAGCTTCTGACGTTACTATATATATATATAGACAGTGAAGTCAAAGGCTATTCCAAGACAGGAGTCCCCGGCCAGAGATCTTGCGATGCTTTCGCCGGGTACTCCATTGTTGAAAGCCCTACATTCACTGTCCATCTATAGGCAATAATGTCAAGGGCTTCCCCGGGCTCAGCTCTCAAAGTAGCGCTGTGTCCAGGAGTCCTCGGCCAGGATCAGTTTTTACTGACCATTTACAAGGATTGATTCCTGAAAAACGTCCATTAAAAACTGATTCATTGAGCTCTATGGGAGCCTTCTGGTCATGAAAACTATTTTTTAAAGGGCCAGTATTCACGGGCCGTTAAAAAAACACGGCCGTGTGAATACACCCATAGAACTCCATTGTTCTGAAAACAGCCGTGATACGGCCATTTTTCACTGTTGTGTGAATGTAGCCTTAAAGAGGCTCTGTCACCACATTATAAGTGCCCTATCTCCTTCATAAGTGCTTCTTATTAAAAAAAACAATCTATTTTCACCACTTTATTAGCGATTTTAACTTTATGCTAATAATTTTCCCAATGGACAACTGAGCGTGTTTTACTATTGACCAAGTGGGCGTTGTACAGAGGAGTGTATGACGCTGACCAATCAGCGTCATACACTTCTCTCCATTCATTTAGTCAGCGCATAGGGATCCTTTTAGATCAGTATGTGCTGTCTTATACTAACACATTAACGATACTGAAGTGTTTAGACAGCGAATAGACATTCCACGGGTTGTCTATTCATAATCCCGACACTTCGTTAATATTTCTGTTGTAGTTACAGCAGAGCAAGTGTAATCTCGCGAGATCACACTGTAAATGACAGGTTACAGCGCAGGTTACTACCACAGAAACATTAACGAAGTGTCGGGATTGTGAATAGACATCCCGTGGAATGTCTATTCACTGTCTAAACACTTCAGTATCGTTAATGTGTTAGTATAAGACAGCACATACTGATCTAAAAGGATCCCTATGCACTGACTAAATGAATGGAGAGAAGTGTATGATGCTGATTGGTCAGCGTCATACGCTCCTCTGTACAACGCCCACTAGGTCAATAGTAAAACACGCCCAGTTGTCCATTGAGAAACTCATTAGCATAAAGCTAAAATCACTAATAAAGTGGTGAAAATAGATCATTTTTTCAAAATAAATAGCACTGCTGTCACCTACATTATAGCGCCGATCTCCTTATGTAGGATATAGGGCACTTATAATGTGGTGACAGAGCCTCTTTAAGGGTTGAGTCACACATGGCAGATCTTGTTGCAGAAATAATTTCCATTCATCTAAATGGGATTATTTCTGCAGCAAGTGCATGGATTTATGCAAGTTCTTTTCAGATAAATGAATCAGTCACAGAAAATTTCTGCCACGTGTGACTGCACCCCAATGGCCTTGTTCACAGATTTGCTGCAGATTTTGTATGCATTTTTTAAGCCAAAACCAAATTTGGATTCAGTAGAGCAGTACTATAAGGCTGGGTTCACACGACCTATTTTCAGACGTAAACTAGGCGTATTATGCCTCGTTTTACGTCTGAAAATACGGCTCCAATACGTCGGCAAACATCTGCCCATTCATTTGAATGGGTTTGCCGACGTACTGTGCCGACGACCTGTCATTACGCGTCGTCGTTTGACAGCTGTCAAACGACGACGCGTAAAATGATTGCCTCGTCAAAGAAGTGCAGGACAATGAAGAACAGCTCAAGATTATGGGCGTCAATGACGCCTCGCAAAATGCGAGGAGGAGCATTTACGTCTCAGAAACAACGGAGCTGTTTTCTCCTGAAAACAGTCTGTAATTTCAGACATAAAAGCCAGTTATCGTGTGCACATACACTCAGGCCTTCCTTTATATATTCTGTTTAGGTTCCTTTCCTGGTTATGGCTTAAAAAAATTCACGCCAAATCTGCATTGTGTGAACATGGCCTTAAGATTCTCTGATTTTGTGCATGAGTTTTTCAATGTGGTTTCGGTCGCACGGCAAAAAATGTGGCAAAACTGCACCATGTGAATACACTTTAATGAGTTAGGGTATGTTCACACGGCAGCGGCCGTTACGGCTGAAATTACGGGCTGTTTTCAGGAGAAAACAGCTCCGTAATTTCAGCCATCATGGCATGTTGAGGCGCTTTTTCGCTGCGTCAATTACAGACGTAAATCGCGCTGTTTTTCCATGGAGTCAATGGAAAACGGCTCCATTTAACGTCTGAAGAAGTGACAGGCACTTCTTTGACGCGGGCGTCTATTTACGCCCCCCCCCCTTTTGACAGCGGGGCGTAAAAAAAATGACCGTCGGAACAGAACATCGTAAGACCCATTCAAATGAATGGGCAGATGTTTGCCGACGCTATCGAGCCGCATTTTCGGACCTAAATCGAGGCGGAAAACGCCCGAATTACGTCCGTAAATAAGCCGTGTGAACATACCCTAAAGCTCTTATTAAATGCTAGTGTTCAGACAAACTCCATTGCTTGCTATCAGTACACAGTTTTAGGCAATTTGATTATTATGTGATAAAAACTATTGCTTTATTAGAAGGACATCCAAAATTAGGTTGATGTCTCAGCGGCTGCAAAACTTTTGCTTATTTCCATAACTTAAAGAGGCTCTGTCACCAGATTTTGCAACCCCTATCTGCTATTGCAGCAGTTAGGTGCTGCAATGTAGATAACAGTAACGTTTTTATTTTAAAAAAAACGAGCATTTTTGGCCAAGTTATGACCATTTTTGTATTTATGTAAATGAGGCTTGCTAAAGTCCAACTGGGCGTGTTTAAAAGTAAAAGTCCAACTGGGCGTGTATTATGTGTGTTACATCTGGGCGTGTTTACTTCTTTTACTAGCTGGGCGTTCTGACGAGAAGTATCATCCACTTCTCTTCAGAACGCCCAGCTTCTGGCAGTGCACAGACACAGCTGGTTCTCGAGAGATCACGCTGTGTCATCACTCACTTCCTGCCCCAGGTCCTGCATCGTGTCGGACGAGTGAGGACACATCGGCACCAGAGGCTACAGCTGATTCTGCAGCAGCATCGGCGTTTGCAGGTAAGTCGATGTAGCTACTTACCTGCAAACGCTGATGCTGCTGCAGAATCAACTGTAGCCTCTGGTGCCGATGTGGCCGACACGATGCAGGACCTGGGGCAGGAAGTGAGTGACGTCACAGCGTGATCGCTCGAGAACACGCTGTGTGTCTGCACTGCCAGAAGCTGGGCGTTCTGAAGAGAAGTGGATGATACTTCTCGTCAGAACGCCCAGCTAGTAAAAGAAGTAAACACGCCCAGATGTAACACACATAATACACGCCCAGTTGGACTTTTACTGTATACACGCCCAGTTATACTTTTGCAAGCCTCATTTGCATAAATACAAAAATGGTCATAACTTGGCCAAAAATGCTCGTTTTTTTAAAAATAAAAACGTTACTGTAATCTACATTGCAGCGCCTATCTGCTGCAATAGCAGATAGGGGTTGCAAAATCTGGTGACAGAGCCTCTTTAAGGCTTCATGTTATGTACAAGCAAAATGAAAACTGTACCTTTAAGCCTTATTTGAAATTATTTTCATAACCTGCTCTGTGCAGAGTTATTTATCTTTTCCGACTAATTTAATATAAGTAATTGCAATACCAAACCTGTACCTGTTATTTGAAAGGGCCCCAAACAAACTCACAGTGCAGATGGACTGATAAAACCTGATGCTAATGTAATAAATGGAAAACCTTGCACAATTACAATAATTTAATTTGCATAGCAAACGACTCGAAGGATTAGCTAATTGCTGCCTTTGGCTGTTAGCATCAGATGGCGTTCCATAATAGAGTGCCTTATTGCATTATCATTCTGGCATGTGGTACATAATTAGAACTTTTGATTTGTAAACCTTTTTAGCTGTTTAGGTTTCAAAAGCTGGTTGTGTGTTTGGCTTTTTGTATAATATGTGAAAGCATATAATTGTATAACAATGCAAAGAGAGTTGCCATAGCACTCAGCGCTGAGAATCAAGGCTGTAGGTAGTAAGCTATTTCTGTCCATGTCAAGAAATGTCTTATCTCTACTCCCTGTGGTTACCTCCTTCTTGATAATATATAAAAGCTTTACTTTTTTTATAACATTCTTTCTTTAAGGTAACCTCACAGCACTAATTTCTGTGATGCAAAGTGTTCAACTTTTTTTTATTTTATTTGAAACTATAATTTGATATGTATCGCTCTTATTTTCTTACAAGAAGAAATATATACTTGCTGAATAATTCCTTCCAATTTCTTTGCAATAAATGTATTATTAAATAAATACATATTTTTATACCAGTGTGATCCAGTGTACACATACCTCCCAACTGTCCTGGATTCATCGGGACAGTCCCGGATTCTGGGTGGTGTCCCGCTTTCCCGGGCTGCGGGTGGTATGTCCTAGTGTCAACTGTATCTGTGTCCTCAGGATGAAGCAATGGGGGTATTATACTGTGTGGGGGCAGATATAAGTGCATTATACTTTGTGGGGGTTCTCTTGGGGCATTATACTGTGGGAAGGCACTACAAGAGCATGATACTGTGTATGGGCAGAGTTAACAGGGAGGCATGGCTTAACAGGGAAATAATTTGCCGCTCCGTGCTAAAGGGTTGTCCCTCTTTGTGATACTTGAAAGTTTTTGGGTTTTTTTCAATTCTGATTTTATTAAAGAATTTATGGACATAAACAGAACAGAAGAAATGCATCAGCGAATTGCAGGTAAATGTTTCCAGGTTACATCAGAGATAAAATTAAATAAAAAAAGTTAGTAAGATCACATAGGATCTCACAAAAGTATAGAAACATGTCATATACGGCTTATAAACATACAAAGCTGAGCTGTAAACTGATATTTAAAAGAAAGGGAATTTAAAAAAAAAAAACATTCCTAAAAATACGTATATACAATATAGAATGCACTCACAGGTAGTATTGCGAATAGGGTTCGCTTTTGAAGTTTCGGAGGATGAAGCGAAAAGGAGTTATGTATTTTGAGTGTGTTCTCTGTTCCTAGCTACATAGTTCCTCCATTCTACAGATATAATCTAATTTGTCCTCCAGTTGGGTTATAGTTGGGGGCAGTTTAGATCATCAATTGAGAGGGATTAACAATTTTGCAGCTGTAATAATGTGTGTGGTGAGATCATTTCTGGACGAGGTAAAGGAAGCTACTGGCAGCCAGACCAGTATCAGGGATGTTTGAAGAGATATGCCAGTTATGTGGCAGGTTAAATCGGAAACTCTAGACCAAAAAGGTTCAATAATTGGGCAATCCCACCAAATATGGGATATCGACCCCTTACACCCACCGCAACGCCAACAAATACCATCTGGGGATAGACCAATATTAAACAAGAATTCAGGTATTCTATACCACCTTGTAAAGTCTTGAAAGAGTTTTGTTGTATCCTGACGCATTTTGAGAAACCATGAGAGTGTTTTAATATAGTTGCAATCTCAGAGGGAGACCACTTGGCTGGAGCATTGAGAGATATGAGATCTGAATATACTTTGGATAGTAGTTTGGTGGGGGTAGATAGGAATCAGAGAAGGGTGTCTATCCAGGATGACTCTGGGAGAGATGTATATGTTTTTTAGAACTTTATGGATAGGTTCTGAAAACTAGCAGAGTAGAGAAAATTATCTTTACCAGTTTCAGTAGATCGCCTCACATCCTCCATCGATGGAGTAGCAGAAGTTTGAAAATGGGAGTACAATAAAGAGTAATCTAGATAGTCCCAAAAACTTCCTGGAGGGCAGGGGGTTTCCAGAGTAAGGGGTAGAAAATTAATGGGTGTAGATGTGAGAAGGATCTAGGGGGAACCTTTAGGTATGGGATTCATATTATTTAAACAGGAAAGGAACTTAAATCGGCCCCACAGGAGCAGCAGGAGATGAAGTCCCAGTAAATGTCTTTCTAATTCCACATGAGGGGTGTGTATCCTGCATCTACTGAGATGAGTAGCTCTGTAATAGGAGTAGACATCTGGGTGACCCATTTCACCCTGTGCCTTTTTGAGGATGAGAAGTCTGTGAGGAAGTCTAGGGTATCCAGAACCCCACAAAAACGTTCCCAACAGACCCCTAATGTTGTTGAAGAAAGTCTGAGGGAGAAAAATGTGTACAGTCTGTAGCACATATAGCAGTTTTGGTAAGACATATGTTTTGAGGTAGTTTTTCCTTCCCATCCATGACAGAAAAGGGATTTTGAAATCTCGAAATTGGGCTTTTAATTGAGTTATTATGGGTCTATAATTCAGGGAAAACAATAGAGAGAGATCTTTTGTGAGGTAAATTCCCAGGTATTTTAGAACTATGTCGGGACATTTGAACGATGAATGGGAAGTGATGGAGGCTATGTCAGAGACCGGTGCCGTAATATTAAAGATTTCCGTTTAAAAAAAATGTATTTTAAAATTGGAGATCAGGTCAAAATCATCAAAGATCGACATAAGCCGAGGTATCGCTGAGGCCGTGTTCGGTATATTGAGCAGTAGATCATCTGTAAATGCCGCAGTGGAGTGGGTGAAGTTACCAACCTTCAGACCCTTGATAATCTCCGTTTGACATATTCTTTGAATCAAGATCTCCATAGTTAAAATAAACAGAGAGGTGGAGAGTGGGCATCCCTGTTTTGTACAATTACAAATGGAGAAATATGGAGATAGAGTACAGTTTAATCTTATTCTGGCCTTGGGATCAGAGTAGAGAGAGAAATTTGCATATACGAACTGATCAGGAAATCCAAACCTCATCAGAGTAGCTCTTATTAAGCAGGGGCGTAGCTAGGGGGGCAGGCGGGGCATCCGCAACTAGGTGGTAGGGAAGGGGGGGCACCTCTCAGAGCAGCTGATCGCTGCTGATAGACGCCCTGTATGTCGGACACCTGCAGCAGCGATCAGCTTTAGGAAGAGCCAGGAAATCACACGGCGGCGTTCTGAAAGGGGTCTGTGACGGCCAGGGAGTGGACCAGTCCAGTCACCTGACCTGTCATCTGATCTCACGTCAGGGACATGAGGTCAGATGACTCAGGTCAGGTGACTGGACTGGTCCACTCCCGTGCTGCACCCTCCTAGCATGTAGGTGCGCCACTGGGCTCTGCCTCTACTCTGTGCTCTGCTGTTACACACACGGAGTAAATAACAGCCAAGAAGCAGAGGAGGAAGCTCCGCCCACAACCTGTCCTGCAAGAAACCTGTGATCCTGTCAGCATGGATACATGGTGAGTGTCTATGTGTGTCTGTGTGTATATGTGTCTGTAGTGGGTATACAGTATGTGTTTCTGTGTGTATACAGTATGTGCCTCTGTGTTTGTATGTGTATATGTTACAGTGTGTGTGTGTGTGGGTGTGTGTGTGTGTGTGTGTGTGTGTGTGTGTGTGTGTGTGTGTGTGTATGTCTCTGCATGTGTTTACATCTCTTACATCTACTACATTATCTGTACTCGGGGACGTATCACTATGTTATCAGCGGTGTTACATAGGACTGCAGGTAACACTACTACATTATCTGTACTCAGAGAGTTATCACTGTGTTATCTGTGGTGTTACATAGGACTGCACGTAACATCTACTACATTATATGTACTCAGTTATTACTGTGTGTTTTCGGTGGTGTTACATAGGGCTACACGTGAAATCTACTACATTATCTGTACTGGGTATATATGGGTCTGTTTGTGAATGTGCCTTTTATGTATTTGTATATGTTCCTGTCTGTGTATTTATCTGCCGGTCTGTGTGTATGTATATGTGTCTGTACGTCTGTATATTTAACTGTATGTATATATTCCAGAATGTCTAAATATCTGTCTTTATGTATGTATAGTAAATATGTTCCAGTATGTGCGTGTCTATATATGTGGATAATTTTTGGTTTGTGTAGGGGGCGCCAATAGAGATTAAGGCCGGCCCTGGCTGTCACCGACCCTAGTCAGAAGGAAATCTGCCTCTGCTCCTCCGGTAAGTCACTCCAGGCAGAGCAGAGAGTGTGGCGTTAAGTACAAGGGGGGAGTGTGGCACTATTTAAAAGGGGGGGAATGTGGTGCTATTTACAAGTGGGGGGGTGTGGTGCTATTTACAAAGAGGCAGCGGGCTTTGTGTGGCACTATCTACAAGGGGGGGAGTGTGCCGCTATTTACAAGGGGAGCTGTGTGTTGCGCTATGTACAAGGGGGGATGTGTGTGGCACTATCTACAAGGGGGCTGTGTGTGGCGCTATCTACAATAGAAGGGCTGTGTGTGGCACTATCTACAATAGAAGGGCTTTGTGTGGCACTATCTACAAGGGGGGCTGTGTGGCGCTATCTAGAACAGGGGGGCTGTGTGGCATTAACTAAGAGGGGTTTGTGTGTGGCGCTATCTACAGGGGGCTGTGTGTGGCCTCTTTAATTTATTTTCTTTTAATTTATATTTATGTTATCTACGTTATATAACTATATCGCTTGTAAAATGTAGAAATGCTTTTATGCTCAAGTTACATTAAAAAAATTGTGAAAAAAATGACAAGCAAACATGGCGAGGGGGAAGGAGATGTCGGGAAATAAGTTGGGGGGGGCGCCAATCTTAATCTTTGCCCCCGGTGCAGAAGAATGTGGTTTTATACGTGCCCTCTCTGACAGGCACAAACCCCGTCTGCTCCGGCCCGATAAGATTCCGTAGCAAAGATTTTATTCTGTTCGCTAGCGTTTTTTCCAACCATTTCAGGTCAACTTTCAAAAGGGAAATCAGCCAATAGCTACCACATGAACTATCATCTTTACCCTTCTTCGAGGTGAGGGTTATGTGAGCTTCCAAAGTTTGAGGGGGGAGATTACCATCTTTAAGTAGGTCATTACATACTACTAGGAACTTGAGGTGAATAATAGAGCTACATTTTTTGTAATAAGCAATTGGGAAGCCATCTGGACCAGGGCTTTTGCCACTACCAATGGAGTTCAATACGGAGGTTAGCTCCTGAAGTGTAAATGGGGACGTAAGTGCTTGTTTCTCTGTATCTGACAGAGAGGGCAACGTCATGGAAGCTAGGAATTGAGATGTTAAATGATCTGCATCTGGGACCGAAGGCAGATTGTAAAGAGAGGAATAGAATGAGATAAACGCATTAGTGATGCCCTCTATATCTGATTGAGGCTGTCCCCTTTCATCTCTAATAGATGAGATACAGGAAAGTTGAGTTCGCTGTTTAACTAAGGAAGACATCACATTTGAGCCTCTATCTCCATGTGCATAGTGTCTAAATTGACTATATTGATAATTCCTAGCAGAGCGAATGTTTAGAAGGTCCCTCAGTTTAAGTCGTAGGGTAGCCAAATCTTGTTGCACTGTGACAGCTCTGGATCTTTTCCCCAGTGACATAGCATAGATTTGATCAAGCATAGAGTTGAGCAATAAACTCACCCTTAATGTAAGCTTTGTGGGTCTCCCACACCACTGGGGAAGAGACATCAGGCATTTCGTTAATTTAAAAAATTTCAGTAATGGACCTCTGGACACACTCTGCCTCTCTGTCATCATCTAATAAGGTCTCATTGAGTCTCCAGGACCATGATCTAGTGGGTATGTTCGAAAAAGTCAGTGTAAGGTGAACTGGGGTGTGGTCAGAGAAGGTCACCACATAAATTTCTGCATTAATTGTCATAGAGAGATGATGTTTGGAAATAAAACAATAGTCCAATCTACGATGTGAGTTGTGCAAATTAGAGAAGGAGTAATCTCTATCCTTGGGGTGTAACAAGCGCCATATATCTATTAGGCCTAGAGTGTTGAGATGTTTACAGGCTCAGTGCAAGGATGAGAAAGAGTGAGAGGATTGTTGTAGAGAAGAATCCAGAAGTGGTTCCAGAACTAAAAGCACACCTACAAAAACCTGAAACTTTTCGAATCTTTGGGTTAACCAGGGAATTTGTCCCTTGTTAGGGGCATACAGTTTGGCAATTGAAATGGTTACATTTGCCAATGTCCCTTTGATAAATAGAAAACAACATTTAGGGTCTGTTTGAGTTAATATATGATGATATGGCAGGTTTCTAGACAGGGCAATGCTTACCCCGCTGGAAGATGAGGACGGGTGGGTGCCATGGAACCACTTTGTGTAATGATGGTGGTGTGACGAGGGTATATGTGAGGTTTTAAAGTGAGTCTCTTGTAGTAAAAGAATGTATGATTAAGATTTTTTTTTTTTATAGTGAGAGTATCTGACTTCTCTTCCTGAGTTAATTTAGTCCCCTAACATTATGGGACGTCAGGCAGACATTATTGTGAGTCATCCTGGAAATGAGAAAGAGGGGAGAATTTTCTGTGGCACCTTATCCCTTAAAGACTGAAGCGGCAATCTGGCAACAGGAGGTAAACATGCTACTGGCAGGAGATGTTATAGAAGTAAGTGTCATTAGTACCTGCTTCTTATCCCAAGATATGGCGGGGTTACTGTTTGCTGGCCTTTGTGGTTGTAAGAGCCAGCATCAGCGACAGTACCTCCTCTTAGCACGCCATGGGGCAACGTCTTGGAGCAGAGAACTAATATGGATCCACAAGGGCCTATGTAACCGCCCCTCCGGAGTGTACTGGTCACCCCCTTACGTAGGTGGTAATTAATACCCAAACTCACCGCCTGTTCTGTGATGCCTAGTCTTCTCTGTAGGGCTGCAGGAATGTGATAGGCAGGGATCTAAAATGGCGGCTATGTCTCCAGGGCTCCTGTATGTGTGTTCCCCAGAGGCACTCCAGAGACCCCCAGACAGTTGGTAGAGGTAGCGGAGGGGACTAAGGCACTGTTCAGCCGGTTCCCAGTCTCCGGAGCTCCGGAGAGCATGGTGCACGATATGCGTGGGCGGTGGTGGCCACAAATCTAAGTTGCGGTATCCGGCCGGTTGGTAGGCGTCAAATAAAAAATTAACGAAATGAGGCGATTCTGGGCTCAAATATGTGGCTAATGATGCTGGCTGTGCATACAGCCTCTTAACCCTCGATACTGCTGAGTAGAGGGGAGGATGGACCTGGATGTTGCCTGGCAGTATGGAGCTCCCTCCTGGTGTGTCCATCTCATTCTGCCACTAGCCACACCCCAACACAATACTTGAAAGTTGAGAGTTATGGTGTACATACCAAATTACAACTTTATTCTGAAACCACACATGCAGTTTTTGTGGCAGTTTTTTGTGCCAAAGCCAGAAGCGGATCCAAAAAGAAGGAAAAGTATTAAAGAAAAACTGATATCTCTCGTCTGTTTTGTATCCATTTCTGTGTTTTGGCCACAAAAACTGTATGTGTGATTCTAGCCTTACAATACTTTTTCATTTAGGCCTCATTCACACGAACATGTCTGAATTGCGTGCCCAAAAAATGGTGTTTCACGCATATGACTGTCTGTGTAGCGTCAGTGTGGTTTCCTTGTGGCATCCGTTTTTCTCATCCATCTTTCTCATCTGCAAGCACTTCCTTTTTTTTTCCCTATGCATTTCTTTAACTCTTTCAGGACCGAGCTCATTTTGGCCTTCAGGACCAGCCCCATTTTTTCAAATCTGACATGTTTAATTTTATGTGGTAATAACTCTGGAATGCTTTTGCCTATCCAAGCAATTCTGAGATTGTTTTCTCGTGACATATTGTACTTTATGTTAGTGGGAAAAACTTGATCAATAAATTCATTGCTTATTTCTGAAAAACACCAAAATGTAAAGAAAATGTGCAAAAATTATGATTTTTCTAATTTTAAATGTATCTGCTTGTAAAACAGATAGTAATACCACACAAAATAATTACTATTTCACATGTTCCATATGTCTACTTTATATTTGCATTGTTTTTTGAACATTATTTTATTTTTCTAGGACGTTACAAGGCTTAGGGACCAAAACAGTGGAAACCCCCCAAAAATGACAACTCAAGGAATTTTTCTAGGGGTATAGTTAGCATTTTGACCCCACAGGTTTTTTTTTCCTGAATTTAGTGGAATTAGACCGTGAAAATTAAAATTGACATTTTTTTCTGAAAATACATAGAAATGCTTAATTTTTACAATGAATAAAGGAGAAAAAGAAACCCAAAATTTGTAAAGCAATTTCTCCTGATTACAGCAATACGCCATATGTGGTAATAAACTGCTGTTTGGACCCATGGCTGGACTCAGAAGGGAAGGAACAATATGTGGCTTTTTCGTTAGAAATTAATTAACCCTTTCAGGACTGATCCATTTTTTGCTTTTTCATTTTAGTTTTTGCCTCCCACGCTTCCCAAGAGCCATAACGGTTTTTATTTTTCCATCAGTAGAGTGGTGTAAGGGCTTATTTTTTGCGGGAGGGTTGTAGTTTCTAATGGCACCATTTAAAATACTATCTAATGCACTGGGAAACTGGAAATAAAATTCTTTGCAGGCTGAAATTGGAAACCGCTGTGATTCCTCCATTGTTTTTTGGGTTTCGTTTTTACGGCTTTCACCATGCGGTAAAAACAACAACTTTTTTTCTGAGACTTAATACGATTAAGGGTATGTTCACACGTACACGTCCATAATGGCTGAAATTACGGAGCTGTTTTCAGGAGAAAACAGCTCTGCAATTTCAGACGTAATGGCAAGTGCAGGCACTTTTCGCTGCGTCCATTATGGACGTAATTGGAGCTGTTTTTCCATGGAGTCAAGGGAAAACGGCTCCAATTACGTCTCAAGAAGTGACAGGCACTTCTTTGACGTGGGCGTCTTTTTTACGCGCCGTCTGTTGACAGCGGCGCGTAAAAAAAAATGAACGTCGGCACAGAACATCGTAAAGCCCATTCAAATGAATGGGCAGATGTTTGCTGCCGCTTTGGAGCCGAATTTTCGGACGTAATTCGGCGATAAAACGCCCGAATTACGTCCGTAAATAGGGTGTGTGAACCCAGCCAATGGTGATACCAAATTTATACAGTTTTGTTGTATTTTACTACTTTTACAAAGTAAAAACTATTTGTTAAAAAAACAAAACGTTTTGTTTCACCAAATTCCGAGAGGCATAACTTTTTTTATTTTTTGGTCGATTGAGTGTTGTGAGTGCTTATTTTTTGCAGAATGACCTGTAGTTTTATTGGTACCATTTTTTGGTACATACAACTTTGTGATCACTTGTTATTAAAAAAAATGTAAACGCTAAGGTGACCAAAAAACAGCGATTTTGGCGTTTTAAATTCTTTATTTTTTACGGCGTTCACAGTGCCAGTTAAATAATGATATATTGTAATAGTTAAGACTTTTACGGATGCAGCGATACCAATATTGTTTATTTTATAATTTTTTAGATTACTTCAGAGGAAAAATGGGAAAAGGTTTTTTGGACTTTAAATATGTTATATATTTTTTCACTAAAAATAACTTTTTTAACTTTTTTTTTTACACATTTTATTAGTTTCCCTAGGAGACTTGAACAGAGATCATTAGATCGCTGGTACAATACACAGCAATACTGGTGTATTGCAGTATAATGTCGTTTGTGTAGGCTCCTGTAACAGCCTGATCGCTGTTCCTGTCCGTTAGTCCCGGGTGTCAGCTGTAATACACAGCTGACACCTGCAGAATATGGAGCGGACTCAGCGCATGAGCCCACTCCATATATAACCCCCGCACCACGACATGCTATTAAGTCGTGGTGCACAAAGGCGTTAATGCGCAGCGGATGGTGCAAAGTGAAAATTACAATTTTCCACTGATATGCCATTTTAATGCACTATATGTTGTGCCCAGTTTGTGCCACTGAAGACAAATACTTCATACAATGTCGAGCTGGTTCTCCCGGGTATAAAATGTCATATGTGGACGTAAGCTGGTGTTTGGGCACGCTGTAGGGCTCAGAAATGAGGCAGCGTCATTTGGAGCATAGATTTTGCTTGGTAAGGATAGTTCGCAGTGGAATTCTCCAGCGGCCGTTTTTTTACAGTTGATTCAATACATTTTTAGGCAAGTTGGTTCAGACATGGCGGAAAACTCTGCTGCGGACCATAGGCTGCGGTGCAGAATTTTCCCTCTGCAGTATGCACTGTCTGTTGCAGAGAAGAAGCAGAATTTTGCTGCGTATTTCAGCCTTTGCAATGCAAAAACTGAAATCTGTGGCAAGTCCGCTGTGTTTTCTGCAACGTCTGAATTACCTGTCAAATATGCAAATGTTGGTGCAGATTCGTTGCGTAATTGCCCAAAATCTTCACCAACATTTGCAGCGGAAGAACTCTGCCACATCTGAACGTGCCCTTAGGGCATGCCCAGACGTGGTGTATTTCTTCCGCAACTGTCCGCATCAATGCTGCACAGAATCTGTGTTGCAGATTCTGTTGCGGATCTGCCCAAAATGGGCATTAAATTGATGCGGACTAGCCGCTGCTTATTGAGGTGAAAGTACTTCCCTTCTCTCCCTTCTCTCTGCAGGATAGAGAAAAGGGACAGCATTTTCCCTAGTGAAAGTAAAAGAATTTCATACTTACCGGCCGTTGTCTTGGTGACGCGTCCCTCTTTCAGCATCCAGCCCGACCTCCCTGGATGACTCGGCAGTCCATGTGACCGCTGCAGCCTGTGATTGGCCTGTGATTGGCTGCAGCCGTCACTTAGACTGACGTCATCCTGGGAAACCGGACTGGAGGAAGAAGCAGGGAGTTCTCGGTAAGTATGAACTTCTATTTTTTTTACAGGTTGCTGTATATTGGGATCGGTAGTCACTGTCCAGGGTGCTGAAACAGTTACTGCCGATCGCTTAACTCTTTCAGCACCCTGGACAGTGACTATTTACTGACGTTGCCTAGCAACGCTACCGTAATTATGGGTGCACACACGTAGTCACCCGTAATTACGGGAGCCCCATTGACTTCCTCAGTCTGGCTGTAGACCTAGAAATACACATAGGTCCAGCCAGAATGAAGAAATGTCATGTTAAAAAACCAATACGCTCCGCAGCACACAACATCTACATTACATCTGCGGACTTCATTGCGGAATTTTGAATCTCCATTGAAGTCAATGGAGAAATTCCGCAATGAGTCCGCAACCAGTCCGCCACACGTCCGCAACAACCATTGTATGCTGCGGACACCAAATTCCGCACCACAGCCTATGCTCCGCAGCGGAATTGTTCGCAACGTGCAAACGAACCCAACCACAAAGCTGTGGAAGGCAATGGAGAAACGGGTCCGCTGCGGATTTTCGCTACTGAGTGTCCGCAGCGGAATTCCAGAGCAAATCCGCTACGTCTGGCCATGCCCTAATAGTACTGTTTGGGGTTTTGCTGGTATTTCAGTTTATGATGTGGGAGCATATGTAAGCTGGGCAGTACATCAGGGCATAATAAGAGGGTATAATAATGCGGTAAAGAAGTAATAATTCATAGATATGTAGCCGGTGTTGCAATGATAAATGGTGCCCGATCTTATCCGCTTTTGGACACTGCACAATTTCTGTTGCTATATTCTGAGAGCCAGAACTTTTTTATTTTTCAGTCAAAAAAGCTGTGTAAGGTCTTGTTTTTTGCGGGACGGGTTGTAGTGTTTGATGGTACTATATTGGGGTACATGCGACTCTTTGATCACTTTTTATTCTATATTTTTGGAGGGGTGATGACCAAAAAAATAGTGATTCTGGCATTGTTTTTTAATATTTGTAATTGTTTTACTTGAAGACCTGCAGCACTGATAGCTGCTATAATACATTACACTACCTAGGTAGTGTAACGTATTATAAACTATCATAAACGGTTTTGCCATGCAACCCACTGCAGCACCCGCAATCGGTCCCCGGGAAAGTTTGTTGTAGAAACAAACTTTCCAGTTTGTTATTGTAACAAACTTTCTAGTTTGCTGCTATAACAAACTTTCCCTGCGATCATGTCTCCGGGACCAGAGGCAGGGGTTCACAGCGCGATCCCGGTGTCAGCGCTATTTTGAGACACACGGATCGCGCTTTTAACACCCACTGTGAATTCACATTGGCGCTGCACAGAGCCCAGCAAGCGCCAATGTGAATTTACTGTGGGCGGTCGGGAAGCGGTTAACAACTGATGCGTGAAACACAGACAGCACACAGACGTTTTTATACAGTATGGGAGCACGGCCTGCAAAAAGCGAAAAGTAGGACATGCTCCATAATTCACGGCACGGTTCTACGGCACCGACACGGAAAAGTGTCCGCGGCCAATAGAAACGGCTGGGTCCGTAATTGCGGACCATATTGCGATCCGCAATTACCGAGTCTTTTTGTGAATGGGGCCTTATTTATTAATGAAAGCAATGGATTAGTAAACTACAGCAAGTGAAGTTTTTTTTTCACTGCTATAGTGAAAATTACCAATATAGGCCAGTTCAGGTGGCTTTAATGCAAACATATTTTAACCCCTTAGCACCGCAGTCATTTTTATTTTTTATTTTTATTTTATTTTTTTCCTCCTTGCCTTCCAAAAGCCATAACTTTGTATTTTTCTGTCCACGTAGCCGTATGAGGGCTTTTTTAGTTTTTAATGGCACCATTTAATGTACTATATTATGTATTGGGAAACATCTAAAAATAATTTTATGGGGTGGAATAGAAAAATAAGAGCAATCCCTCCATTGTTTAGTGTTGCCATGTTCTGAGACCCATACATTTTTTTTTTTTTTTAATTGGAGCTGGGTGTAGGCTTTTTTTTTATAGTTTTTATTAATATCAAATTAAGGTACATGCTACATGCAAACATTTTTTTTCTTCTTTAAACACTATTTACTAGGTCTACTGTGTGCTGAAAACATTCCTCAGGGATTTTGGACCATGTTAACATCATTCGTCAATCTCCTATTTCACCACATTCCAATGGTGCCCTATGGTGGACTGAGATTTGTTGACTGTGCAGGACATAAGAGTACACTGGACTCGTTTCTATATTCATGCAAACCATTTTAGATGACCTGCCTTCTGACATGATGTGTTATCTTCCTGCAAAAAAAAAAATCTATTAGAAAATAGTTATACTATGGCTATTGAAATGATGTTTAATTGGTTTTAACCCCCGAACCCCATGAGAAAGCAGCTATTTTCGGCCTGGAGGCGACAGCAATTTTTTTCTCCGTTGTTGCTTAACTGCATTCTGAGAGCCATAAATTGCAAGGTTTGTTTTTGTGCGGGATGAGCTGTAGTCTTTATTGATGTAATTTTTAGAAACATGCAACTTTTTGATACATTTTTAGAAATTGTTTGTGGAGTGGGATGAACAAAAAAAAACAAAAAACAGCAATTGTGATTTTTTTTTTTAGGTTTATTTTTTTTTACTGTGCTTACCATGCGTGACAAATAATGACTTAGTTTTATAGTATGGTTACAATTGCGGCAATACCAATTACGTGTACTTTTTAATGTTTTTACATTTTTGGACATACTAAAACCTTTTTAATATGAAACCATTCAGATGCGGTCACTATTAACCCCTTCCCGCAAATCGGCGCTACTGTACGTAATTTTTAGCGGGTCATTCCCGCAAATGAGCGTACAGTAACGCCCTGAGGATGAAGCGGGCAAAGGAGCTGTGCGCGCGTTAAATCTTCAGCGGGTGTCAGCTGTAATATATGGCTGTCATCCCGCTGCAACGGCAGCGATCACAATTATCTCCGATCGCCGCCGTTTAACCCCTGAAATGTCGCTGTCAATAGCGACAGCATCATTTAAGTGATTGACACAAAGTGAGGGGGTTCTCTGTACCCCGTTGGCCACCCGCGAAAAATTACGGGGTGCTGATGGTTGCAATGGCAACCAGGAAGCCTAGCAACGGCTTTCTCGTTGCCAGGTAAGGGAGCCTATAAGTTTTAGATAAATAACTAAATAAAAGTTTTATGTAATAAAACAATAATTGCCCTGTTTCCCTGTTTAAGCCCTTTTTAATTAGAAGAAAAAAAACTATGCATAATAGGTATCACCGCGTTCGTATCGGCCTGACCTATAAAAATATCATATTATTTATCCCGCATGGTGAACACCGTAAAAAAACACAATAAAAAATAATGGCAGAATTTCCTTTTTTGGTCACGTTGTTTCCAAAAAAATGGAATAAAAAGTGATCAAACAGTCGCATGTACCCCAACAAGGTACCAATAAAAACTACCGTTTATCACGCAAAAAACAAGCCCTCACACAGCTCCGTCGACAAAAAAATGTATTGCTCTCAGGATATGGTGACACGGACACCCTTTAGAAGTGCGACTCTTGCTCCCAAAAATCTGGCCTGTGCATAAAGGATTGGTTCAAAGCGTACGTCACTATCCATGGATAATTAATTTTATTATTCATTTACACCATTATTACATCATCCTATTATGACCTTATGCACTCCACCCAGCTTACATATACCCTGATGTACTCCGCCAAGCTGATATATACCTTGATTTACTCCGCACAGTTTACACATACCCTGATGTACTCTGCCCTGCTTACATATACCCTGATGTACTCTGCCCAGCCTACATATACTCCGCCAAGCTGATATATACCTTGATGTACTCCGCACAGTTTACATATACCCTGATGCACTCCGCCCAGCTTACATATACCCTGATGTACTCTGCCCTGCTTACATATACCCTGATGTACTCTGCCCAGCTTACATATACCCTGATGTACTCTGCCCTGCTTACATATACCCTGATGTACTCTGCCCAGCTTATATATACTCCGCCAAGCTGATATATACCTTGATGTACTCCGCACAGTTTACATATACCCTGATGCACTCCGCCCAGTTTACATATACCCTGATGTACTCTGCCCTGCTTACACATACAAAACAGATAAAAACAAGGGGACATATATACAAAAACACCGAAAAAGGCCATACTTACAAATGGACACAGCCAGGTCAGACACGCTGATGAAGGAGAGTGAGCAGGTGCTTTAAATAATAATAGCCACTCCCACTAGTCTTGAGGGGAGTGGTGTGCGGTGCATGGGATGTGTAGTAAAGAATAATACATGAATAGTGTATGTACAAGTGTAATAATATAAGTGAAATATAGGGGGCAGTAAAGAGTAAAGTGCCTCAATAAAAATAAATGAATAGTGGGGTGCAAGTGTGTGAAACATGGAGGGATAGTGTGTAAGTCATGAGGCGCAACGTGTATAGCCAGGTAGAAGCCTATTTGTGACGCCTTGATAATTCATAGAGCGGGCTACCCTGCTTGCTAAGCCAAACAACAACAACAACACACCATGCTCTCCCAGCATCAAAGACCCGGCTGTGTCCAAAAGCAGCAAATATAAGTAATAATGAAAAATACCTGGGGTATTAGTGATCATTTTGGCCAAAAGGACGCAAGCTCGCAATCTACGACAAGGATCCCCAGACTTGCGAGTCCCTAACTCCCTAAATGGAACAAAAAGCTCCTGATACACAGACAAAACAGATAAAAACAAGGTGACATATATACAAAAACACAGAAAAAGGCCATACTTACAAATGGACACAACCAGGTCAGAAACGCTGATGAAGGAGAGTGAGCAGGTGCTTTAAATAATAATAGCCACTCCCACTAGTCTTGAGGGGAGTGGTGTGTGGTGCATGGGATGTGTAGTAATGAATAATAAATGAATAGTGTATGTGCAAGTGTAATAATATAAGTGAAATATAGGGGGCAGTAACCACACCATGCACCACACACCACTCCCCTCAAGACTAGTGGGAGTGGCTATTATTATTTAAAGCACCTGCTCACTCTCCTTCATCAGCGTTTCTGACCTGGCTGTGTCCATTTGTAAGTATGGCCATTTTCGGTGTTCCTGCTTACATATACCCTGATGTAATCTGCCCAGCTTACATATACCCTGATGTACTCTACCCAGCTTACATATACCCTGATATGTACTCTGCCCAGCTTACATATACCCTGATGTACCCCACCCAGCTTACATATACCCTGATGTACTCTGCCCAGGTTACATATACCCTGATGTACTCCGCCCAGCTTACATATACCCTGATGTACTCCGCACAGCTTACATATGCCCCCACATTATAAACTGAAACACCAGTAAAACACTAAACAAAACTACTACCAAGCAAAATCTGCGCTCCAAAAGCCAAATGGCGGTCTTTCTGGGCCTGGCAGTGTGCCAAAACAGCAGTTTATGACCACATATGGGGTATTACTGTACTCTGGAGAACCACTTAACAATTTATGGGGTGTGTGTCTCCAGTGGTACAAGTTGGGCACAACACATTGGGCACTGAAATAGCATATCTGTGGAAAATGGCAATTTTCAATCTGCAACATCTTTTGTGTACTAATTTCTTCAAAACCTTTGGGGTAAAAATGTTCACTACACTTCTGGATGAATTCCCTGAGGGGTGTAGTTACCTAAATGGGGTCATTTCTCTGGGATTTTCACTGTACTGGTACCTCAGCGCAATGCAACATGGCGCCAAAAAACAATTTTGTAAAATCACCTCTTCAAAAACTAAATTGCGCTTTTTCCCTTTAGACCCTTGCCGCATGTCCAAATAGCAGTTTACAACCACATATGGGGTATTTCCCTACAAATTTTGGGGTGTCTTTTCTCCTGTATTCCTTGTGGAAATGAAAAACTATGAGCTAAATATATTTTTTAATTTTTACGGCCCAATTCTAATAAAATCTATAAAACACCTGAGGGATCAAAATGCTCACTACATCTCTAATTTAATTCTTTGAGGGGTATAGTCTCCAAAATGGGGTCACAACTGGGGAATTTCTACTATACTTGTACTTCAGGGGCTCTGCAAATGCGACATGGCCCCCAGAAACCAATTCAGCAAAATATGCACTGCAAAATCCAAACGGTGCTCCGTCCCTTCTGAGCACTGCAGTGGGTTCAAACAGCAGTTTAATATAACATATGGGGTATTTCCATAAACTGGAGAAAATGCTTTACAAAGGATGGGTTGCTTTTTCTCCTTTATTCCTTGCAAAAATTTGAAAATTCTAAGTTTTTCCAGAAAAAAAGTAGATTTTCATTTTCACAGACTAATTTGAATAAATTTAGCAAAAAAACTGTAGGGGTAAAAATGCTAACTATACCCCTAGATAATTTCCCTGAGGGGTGTAGTTTAAAAAATGGGGTCACTTTGGGGGCTTCCACTGTTTTCGCACCACAGGGCTTCTTTGAACCTGACATGGTGCCTAAAATATATTCTAATAAAAAGGAGGCCCCAAAATCCACTAGGCGCTCCTTTGCTTCTGAGGCCTGTGTTTCAGTCCATTAGCGCACTAGGACCACAAGTTGAGATATTTCTAAAAACTGCAGAATCTGGGAAATAAATATTGAGATGCATTTATTGGGTAAAACCTTCCATGTTACAGAAAAAAAAAGTATTACAAATGAATTTTGGCAAAAAAAAGAAATTTTAAAATGTCATCTCTACATTCCTTCAATTCCAGTAAAACGCCTAAAGGCTTCAAACACTTTTGGAATACTGTTTTGAATACTTTGAGGGGTGCAGTTTTCAATATAGTTTCCAATTTTGGAGGTTTCTAACATATAGGGCCCTCAAAACTACTTCAGAACTGAACTCGTCCCTGAAAAAATAGCCTTTTGAAATTTTCTTAAAAATGTGAGAAATTGCTGTTAAAGTTCTAAGCCTTGTAACGTCCTAGAAAAATAAAAGGATGTTCAAAAAAACAATGCAAACATAAAGTAGACACTTGGGATATATTAATTAGTAACTATTTTGTGTGGTATTACTATTTGCTTTAGGAACAGATATATTTAAAATGAGAAAAATCATAATCGCTTCAAATTTTCTCAAAATTTTGGTGTTTTTCACAAATAAGCAATGAATTTATAAACCAAATTTTTTCACTAATATAAATTACAATATGACATGAGAAAACAATCTCATAATTGCTTGGATAGGTAAAAGCATTCCAAAGTTATTACCACATAAAGTCACACATGTCAGATTTGAAAAAATGGGTCTGGTCCTTAAGGCCAAAATGAGCTTGGTCCTGAAGGTGTTAACCACCGCATCTGATGTGCTAAATGCCTGGTATCAAAGCTGTCCCGTCAGTTATTCCGTCAGCTGTAACATAAAGCTTACACCACCTCCACGCCGTACATTTACACTGTGAATGTACATCGGTTAATGTAAAGGGGATAAGGGTCTCCTTATGAAATATTAAAGGGAACCTGTCACCAGCATTTTAGCTATAAAGCCAGCAATACCTGGTGAAAGTGGGTGAAAAATCATTGTCATCTAAGCTATAAATATGTTCTACGTAAGCTCTGTAGCTTTAGTATTCAGTTTTTCAGTGGTCCCACGCCGTATGCAAAAGAGCAGAAAAGAGTCAAATCTTCATCTGAAAAGAGTCAGGTTTTCATTCCTCCAGCATCTCAGAGTGGACTCCACCTCCTTCTTTTTGATTGACAGCTCCTTAGCCAGTCAGGGCCGGACAGGTGGTGGCAGTGGGTGTGGTTAAGAAGCTGCATCCCAGAGGGAAAAATAATTACCATAAAAGGCGGGAAAAGTTTAAACAACTATATTTACTGACAGAGGAGGACTTCAGGAAAGAAGAGAACAGGAATGAACTCTGGACAGCTGCGGCCATTGAGGGGTCCGGCGAGTTTAATAGGTAAGATGTTGATGACAGTATCCCTTTAATTGTGAATAGCAATGGTGAGAAAAGCAAAGACTATTAATATTGTTGAGAACACTTCAGTGATACTGATTGGATGAAAACAACTTAGAAAACAGACAGAGGCTTACAATGCTCCTCCCTTTTTAGCTGAATGCTAGTCAAAGTATTTAGCCCCCAAACTCCAGTTCCAGGGGCTATTTCGCTCCCTTTAGTTTTAACCCGTTAAGCAAGGGCATTTATAAAAGTGCCTATGCAAATTATTATAGGGCAGGATCACACATACAATTATGATGCAGTATTTGGTACAGTTTTTAGCTCAGTTTTTTGAGCCACAGCCAGAAGTGGATCCAAAAGGAAGGAAAGGTATAGAGAAAGACTGATATCTAACCTTTCTTTTGTGTTCACTCCTGTGTTTGGATAAAAAAAAACGGACCAAAGTCTGCATCAAAATTGTGTGTGTGATCCTGGCATTAGACTATTTGATGCAGTTCTTTGAGCCAAACCTAGATTTATATACAAAAGGAAGGTACAGTATAGAGGAAATATTGATACATTGCCTTCCTTTAGTATCCACACTTATGTAGTGCAGTGTACTATGCCTGCCTATTAGTATTCTACTCACAGGCAGCCTATAGGCTCACATATAGGTAAGTAAAAGGGTGATTTTAACCCCTTAAGGACGCAGCCTAGTTTTGGCCTTAAAGAGGCTCTGTCACCAGATTTTGCAACCCCTATCTGCTATTGCAGTAGATAGGTGCTGCAATGTAGATTACAGTAACGTTTTTATTTTTAAAAAAACGAGCATTTTTGGCCAAGTTATGACCATTTTCGTATTTATGCAAATGAGGCTTGCAAAAGTACAACTGGGCGCGTTGAAAAGTAAAAGTACAACTGGGCGTGTATTATGTGCGTACATCGGGGCGTGTTTACTACTTTTACTAGCTGTGCGTTCTGAAGAGAAGTATCATCCACTTCTCTTCACAACGCCCAGCTTCTGGCAGTGCAGACACAGCCGTGTTCTCCAGAGATCACGCTGTGTCGTCACTCACAGGTCCTGCATCGTGTCAGACGAGCGAGGACACATCGGCACCAGAGGCTACAGATGATTCTGCAGCAGCATCGGCGTTTGCAGGTAAGTCGATGTAGCTACTTACCTACAAATGCTGATGCTGCTGCAGAATCAACTGTAGCCTCTGGTGCCGACACGATGCAGGACCTGTGAGTGACGTCACAGATCTGCACTGCCAGAAGCTGGGCGTTCTGAAGAGAAGTGGATGATACTTCTCATCAGAACGCCCAGCTAGTAAAAGTAGTAAACACGCCCCGATGTACGCACATAATACACGCCCACTTGGACTTTTACTTTTAAACACACCCACTTGGACTTTTGCAAGCCTCATTTGCATAACTACAAAAATGGTCATAACTTGGCCAAAAATGCTCGTTTTTAAAAAATAAAAACGTTACTGTAATCTACATTGCAGCGCCTATCTGCTGCAATAGCAGATAGGGGTTGCAAAATCTGGTGACAGAGCCTCTTTAAGGCTCAGAGCCCATTTTTCAAATCTGACATATGTGGTAATAACATTGGAATGCTTAAACCTATCCAAGCGAGTCTGAGACTGTTTTCTCGTGACACATTGGGCTTCATGTTCGTGGTAAAATTTGGTGGATATATTCAGTGTTTATTGGTGAAAAATTGCAAAATTTTGAGAAAATTTTGAAAAAATAGAATTTTTCCGAATTTAAATGCATCTGCTTGTAAAACAGACGGTTATACCACCCAAAAAAGTTACTAGTTCACATTTCCCATATGTCTACTTTAGATTGGCATCGTTTTTTGAACATTCATTTATTTTTCTTGGACGTTACAAGGCTTAGAACATAAACAGCAATTTCTCATATTTTTACGAAAATTTCAAAAGCTTTTTTTTTAAAATACCTCTGGAGTTCTGAAGTGGCTTTGAGGGGCCTATGTATTAGAAACCCTGATAAAACACCCCATTTTAAAAACTAGACCCCTCAAAGTATTCAAAACAGCATTTAGAAAGTTTTTTAACCCTTCAGGCATTCCACAGGAATTAAAGCAAAGTGGAGGTGAAATTTATAAATGAAATTTTTTTGTCAGAGAATAATTTTTTTAATTTTTTTCTGTAAACCAAATCATTTTACCAGAGAAATGTTACTCAATACTTATTGCCCAGAGGTTTTCGGGTGCCATGTCGTATTTGCAGTGCCCCAGAGGTATCAAAGCAATGGAAACCCACCAGAAGTGACCCCATTTTGGAAACTAAACCCCTCAAGGAATTAATTGATATGTGACCATTTAGACCCCATAGTTTCTTCACAGAACTTTTTTGAATTGGGCTGGGAATTAAAAAAATATTTTTTTTTCCGAATAATATGTCGTTTTAGCTCAAAAATTCTTATTTTCACAAGAAATAAAATACTCAATTTTGTTGACCAATTTGTCCTGAGTGCGGCAATACCCCATTTGTGGTGATAAACTGCCGTTTGGGCCCATGTGAGGGCTCAGAAGGAAAGGACCACCATTTGGCCTACTGGGGATTTTCTAGTGCGAAGTCATGTACACAGAAGCCCCTGAGGTACCAGTATAGTTGAAACCCGAAAGAAGTGACATTCATCTAGAGGTGTAGTGAGCATTTTGACCGGAGACCTACACCCCATAAACTGTAATGTGGGCTCTCCCGGGTATGGCAATACCCTACATGTGGCTGTTATCAGATGCCTGGTCACACAGCAGGGCCCAGAGGGGAAAGACGAGGGGGGATAAGCTGTGTGGAGTGCATCAGGGTAAGTAAAATTGGGGTAAATTATAAACCAAGGGATGTATGATATATTTTAAAACACTCTTTCATACAAAGCTCTGGTTATTCGGGACACGTGTCACATTGATATATTGTGTCATCCCTTATCGCCCTCTTATAGCAGACTTTGCACCTCTTTTGACTTTCCCTTCTTGCCAGTTTGGGGAACTTCTCCTGGAAAGTGTTGCCGCCCTGGTACGATGTGTGTGGCCCCGCTTCCAGAAGTACTGGGTGCCCCCCCTTCTTGGTCCCTAAAGATTAGGTTCTTGATAATCACCTCTTGAAATTCCAGGAAAGTTCCCCTCTGGCCTGCACATCGATGTAGCACGTACACATTGTACAAAGCCATCGGTATGATGTGCCCGGCCGGCTTCTTATACCACACCGCATGGCGCTGTAGGGCTTCAGGACTTGATCTGACAAGTCCATCCCTCCCATGTACCTATTGTAGTCCAGGATGCAGTCTGGTTTGGGGGTGGCCTTACCTTCATATATCCTAAATTTGTAGGTATACCCAGATGCACTCTCGCACAGCTTATACATCTTCGCGCCATACCTTGCCCTCTTACCTGGCAGGTACTCGCGGAATTGAACCCTCCCTTTAAAATGTACCAGGGACTCATTAATATAAATACACTTCTCGGGGGTGTATGCTTGGGAAAACCGGGCACTGAAAGGTCTAATAGGGGTCTCCGTTTATACAAACGGTCAAAACTGGGGTCATCTCGGGATGGGCACGGCTCATTATCAGTATAATGTAAGAAGCAAAGTATTGCCTAATTTATTTATTTTTTTAGGTTCCAGTTCAGTTCTGAAGTTGCTTTGAGGGGCCCATCTATTAGAAACCCCTATCAAACACAATTTGGAAACTAGACCCCTTGAGGAATCCATTGTAGTTTTCTTGGGGTGCATGCAGCTTTTTGATCAGTTTTTATTCTATTTTTAGGTGGCGTTCACCGTGCGCTATAAATGACATATTCACTTTATTCTGTGGGGTGATACGATTATGGCGATACCCTATGTTTATAGCTTTTTTTTATGTCTTATGGCGTTTGCACAATAAAATAAGTGTTGTAAAAAATCATTCACTTTTTGTGTTACCATATTCTAAGAGCCAGAACTTTTTTATTTTTCAATCAATAAAGCCGTGCGAGGACTTATTTTTTGCGTAACGAACTGTAGTTTCGATCAATACCATTTTTAGGTACATGCGACTTTTTGATCTCTTTTTATTCCATTTTTTGGGAGGTGAAGTGACCAAACAATTGTGATTGTGGTACGGTTTATTATTATTTTCTTTTACGGCGTTCACCGTGCGGGATAAATAACGAAATAATTTTGTAGTTCAGGTCGTTACGATACCAATTATGTATAGTTTATTTGTTTGTTTATATATTTTTATTAATAATAAATGACTGATAAGGTTAAAAGGGGGATTTTTACTTTTAATACTTTTAAAACGTTTATTTTCTTATTTTTACACATCTTTTTTTTACTTTTTTTTTACTTTATTACTTTTTCCCACTAGGGGACTTGAGGGCAGGAGGCCCTGATCGCTATTATAATACACTGCACTAAATGCGTAGTGCAGTGTATTAGAACTGTCAGCTACTCACTGACAGCAAGCATAGTGGGTTCTGACTTTGTCAGGACCCACTAGGCTTCCGTCTATGGCATAGCCGGACGCCATTGTTTGGTGTCCGGTTGCCATAGTCACCATTGCCGGCCGCTATCGTGTAGCAGGCCGGCGATGGCAGCTTAACCCCTAAAAAGCTGCGATCTCTATAGAACGTGGCTTTTAAGGGGCTTAATCAGCGGGGACACAGCGATCGGTCCCCACTGTAGGAGCTGTGACAGCTGCTGTACGAGACAGCAGCTGTCACAGCTCCTGTATGTGTCGGGAGGACAGCCGAAACGGCCGTTTACTCCCGAGACGTACTATTAGGTCATGGAGCGTGAACGATACAGCTGCCATGACCTAATAGTACGTCCAGAAGCGGGAAGGGGTTAATTAGTTCAATGCTGGATCCTACCATCCCCAGGTATATATGTAGGCTTAGTCCCAGTTCTGGGTGTATGTGCAGCCTAGTTTCCCACATTACAGAGGTCGCCTTGTCGTGGCAGGTGGGAAAACACTTTTTGATCAAAATGTGCACTAAGAACCTCCCTATTATAAGTAGATTTAGCTTTAGTGCATATTTATTTATATTTAGTGGTTTAGGTGGCATTAGTGTCGCAGTGTGCTGTCGCCATTCTTTTTCTGCGGTAAGTAAAAGGGGATAGATTTGTTTAAGGGGTCTGTATTTAGGGGCTCGCATGTCTGTATTTAGGGGGTCTGTTTTGGGGTCTGTATTTAGGGGTCTGGTCTGGGGTCTGTATTTAGGGGTCTGGTCTGGGGTCTGTATTTAGGGGGTCTCCTTTTAAAAAAGTAAAAATAAAAAATACTTGTTTTTGCATCGCCGCATTTCAAGAGACGTAACTTTTTTATTTTTCCGTCAATATAGCCATATCTTGGCTTGTTTTTTGTGGGACAAGGTGTAGTTTTCATTGGTAGTATTTTGGGGTACATGGGTCTTATTTATTAACTTTTATTTTATTTTATTATGGGGGGAATGTGAGAAAAATAGAAATTTTGCCGATGTTTTTTTGCAGTTCTTTTTTATGCCATTCACCTGGCACTTCAATTAATCTGTTAACTTTATTGTATTAGTTGTTACGATCGCGACGATACCATATATGTGTATGTTATTATTTTGTTTTTACACTTTTACTAAATAAAACCAAGTTTGTTTGTTTTTTGTAAGAGGCCCTTTTAGAGAATGAAAGCTTAAAGGCAATGAACGAAATGTTACTGTATCTATTGACACCATTCATATTTTAAAAGCTATAGCATATGAAGAAATAGGCACACTAGGCAGTGGGGGTCCAACATATTTCTGGGGACTTTCTTTACTTTAATATTCTACATCATGTCAACATAGTAAACCTTCTAAATATCAGAAAACTGGCAAATCCAAATCTGTTTATCTCAATTCCCAAACAGAATATTCCATCAAAAGCACATACAGCTGGGCTCAAATATATATACTGGCTAATATACAAGTAAGTTATTTGATTTTGCTTTGTGTTTGAGCCATTCTGAGAGGCAAACTCTATTTATTCTGCTATTATTCTCTCGTGCTATGAGAGTACATTGATCTAATGTTGTTGAATGTTCTTCTGAGTCAGGGAAACATTATAGTCAATTTACTGCAGACACAAAATTTCAAAGAAACAAAGCCTCAATTCTTCAGAGCAACTTAAATTTCATTTGATGTACAGTAGGGGAAATCTCAGCTTCAGAGCAAAAACAGTGGAAAATGCAACTTACTGTTTTTATTCTGTATTAGAGCTCGGTTATTCTTACTGTGTTTGCTCACCAGACATTTTCATTTCACTAAAGGAAGGGAAACATTGTATTCTGCAAAATTAGTTATATGAACAGTTACTGTGTCTAAGAGGAAAAGGATTGTACTGACGATATCTATGTGTACAGTAAGGCTATGTTCACAAACAGCAGAATTGCTGCAAATTTTCTGTCTAAATTTGCAGGCTGGAAACCCACAGCGGAATGCAGTAGCAGCAAAGTCAGTGAGATTTTTAACAAATCTCATTCAAAAGCTCCGGAAAATTTCTATGCGGAAATTGACCTGCAGTGCAGCATGCCAATTTCTGCTGCGAAAAGAGCAAGGGTTTATTGCAGATTTTCCCCGTTAACTTTGAATCATCGTGTTGCCAATTTTGCTGCGGATAACCCACAGATCTGCTGCTAAATCTTCAACTCCAGAAAAAAAAACACTATTTTCAAAGTTTAAAATAAAAAATCAGTTTACTCACCTCGGCTGGCGCTCCCATAGCAACGAGTCCTTTGTCTCCCGTCTGGTCTGGTGTTGATGCGTGAAGGCCACAGCCTGTCACAGGCTGAAGCGGTCACATGTAATGAAACATCATCACAGGAGCCCAAACGTACAGAGACCAGCTAGATTTCCACAGTGGATAATCCGCATCAAAACCAGTATGATTTTGTGCAGAGTTTCTGGTGGATTTGACTATAAAATCTGGGTTGGATTTGTTGTGGAATTTTCCATAGCAAATTCGACCCATGTGGATTTATATAAACACACTATAAACTATCTATCTCAGAGACAGCATATCTATAAGACTACGACCCCTATAGCTACACTACTGTGTATAATTAGATACATTGTCTCAACAGACAGTATCACACATGATAGGATTAGATACAGCTGCTCAGCAGACAGTATCACATATGATAGGCTTAGCTACATTGGCTCAGCAGACATGTCAGAAGAAGTAAATACCTATGCCCTGCTTGTAACCAGCGTTTGATATTTATGTTGATCCGGTATATGTAGATATTGATCCGGTATGGAAGGAGGAAACTCAATACAATGGGAGAGTGGTCCGACACCCCCCTTTTTATCTGCCACCTCCATTACCATAGGCACCATAAGGGAATTACCAACTATATAGTCTATTCGGGATAGGTAATTTTGACCAAGAGAATGACAGGAATATACCTTAACGTCAGGGTATTTGTATCTAAAAATATCCGTCCATCCCAGTTCATCATACAACAGGCCCAACATGGAGATTTCTGATGGAGCAGGGCAAGGACCTGGAACACCCCGAAATCTATCAATTTGAGGGTCTAACACCATGTTAAAATCAAACATGTGATATTCTTAGATACAGGGCCCCAGCAGGCAGTATCACTCATGACAGGCTTAGATACAAGGTCCCAGTAGTCAGTATCCTTGCACTAAGGCCCCATGCACATGACAATATTATCATCTATCCCGAAATACTGTCAGTAAATACAGATCAGTAGGCATCCGTATTTCATCCGTATATACGGATCCTTACAAAAAGAGGGAGGTTGCAAATTATGTCATCAACTTGTTGCCTAGCAATGCTTCCGTAAACATGGATGGTTTATGGATGCACATCAGTAGCCGTCCGTATTTACGGAAGCTCCCTTAGACCTCTATGGGATTGTCCTTGCCATAATTACTGACCAGAATAGGAAAGGTTCTATAATTTTTTTCAGCACGGTCACCCATCAGTAAAATTACTGAAAGGTGTCCGTGGCCAATAGAAATGAATAGGTCAGTAATTACTGTCCGTAATTACTGATGAAAAATACTGTCGTGTGCATGGGGTCTTACCCACAGGATCAGATTTGGCATTTCTGAGTCCCTAAGCAAAATTATGTCTGGTGGCCCTGCTCAAAGACATTTGTAGAGAGTGCTTCACACCGTGCCCTCTGTAGATAGTGTCACACCCCCTGTATAGTGCCACACACAGTTCCCTTTGTAGATAATTTCACTCACACAACCCCCTGTAGAAAGTGACACACAGTGCCCCTGTAGATAGTGCCACAAAGTGCCCTCAGTAGATGATGCCACACATCTCCTGTAGATAGTGCCCCCTGTAGATAGTGCCACACACACCCCTTGTATGTAGTGCTACACAATCTCCTTTAGATAGTGACACACATCCCCTGTAGATAGTGCCATACAGGCTAACTTGGCCTGTAGTCTAGTGAGTGGTGGAGCAGGGAGCAGATAGCTTGAATGTGGAAGTTACCCGGGGATCTGGGACACAAAAATCTGGACTTCTGCCCCAGAGGCCTAGTGCTAGTGGCACCAGTGCATAAATACACATAGCGAGCGCAGCATTTAAATAGTTAGAAAGAGGTGGGCGACCCACTCTAACAGCTCATCGCGCCCCCTGCAACGTAATCGTGGGGGGACGATGGTTGCTATGGCTGCCTGGGGGCCTAATGAAGGCCACCGGGTCCACCATCTTTGTGCACCTATTAAGCTTAATAGGGCTTAATAGTTGCCTGTCAGAATCACGATATACTGCAATACATTAGTATTGCAGTTTATCGTGCAAGCGATCTAATGATCGCTGGTTGAAGTCCCCTAGGGACTTTTATGTAAAAAAATAATTTTTTAATTAAAAGTAAAAAAAAAAGCTTTTGCCATTTTCCCCCTATAGCATAGTAAAAAAATAAATAAAATAAACATAATTGGTATCGCTGCGTCTGTAAAAGTCTGAACTCCCTTATCCATCAGAGGATGCTGCATCTCCCTACACTATTTTACCGCTTATCCATCAGAGGATGCAGCAGCTCCCTACACTATTTTACCGCTTGTGCCAAGAACTGGGGGGGGGGCACTCTGGGGGTCTAATCTGTGTGTCTTTCCCCTCATACACACGAAAGGAGTGTGTGTATCCAGACTGACTCTCGGCCAGTTTATATATTTTTATGCCATATCTGGCTCTCTTGTTTGGCAAATATTGACGGAAATGAAGCCTTCCCTTGAAATGGACTAATGATTCGTCAATGGCTATGTTTTTTTCAGGAACATAAACGTCTGCAAAAACCAAATTAAAATATGTGATGAGGGGCCTAATTTTGAACAGCCTATCAAAATTTGGATGATCCGGGGGTGAGCACTGCTCATTGTCAGCAAAATGTAAAAACCTTAAATGGGCCTCAAAACGTTTTTGAGGCCTCACAGCAGGGAATATAGGTGTATCATACAACATATCTGTGGACCAATATTATTTTATAGTTGTGTTTTTTATAAGGCCCATGTTTAGCAAGAGCCCCCAGAAGATTGCAATTTTGTTTGGATTGGTTGGATGCCAGGCTTGGGTTCTGGCATAATGGGATGTCAGATTTTTGGCTAAGAATTGTTGTGCATATAAATTTGTTTGTACAACCATGAGGTTAACTAAAGTATCCGAAAAAAAAAACATTTAAAAAAATCTATTTCTTGAAAGCCAGTTGGATTTATTTTTATGCCAGGGGCAGAGGTAAACTCAGGTATTTTAGGTGTGTAGGAGGCAGACGGTAGCCATATGGGGTCACTTGTGCTGGGATCACTTGTGCTGGGCTCATTCAGATCACCAGCCCTGTTTAGTTTCTGAGGGGGTTCCTCGTCATCAGTGGAGGAGGATAACAAAAACTCAGATTCATCCTCACTGGAGCTTTCGGTATCCGAACATAAAATGGCATATGCTTCCTCCACACTAAATAGACGAGACACTCTGGGTGTGTAATAATGCTGCATTATTAAGACAAAATTAGAACCCTGGCAAGGAAACTGTGACATGCAGAAGTAGCACACAAATTTACTACAAAATTACTAAGCTATTCTATTACTAAAATGTTATTTTTTTTGTGTTTTTTTTGTATTTTTTTTATAAAGACAAAATGAAAAAAAAAAAGGGTTGGCAGTAAACGGTGCTGGTGGGCCCTAAAGCGTGCTGGCAGACACTATAGCGTCACTAAAGGGTGGGCAGTAATGGGTGCTGGTGGACACTAAAAGGTGATGGAGGACTATAGCAGTACTAAAGGATGGGCAGTAAAGGGTGCTGGTGGACGCTAAAGGTGCTGGCAGATACTGTAGCATCACTAAAGGGTGGGCAGTAGAAGGTGCTGGTAGACAATAAAAGATGCTGGTAAACTCTATAGCAGCACTAAAGGATGGGCAGTAAAGAGGGCTGATGAGCCCTAAAGGGGACTTATATACTGATAGGCACTAAAGAAAATTATTAGATATATTTGTTTGTTACTACTGAGGGCTGATGGGCACTATAATGGGCTCATGGTGAGCACTAAAGGGGGCTGGTGGGCACTAAAGGGGGCTTATATACTAATGGGCACTAAAGAAGATTATTATATGTGTTTGATTGTTACTACTGAGGGGAACTACAAATGGCTGATGGGCACTATAAAGGATGATGGGCACTAAATATTATAGAAAAATAATTATAGAAATGCTCTCTCTCTCTTTCTTCTCTGATCTCCTCACAAATCTCACAGAAATGAGGAGATCAGAGATGTGACAGGAGCTTTCTCCTGTTTCCTACGTCATATACACTGTGATTGGTCAGTGTCTAAAAACTGACCAATCACAGCAATCACCGGCATGGGGGCATGCTGATTGGTCCCCAGCCTGGCAACAGAGGCGGCCAGCTATCGATGACAGCTGTCGTCTCTTCGTTATCACTATGTGATTTCACATAGTAGCAGTATATTTCTGCTCCGCAATAGTATGGCACAGGTCAGCTTCAATAAGCGGCGTGTGCCATACTATTGCGCGCAGGTACGCAACAGGTTAACAGTGCTTGACAAAGGCTGCATTGAGCAGCTCAAATGTTGCATCATCTTTGTTTCACGTATGGGAGAATAAATCTGGATTCTTGAAATCTTTGCTGGAGTGCTGTTTCAGAAGGCAGCCGCATGCTATCAGCACCAGGATTGATATTATTGAAGAAGATTTGTGAATGATGAGATGAAGATTGGTGATTCACAAATTAAACTAAGAATTGTATAGCTGCAGCGGAACTCACTCACAACAATTGCTGCCTGTCTAACAAACTGACACTAACTCCTATCGCTGTCTGAAATATATTATTCTACCAAAATATTGTAAATCTAACAATCTATTCTCTAATAAGTTCTCCTCACTAGTATTTCCTGTTTGGGTGGTTTTTTGTGGCTATGCCTCATATGACTGTCATCCACTGAGTCATTAATGACTCACACCCTATACCCCTCATGATTGGCTGTGCTAGAAAGAAATACCTGCAAGATATTATGGGGAACCCGCCGTGCTTCCGCCCGAGGTCATATGATTCTTCTGTACTCTCTTCTTCTGGGCTGTAAAATGGCGACCACCATTTTGAGCAATTCATGCGGGACTAATCGCAAAAGTTTCGGATTCATAAAAATCCAAAACATTTGGTAAATTTGTAACGATTTAGATTTGTGTAAAATTGATTTTCTCATTTCTAAATGCCACCCTTAGTATCAATTCAGATGCTGCAGTTAAAGAGAACCTTTCACCTCCCCATACATGTGCAGCTGAGTGCAGCATGTAATGGGCAGGGCTGCACAAACACTGGGGCACTTTAAAAAAAAAAATTCACCTCCCTCTGTTATTTAGATATCAGTGCCGTTGTATTTGGCGCCCGATATTTAAATAACCCCCTGAACTGTCAACGGGGCGTGTACTGGCAAGTGAGCCTGTTACTATGGCTGTGACACTGTCCAATCAGATATGGACAGTGTTACAGCATGAGCGAGGATAGAGGAGATAGTGTGTGCGAGTGCGCACGCACGCTCTCACTCTTCAGCTTTCAAGATCAGTCTTCTGCCGAACTGGCAAGGGGGCGTGTCACTGCTACGGACAGTGTAAGGTCTGTGGGGAGGAGAGCGCACGCTCATCTCTTCAGCTCTTGCGAGAGATCAGTCTTGTACATTGTCTGCTCTGGCACTGTCCGTAGCAGTAACACGCCCCCTTGCCAGTTCGGCAGACAAATTAGAAGACTGATCTCTCACGAGAGCTGAAGAGATGAGAGCTCCTCACCTCAGCTCTTACATGGTCCGTAGCAGTGACACGCCCCCTTGCCAGTTCGGCAGAAGACTGATTTTGAAAGCTGAAGAGTGAGAGTGAGAGCGTACGCGCACACACACTCTCTCTCCTCGCTCTTGCTGTAACACTGTCCATATCTGATTGGACATTGTCACATTCATAGTAACATGCCCCCTTGCCAGTACACGCCCCGTTCACAGTTCAGGGGTTATTTAAATATCGGGCACCAAATATAACGGCACCAATATCTAAATAGCGGAGGAAGATAGAATCTTTTTTTAAAGTGCCCCAGTGTTTGTGCAGCCCTCCCCATTACATGCTGCACTTAGCTGCACATGTATGGGGAGGTGAAAGGTTCTCATTAAGGTGCACATGGAAAAAACGCATTAGAAAACCATGTACATTCTTACTGGGATTTGGTGCATTTTCGATGCTGTTGCAGTAAAAAAACATAACTTCATCGAAAACGTACCAATTGCGGTAAAAACGCATGCGGTTTTTGGATGTGGTTTTTCAATTGAATCCGTTTTCATTTAAAACATCAAAGACATTTAGAGGTAGAGAGTGTTGACGCAAAGTGAAAAAAAAAGAATCATTTTAAAAGGCAAATATAGTAAACGTGTGCTTGTAAAAGTTAAAGGGGTTGTTCACTTTGTAGGTACCCATTCTAAAACAGTCTAAAATGGGAACGTCACTTACTAATCCCTCTTTATTTTCTATTTCCATAGACAAGGAGATGAAAAAAGGGTCTAATGAACATCTCCACAGGAAAGATTGTTTGGGTAATTTGCCCGGAACTCGGGTGTCCTGACACTGGTGATCTCTACTTGCAGTTGTATCCACTCCTTCAGTAGTGCCCTAGAAAGTGACCCAGAGTAGGGTATACTATTTTTATTATTAGTTATTTTAAAGCATCATACATTTAAAAAAAAAAAAAAAAAAGTGTTTAAAGGGTTATTCCCCATCTTGGACATTTATGGCATATCAACAAGATATGCCATAAATATCCTATAGATGCAGGTCCCACCTTTGGGACCCATATCTATGTCTAGAATGGGGCCCTCTGACCCCTATACTAAGTTCTGCTGCTGTCACTGGGATCTTGAAACACCATAGCACAGTGAACGCTGCTGTTTTCAAAGCTCCTGAGTTGTGGAATCAATGTAGATCACTGTGCTACACTGTTTCTGAAACTTCTATTCATTTCTATGGGAGTTCGGAAAGAGCATAGCAAAATGCGCTCAACTGTTTCCGGAAAATCCGGCCATCTTGTCAGACAGTGGCCAGAACAGAACAACAGCGGTGAAAGGTAGGACAGGGGTCAGAAAATACCCCCAAGAATATAGCAAGTCCTCCTTTAATATTCTCATGTCTTTTAATCCTAGTCTGGCTCATATTGTTGGGTCAATAATTCTTCTTCTATAGGTAAAATAAAATATTATCCATTTTTCCCTTTCCTTCTCAAAAACCTCAGATCAAGCCTGCTGTAAGGTAACTGACTCCAACAGAATCCCTTCCCACTGTTCTGTTTGCAATAGGAGACCAGGAATGCTCAGCCTCAACCCTTAGTGAAGCCCCAACCTCAGCCGACAGCAAGCCCAAAAAAATTAGGTATAAAAATAAGGGACCAGTAATAAATATCAAATACTGTAGAAAATATTGGCTAACATGTTACATTATTGTTTGCTGTACATCTTACTTTATATACATAGATGTAAATAATAGTAACATTTATAGATACAGGACAGAAAACATTTTCCATCACTATTACTGGCTATAGTAAGGCATTTTGTTATATTAAAAAGAAAAAGACTATAAATAATACATGTATTTCTTGTATCACTTTGTATTGTAAAAAAAACAAAATTGTATCAAAATACTGAGGTCCATATTGTTCACACAGAAATGTTGTAGCATTTAGGTCTAAACATTGCAAATGACCTCACAGCGAGAGATTACATAATAACCCTACAGAGGGATTAGTAAGCTAGCGCACTGTGACAGGGATGCCATCGGCTACAGAACTCAGTTATAGAAATGTATAAGTATGCCTACAAGCATCTCTATCTATGCAACATGCAGTCAGAAACACAGCCTCAAAGAAAATATTCACTACAGAATCAGTATATATGATGCTGAAAACAATAACTTTAGCATCAAATATGTATATATTTAAAACAAGATATAGGAAAGCAAAATCAAGGCATGGCTATTGCAATGCATCCATCTGTTGAGTGACTGGAGAGATGTGATTACTCTAGAGACATTGCAGAGTGGAAAGCTGGATAATAAAATGTGGCTTAAGTTTTTCTATCACCGTCGTACACTATAGGGAATTCCATAAAAACAGGATTCTTTAGATGTCCCTGCTCAAATTGGTAGCCTGGTTATAATGTAAATATCTACCATACATACTATACGAGTATAGTACTATATACTATAAGGGTATGTTCACACAATCTATTTTCGGCCCGTAAACGTCCCGAAAAACGGCTGAAAAATCAGAAGCAGAACGCCTACAAACATCTGCCAATTTATTTCAATAGGAAGTACGGCGTTCTGTTCCAACAGGGCGTTGTTTTTTTACGCCTCATTTAAAAAAACGGCGCGTAGAAAGACGCCTTGTAAAAAGAAGTGCATGTCACTTCTTGAGCCGTTTTTTGGAGCCATTTTTCATTGACTTAATAGAAAAACAGCTCCAAAAACATGCATAAAGAATGCCGCGAAAAACGCTAGTGTGATTAAAAAACGGCTGAAAATAAACCGTAATTTGATAACCGTGTGAACATACTCTAAGGCCAAAATCGTTTACTGATACTAAGGACTATATTCATATGATATCTTGTTCCAAAATATTGTACTGACCTTGTAGAAACATATAGCATGTTTGGAAAAACAAAATGTAATAAAAGTAATTTAAGACAATTCTGTTAAAACTCAATGAATGAGACACCTATTCACCCATGTGAAAGTGATATATGGGTGTTTTGTGCTCATCTACATCACTTCTTCAAGCCGTAATGCCCTCTCTCACAGTGTCAGGGATCATTACCATGTATATTGTTTTAAAAATATTATCCTTACATATATATATATATATATATATATATATATATATATATATATATATATTCAGTATATTACACAAAGAGATTGGATTCATGGAGCACAAAGAGCCTGCATAACACGCCTATGGAAGACACTGCCCCCTGGAATGCAAAGAGGAGTGTGCAGAAGAATGTACAGGAGAACTTACAGCTGAGGAGCCAATGGGACTTAAGCAAGTCCCACATCTCTAGGGAGGGGCATGTGTCTTTTCTCTGTGTGTTTCTTTGTTCTGAATAAAGGGCAGTCTTCCTCCTGGCTGACTGAGGGAAAAGATGTCTACCAACATTACTCTGTGTGGTGTACTTCTATCCAGGCATGCCTTCAGCTTTCAATTTACAGAGGTGGTTATTCGGTGTGAAATACGGACCTGACATTTTTGGCGCCCGACGTGGACCTCACTCCAGGAAATATCGAAATCCGGATAACCGACAATCACAGGGTGAAACAGAGGACCCGAGATTGCCCACTGATAAGGAATTTGATCACCTCCGCAAGCACGGTAAGTCAGTTGATTTTATAAATCTTCCACTTATCTGTGTTAGTGGACAGCCTTGTGGCGATCTGTAGAACCCATTTGTTGATTTCCTGGATTATCTCAGGCGACAGAGGCAATATTTTCCGCTGTGAGGTCGCAAACCTGTGAGACCTTAGTCGTGCCCGACTAACCATCCTCTGGGTAATTAGGGACTAGATAGAAAATATAACAGACCGGAGAGCTATAAACTGTGAGATTTTAATATTTCCAGCGAGGCCGGAGAGACTAGATAAAGATTGTTATATCCTAGCGAGATATAATAATAAATACATTGCAGACTAGGAATTGTAATATTTCGGCGGACCGGAGAGCTGTAGACAGAGGAATTGTACTATTTCCGGCGAGGCCTGGGAGTCGTTGACCGAAAATTGTTATATAAATTACGTGTATAATATAGACTGTTAGGCATATGATTTAGTGAAGCGAAGAGAAGGGAAGCAGTATGTGAGTAAAATGAAGAAATTGATGGAAGTGTGTGGAATCCATAGAGGAGGGCGGCTGCAAGCCGGAGATTGGGCAAAAGGCATTCTGGAGAACAAAGGGAAGTTGGAAGGTAGTAAGTTGATGGAGAGTGCTTTAGAGGGATTTGCAGAAGAGGAAGTTAGGAATAAGAAAGGTATTATATTATGTTATATGTATTAGAAAACAAAAGAACAGCCCCCACCTTATAATGGCTCTGTAAGGAGCAGCCCCCACCTTATAATGGTGTCTGTACCACATGTTGAGTGTGTCCTCATTGTGGGCAGGAAACCCCCCTGCCCCTGATTTGGCCACGCCCGGCCCAACCAAATCAGTATGACATAATCGCCTTGTTAATTTTGTCATTTGTAACACATGCCTCTGCAGTGTCTTTTCTATTTTTAGGTTCCATTCTAGTGTGCGGGACGCTGTTCACTGATGAAACAACACGTCATCATTATATAGAGATGGTGGCCGACAGATTGGACTGTTACAGATTATGTGTTTGATGTTTTGAACGTAGATAATTCCTATACAATGGTGTGATGAATGATTGCAGATACGTACGTTGTTTTGCCGGCATTGAAAGTGTTAAGATTGTGAGACTAGAAGCTGTGAGAAGTGAGTGTGTGACCCCCCCCTCCCCCCTGTAGTATGCTGTGTTTGGGAGGAGGAGGAGGGGGGGGGCTGACTGGGTGCAGTCTGCAGACAAAGGTATTTCAATATGCACTGCTTTTAGATATACAGGGTGGGCCATTTATATGGATACACCTAAATAAAATGGGAATGGTTGGTGATATTAACTTCCTGTTTGTGGCACATTAGTATATGGGAGGGGGGAAACTTTTCAAGCTGGGTGTTGACCATGGCGGCCATTTTGAAGTCGGCCATTTTGTATCCAACTTTAGTTTTTTCAATGGGAAGAGGGTCATGTGACACATCAAACTTATCGAGAATTTCACAAGAAAAACAATGGTGTGCTTGGCTTTAACATTACTTTATTCTTTCATGAGTTATTTACAAGTTTCTGACCACTTATAAAATGTGTTCAAAGTGCTGCCCATTGTGTTGGATTGCCAATGCAACCCTCTTCTCCCACTCTTCACACACTGATAGCAACACCGCAGAAGAAATGCTAGCACAGGCTTCCAGTATCCGTAGTTTCAGTTGCTGCACATCTCGTATCTTCACAGCATAGACAATTGCCTTCAGATGACCCCAAAGATAAAAGTCTAAGGGGGTCAGATCGGGAGACCTAGGGGGCAATTCAACTGGCCCACTACGATCAATCCACTTTCCAGGAAACTGTTCATCTAGGAATGCTCGGACCTGACACCCATAATGTGGTGGTGCACCATCTTGCTGGAAAAACTCAGGGAACGTGCCAGCTTCAGTGCATAAAGAGGGAAACACATCATCATGTAGCAATTTCAAAACCTTTGAGGTTTCCATTGATGAAGAATGGCCCCACTATCTTTGTACCCCATATACCACACCATACCATCAATTTTTTTGTTCCAACAGTCTTGGAGGGATCTATCCAATGTGGGTTAGTGTCAGACCAATAGCGGTGGTTTTGTTTGTTAACTTCACCATTCACATAAAAGTTTGCCTCATCACTGAACAAAATGTTCTGTGTAAACTGAGGGTCCTTTTCCAATTTTTGTTTTGCCCATTCTGCAAATTCAGTGCGCCGATCTGGGTCATCCTCGTTGAGATGCTGCAGCAGCTGGAGTTTGTAAGGGTGCCATTTGTGAGTAGCTAATATCCGCCGAAGGGATGTTCGACTGATGCCACTCTCCAGTGACATGCGGCGAGTGCTACGCTGTGGGCTCTTGCTGAATGAAGCTAGGACAGCCACTGATGTTTCTTCATTAGTGACAGTTTTCATGCGTCCACATTTGGGCAAATCCAACACTGAACCAGTTTCACGAAACTTGGCAAGCAGTTTGCAAACTGTAGCATGGGAGATGGGTGGTCTCATAGGGTGTCTTGCATTGAAATCTGCTGCAATGACCCGGGTACTGCGTTCACCAGACATCAACACAATTTCTATCCGCTCCTCACGTGTTAACCTCTGCGACATGTCAATGGCTGTAAACAAAGAGAAACTTGTAAATAACTCATGAAAGAATAAAGTAACGTTAAAACCAAGCACACCATTGTTTTTCTTGTGAAATTCTCGATAAGTTTGATGTGTCACATGACCCTCTTTCCATTGAAAAAACTAAAGTTGGATACAAAATGGCCGACTTCAAAATGGCCGCCATGGTCAACACCCAGCTTGAAAAGTTTCCCCCCTCCCATATACTAATGTGCCACAAACAGGAAGTTAATATCACCAACCATTCCCATTTTATTTAGGTGTATCCATATAAATGGCCCACCCTGTATATATATCAGTGATGTCTACAAACCTAAATAAATTTCTTATCTTTGCACATGCGCTGTTGTTTATAAAAGTTACGATATTTATGTGTTATGATGTGTTCAGATTTAATGTGTTTTGATGTTAATTCAGATGTATTAAACTATTTGATACTGTGAGACACGGGGTTTTGAAAATGTATGTGCCCCCACCGTTCTCTATTTTTATGTATAGTTTATTGGTTTGCAGTAATTAATGTTATCAGATATAATATTTTCTGTTTTATTGAATAACTAACTACAATTGTTTTGTTTTTGATTTCACACATGAGTTATGTCATTGTAAAGATAAAATGTATTTTCGTCAGGAAAAAAGTCATTTTTTGTTTCAGGCTGTTGTACATTACAGGGTGTTAAACTAGTGTCCGACTTTGTTATGTTGAGATTTAGTTTTGAACTCTGCTACATTACTTTCGCAGAGTCCACAAAGGGGGGAATGGTGAAGGAAATGATCAGGTACAATTTTGGTTTGTTTTGAATAATGAATTTGGTTTCACGAGATCTACAAAATGTGTATGAGACCCCAATGAGTAATCCAGATTTAATGTGTATGAGAGTAACCTAAATGTTGAAGTTTTTCTGTGTAGATGGTTCCAGATCTTTCCAGAACAGTAAATATGGCACTGGGTATGCTGTGCTGTAGTCTCCACCCAATATGAGGTATTGTGTAAAAGACCATCCCCCTCCAGCAAATTTAGGCAGAGGTGACGTCACTCACAGATGAGTCTTTACAGATTTAGATGGGGGAGAAGGCAAAACAAAAAATTGTCTGAACATTGTTTATTTTATGCCAGATTTCAGTAATATATATGTTTTAGTTTTTGTATTAATCAAGTATTTGCAGAACCTGATAAAAGTGAAATTCTCAAAGTGTTCTGGATTATCAGATGAGTGTGGAGAAGTGTATAACATTTGGTTTTATTTTATTATACAGTATGTACAAGCCGGGATACGAGGCACCAGGTAAATCATCCAGAAACCACTCTCACCTTCTTGTTCATCTCAAGGAGCGGAGCTGGAGGTGCTCGCTGAGACTTGTAACCTGGCAAAAGGTAAGACGGCCGACAATTACACTGACTCTAGGTACGCTTTTGGCATCGCCCACAATTATGGGCCCATTGGTAGTAGGAATTTTATTGGATCATCGGGTAAGCCAATTGAGAGAGCAAGAGAAGGCAGAAATGACAACAAGGGTATGTGCGGCCAGATATCAGTAAATTGGCTTGTCCCTGGATACAATAATGCAACCACTAGGTTTGTAGCAGCCGGCATGATGTGCGCACGGCATGACATAGGTAAAACAGCAAAGGTACCTGTGAAAAGTGCAGCCCGACCAGATTATCCGTCCCAGCGACTGCAGAACATACAACTACCCGAGGTAGACGTGTATGACAATGTGCTCGTATATGTGTAGACCTGTTCTCAGGGGGGCCTGAAGCCCGGCCGGCATCTTCCCCCACTGCAGACGTTGTGTGTAGTGACAGGGGAACCATGTTATCCCAAGTATTGACCTAGTGTTTGTACAATGATAAGATGTCAGCAGTTCTCTAGACATTGTCCCAAGGTTAGTTTGTTTAAAAACTGTATTTAAGAAGGGTTGTGGGAATATTAAATACTGAGGTTAAGTTTTATGTAAAGTTCTAGACCAGCCTCAGCATTGGACTATTGGATGTGTCAGATAAAAGGTACAGAAGCGGAATATTCCCATCCGAAAACATTTTTATTTGTTTATTTTTGTTGTTATTGTGAAAGGGAAATTTTAGAGCAGAGAATTCTGTGCAGTGTATATGTGTATGTATAGATATATATAAAGAAAAGAGGAATCAGTTTGTAGGTATCAGTTTTAGTTACTGACCAGTGTGCACATTTAAAATAAATCTGTCATTGTTAATGTTTTTCTTCAAGTTAATTATCTGATCAAGATCAATTACTGATTAGGCTATGAAAAGCTTGTTCTTCACAGGAAGAGTCCAACTGGGAGCGGAAGGCGTGAGAACCAGATTCTGACAGAATGTAGACGGATAAAGAAAGGTAAACCAGTAGTGCCCAATGCATTCTTGATAGCACTTGTATTGATGGTGTATGACCTCACATATGCCCCAAGACTCCAAGGATTGATGTGGTAAGATCTAATTGGTATGTCCCAGGCTTTACAGCTGTTGCTGCTAAATTCTGTTAGAGCTGATTGATTTGCCGACAGAACAGTCCTGGCAGACCGGTGCCAACCTTATCATACCCGCCTCACACGAAGAGAACCGACCTTGAGAGGCCTTCCCAGGTAGAACGAACCAGATTAGAGTAAGAAAAAAATTGGTTTGAGACACTTGTCAGACAAACATGTGGAATCTGTGTATGTTGCTGTGAGGTTTAGATGTTCTAGGCAATCAGCTGAGATTAAGGTACAAATCCTGCTGAAAGAGTATCACCAAGTGCAAATGAAATGTACCCAGTAATCACACATATTCTAGGTGCCCTGTCCATTGTAACAGAGAAGTTTTTCCTTTTATATATATATATATATATATATATATATATATATATATATATATATATATATATATATATATATATATAAAGGTGTTTGATGTCATTTAAGGGCCTGACATTATTGTATGTACTTAGAACAACGTTTATAATGTATGCGGATGATGTTATCACCAGATCAGTATTTATTTTATCAATTGACAAGAGTTGGGGGTCCCCAGCAAGTGCCAGTAAATATGAACTAAAAGACTTTTAACACGATGAACTCCATCACTGAGATGCGGCAGGCACAGCCTGAGCCACTACAACGCGTTTATCATGAACTGACGGCAGTGTCACAATTCTAAGCAGCCACCCAGACAAGTAACTTGCCAGAGGAAGAGGACAGATGCGGAGGGTTTGTGATAGTCACAATACAACTCCACTAATCCGCCTACGTGGGATCTCACCCCAGGCTCACAGCATGAGGTGCTATGTACAGCCTGGTGACGTAAACTAAAGGAGACGGTGTCGGACAGATGAGAAGGACCAAGCCAAGTCCTGATGACATCAGCAAAGATCAAAGTAAAGACCAAAGACCTGAGTGAATCCGTCAGCAGTATCAAGTGTTTTGATAAGTAAGTGGCTAGGAGGGGGTAATAATAACTCCCCCACTGGACACCAACGTAGTCTGACTCCACAATTGTGTGGGTTACCCTGAGGGTGACAGTCAGTGAAGAGCAGAAGACAGGAGAAGAAGGGGATGATGATGTACAGGACTGGCAATGAACTGATGGGACCCGGAACCCTGAGGGTGATAGCATGAGATTGGTGATAGCATTATGTTATTAGTTGAGGCCCTATTGTTTATAATTATAATGTGTGTAAATATGCCACGGTGCTGCAAATTAGAATCTGAGGAGTTTTATGTGAAGGTGTGAGGTGAAGGTCACCGTGCTGCCCATGACCTGTTATATCTGCAGGGGTAAAGTCCTATTAGGACAGTAAGTGACAGTGCGACAATTATTACCGTTAATAAAAATGTAGACTGGACTAATTATATATATATATATATATATATATATATATATATATATATATATATATATTACAACCAGCAGCGGTTTGTAGATTATATCAAGACAACCATCCTATATACTGAGGAAAATAGGGAAAGTTAGGACCACTCCGAAACCTTGGAAGTCCAGGTACAAAGGGGGATTACTTATAAGGAGTAGCTCGTCTCAAGCTGGTGAAGAAAGCCAAAACCCCTACCCGCCTGGTTCGAGTGGTCAGTGGTAGGTTGCTAGGCAAGACTCAGGGATAGAATAATAATATATTTAGGGGGGACTGTCAGGGATCATTACCATGTATATTGTTTGAAAAATATTATCCTTACATATATTATCCTTACTTATATATATATATTCAGTATATTACACAAAGAGATTGGATTCATGGAGCACAAAGAGACTGCATAACACGCCTATGGAAGACACTGCCCCCTGGAATGCAAAAAGGAGTGTGCAGAAGAATGTACAGGATAACTTATAGCTGAGGAGCCAATGGGACTTAAGCAAGTCCCACATCTCTAGGGAGGGGCATGTGTCTTTTCTCTGTGTGTTTCTTTATTCTGAATAAAGGGCAGTCTTCCTCCTGGCTGACTGAGGGAAAAGATGTCTACCAACATTACTCTGTGTGGTGTACTTCTATCCAGGCATGCCTTCAGCTTTCAATTTACAGAGGTGGTTATTCGGTGTGAAATACGGACCTGACAACAGCAAGTAGTGCTTTATACATGATAAACAAATCCATTTACAGTTTTAAGACAATTATTTGAGTTATTAAAGATAATCTATATTTAAAATCAATAGATGAGATAGATTGATGATATCAGTTATTGACTGTCTCTTTAAATTGCAAGAGTTAGGCCCTGTTCACATTCCATTTTTGCCCCACGTTTAACGTGTATGCTAGTAAAGCTGCCGACATACAAGCTAAACGTGTCCATAGGGCTCCATAAGACTGACAAATCCCAAAAGAGTGTCCTTTTGGCCTCCGTCGGGCTGGTATACAATTTTAAAATTTTCTTTTAAAACGTACTTCCAATGACATTTACCTAAAAATAATTTTTGCACAGCAGAATTTCACTACAATTCTGACAATATCTGTATTATGCAGAGAGCTTCTTTCTAGCCCGAGATTCAGCCGTTATACATGCAGGAGCACTACAAGTAAAATCTTCTCTTGCTTCTTCATTAAGAGGGCAGGCACTTCCTGAGTGTGACATCAACTAAGGGAACTGAGGCCGGATCAGCTCCCTTATTTCCCATGATGCTGAGCTTTCATCCCATGAACTTGAACAGTAGCTCAACCAATCAGGTCGCAGAATCTCCTGCTGCAATCTCTCCCCAGCATATAGTATTGCTACAGACATATTTTGCAAGGCAAGAGTGAAGGCAGACAAGTGCTGATAGCTGCCATCACTAGATCCCTGCATCATACTAATATAAATATAACATTTAGCGAAAAATTGCAAAAATTAGCATTTTTCGAAATTTAATATATCTGCTTGTAAGACAGGCAGTTATACCACACAAATTTGTTGCTAATTAAAATCCCCCATATGTCTACTTTAGATTGGCATCGTTTTTTTGAATATCCTTTTAATTTTCTAGGAAGTTACAAGGCTTAGAACTTTAGCAGAAATGTCCCACATTTTCAAGAAAATTTCAAAAGGCTATTTTTACAGGGGCCAGTTCAGTTGTGAATTGGCTTTGAGGGACTTATATATTAAAAAAGCCAAATAAGTTATCCCATTTTAAAAATGTCACCCCTCAGCGTATTCAAAACAGCATTTGAAAAGTTTCTTATCCCTTTAGACGTTTCACAAGAATTAAAGCAAAATAGAGGTGAAATTTACAAAGGTTTTTGTTTTCAGAAATTCATATTTAATTCATTTTTTGTGTAACACAGAAAGTTTTACCAGAAAAATGCAACTCAATATTTATTGCCCTGATTCTGCAGTTTTAGGAAGTATCCCACATGTGGCTCTAGTGCAGTAATGAACTAAAGCAGCGACCTCAGAAACAAAGGAGCACCTAGTGGATTTTGGGGCCTTCTTTTTATTACAATATATTTTAGGCACTATGTCAGGTTTGAAGGGCGATTGCGGTGCCAAAACAGTGGGATTCCCCCAAAAGTGACCCCATTTGGGAAACTACACCCCTCAATGTAATTATCTAAAGGTATAGTGAGCATTTTGACCCCCCAGGTTTATTGCAGAAATTATTGGAAGGAGGCCGTGAAAATTAAAATCTAAATTTTTTGAAAGAAACTGTTGCTTTAGCTAATTTTTTCTCATTTCCATAAGGACTAAAGGGGAATAAGCACACAACGTATGTAAAGCAACTTCTCCCGAGTAAAACAATACCCCATATGTGGACATAAAAGGCTGTTTGGACACACAACAGGGCTTAGAAGGGAAAGAGCACCATTTGGCTTTTGATGCTCAAATTTAGCATCAATGGTTAGCTGACGCCATGTCACATTTACAAAGCCACTGAGGGGACAAAACAGTGGAAAACCCCCACATGTGACCACATTTTGTAAACTACACCCATTGAGGAAATTATCTAGAGGCATACTGAGCATTTTGAGCACACAGGTTTTTTGCAGAATTTATTGGAAGTAGGCCGTGAAAATGAAAAATAAACAAAATTCGATAGAGGAATTATTATTATTATTATGCTTTTCCTCTGTCCTTTGGTTATTTTTGTGTTGTAGAGACACATCGCTGATCATCCACTATCATTACAGGGTTTATTGTTAATACTCTGTTGATATGCATTTTCAATGAAAATATAAATGTTTTGTATTTTCCCTTACACACTAATTGCTTGGAATAATAATGATAATTTACATAACTTGGGAAATATATATGGGATTTGGCACCCGGTATTGCATTTTAATTATAGAGTTAATAAATGAACAGATTTGTCCCTATTAAGCTGGATAGTATAAATTCATCGTACTCTATTGTATTTTCCAAATGGCTCTAAGGAAATCTCAATCAGGGATGAAACGCGTCAGCTGATCAATCAAGCCTGGCAGATAGTGGCGTCAAACCATGCCTTGCAATCCCTGGCAGTGTCAAAAATACCATATGGAAAACAACACCATACAACTCTGAACTTACCTTCCAGGCGGTGTGCGTCCTCCTCTTCTGGATCTCGTACCTCTCTGTGTGCTTCTCCGATCGACTCTGTGCACCTGAAAGTAAGATATCTGCTATTTACATCGTGGCGGGACTGAAAGCAAGAAAGGATATGGTGCCATACAATTCTAAATCTACCGTCTTGATGGTTGGTGCCTCCCATTGAGTCTTGCACTCCTCCGCGTGGCTTCCAGGTCGTCTCTGGATGATTGGAGGTAAAAATCTATATACCAATTAGGAATTGGAGTCGTTGTATGAAAACAACTTGGAAGCGGTATTTGAAATATATCGAGGGGGATTAACTTTGACCGTAATGGTCTAGAAATAGACTACCATTTACCCCTGATCCCTAAAATAAGATCCAAAGTAAAAAGAAGAGCAAATAGCACAGCACAGCCCTACCTTCCTTTTAATCCTGCTTGCACCCTTTTGATGGGAATCATCATATAATAGAAAACCTGTTCCTTATTCTTATTGTCAATTCTCTTGAATAAGTGTTTGTGCCGGCTTGAGATTAAAATCTAAAAATATGTAGAAACCGCAAGTGTGAACGGAGCCCAGCGGTTTTTAAAACATAAAATAAATAAAATCTGTCAAATTATATGCAACTTACCTAATATCAAGGTAGATATATATGTAATCCATCTTGCATGATGTAGAATCTATATATGGGAGGAATGCAATCATCATTTTCATGTGTGCTTCCTGGCCAGGAGATTTTCGAACATTTTGTGTCCACTTCCCCTTTCCCTTTCTATATATTTATATTCTAAAATTTATTTAGAACTTAATACAATATTTTTCTATAATTCTTACAAGCCCAAGAGTGCCTTTTGTGTTTCTGGAATTCCTTTTCCTTCTTTTTGTTTCACATGGTGAAGAATTTGCCAGACACAGCTTTTGTGTAGATGCCCATGGTTAATCAGCCTGCATCTGTTCCTAGGTCTGCTAGAGTGACTCAATCTGCTACCACTCAGGCTGGTAGGCTGAGGAGTGGGAGAGCCTATCGCAGCCTGTCCAGACGGTTCTAGCTCCCGCCCCTAGTCTACTTATACCTTCATTTGCTGCTTGTCCTTTGCCTGTGATTCTACTGTTTCCTGGCTCTGCTGTTCCTGCTGTTACTATTGACCTCTGCTTCATATTGACCCTGGCTTGACTGACTATTCTCCTGCTCTGCATTTGTTACCACGTACACTCCTGGTTTAACTCGGCTTGTCCACTACTCTGTTGCTCACGGTGTTGCCGTGGGCAACTGCCCCACATTCCTTTGCTTTTGTGTTCCCTTGTCTTGGTTGTCTGTCGTGCACATATTGTAATGACAGGGTAGGGAGACAGAAAGGTGAGCCCTAATCTACGCGCCACTCAGTCCCTGCCTACTGGCAACGACCTGTCCTAAGCGACGGGGTACAACTGGGCGACGGTCCCTACGCTCAGTAAGTGCAAGACAGACAAAACAGACAGGGGTACACAGAAGCTAGGGAAACGGGGCAGCTGCCCACGGAACACCGTGAGCAACAAGAGTGGTGAACGAGCCGAGTCAATCCAGGAGAGAGCGAGGTACAAAACGCTGTGCAGGAGAGTGGTCAGAAAGCCAAGGTCAATAACAAGCAGAGGATCAGTAGTACAAGCAGTAGCAGCAAGGCCAGGAAACAAGCATAGAAGAATCACAGGCAAAGGAGGAACAGGAAAGGCAGGTATAAATAGACAGTGGGCGGGAACTAGCTCCGTCTGGCCAGGCTGTGATAGGCTCTCCCACTCCTAAGCCTGCCATCCTGAGTGGTGGAAGATGGAGTCAGTCTCACAGACATAGGAGCAGGTGTAGACTGATTGCCCACGGGCGTCGACACAGAACCTGTGTCTGGCAAATCCTTTACACATATTGAGCGTAGGGACCGTCGCCCAGTTGTACGCCGTCGCCTAGGACGGGCTGTGCAAGTAGGCAGGGACTGAGTGGCGGGTAGATTAGGGCTCACCTGTCTGTCTCCCTATCCTGACATTACACACATATTGTTCTTTCCAGAAACGGCATCGTGCAATATATTTACTGCATTTCTTGGGGAATTTCTATTAGGTATGGTTAAAAATCAACTTTATTTCTCTATGTTTCATAGAATTTATTAGAATTGGGCAGTGAAAATCAAAACAATCCCTTTTCCGTAGCTTTAGCTCAAAATTTTTCATTTCCTCGACAAACAAAGGAAAAAAGAACCCCAAGTATGGCAATACTCCATTTGTGGGCATAAACTGCTGTTTGGGCACACAGTAGGGCTCAGAAGGGAAGGAGCGACATTTGGCTTTTGGAGTGTAGATTTTGCTAGATTGGTTTCTGGTCGCTATGTCGCATTTGCAAGGCACCTGTGGGAACAAAACAGTGGAAACCCCCACAAGTGACCACATTTTGGAAACTACACCCCTCAAGGTATTCACCTATGAGTGTAGTGAGCAAGTTAACCTCACAGGTGTTTTGCAAAAATTAGTGTGCACTCGATGTTGCAGAGTGAAAATAGGATTTTTTTCATAGATATGCTAATATGTGGTGCCCAGCTTGTGCCAACGTGATAAGACAGCTCTCTAATTATTATGCTGTGTTTCCCGGTTTTAGAAAACGCTACATGTGGCCCTAATCTTTTGCCTGGATATTCGACCCTGCTCAGGAGTGAAAGAGTACCATGTGAAATTGAGGCCTAATTTGGCGATTTTACAAAGTATTGGTTCACAATTGCAGAGGCTCTGATGTGAAATAATAAAATAAACCCCTGAGAAGTGACCCCATTTTTGGAAACTACACCCCTCAAGGCATTTATTAAGGGGTGTAGTGAGCATTTTCACCCCACAGGCCTTTTCCATAAATGATTGTGCAGCGGATGGTGCAAAGTAAAAATTTCATTTTTTCCCTAGATATGCCATTTCAGTGGCAAATATGTTGTGCCACTGGAGACACACACCCCAAAAATTGTTAAAAGGGTTCTCCCGGGTATGGTGATGTCATATATGGGGAAGTAAACTGCTGTTTGGGCACACTGTAGGGTTCAGAGGGGAGGGATCAACATTTGGCTTTTGGAGCACGGATTTTGCTTGAAGCTAACCACAGAAAAAAAGTGGGACATATAATAAGAATAAAAACACAAAAAATGGCCATACTCACAAATTGGGCAGGTTAAATCCCAACAGGACGCAGCCAGGTCAAAAATGCTGCTGAAGGAAAAGGCACAGGTGTCTTTAAATAATAATAGCCACTCCCACTAGCCTTGAGGGGAGTGGCGTGTGGTGCATGGGATATGTAGTAAAAAGTAAATTAATAGTGTATAATGTGCAAGTAGTAATAATATGTGTGAAATATAGGGGGCAGTACTGAGTATAGTGAGTGGTGAATAAAGTGTAAAATATAGGGGGCAGTACTAAAAGGGTCAGGAACGTGAGTGATGCATGAAGTGTGGGTGCAGTATGTAAAACATGGAGGGCTAATGCGTAAATCATGAGGCACAGCCTATTTGTAACGCCATGATAGTACATAGAGCGAGCTGCCCTGCTTGCTATGCCAGACCGCAACACACCATGCTCTCCCAGCATTGAAGACCTGGCTGCGTCCAAAAAGTAGTAAATATAATACTTGGTATAATACTTGGTAGTAATTTTATTTGGAGTTTTACTGGTATTTCAGTTTATAATATGGGGGTACATGTAAGCTGGGCAGAGTACATCAGGGGCATAGTCAGGTGGTTTAATAATGAGGTAAAAAAACAATAAAATAATCCATAGATGTGTGTTACGCTGTGAAGCAATCCTTTCTGCGCAGGCCGGTGTCACACTGATATATGGCGTCCTTTCTTATCCCCCTTTTGGTCCACACTCCGCACCTTTGCAGTTTGGGGAATTTTGCTGGGAAGTGTTGTCCTGGTATAACATGGGCACCCTCGCGTCCAGCAGATATGTTTGGGCCCTCCCCTTCCTGGTTCCCTAATTTTAGGGCCTTGATAATTCGCCTCTTGAAACAGAAGAAATGTTGCCCTTGGGCCTGCACAACTGCATATTTTTTTTTTCCTGGCTTATTGAACCCCTAACTAATTTATTTTTTCATAGACGTAGTGACATCAGGACTGTTTTTTTGCGGGACGAGCTGTAGTTTTTATTAGTACCATTTTGGGGTACATGCGACTTTTTGATTACTTTTTATCCTACTTTTTGGGAGGCCAGGTGATCAAAAAACTGCAATTCTGGCATAGTTTTTAGGGTTTTTTTTTTATACAGCGGTCACCATGCGTTATAAATTAATGTTAACTTTATTCTGCGGATCAGTACGATTCCGGCGATTCCAAATTTATAGCACTTTGTTATGTTTTACAACTTTTTGCACAATAAGGCTATGTTCACACGGGGTCTTTTGCCGAGTTTTTTGACGCGGAAACCGCGTCGCAAAACTCGGCAGAAACGGCCCGAGAACGCCTCCCATTGATTTCAATGGGAGGCGTCGGCGTCTTTTTCCCGCGAGCAGTAAAACTGCCTCGCGGGAAAAAGAAGCGACATGCCCTATCTTCGGGCGCTTCCGCCTCCGACCTCCCATTGACTTCAATGGGAGGCAGGAGAAAGCGTGTTTTCTGCCCGCGGCGCTCAATGGCCGCGGGCGAAAAACGGCGCGATAATTGCTATTCACACGGAGTATTTTGGGGGAGGAATATCTGCCTCAAAATTCCGTTTGGAGCTTTGAGGCAGATATTCCTCCCCCAAAATACTCCGTGTGAACATAGCCTAAAATTACTTTTGTAAAAACAATGTATATTTTTCTGTCGCCAAGTTGTGAGAACCATAATGTTTTAATTTTTTCGTTGACGGAGCTGTATGAGGGCTTGTTTTTTGCCAGACGAGCTATAGTTTTTATAGGTTTTATTTTTGGATACATGCGACTTTTTGATCACTTTTTATTCAAATATTTTTTACAGGTTTTTTTACGTTATTTACCGCGTCAAATATATAATATATATTTTTTCTAATACATTGCACTACCTATGTAATGCAATGTATTAAATCTGTCAGTCATTCACTGACAGCAAGGCAATTAGGCTTCGCCTCCCGGCGGGGCCTAATCGGCTTCCGTAATGGCAGAGCAGGAGGCCATTGTTAGGCCTCCTGTTGCCATAGCAGCAGTCGGCAGCCCTGGTTGCATGACAGAGCTGCCCATCTGCTAGCAACCTCTAAGAGGCAGCGATCGCTTTCGATCGCTGCATCTAAGGGGTTAATGACAAGGATCGGAGCTAGCTCCGGTTCCTGCCATAACAGGTGGATGTCATACATCTTGCCATCGGCTGCGGAAGCCTTTGACGCCACGCCTCCGGGCGGTGCATGAACGGCTTCCATGCTAGGCAGTATTAGGTTGTCATTGAAGCCCCCGGATCCCCGGCAATTTCATCACTTTTGACCACTGTAATAAAGGGGTTAATGGCAGGTATCAAAGCTAATTTCGGTGATTTTTCACTGACACTTAAAAATCACCTTAAAATACACTTCAAAATATGATTCTAAAATGCTTCTAAAACGCAAAATAGTATTCAAACACTTGCAAGTTTAAATTTAGCTCTCTTGAAAACAGCCTCATATTTTTCAGCTTATATAGAGTATGCCGTGTGAACCTACCCTTAAACAAACCCCGGGGATCCATGTGGTGAACTTGCTCCCATCCAGACGAGTTTGGTGGTATCCAAATTAATTGTCAAGTGTAACATGCTGATTTGTTGCTGCTATAAGTAAATTTTGTCTACTATTGGCACATCTGGATCTGGATCTGGCACATCTGGATCTGGAGAATGATTGGTTATTGCCAAATGGGTTATTTTTACCTATTGATGTACTTACAAACCTATGTGTGATTAATTAATAGGGTGGCACACCTTTTTACAGGGTTGTTTAATGACTCTAGACTCACTGAGTAATAATTGCTTAAAGTGGTTGTCCACTATCGGACAACTTATGACCTACCCACTAATCAGCCGCTGTTATGGCCCATTATGCGATATACGGAGCCGGAAGCAGTTGGCACTGTATATAGCATAGCGGCCGTGCTGCCGAACTGCAGCTCTGCTCCCATTCACTTGAATAGGAGCAGGGCTGCAATACTGCAGCTCGGCCGCTATTCCGTGGCCATAGCCAACTGCTTCTGGCATGTACGTCCAGTAGCAGGGGCCAACTGCTTCCGGCATGTATGTACGGTGCCCGGAGGTAGCCATAGCGGCTTAACGGTGCAGGGTCCGGGTGTTGGATTCCCACAGATCATGTACTGATGACCTATCTGGTGGACAACCCCTTTAAAGGCTATGTAAACCTTTGAAAGGGATTATTATTATTGTTTTTTAATAAAAAGGTCAGTCAGTGTGATTGGAGCTAATAAATGCTATAATATATATTTTTTAAATTATTTTTTTCTTTTGGAGATACAGCTGCTATGTATTCAATGCTATGTATGATACAGAGCAGCTGTATCTTTCGCTATGACCTGAATCCGTCAGTGCAGCGGAACTGATGGGTCCAGTGTCAGCGGGTCCTGCATGTCTCGGACACGCAGGATCCACCTGTAATCTATCACATCTGAGATATGAACATAGATGTGATGGATAACAGGTGGATCCTACATGTCAGAGACACGCAGGACCCGCTGCGTCAGTCTTGCTGACCTGACGGGGACAGGATTTAGTGAATGATACAGCTGCTCTGTACAGAGAATACAGGGCAGCTGTATCTCAAAAAGTTAAATTTTTTTTTAATAAAAACTAATTATAAAGTTGCACCAATCACACTTATTGACCTTTTTAATTTTTTTTTTTTTTAAAAAAATGCCTTTCAAAGGTTTACATAGCCTTTAAGAAATCCTCGAGTATGTATATGAGTGGAACCGGTGACATGTTGTGAATTGTATCACCAGAATAAAATATATTTACCAGAGACCAGTGCTGTTGGATAGCTTCTTCTTCTGAAGAGTATGGACCGGACATTTACATATAAAGTTCTGCAGAAAATATAAGTATTCAGCAAGGAACACAGTATTAAATTCATTTCATTAAGGGCTATAAAAAGTTATGCTGTAGAAAAGATGATCTATTGTGGAAACAAATAGCACATCTTAGAGTATGTGCACACGCAAACTCAAAAACATCTGAAAATACGTGGCTGTTTTCAAGGGAAAGCAGCTCCTGATTTTCAGACGTTCTTTAAAGAGGCTCTGTCACCAGATTTTGCAACCCCTATCTGCTATTGCAGCAGATAGGCGCTGCAATGTAGATTACAGTAACGTTTTTATTTTTAAAAAACGAGCATTTTTGGCCAAGTTATGACCATTTTCGTATTTATGCAAATGAGGCTTGCAAAAGTACAACTGGGCGTGTTGAAAAGTAAAAGTACAACTGGGCGTGTATTATGTGCGTACATCGGGGCGTGTTTACTACTTTTACTAGCTGGGCGTTGTGTATAGAAGTGTCATCCACTTCTCTTCACAACGCCCAGCTTCTGGCAGTGCAGACACAGCCGTGTTCTCCAGAGATCACGCTGTGACGTCACTCACAGGTCCTGCATCGTGTCGGCACCAGAGGCTACAGATGATTCTGCAGCAGCATCAGCGTTTGCAGGTAAGTCGATGTAGCTACTTACCTGCAAATGCTGATGCTGCTGCAGAATCAACTGTAGCCTCTGGTGCCGACACGATGCAGGACCTGGGGAAGTGACGTCACAGATCTGCACTGCCAGAAGCTGGGCGTTCTGAAGAGAAGTGGATGATACTTCTCATCAGAACGGCCAGCTAGTAAAAGTAGTAAACACGCCCCGATGTACGCACATAATACACGCCCAGTTGTACTTTTACTTTTCTACACGCCCAGTTGTACTTTTGCAAGCCTCATTTGCATAAATACGAAAATGGTCATAACTTGGCCAAAAATGCTCGTTTTTTAAAAATAAAAACGTTACTGTAATCTACATTGCAGCGCCTATCTGCCGCAATAGCAGATAGGGGTTGCAAAATCTGGTGACAGAGCCTCTTTAAGTCCAAAAGGTCCAGTGAAACCTGCAAAACAAAAACAATAATGTTATCAATATGAAAAATATAAATACTTAGGGTATGTGCACACACAAAATCAAAAACGTCTGAAAAAAGGGAAAACAGCTCATGATTTTCAGAAGTTTTTTAAGCCACTCGCGATTTTTGCAGCGTTTTTTAGTGCGGTTTTTGGAGCTGTTTTTCTATAGAGTCAATGAAAAATGGCTCCAAAAACGGCTCAAGAGGTGACATGCCCTTCTTTATCGCGGGTGTTTTTTTATGCGGCCGTTTTTCAAAAAATGCCCATGTCGGAACAGAACAGCGTTTTTCCCATTGAAAGCAATGGGCAGATGTTTGGGCGCATTCTGTTGCAGATTTTTTGGCCGTTTTTCGTCTGTTTATGGCCCGGAAAACGGCCCGAAAATAAGCCGTGTGAACATACCCTCAGAGTATATTCACACCAGGTAGATTTAATGTAGAAATCCTTGCACAAGCTGCAGAAACAACCTCATTCAGATGTGAGGAATTCTTTTCCAGTTGCATACATTTCTGCAAGAAACCTTCTGGTTGAGAATTCACCTATAGGGTATGTTCACACACTTAACAAAAAAGTCTGAAAATATGGAGCTGTTTCAAGGGAAAACAGCCACTGATTTTCAGACGTTTTTTGAGCAACTTGCGTTTTTCGCTGCGTTTTTTGCGCCGTTTTTTACGGCCGTTTTTGGAGCTGTTTTCATTGGAGTCTATGAGAAAACGGCTACAAAAACGTCCCAAGCAGTGTCCTGCACTTCTTTTGACGAGGCTGTAATTTTACGAGCCGTCTTTTGACAGCGACGCGTAAAATGACAGGTCGTCGGCACAGTACATCGGCAAACCCATTGAAATGAACGGGCAGCCGTTTTTTCAGACGTAATTCGAGGCGTAAAACGCCTCCATTACGTCTGAAAATCGGTAGAGTGAACCAAGTCTTAGGGTATGTTCACAAAGGGCAGATATGCTGCGTAAAAGTACACAGCATATCCACCCTGGGCGCCGCAGAGAATTCCAGCAGAGAAACTGCACAAAATTGTGATGCAATTTTTTGGCCGGAATGTCCGCTACGGAAAACTGCACATAAAAAAAAAAGTTTGATGCTTACGTAGCCATGGCGACGGGTCCCTCCTAGAGGCCGGCTTCCTGGTATGATGTTTAATCCCATGTGACCGCTGCAGCCTGTGGTTGGCTGCAGCATTCACAAGGGATGAAATGTCGTCCCAGGAGGCAAGCCTGGATGAAGAAACACAGAATTCTGGGTAAGCATAATATTTATTTATTTTTGCTGCTTTTTTCCGCAAAAAAACAGCAACATTTGTTGTGGGTTTTACCTCTTCATTAAATTCAATGGGGAAAACCCGCAACAAATAAGCAGCGATTACGCAAATACAATTGACATGCTGCTGATCAAAAATATGCAGGTCAATTTCTTAGCGTTTTTTCCGCTCACCATTTACACAGCGTATGGATGAGTTTTGTTCAAATCTCATGCCCTCTGCTGCTACTGTATTGTGCTGCGGATTTTCCGCAATTAAATCCATTGCGGAAAATCCACAGTATTTACGCTACTTGTGAACTTACCCTTTAAAGGGCAGGTAGATGGGAATCAAAACACTACTACTTTAACCCCTTCGCGCCATTTTCCGTATGGGTACGCCATGGAAAGCCATGACTTCCCGCAAATTGCTGTATCCAAACGCTAAATGTTTGGCACCAACTCAGAAGCTGAGCCGGTGCCATCATCGCCGGATTTCAGCTGTATATTACAGCTGACATCCGGCTGTAATGGCGGGGACCAAAATTAGCTTCGATCCCCGCTATTAACCCCGTGAGTGCAGCGCTCAAACGCAATCGATGCACTTAAGGTGATTGCAGCTCATAGGAAACACAGCAATGAAATTGCCGGGTTCCGGTGGCTGCAATGGCAACCGGAGGCCTAATACTGCCTAGCATGGAAGCCGGTCAGGACCCGCCCGGCAGCGGAGCCTGATCGACTTCCGTAGCCGCCGAAAAGATGGCGCCGGCTCAGGAGCTGATCCGGCGTCATCAGCGGTGGAAGTCAGCTGTATGTTACAGCTGACATCCACCTGTAACGGCAGGAACCGGAGCTAGCTCCGATCCCTGCCATTAACCCCTTCGATGCAGCAATCGAAAGCGATCGCTGCATCTTAGCGGTTGCTAGCAGATCGCCAGCCCTGACAGGCAATCAGGACTGGCGACTGCTGCTATGGCAACAGGAGACACAATGGCCTCCTGCTCTGCCATTACGGAAGCCGATTAGGCCCCCGCCGGGAGGCGAAGCCTAATCGGCTTGCTGTCAGTGAATAACTAACAGATCAAATACATTGCACTACGTAGGTAGTGCAATGTATTAGAAAAAAAAAACATCAGACAGTTGGACCTTCAAGTCCCCTAGTGGGACTTGAAAAAAAGTGTAAAAAAAAAAAGTGAAAAAATAAAAGTTTCAAGTAATAAAATAAAACCCAATCCCCCTTTCTCTCTTATCAAGTCCTTTATTATTGAAAAAAAATAATAAACCATACGTATTTGGTACCGTAACAACCTGAGGTATCAAAATATTATATTATTTATTGCACACGTTGAACAGCGTAAAAAAAAAAAACCCTTAAAAAACTATACCAGAGTTTCTGTTTTTTGGTCATTTTGCCCTATAAATATTGGAATAAAAAGTGATCAAAAAGTCGCACGTATCCAAAAATGGTACCTATAAAAACTATAGCTCGTCTCGTAAAAAAGCAAGCCCTCATACCGCTCCTTCGACTAAAAAGTTATGGTTCTCACAACTTGGCGACAGAAAAAATAAATTCTTTTTACAAAAGTCATTTTATTGTGCGAAAAGTTGTAAAACATAAGAAAGTGCTATAAATTAGGTATCGCCGAAATCGCACTGATCCGCAGAATAAAGTTAACATGTAATTTATAACGCATGGTGAACGCTGTATAAAAAAAAAAACTGGCAGAATTGCATTTTTTTGTTTACCTGGCCTCCCAAAAAATAGGATAAAAGGTGATCAAAAAGTCGCATGTACCCCAAAATGGTACCAATAATAACTACAGCTCATCCCGCAAAAAAAAGCCCTCATACCAATACGTCTATGAAAAAATAAAATTAGTTATGGCTCCAATAAGTCAGGAAATAAAAAATACGCGGTTGTGCCGGCCCGAGGGGAACATTTCTTCTGTTTCAAGAGGTGATTTATCAAGGACCTAAACATATCCGCTGGAAGCGAAGGTGCCCGTATTATACAAGGACAACACTTTCCCAGCAAAATTCCCCAAACTGCAAAGGTGTGGAGTGTGGACCAAAAGGGGGATAAGAAAGGATGCCATATATCAGTGCGACACTGGCCTGTGCAGAAAGGATTGCTTCACAGCGTAACACACATCTAAGGATCATTTTATTGTTTTTTTACCCCATTATTATACCACATGACTATGCCCCTGATGTACTTTGCCCAGCTTACATGTACCCCTACATTATAAAACGGAAACACTAGCAATACTCAAACAAAACTACTACCAAGCAAAATCCGCTCTCCAAAAGTCAAATGGCGCTCCCTCCGCTCTGAACCCTACAGCGTGCCCAAACAGCAGTTCCTTCCACATATATGGCATCGTCATACCCGGGAGAACCCTTTTAACAATTTTTGGGGTGTGTGTCTCCATTGGCACAAGCTGGGCATGACATATTTGGCACTGAAATGGCAGATCTAGGGAAAAATATAAATTTTTAATTTGCACCACCCACAGCGCATTCATTTATGGAAAAGACCGGTGCGGTGAAAATGCTCACTACACCCCCTAATAAATGCCTTGAGGGGAGTAGTTTCCAAATGGGGTCACTTCTCAGGGGTTTCTTTTATTATTTCACATCAGAGCAACTCTGCAATTGTGAACCAATACTTTGTAAATCGCCAAATTAGGCCTCAATTTTAAATGGTACGCTTTCACTCCTGAGCCTGGTCGAATGTCCAGGCAAAAGATTAGGACCACATGTAGGGTGTTTCTAAAACCAGGAAACACCGCATAATAATTAGAGAGCTGTCTTGTTATGGTGGCACAAGCTGGGCACCACATATTGGCATATCTATGGAAAAAAAAATCCCATTTTCACTCTGCAACATCGAGTGCACACTAATTTCTACAAAACACCCGCAGGGTTAACATGCTAACTACACCCCCTAGGTAAATGCATTGAGGGGTGTAGTTTTCAGAATGGGGTTACTTCTGGGGGGTTTTCACTGTTTTGGTCCCACAGGCGCCCAGAAACCAATCCAGCTAAATCTGCACTCCAAATGGCTCTCCTTCCCTTCTGAGCCCTGCCCTGTGCCCAAACAGCAGTTTATGACCACATATCGGGTATTGCCGTACTCGGGAGAAATTGCTTTACAAATGTTGGGTTCTTTTTTTTCTTTATTTGTTGAGAAAATGAAAAATTTTGCGCTAAAGCTACGTCTTATTGAAGAAAAAGGATTGTTTTTATTTTCACTGCCCAATTTTAATAAATTCTATGAAACATCTGTCGGGTCAAAATGCTTACTACACCCCTAGATAAATTCCTCAAGGGGTGTAGTTTCCTAAATGGAGTCACTTTTTGGGCGTTTTCATTGTTTTGTCCCCTCAGGGGCTTTGCAAAGGCGACATGGCCTCCGCAAACCATTCCTGCTAAATGTGATCTCCAAAAGCCAAATAGCGCTCTTTCCCTTCTAAGCCCTGTTGTGTATCCAAACAGTCGTTTATTACCACATGTGGGGTATTGTTTTACTTGGGAGAAATTACTTTACAAATTTTGCTTTGTTTTTTCTCCTTCAGTCCTTCTGGAAATGAAAAAAAAATTGCTAAACCTACATTTTCTTTGAAAAAAATGTAGATTTTAATTTTCAGGGCCTAATTCCAATAATTTCTGTAAAAAACCTGTGTGGTCAAAATTCTCACTATACCCCTAGATAATTTCCTTGAGGTGTGTAGTTTCCCAAATGGGGTCACTTTTGGGGGATTTCGCTGTTTTGGCACCGCAAGAGCCCTTCAAACCTGACATGGTGCCTAAAATATATTGTAATAAAAATAAGGCCACTAGGTGTCCTTTGTTCTGAGGCCGGAGCTTCAGTCGAGCAGCACGCGACGGCCACATGTGGGATAATTCCTTAAACTGCAGAACCTGGGCAATAAATATTAAGTTGCATTTCTCTGGTAAAACTTTCTGTGTTATAAAGAAAATTGGATTAAAAATTATTTTCTGCAAAAAAATATGAAATTTGTAAATTTCACCTCTACTTTGTTTTGATTTATGTGAAAAGTCTAAAGGGTTAAGACATTTTCTAAATGCTGTTTTGAATACTTTGAGGGGTGACGTTTTTAAAATGGGGTGACTTTTTGGTGATTTCTAATATATAAGGCCCTCAAAGCCACTTCACAACTGAACTGGCCCCTGTAAAAATTGTCTTTTGAAATTTTCTTGAAAATGTGAGAAATTGCTGCTAAAGTTCAAATCCTTGTAACGTCCTAGAAAAATAAAAGGATGTTAAAAAAAAACTATGCCAATCTAAAGTAGACATATGGGGGATGTTAATTAGCAACAATTTTGTGTATTATAACTGCCTGTCTTACAAGCAGATACATTTACTTTGAGAAAAATGCTAATTTTTGCAATTTTTCGCTAAATTTTGGTGTTTTTCACAATGAAATACTGAACATATCGAGGAAATTTTGCCAGTAACATTATTACCACATAAAGTGAAACATGTCAGATTTTAAAAATGAGGCTCTGTCAGGAAGGTCAAAAGTGGCTAAAGAGGGAAGTGGTTAATTTGCTGTCTTCATATGCCTTATTTTTTTTTTTTAATTCACTTTGCTTCCCCTTATGACTTATTTTACAAATAGAGCATCAATTTTACCAATCGATTAAAGAGGTTATATGTGAAAGGTCTTTTTTTCTTTCCCCCAGAAACAACACCATTCTTTACTACAGGCCATGCCTGATACTGCAGTTCAGTCCAGTTACCAGACAAAGACCATAGACAAGAGTGGTGCTGTTGCTGGAAATACATCTCATACCCCTTTAAACCTCCCAGCACTTTGCTTTGTACCTTCCATATTTTAACCCCCCTTTTCTCTTCTATGGGATTGTTCTCAAGACAGTGATCTTGAAAATATAAGCATTTATAATTTTTAACCTTCATATTTGCCAACACACACAGGTAGAGATGAGCGAACCGGGACAACCGAACCCGGTTTCGGAAAAGTTCGGTTCGCAGCGAATCCGAACTTCACCGGGTTCGGCCGAACCCGTTTTGACCGAACCCGGTCAGAAATATTATACAAATCAGCAGCCACTTGTCTCTATCAATCACTGATAGAGAAAAGAGGCTGCTGATTAAAAATAAAATAAAAAGCATTTCATACGTACCCGGTCGTTGTCTTGGTGACAAGTCCCTCTTCTTCCTCCAGTCCGACCTTCTTTTCTGACGCGGCAGCCTGGGATTGGCTGCAGAGGCCTCTGCAGCCTGTGATTGGCTGCAGAGGCCTCTGCAGCCTGTGATTGGCTGCAGCGATCACATGGGCTGTATCGTCATCCAGGAAGGTCGGGCCGGATGTCGAGAGGGATGCATCACCAAGGCAACGGCCAGGAGACCGGACTGGAGAAAGCAGAAAGTTCTCAGTAAGTATGAACGTCTTTTTTTTTTACAGGTTACTCTATATTGTGATCGGTAGTCACTGTCCAGGGTGCTGAAACAGTTACTGCCGATCAGTTAACTCTTTCAGCACCCTGGACAGTGACTATTTACTGACATCGCCTAGCAACGCTGCCGTAATGACGGGTGCACACATGTAGCCACCCGTCATTACGGTAATATGTTTTATAATGGGAGCACGGCTCGGAAAAACGACCGGCTGCCCGTGGCCGGCCGTGCCTGGCCGTGCTCATCTCCTTAAATACTCTGTGCTGCCTTAAACTCTGTGGACAGGTCAGGATCCTGTTTCTTTTAAATGATGCTTGGGAAGCCGCTCGATCCACTATATAAGGCTGCGCTACAGTGCAGCATTTAAAAGAAACAGGATCCTAACCTGTCCATAGAGTTTAAGGCAGCACAGAGTATTTCAGGAGATGAGCGTGCAGATTCAGTGCTGCTGTGAACTCTGCTCTTACCATGACGTAGCTCAGTTGTACCTCTCTTCCACTCCTGTCCTCAATAACACCTTCACATGATTGGCAAGTCACCACGTAATGGTAAGAGCAGAGTTCACAGCAGCACAGAGTATTTCAGGAGATGAGCGTGCGGATCTTGTGCGGGGTGGTGACTTGCCAATCATGTGAAGGTGTTATTGAGGACAGGAGTGGAGGAGAGGTAACAGACTGAGAGCTACGTAATGGTAAGAGCAGAGTTCACAGCAGCACAAAATCTGCACGCTCCTCTCCTGAAATACTCTGTGCTGCTGTGAACTCTGCTCCTACCATTACGTAGCTCAGTCTGTTACCTCTCCTCCACTCCTGTCCTCAATAACACCTTCACATGATTGGCAAGTCACCACCCCGTACAAGATCCGCACGCTCATCTCCTGAAATACTCTGTGCTGCTGTGAACTGTGTGTGTGTGTGTGTGTGTGTGTGTGTGTGTAGATGTTTGTGTGTGTGTGTTTTTGTATATGTGTGTTTGTGTATATGGGTGTGTGTTTGTGTGTTAATGTGTGTGTGTTTGTGTATATATGGGTGTGTTTGTGTATATGTGTTTGTGTATATGTTTGTGGGTGTGTGTTTGTGTATATATGGGTCTGTTTGTGTACATGTGTTTGTGTATATGTGTGTGTTTGTGTATATGTGTGTGTTTGGGTATGTGTGTTTTTGTTTGTATATGTGTTTGTGTATATGTGTTAGTTCGTGTATATGTGTGTGTTTGTCTCTTTATATGTGTGTGTGTTTGTGTATGTCTTGTTGTGTTTGTGTATAACTGTGTGTGTGTGTGTGTGTGTGTGTGTGTTTGGATATGTGTGTTTTTGTTTGTATATGTGTGAGTTTGTGTATATGTGTGTGTGTTTGTCTGTTTATGTGTGTGTGTGTGTGTGTGTGTGTGTGTGTGTGTGTGTGTGTATATCTTGTTGTGTTTGTGTATATATGTGTGTGTTTGTGTATGGTTGTTTGTTTGTGTGTGCGTGTATATATGTGTGTAGGTGAGTAGAAGTATTGTTATGGTTCACATTGATAATTGTTTTTTTATGTTGTTGCAGATTTTGATGTACTGATTGGACTACATCTTTGATTCGTAGATCTACATTTTTTCAAATTTTAATAAAATGGTTAACGAGGGTTTTGTTGGGGATTTCTTATTTCAATAAAAAATAATTGTCTTTGTGGTTTTTTTTTAAACTTTATTAGTGCCTAGATAATGGCAGTTGGCTGATTGACAGCGTCCATTATTATGGCAGTACTTAGTGTTAGCCGGTGCAGAGGCTAGCACTAACCACCCATTATTACCCCGGTACCCACCACCACCAGGGGTGCCGGGAAGAGCTTGGTACGATCCAGTACCCGACCATCTGTTGTGATGGTCGGGTACTGGGGCGGCCGTAGGCTGGTATTATGAGGCTGGGAAGAGCCAAAAACAGTGGACCTTCCCACCCTTGTAATGCTAGGCTGCTGCTGCTGTGTTGTATCGGGCTGGTTATAAAAATGGGGGGGACCCCCACGTCGTTTTTTTTTTGAATTTAACAAATTTAACAATAGACGGGTCACCCACATTTTTAATAACCAGCCATATACAAGGCCGCAGCAGTCTGGCATTACATGGGTGGGAAGGGCCACTGGTTTTGTCCATTCCCAGGCTAATAACACTGCGTTGTATGTGGCTGGTTATGATAAATTGGGTGGAACCCCATGTATTTTTAAAAAAAAAATACAAATTAATAAATAAATAATTTAAAAAAATGACGTGGGGTCCCCCCCACTTTTATAACCAGCCAGATACAACACAGCAGCAGCAGCCTAGCATTACAAGGGTGGGAAGGTCCACTGTTTTTGGCCCTTTTCAGCCTCATAGTACCAGCCTGCGACCGCCCCAGAGCCCGACCATCACAACAGATGGTCGGGTACTGGATCGTACCTGGCTCTTCCCGGCACCCCTGGTGGTGGTGGGTACCGGGGTAATAATGGTGGTTAGTGTTAGCCTCTGCACCGGCTAACACTAAGCCTCGCCTTAGTAATGGATGTTGTCACTCAGACAGCGGCCATTACTAAAGTGGTAGTAATAAAATTTGAAAAGAAAAGACAAAGATATAGATAAAATATTGTATTGAAATAAAGCACCCCCAACACAACCCTCATTAAGCATTTTATTGTAGAAAAAAAACCGTCATCTAAGTAGTCCTCGAAACCGACGTAGTCCAAACACCAAACCTGTAAAAAAAAAAATAAAAAAAAAATGAAATAAAACATGTCGTAGGCTTAGATTCAGTTTAATGTGTGATACTGACTGTCATACCATGTATAGAAGCCTGCCGCGAAGTTGACTTAGATACAGGGCGCCAGCAGACAGTATCATACATGGCCATACAGACATATATACAAACAAACATACATGCAAATATACATACATACATACATATATACAAACATACATACATACATATATACAAGCATGCACATATATACATGCAAATATACATACATACATGCAAACATACACACATATATACATACATACATGCAAACTATCATACATACATACATGCATGCATACACACACACACACACTTGAAAAACATACATACATACAAACAAACATGCAAAGATACATACATACATACAGTGGAGGAAATAAGTATTTGATCCCTTGCTGATTTTGTAAGTTTGCCCACTGTCAAAGACATGAACAGTCTAGAATTTTTAGGCTAGGTTAATTTTACCAGTAAGAGATAGATTATATAAAAAAAAAAAATGAAAATCACATTGTCAAAATTATATATATTTATTTGCATTGTGCACAGAGAAATAAGTATTTGATCCCTTTGGCAAACAAGACTTAATACTTGGTGGCAAAACCCTTGTTGGCATGCACAGCAGTCAGACATTTTTAGTAGTTGATTATGAGGTTTGCACACATGTTAGATGGAATTTTGGCCCACTCCTCTTTGCAGATCATCTGTAAATCATTAACATTTCGAGGCTGTCGCTTGGCAACTCGTATCTTCTGCTCCCTCCATACGTTTTCGATGGGATTAAGGTCTGGAGACTGGCTAGGCCACTCCATGACCTTGATGTGCTTCTTCTGACCACAGCACCTTCTCCCAATCACTCTCAGAATCATCCAGATGTTCATTTGCAAACTTCAGACGGGCCTGTACATGTGCCTTCTTGAGCAGGGGGACCTTGCGGGCACTTCAGGATTTTAATCCATTACGGCGTAATGTGTTACCAATGGTTTTCTTGGTGACTGTGGTCCCAGCTGCCTTGAGATCATTAACAAGTTCCCCCCGTGTCGTTTTCGGCTGAGCTCTCACCTTCCTCAGGATCAAGGATACCCCACGAGGTGAGATTTTGCATGGAGCCCCAGATCGATGTTGATTGACAGTCATTTTGTATGTCTTCCATTTTCTTACTATTGCACCAACAGTTGTCTCCTTCTCACCCAGCGTCTTACTTATGGTTTTGTAGCCCATTCCAGCCTTGTGCAGGTCTATGATCTTGTCCCTGACATCCTTAGAAAGCTCTTTGGTCTTGCCCATGTTGTAGAGGTTAGAGTCAGACTGATTCATTGAGTCTGTGGACAGGAGTATTTTATACAGGTGACCATGTAAGAGCTGTCTATAATGCAGGCACCAAGTTGATTTGGAGCGTGTAACTGGTCTGGAGGAGGCTGAACTCTTAATGGTTGGTAGGGGATCAAATACTTATTTCTCTGTGCACAATGCAAATAAATATATATAATTTTGACAATGTGATTTTCTTATTTTTTTTTATATAATCTATTTCTCACTGGTAAAATTAACCTAGCCTAAAAATTCTAGACTGTTCATGACTTTGACAGTGGGCAAACTTACAAAATCAGCAAGGGATCAAATACTTATTTCCTCCACTGTATATACAAGCATGCACAAATATACATGCAAACATAAATACATGCAAACATAATTACATACATGCACATACATATAAACATACATGCAAACATACATGCAAAAATAAATACATGCAAACATACATACATGCACATATATACATACATACATGTCAACATACATACATGCCAACATACATACATACATGCAAACATACATACATGCAAACATACATACAAACTTATATACATGCAAACATACATACATTCAAACATACATACATGCAAACATGCACATATATACATACATGCCAACATACATGCAAACATACATGCACATATATACATACATACATACAAGACAACATACATACATACATACATACATATATATACATACTTACATGCATACATACAACATACATACATGCCAACATACATACATGCCAAAAAAATAAAATAATACGTTCATACTTACTTTCCTCCTGTCCGGCCTCCAGCGATGACGTTTCATCCATGTCGCCGCTGCAGCCTGTGATTGGCTGCAGAGGCGGTCATGTGGGATGAAGCGTCATCCCTGGAGGCCGGCCTTCTGACGTCATCCTGACGTGCGTGACCGCCACTACAGCCTGTGATTGGCTGTAGCGGCGACATGGATGAAACGTCATCGCTGGAGGCCGGACAGGAGGAAAGTAAGTATGAACGTATTTTTTTTTTTTTTATTACATTAAAATTGTATTTTCCGCGCGCCGAGCATGTACTGTCAAGGTTGCTGAAAGAGTTAGTGCAGCCCATTAACTCTATCAGCACCCTGGACAGTAGCATGCTCGGCGCACGTAAATTACAGGTTCGGTCCGAATCAAACTTTTTCGGGAAATTCGGCGAACTAGCCGAACCAAACTCTTGATAAGTTCGCTCATCTCTACACACAGGCTCTCTTTTAGTACTCTGTGAGCAGACAGCAAAAAGAAGCTTGATCCCCTTGCTGCCTTTTTCTTAAGATGGTCATACACAAAAGACTATCAATGTTGCTCAACTACCCCAAAAGCATGCACATTCTGCCTGATGGCTGTTTAATCCTTTAAAGACCGGGCCAATTTGAGTTTTTTCATTTTCGTTTTTTCCTCTACGCCTTCCAAAAGCCATAACTTTTCAATTTCTTCGTTGACATAGCCATATGAGGGCTTGTTTTATGCGAGACAAGTTGTAGTTTTTCATTGCACCATTTATTGTACCACATAATGTACTGGGAATCTGAAAAAAAATTATTAGTGGGGTGAAATGGGCAAAAAAAAACAAGCAATTACACCATAATCGGTGGGTTTTGTTTTTACGGCGTCCATCAGGCGATAAAAGCAACATATTCACATTCTTTGACGTCTTTGGCTGTTTATAAGGCTATCTTTTGACTCGTAAGTCATAGGCGCTCGTTCTAGTTTGCATTCATTTCTGCGCCTGGCAGACGGTTCAGAAGCACATTCTTTGACGTCTTTGGCTGTTTCTAAGGCAATCTTTTGACTCGTAAGTCATAGGCGCTCATTCTAGTTTGCATTTTTTTCTGCGCCTAGCAGACGGTTCAGTAGCACATTCTTTGACGTCTTTGGCTATTTCTAAGGCTATCTTTTGACTCGTAAGTCAAAGGCGCTCGTTCTAGTTTGCATTCATTTCTGCGCACTGAAACCAGCCGCCGCCACCCCCTCCTGCACTATAAGGGTATGTTCACACACACTAATTCGGGCGTTTTGCCCCGAATTACGTCCGAAAAATGCGGCTTGAAAGCGTTGACAAACATCTGCCCATTGAAAGCAATGAGCTGACGTTTGTCTGTTCACACGAGGCGTATATTTACACACCGCTGTCAAATGATGGCGCGTAAATGGACGCCCGCGTCAAAGAAGTGACCTGTCACTTCTTGGGGCGTAATTGGAGCCGTTATTCATTGACTCCAATGAAAAGCAGCGCCAATTACGTCCGTAATGGACGCGGCGTTCAAGCGCATGCACATGCCGTTACGGCTGAAATTACGGGGATGTTTTCTCCTGAAAACATCCCCGTAATTTCAGCCGTTACGGACGCTGTCGTGTGAACATACCCTAATTGTAACTGTGTCTATTGGACTCAGATACAGATACGTTCCGTGCTCCGCTATTCAGCGCCTTTCACTGACTTAAGCGGTGCGATGCCGTCATCGCACCGCTTGCATCGTTGAATGACAGGGCAAGGCAGCCTGCCAATCAGGGCCTTTCAACGACGAAACGTTGAAAGGCGCTGATTGGCCAGGCAGAATGACTTGCCCTGACAGTCAGCGCCTTTTGATGATGCAAGCGGCGCGATGACATCATCACACCACTTGCGTAGTTGAATGACAGGGCAAGGCAGCCTGCCATTCAGCGCCTCATAACGACGCAACTTTTAAAGGCGCTGATTGGCTGGGCATAATGACTTGCCCTGCCACTCAGCACCATGTCGTTGCTAAAAGTGTGAGGGGCTATATGTGCAGCACTATCTACAGAAGGTAGGGCTGTATGTGGGGGGCTATATGTGCAGCACTATCTACAGAGGGGTAGGGCTGTATGTAGGAGACTATATGTGTAGCACTATCTACAGGGTAGGGCTGTATGTGGGGGGCTATATGTGCAACATTATCTACGGGGGTAAGGCTGTATGTGGGGCCTATATGTGCAGCACTATCTACAGGGGGTAGGGCTCTATTTTGGGGTTATATGTGCAGCACTATCTACAGGGGGTAGGGCTATATGTGGGGGCTATATGTGCAGCACTATCTACAGGGGGTAGGGCTGTATGTGGGGGCTATATGTGCAGTGCCATCTACAGGGGGTAGGGCTGGATGTGGTGGCTATATGAGCACTATCTACAGGGGGGCTATATGTGCAGCACAATCTACAGGTGTGGGGGCTATATGTGGAGCACTTTCTACAGGGGGCTATCTACAGGGGCTGTATGGGGGCAGTATGTACAGGGTGCTCTATGTGGGGCATTTTCTACAGGAGGCTCTATGTGGGGCACTATCTACAGAGGGCTCAATGGGGGCGCTATCTACAGGGGGCACTGTGTGTGTATGGGACACAGTGTATGGTACTATGTTAATTAGAGGTGCAGTATACGGTGCTATTATATTTAGGGGCGTAGCGTGTGTCACCATAAGAATTGTATCTTCATTTATAGGTGTTTGAAAAGTGAGACGCTGAAGACAGCTGAGCGGAAAACTGCTGTGGCCTCCAGAAGTCATCATAGAGGTCTGGACTGGATGGAGAAGAAAATAGAAAAAGAGCAACTAGAATCTGAAACGTCAATGGTGAGTCACTTAATGTAAATGTTTATTCTGCCTCTAATCAGTAATGTAGTCACTGTATGAACTGCAGCGAGATGATAGGTGGAATGATTTTTTTTATTTTTTTTGTGAGGCTGCTAGTGATTAGAGATGAGCGAACCGGGACAACCAAACCCGGTTTCGGTCCGAACATCGGGAAAAGTTCGGTTCGCAGCGAATCCGAACTTCACCGGGTTTGGTCGAACCCGTTTTGACCGAACCCGGCTACATTTTGGTGCCTGCCACATGTTAGATGTAAAATTGAGGATTTCACAATATCACCTGACATCAGGCTACCCCATAATGCCTTGCAAACGGCTATCCCAGCCAATCGGGAGGCAGCATAGGGGCGGGCTCAAGCCTGCAATAAAAGTCTGTGCATGGAGCTCAGCGGCCATTTTAGAGACAGGAGCTGTAGGGATAGCAGTAAGGGAAAGCTTTAGGAATCTAAAAGGAAGGAATCCAGCAATCGAAGGGGCTTATCAACTACTCACTACTCAGCCAGTGTGTGAATACGCTTTTATAAGGGGCTCATCCCCGTTGCATCCAACTTGCAATACAGGCAGGCTTTGTAGTACTACAACGCCCAGCATTCCCTGAGTCAGTGCACAGTGGCTGATAGAAATTCTCATAAATTGCCATTTGCCAAGCCAGTGTGTGAATACGCTTTTAGAAGGGACTCATCCCCGGCCGTTACCATAACAAATAACAATCCAACTTGCAATACAGGCAGCCTATGTAGTACTACTACAACGCCCAGCATTCCCTGAGTGCACCGCAGGCGTGGCTGATAGATATTCTCATTCATTGCCATTTGCCAAACCAGTGTGTGAATACGCTTTTAGAAGGGGCTCATCCCCGGCCGTCAACATAACAAATAACAATCCAACTTGCAATACAGGCAGCCTTTGTAGTACTACTACAACGCCCAGCATTCCCTGAGTGCACCGCGGCGTGGCTGATAGAAATTCTCATTCATTGCCATTTGCCAAGCCAGTGTGTGAATACGCTTTTAGAAGGGGCTCATCCCCGGCCGTCAACATAACAAATAACAATCCGACTTGCAATACAGGCAGCCTTTGTAGTACTACTACAACGCCCAGCATTCCCTGAGTGCACCGCGGCGTGGCTGATAGAAATTCTCATTCATTGCCATTTGCCAAGCCAGTGTGTGAATACGCTTTTAGAAGGGGCTCATCCTCGGCCATCAACATAACAAATAACAATCCAACTTGCAATACAGGCAGCCTTTGTAGTACTACTACAACGCCTAGCATTCCCTGAGTGCACCGCGGCGTGGCTGATAGAAATTCTCATTCATTGCCATTTGCCAAGCTAGTGTGTGAATAAGCTTTTAGAAGGGGCTCATCCCCGGGCGTTAACATAACAAATAATAATCCAACTTGCAATACAGGCAGCCTTTGTAGTACTACTACAGCGCCCAGCATTCCCTGAGTGCACCGCGGCGTGGATGATAGAAATTCTCATTCATTGCCATTTGCCAAGCCAGTGTGTGAATACGCTTTTAGAAGGGGCTCATCCCCCGGGTTTTGATTCAACTTGCTGCACTCCAGCAGTGAAATCTCTGGTAAAAAAAAGGTTATGAAAGGACGGGGTAGAGGAAAAAACACCCATGCCGTGTCCTCTTCCAGTCCAAATGTTGGATCTGTTGGTGCCAGACCCAGTACCAGCATTTGTGGCACAAGACATGTGCCCAGTTCCACTAGTAGCAGCAGCCATGTGCCTGCTGGTAGTAGTAGCAGTATCAGCAAGCCAGACTTGTCCATCTCCTCCGGTGGGCGGGTTACTTTAGACAATACGGCCATTGTGGACTGGTTGGCTGGCTCGCGGTCATCTCAGCAGGAAGACTCTGACGATCTGGCTTCAAGCCAGGTTTCGTTAGATTCCAGATCCTCTACAGTTCCTTGCCACAGTGACAGTAGTAATATGGGTGTTTCTATCGTTTCCATTCCATTATCTATGTCTTCACTCCCCCTTCCTAGCGGGAAGCCATCTTTCCTGAGAATCCTAATAGACATCTCCTCGGGTGTGAAGGAAGATACTGAACAACATAGTGATGATGATTTGTTTTCCGCGAGTCAGCCAACGGAGTCTGTTGCGGCGGTGGTGGAGGTGGAAGCGGTGTCCGAGACGCATAGCTACGGTAGTGGGGGTGTTGGTGGTGGTAGCCGTGGTGGCAGACACAGTAATGAGGGGGGCATGGAGCCCGCCATGATGTCACATCACATTCACAACACAGTGACAGAAGTGGCGGGGATGATGAGGAGGGCTATGATGATGATGTTGTTTTAGACAGGATGTGGGAACCAGGTGACGAGGTGATGACGGCGTCAGAGGAGGAGGGTAGTAGTGGCGGCACTGGCAGTGATAAACAGCCAAGCCGAGGTAGGGGCAGAAGTCAATCTGCAAAACGTTGCAGCGTTAGGGTCAGCTCAGGAGCCGGTGACGGCGACACTGATGCTGGTGTAGGCTCCCGAAAAAAGCCTGCCAGACAAGGGGCAAGCTCGGGTGGTGGTGGTGGTGGTGGTGGTGGTGGACGTGGTACTACCTCTTTACGGTACTCTGCCGTGTGGCAATTTTTCTGTACCTTCCCGGAGGACAAAAACATGGCACAGTGCCGTATCTGCAAGCAGAAAGTAAGGCATGGGCAGGGCAGCAATGTAGGAACTACCGCTCTACGTAAACACATGGAGCGGCATCACAAGGCCATGTGGGACAATCGACATGCCACAACTATCATGTACATCTAATGAAGACCCCCTCCGCCGCTGCTGCTGCTGCTGCTCCGAGTCCCTGTCATCTAAGTAGTAGCCAGGCCTTATCCACCATGTCGTTGTCATCATCATCATCACTTTCATCTAGTGCTCCTCCTACGTCCCGTCAGTTATCAATTACGGAATCGTTGTCCAATAAGCAACAATATATACCCAGTCATCCACTTGTCGTGCGGCTTAATTCACACCTGGCTAAGTTGTTGGTGGTGCAGTCGCTGCCATACCACCTGGTCGACTCCGCCGGCTTCAAGCAATTGATGGCGTGCGCTCAGCTTAGGTGGCGAATACCTAGCCGCCATTACTTCTCCAAAACAGCTGTCCCTGCCTTGCACAAGCACGTGGAGGAAAAGGTGGGCCAGTCCTTGCAATTATCCGTGTGCAGCAGGGTATATGCCACCGTCGACAAGTGGAGCAGCAAATATGGGCAGGGACAGTACATGTGTTTCACGGCCCACTGGGTCAATATTTTGCAGTCCGATGCACCACCGCAGCAATGCCAGGCATTACCACCTCCACGCTTGTATCTTTCTGGTTCAACTCCGGACACCAGGCGCCTACCATACTCCTCCTTCTACTCCTCCTCCTCCTTGCCCTCCTCAATGGAGGTCTTCCCGTCCCCGACAGGACACAGCGTATCTTCCACTCCTCCTCCCTCCTCTTTTCATAGGTGCAAGGTGAAGCGCCACAACGCAGCCAGCTTGTCACGGCTTTCAAACGGCAAACACCTCCTGCAAGCATGTCTGACCGGGGGGGCCACTCTCTGCTCCCCACTGTCTCATCGTTCCACCGCCTCTGGCAGAGCTACCTCTGCAATAGGCGGCAGCAGCAGCAGCCAATTCAGTTTGGAAAATATGATGACAACATTTTTACATTCAATACCCCGACCTGACACACATCGTAGTCACCAAAGGGATGTTCACCATCACCAGGTGCAGCACCTAAACAACCAGGTTCACTCGTACCTGGACTGTGCCCTTTCTCCGTCAGAAATGCTGATCCCAGACCCCATGGACTTCTGGGTGAGCAGATTGGATCATTGGCAAGAACTGGCCCAGTTTTCCATGGGTGTACTGTCTTGTCCACCCTCCAGTGTAGCGTCAGAGAGGGTATTCAGCGCGGCAGGGGGCTTCGTCACCCCTAAGCGAACAAGATTGTCCGCCAACAGCTTGGAAAATCTCACGTTTCTGAAAATGAATCAAGCGTGGATCGGTGAGGATTTGAAAACCCCTGTGCCTGATGCCACTGATTAGATCTGACATTGCTGCTGCCGCTGCCGCCTGATACTGCCGCCTGCTACTATGGGATTCTGTCCTGTCCACTCTTTTTTTTAATGTGCCGCTGTTGGTGCTGCTACTACTTCTACCACCAATCCACCCCCAGTGCCGTCTGCTACAAGAAGGCCTGCCCCACCACAGGGCTTTGTCCTGTGACTATCCAGTCTCTTTTAATGTGCTGCTACTACTACTACCACCCTTGCTGTCCGTTGCCTACCTCTACTACCACCAATACACCTCCACTGTCGTCTGCTACAAGCAAGCCTGAGGCCTGCCCCACCACAGGGCTTTGTCCTGTGACTGTCCAGTCTCTTTTAATGTGCTGCTACTACTACTACCACCCTTGCTGTCTGTTGGCTACCTCTACTACCACCAATACACCTCCACTGCCGTCTGCTACAAGCAGGCCTGAGGCCTGCCCTACCACAGGGCTTTGTCCTGTGACTGTCCAGTCTCTTTTAATGTGCTGCTTCTACTACTACCACCCTTGCTGTCTGTTGGCTACCTCTACTACCACCAATACACCTCCACTGCCGTCTGCTACAAGCAGGCCTGAGGCTTGCCCCACCACAGGGCTTTGTCCTGTGACTGTCCAGTCTCTTTTAATGTGCTGCTACTACTACCACCACCCTTGCTGTCCGTTGGCTACCTCTACTATCACCAATACACCTCCACTGCCGTCTGCTACAAGCAGGCCTGGAGGGCTTGTGAAAAGCCATTACTTGTTGCTTTTACATCCATGTATGGATGAACCCCGGCAGGCATCTGCCACCATAAAGGGTAAATTTTTGGAGGGCTTGTCAAAAGCCATTGCTTGTTGCTTTTACATCCATGTATGGAACTCTTTTATTATAAAAGTAAAAAAACATAACAACAACATCAGCCGATGTAAACCATAACCAAAATACAACATATACAAACATAAACATAAGACATTATATACATACTTTTAAATACATCACTGTATTCCTCCATGTTCCTGGACTTGGCCAATTCCTCATCCAGCTACACTCATCCGCATTCAACCTTTATCGTTTCCCCCCGCCACCTCCCCGTATCCATTCGCCCCCACTCACTCCCTTCCGTACTCATTTGAAACAATCAGCCGGAATGTATCAAACCCCCCGACATACCTACCCATATTTATATACAACACACTTTAATATACACCCACATATACACAAAAATATATATACACCTATATACACTTCCACCTATATACCTTTATATTTATTTATTTATTTTTTTTTTTTATTTTTTTTTAAATATATCTACTAACCCTAACTCTAACTAAACTAACCCTTCACCACACCAGGCCAGCACCCCGCCTCATGTCCTCTCATGTCCGCTTAGTCCTGATGTTGGCCTCCGCCACCACACCGTAAACCTCCCACTCAGACCCTCGCCCCATGTCCTCTCATGTTCTGCATAGTCCGAGCCTGAGCGGGAGAAAAAGAAGAATCAATATAATCCTCCCCACACCCCCCAATTCCCCCACCCAACCTATCTAAACCCCTGTCACTCTCCCTCGCATATACATAACAACAAAAACACAACCCGAAAGCACCAAGTTCGGTTCCTGTAAGCCTTTATACTGCCTTTATGCACTAAAAACAAAAAACTCTGCCGTGCACAATCCCAGCCTACCACCATAAAGAGGAGAAAGAGACCCACCAGACCCCCCCGGGGATAGGATCCACCCACGCCGGCACCATTCCCTATCGCTTCCCCTATCGCTTTCCCCTAATGCTGTCCCTTCTCTTACCCTATGTTTGATCTAGCCCTAAACTCGCCCTCCTTTCCCTATTGTTTTCCCCATCGCTTAATTTTTTGTGCCTAACCGAGGGCGGACCCCCCCAGACGAGCCAGATGAGCCCCCCTCCCCCCGAAGGTCAATACCCTAAGGCACCCCAAAAGAAAAGCCCCTCCATAGGCGAGAGGCTTTGGATGCTCCCAGTCTATCAACCTCCAAAGAACGTACCTTCACCAGGTCACCGATGATGTTCCCGTTGATGTTCCCTACAACCTCTTCCACCAGAAGGATTTTGCTCTGCGTAGATACTAAACACCGTGCATTCCAGGTAAAGTGCCTAACCACTATGCTAACTAAAAAAGAAGTGTTACGGTCCCTACCACCTAGGTTTCCGAACATCCCATAAGCCCACCCGGCGTAGGAGAGGTTGGCTAAGCCGAGCCAGCCGATGGAGGCACCCACCCTTTTGTACACCTCTGCATTAAAGGGGCAATGAAGCAGGAAATGCTCCATACTCTCTAGTGTATCGCTACACTCCTCCCGAGGACATCCTCTGTCGTGAGTGTTTCTGTACTTCAAATTGCTCCTTACGTACAGTCTCCCGTGGAAGCAGCGCCAAGCAAGATCCCAAAACTTCTGGGGAATCCTCACCGAATTTAAAAGTTTTAATCCCTCCCCGAGGTCACTACTTGGGCAGTCCTTGAGTGCCAGGGGCTTCTGGAAGTGGGTCATCAGAACCCTTCTGTCGAGGAATTTCCTCGGCATGGTCCTGATCTCCCACACCCCCAGACCTCACCGGCGTACCATCTTCAAGACCAGGGCGGCATAAGCCGGGAGATGTCCGTGGGGTGTGTGCAGGTCTTTCACTTGGCCTCCTCTCTCCCATTCCTGGAAGAAGGGCTGAAACCACTCCCTGCAGGAGAGAATCCACCAAGGAGCCCTCTCTTGCCAGAGGTTTACCATATTGATCTTAACAAAGGTGTTCACTAGGAACACCACTGGGTTCACCATACCTAACCCTCCTAGTTTCCTTGGTCGATACGTAACTTCTCTCTTAATTAGGTTGAGCCTGTTCCCCCATAACAGTTGGAAGAACAGGCTATAGACCCGAGCCCAGAGAGGTTCTGGCAAGATGCACATACTGCCAAGGTAGAGCAACATGGGCACCAGGTAAGCTTTGGCCAAGTGAACCCTTTCTCTAAGGGTTAAGGACCAACCCTTCCATTGGTCGACCTTCTGGGCAACTAACTTTAGCCTGCCATCCCAGTTTTTCTTGGGATAATCACCCGGGCCAAATTCCACTCCTAAGATCTTTGCAGACCCCTGAGCCTCTGGAAGGGTGTCCAGGAGACCAAAACTAGGATCTCCTCCCCCCAGCCAGAGACTCACGCACTTGTCACGGTTAACCTTGGACCCAGATGCCCGTGAGTAACATTCCACTTCTGACATCACCCACTCCGCCTCCCCTTGCGAGGAGACGAAAATGGAGACATTATCTGCGTATGCAACCACCCTCTGAGTGGCTTCCGGCCCTTCCAAGCCGACCTCGATCCCCGCCAATGGTCCACGGTCAACACTTCTTAAAAAAGGGTCAATTGCAGACCCAACCACAAAGGGGGTTGCAACCCAACCGTTAACCAGCGCGAAAGTCTCTGCCCCAGCGTATAAGGTCTGGAGCCAATTGACAAACCCTCCCGGCAGACCATACCTCAGAAGGACCGACCATAGATACTCGTGATTCACTCGGTCAAACGCTTTGGCCTGGTCCAAGGACAGGACGTACCCCTTCCACTGGCCAGAATTTCCCCGCTCCACTGCCTCTCTGACACTGAGGACAGCACTAAAAGTGCTGCGGCCTGGAACGGAACAATGCTGGACCGGCGAAAGGAGCCGGGGTGCAAATTTCACCAGCCGATTAAACAGCACCTTTGCGAGAACTTTTCTGTCCGTATTGAGGAGAGCTATGGGACACCAATTCTCAATATGGGTCGAATCCTTACCCTTTGATAAAACAATCAAAGCTGACCTCCTCATTGACTTTGGCAGAGTGCCCGAGGATAGACACTCATTAAATACCACTGTCAAGAGAGGAACTAGGGTGCCCTGGCGATTTTTTCAGACTTAGTCCGTCAATCGCCAGCATTACTTCCTCTTCTTTGATTGGATCTATCAAAACATTAAGGGAGGAGTCCTCTCCCGGCTCAGGGATAGTTTCAGCCAGGAAAGCCGACATCTCTTCTCGGTCTGGATCCTGCCTACCAAAAAGGTGAGAGTAGAAGGATCTAACAACCTCAAGAATCCCTGACTTGGATCTCCTCAGGGACCCTGTACTGTCTATTAGTCCTGTCACTATTTTACGACTCACTGACATCTTACAGTTCCTGTAGGGGTCGGGCGAGCGGTACCTCCCGAAATCCCTCTCAAGAACCAAAGATGCGTGCCTATCATACTGACACCTCTTGAGCAACGCTTTCACCCCGGAGATCTCCTCCTGGCTACCTCCGTCCGAGACCAGACGTTCGTGTTTCCTCCTCAGCTCCCGATACAGGTGGTACCTGCTCATGGATCTGAGGCCTTAAAGCCGGCGGAAAAATCCTGCCACCCGATATTTGAACAACTCCCACCACTCAGACTTAGTGCCACCTAGATCCAACAAAGGTACCTGGTCCTGGAGAAAATCTTCAAAGGCCTGTCTTATTTCCGCTTCTTCCAGGAGAGTGGAATTCAGCCTCCATATACCTCGACCCATCCGAAGGGATTCTGCAATGTTCAGAGAAATCAAAATCATACAGTGGTCGGAGAATTCCACCTCAACAACGGACACAGGTGAAGAGATGGCTTCCTCCTTCAAAAAAAAACCTATCTATCCTAGACCTACAGCTTCCTCTTTGATAGGTGAACCCGGGGTGACCTGGGGTATGCCTGATGTGGATATCCACCAGGCGAGCCTCCCTAGCTATGCTATTTAAGGCTACACTATCGTAGGCCAGTCTGTCTATGGAACCTCCTCTATCGTGGGGTCTAACGACAGTGTTAAAATCCCCTCCAAATAAGACCTGTCGCCTAGAAAAAAGGAAAGGCTTAATCCTCATTAAGAGACTTTTCCGGTCCCACTTAGTTTGGGGACCATAGATGTTGATTAATCGCAATTCTTGTCCCTTTATGAGAACATCTAAAATCAGGCACCTTCCCATTTCTAATTCTATCATCCGTCGGCATTTTACCGATGCGGTGAAAAGAACCGCCACACCGCTATATGGCTCGGCCGCAAGAGACCAGTAGGAGGGCCCGCGTCGCCAATCCCTCCTGGCTTTTACGACGTCTGCCAAAAATGACAGCCTGGTCTCTTGCAAAAACAAAATGTAGCCATATCTGACTTAATGCTGGTGACATTAATGGAAGCCAGCGTCAACGGTGTGGGTACCGCCATCCTGGATGATAAAATTAGATGGCTTTCTTCTTCCCACCCCTGTCATGGTCTGAGGAGGACCCCCCAGACTCTCTTCCTTTTTTTGCACGTTTTTTGGAGGTGGTGGAGTCGATTCCCTCCTGGCGGACCCCCCCCCCCCCTCACTCACACTCCCATCCTCGTCCCCCTGCCCCAGGTTGACCCCTGCCCCAGAGGCATTTGTACCTCTCGGGGGTAGGGGTCCAGCGCCCTCTGAGACCCCTACCTCACCCTCCTCTTCACTTTGCTGAAGAGCTGGAAAATCCATCAGAGCTTGGTAGCGGTTGGGGGAGAGCACCAGAGGGGTGCAGATGTTGCCTTCCGTGGCCGGGGCATGGCCAGATGACTTTGGCCCGCTCAAGATCTTGCCCTGTGTCCCAGGTGTTTTTTTAGGCTGTACCCTCTCTTCTTCACCAACACTTTCATATTGGGAGGATTGAGAGTCTTCAGCCGCTTGCTCCCTCTGGATCCTCCTGACCTCCTCATCCAATTCAGCGTCCCCAAGGGCATCCGTCCTCAGGGCAGGCTCCGGGTTCAGGCCAGAGGTCCGCCCAGTTGCCTGGGTTTCCCTCAGCTCCCTTTCCTTTTGCCTCTTCTCCAGCCTTCGATGGTAGGAAGTCTGGAGCCTTTTCCTTGATGTCTTCACTTGCCCTTTTGCTCCGCCATCTCTGCACGCCCCCTCACCCACAGGAGCCACCCCACTCTCTCCTCCTGCAGGCCCGGCGACGGCATTGACCACGGAGCGGGGACACCTACTGAATGGGTGACCTAAGTCACCACACAGGTGACACCTAATCTGGTCACACGATGCGGCTAGATGACCTATCCCCCACAATGAGCGCACTTCCGCACAGTGCAGGCTGCACTCAAATGCGAGGGGTCACCACACCGGTGGCACAGCCTCGGTTGCCCCTGGTAGAAGACCAGGACACGATCCCTCCCAAGGAAAGCAGAAGATGGGATGTGGGACACAGTTTGCCCCAGACGTTTAAGTTTCACCATAAACGTCCAGGCCCCCGACCAGATGCCAAACTCGTCCAGGTTCTTTTCTGGGCATCTCCGCTACTTCCCCATACCGACTTAGCCAGGTCATGATGTCAACGCAAGAAAGTGACTCGTTACGGGTGAGAACGGTCACCCTCTTGAGACCATTCTGACGGGATATTGCTTGTGCAGCAAAATCCCGCCAGCCGGGCTCGTCCCTCACCAGCTCATAATTCCCCCAGAAGACCTCTAGGCCTACCGGTTGAACAAAGCTGATGTCGAACTCAGCTGAGCCATGAGGATGTATCAGGGCGAAGATGTCACGCGCCCTGAAGCCCATCCCCAGCAGCAGCTCCACCACCGTTTTTCTGGGGGGACAGATTTCATTGCCATGCCACCGGAGACGGACCACATTCCTCCTGACCACAGCCTGCCCGGTTGTCGGGAGCGACCACTGATCTCCTCTTTTCTCTCGGAAGGCCTCTAACCCGTACCCATCTATCCAGAAGGATAGATCCCTCTGCACACCCTCTATGGTTAGGGACTGCTTCCCCTCCCTTAAGGCCTGCAGGAGGCGCTGTTGCAAGTTACCCTCCCCAAGGCCCGAGGACGAGGGCGGGCGGGCCGACGGTCCCCCCCCCACTACCCCGGCATAAGTCCTGCTCGGGGCACTGGGCAGGGGAGCCTTCCGTTGTTACGTTTTAAACAGATGCTGTGCATCCCTTTGTCTTCCGTTTTAAACGGTCTGTTAAAATCCACCTGGTGTTTTGAATGCAGGGAACTTTGGCACGCCCTGCCGTTGCTTAGCAATGGATTCGTGAAAATCGGACGGCACACGGATGCCGTCCTTGTGTCGTCTGTTTTTTTGACGGACCCGTAGACTTCAATGGGCCTTACAGTCACTGAACGACGGACAAAACAATTAAAGTGTGCATGACCCCATAGAAATGAATGTGTCAGGGTGCTATCAGTTAAAAAAATTCATAGCACCCTAAAGAAAATAACTGAAGTGGGCATGAGGCCTAAGGAAGCTTAGCATTAGAGTGGAGAATAATAGGGCAATCATACGGTCTATGAGGAGGGAAAGATTCACAACTGATTTCAGAAAAGACATCCTTAAAATCTTGAATACACTCAGGCAATGAAGGTGTGTTAAAAGATACATTAGTAGTAGACAGAGACATGCAAGATTCATAACATTTAGGATTCCACTTAATCAAATCTGCTTTTACCCAATCAATAACAGGATTATATGTCTGCAACCATGGAATACCCAATATTACCTCAGAAGGCAAATTTTCTAGAATAAAGAAAGTGATTTGTTCAGTATGCAAAGTACCCACTTCCAAAGTAACATGCGGAGTGGAGAACTTGACCGAGAGGGACATTATTTATAGCAGACAATTTGACAGGGCTACTCAGTAGAACGAGTAGAATAGCCAATTTTTTTGCAAGCTGAAAATCCCAAAAATTTGCCGCAAAACCACAATCTACATAAACCTGCCCAGAAATACAAACATAATGACCAGCCTATTTTAGACCTTAATGACCAAGCTATTTTTTAAGTTTTTTCCATCGTCGCATTCCAAGAGCTATAACGTTTTTATTTTTGTGTCGACATAGCTGTATAAGGTCTTGTTTTTTGCGGGACAAGTTGTATTTTTTAACAGCACCATTTTGAGGTACATATTATTTATGGATTAACTTTTATTAACTTTTTTTTGGGGGGGAATAGAAAAAAAATCTGAAATTTTGCCACTCTTTTTTGCGTCCTACATCTACGCCATTTACCGTGTGGTATAAATAACACAATTACTTTATTCAGCGGGTTGTTACGATTGCAACGATACCAAATTTATATAGATTTTGTATGTTTTACTACTTTTACACAGTAAAAACACTTTTTTTTCAAAATTATTTGTTTTGTGTCTCCATATTTGAAGAGCCGTAACATTTTTTTTTTGTTCACCGATGCGGTAGTATGAGGGCTTTTTTTTGCGGGAAGACTTGTAGTTTTTATTGGTACCATTCACCGTGCGGGTTCACCGTGCGGGTTATGTAATGTAATGGCTTTATAGTCGGGGTCGTTACGGACGCGGCGATACCAAGTATGTGTAACTTTTTTACCTTATTTTGTTTTTTTAATACTAAAGCAGTTTGTAAGGGGAAAAAGTGTGTTTTTAATTTTTTTTCACTTTTTTTTAATTAACTTTATTAAACGTTTTTTTTTTTGCTTTTTTAGTAGTCCCACTAGGGGACTTTAATATGCGATTCTCCGATCTAGCAGGCATTCGCTACAGGCAGACCTGGGGGCCTTTATTAGGCCCCCGGCTGCCATCGCAGATGCAGACACTCGGCGATCTTATCGCCGGGTGTTAGTGGGTTAAGAGGGAGCTCCTCTCTCAAAAACCACTCAGATGCGGTGCACGCTATTGAGCACCGCATCTGAAGGGTTAAACGGGTGAGATCGATACTAATATCGATCTCACCCGGTCGAGCAGGGACGCTCCCAGCCCTCAGAGACGTCTGGCAGCTGAGAGCAGGGAGATTTGACAGCTCCCTGCTCTGTTTACTTTATTCTGATGCAGCGCCGTGAAAAGGTTTATGCATCAGAATAAACCCTGTTAGTGGCCGCCGTGAAAAGGCGTATTGGCGGTCACTAACGGGTTAAACAATATACTAAAGGGAATTTGTCGCGTATTAAAATTTTTTTTTAAGTAAGTTACTTATTTTTATTATATTTTTTAAGGCTTTTGCTGTATTTTTTTTTTCTACCACATAGTGGGACGTATTAAAAATTAAATAATAATTTGACATGTTTTCCTATGTTGGCCACCAAAGGGAGCACTTCCCAGAATTACAGCAAAGTAAATAAGGGAAAGCAACTTGACTCACAGCTACTGTAAATGTGGGAGGGAATTTCACCCCCTCTACCTGTTTCTGGCTACAAGCCGGGAAAAGGTGTCTTCAAATTGCTAAACATTGTCCGGCACCCATTTTTGGAGAGCTTTTACAATGGAGCTGGTAGAAGCTATAGGACACAAAAAAGGCTTTGAATGATGAAAGTGAATGACTTTTTAATTGACAGGTTCACACGGTGTGTATTTGACATGGTTTTTTGGTGCATTTTACATGCCAAAAACCACATAAAAAAATGCTTGATTACACTTGTCATTTAAATAATTGGTAAATTGCGCTGTTAGTACATACAATGTGCTTTTTTACATACGCTTTTTTTAAAAACGCGTTGTGTAAATAAAGAAGTGTCGAGTCAATTCCTTTGCAAATGTTCCATAGTCAATGGGAGTCCTAATTATGCTCCAAAAATCGCACACAAAATGCATAAAAAAAACACGCGAAACAAGCGTCAAATGCTTGGTTAAGCTTCCCATATACATCAATGGGAAAGCGAGCCGTTAGTTTTTTACGCAAGCGTTTTTTAAAAAAACGTGTTGCGTAAAAAAGAAGCGTTGGATCAATACTTTGGTGCATAAAATGTGCCAAATGTTCCCAGAGTCAGTGGGAGTCCTAACTACGTACCCAAAAACTTGCAAAAAGTGCACACAAAAACTGCAACAAAAACAAAAACCCAAATAAAAAGGAATAGCACACTGAAGCATTTTACTGAAGTGTGCTTGAGGCCTAACTTTATTTTCTTTGCAGGTTCCGCTGGACCTATTTGACTACATCATAGATTCGGTAGACTACTACGGTTTTGGTTTAAATAAAATGGATAGCGAGGATTGTGTGGGGGAGTTTTTATTTCAATAAAAATATTTTCTTGTCTGTTTTTTAAATTCTTGATAACCACTTTAGTAATGGCAGTTGTCTGTTTGATGACGTTCAATACTAAGGCGTGGCTTAATGTTAGCCTGTAAAAGGCTAATACTAACTCCCATTATTACCCTGGTACCCACTACCACAAGGGGTATCGGGAAGAACCGGGTACGATCCAGTACACGACCATCTGTTGTGAAGGTTGAGCACTATGGGTGGCTACAGGCTGGTGTTATGAGGCTGGGAAGAGCCAAAAACCATGACATTTCACACCCTGTAAATGCTATGCTGCTACTGCTTTGTTGTATCTGGCTGTTTAAAAAAAAATGTGGGGGACCCCACGTCATTTTTTAATTACATTCCCCCCCCATTTTCATAACCAGCCAGATACAAAATAGCAGCAGCAGCCTAGCATTGTCAGGGTGGGAAAAGTCATGGTTTCTGGCCCTTTCTCAGTCTCATAACACAAGCCTGCGGCCACCCCAGTGCCCGGCCATCACAACAGATGGTCGGGTAATGGATCATACCCAGCTCTGCCCGATACCCCTGGTGGCGGTGGGCAGCTGGGTAATAATGGGGGGTTAGTGCTAGCCTTTTTCTTGGCTAACACCAAGCCCTGCCTTAGTAATGGACGTTGTCAAACAGACAACTGCCATTACTAAGGCTCTAATAAAGTATTAAAAAAACACAGACATAATAGAATATTTTTATTGAAATAAAAACTCCCCCACACAACCCTCGTTAACCATTTTATTTAAAAAGTCCAATAGGTCCAGTGAAACCTGCAAAACAAAAAAAAATAAAGTTAGCAATATGAAAAATATAAATACTTAGGGTATGTGCACACACAAAATCAAAAACGTCTGTAAATATGGAGCTGTTTTCAAGGGAAAACAGCTCCTGATTTCAAATGTTTTTTAAGCCACTCGCGTTTTTTTACGGCCGCTTTTGGAGCTGTTTTTCTATAGAGTCAATGTAAAACGGCTGCGTAAAAATGCCCCGTCGGAACAGAACACCGTATTTCCCATTGAAATCAATGGGCAGATGTTTGAAGGTGTTCTTCTTCCATTTTTTCAGTAGTTTTTTGATTCGTAAACGCCCCGGAATACGCCTGAAAATACTCAGTGTAAACATACCCCTAGGGTATGTGCATACACAAACTCAAAAACATCTAATAATATGGGAAAACAGCTCCTGATTTTCAGCCATTTCTTAATCATGCTGGCGTTTTTCGCTGCGCATTTAACGGCCATTTTTGGAGCTGTTTTTCTATAGAGTCTATGAAAAACAGCTCCATAAATGGCTGAAGAAGTGACATGTACTTCTTTTTTGTGGCCATTTTTTTACGCAGCCATTTTGAAAAACGGGCGCGTAAAAAACGGCCCGTCGGAGCAGAAAGCCATTTATCCCATTGAAATAAACGGGCAGATGGTTGGAGGCATTCTGCTTCCGATTTTTCAGCCATTTTTTGGGGCGTTAACGCCCCGAAAAATAGCTGAAAACATTACGTGTTCACATACACTCACACTCTCCTAGAGCGACTTCTGTCTTCTCCCCACAATAAATACTAGAGGTCTCCACTAGCATGCTGCACGCACCCCCCTATACACACACACATATGCCCACACAACCCTTCAACAAGAACCCTGCACACAACCCCCCACAGACACCCCCCCAACAGCACCCTACATGCACCCCACCACACACACGCCCACCATGACCCAACCCCCCCTACAAGCACCCTGGGTTGTTTGTGGCGCAGATGTATGTTTGGGCGGGGCTCGGTTGTGAGTTTACGGGGGGGGGGGGGGGTGCGCTGCTGATTCTTCAAAACAGCTGATAAGCGGCTATGAAGGATCAGCAGCGCAAGTGCATACTCCACTGCACAAAAAGAGGACATAGCTCTACTATGCACACCACACACACACACACACACACACACACAGCTCTGTTGCGCGCACACACAGAGCTCTGCTGCGTGCACACACACAAATCTCTGCTGCGCGCACACACAGCTCCCCTACATGGACACACACACACTCACACCGGCTCTAATACACACACAGCTCTGCTACACACACACAGCCCTGCTATACACACACAGATCTGCTACACACACAGAATTGCTACACACACACACACACACACACAGCTCTGCTACATACACACATGTACTACACACATACAGTTACAGCAGGTGTGCAAGGGGGCCGCATGAGGGGGGATCGCGAGAGGGGGGTGAGAGAAATACAGACAGACAGACACATATACACACACACACACACACACCTTACCTGCAGTGCGGCCGGTCTTCAAAATGGCGCCGGCTTTCCCCCTACAAACCAGCTTCTAAACAGAGCGAGACGGCAGAAGCACAGGATGTAAGGAACGGATCCCGTTCGTTATATCCTATGCCCTGTAGCTGCCATATTCCATCTGTGTATGTGCCGTTAAGAGACACATACACAGATTAAATGAAACATGGCAGCCCCCAGTACAGTAAGAAAGTGTTAATAAATAAAAAAACATTGTTTGAAAAAATAAATAAAATCAATCTAATATTTTATAAACTAAAAACACATAAATTAATAAAAAAAAAAAATTCTTGACACCATTCCTTTAACAGGCGAAATAATATTTTGAGAAAATTTGTGGAAAAACCTGACTGCCCGGATGGCATTCCCGGGGGCCATCTAAACTGAAGTTTTCCAGAGCTAGACGTTTGGGCGTTCTTGAGCATATGACCAGCATCCATGCAATAGAAACACAGCCTCTGCGTTTCTGGAAAAGTTTCCGTTCTTGAGGAGACATTGTGGAGCCCGACTGCATGGGCTCCTGTGAGACAGATGAAGGGATCTCAGTGCAGGGAAGAGGAGAGTCCATTGCTGAACTTTCTTTCTTGTGCTCTCGTAGACGTCGGTCAAGACGCATAACGAGAGTCATTGTATCCTCTAAAGTCGAGGACGGAGGGTAATTTACCAGAAGATCTTTTATGGTTTCAGAAAGGCCTTTGCGGAATTGACATCATTCCACTGTCAAGAGACGGACCACCGTCTGAATTCCGAACACTAATCTAGATTGGCCTCAGCCACTGCAGTGATATCTGGTTCACCATATAATAAACCTAGGTCCGCAAAGAAATAAAAAATTCAGGGGCATCAGGTCTCAACGAAAAGGCCGAAGTTTGAGGAACTCCCTGCAATAGAGAAATTACTAGACCAACTCGTTGCTGCTCAGTTTCAGAAGAAAAGGGCCTCTCCCGAAAGTTAATGACAGACTTACGATCACCGGAAAAATTATCAGGTAAGTTTATTTTAGGTTCAACAGGAAGCTGCAGCTGGATACGACTGCTTGGACCTGCGCAGTTTCATGGTGTTGAATCCTTTCGGGCAGATCTTGTACCAGCTGAGTCAGACCGTGCATCTGTTCCAGCATGACGTGCATGGGTTCCATAGTGAAAAAAAATATTTTTAAAGGCTTGTGATTATGTCAAGGAATCACTACTTGAGCAAGTCCCCCGAGTGCAAGTTTATGGAATTGCTATATGAGCAATTCCCCAAAGACAGCTGGAGACTGTCTGGATCAAGCGTGCAGGTAAATCAGCTACCTCAAGTCCGTCACCACTCTGGTCAGCAGAGTCTAAGGCTACTCTGTGGTCTTCACCAGAGCCCACTTCAAGGCAGGTTGGATTTGGCTGCATAGAACCTGGTTGCTTTTACAGAATACGGTGTCGGACAGGAGGTGCAACTGCAGACAATACCAGAACGGATCACCAGACAAGCCCGAAGGGTAATCAGCAATCAGAGTACAAAACCAGGAGATACTAAAAGTCCAAATTGAAAAACAGAAGAATACCAGGAATAGCCGTGGTCAAAACCAGCCGAGAGCAGAATGTCCAAATCAGTGAGCAGAGGGTAAATTCAAAGGCAAAGCCGCAGTCCAGTTCAAAGAGTCCAAACAGTCAAGGTGATACAGGGTGTATCCAGAAGCTTGATCAGAGTTTTCACTTGTTTGTAATTTAGTGAACTTCGAAGGAGATAATGACGTTTTGGAACAGATGTGCTTCAACCTTCCCCTTTCTGTTTCCCAAATATTAGGGCCTTGATAATCACCTCTTGAAACTTGATATCGGGAGAGCATGTAAGCATTATCTAATGCCATCTGTACGATTTGTATGGACAGCTTTTTGTACCGTGGGACATGGCGGTAAATCGGGGTATTTACCAAAAAATGTGCGCTTTAGTATTGCCTAAATCTTCACTAGCCTTATATGCAGCACAAGATCCCAAAACTTAATCACATTCGGTCCACCTGTGAGGTCTAGCAAATTATGTCATGGGGTTTTGAACCATATACTGCTGGTTGTATAAGTTAGTTTTGGCCATCATTTTGCACCATTGCTTTCCAAGAGTCATAGATTTTTTATTTTTCCATTGACAGAGCGGTGTGAGAGCAAGCTGTAGTTTTTTATTGGTACCATTTTGGGGTATATGGAGTATAAGGAATATTTTTAACACTTTTTATTACATTTTTTGGGAGGCGAGGAGACCGAGAAATAGCAATTCTGGCACTCTTTGAAAACATTTTTACGGCATTCACCGATTGGTATAAACAACATGTTAACTTTCTTCTGCGGGTTGAGACAATTATGATGATACCAAATTTATATTGTTTTTTTATGTTTTACTACTTTACACAATATAAACACCATGTCACATCATGTTTTGGTGTCGCAATATTCTGAGAGTCATAAATTTTTAATTTTCTGTCGGCAGAGCTGTGTGAGGGCTTGATTTTTGCAAAACGAGCTATAGTTTATTATTGGTACATGCTGGGGTACATGTGACTCTTTGTTCTTTTTTTACTTCATTTTCTTTAGAGGCAAGGTGAACAAAATAAGAAATACTGTCATGGTTTTTTAAAAAAAAAAAAAATTATGGTGTTTACTGTGCGGATAAATAACGTGATAGTTTTAGAGTTCAGGTTGTTGCGAACACGACAATGCCAGTTATATAAAGTTTTTTAATATTTGAATATTTTCCCAAAAATACTGGACTTGATCGGGGAAAAAAGGCAATTTTTGTTTTAATTACTTAAAACTATTTATTTTTCTATAAAAAAAATTTTGTTTTGTTTCTTAGTACCACTAAGGAACTTGAAGGCCTAATCTGATGCCAGGTATAGAACATTGCACTACTTGTGTAGTGCAATGTATTATAACTATCAGTTTCAGGCAGCCTAATAGACCCTGCCTTTCATACATGCCAAAGCAGGCGGTCATTCTTAGGCCTCCGGTTGCCAAAGCAGGCCGCGAGGACCGATGGGGTACAGAGGGTGCCCCCTCCCTCTGTCAACTACTTCTATGCTGTGGTTGCATTATCTCCGATCCTGACCATTAAACCAAGGTGTCAGATGTATATTACAACCGACACCTGCAATGTTAGGCGCCGGCTCAGCTACTAAACCATTACAGGATCGTAATAGTATGGCAGCTCGCATTAAATAACACCGAGCCCCAGCATACTATTATGGCACATTGTGGAAAAGGGTTAAAGCATGGTAGAATTTCTGCAAAATCTACAACTAAGCCATCACAGTCTTGGACATAGTTAAGAAGGACAAAACATGTTTTAATAACTCTGTGAATAGTATCCACATTCAACTGAATTAACGTGTGAAGAAATCTCCAATTATTAGACATTATCCCGGAGGTACATTCAACAAATTTCAGATAGTAATAAAAAAATCCTCTTCCAGGTGTCTAAGCCTTTATTGGGAAAAGGTCCTAGTTGGTTTTATGTCACGGCAAAGGCCTCATCTGACACTAAAACAAAATGGACAGGATCATAGATACCAGGAAGAGGTCTGGGACGTGACAAACAAAGTTCATTTAGGAGAAGTCTACATCCAATCTGTGATTTTGGAAGTACTCTGAAGTCAGTAGAGCTACTATGCCCGCTTACATCAACTGCCCCAAATTTATACCTGGCATCAGCAACTGCCATCAGGATCACAGAGTTTTATAATTAAAAAACAGTGACCCTGAGTGTTGCAGTCGCTGTAAGCGGATATGTTTCCCATCAACTGCACCTACATAGTTAGGGAAACTGGCCTTATTATGAAAACCATTTCCAACATGCAGCCAGGTGTCCAGAGTTGGAACAGGCATCAAAGACGGGCAGAGGCAGGCATACCATTGTGCAACCTGTGCAGCTGCAAAAGGGCCCAGTTAGTAGCGGGGCCCACTGCCCCCTTAAAAGCATCTAGCATGTAGTGGGATAAATACATTTCTTAGGTGACAATTACTGGTCGATTTAAGGGGGTGTCCTATGATAAGCTATCGATGAGCAAGGGGCCCATATTCTGTTTTTGCACGGGGGACTTGCTATCTGTTTCCGCCCCTGCATATGGACACAGTTTCTGCCAAATTATGTCACAGATCTTCTTTACTATTCCTGAGATGGTGGACTATCCCTGAGATGTTGGACCTGGAATTGAAGGGAGCCAAAGATTCTCCAGTTGCCTTAAATCTGCAAAGACAGAAAGAATGTGAAAATTAGTACATGGAAAAACACTATGGTGACTACATTGTTAGCAAATATCTAACAAAATCAAGATCAGTATATAATAAGGTATAAAATCAATTAAAGAAAACATTACCTTAAAGGGGTCTGTCATCACATTTTTGCCTTCTAAGCCACTAATACCACTGTATAGGGAAATAGATTTTCAAACATTCCTATGTTGCCTAAGTCAGCCAGTTGTGAACCATAAAAAAGTGCTTCTGTGAAAATGTGCACTGAAGAGTCCAGAAATCTGGGAAGTGTCCTGTATTCTACGTGGTTTCTGCTTAAAATGCAGGACTTATTTTCATAAAGCGCCCAGCAAAATAAAAGCCATTTTTATGGTTCATGATGGGCTTGGGAAACATAGGTATGTTTAAAAAAAACTATCATCCTTCCCTATATAGCAGTATTAGCTGTTGGTAGGCGAAAATGTGATGACAGACTCCCTTTAAAGCAATCAGAGGACACTTTTCAGAGCTAATGCAATTCCTCATGTGTGTGTTTTGGAATGTTTAAAAAGGTTGCAAGGTCTCCAGAAGCCCATCAAATGCCCCAATAGGCATCCTGGTAAATTCATGACATTTCCTGGAAACCTGAAGAGGAACAAATGGCAAAAAGAAAAAAATGTAACATAAAATATATTTAAATGTAATCTACTAAAATATATACTAACGTTTAAAAAAAGGCTAAAATATTAAGAAAAATAAAAAAATACAGTAAACACTTAAATACTGGTTGAAGTGGTGGGCTTCCCAAGGGTAAGGCTCCACTGAGCAGCATTGACGCGGCATTACCTGCAAAATCGTGATTTTGCCCATTAATAGCCACAATATTTAGATGGTATGCTGCCTTTTTACCCGCAACAAAGTGGCGCTGTTAACTAACAAGTCGACAACCACACCAAACAGGCTGCATTGTGGCAGCATCAATGTCGTTCCGTGGGGCCTTACTTTAACAAATCAGTAGGCACAGGTGCCAATAATTCACTGCATTTGATAATAAATGATTAATTCTAAGGCCAGGGCTACTGCAAATAAATACATAATTTTGCTGTAATTGTAATGATGGGGGTAGGAAACAGACAAGTGAGCCCTAATCTACCCGCCACTCAGTCCCTGCCTACTTGCAACGACCCGCCCTAGGCGACGGGGTACAACTGGGCGACGGTCCCTACGCTGAATAAGTGCACGACAGACAAACAGACAAGAGTACACACAAGCAAGGGAAAAGGGGCAGTTGCCCACGGCAACATCGTGAGCAACAAGAGTGGTGAACGAGCCGAGTCAAACCAGGAGTGTACGAGGTACCAAACGCAGAGCAGGAGAGTAGTGAACAAGCCGAGTCAAACCAGGAGTGTACGAGGTACCAAACGCAGAGCAGGAGAGTAGTCAGTAAGCCAGGGTCAATATGAAGCAGGGTCAAATGGTACAAGAAGCTGCAGCAGGGCCAGGAAACAAAACGAGAAGAATCACAAGCAAGGAGGAACAGGAAAGGCAGGTATAAATAGACAGAGGGCGGGAGCTAGCTCCGTCTGGCCAGGCTGTGATAGGCTCTCCCACTCCTAAGCCTGCCATCCTGAGTGGTGGAAGATGGAGTCAGTCTCACAGACATAGAAGCAGGTGCAGACTGATTACCTATGGGCGTGGATACAGAAGCTGTGCCTGGCAGATCCTTAAAGAGGCTCTGTCACCAGATTTTGCAACCCCTATCTGCTATTGCAGCAGATAGGCGCTGCAATGTAGATTACAGTAACGTTTTTATTTTTAAAAAACGAGCATTTTTGGCCAAGTTATGACCATTGTTGTAATTATGCAAATGAGGCTTGCAAAAGTCCAAGTGGGTGTGTTTAAAAGTAAAAGTCCAAGTGGGCGTGTATTAGGTGCGTACATCGGGGCGTTTTTAATACTTTTACTAGCTGGGCGCTGTGAAGAGAAGTAACATCCTCTTCTCTTCAGAACGCCCAGCTTCTGACAGTGCAGATCTGTGACGTCACTCACAGGTCCTGCATCGTGACGGCCACATCGGCACCAGAGGCTACAGTTGATTCTGCAGCAGCATCAGCGTTTGCAGGTAAGATCGACTTACCTGCAAACGCTGATGCTGCTGCAGAATCAACTGTAGCCTCTGGTGCCGATGTGGCCGTCACGATGCAGGACCTGTGAGTGACGTCACAAATCTGCACTGTCAAAAGCTGGGCGTTCTGAAGAGAAGAGGATGTTACTTCTCTTCACAGCGCCCAGCTAGTAAAAGTATTAAAAACGCCCCGATGTACGCACCTAATACACGCCCACTTGGACTTTTACTTTTAAACACACCCACTTGGACTTTTGCAAGCCTCATTTGCATAATTACAAAAATGGTCATAACTTGGCCAAAAATGCTCGTTTTTTAAAAATAAAAACGTTACTGTAATCTACATTGCAGCGCCTATCTGCTGCAATAGCAGATAGGGGTTGCAAAATCTGGTGACAGAGCCTCTTTAACAGTAATATCCGGAAAAATCTTGCGGCCATTGGCCTCCATAAGTGAATGTGGTTTCAGCCACATATAGAAGCCGTTACGTAGGGCTGTACCGTTATACTTCTCAAATTATTTTAAAGGATTGATAGACTTTGAAATATTTTTGAGGTTTATTTAAACATTAAAAAGCAAAGCAATCATCGGGAATTAATGTGTTCTCTAAACTACAACAATAAAAACTGTCACTGATAACTTGGCTTTAGTGCTTATAATAATAATAATCTTTATTTATATAGCGCCAACATATTACACAGCACTTTACAATTTAGAGGGAACATAAACAGAACATAAACATAATGCTTATAAACCATTGCACAATTAGTATGCATCATTTTTTAACAGTTAGATTAAAAAAATTACCTGCGCAGATCATGGTAAAGAAGGGCTAAATTACCTTGGTTTTCCCTCTGCTGAAAAATGGGACGGTCCCAATAGCGCTGCTTTCTTATACACGTACCCTTTGACATATGTATTTAAAAAAAACTAATTAGAATACAATTTTAGAATCAACAACATTTTTTTAAAAACAAAACAGAAAAAAACTCACTTGTCTCATTAACCCCTTAACGCTCAGTGACGTACTATTCCGTCATGGAAACCGCCCTGTTTGCGCTCCATGACGGAATAGTACGTCACGGGAGTAATGGCCATTTCGGCCGTCCTCCCTACACATACAGGAGCAGTGACAGCTGCTGTCTCGTACAGCAGCTGCCGCAGCTCCTACAGCGGGGACCGATCGCTTTGTCCCCGCTGATTAACCCCTTAAAAGCCGCGTTCAATAGGGATCGCAGCTTTTTAGGGGATTAGCTACAATCGCCGGCCTGCTACATGATAACGGCCGGCGATTGTAACTATGGCAACCGGACACCAAACAATGGCGTCCGGCTATGCCATCGACAGAAGCCTAGTGGGTCCTGACAAAGTCAGGACCCACTATGCTTGCTGTCAGTGAGTAGCTGACTGCTCTATTACACTGCACTACGCATGTAGTGCAGTGTATTAGAATAGCGATCAGAGCCTCCTGCCCTCAAGTCCCCTAGTGGGACAAAGTAATAAAGTTAAAAAAAAGTTAAATAAAGATGTGTAAAAATAAGAAAATAAAAGTTTTAAAAGTAATAAAATTAAAAATCCCCCTTTTTCCCTTATCAATCATTTATTATTAATAAAAATAGATAAATAAACTATACATAATTGGCATTGCCGCTTCCGTAACGGCCTGAACTACAAAATTATTTCATTATTTATCCCGCACGGTGAACGCCGTAAAAGAAAATAATAATAAACCGTACCAGAATCACAATTGTTTGGTCACTTCACCTCCCAAAAAATGGAATAAAAAGAGATAAAAAAGTCGCATGTACCTAAAAATGGTAATGATTGAAACTACAGTTCGTTACGCAAAAAATAAGTCCTCGCACGGCTTTATTGATGGAAAAATAAAAAAGTTCTGGCTCTTAGAATAAGGTAACACAAAAAGTGAATAATTTTTTACAAAACGTATTTTATTGTGCAAACGCCATAAGACATAAAAAAACTATAAACATCTGGTATCGCCATAATCGAATCGCCCCGCAGAATAAAGTGAATATGTCATTTATAGCGCACGGTGAACGCTGTAAAAAAATAGAATAAAAAAACAATAGTAGAATTGCTGTTTTTTAGACACCACACCACCTAAAAATAGAATAAAAACTGATCAAAAAGCCGCATGCACCCCAAGAAAGCTATAATGAATTCCTCAAGGGGTCTAGTTTCCAAAATGGGGTAACTTTTGGGGAGTTTCAACTGTTTTGGCACCACAAGACCTCTTCATACTGGACATGGTGCCTAATAAAAAAGAGGCTTTAAAATCCACTAGGTGCTCCTTTGCTTCGGAGGCCGGCGCTTCAGTCCATTACCGCACTAGTGCCACATGTGGGATATTTCTCAAAACTGCAGAATCTGGGCAATAAATATTGAGTTGCGATTCTCTGGTAAAACCTTTTGTGTTATAGAAAAAAATGGTATAAAAAAAATATTTACTTTGCTCTAAATTCCTGTGAAACACCTAAAGGGTTCATAAACTTTCTAAATGCTGTTGTGAATATTTTGAGGGGTCTAATTTCTAAATTGGGGTGTTTCATAGGGGGTTTATAATATTTAGGTCCATCAAAGCAACTTCAGAACTGAACTGGAACCTAAATAAAAATAAAAACGAGGCAATACTTCGCTTCTCCTAATGAGCTTTGCCTACTCCAAGACGACCCCAGTTTTTACCGTTTGTATAAACGGAGACCACTTATAGACCATGTCAGTGCCCGGTTTTCCCAAGCATACACCCCCGAGAAGTGTATTTCTATTGATGAGTCCTTGGTACATTTTAAAGGGAGGCTTCAATTCCGCCAGTACCTGCCGGGTAAGAGGGCAAGGTATGGTGTGAAGATGTATAAGCTGTGCGAGAGTGCATCAGGGTATACCTACAAATTTAGGATATATGAAGGGAAGGACACCAGTGCTCAGCCCCCAGAATGCCCCCCCTTACTGGGAGTTAATGCAAAAATTGTGTGGGATTTGGTGCACCCACTCCTGGACCAGGGTTACCAACTCTACCTGGATAATCTTTATACCAGCGTCCCACTCTTCAACTGCCTCGCTTACAGAAGTCCTGCGGCATACGGCACTGCTAGAAGAAATCTGAGAGGCCATCCTAAGACTATGCTTGGGCAAACACTCAGAAGGGGTGAGAGCAGGGCACAATCAAGCAGCAACATATTGTGTGTCAAATACAAGACAAGAGAGATGCCACACCAGTACCCATGTACCAGTACGAGGTACCAGTACAGAGACCCCCAAACCAGACTGCATCCTGGACTACAATAGGTACATGGGAGGGGTGGACTTGTCAGATCAAGTCCTGAAGCCCTATCTCGCCATGCGGTGTGGTATAAGAAGCTGGCCCTGCACATCATACAGATGGCATTGTACAATGTGTACGTGCTACGTCGATATACAGGCCAGAGGGGAACTTTCCTGGAATTTCAAGAGGTGGTTATCAAGAAACTAATTTTTAGGGACCAAGAAGAGGGGGCACCCAGTACTTCTGGAAGCGGGGCTACACGCATCGTACCAGGGCAACACTTTCCAGGAGAAGTTCCCCAAACTGGCAAGAAGGGAAAAAGTCAAAAGAGGTGTAAAGTCTGCTATAAGGGAGGACACAATATATCAATGTGACACGTGTCCCGAAAAACTATGGCTCCGTATGAAAAAGTGCTTCAAAATGTATCATACATCCCTTGATTTTTAATCTACCCCAGTTTTACTTACCCTGATGCCCTCCGCACAGCTTATCCCCCTCATCTTTCCCTTCTGAGCCCTGCCGTGTGCCCAGGCAGCTGATAACAGCCACATTGAGGGTATTGCCATACCCGTGAGAACCCACATTACAGTTTATGTCTCCGGTAAAAATGCTCACTACACCTCTAGATGAATGCCTTAAGGGGTGTAGTTTTTAAAACGGGGTCACTTCTTGGGGGTTTCAACTGTACTAGTACCTCAGGGGCTTCTGCATACATGACTTTGCACCAGAAAATCCCCAATAGGCCAAATGGTGGTCCTTTCCTTCTGAGCCCTCCCATGGGCCCAAACGTCAGTTTATCGCCACAAATTGGGCATTGCCGCACTCAGGACAAATTGGGCAACAAAATTGTTTTTTTTATTTCTTGTGAAAATAAGAAATTTTCAGCCAAAACTACATATTAATTGAAAAAAATTATTTTGTTTGAATTCCCTGCCCAATTCAAATAAGGTATGTGAAAAAACTATGGTGTCAAAATGGTCACAACACCAATAAATGAATTCCTTGAGGGGTGTAGTTTCCAAAATGGGGTCAGTTCTGGTGGGTTTCCTTTGCTTTGATACCTCTGGGGCTTTGTGCAAATGCGACATGGCACCCGAAAACCAATCCAGCAAAATCTGGACTCCAAAGAACAAATAGCGCTCCTTTCCTTCTGAGCCCTCCCATGGGCTCAAACGGCAGTTTATCGCCACAAATGGAGTATTGCTTCACTCAGGAGAAATTGGGCAACAAAATGGGGTATTTTGTTCCCTGTGAAAATAAGAAGTTTTGATAAAAAATGACATCTTATTGGAAAAAATTAGATTTTTTTTATTTCACAGCCCAATTCAAATATGTGCTGTGTAAAAACTGTGGGGTCAAAATGGTAAAAACAACCATAAATTAATTCCTTGAGGGGTGTAGTTTCCGAAATGGGGTCACTTTTGTGGGATTCCTACTGTTTTGGCACCTCAACACCTCTTCAAACCTGGCATGCTGCCTAAAATATATTCTAATAAAAAAAGAGGCCCAATATGCACTAGGTGCCACTTTGCTTCTGGGGCTTGTGTTTTAGTCCACGAGCGCACTAGAGATACATGTGGGACATTTCTAAAAACTGCAGAATCTGGACAATACATATTTAGTAGTGTTTCTCTGGTAAAACCTTCTGTATTACAGAAAAAAATAGAATACAATTGAAATTCAGCAAGAAAAATGAAATTTGCAAATTTCACCTCTACTTTGCTTTAATTTCTGTGAAATGCTTGAAGGGGTAAATAAACTTTCTAAATGCTGTTTTGAATACTTTGAGGAGTATAGTTTTCAAAATGGGGTGTTTTATGGGGGTTTCTAATACATAGGCCCCTCAAAGCCACTTTGGAACTGAACAGGTGCCTTAAAAAAAAGGCTTTTGAAATGTTCTTAAAAATATGAGAAATTGCGGTTTATGTTCTAAGCCTTGTAACGTCCAAGAAAAATAAAAGAATGTTCAAAAAACTATGCCAATCTAAAGTAGACATATGGGAAATGTGAACTAGTAACTATTTTGGGTGGTATAACAGCAGATGCATTTAAATTCTGAAAAATGCTATTTTTTATAAATTTTCTCTAAATTTTGAAATTTTTCACCAATAAACACTGAATATATCGTTCAAATTTTACCACTAACAAAAAGCCCAATGTGTCACGAGAAAACAGTCTCAGAATTGCTTGGATAGTTTTAAGCATTCTGACGTTATTACCACATAAAGTGAAATATGTCAGATTTGAAAAATGGGCTTTGAGCCTTAAGGCCCAAACAAAGCTGCGTCCTTAAGGGGTTAACTGCATCCTTCTTGCCAAAAGCAATAATATGCAATCTGCACTATTATTTGGTAGCAATCTGTGTTGTCTGGCTGACATATTGTTCATCAGAACTGACCAGAAAGAGTAGTCAGAGAAAAATTAGTCTTCAGGGGTGTTTTTTTTTTTTAGACATCTACAAGAAAGTGACACCAGAGGATGTACATAATCACCTGCTTGAAAACACAGCACAAAAAGTTACAAGAAAAAAAGGCCACCAAATAAAACTACAAAAAAACGCTTGTACACTATATGAAAACCCAATCTAAAAACACCTCAAAATAACACAAAAAATGCAACAAAAAACGCATGTAACATATAACAAAACGCATACGTTTTTACATGCATTTTTTTTCATCAAGTGTAAAACCCAAGGAAAAAAAATCTATGTGTGAAGGAGGCCTTAAATCATTACGTTGATGCTACTTATACCATACCACTAGAGATGAGCGAACCGGGACAACCGAACCCGGTTTCGGTCCGAACTTCCGGAAAAGTTCGGTTCGCAGCGAATCCGAACTTCACCGGGTTCGGCCGAACCCGTTTTGACCGAACCCGGCTACATTTTGGCGCCTGCCACATGTTACATCTAAAATGGAGGATTTCACAATATCACCTGAAATCGGGCTACCCCATAATGCCTTGCAAACGGCTCTCCCAGCCAATCGGGAGGCAGCATAGGGGCGGGCTCAAGCCTGCAATAAAAGTCTATGCACGGAGCTCAGCGGCCATTTTACAGACAGGAGCTGTAGGGATAGCATCTCTGTGCAGTAAGGGAAAGCTTTAGGAATCTTATAGGCAGGAATCCAGAAATCGAAGGGGCTCATCCACTACTCACTACTCAGCCAGTGTGTGAATACGCTTTTATAAGGGGCTCATCCCCGTTGCATCCAACTTGCAATACAGGCAGCCTTTGTAGTAGTGGTAGTAGTAGTACTACAAGGCCCAGCATTCCCTGAGTGCACTGCGGCGTGGCTGATAGAAATTCTCATTCATTGCCATCTGGCAAGCCAGTGTCAGTGTGTGAATACGCTTTTAGAAGGGGCTCATCCCCGGCCGTTAACATAAATAACAATCCAACTTGCGATACAGGCAGCCTAGTAGTACTACAACGCCCAGCATTCCCTGAGTGCACCGCGGCGTGGCTGATAGAAATTCTCATTCTTTGCCATTTGCCAAGCCAGTGTCAGTGTGTGAATACGCTTTTAGAAGGGGCTCATCCCCTGCGCGTTAACATAACAAACAAATAACAATACAACTTGCAATACAGGCAGCCTTTGTAGTAGTGGTAGTAGTAGTACTATAACGCCCAGCATTCCCTGAGTGCACTGCGGCGTGGCTGATAGAAATTCTCATTCATTGCCATTTGGCAAGCCAGTGTCAGTGTGTGAATACGCTTTTAGAAGGGGCTCATCCCCGGCCGTTAACATAACAAACAATCCAACTTGCAATACAGGCAGCCTAGTAGTACTACAAGGCCCAGCATTCCCTGAGTGCACTGCAGCGAGGCTGATAGAAATTCTCATTCATTGCCATTTGCCAAGCCAGTGTCAGTGTGTGAATACGCTTTTAGAAGGGGCTCATCCCCGGCGCGTTAACATAACAAACAAATAACAATACAACTTGCAATACAGGCAGCCTTTGTAGTAGTGGTAGTAGTAGTACTATAACGCCCAGCATTCCCTGAGTGCACTGCGGCGTGGCTGATAGAAATTCTCATTCATTGCCATTTGGCAAGCCAGTGTCAGTGTGTGAATACGCTTTTAGAAGGGGCTCATACCCGGCCGTTAACATAACAAACAATCCAACTTGCAATACAGGCAGCCTAGTAGTACTACAAGGCCCAGCATTCCCTGAGTGCACTGCAGCGAGGCTGATAGAAATTCTCATTCATTGCCATTTGCCAAGCCAGTGTCAGTGTGTGAATACGCTTTTAGAAGGGGCTCATCCCCGGCCGTTAACATAACAAACAATCCAACTTGCAATACAGGCAGCCTAGTAGTACTACAAGGCCCAGCATTCCCTGAGTGCACTGCAGCGAGGCTGATAGAAATTCTCATTCACTGCCATTTGCCAAGCCAGTGTCAGTGTGTGAATACGCTTTTAGAAGGGGCTCATCCCCGGCCCGTTAACATAACAAACAAATAACAATACAACTTGCAATACAGGCAGCCTTTGTAGTAGTGGTAGTAGTAGTACTATAACGCCCAGCATTCCCTGAGTGCACTGCGGCGTGGCTGATAGAAATTCTCATTCATTGCCATTTGCCAAGCCAGTGTCAGTGTGTGAATACGCTTTTAGAAGGGGCTCTGAAATGTCTGGGAAAAAAAAGGTTGTGAAAGGACGGGGTAGAGGAAAAAACACCCATGCCATCTCCTCTTCCAGTCCAAATGTTGGATCTGTTGGTGCCAGACCCAGTACCAGCATTTGTGGCACAAGACATGTGCCCAGTTCCACTAGTAGCAGCTGCCATGTGCCTGCTGGTAGTAGTATCAGCAAGCCAGACTTGTCCATCTCCTCCGGTGGGCGGGTTACTTTAGACAATACGGCCATTGTGGACTGGTTGGCTGGCTCGCGGTCATCTCAGCAGGAAGACTCTGACGATCTGGCTTCAAGCCAGGTTTCGTTGGATTCCAGATCCTCTATAGTTCCTTGGCCCAGTGACAGTAGTAATATAGGTATTTCTAGCATTTCCATTCCATCATCTATGTCTTCACTCCCCCTTCCTAGCGGGAAGCCATCTTTCCTGAGAGTCCTAAGAGACATCTCCTCGGGTGCGAAGGAAGATACTGAACAACATAGTGATGATGATGATGATGATTTGTTTTCCGCGAGTCAGCCAACGGAGTGTGTTGCGGCGGTGGTGGAGGTGGAAGCGGTGTCCGAGATGCATAGCTGCGGTAGTGGGGGTGTTGGTGGTGGTAGCCGAGGTGGACGCAGTAATAAGGGGGGGGCATGGAGCCCGCCATGATGTCACATCACATTCACAACACAGTGACAGAAGTGGCGGGGATGATGAGGAAGGCTATGATGATGATGTTGTTTTAGACAGGACGTGGGAACCAGGTGACGAGGTGATGACGGCGTCAGAGGAGGAGGGTAGTAGTGGCGGCACTGGACGTGATAAACAGCCGAGGTAGAGGCAGAAGTCAATCTGCAAAACGTTGCAGCGGTAGGGTCAGCTCAGGAGCCGGTGACGGCGACACAGATGTTGGTGTAGGCTCCCGAAAAAAGCCTGCCAGATAAGGGGCAAGCTCGGGTGGTTGTGGTGGTGGTGATGGTGGACGTGGTACTACCTCTTTACGGTACTCTGCCGTGTGGCAATTTTTCTGTACCTTCCCAGAGAACGAAAACATGGCACAGTGCCGTATCTGCAAGCAGAAAGTAAGGCGTGGGCAGGGCAGCAATGTAGGAACTACCGCTCTACGTAAACACATGGAGCGGCATCACAAGGCCATGTGGGACAATCGACATGCCCCACCATCATCATTTACATCTAATGAAGACCCCTCTTCCGCTGCTGCTGCTGCTGCTCCGAGTCCCTGTCATCTAAGTAGTAGCCAGGCCTTATCCACCATGTCATTGTCATCATCATCATCACTGTCATCTAGTGCTTCCCCTACGTCCCGTCAGTTATCCATTACGGAATCGTTGTCCAATAAGCAACAATATATACCCAGTCATCCACTTGTCGTGCGGCTTAATTCACACCTGGCTAAGTTGTTGGTGGTGCAGTCGCTGCCGTACCACCTGGTCGACTCCGCCGACTTCAAGCAATTGATGGCGTGCGCTCAGCCTAGGTGGCGAATACCTAACCGACATTACTTCTCCAAAACAGCTATCCCTGCCTTGCACAAGAATGTGGAGGAAAAGGTGTGCCAGTCCTTGCAATTATCCGTGTGCAGCAGGGTACATGCCACCGTCGACACGTGGAGCAGCAACTATGGGCAGGGACAGTACATGTCTTTTACGGCCCACTGGGTCAATATTTTGCAGTCCGATGCACCACCGCAGCATTGCCAGGCATTACCACCTCCACGCTTGTATCTTTCTGGTTCAACTCCGGACACCAGGTGCCTACCATCCTCCTCCTCCTACTCCTCCTCCTCCTCCTTGCCTTCCTCCTTGGAGGTCTTCCCGTACCCGACAGGACACATCGTATCTTCCACTCCTCCTCCCTCCTCTTTTCATAGGTGCAAGGTGAAGCGCCACAACGCTGTCTTACACCTGCTGAGCCCGGGCGAGAAAAGCCACACAGGGCAGGAGCTGCTGCTGTGCATCAAGGAGGAAATCGCACGCTGGCTGTCTCCTCTGAAACTCACACTGGGCAATGTTGTCTCTGATAACGGGAAGAACGTTGTGGCTGCACTGCGTCTAGGTCACCTGACACACGCTCCTTGCATGGCACATGTGATCAATCTGGTCATAACACGCTCCTTAAAGTCATATGTTGGTTTGAAGTGTGTGCTGGCCATGTCCAGGAGGGTTTGCGTTCGCTTTAGACGTTCGTATGCATTTAAGCACACCCTCCTGGACTTGCAGCGTCAAAACAATCTCCCAGAACACAGCCTGATTTGCGACGTTCCAACACGCTGGAATTCCACCCTGCACATGTTGGACCGTCTGTACGAACAGCGGAAAGCCGTGAATGATTTCCTGATGCAGCAGACGGGCAGCGTTTGGAGCCAGTGTAATTTCGAGCTCAGGCACTGGCAGCTGGTTAGAGACGCATGTCGCGTTTTGAGGCCCTTTGAAGAGGCCACACGATTTGTGAGCCGTGACGCTAACGGAATGAACGATGTTATGCCGCTGATATTCATTATGGAGCAAACGCTCACAGCGATGATTCATCAAAGGATGGAGGAAGGATCACATCTGGCTATGGATGTTGAGGAGGAGGAGGAGGAGGATGAGGATGAGGAAACAGGACCTGAAGAGGAGCTGGATTTGGAGATGGAATCACAGGAAGGGATAGGGGACAAGGCAGCCGCACAACATGACAGTGATGCTGGTGATGACGAGTCTGACGACGACCTTGATGATGGACAACCATGGCAGTATGGGGCGGAGATGGAACCAACCGGGCCCTCTGAAACGCTGGCCAGGATGGCGAGCTGTATGCTTCGTTACTTGCGCGCTGACTGTCGTATTGTTAGAATGAAGCAAAGAGATGAGTACTGGATAGCCACACTTTTAGACCCTCGGTATAAAGCCAGAATGGGGGAGTTTTTTGCGCCTTCCGAGAGGGAGGCAAAATTGGCTAATTATCGAGAGAAGCTATGCAGCCAGCTTGTCACGGCTTTTAAACGGCAAACACCTGCTGCAAGCATGTCTGACCGGGGGGCCACTCTCCGCTCCCCACTGTCTCATCGTTCCACCGCCTCTGGCAGAGCTACCCCTGTAATAGGCGGCAGCCGCGGCAGCAGCGGCAGCAGCAGCAGCAGTAGCAGCCAATTCAGTTTGGAAAATATGATGACAACATTTTTACATCCAATACCCCGACCTGACACAAATCGTAGTCACCAAAGGGATGTTCACCATCACCAGGTGCAGCACCTAAACAACCAGGTTCACTCGTACCTGGACTGTGCCCTTTCTCCGTCAGAAATGCTGATCCCAGACCCCATGGACTTCTAAGTCAGCAGATTGGATCATTGGCAAGAACTGGCCCAGTTTGCCATGGGTGTACTGTCTTGTCCACCCTCCAGTGTAGCGTCAGAGAGGGTATTCAGTGCGGCAGGGGGCTTCGTCACCCCTAAGCGAACAAGATTGTCCGCCAACAGCTTGGAAAATCTCACGTTTCTGAAAATGAATCAAGCGTGGATCGGTGAGGATTTTAAAACCCCTGTGCCTGATGCCACTGATTAGATCTGACATTGCTGCTGCTGCTGCCGCTGCCGCCTGCTACAGCCGCCTGCTACTTCGAGATTCTGTCCTGTCCACTCTTTTTTTAATGTGCCGCTGTTGGTGCTGCTACTACTTCTACTACCAATCCACCCCAGTGCCGTCTGCTACAAGCAGGCCTGCCCCACCACAGGGCTTTGTCCTGTGATTGTCCAGTCTCTTTTTTTAATGTGCTGCTACTACTACTACCATCCTTGCTGTCCGTTGGCTACCACTACTACCACCAATACACCTCCACTGCCATCTGCTACAAGCAGGCCTGAGGCCTGCCCCACCAGAGGGCTTTGTCTTGTGACTGTCCAGTCTCTTTTTTTAATGTGCTGCTACTGCTACTACTACTACCACCCATGCTGTCCGTTGGCTACCTCTACTACCACCAATACACCTCCACTGCCGTCTGCTACAAGCAGGCCTGAGGCCTGCCCCACCACAGGGCTTTGTCCTGTGACTGTCCAGTCTCTTATTTTAATGTGCTGCTACTACTACTACCACCCTTGCTGTCTGTGTTGGCTACCTCTACTACCACCAATACACCTCCACTGCCGCCCGTCTGCTACAAGCAGGCCTGCCCCACCACAGGGCTTTGTCTTGTGACTGTCGTCCAGACTCTTTTTTTAATGTGCTGCTGCTACTACCAGTCTACCACCTTTGCTGTCTGTGTTGGCTAGTCTACCTCTACTACCACCAATACACCTCCACTGCCACCCGTCTGCTACAAGCAGGCCTGCCCCACCACAGGGCTTTGTCCTGTGACAGTCGTCCAGTGTCTTTTAATGTGCTGCTACTACTCACCCTTGTCAATAAAAAGGGTAAATTTTTGGAGGGCTTGTCAAAAGCCATTGCTTGTTGCTTTAATGCTTTTACACAGGGGCGTAGCTAAAGGCTCATGGGCCCGGGTGCAAGAATTCAGCTTGGGCCCCCCTACCCCTCCCCAGCACCAACATCATCATCAGACCCCTGCGCGCGCCTATGCCCAGACGCCTTGCCCAACAGCCCCCATAGTATAATGCCCCCACACAGTTAATGCTCCCATAGCTGCCCCCACACAGTATAATGCCCCCCCATAACAGCCCCATACCGTATAATGCTCCCCATATCAGCCCCCCATACAGTATACTGCCCCCCCACAATATCAGCCCCCCGATACAGTATAATGCCCCCATATGTGGATAATTACTTACCTATCCCCATTCCCACGTCGAGTGGAGGATCCTTCGCCTCCTCCGGTGTGTGGTATGAGTGACTCAGCGCAGACAGGCGCGATGATGTCGCTACATCCCGCCTGCCTGCGTCGAGCCGCTCAGGGCACAGGGAATGCTGGATCAAGGAGATGTCAGCTCCTTGCTCCAGCATTGATTGGAACCGGGACCTCGGTGAGTGACTCACGAACCCCCAGGGGGACGCGACCCACAGTGTATGGATGTCCCGATACCAAAATTTGGACTTCGATACCGATACTTCGTTTACTTTGCCAACAGTAATAAAAAAAAAAAAAGTTCTTTAGTTTTCTAATGTTAGGCACGAGGTGCGATGATGAATTTTGAATGTCTCACATTAATAGTAATTAACCCCATCATGTTTCTCAGTAATAATGGGTTAATGTGTAAGGTACATGATGGGGTTAATTACTATTAATGTGAGGCACATGGAGGTTAAATTCATCATCGCACCTCGCGTCTCACAATTAGGCCCCATGCACACGACCTTAGATAACCTCCGTTTTTGCGGACCGCAATTGCGGTCTGCAAAAATGGACCCATTCACTTTCATTGAGCGCGGACACATTTCCGTAGCGCTACGGATGGGTGACCGTGCCGTAGAAATGTTCCGAAAATTATGGAACATGTCCGTCCATTTGCATTTTTCGGGCCATGCTCCCATACTTTGTATGGGAGCATGGCCCAAAAATGCGGGTGGCAGTCGGCGGCCGGCCGTGCCCGCAATCGCAGGCCGTGATTGCGGGCACGGTCGTGTGAATGGGGCCTAAGTGAGAGAAAGCAATTTTTATTTTATTTTTTTACAGAGTACACATAAATGATGCAAAAAAATAGTTGAAGAAAAAAAAAAAAGAAAGAAAAGAAAGAAAGAATAGATCCGGAGTACTAAAATATAACTTTTACTGATGTAGGTAAAAATGAACAAACATATAAAACAACATGAGGATCCTATCTGCCAATACTGCATGCAAATATATATTTGATTTCCATCAAAATATTGTCAAGATTTCCTGTTGACAGCAATGAACAGCAATAAATCAGTCCACCTTTTGTATGGTTTCCTAGTGTGAATGGTGCTTGATTCTTGGATCACATGTGGAAAGAGTGTAAAAAAACAACAATGGGGCAATTGCCCTCCTACCCCGTGTCTGGTTGGTAGTCTTCCACGTGAATGTGTCCAGAGTAAAATATTAAATCCTCTCTTTGGAAGGTGAAAAACGACAGGTAATTCTCCCAACGCGTTTCCTGCTGACCAGGCAATTCCTCAGGGGAGATAGGTCGCTGAAGCAGTGATGTCCAAAGTCAGGGCTTGCTGCTTAAAATGTAGCTGTCAATCTTGATAGAGAGGAATGCTCAATAACTTAGAGCATGTTAAATCAGAGCAGCAGTTATTTTCAATGTGCTGCTCAGCTGTCATTTCTTGCACAGGGAAAAACTCGATTAGAGCAAGTTTGCAGTGGCAAAAGGAATCCTTTAGATCAATCTTGCAGTGGCAACGATTATGTCCTTCCTGGTAGGAGGTAAACAAAGAACGCCTGTCCCTGGCGTGTGCCGTCAATGTACTGAGGGATTCCCTGCTTCTTATACTCGATTATTTCCCCTAGCCCATCCCACCTATCACACCCCCTTGTGACGTATCGAGGGAGGTGTGTGTTAGAGGTGACAGATCTCTCCTCCCCGCGGCTGAAACGCACGCCGGGCATGAAAATCATGCCACGGCTGTGTGAGCAGTCGCGCCGAGAATGAGTGCCACTTAGAACCCCCGGCAAACTTATCCAGATTAGTATACTGCAGATATAAAATAGTTGTGCAGGTTATTACGGCCGCGCCAATACCGATTATGTGTATGTTTTATGTATTGAGACTTATTTTAATGTTTATTGTAAAAAAGGTGAATGTGTATTTTTTTTATTTAACATTACTTTGTTTTTACTTTATTTTTAAACTTCAATGTACTGGCCTATATCTATAAGCCAGTACATTAGCCTGTGTATGTATAGTACACAGGCAGTTGTTAGGACATACCTCAGTATGCCCTAACAACAGGAAATATGGTAAGACAGCCCTGGGGTCCGTCAATAGACCCTGGGCTGTCTGCCCATATATGGTATGTCCCTCAATCGCGTCACAGGAATTCCTCGTGACGCGATCCAGGGGCATCCCCCTTCTCATTTTCCCCTGAATGCTGCAGTCAGCTTTGATCGCAGCATCCAGGAGAATAGCGGCAGAGATGAGAGGTTTCTCTGATCTCCGCCGTTATAGAGCGGGGCTGCGGCTCTGTGATACAGTCATTGCCCCGCTCTTGACAACAAGTGCACGCGCGGTGAGCATGAGGTGATGCGGCCGGCGCTGCACTAATGAGCGGCGGTGCAGGCACTGAAGACAGAACATGGGGGTGTTTTGTAGCGCGCCCGCCATGTTCTGTCTTCAGTGCCGCAGATCATTAGTGCAGCGCCGGCCGCATCGAATCATCCTGACGGCGCGCACATGTCAGGACTCAGGAGCGGGGCAGTGACTGTATTACACAGCCGCAGCCCCGCTCTCAGTCATGTGTACTATTCTGTATTGTGCAGTTTGCGGTGGAGGAGGGGGGGGGGCTGTGATTTAACGCCCCCCCCCCTCTCCACCGCAAACAACACAATACATTACAAGGCATCACAACACAATACATTACATTACAATACATAACATTACATTACAATACATAACATTACACTGCAGCTTACCTGGAGTCCTCCGCACCGACTCTTCTGCTCCGTCTGGAAGCCGTGTCACGTGACAACACGGTCACATGGTACACTATGGTACACATGGTACACCATGTGACCGTAGCCAGGAAGTGCCGGCTTCACGGCACAGAAGATTGTTAGGAAACATGCTGTATCGCAACGGGGGCCCGTGGGCCCCCCAGGCTTAGGGGCCCGGTCGCAACTGTGACCGCTGCGACCCCTATAGCTACGGCACTGCTTTTACATCTATGTATGGAAGAACCCCGGCAGGCATCTGCCAAAAAAAAGGGTCAATTTTTGGAGGGCTTGTCAAAAGCCATTGCTCGTTGCTTTTACATCCATGTATGGAAGAACCCCGGCAGGCATCTGCCAATAAAAAGGGTCAATTTTTGGAGGGCTTGTCAAAAGCCATTGCTTGTTGCTTTTATATCCATGTATGGAAGAACCCCGGCAGGCATCTGCCAATAAAAAGGGTCACTTTTTGGAGGGCTTGTGAAAAGCCATTGCTTGTTGCTTTTAAATCCATGTATGGAAGAACCCCGGCAGGCATCTGCCAATAAAAAGGGTCACTTTTTGGAGGGCTTGTGAAAAGCCATTGCTTGTTGCTTTTACATCCATGTATGGAAGAACCCCGGCAGGCATCTGCCACCATAAAGGGTAAATTTTTTGAGGGCTTGTCAAAAGCCATTGCTTCTTCTTTTACCACCTTATGTGTATGAACCCTGGCAGACATCTGCCGCCTAAAATGGTTAATTTTTGTACCTTTTTTAACAATGCATTAAGCATACAACATGCACAAGTGCAGTGGTTTCTGTTAGTTATCTCCGTGTCCCATCCGTTTTCCTAGGGCCATACATGTTGGCGTAACTTTGACACTAACTTTGCCTTAAAGACAGCTCAAAAGTACTTGGATACACTCATGGGTGACCTAAGAGTGTTATACAGGGCTTCTAGGGCTTTAAACAGTGTTATACACGATTTTTAGGGGCTTTCTTGTATTACAGGTTCGGTCAGAACTAGTTCGGTCCGAATCAAACTTTTTCATGAAATTCGGCGAACCTGCCGAACCGAACTTTTCATAAGTTCGCTCATCTCTACATACCACTAATACCACAAATTGATGGAGGAATGACTGCTGCGATAAACTGATTCACAGAAAAAAAGGTAATGGAGCTGTGTTGCAATTTTCCTAGTTAGTTGGGAATGGCGCTGAATTGGGATTGGTGGGGGTCCCAGCAGACAGATAGATGAGGATCCACTGATCTGACATTGATGGCATAATCTAATTGATTAGGTAAATGTCCTGCTTCAGTGCCCCTTCAATATAAAGTTGTACAAGGGAGTCAGCACCACTATAGGCTGGCCTAGACTCTCACAGTTGAGCTCTCTGGAATGGGTATATGGAACAATCAAAAACATTGGTAAGCTGGATCCGCGCACCATTTTCAGTAATTCAATTCAAAAAGTGAAACTCATATATTATATAAACTCACAGAGGGATATATTTCCAGCAGTTTTTTTTTTCTTTTAATGTTGATGATTATGGCTAATAGTTAATGAAAATCAAAATTTAGTATCTCGGAAAATTCGAATATTGGGTAAAAGTTGATTGTAGACTCCTGGTGTCACACTCTAATCAGCTAATCAACACAAAACACCTGCAAAGGTTTCCTAAGCCTTTAAATGGTCCAACAGTCTGGTTCAGTAGGCTAGACAATCATGGAGAAGATTGCTGACTTGACAGTTGTCCAGAAGGAGGGTAAGCCACAAAAGGACTTTGCTAAAGAAGATGGCTGTTTACAGCGTGCTGTATCCAAGCATATTAATGGAATGTAGACAGGAAGGAAAAAGTGTGGTAGAAAAAGGTGCACAAGCAACATGGATACCCACAGACTTGAAAGGATTGTCAAGAATTCCACTCAAGAATCTGGGGGAAATTCAGAACGAATGGACTGTGGCTGGAGTCAGTGCTTCAAGAGCCACCACACACAGATGTATCCAGGACATGGACTACAACCGTCGTATTCCTTGTGTCAACCTACTCATGACCCAGAGACTACACCAGAAGCATCTTACCTGGGCTAAGGAGAAAAAGAACTGGTCTGTTGCTCAGTGGTCCAATGTCCTGTTTTCAGATGAAAGTAAAGTTTTGCATTTCATTTGGAAATCAAGGTCCCAGAGTCTGGAGGCAAAGTGGAGAGACACTCAATCCAAGTTGTTTGCGGTCCAGTGTGAAGTTTCCACATTCAGTGATGGTTTGGGGAGCCATGTCATCTGCTGGTGTTGGTCCACTGTGTTATATGAAGTCCAGAGTCAACGCAGCCGTCTACCAGGAAATTTTCAAGTACTTCATGCTTCCCTCTGCTGACAAGCTTTATGGAGATGCTGATTTCATTTTCACAGGACTTGGCACTTGCCCACACTGCCAAGAGTACCAATACCTGGTTTACTAATCTCAGTATCACTGTGCTTGATTCGCCAGCAAACTCGCCTGACCTAAACCCCATAGAGAATCTATGGGATATTGTCAAGAGGAAGATGAGACACCAGTGACCCAACAATGCAGACGAGCTGAAGGCTGCTATCAAAGCAACCTGGGCTTCCATAACACCAAAGCAGTGCCACAGGCTGATCACCTCCATGCCATGCCACATTGATAACACCTCAGCAGTGCCACAAGCTGATCGCCTCCATGCCACGCCACATTGATGCAATAATTCAAGCAGAAGGAGCCCCGAGCAAGCATTGACTGCATATACTGTACATACTTTTCAGTAGGCCAACATTTTGGTAATAAAAATCATTTTTGAAATTGGGCTTATATAATATTCTAATTTTCTGAGACACTAAATTTTGGGTTTTCATTAGCTGTTAGCCATAATCATCAACATTAGAAGAAAAAAATGCTGGAAATAGATCACCCTGTGTGTAACGAATCTATATAATATTTGAGTTTGACTTTTTGAATTGAATTACTGAAATAAATTAACTTTTTGATGATATACTAATTCATTGAGAAGGACTAGTATATATATATATATATATATATATATATATATATACACACATATATATATATATATATATATACATACACAGTATATATATATATATATATATATATATATAATGAAAGAAATAATTAGGGTAAAGTTGAATAGGATTTGTGATTAGGTTGGGAGTAAGGGGATTACGGACTATATTTAGGTGCATGAAGAAGACAAGGGAAAAAAAAAAGAAAAAGCTTTGTTTTCCTGTTCTGCATATATTACATTGTGTGTTGGTGGGGATGTATATATATATATATATATATATGTATTGATTGGTCGGTTATGGGTATTGTTTATAGGTTTTTTGGAATATTTTTAAAGTTTCAAGTTTTTTAAAAAAATACAAATTATTCTAATTGACTAATGAGAAAACCAAATGAAAAATACTTTCACAAAAGCATTCCAAATCTGGTGCGATATTTTGCATGTGATTACCAGTCCCTTGAAGTCTATATAAATAGCAGCCTAAGACAAAAATAGAATATTGCGTTCTAGTATGGTACACATACTCCAGTCATCCTAACCTAAAAGAGCTTTTCTTACAAACTCTTTTTTGATATGTCAAGTTTTGAAAAACATAAAAATATGACTCATTAAATCAAATCCTTTCCGTTCGTTGCCTCCTTAGTTTCTTACAGGTATAGATGTAGCAGAACTAAAATGATCATATAGCTTTTTGAGGCTGCATAATAACAACTCGCTGAATCAAGATGACACCATCGGTTTACCTGTAATCCTATGAAAATCACATGGTCAGTTGTGCCACATGACAAACTCAGCTCTGCTGCTTCAGCATATTTTCACATGATATATTGCAGCCCGTCACTGAGTCCTGTATCAAACAATGCACTAATAATAAAACCCTACACCCATTGCACACAGTCTGTGCTTGATCACATCTTTTCTCTAATGTGTCCAAATTTCCATTCTCCGCTCACTCTGCAGCTTCTACACCCCCCTTCCTCATAGAAAGCCAACACGTGTTGGCTCCCTCCCCGTCCGCACCCTCATTGGCCTGTGCTCCAGGCTCTGATCCGCCTTCCCATTCCTATTATGGAGCAGCCTGAATCCAAACTGGGAGCTACAAACAGCAGCAGGAGCAGCATCAGTATCAGCATCTCTGGGTATCTACAGTACACACAGCATGGGGCTCTGCAGCACCCTCACCTGCCTCATCTGCCTCACTCTGCCCTGGTACCTCTCTGCAGAGCAAGGTAGGTACTGCCAATCACTGCGCTTAAGCCATGCACAAGCCTAGTCAATGAATGACAAAGTGCCCTATGTGTAACATAGTGATTTACCTTTCTTCTGGATAAGGCATATTTGTTCTCAGAAGATAAAATGAAGCATCTACTAGTAACTAGACTGTGAGCAGGTGTATGAATACATTTACTATCTAATCAATTGCAAAGGCATGGGTTAATATTTAAAAAAAAAAACATTCATAGAACTGGTGGCTACAGTACAACAACTTCAGGTGTTTTACAATATTATGGATATAGTTTTACAATATTATGGATGTTATATTTAGTGTGTACACATTGTATCAATGGCCAATACTAAGGTTATTCATTTGTGTGCTAGTGTTAATAGCAATATTGTGTGTTCTTTATAACATTCCATTATATTAGTGAGGCTGGACATTCCAATGTATTTGATATAGCCCATTTTCACTAACAAAAATGGTGCAAACCTTCAAATGTACTATACCTTTAAATATTAATATTATAGCTGCAATAAAATATGCTATGGCTATTGAATATTAATATTATAATTGCTTTTTTTATTGTTTGGGGGTTTGCAATACCTCACTGGTGGCATTTACTCCGCTGTGTATGGATGATATTGATATCTCTAATTTCAATGAATTACAGGGGTGCCATTCATGGACGTAATGATCCATATTATATGTGCTGTCTGATTACTAATATTAGTCTTGAAATGTTTTCACTGTTTTGGATGTGAAATGGAAAACAGCTTTCTGCATATTGCATGAATTTCCATAAGTCTAGTATAGAATGCAATATTTCCCATTGTGTTGATCTCTGAACAATAAATGCATTGTCCTGGGTAATGTTAAATTGAAGGGGCAGGTTTGTCTGTGTCTGCCCTTTGAGGTTTGGTTGACCTTTTTCCCATCAATGTAGATGAGCATGCTGTTCTTACGATTGGCAGCAATAGGGTTAATAACACCTGTTGGGACATATGAGCATAGACAAAGTTGTTCTTTATAAAATCTCTGCTCAGTTCTTAAAATCTATAACTCTCATTGTCATTGTTTGTTGTCTTGACATTGTACAATGTTTGGCTACAAAGTATTTAGCAAGCCTGGATGGTGGGAGGTAGTGGAGGAGTTGTGAAAAAATAAGTATATTTAGCATTGGGTATTTAAGATCCTAGGGATGAGTTTCACAGCAGTATGGAAAATTATTGCTCAATGGTGCATGAATGATTTCTAATTGACTGGACTGTTAGCATCTTAACAGAGCAAGCCAGCAGGGAAGCTGCATATCTCAACAATGACAGCTATTTACTGTATGTAGCGCTTGGCTATTGGCACAAGATGGCATAATTACTTCCTGGTGACAAAAGACAGCATGGCCAGTATCCCTCCCTCTGAAAATACATAGGCAAATGATATTACTTGCGATTACTGACAGTAATCTCACAAAAGGTTCTTTATGATTTTTAGGCTTACTCATTTTTTGCTTAGCGACATTATGAAAGTCTACGAAGAGTTCTACTGTATCTGTCAGGCTATGTGCAAATTGAATGTAGCAATATCTCTCTATCTATCTCGCTCTATCTATCTATCTATCTATCTATCTATCTATCTATCTATCTATCTATCTATCTATCTATCTATCTATCTATCTATCTATCTATCTATCTATCTGTCTGTCTGTCTGTCTGTCTGTCTGTCTGTCTGTCTATCTATCTATCTATCTAATCTAAATCATCTATCATCATTTATCTGTATATTGATGTTTATATACTGCCACTTTGCTTATTATTGGTCAAATATTAGTATATTATTATAGTATGATCAAATATATTATTGTAGTCATAGAATTTGAGAAAGTGTCTATTATATCCTGAATTACATTACTATGAGTATATATGTTTATGCAATATATGTATTCTGATCTGAAGAGCATGCACTCTAGTGACAAATCACTGGAGCACAACGTAAGACAATGCCCACCCAAAAACTTTTAAAGGTCCTGATGTAGGCGAATGACTAGTTTCTAGATGTCCATTAATACCCAGGCTTCAGAGGCAAGAAAAAAAGCTCCTGATGAATTCTGAGAGTGAAAAGGCCAGAGTTGCAGGGAGATGAGAGATAGAGATTTTGCTATGAGTGTTGTAGATATAAACAGTTCAAATATGAGGCATTTCTAAGCTTGGAATAAGAGGCTCATATTGATGGAACCAGAGATTAAAGCTGATATACATGGTTAATCCTTGTCGAGAACCAGGGATATGTGGAGTTTATAGATATTAATATGAGGCATTTATTTACAAAAATGGAAAAGAAGATGTTTACGTGTTTTTGCTTTTTCATATTGGCTGTATATCTAAACTGGATATGTATAGAGTTAGAGGAAAAAGTTTTTATAAAAAACCCCTACAATAATCCAAAGTGCTAACATTATTAGGAATTATGAATTACATTTTCTATGTATCTGGAGTATTAATGCATACTTTTAATCTGTACTAATAAATATAACTTGACTCACATAATGACTATGATATGTTTTATATGATATACAGTATACGGGGTTCTTTGGTCTGTATACCCTGGCTTACTTTACATGGTTTTGACTTCCTCATGTGTGTTTATTGTTCATGCTATGGGTGCACGTATATAACTAACATTGAGGTAGCCATTCTTTGCACTACTAGCACTTTATCATTGTATAGCTATAGTTGGATTGTACAGTATAGAATCCTGGGTTGGAACTCATGGCTAATGTATGCACGATGATAAATTGCTTTACTAATCGTTGTTTTACTACGTACGTCTATGAACACTAATACAATTTTACATTTCTGTGCATTAGTGCTTTTTTTTATTGGTGGTCTGGATATACAGTATATATGAGACATGATATAATAAAATGTTACTTTCATGAAGGAAAAATACACAACTGACTTTGAAATAATAATTAAAACATTTAATCACATTTCATAATATCTAATACAATGGTTTATAATAGTAAAAATAAAATAATTTAAAATGTAAATATTTTAATTAATTCCATGCATTAATAATAACCACTGGTGACTGCCGTCTCTCCATTGAGGACACTGTCAAATAAATCCCTTTATCTGAGCTTTTTAGACCAATATGTCCTAGGGAGTGGGATATTGGGGTAAAATTCAGGTATTATCGAGTGAAGTTAAGTTTTGAATGACAAATTCAGTTCTGTTACATGTGTATATTTATTTACAGTACTTTATATGGCTGTGCACCTATATTACTATATGCAATTATGTCACTTTTCTTGAATAATCTATTTACTTTATAATTCTCCTCTTGCAATATCTACTCCATCAAATAAGTCCATATTTATATGTCTAGCTTAAGCAGCATGATACCGATTTGAGAGAGAGCCAACTTTTTTTTTCACTATTAGGGTATGTTCACACGCATTGTTTTCAGACGTAAATGGGGCATTTTACGCCTCAAATTACGCCTTAAAAAACGGCCCCATTATGCCTACAAACATCTGCCCATTGCTTTCAATGGGTTTTACGGTGTTCTGTTCCCACCAGGTGTTATTTTACACGTCGCTGTCAAAATACGGCACGTAGAAAGACCCCTACGAAAAAGAAGTGCATGTCACTTCTAGGGTTGTTTTTGGAGCCGTTTTTCATTGACTCCATTGAAAAACAGCTCCAATAACGGCCGTAAAATACGCTGCGAAAAACTCGAGTTGCTACAAAAACGTCTGAAAATCAGGAGCAGTTTTCGTCTGAAAACAGCTCCGTATTTTCAGATGTTTTTAGTCACTGTGTGTGAACATACCCTCACACCTCTCATGCTCTTTCCACTGCAACTGTCCTATCCTTTTCTGTGAATTCCATGACTTTAATAAACAGCTCCCCCTTGTGTGTAGAAATCCTAAAATTTTACTTTGATACAAATATCACCTCCGACATCTCAAAAGGAAAATGCCAAATTAATATTACCCTATTGCTTTTGTGGTATATCATATTTTTTACATCAACAGAAATGTTAGAATTTTGAATGACATTTGTCACTTGGCACAACTCATTAAAAAACCACGTCAGCTCAGCTACATCAGTATTTAAATATATATATAGTCTGACAATTACATGTGGTGCTGTCATCTGTCTTCTGTGCCCGTGACTGCAGTGTTGGCAATGCCAGAAGGGTTACATCTTTTGGACAAAGGCAAGTTATGTTTATTCCTTTGTTCCTGTAAGTGTGCTTTTTACTGCGCATAAATTGGACTATATTGCAAAACTGGAACACAAAGCAAGGCTGATAATGAAAAATGTCATTGTATCTGATAAGATGAAGAAGATAATGTCTGGTACAATCTGACAAGGGTTTAAATAGCTTGTCTGGTCATTACAGTATCGTCTGGAAGAGAGCATAGTGCCTCAGAAAAGCTTGTCCTGTGCTGCCAGTACCTTACATTTCTGCTGTGAAACCTTAACCCCATCCACTGGTTTGTTTAGTTTACCTTGTCAAGAGTCCTTGTATAATGGAATGTTCTTCTCGCTTCTTTTTTTGTGAGGTTGTTTGACTGATTATAGCTCTTCTACGGTATCTAAGCCTACTTGATCTGCATAATATAATTTTCGAGGTTTCATATCAAGTTCTTCAATGTGCCTCTCTGATTCTCAATAAAAAAAGATGCCTTCATTTGGAATAGCAAAGAAAAAGCTACAAGAGGTACAGGCATTGCAAAAGCAAACAGAAACCTCATTACTATTTAGTTCTACGCTTCTTTATATTACACCAAAATAGTCCATTGTTTTTTTTAATTATTATTATTATTATTATTATTTTTATTATTATTATTATTATTATTGTACAATTTTACTTAAAGGGGCTGTCTGAGACTTTATACATTTTTACTCTTGCCCCCTCTAATAATAATAATCTTTATTCATATAGCGCCAACATACTCCGCAGCACTTTACGATTCAGAGGGAACATGTACTGTACAGACAATATCAGACATTGCATAGTAACAAATCAAATGAACAATTCAAACAAGAGAAGTGAGGACCCTGCTCGCAAGAGCTTACAATCTATGGAGAAATAGGGGAGACACAAAATATAAAAAAGTGCTTGTTCACTACAATGGTCCAGCCATCTTTTATACACATGGGGTGGTACACATAAAGCTGCTTGAGCCGGTCACCAGCCAGTATCCGTGTATAACAGATATAAAGTGCATTAGGGTGCAAGAAGTGTGGGGTATACTGTTGACTGAAGAGTCAGGTTCTGATGACTAATGTAAAAGGGGGGGGCAAGGAAAGGAGTCAGACAAGGAAATGTCTAAAAAGGGTAGAACAATCTAGAGGACTGGTGCAGCACAAGAAAAATCTTGGAGACGGGAGAGGTTCCGATTATGAAGGATGTTAGTCTAAGGTTGTTGGCACAACATAGAGCACGGGTAGGGTGGTAGACAGAAATGAAGGAGGAGATGTAAGGAGGCACAGCACTGTGGAGAGATTTGTGGGTGAGAGTAATAAGTTTGAATTTTAATCTGAAGGAAATGGGCAACCAGTGCAGTGACTGGTAGAGGGTAGAAGCATTGGTGTAGTGGTTGTTCAGATAGATGAGCCTGGCTACTGCATTGAGGATAGATTGGAGAGGAGAGAGTTTAGTGAGGGGAAGACCGACTAATAATGAGTTACAGTAGTCAAGACGAGAGTGAATGAGAGCAACAATAAGAGTTTTAGCTGTTTCCACAATAAGAAAAGGGCGCATTCTGGAGATGTTTTTGAGGTGAAAGTGACAGGAGCGTGTATGTGATTGGATGTGTGAAGTAAAGGAAAGATTTGAGTAAAAAAAAAAAACAAGACAGCGGGCGTGCATCCTTGGAGTTATGGTAGTGACACACACTGAGATGGAAACATCAGGTTTCAGTAGGTTAGTAGATGGTGGGAAAACAAGGAACTCAGTTTTAGAAAGATTTTGTTTCAGATAGAGAGAGGACAGACAATCACTGGTGTTTTGTATTAGAGCGGGGGTGATATCATGCGAAGAGGAATCTAATTGGGTGTCATCAGCATAGAGACTACTAGAAGCCAAATCTGCTGATGGTTTGTCCAATAGGAGAAAACCAAGATAGGGAAGTGCCCTTAAGGCCAATAGAGTGGAGTATATTGAGTAGGAGTTGGTGGTCTAAAATGATGTTTAAAAGAGAAGGAAACGATTCCAGAAGAAAAAGAGGGGTTAAATATTTTAGTCAGGAGACTAGTAACAGCTGGGGAGAGCGACTGGACGAGGTGTGAGGGAATAGCATCACTAGGGAAGGTAGTAGGTCAAGAAGATGAGAGGTGCCTAGAGACGTCTTTTTCTTCTATTAGGTCAAAAGCTGAAAGTGAAGTAGAGAGAGTGCGGGACGGAAGGGGATCGATGTGACTGGGACATAATATCATGCCTGATGTTGTCAATTTTAACTTTAAAATAAGTGGCCATGTCTTTATCACTGAGATCTGTGATCAGCATCTGCACTTTAGGACTAAGGAGATAATGAAAAGTATCGAAGAGTCGTTTTGGATTGTTAGTGTGGAGATGAGAGAGGCGAAGTAGGCTTGTTGGGCATGATAAAGGGCAAAGTTGTAAGTTTTGAGCATTTATTTCTAATGAAAGAAATCTGTTAGAAAGAAAGACGTTCAACCCATCTCAAGAATCTCTGAAGAAAGCGGGATTGAAGCGTCTGCCAAGGTTGATGTCTTCTGTGACTGGAGATTCGGAGTGTAGGGGGGCTGCTTCATCCAAAGCATTTTTGAGGGAGTTAGGGCACGGCCAGACGTGGCAGAATTGCTGTGGAATTCCTCTGCGGACAGTCCGCAGTGGAATTCTCCTACGGCCATTTTTGAAAGTTGTTTCAATACATTTTTAGGCAAGTTAGTTCAGACGTTGCGGAAAACTCTGCTGCAGACCATAGGCTGTGGTGCGGAATTTTCCCTCCGCAGCATGTACTGACTGTTGCGGAGAAGAAGCTGAATTTCACTGCGGATTTCAGCCTTTGCAATGCAAAAACAGAAATCTGTGGCAAGTCCGCTGTCTTTTCTGCAGTGTCTGAATTCCCTGTCAAATATGCAAATGTTGATGCAGATTAGTTGCATAAATGCCCCAAATCTGCACCAACATTTGCAGCGGAAAAACTCTGCCACGTCTGGCCATGCCCTTATTGTAATGGCAGCCAGATTGGGACAGGGGAGTGAAGAGATAGGGGACAATGTGGACTGTAGACTGTCTATGAGTTGTTGAGTGTTAATGGCATGCATATTTCTGTATGTCTGATATGTAGGCATGTCCTGAGGAGGCAAGATAGTAAAGGAGAGAAGGTTGTGGACAGAGAGCAGGAAAGGTGAGTTAAAGAGGCTCTGTCACCACATTATAAGTGCCCTATCTCTTACATAAGGAGATCGGCGCTATAATGTAAATGACAGCAGTGCTTTTTATTTAGAAAAATAATCTATTTTTACCACGTTAGGAGCGATTTTAGCTTTATGCTAATTAGTTTCTTAATGCCCAAGTGGGCGTTTTTTTTACTTTAGACCAAGTGGGCGTTGTACAGAGGAGTGTATGACGCTGACCATTCAGCGTCATGCACTTCTCTCCATTCATCTAGTCAGCGCATAGTGACACTGCGTTATTCACTATGTGCTGTATTATACTGACATATTAATGTTACTGAAGTGTTTAGACAGTGAATAGACATTCCTTCCAGACAAGACGGGATGTCTATTCACAATCCCGACACTTTGTTATAGTTTCTATAGTACTTACAGCAGAGCAAGTGTAATCTCGCGAGATCACGCTGTAAATGACAGGTTACTGCGAGATTACGCTTTGCTCTGCTGAAAGTACCACAGAAATGTTATTGAAGTGTCGGGATTGTGATTTCTGTTAGGCTCTATTCAGTTTTCAGTGTATATGCACCAGGAAATGCTCCTAACGTATAGTCCAAAAAATTTCTTTAGGCCCCCAACATATGCCAAAACAGTGACCGGGGGGTATACATCAACATAACTTTTGTTTTGTTTATTTAATGTCGGAGACTCACATTGTATATGTTGGAAGTATCAGAAAATATTTTTCTGGATTTCTCCTTTAAGCAAACATAAGAAAACACACATGTTGAACTCCTTCCTGACCACACCACGTAGATTAACGGGCTGCAGCGCTGGTCCTTGTGCCTGTGGCTCGTTATTCTACGTGTGCTCCGAACGAAGCACACAGGCATTCCCCTATGCCCGGGTTCTCTCAGAACTGGCTGCTACTAGCAGCCATAGTACTGAGGGTACACATCGGGTGGGATCACAGCCATGATCCCGCCGAATAACCCCTCAAATGTGGCGGTCAATAGAGACCGCCACATTTAAGCAGTTACAACAACATCGACATCCCGCGGCGCAATTGAGGGGTACTGATGGTTGCTATGACAAACGGAAGCCTAACAAACGCCTCCGGGTCTGCCATCTACGGAAGGCGATTAGGTCCTGCCAGAGGCAGGACCTAATACGCTGCCTGTCAGTGTGAAACTGACAGGCGTAATACCCTGCAATTCTTTATTGCAGGGTACTATAACAACGATCCAATAGTTGGATTTTCAAGTCCCTAGTGAGACTAAAAATAAAAAATTACAAAAAATTAAAAAAAAAAATTACAAAAAAAAAAAGTTAAAATGACAACTAATAAAATAAAAAAATTGCCGTTTTTCCCTTATAAAGTCCTTTATTATTAGAAAAAATAAATAAACTATGCATAATTGATATCGGTGCATCCATTACAGCCTGAACTATAAAAATATAATGATATTTATCCCGCACGGTGAACTCCGTAAAAAATAAAATAAAAATAAACAATACCAGAATCACTATTTTTAGTCACTTCAGCTCCTAAAAAATGTAATAAAAAGGGAACAAAAAGTCGCATGTACCCAAAAATGGTACCAATAAAATCTACAGTTTGTTCTGCAAAAACAACAAGGCCTAACACTGATCTCTTGATGGGAAAATAAAAAAGTTATGGCTCTTAGAATATGATGACACAAAAACAAAATACTTTTTTTAAAACTATGATTTTATCGTGCAGACTCCATAAAACATAAAAAAAAGATGTACATATGGGATTGCCGTAATTGCATCGACTCGCAAAATAAATGTAATATGTCATTTATAGCCCACAGTGAACATCGTAATAAAAGGATTAAAGAATAGAAGTTTTCACGGCCTAATTCCACTAACATCAGCAAAAAACCTGTGGGATCAAAATGCTCACTATACCTCTTGATAAATTCTTTTAGGGCTGTAGTCTCCCAAATGGGGTAATTTTTTTGGGGGTTTCCACTGTTTTGACCCCTCAGGGGCTCTGCATATGTGACATGGCACCCGAAAACCAATCCAGCAAACTTGAGCTCCAAAAGCCCAATCGCGCTGCTTCCATTCTGAGTCCTGCCGTGGGTCCAAACAGCTATTTATTACCACATATGGGGTATTGCCAGAATGAGGAAAAATTGCTTTTCAAATATAGGCGTGCTTTTTTTTCTTAATGCATTGTAAAAATTAATAATGTTTCAGTCCATTAGCTCACTAGGGCCACATGTGGGATATTTCTAAAAACGGCAGAATCTGGGCAATAACTATTGAGTTGCGTTTCTCTGGTAAAACCTTCAGTGTTAGGCTGGATTCACACGAGCATGTTCGTTCCATAAAGGACGGAACGTATTTCGGCCGCAAGTCCCGGACCGAACACACTGCAGGGAGCCGGGCTCCTAGCATCATAGTTATGTACGATGCTAGGAGTCCCTGCCTCGCTGCGGGACAACTGTCCCATACTGTAATCATGTTTTCAGTACGGGACAGTAGTTCCACGGAGAGGCAGGAACTCCTAGCGCCGTACATACAGTGAAGGAAATAAGTATTTGATCCCTTTCTGATTTTGTAAGTTTGCCCACTGTCAAAGACATGAACAGTCTAGAATTTTTAGGCTAGGTTAATTTTACCAGTGAGAGATAGATTATATAAAAAAAAAATAAAAAAATCACATAGTCAAAATTATATATATTTATTTGCATTGTGCACAGAGAAATAAGTATTTGATCCCCTACCAACCATTAAGAGTTCAGCCTCCTCCAGACCAGTTACACGCTCCAAATCAACTTGGTGCCTGCATTAAAGACAGCTGTCTTAAATGGTCACCTGTATAAAAGACTCCTGTCCACAGACTCAATTAATCAGTCTGACTCTAACCTCTACAACATGGGCAAGACCAAAGAGCTTTCTAAGGATGTCAGGGACAAGATCATAGACCTGCACAACGCTGGAATGGGCTACAAAACCATAAGTAAGACGCTGGGTGAGAAGGAGACAACTGTTGGTGCAATAGTAAGAAAATGAAGACATACAAAATGACTGTCAATCGACATCGATCTGGGGCTCCATGCAAAATCTCACCTCGTGGAGTATCCTTGATCCTGAGGAAGGTGAGAGCTCAGCCGAAAACTACACGGGGAGAACTTGTTAATGATCTCAAGGCAGCTGGGACCACAGTCACCAAGAAAACCATTGGTAACACATTATGCCGTAATGGATTAAAATCCTGCAGTGCCCGCAAGGTCCCCCTGCTCAAGAAGGCACATGTACAGGCCCGTCTGAAGTTTGCAAATGAACATCTGGATGATTCTGAGAGTGATTGGGAGAAGGTGCTGTGGTTAGATGAGACTAAAATTGAGCTCTTTGGCATTAACTCAACTCGCCGTGTTTGGAGGAAGAGAAATGCTGCCTATGACCCAAAGAACACCGTCCCCACTGTCAAGCATGGAGGTGGAAACATTATGTTTTGGGGGTGTTTCTCTGCTAAGGGCACAGGACTACTTCACCGCATCAATGGGAGAATGGATGGAGCCATGTACCGTCAAATCCTGAGTGACAACCTCCTTCCCTCCACCAGGACATTAAAAATGGCTCGTGGCTGGGTCTTCCAGCACGACAATGACCCGAAACATACAGCCAAGACAACAAAGGAGTGGCTCAAAAAGAAGCACATTAAGGTCATGGTGTGGCCTAGCCAGTCTCCAGACCTTAATCCCATCGAAAACTTATGGAGGGAGCTGAAGATCCGAGTTGCCAAGCGACAGCCTCGAAATCTTAATATTTACAGGTGATCTGCAAAGAGGAGTGGGCCAAAATTCCATCTAACATGTGTGCAAACCTCACCATCAACTACAAAAAACGTCTGACTGCTGTGCTTGCCAACAAGGGTTTTGCCACCAAGTATTAAGTCTTGTTTGCCAAAGGGATCAAATACTTCTTTCTCTGTGCACAATGCAAATAAATATATATAATTTTGACAATGTGATTTTCAGGTTTTTTTTAATATAATTTATCTCTTACTGGTAAAATTAACCTAGCCTAAAAATTCTAGACTGTTCATGTCTTTGACAGTGGGCAAACTTACAAAATCAGCAAGGGATCAAATACTTATTTCCTTCACTGTACATACATACATACATACATACATACATACATACATACATATATATATACATACATACATACATACATGCATACATACAAACATATGTATATATATATATATATATATATATATATATATATATATATATATATATATATACCATTCTTCAGTCAATCTGTCAAAAGTCATGTGTTGTCTCTCAGGTGCAATTTTTTTTATATATTTCCTTTTTTTTGGAAGCTGAGATACACTTCTGTATACATCAGAACAATGAACAATTTAACTGCAATACAACAAGCTAAAAAATTGGGTCTGATAGCACTAAACACCAGAATTAGTTCTATTGGTTCCTGGCAGATGAATTTCACAGTGTGATAAAGGGGTCACTGCCTTACAAAATATGACAGGGCACAAGCAGAAAGCATCTCATAGGTGCACAGTTCTAGAGTATATATATATATATATATATACTTATACTCAACCTAAATGTAAGTAAAACAAAAATAAATTTTATAAAGCCCCCTTTCCTACTTTTTGTAAAAAGAGAAATAGATATTAGTTAAAAATAAACAGGCTTCAGGCTAAAAATGTACAGCTACATAGGAAGCCATAACAGCGGCTATGGAGCCCAGAGGCTGAGAGTGGCCCACTCAGGTGAAAGAACATTGCTCCTTTTGACAGTAAAGAAATATTATGGTGCTTTCTGTTGTCTGGCTCTATGCTTTTCCTTTGTGCAAAACTGCTATATGAGACTAGAACCCATTCTTTGGTTGCTGCTTAAGTAAAAGTAGTTATGCTACCGCTTGCATCAATACAGTTAAGTTTACGGTCGAAACAGTGGGGTCCCATTCCTGACTTCGCAATGTGGCCCTAGGTATTCGAGTTATGTTCCTAGGTAGCACCATCACTACAATACGAGGTAGGTTTAGATAGCACCAGGTAATTAAGCAGAAGGGTGCATGAATAGGGGCCCAACCCACTATCAATTCAAGAAAGTATTATGCACACCAATAGGGGTAAACTTGCAGATAAAATCTTTAATTTCTCATACCAGGGTGCAATGTTTCGGTCCAAACATAGACCTTTCTCAAGCACTAGAAATTCATGATAAACAGACATATGTTATTTCCATATAATCGCAGAGTATGCAATAGAACAAATAACATTACAAAACGTAAAGTATACACATATATACAAATATACAAGGTGGACATGGTCATACAGTGCAGGAAGAAATGGATAAATGCAGTCGCAAGTCTCAGGCAGTATAGTCTTGTATGGTGCATATGTGAGTAAAGTGAAGATACCATTGCAGATGTATAGTCTCCCTATACATATGTACAGTCCGCCAGCAATACTGAATATATACATATGAAGTTAAGGTACATATGTATTTATTGGTTATTCTGCCCCTTCTCTCCAAGTACATACACTACATGTGCCCTCTTTTAAGATGGCGCGGCCCCGCTCACTTCCGGTACTTGTAAGATCTTTACAATTACATCTACACGACAACGTCATGATTGACACCCTAGAACATTAATAGCCCTGTGGCACTAATATCCTACATATATATTAAGCCTAAAGTAACAGCTTATGTGGTGATCTTAGTATATATCTCCCATTATATTTTTCCAAAAAACAGGCAGCACTCAAAAAGTTGTAGCAAAATTAGAAAAGGTGCTTTATTCCATCAATCCAATACAGCAACGTTTCAGCTCTTCAATAGAGCCTTTTTCAAGCTCCCTCATTCTTATGAAACCTGGACTGTGCGGTTGACATTTTTTGTGTACCTATCTCCCATTATAGCTATTCTGCCCTTTCCCCAGCATACCACATACACTACAGACGCCCCCTTCAAAGATGGTGCTGCCCCGCTGAAGTCACATCCGGTACTGGCGGTATTCCTACAACTACATTATGATGTCATGAATGATGCCCTATTAGCACTAATAGCCATATCACATCAATAGTAACAGTATATACAGTACTGTGGTCCATGTCAATATCTCTTATCTCCCATATCGCTAATTGTGCTCTTGCCCTAGCTTATCGCATACATTACATACGCCCTATTCCAAGATTGCGCTGCCCCACTGACGCCACTTCCGGTGCTCACACGTGACTACAAGCGGAAATTCCGGAAGTCCTTATAATGAGGAGCACTGCAAGGTATCGCCAGCGCCCTTATTAGCGGTAAATCGCCCTTCCTTACCACAATATACTGATTGCATTGAATAATGCGACGTTACTCTATTAGACCTCATATTTATACATTAATGCCTCTGTAAAGGGAAGTGTCCCCATTTATGTATGTATACTATAAATATAGTGTGTGTTTATACACTACCGTTCAAAAGTTTGGGGTCACCCAGACAATTTTGTGTTTTCCATGAAAACTCACACTTATATTTATCAAATGAGTTGCAAAATGACTAGAAAATATAGTCAAGACATTGACAAGGTTAGAAATAATGATTTTTATTTCAAATAATAATTTTCTCCTTCAAACTTTGCTTTCGTCAAAGAATGCTCCATTTGCAGCAATTACAGCATTGCAGACCTTTGGCATTCTAGCTGTTAATTTGCTGAGGTAATCGGGAGAAATTTCCCCCCATGCTTCCAGAAGGCCCTCCCACAAGTTGGATTGACATGATGGGCACTTCTTGCGTACCATACGGTCAAGCTGCTCCCACAACAGCTCTATGGGGTTGAGATCTGGTGACTGCGCTGGCCACTCCATTACAGATAGAATACCAGCTGCCTGCTTCTTCCCTAAATAGTTCTTGCATAATTTGGAGGTGTGCTTTGGGTCATTGTCCTGTTGTAGGATGAAATTGGCTCCAATCAAGCGCTGTCCACAGGGTATGGCATGGCGTTGCAAAATGGAGTGATAGCCTTCCTTATTCAAAATCCCTTTTACCTTGTACAAATCTTCCACTTTACCAGCACCAAAGCAACCCCAGACCATCACATTACCTCCACCATGCTTGACAGATGGCGTCAGGAACTCTTCCAGCATCTTTTCAGTTGTTCTGCGTCTCACAAATGTTCTTCTGTGTGATCCAAACACCTCAAACTTCGATTCGTCTGTCCATAACACTTTTTTCCAATCTTTCTCTGTCCAATGTCTGTGTGCTATTGCCCATATTAATCTTCTCCTTTTATTAGCAAGTCTCAGATATGGCTTTTTCTTTGCCACTCTGCCCTGAAGGCCAGCATCCCGGAGTCACCTCTTCACTGTAGACGTTGACACTGGCCTTCTGCGGGTACTATTTAATGAAGCTGCCAGTTGAGGACCTGTGAGGCGTTTATTTCTCAAACTAGAGACTCTAATGTACTTGTCTTGTTGCTCAGTTGTACAGTGGGGCCTCCCACTTCTCTTTCTACTCTGGCTAGAGCCTGTTTGTGCTGTCCTCTGAAGGGAGTAGTACACACCGTTGTAGGAAATCTTCAGTTTCTTGGCAATTTCTCACATGGAATAGCCTTCGTTTCTAAGAACAAGAATAGACTGTCGAGTTTCACATGAAAGCTCTCTTTTTCTAGCCATTTTGAGAGTTTAATCGAACCCACAAATGTAATGCTCCAGATTCTCAACTAGCTCAAAGGAAGGTCAGTTTTATAGCTCCTCTAAACAGCAAAACTGTTTACAGCGGTGCTAACATAATTGCACAAGGGTTTTCAAGTGTTTTCTAATCATCCATTAGCCTTCTAACACAGTGAGCAAACACAATGTACAATTAGAACACTGGAGTGATGGTTGCTGGAAATGGGCCTCTATACACCTATGTAGATATTGCATTAAAAACCAGATGTTTGCAGCTAGAATAGTCATTTAGCACATTAACAATCTATAGCCTCATGAGCCAGGGCTGTAGAGACACTGCCCTGATCATGAATACAGTATAAACAAAGGAGTGCAAATAGTATTGTCCTGCTCTGTTTGGTAACGATGGAGACAGGAGATACTGTTGATCTCCTGTCTACATTTCAAATTTCCCGCCCACACGGATGGTCTCGCGTGCGATCTCGCGAGATTACGCGCGGGCACTCATGAGTCGGCCGGTGATACTTTATCACCATGCCGACCCATGTTAGCCACGGGCGAGTGCCACTCGTATCCCGCTGTGAGCGTACCGGCAGGGTTAAATAGCCCTGCCTCAGTACGCTCAGCAGCTGGGTCCTGCCACCATACCACCAATGAAGCCCACCTCTCCAGCTGGGACCTCACCACACCACCAATGACCTGCTCTTGCCTCTGCTCCCCTGCGCCACCAACGAAAACGCTAAGTATCATAGTGTAGCCATGGCTAGAATTTACCTCTCCCTCTCTCCATGTTTATCCCTGAGTTAACCCTTGCTGTCCCTGTCTCTGAGTAACCCTTTCTGTAACCCCTGCTAACCCTGAGTAACCCTTGCTGTCCCTGTGAAACCCTGAAGTTAACCCTTGCTGTCCCTGAATTGCTGCCCTGAGTAACCCTTGCCGTCCCTGAGAAGCCCTTTCTTCCTCTGAGTCCCTAGGTTAACCCTTGCTGCCCTGATTTCCCCAAGTAGCCCTTGCGTCTCTAAGTTAACCATTGCTGCAGTGAATTCCCTGAGTAACCCTTGGTACCACTGAGTCCCTGGTTAAACCTTGAACCCTCACATTAACCCTTCCATTATTAACCCTTTACCACCATTTACCTGCATATTCCCTGGTACACATTGTTAACTCTTTTACCTGATTAACCCTTAGTGTACAGGGACAGTTATATTAGGAGGGAGTGGGACAGAGATAGTGAGCGTGTGAGAATTACACGTAACTTATTTGTATTGTATTGTAACGGAACTTCTATGTATGTTTAGGTACGTGGGTAGCGGTATAGATTAGGATTGTAATACCGTGTTTATATTGTACTGTGACTAGTTACTGTATTTTATATATGAGAGTGATTACTGTATGTTAATAAATATTACCTTTATTTATTGTACGGTCTTATTCCCTTAAGTAGCAGCAAAGCAATTATATTGACATTAGTATAAGGTAAAAGGTAGGGGAACTAGGCATAACCCTAGTGACCCTGACTATAAAGGAGGTAGTAATAGTGGGTGATACTAGCAGGTCAATCCCACCATTACCCCACCCCATTTTACAGCCTCCCTCAGACTATACCTTCTACAACATCGTACTGAAATATTACACCAGGATTATCTTTAGACTGTTCCAGACAAATACATATGTACCTTAACTTCATATATATATATATATATATATATATATATATATATATTCAGTATTGCTGGCGGACTGTACATATGTATAGTATAGAGGTTCAGATAGCACCAGTTACGGGGGGGGGGGGGGGTGGAAGGGTTTTGCACGGATCGGGACCCAACCCGATTATTAGTATGAAAAGAGTATCCGGCAAACCAATTTGAAATAAGGGTAATTTTTTATTTTGTTTTTTAATGGCAGTGGCAGAGTGCAACGTTTCGGTCTAATCGACCTCCTTCAAGCACTGAGCCGTGCTGGGTAAACTGCATGGACGAGCGCTTAGTAATGTTCTAGCGGCATTAAAAAGCAAAATAAAAAATGACCTTTATTTCAAATTGGTGTGCCGGATACTCTTTTCATGTACATATGTATAGGGAGACTATACATCTGCAATGGTATCTTCACTTTACTCACATATGCACCATACAAGACTATACTGCCTGAGACTTGTGACTGCATTTATCCATTTCTTCCTGCACTGTATGACCATGTCCGCCTTGTATATTTGTGTATATGTGTATACTTTACGTTTTGTAATGTTATTTGATCTATCGCATACTCTGCAATTATATGGAAATAACATATGTCCGTTTATCATCAATTTCTAATGCTTGAGAAAGGTCTATGTTTGGACCGAAACGTTGCACCCTGGTATGAGAAATTAAAGATTTTATCTGCAAGTTTACCCCTATTGGTGTGCGTAATACTTTCTACAACCATCACTACAATATACTCTTTATATTAATAGGATTAAGAATAAGTATGCTCAAGTGAAACCTTAACTGCGGTGCCTCATGGGCTCATTGCCAAATATTATGCAGATAGGGTTATGGATGAAGTGGGACAATTTCCGCTTCTACCCTTCCAATAATGTGGTCCTGATTAGCTAAGGCTGAGATAGTTTCTCCTATGATTGGATGACTACCAACATCTACTAAAAAAAACATGATTTCAATAGGTACAGTGTAATTCATGAAATGTAGCCACCGAGTGGCTGATCTCAAGTCAACTAGCAAACTGAAAAGATTGTTATAAGAAATACGGAAATGTCTGGTTTGAGTACCATCTGCCAAGCCTCCTTGACCCTATCCTCAGCTCAGTGGCAATTCAGCCATTTAGTCTTTATAGCCTTACTGGCTGATACTGCAAAAGTGGATTGCCACTGTTCTAGCAGGAGAATGGAAAAAAACGTTTTGGAATATTAATACCATGCTATTCCCCTAACTAATTATTTTATACAACCTACCTTTCGTATTACATAGATAAGGGGAAATTAGATTGTTCAACATTGATAATCATTCATTTTTTATATATGCAAAAGATTGTTTACCAGTAAGACATATTCTTAATCACGATTCAACTGCTAATTGAAAAAAAAGAAACAAAAACATTATTAGCAAACACAGTAATAACCTCTGTTTACTATGAGACTTGTTTTATGTGGTGTAAGAAGGACTGCACCGTCCCCTCCCCTCACCACCCCCCTCCTGCACTATAATTGTATCTACGTCTATAGGACGCAGATACAATTACATGCAAAAACGTTCCGTGCCCTGCTATTCAGCGCTTTTTAATGATGCAAGCACCGCAATGACGTCATTGCGCCGCTTGCCTCTTTGAATGGCACAGGACGAGACACCCTGCCAATCATCTCCTTTCAACGACGCAAGCGGCACGATGACATCATCGCGCCGCTTGCATCGTTGAAAGGCACTAATTGGCAGGGCAGAAGGACTTGGCCTGCCACTCAGCGACTTTTAACGATTCAAGCCGTGCGATGACATCATCTTACCACTTGTGTCGTTCAGCCCCAGCAGACCTGCTCAGAAGATATCAGGCCTGCTGTCATGTAGAGTTTGTGGACCCACTGGGCCGTACCACCTTGGTGGTATGGCAGCTGGCCAACAGGGCGCAGGTCAAAGTCTATAGTTCATATTGGGTACCTGTGGCAGCTCAGACAGTAGCAAGGCAGGCTTGGCAGGAAATAGGCAGCAGGTAGACGTCAGGCGTGGAGAAGCAGGACAGACGTGGTATACAGCACAACACGGCTACAGCTCAGCATGGCACTAGAACAGGATACAGGTTACAGGATAAAGGAACAGGGAATACTGGGAGAAGGAAACACTAGGGGACCATTTGCAAGACAGACTTGGAATACGACAACAATGCTCAGGCGTGGGAGGATGGGGCTGGGACCTTCTTATAGCCCAGGGTGCTCTGGGAGCAATTAGCTCCATCTCCAACATGCATGCGCTCTCGCTTCTTAAGTCTGGACTGAGCTCCTGAGCGCACCCTGATGGTCACTGTGGAGCAGGACAGCCGTATGTACAGACATCTCTTGAGAGAAGGGCGTTGACTGGATGGAAGGAGTTTGTGGTCAGCGACCACGGACGTTACAGTATCCCCCTCTTACGCCCCCTCCTCTTGGGACCAGAACGAGAGAGAAACCCCTTAATGAGGGTAGGAGCATTGAGATTCACCTCTGGCTCCCAGGACCTCTCTTCTGGACCAAACCCCCTCCAATCCACCAAATAAAAAGTATTTTCTCTCACTCTCTTGGTGTCCAAGATCTCTTTAAACTCGAAGGTGTCTGAAGGGCCGCTGGAGGCAACCGCAGGGCTTGGAGTCTTGGTAAAGTGGTTCAGAACCACTGGTTTCAGGAGAGAAACATGGAAGGAGATGGGGATCTTGAAGGTAGGAGGCAGCCAAAGCTTGTAGGTGACAGGGTTGATCTGCTGCAGGATCTCGAAGGGACCGAGGAACCTGGGAGCAAATTTATACGACGGCACCCTCAGTCGAATATTCCTGGAGGGCAGCCAGACCTTCGTGCCTGGAAGAAACTGAGGAGGTTCTCTTCTCCTTGTGTCCGCCTTCCGCTTCAGGTCGACCGCCAGCAGGATGGAGGATCGAGTCTGCTGCCAGATCTGCAAAAAGTCCCCAAAAGCCGTGTTAGCAGGTGGCACCTCGGATGTAACAGGAACCGGAAGAGGAATTTGTGGGTGCCTGCCATAGACAATAAGGAACAGTGTCTTCTGTGTGGACTCGCTGGTATGATTGTTGTAAGAGAACTCAGCCCACGAAAGCAACTGCACCCAGTCATCATGCTGCTTGGAGATGAAGTGGCATAGGTAGTACTCCAAGATCTGATTGATCCTCTCGATCTGACCATTGAACGAGGAAAAGTCCAACTTTATACCTAGGAGTCCGCAGAGGGCTCTCCAGAACTTCGAGATGAACTGAACCTCCCGATCAGACACAATATGCTGCGGCAAGCCGTGCAGGCGGAAGATGTGTTGGATGAACAGCTTGGCCAGCAGAGGAGCAGAAGGAAGACCGGTCAGAGGAACGAAGTGGGCCATCTTTGAAAATCGATCCACCACCAACCAGAAAGTACTGCATCCGGCAGAGAGAGGCAGGTCCGTAATAAATAGCTATATGCTGTCAGGGGGCATTGGGCACAGGCAATGGCTGGAGCAGACCAGCAGGTCTGGAGTGAGCGACCTTGTTGGCTGCACATACTGAACAGAAAGAAACAAAGTCCATAATGTCCTTGGGCAGCGTAGAAAATGACGAGCAATCAGATCCCGAGTCTTACGGGTCCCCGCGTGACCTTCCAGTCTAGAGGAGTGTCCCCAGCAGAGGATTCTTCCACGGTCAGCCAGGCGCACAAATGACCTCCCTCGAGGAATGTCACCAACTTGCAGGGGATTGACAGAGACAATGCAAGATGGATCAATGATATTCTGTGGAATCTCCATGGTGTCTTCTGTCTCGAAAGGCATCGGCCCTCACATTCTTGTCGGCCGGGCGATAATGGAGCTCAAACTGGAACCTGGTAAAGAACAGTGACCACCTGGCCTGACGAGGGTTCAGCCGTTGGGCCGTCTGAAGATAGGTGAGGTTCTTATGGTCCGTAAAAATCAGGATGGGATGAGCTGCGCCCTCTAGTAGATGTCTTTACTCCTCCAGAGCCAATTTGATGGCCCGTAACTCCCGATACCCAATCGAGTAGTTGCATTCTGCGGAAGAGAAGAGCTTAGAAAAATATCCACATACCATTGACTTGCCATTGGAGGCTCTCTGGAACAGGAGTGCACCAGTAGCGACAGAGGATGCATCCACCTCCAACGAGAACTCTAGAGAGACATCTGGATGATGGAGGATAGAGGCTGACGTGAAGGCACTCTTCAGGCTATTGAATGCGGACTCTGCCTCAGGAGTCAACGCCTTGGCTTTCATGCCCTTCTTAGTGAGGTTAGAGATAGGAGAAGTCAGTGAGGAGAAGTTTGGAATAAACTGTCTGTAAAAATTGGCGAATCCCAGAAAGCGCTGTATGGCCTCAAGCCTTGAGGGCGTGGCCATTCCAGGACAGACTTTACCTTTTCAGGATCCATATCGAGACCTCGATTCGAGACGATATAGCCTAGGAAGGGTAGAGCATCTTTTTCAAACACACACTTTTCCAACTTAGCGTACAGACGATTCTCCCTTAACCGCAGTAAAACTTCACGGACATGTCTCTGATGCGTCATAGGATCTGGAAAAAAAATCAAGATATCATCAAGGTAGACTACTACACAAACATAGAGGAGGTCACGGAAAATGTCATTAGCAAACTCCTGGAAGACCACGGGAGCATTACACTGGCCGAAGGACCTTACTAGATATTCATAGTCTCCATCACGGGTGTTAAATGCAGTCTTCCATTCATCACCCTGGCGAATCCGGACTAGGTTGTAAGCCTCACGCAGGTCTAGTTTGGAAAAAATCTTGGCACCACGTATACGATCAAACAGTTCTGAGATCAGTGGCAATGGATATTTATTTTTCACCGTGATCTGGTTGAGACCTTGGTAGTCAATACAAGGACGAAGAGAACCATCCCTCTTTTTAACGAAGAAGAACCCGGGGAGGAAGACTATATTCATATAGGCGAACATGGACAGAGTCTCTGGCAAGGAGAGAGGATATCCCCTACCACGGGGAAGGGATGCACCAGGAATCAGCTCGATAGGGCAGTCATACGCCTGGTGTGGAGGCAATGTCTCCGCCTCCCTCTTGCTGAAGACGTCCGAAAATGCAGCATAATGACCCGGAAATCCTGCTAATGACCGAGGCAGCGAAGGCTGAGCCGAAGGAATCTGCACCAGGCATCGGCTTTGACACTCAGGGCCCCACTGGAGAACCTCTCCAGGATTCCAGTCCAGGACTGGGGCATGTAGTCGGAGCTAATGCAGGCCCAGCAACACATGGTTAACGGCTTTGGATAGGACATAGAACCACAGGTGTTCGGAGTGAACGGCTCCTACTTGGAGCCTCCACGGCTTGGTCACAGCTATAACTGGGTCTGGCAGAGGTAGTCCATTACTGATGCAACCGTCAACGGCCTCTCCAGGTGGGTGGTGGGTAATTGAAGAAGATCCACCAGGTCTCTACGGATTAAATTAGCAGTGGATCCAGAGTCCAGATACGCAGAGACATGATGAGTTCTCTGGCTGCACACTATGGTCACTGGTATGGACAATTTAGATAGAAGTCCTTTCTTAGCCAAGGTTGTCTCTTCTAGCAACCCTAGGCTTTGGGAGTTTTGGGGACACAGGCACACAAGATGGCCACTGAGGCAGCAATATAGACAGAGTCCCGAAGTGTGTCTGTGTTGTCTCTCCTGGGTGGATAGCTTACACTGGTCTATCATCACAGACTCCTTAGGAGGTTCGACATCTGAGGACAGCAGGGGTTGCTGCAAAGTGGGGACCAGACTAGGAAGACCTCCCTCCCGACGAACCTCTTGGAAGCGTTCTCGGATCCGCATATCAACCCGGGCGGACAAAAGGATGAGGTCATACAGGGTAGATGGCAGGTCTCGAGCGGCAAGTTCGTCCTTAATTTTAGGAGACAGTCCATGCCAGAATGCAGCCACCAGGGCCTCATTGTTCCATAACAGTTCTCCAGCTAGGTTACGGAAGTGGATGGCGTAATTGCTCATGGAGGTGTCTCCTTGGCGTAGGTTACTCAAGGAAGCCGCTGCAGTTGAGACCCGTCCAGGCTCTTCAAACATCATGCGAAAAGTCCGGAGGAATCCCTGGAAGTCACGGGTGTCCCGTCCTTATCTATCCCAGATAGGGTTTGCCCATGCAAGAGCTTTGCCAGTGAGGAGAGAGATGATGAAAGTGACCCTTGCACCGTCAGACGAATATGTCCAAGTATACAGGCAGAAGTGTATCTGGCACTGGTTTAAAAATCCACGACAGTCTCCGTCATAGCGGTCCGTAAGTGGCAAAGAAAAACGCTGCCTTGAGGTCTAGTCTGAGTATCAACACTGCCAGGAGGTGTAGTAGGAGGAACAGTAGCTTGTGCCTTCTCTCGACGTGCAAGAATGTTCAAGGCCTGGAGGAGTTGGTCCAGTCGAGACCGAAGGTCTAGCATATCCACCCGCATCTCTTGTGACGTCGTCATGGTCTTGGATTGACCAGCGGGGTCAATGGCCTGAGCGTACTGTCACGTAGGGTTCGTGGACCCACTGGGCCATACCGCCTTGGCAGTATAGCAGCTGGCCAACAGGGCACAGGTCATAGTCTATAGTTCATAGAGGGTACCTGTGGCAGCTCAGACAGTAGCAAGGCAGGCTTGGCAGGAACTAGGCAGCAGGTAGACCTCAGGCGTGGAGAAGCAGGACAGGCATGGTATACAGCACAGCACGGCTACAGCTCAGCATGTCATGGCATTAGAACAGGATACAGGTTACAGGATACAGGAACAGGGAACACTGGGAGCAGGAAACACTAGGGGACCATTTGCAAGATAGACTTGGAATACGACAACAATGCTCAGGCGTGGGAGGCTGTGGCTGGGACCTTCTTATAGCCCAGGGTGCTCTGGGAGCAATTAGCTCAATCTCCAACATGCGTGCGCTCTGGCTTCTTAAGTCTGGACTGAGCTCGTGAGCGCACCCTGTTGGTCAGTGTGGAGCAGGACGGCTGTATGTGCAGACATCTCTTGAGAGAAGGGCGTCGACTGGATGGAAGGAGTTCATGGTCAGCGACCACGGACGTTACACCTGCATTGCAAGTGGACGGCGTGGGAACGGGATCAGGTGAGTGATGTAAAGCTTTTTTTTCTCTTAGAATTCTGAGTGGCATTATCTACAGGGGAGCACTATTTATAGGGGGGCACCATCTACAGGATATATAAGAAAAATATACATAGGAGGGCTTTATGTGGGGCACTGTCTACAGGGGGCTATATGTGGGACACTCTCTATAGGGGAACTGTATGTGGGGCACCCTCTACAGGGGGGCTATATGTGGGGCAGTATGTACATGGGGGCTATATGTGGGTCACTATCTACAGGAGGGGCTATATGTGGGGCACTATCTACGTGGGGATGCTATATGTGGGGCACTAACTACAGGCGGCTATATGTAGGGCACTATCTACTGGGTGGCTATATGTAGGGCACTATCTACAAAGGGGGGCTGTATGTGGGGCACTATCTACAGGTGGTACTAACTAAAGGGGATCTATGGGGGCCACAATCCACAGGGGGATCTATGTAGAGCACTATCTACAGGGACTCTATGGGGGACACTATCTACATGGGGCTCTATGGGGCAGTATTTATTGGAGGCTCTATAGGGGCACAATAGATGTGGGGCACTGTCTATTGGGGGCTTTATGTGATGCACTGTCTACAGGGGTCTCTATATGGGATACTGTCTACAAGGGGCTCTATGTGGGGCACTGTCACAGGGGGCTCTATGTGGGGCACTATATACAGGGGGCTCTATATGGGGGAGATCTATGGGGAACTCTCTCTACAGGGGGCTCTATGGGGGGTACTATCTACAGGGGCAGCCTCCTCCAACTTTCTTGGATATGCCATTGCCTTGTACTACTTGGTCACGCACCGTGCAGCGAGGTTTACTCTGCACCACGCACGCCAGGGGAGTACAAGGCAACAGCGCATCTGAAAGTTGGAGGAGGCTGGTAGTGATGTAGAACAGCCAGGGAAATGGCAGTAAAAATATGGGGGGCGCCGTTCCCATTTTCGCCTCAGCCGGCAGAAAAGCTACAATCGGCCCCTAAAACAAGTTCTTCAATTTTCTGATGTCAGGCACGTGATGGAATGAATTTTGTTACTCAAAGTCATGTTACTCAAAGTCATAATGGTCAACATTTGGTTAATGCTTGAGGTACATGATGGGGTTAAATACTATTAATGTGAGAAACATGGAGGTACTAAATTCATAACACCTTGTGCCTCACATTAATAAGTGGAAGAAAGCAGTTTTTATTTAATTGTTTTACAGCGTACACATTAAAAATGGTGCTATAACTTTGTTGTGCGGGTTATTACGGTCGCGACGATACAGAATTTGTGTGTATTTTATGTTTTGAGACTTTTATTTTAATCTTTATTGTAAAAAATGTGTGTGTATTTTTTTACATTTTTGTTTTATTTAACATATTTTTTTTTTACTTTTTTATTTTTAAACTTTAATGTACTGGCATATATCTATATGCCAGTACATTACCCTGTGTACTGATAGTACATAGGCAGTTGTTAGGACATACCTGAGTATGACCTAACAACAGGAAATATGGTGAGACAACCCTGGGGTCCTTCAATGGACCCTGGGCTTTCTGCCCATATATGGTATGTCCCTAAATTGCGTCACAGGACTTCACTGTGACGCGATCCAAGGGTCACCCCCTTCTCAATTTGACCTTGAATGCTGCTGTCAGTATTGATTGCAGCATTCAAGGGAATACGGGCAGAGATCAGAGGTTTCTCTGATCACTGCTGTTAGAGCGGGGCTGCAGCTGTGTAATGCAGCAATTGGCCCACTCCTGACAAGTGTGAGCTGAGCGCGCGGTCAGCATGAATTGATGCGGCTGGTACTGCACTAATGAGCGGCTGCGCCAGCACTGAAGACAAAACATGGGGGTGTTTTGCAGTGCGCCCGCCATGTTCTCTATCTTCAGTGCTAGCGCTCATAAGTGCAGAGCCCTAGCCGCATCACATCATGCTGACCTTGCGCGCACACTTGTCAGGAGCGAGGCAATGGCTGTATTATGCAGCCCCGCTCTGACTACATTCATGTATTACAATGCTAAGCTGTGTGGCCACACAGCTTAGTATCAAAATACATGAATTAGGCTGCATTCACATCTGCAACAGGGCTCCGTTCCGACGCTCCGTCTAAATTTTCGGTCGGAACGGAGCCCTTTCCATCACCATTGATTTCAATGGTGACGGTTCCAGTGCAAATGGTTTCCGTTTATCTCCATTGGTCAGGGGTTCCGTCGTTTTGATGGAATGAATACTGTAGTTGACTACGCTATTGATTCCATCAAAACGATGGAACCCTTGCACAATGGAGAAAAACAGAAACCATTTGCACCGGATCCGTGACCATTTAAATCAATGGTGATGGAAACGGAAACCTCTGGTTTCCGTTTGTGTCAGTCAGGGCACCGTTTTGACGAAAAGCTCAGACGAAACGTCGGAATGGAGTCCTGACGCAGATGTGAATGCAGCCTTTACGGTATTGAACCGTTTCAGGGTGCATGGCATCGAAACATTATCAATATTTCGATGCATCGTGCAACCCTAGTCCGGACACACACTCGTAAATATACGGGAAGGTGTCCATGGCCGATAGAAATTCATGGGTCAGTATTTTATTCGCAATTACGGATCTGTAATTGCGGATACAAATTATGGTCGTGTGCATAAGGTCTTAATGTGCTGTTTTATTGATATTTTCATTGCCCTTACTGTATGTGCTACAATTCACAGCACTTTGAAATAATATATCGAAGATCGTGAAAGAGTTTCAGAGATAAATAAGAAACAATGCAGCCCTAGATAGCAATGGGTAAGATCAGACAGTGCATACTAACATGAGGTTATGGGTAGACCTTGATGAAAGGGTCATACTGTATGTTGATATGTATTTATGGTCTCTGGGACAATACACAGGAGAATTGGCTGGCTTTGTTTGCCTAGAATGTAAATCAAACCATTACATTCTCTCTCTTCCTTTATTTCTTTATAAACTCCGCAGCATATTACATTGTGCTGTCTGTTCTCATCTCCACTGTGACAGTCATTGTAAGAGGTTCAGCGCATAACTTCAGAGAGAAATATGAGACATGGGCTATTTACAAACCTCTACAGTAATATTTCACCCAGCTTCTATTTTATTGTTAGACGGAAAGATAAATCGCAGATCTTCTCTTCTACCACATTTACAACCTTAAACTGTCCTGTCGTGTTTAAAGAACTGAAATATTCCTTCAGGGCTTCCCTTATAAAACAAAATATGCACCATCCAAAAGAGTTGCCTTTAAGATTTTACATGCTCCAGGATACAAGTGTTTGATTTATTCATCATGGTGTTGGAAATATTTCCAGGAAATGTAAAGGAAGTCTTCTTTATTGCAATAATGGATAAATAATTATGGAGTAACAATAGGAAATACTTACAAGGAGCGTTCAGACTGAAACCTTTTCTTGTTTCATTCACCTTTTTCTGATCATCTCTGTGTACCCAGCGTAGAAGTAATAAATAGCATCGAGCCACTCATACCATTGCACTATATTCAGAACAGAAGAGAAAAAGTATGTTGAGACTGTAGGAGGTATTGACCTATCCACCCGCAAGCTTAGTAAAGAGACGACTGTATGTGATAGTGGCAGTGCCATGATGTGAGTAGATAGATTAAAGGAAGCAAAGAATAGAAAAAAAAAAGAGAAGCCAAGAACCTGACAGAACATGGATTGCATGAAAGAATCGTGGTGCAGAAACATTGAAATGTCAAAAAGGAAATTAGAAAAATGCATCAAACGCGTGTTAGGCATGTATAAAAAATGTTGTCATAGCAAAGCACACAATTTTTTTAACACTTTATTATTTTACTGTAGAGCTTTAGAAAATATACAGTATGCCTATGTAGTGGCGAGATGTCAGAACATTATTTTGTGGCGAGTACATTATATTGTTAAAAACAGTTATACCCAACTTGCCTGCATGAGGATAAAGCCTTTCTGGTTCACAAGCAGGGAGGAGCAGAGAGTCCATCGGTGGAGTTTTAGGTCGACTTCTCCTTGAGGGTATGTTCACACGGCCTATTTACGGACGTAATTCGGGCGTTTTTGCCCCGAATTACGTCTGAAAATAGCGCCTCAATAGCGCTGACAAACATCTGTCCATTGAAAGCAATGGGCAGACGTTTGTCTGTTCACACGAGGCGTATATTTACCTGTCACTTCTTTGGCCGTAATTGGAGCCGCTATTCATTGACTCCAATGAATAGCAGCGCTAATTACGGCCGTAATTGACGCGGCGTTCAAGCGCCTGCACATGCCGGTACGGCTGAAATTACGGGGATGTTTTCAGGCTGAAACATCCCCGTAATTTCAGCCGTTACGGACCCCCGCCGTGTGAACATACCCTGAAGGTTCTCGTAAACCAACTTGCCACTTCAGGAGCCTAAGGGTATGTTCACACGAGGGCGTCCGTTACGGCTGAAATTACGGGGATGTTTCAGCCTGAAAACATGCCCGTAATTTCAGCCGTACCGGCATGTGCAGGCGCTTGAACGCCGCGTCAATTACGGCCGTAATTAGCGCTGCTATTCATTGGAGTCAATGAATAACGGCTCCAATTACGGCCAAAGAAGTGACAGGTCACTTCTTTGACGTGGGCGTCTATTTACGCGCCGTCATTTGACAGCGGCGCGTAAATATACGCCTCGTGTGAACAGACAAACGTCTGCCCATTGCTTTCAATGGGCACATGTTTGTCAGCGCTATTGAGGCGCTATTTTCGGGCGTAATTCGGGGCAAAAATGCCCGATTTACGTCCGCAAATAGGCCGTGTGAACATACCCTAAGATGAATTTAGCGGTATCAGATTTATACTATACTATTTATACTATACACTACAGGATTAATCCCTGAACATGCAGTTTCTGCAGTCCTAGATTACATTACATGAGTTTGGTGGATGGCTGTCATTAAATACGGCAGGACAGTTACTGATAAATATTACCTGTACCAGGTGTTGGAGATATTTTTTATACCATTTCCTGAAGATTTCTGTGTACACCATATCTCACATTGAAATAACTCAGCTTGCAGATGTATTGCCCAGTCCCTGGTGATGTAGTGGTGCAGTCTACAATCCCTGCTGATCCAGCGTTCAGTCCCTAGTACAACATTGACAATTGTCTAGTTCTTCTTTACCAAGCAATATAATGACCCAGTTATACTATTCCATTGCTTGTGATGTATTTATACAGTGTATGTTGTTCACGTCCCTGGTTATATATGCATTTATATAGTTTTCAGCTTCTGGTCACACATTAATATAGGGCTCCCTGTTACTCTGTGACCGATCCATATGACTCAAGTCCCTTATTCTAATAATCCAGTTTTAAGTTTTTTGTTTTTGTTTGCATGCTTTCAAAAAACAGATCCTTACATCCCATTAAAATGAGTGTAATCATTCAAAGGATACTTCCCTTGTTAGTTCTAGTGAGTCTATGAATAAGTATCCTTTTTCTGGTGATCCATGTTACAGGAGTTGTACAGGATTAGAAAAATATGGCTGCTTTCTTCCAAAAACAGTGCCACATCTGACCACAGGTTGTGCAGATCAGCCCCATTCACTTCACTACAGCTCACCTGCAATACCAGAAATAACCCATTGACAGGGGTGGCCCTGTTTTTGGAAGAAAACAGACATATTTCTCTTATTTAGGGCTTATTTAGACGAGCATATTATCCGTCCGTGTGCTGTCCATTAAAAAAACAGACATCACATGGACCTATACTATCCAATGGGGCTATTCACACGTCTGTGCTTTTTCATGCAGCATGTGTACGTTGCGTGAAACTCACTGCACGTCCTATTCTGTTCTGTTTTTTGCGGACCACATCGCCCATTGAAGTCAATGGATGTGTGAAAAACATGGACAGCACACGTACGACATCTGTGTGCTGTCCGTTTTTTTTTCACACACCAGTTGCTAAAAAGATGATGACAGAATAAAATAAACAGGAACACTGATGCCACACGGAAAACACACTGATACCATACGGAACGGAAATGCATGAAATAGGGTGCTTTTTTTTGGGGATGCAAAATGGACACGCTTGTCTGAATAAGACCTAACATCTCATGCACACAACCGTGTGCGCCGACCGAGTCCCATCACTGATCCGAGGAAAGCTAGAACATGTCCTATCTTTCCTCGGTTCGGAGACAGATCATTTTTCACGGACCCGATTCACCTGCTAAAGTGAATGGGTCCATCAAAAACGGCACGAGTGGCACAACGGTCGTGTGCATGAGGCGTTATCCTGTACAACAACTTTTATGTTCTTCTTTAGTTATGCAAAGCCATGGTGTCCTTCCCTGGAAACCTGCAATCTCACAACACTCCTATTTTTTTCCTTTGTATTTATTTTTGCATTTTTTGTGTATTAACCCCTAGGCGCACCACGGCGTAACTGTACGTCCGGGTGGCAAGTGTCTTAGCGCACCAGGACGTACAGTTACTGAGCGGTTCCCAGTGCACACTGTCGGTGACAGTGTGCACCGGGAACGGGAAGGTCAGCTGTCCCCAACAGCTGACACTCCCCAGTCACCGGCATTGGACTCCTAAAATCGGTCCAATGCCGGCGATCAATGTAATCGGTGGATCTGTAATTAGTCCCAAAACGTTTATTATAGACCCCCCCTGCCCCATGCCCCATGTGACTGGCATTGGACCAATAGCAGTGGTCCATTGCCGGCGATTCTGAGCCCTGTCATGGGTGGAAACAGCAGTTTATTACCACATATGGAGCATTGCCGTAATCGGGAGAAATTGATTTAGAAATGTTGGGGTGCTTTTTCTCTTTTATTCCTTGTAAAAATTAAAAAAATTCTATGTTTTTTCAGGAAAAAAGTAGATTTTCATCTTCATAGTATATTTCCACTAAATTCTGCAAAAAAACAAACCTGTAGGGTCAAAATGCTAGCTTTACCACTAGAAATATTCATTGAGGGGTGTAGCTTCCAAAATGGTGTCACTTTTGGGGGATTGAAACTGTTTTCCTTCCTCCAGGATGTTGCCAACACAACATGGCACCGACAACCATTCCAGCAAAATCTGCGACCAAAAATCCAAATGTTGCTCCTTCGTTTCTCAGCCCTGCTGTGAGTCTAAACAGCAGTTTATTACCACATATGGGGTATTGCCGTAATCGGGAGAAATTGCTTTACAAATTTTTGGGTGCTTATTCTCCCTTATTCCTTGTAAAAATTTAAAAATTCTATGTTTTTTCAGAAAAGAAAGTAGATTTTCATCTTCACAGTCCATTTCCACTAAATTCTGCAAAAAAACCTGTGGGGTCAAAATGCTAACTATACCACTAGAAAAATTCCTTGAGGGGTGTAGTTTCCAAAATGGGGTCACTTTTGGGGGATTTTCGCTGTTTTCATCCCTCAAGGGCGTTGCAAACACGACATGGCACCGACAACCATTCCAGCAAAATCTGCGCTATAAAATCCAAATGGTGCTCCTTTGTTTCTGAGCCCTGCTGTGAGTCTAAACAGCAGTTTATTACCACAAATGGGGTATTGCTGTAATCAGGAGAAATTGATTTACAAATGTTAGGGTGTTTTTTGCCTTTAGACCTTGTTAAAATGAAACAATTCTATGTTTTTTCAGAAAAAAGTAGATTTTCATCTTCACTGACTAATTCAATTTAATTTAGCAAAAAAAAAATAAGTGGTCAAAATGCTAACTATACCCCTAGATAAATTCCTTGAGGGGTGTCGTTTCCAAAATGGAGTCACTTTTGGGGGGATTTCCAATGCTTTGGCACCACAAGATCTCTTCAAACCTGTTGCCTACAATATAATAAAAAAAAAAAGGAGGCCCTACAATTCACTAGGCGCTCCTTTGCTTCTGAGGCCAGTGCTTCAGTCCATTAGCACACTAGGGCCACATGTTGGGTATTTCTAAAAACTGGAGAATCTGGGCAATAAATATTGAGTTGCATTTCTCTGGTAAAACCTTCTGTTTTACAGAAAAAATTTATTAAAAATGAATTTCACCCCAAAAAATTAAAGTCTAAAATTTCACATTGATTTAATTCCTGTGAAACTGCTAAAGGGTTAAGAAACTTTGAGAATGCTGTTTTGAATACTTTGAGGGGTGCCGTTTTTAAAATGGGGTTATTTATGGTGACTTTCTTACATGTAAGGCCGTGAAAAAATAGCTTTTTGTAATTTTCTTGAAAATTTGAGAAATTGATGCTAAAGTTCTCATTGTTGTAACGTCCTAAAAAATTAAAAGTACGTTATAAAAAATGATGCAAACATAAAGTAGACATATGGGAAATTTTAACTAGTAACTATTTTGTGTGGTATTACTATCTGTTTTACAAGCAGATACACTTAAATTTAAAAAAAATGCTATTTTTTGCAAATGTTCTCTAAATTTTGGTGTTTTTCACAAATAAATATTGAATTTGTCGAGCAAACTTTTTCACTAAGATAAAGTACAATATGTCACGAGAAAACAATCTCAGAATCGCTTGGATAGGTATAAGCGTTCCAAAGTTATTACCACATAAACTAACACATGTCAGATTTGAAAAAATGGGCTGTGCCACAAGGCCAAAACAGGCTCAGTCCTGAAGGGGTTAAATCTAAACTGATTACACAATTAATAATAACAATAATGTCAGTTTGCGTTATTATTCCAATCAGTTTTGTAGATCTGATTCTATTTTCAATATCTAAAAGTAGCATTTTTTTAGATTCTTTAAGAAAATAAAACAAACAAGAACATCCTTCCTTAACTAATGCAAACTAATGTGATTTTACATACAACAAAAATTCATCTTTTTTGTCAAGACGTAAAAAAAACACAAAAGTCGAATACAAGTATGAACACAACATAAACATGTTCAGAGTATGTTCACACGCAGCAGATTTTGTTGCAGAAATTTCTCTTCATTTGTTGCAGAATTAGTTCTTTCATTGATCTTTTTTCTGATGTCCTTGTGTGACTCTAGTTTTGAAGGCTTTTGTATTTCTAGAGGAAATGGAGTACACATAGTTGCTGGTAGAGATGACTAGTTTTATTATTTAATGAGTGTACAATCCCAAGCTGGCATGGTATGAAAATAACAATTAGAGCAGGTGGCAGTGCCATCCAGGGGCATGTACTGTGTTTGAGATGCCAATCTGCTCTAACAGAGGCTTGCTCTCCACATTCCTTGCAACAGGCGATTTTGCCCTAATGCTTGTTGGACTGAGTTCAGCATTAGTTAGGATAGACAGATTACAATTTTAATAAAGAATACTTTAAGCATATTTTGATATGTTTATAATTTTGCTAGACTGAAACATTTGATAATAAAAATGACCTGTGTGTGATTTATTTTCCTTATTTAATTAGGAAATTCATTTCTTATGTTGCTCACTTACATAAAATGCATCTTTTATTGAATTATCCCATTTACAACAAATTGAGACTCTTTTCTATAAGAAATGGGGGGGAAGGTGTTCATTACGTAGAGAGTCTGAAAAGGAGACCATCGGCATTGCTATATCATCCGCATGTCTAAGGGCACGTTCAGATGTGGCGGACTGGTTGCAGATCTTCTATTTTTTTGCTTTATATAGATTATTCTTTTAGTTAGTGCAGGCGTTGCAGAAAGAATCTATATGGAAAATAGCTTCCGGAGCAGAATTTATATCCCAAAGCATGCTCATTCGCCTGCAGGGAAGCAGTGGATTTACACAGCGGATTTAGGGCTCATTCAGATGAGTGTAATACTCGTCTGTGTGCTGTACGTTGAAATAATGCACAGCACACGGACCCATTATTTCCAAAGGGGCTATTCAGACATTGCGTGAAACTCACTGCATGTCCTATATTGGGGTGTTTTTGCGCACCATTGGGGCGTTTTTGCGCCACAGGCAGGGCTTAACAGAGGCAGAGTGAAGGCAGTCCTGGGGCCTTCATTAGGCCTTCATTAGGCCCCTGGGCTGCCATAACAACCGTCGTCACCCCACAATATCACTGCGGGGAGATGAGCTGTATTTTCAATGCCTTAGATGCTGCGGTGGCGATTGACCGCAACATTTAAGGGGTTAAACAGCGAGGAAAAGAGCGAACGCTGCTCCCGGCTGTTAGTCCCGGGTGTCTGCTGTAAAATGCAGCGGACACCCGCAGCATATGGAGCGCGCTCCAATCACCCCCCGCACCCGGACGTAATAGCACGTCTGGGTGCGAGAAGGGATTAAAAAAAAAATCAAAAGTTACACATATTTGATATCAATGTGTCCGTAACGACTCCGTAAAAAAATTGTATAAAAAAATCTAAGAATTACTGTTTTCTGTGAATCCTGCCTTAAAAAAATGTGATCAAAAAGTGATCAAAAAGCAAGACCTTATACAGCTATGTCAATGCAAAATTAAAAAAGTTATAGCTCTTTAAATGCGAAGATCGAAAAATGCAAATAATAGCTTGGTCATTAAGGCCTAAAATAGGCTGGTCACGAAAGGGTTAAGTCATGAAAATAAGGCCTATTGGAAAAAATAATCATGGGCTATAGCAGCCAATCTATGTCTCCCGTTTTCTTTTGCTAATACATCTTCATTTAAAATAAAAATGTTTCGATAGTAACTACGCTTAATATTTAAACCATAGGCAGTAGTTTAGTGATCTCAGTGGTATGCAAGGGTGTTTGTGCAGCCGCAAACATATGGTGCATTGTGTTAATCTGCAGCAGTATAGATTTTGTGATGTTTGTTTATTATGCTTTTAAGACGCTCGTTGGTTTTTAACAACCAGGCATTTAATTGGTGAGGAGTCTACAGCATGAGAAATAATAATGTAAAGCTGGTGGGGAGGAGTGGAGTGTTTCCCAGGGACTCTAATTAACTTATCTGCTCTGCAAAGTCGTCACCTTGGCTTCCATATTACAGGCTCTAATATAATTAACATTTCCATCTGTGACCCTTATTGTGATATATGGAGGATAAGCCATAGAAGTGACTGCTAGGAATTCTACAATCTCACTGAATAGGATGAACAAGGTGTACTAATACATCCGTACAGCAGTATTGTTTGTGAACACTGGTGGAAATATTACCAGCTGCATATATAATAAACAGAATAGAGGTTTAGTATATATATATATATATATATATATATATATATATATATGTAGCACTCCTGGATTTCCAAGTGAAAAAATCAAGTGATGAACTTTATTCGATAAGCTTATCGAATAAAGTTCATCACTTGATTTTTTCACTTGGAGATCCAAGAGTGCTGCCCATTTTTTTGTAGACTATTATGAAGGATATAGCCTTTATCCTGCGGCTGGCACCCACATTTAGGGCACATTCAGACGTGGAGGAATTGCTGTTGAATTCCGCTGCGGACAGTCCGCAGTGGAATTCTGCAGCAGTCGTTTTTTTCATTTCTTTCTATACATTTTTAGGAAAGTTAGTTTAGACGTTGCAGAAAATAACTGTGCGGAAATTAGGCTGCGGTGCAGAATTTCCCCTCCGCAGCATGCTCTTTCCATTGCGGAGAAGAAGCGGAATTTCACTGCGGATTTCAGCTTTTGCAATGCAAAAACTGAAATTTGTGGCAAGTCCGCTGTGATATCTGCAACGTCTGAATTACCTGTCAAATATGCAAATGTTGGTGCAGATTCGTTGCGTAATTGCCCCAAATCTGCACCAACATTTGCACTTTATTTTTTTTATTGCACCTTCCATTTGAACATTGGTGTTTCAGTGGGGTGCTGTGTGTAAAAATACTTACCGATCCCTGGATCTTGTCATTTTTTTTTGGGTCCAGCGCGGCTCACATGATCTTCATTCTGAGCTGGTCTGGAATCGCTGCTGTTCAGAAAACCGGAAGTCAGGCTCTCAATGCATTTTATGTAGCCTCGTTCTGGCTCCCATAGGAATGCATTGAGAGCCTGAGTTCCGGTTTATTCAAAAGCACAGCGGGCAAGTCAGAGAGAAGATCATGTGAGCGATGCTGGACCCGGAAAAGACAAGATGCGGAGATCGGTAAGTATTTTTGCACAAAGCACCCCACTGAACCACCAACGTACAAATGCAGGATGCGATAAAAAAATAAAGTGGAGTGCTCCTTTAAGAGTAAAGTAAAAAATTGCTACATCTGTAGATGACTGACATTTCTGATCTAAAAAAGCTGTGTAGGCTGACTAGCAGGAGGTGCACAGGAGGAATGCGGAAAATAGTGCTAATGGAGTGGTGGCTTGAAAGAAATCTACAATGACAGATACTGGTTGTAGAAATAGGATGTATCCTATACTTCACACTGAGCAGTCAACTGGAACTCTGCTCCCAGTGATCTATTACAAGCTCACCATACAGTGTATATTATAGTGTTCCCTCAAAATTATCTTTAGGTGACTTTTGGTGACTTTTACTCACAAAGAACCAAGGTATGCATTAAAAAAGTAGCCTTTGCCATTAGCTCTGGGAAATAAAGTGACCTTGAAAGGATTGAATCAAAGGATTGGTTATTCCCTTAGATATTCCATTCCACTGCAGCCTGAGCAAATGCAATAATATAAGATTAAATTCTACGAAAAAAAGCCCTGTAGATGTAAGGTGAAACTAAGAGAGGTGTGTAGTATAAAAAAAAAACACATTTTTTTTTTAGGTATTATTGGATATTTATCTTGTACTTTAAAGGCTATTTACTAAATTTGGTATTACTATTACAATATATTATGGTGTTTAATGCACTTTGTAATTGATTTTTTAGTATTTTTTTTTACTTTTTGAGATACAGCTTGTCATGATGACAGGGTATGTGGACCCACTGGGCCGCTCCGCTGTAGCAGAGAGGCAGCTGGCCTAGCCACAGTCTATACAAGAGTCTATAGCAGTTTGTAACACACGGGTACCTGAACTAGTCCAGACAGTGGCTGTGGCTTCAGCACGGATGCAGGTAGGTGCAGCAGGTTGCGCCAGACATGCCAGACAGTAGAAGACGTGGCAGCAGAGACTGGACGTGACAAACAACAGCAGGTGCAGTAGACACGACTCCAACACTAGAAGGCACAGAAACAAGTACAAAGTACGGGATACAGCAACAGGTAACAGGGCATGGGTAACAACTGGAACGGGAAAACACTGAGGGACCATTTGCAAGACAGACTTGTGATATACTAACAACGCTCAGGCAAGGATCAGAAGGGCAGGGGCCTTCTTATAGTCCAGGAAGTCATGTGAGTTGATGATGATGATTGTTTTTATGTGCGCGCGCGTTGGCCCTTTAAGAGTGGGCACAAGCATGCGCGTGCACCGTACGGGTCACAGCGAACCGGAGCGGAAGTGAGCGCTGGCGTCTCCTAGGAAGGAGATGGGGACCAGCGCTCATAGATCCATGGCTGAGGTGAGTAAAACCGACGGCCCGCGGCCATGGACGCTACACAGCTACTATGTATCCTGGATACATAGAAACTGTATCTTGCACTGAAACCCAAATCTGTCAGGTCAGCGGGACTGACGGCATCGGTGTCAATGCGTCCTGTGGGTCCCTGACAGAAGATCCAGCTGTTATCGATCACATCTAAGTTCCTAACAGCGCAACATTTAAAAAACAAAACAAAACATTAGTTGCATTAAACACTATAATACATTGTTTTAGTAAAAAAAGTCTTCAAATGTTTACATAGCCTTTATATATCAGTATATAAGATATGTTAATCTTGACTAAAATAAACAAAAGGGAAGGATCATAAAAAAAATAATAATAATTGTATCCAACATCATAAAAACATCATAAAACACTTTGGAATAATTAGGGCGGGTTCACACATAGCGGAATTTCACTTAAATTCCGCTGCGGACACTCCGCAGCGTTAATCCGCAGCGGAGCCGTTTCTCCATTGACTTTCACTTTAATTTAGCAGTGTTCGTTTACACGATGCGTACAATTCCGCTGCGGAGCATAGGCTGCGGAGCGGAATTTGGTGTCCGCAGCATGCTCTGTCTGTTGCGGAGCAGTGGCGGACTGGTTGCGGACTCATGGCGGAATTTCTCCATTGACTTCAATGGAGAGTCAAAATTCCGCAATGAAGTCCGCAGATCTTATGTGTGCTGCGGAGCGTATTGTTTTTACTACCATGACATTTCTTCATTCTGGCTGGACCTATGTATTTCTAGGTCTACAGCCAGACTGAGGAAGTCAATGGGGCTCCCGTAATGACGGGAGCGTTGCTAGGAGACGTCTGTAAATAGTCACTGTCCAGGGTGCTGAAAGAGCTACGCGATCGGCAGTAACTGTTTCTGCACCCGGGACAGTGACTACCGATCTCAATATACATGTATCTGTAAAAAAAAATATAAGTTCATACTTACCGAGAACTCCCTGCGTCTGTCTCCAGTCCGGCCTCCCAGGATGACGTTTCAGTGTAAGTGACGGCTGCAGCCAATCACAGGCCAAGCACAGGCTGCAGCGGTCACATGGACTGGAGCGTCATCCAGGGAGGTCGGGCCGGATGCCGAAAGAGGGACGCGTCACCAAGACAACGGGCGGTAAGTATGAATTTCTTTGACTTTCACTAGGGAAAGTGCTGTCCCTTCTCTCTATCCTGCACTGAATAGGGAGAAGAGAAGCACTTTTCCTGCAGTCCGCAGCGGCCAGTCCGCATCAATTTTCTGCACATTTTGTGCAGATCCGCTGCAGAATCTGCAACGCAGATTCTGTGCGGCATTGATGCGGACAGTTGCGGAGGAATTCCGCCATGTGTGGTCATGCCCTTATACTTTAGAGTCTGTACAGGACATTGCATTTTCCCAGGGGATCCTCTTCTGTTTTTCTCTTGTTCCCCTGGCGTTAGTAAGAAATATTGTGCAATTTACCTGTTTTCTGTTATGAAAATGTTTGTATTTTGTGTCTACCTACCCATATTTGTTGTATGGTTATATTTTTCTTGGTAAAATTTAATAAAAACTTTTAAGAAATTGAAAAAAACACTTTAGAATAAAAATATTTCATAATAAAACCTTGCTATAGTGGGGTACACTATTAAGACAGTTACTAAACAAACAGTGCCAGAATTCTGTATCATATTGCGCCAAAAAAAGCTGCAATCAAGCCATGTTCCAAATTTTTTATGTGTTTTGAAACCTTTTGCGCCTCTCTGGACAGCTTTAAAGAAATGTCTAGAAAAAGGAGATGAACAATACAGCAAAGTTATTAAAGATGTACACAATTTTTTGGTACAAAATATTGGAGTACATGTACGACAGCCATAAAGGACGAGAAGAGTACCTAACATGTCTAACGAGTTGTGCCAAATTTATTATGCCATGTGCTCCATTTTAATAAATCGGCTTGAGAAAGGCTCAGGTTGTGTGAGTCGAAACGTTACACTTTTGGGGTTAATAAAGCACCCTCTTTTTTCACTATAAGCCTCTGTGAGTGTTGCCTATTTACTGTTATATATATATATATATATATATATATAATTTTTTTTAAATCCTATCGGAGCCAAAGGGCCAGTATACACTACACTGAATATTCTATGTGCATTAAAAAAAAAATTACTTTATTGAAAGTCATCACTGAATATTTGATGCTTGAGCGAAGTCACATACAGTCTATCCAGGGAGTCATTAGACCATGGTTACAAATTGAAGATTCTATCAGGATTTAAGTGCTGAATCTGCACCTGGATCCTGGCAGAATCCACTAGCGCGACGTTGTAATAGTTAGTGTATTAGAACAATGCGCTACTTAAATAAAGTAGTGCAAACCGAGTTTCTGCTACAGATTATCTTGAAATCCGAAGTTCTGCTGCAGATTATACTGTAAAACTACCTACCATTGAAAACACACCCTAAATATTGAATGTGTGAAACTCGAGTAATGTTACAAACAGAAAACCATGGACAATTAATGAAATAAATATTATTGATGTCACAAAAAGTTGCCTTTGGTTATTAGAGGATTATGTGATGTCATAAACAGTCTATCTATAAGAATATTGTACATTTATATGCAGTGGACCAACTCTTTCACACTGGATATTGCAATGCCTAATGACACCACAAAAAGTTTATTTTAGAAAAACCAATGGAATGGAATATTGGAATGGTATTTGCTATCTGAATCCCTAATGAAATTTAGATGACAATTAGCATTGTCTTTTTGAAATGTGAAAAATGTGGCAAAAGAACTGTTGTCAAATCTAATAGGCACCGGTCTCAACAACAGAATGGTAGAAAACTCTTTGTAAACATTAGCAGCCAATTGAGTCCTGTAAGACTATAGCCAAAAGCTTAAATAATCAATTGAAAAAAAATCTATTTTAGTTAATTTAGATGACATGAATACTGTTTATGAATGCATTGTAATTTTTTTCAGTTGTGAATCAAGAATGACAATGCCTCCCTGTTGGTAACCAATTTGAAAAATAATTTGTAGAAATAGTAAAAAAAAAGTCATTCTAATTATGCATATCATTAAAAGTACATTACAAATACAGGAAACTGCATAATTACCCTGAGCAGTTTTAACAAAATTATTATTACCCTACATGATGACATTCTGATTTCTACCTATGTTGCCGTTCAGTCTGCAGAGGTGATGTCATTGTGGACGACGCAACTTCTGCGTTATGTTTATGTGTCGTCTGTAGGCAGTACAGATTAGGGTTGTGCAGTGTGTTGCTTGCCTGGTTTGGGCTTCGCCTGGCCTGAAAAAGGTTAGGTCACCCTAAGTGACTAATATTAATATCATTGATATTATGTACTTCAGCTGAAAAATACTCTGGAAATATCCAGTAAAAGGTAAAATTGTAACTATTAAAGAGGCTCTGTCACCAGATTTTGCAACCCCTATCTGCTATTGCGGCAGATCGGCGCTGCAATGTAGATTACAGTAACGTTTTTATTTTTTTAAAACGAGCATTTTTGGCCAAGTTATGACCATTTTCGTATTTATGCAAATGAGGCTTGCAAAAGTACAACTGGGCGTGTTGAAAAGTAAAAGTACAACTGGGCGTGTATTATGTGCGTACATCGGGGCGTGTTTACTACTTTTACTAGCTGGGCGCTCTGATGAGAAGTACCATCCACTTCTCTTCAGAACGCCCAATTTCTCCAACTCTTTCTGCAAAGGTGCTGTGAATGCTGTGGTGTGGAATATTTAATAAGAAAAATAAGGGCTATAAATGATGTTTTAGTCATCCAGGACCTTGATCTCGAGTCTCGATGTGTAATATTCAAACTTAAAAAAAAATAAAAATTCTATATATAAACAAGCACGCAGAAAGCAGTGTCACTCACTACAGCAAAAAGACAAGTAGATGGGTGGCCAGCAAGTAATTCCAATCAAAGGACTATATAAATATACAAAGAAGATCTTCCAGCACTCCAGAAGAGTCACTGGAGTGCTGCAAGATCTTCTTTGTATATGTATCCAGTATATATATATATATATATATATATATATATATATATATATATATATATATATAGCTGCCTTTGTAGTTGTCCAACTGTCTTCGACAGAGGAGAATGTAAATATAAGTACAATTCCCAGAATCTAATTTACCAGGTAAAGTTCTGTGCAGAGGAATGTTGGGAGATTTTATATCTAAATCATTCAGAATTGTGAAGTTACTCAACTTTTATGTGGCTGTTTCTATATGTAAACTGTAAAAAAAAAAAAAAAAAAAAAAAGAGCTCAATGCCGTCTTTAATCCGCTTTATGTTTAGTATCTGTGTCTGGTACTGGAGCAGGGCGGTCACTGTGACTTCTATGGCAAACTGGTGAATAAGAGAGAGACAGATTTAGCACTGTTTTTACATACATTGGGTAGCTGGGTACACTTTACTGTTCTACATCTTCTACAGTCTGGCTGTATTTCCTTTTAATGGAATTACTGGAGAGGAAGTCTGCTCCATCTAAGAACACATCTCCCTTCTCAGACATAACATTGGATGATGTCACCCGAGCTACTAAACTTTGGATATAAACCAGAATGTCTGCAACAACTATAATAATAGACAAGACAGGTCTTAATCTATGATAAGCTCCTAAAAATTTAATATATATATTTTAATTTGGTTAGCAGCCATTCAATTTAAGTCTACTTGTATTTATTTATTTTCTATTGCTAATATAGTACCAACAAATTCCACAGCGCTGTACAGAGAATGTCCTGTCCCCAATAAGGCTCATTTCCCTTTCTCAAAAAACACAACAATGTAATAGAAAGCAAATTACCAAATTAGCCTATTGGTTTATGTTAGAGTATGGGAGGAAATCTAAAAAAATGTGGAAAGAACATAAAAACCTCATCCCAATGCTGCCCGTGGCCAGGGTTGAACCCAGGATCCACAGCACCACAAAGCAAGTGTTATAATCACTAAGCCGCAGTACTCTTTAGGGGTTAAGTAAAATGAAACTCTTTACATTTTAGTCTCATCATTGTTAAAATGACTCTAATCTGTCAGGAAATTGCATAACGACCATCTTAAAGGGGTTGTCCATGCAGGGGTACATTTTTCATACTGATGACCTATCCTAGTATAGATCATCAGTATATGATCGGTGGAGATTCGACACCCGGGCCCCACACCGATCAGCTGTTCCGGTTTCCTCCAGGCGTCAGAAGCTATGCAGTTGAAGTGCTGGAAGCAGACCACTCCGGTCACAGCATAGCGGCCATGCTGCAGTACTGCAACTGTGCTCCTATTGAAGTAAAAAGAAGTAGAGCTGCAGTACTGCAGCACGGCCACCATACAGTGACTGTAGCATTCTGCTTCTGGCACTAACTGCAGCATAGCTTCTGGTCCCTGGAGGCAGCCGAAACTAGGATAGGTCATCAGTATGAAAAATTTACCCCTGCCTGGACAACCCCTTTAAGACAGATAGTCTTTATGCAATTCTGTAGGTAGGTCATCAGTATGAAAAACTGCCCCCTGCCTGGACAAGCCCTTTGAGGACATTTTGGACAGGCCGATGATCAGCCGAACGAGCACTCATATGAACACTAGTTCCCGATGTGGTCAGCAATCAGCTGATGAAGGTGCAAACACTCATTTGTCAGCTGGTCGGATCTCTTATGCTCTCATAAAAATGGTTGTTTGTCAGTAGCACGTCTCAGGGGATGTGATGCTGAAAATATGCAGATTGTATGGAGATGATTAACGATCATCCCCATATTCCTGATAATGGCTACATGTAAATGGTGCAAACGAGCGCCAATCGACTTGCTGCTGTTGTCGAACAGCACTTGTTACCAGGCAGAAAATCTGCCTGTGTAAATCCAGCTTCAGGCTGTGTTAACATTTGCATTCTGAGCCTCCATAGCAAATTCCGTCAAATTCAATGGAAAACTTGATGGAACCTAAGGAACCCCATTATAAGTCAATGGGGTCAGTCGGTCGTCAGTGGTAACTGCACGGTCAGAAATTTTTTTCTCTAAGAGGGAACAATTCTCATAATTAGTATAAATTAAAGCGGTTGTCTTATAAAGACAATAAGCCAGAGCGGAGGGACGCACATAAAGAGTTGCTCATGTTCTTGTGTACTCAAGCCATTCAATGTGTTACATAGTTGGCAATTAATATAAACACCTGCCATGTAATACCACATTTCCCCTTTAGCGGCCACTGCAGGAAAATTGTATGACTGGCCACAACTTTCTCTGGCAATAACATTGCTAATCGCCAGAGGCTAGTTAAGTCAAATTCTGTTTTAAAAGGGTTTTGTTTTTTTAAGACAACCCCTTAAATAATTTCTAATTATGAGTAGCTAGTTTAAAATAGTTACTTATTTACTCTTAAAGGGGTTGTCCAGTTTCCGCAAATTAATATTTTTTTTTGCATAACTAAAGAGGCTCTGTCACCAGTTTATAAGTGCCCTATCTTCTACCTAATCTGATAGTTGCTGTAATGTAGATAGCCACAGTTTTTTTTAAATTTATTTTTTGACGGAGTTATGACTATTTTTAGTTTTATGCTAATTTTTTTACCTTTGATCAAGTGGGTGTTGTAAAGCAAAGTGTATGACGCTGACCAATCAGTGTTATACACTTCTCTTGATTCATGTTCAGCTGTACTCACAGCACAGTATGATCTCGCGAGATGACGCTGTGCTGTCACTTACTCCCACAGTAAAAAAAATTAACATAACTGGTATCGCCGCGTCCGTAGAAGTCTGTACTAAAAAAATATAATATTATTTAACCGGCGTGGTGAATGCTGTAAAAAAACAAAATAAATAAATCACCTTAGATAAGTCATCTTAGCTCCCCAAAAGATTTGACTATAAAGTGATCAAAAAGTCACATGTACACCAAAATGGTACCAATAAAAACTACAACTTGCCCCACAAAAAATAAGGCATCTTACCGCTCAATCGATGGAAAACCAAAAAAGTTATGGCTCTCAGAATGCCGTAAAACAAAACATTTTTTTTTTTAACGAATTGGTTTTCTTTGTAAAAGTGGTAAAACACTAAAAAAATATATAAATTTGGTATCGCCGTAATCGTATTAACCCGTAAAAGAAAGTTCACCTGCCATTTTTACCACATGATGAACACCATAAAAATTAAAGCCCCAAAAAATTGCGGAATTGCCCATTTCACCCAACAAATATTTTTTTGCCAGTTTCCAAGTACCTTATATGGTAAATTAAATGGTGCCATGAAAAACTACAACTCATCCCGCAAAAAAACAAAACAAAAACTGATACGGCAGCTCTCCGTTCTGGCTCATAAAAGGGGTACCCCAAACAAGTGACACCCCCCCCCTCTAAGATGTCTATATGCCATAATTGTACAGATAGACAGGAATTGTTTTTATAAAACAACCTGATGATGTTGTATTTCTTAGCATTTATAGTTGGGTGGTAATTTTTAGCACTTATGGTGGAGTAGTATTTTTCGGCATTTACAGAGGGCTGGTGATACTCAGAAAATAGTTGAGATAGCAGTGAGCTTAATGGCGCCAAACAGTTTTCTTGTAGCTCTAAAACAAATAGGATGACTTATATAAATGGCAAATAGTGAACAGTGACTTTAAAAATGGAAAAAAATTATTATTATTATTATTCCTATTATTATTATTAGAACTATTATGTAGTAATAACTTTTATCTTAATATCCGTTAAATGACACAGAAGGGAATGCACATTAGTATTTTTCAGAATGCATGTTGGAATATTCCTGTATGTGTCTTTTATTATCTGTACTGTTATGTCTGTTTTTCTTGCATGCAGCAGATTTCATTTGGTGCAGCACCACAGAAATAACTTTTTTTATGACTTGGTGGATTGATATTGTCATTTGATGTAGCTTTATATTGCTGCGAGCAGCTCAGAATCCTTCCCTTCTATCACTGTGTGGTCCTGAACTCAGCATCATCTATTTACATGCTGCTTTCAATAAAGTCTACCAAGTGTAATGCCCGCCTGACAAATTCCCTCTCTGCTGCTGTCGGATTCTTTTTTCCTTTGCTTCTGTAACCTCATTTATATGTCTATCCTGTCTGTCTTTAGCATTATGCTCACCTGTTTTTATGGCAAACCAGAATTGCGTAACTTGAGGCTCTGAGAAAGGTATCTATTTTTCTTTGTGCATATAAAACAATTGAGGATCCAATAAGTATACATGGCAGCCTGGCAGTTAAATGGTAAATCTGTTAGAAATACATCAGCATAGCATGTCCAGGTACTAAGGGGTTACAAGTATACTAAACTGTGCCGGAAGGTTGTCATATATGTTTTATATTTGCTTACTGTTCGTAGAAGGGCTGGTTCACATTTTAGCATTAAATGTTTAAAAGGCTGTGGTGTTTTTTTATTTATTCCAAGAAGACATTAAATATTTACGTTAGAAAAATATTAACTTTTTCATTTCATTACAGATCAATAGATGAAAGGTGTTTGAATACAAAGTATACAGAATATTCTACTCATACTTTACATGACCATCATACGAAGTCAGGCCACCGCATTTGTTGATGCAATTGCTTAAGTTTATCACCTAATAGATTCAATGCAAAAGATAGGGACTTATTGTGGGTTAATGAGGCATTTCTCTATATAATGTTGGTTTATTGATGCCAGCAGTAGTATTAGACCTCATGCACATGGCCATATAATAGCCCTATAACATTTCAGAGCATACGGTGCTGTAAGACAGCAACCATAGAGGTCTATAGGCCCATACTGTACTTCCGCATGCGTCTGATTTCATACCGAACATGCCATGTTCCATAGGATGACATATTACTGTCCCCTAGAATCATACGGCAGCACATGGAGTGCCTGCGGATCGGTAATATGGATTTGTAGGGACTCCAGCATGGGCAGGGTGTTGTCTTATGATTCCAATTCATGTTCAGTGAAAATTTAACTGAGGTGGCTATTGAGATTTGGTGTGAGATGTGGGTTTGTTGGTATCCCTTGTTTTTTAATTCTTTTTGAACTTTGGGAAGAATTTGACTCTTGACTATGGGATTTGCCATGGTTTCTGGAGCCACACAAGCAAATCAAAGTTTCAAACAATTGAAAGAATATTGACAAAACATGTAAACAACTCAGTTGGCAACCTCTGTATTAAGGGACCTTGCTCTTCGTAAATTAGCTACTGAGTTGCTGCTGATTCCAGCACAAGGGAGTATGGAACTGATTATGAGCTATTAGCTAACCTTTTTCCTCTGTGCCCGTGGTCAGAAATTTGGGCATGCAGTTCCATGGCACTAAGACTGAAATGCAGAAATGATTTACCAAATAAAACTGACCACCTACTTTGAAGTCATTTTTCATTTCTCTGTCCCAGAAGAACCCAAAACATCTGCACCAGTAACTTGTAAGGATATGTTCACACGTGGTGTTTTTGTGGGATTTTTTTTGCTGTTTTTTTTGTTTGTTTGTTTTATTTTTGGTTAAAATAACACTAAGATATGTTCCTGACATTTAAAAATAAAAATCAAGGGGATTTTTAACATATATGTTGTTACTATATTGAAATGATACATCTTGGAGCAGATTTACTACTGTGTCTGGGTCTAAAATTGTTTAAAAGTGTGGCAAATCTTGGTGCAGATTGGCACAGGTTGGATGCTCGCACTGCACTAGGCACTTTTTCAAAAGTGTTCCCGAAAAGGGGATGGCTTAGTGGAAAAGTGGTGCGGTTTGTCAGAAAGGGTCAGCAATGTGCACCAAAAAATTTGCCAAAAACTGGCATAAAATGTGGGCGCGAATCAACTCAAATCAAAAGTGGTATAAAAAAGAGAATAGTGTCTAAGGCCTCATGCGCAAAAGGCACTTGACAGCTCCGTGTGTCATCCGTGTATGATGCGCGGCTGCGTGATTTTCGCGCAGCCTCCATCATAGAGATGAGGCTAGTCGACGTCAGTCACTGTCCATGGTGCTGAAAGAGTTAACTGATCGGCAGTAACTCTTTCAGCACCCTCGACAGTGAATTCCGATCACCATATCGAGTAACCTGTTTAAAAAAAGAGGTTCGTACTTACCGAGAACTTCCCGGCCGTTGCCTTGGTGACGTGTCCTTGGTGACGCGTCCTTGGTGACGCGCCTCTCTTGACATCTGGCCCCACCTCCCTGGATGACGCGGCAGTCCATGTGACCGCTGCAGCCTGTGCTTGGCTTGTGATTGGCTGCAGCTGTCACTTGGACTGAATTGTCATCCCGGGAGGTCAGACTGGAGGAAGAAGCCGGGAGTTATCGGTAAGTCAGAACTTTTTTTTTTTTTTACACGTTCACGTATATTGAAATCGGAAGTCACTGTCCAGGGTGCTGAACCAGTTTAAACTCTTTCAGCACCCTGCACAGTGACTGTCTCCTGCCCGGTTCGGTCAAAACGAGTTCGGCCGAACCCGGTAAAGTTCGGTTCGCTTATGTCTAAGACACTCCTTTCGGATGTTTGTAAACAGAAAAGCACGTGGTGCTTTTCTGTTTACATTCAGTTTGACAGCTCTTGCGCGAATCACGCAGTTCGCACGGAAGTGCTTCCGTGAGACCTTCGTGGTTTTCACGCACCCATTGACTTCAATGGGTGCGTGATGCGCGAAAAACGCACGATTATAGAACATGTCATGAGTTTTACGCAACGCACTCGCGCTGCGCAAAATTCACGCAGCGTCTGCACTGCCCCATAGAGTAATATAGGTGCGTACGACACGCGTGAAAAGCACGCGCGTCGCACGCGCGTATATTGCGCTTGTGTAAATGAGGCCTAACAAGTAATGCAAGATGCTCCAAAGATATCATACAGCATGCACCACTGTGATAAATTTGGCATTTTTTGTGACTGCCTGATCTAAGTTTACGCTGTTTAACTATTAGACAGCATTGGTAAATGTGGGCTACTGCCTGCTATGATCAGGAAATACGACAATATCATTTTTAATGGCTAGTGTCAGTCAAAGTGTCAAGTATAAAATTTAGGATAACAAGAGCATGATGTAATGTAAGACATGTAAAGCACTCTCAAGGGGTATGATCATCTTCACTTTATATTTAAGAATTTAAGATATGCTATGTGAATAGAATGGCTGGGCTGGAACTCCTTGGTTTCAGAGTGTATATAGCTGCTGCTATAGTAAATAGCTTGTAATGCCCTATGCGCTAAGAAAAACATGTGCAAATCTTTCAAATCTCATTATTTTCTATTCTCAGGGCTTTCTATCCAGATGGTTCAACCACAGTGGCTTGTGTTTACTTTAGCAAAAGAAGTAAGAAATGACACCTGAGATTAAGGGAAATCAAACTTTTACCATAAACACTCATCTCTTCTGACATATACTACAGTTTATTACCAGCAATCCATTTCTGAACTCTTAAAAGCTTGGTATAGAATAGGCTATTGAATATAATTCTTTCATAATACTTTGGACATTCGGCAACAGCTAGTGGGCACAATACAAGTGTATACTCATTAGCATCAATATTATTAGATTTGATGAACTACTAAATGTCTAAGGTTATTATCCTAGGTCTTCTCCAGGGTATAGGAAGTTCACAACTCCCTGAAGTCTTCTTGTTCCCACAGCACTAAGACTCTTAGGGCATGGCCAGACGTGGCGGAATTGCTCTGAAATTCCGCTGCGGACACTCCGCAGCGGAAATCCGCAGTGGACCCGTTTCTCCATTGCCTTACACAGCTTTTTAGTAGGGTTCGTTTGCACGTTGCGGACAATTCCGCTGCGGAGCATAGGTTGCGGTGCGGAATTTGGTGTCCGCAGCATACAATGGTTGTTGCGGATGTGTGGCGGACTGGTTGCGGACTCATTGCGGATTTTCTCCATTGACTTCAATGTTCCGCAATGAAGTCCGCAGATGTTATGTAGATGTTATGTGAGCTACGGAGCGTATTGGTTTTACTACCATGACATTTCTTCATTCTGGCTGGACCTATGTATTTCTAGGTCTACAGCCAGAGTGAGGAAGTCAATGGGGCTCCCGTAATTACGGGTGACTACGTGTGTGCACCCATAATTACGGGTGATTACGTGTGTGCACCCATAATTATGGGAGCGTTGCTAGGCGACGTCAGTAAATAGTCAATGTCCAGGGTGCTGAAAGAGTTAAGCAATCGGCAGTAACTGTTTCTGCACCCTGGACAGTGACTACCGATCACAATATACATCAACCTGTAAAAAAAAATAGAAGTTCATACTTACCGAGAACTCCCTGCTTCTTCCTCCAGTCCGGCTTCCCAGGATGACGTTTCAGTCTAAGTGACGGCTGCAGCCAATCACAGGCTGCAGCGGTCACATGGACTGCCGCGTCATCCAGGGAGGTCGGGCTGGATGCCGAAAGAGGGACACGTCACCAAGACAACGGCCGGTAAGTATGAAATTCTTGTACTTTCACTAGGGAAAGTGCTGTCCCTTCTCTCTATCCTGCACTGATAGAGAGAAGGGAAGTACTTTCACCTCAATACGCAACGGCTAGTCCGCATCAATTTAATGCCCATTTTGGGCAGAGCCGCAACAGAATCTGCCTCAAACAGCGGTTACCCGCCAATCTGACAGCGCCAGCCACGCAGGACCAGCATTGACTAAAGTGCCTGAGGAAGGTCAAGGTTTTGACCGAAACGTCGCACGCACTGTCACTGGCTACAAATAAATAAATAAATTATCTGGATAAAAAATTCCATTATTGGTGTGCATAGTACTTTGTTTCTTTACTGGATCGGGTTGGGCCCCTACTCATGCACCCACACCATTACCTAGTGCTATCCGAACCTTGTAACTGAAACTCCCAGCTGTTATTCCATTGGGAAGATTTAACAGGCCATAGAAATGTCGTATTACATGGTATCCATTAAAATATAATACATGGACGGGCTGGGTCCACCAGAGTGCTGTGACTTATAGAGGGGGAGTCTCTACTTTGGCTCTTTGCTTTTGCTTATAGAGGGAGGGTCCTGAGGGGAATAAGACACTTTGAGTGTGCTTCTCCTTCAAATGCAACAGTTGCTTAATATTTTTTTTCAATATGTTAATTAATTCCTATCGAAGGTGAAGCGATATTTGTTGTAGAAAGTACCAGTTAAAAGGAAATCAAATTACCAATGATGCAATTTACAGAGAAAAGAGGAGCCAATAAAACATCATGACAGTTCCTCTCTTCACTCAGAGAGTACAAACAATGTGAACTGTATCAGCATTCGGCATATAGTGGTAACAGCTATGGGATATTTAAATTGTCATGCTCCTGAAGGGAGCGATTTGGACAGTAGGAGTATCTATAGATTGCAGTATATGTAACACCCTAAACGTATTGATGAACAATATTTTTCATTAAGCAAAATTTATCTTAGTCTTATGATTAGAAGCAGGACTACTGCTAATCAATGTTTTCTGTTATCTCTGTGTTTAGGTGTTGCTAGGAAATACCTTATGGTCTGAGTCTGGATTCGGTCATCATTTAGCTTTGCCTGGTTTATTAGGGTGGAGTACTCTTTTTATATATACTTATATACACTTATATATACTTCAAACCTGGCTTACTCAGGTGCTGGTTATACTGTTTCTGGCATGTGCTAAACTCTTTCTAGATTCTAGTTGGTGACTTTGTTCTTGATTATGTGTTTGTTTGTACTGTGGGACCTGTTGCTCTTCTGTGAGATCTAGTTTTTAATTATTTTTTTTTGTGTATCCTGGGATCAGTCGTTCCACTGTTTTGTTTTTTCTGCCTTTCCTGTGCGTTTCGTCTGCTGCCAAACTGTTACCCTACTGTGGGATAGTATTCAGATAGGGCCAGTGAGTGCTGTTAATTCTTGTCCACTGTCTATTCATCTGTTGACTGCTTGCATGCTATTCATCTGTCATCCACTCCATTTATGCATCGTCTCCATCTTTTACTACCTTCACTATTTGGTTCCGCTTATTCACTCGTGAGTTACTTGTGCCTTTTGTCTTATGTCATTATAAATGTGTGCTTCACCCATGTGATAGTGATTGTCTGGTATTGCGGCCTTGAGCACCACCAGTGGCATAACATTTAAGCAGATACAGTATTATTACCAGTGTGAAAATCTCTACTGCCTGTTACAAAATGGGAATGAATGAAAGATATCACAAATGTCAACATTGAGGACATCCTTGTTTTAATCAAAAATTCATTGCAGTTTAATGTGTTGTCTTAAACTTGCCTTTATTCTCTCTCTCTCTCTCTCTTTCTTTCTGTGTATATATATATATATATATATATATATATATATATATACACTACCGTTCAAAAGTTTAGGGTCACTTAGAAATGTCCTTATTTTTTAAAGAAAAGCACAGTTTTTTTCAATGAAGATAACATTAAATTAATCAGAAATACACTCTATACATTGTTAATGTGCTAAATGACTATTCTAGCTGCAAACGTCTGGTCTTTAATGCAATATCTACATAGGTGTATAGAGGCCCATTTCCAGCAACCATCACTCCAGTGTTCTAATGGTACATTGTGTTTGCTAACTGTGTTAGAAGGCTAATGGATGATTAGAAAACACTTGAAAACCCTTGTCCAATTATGTTAGCACCGCTGTAAACAGTTTTGCTGTTTAGAGGAGCTATAAAACTGACCTTCCTTTCAGCTAGTTGAGAATCTGGAGCATTACATTTGTGGGTTCGATTAAACTCCCACAATGGCTAGAAAAAGAGAGCTTTCATGTGAAACTCGACAGTCTATTCTTGTTCTTAGAAATGAAGGCTATTCCATGCGAGAAATTGCCAAGAAACTGAAGATTTCCTACAACGGTGTGTACTACTCCCTTCAGAGGACAGCACAAACAGGCTCTAACCAGAGTAGAAAGAGAAGTGGGAGGCCCCGCTGCACAACTGAGCAACAAGACAAGTACATTAGAGTCTCTAGTTTGAGAAATAGACGCCTCACAGGTCCTCAACTGGAAGCTTCATTAAATAGTACCCACAAAACGCCAGTGTCAATGTCTACAGTGAAGAGGCGACTCCGGGATGCTGGCCTTCAGGGCAGAGTGGCAAAGAAAAAGCCATATCTGAGACTGGCTAATAAAGGATAACATTAATATGGGCAAAAGCACACAGACATTGGACAGAGGAAGATTGGAAAAAAGTTTTATGGACAGATGAATCGAAGTTTGAGGTGTTTGGATCACACAGAAGAACATTTGTGAGACGCAGAACAACTGAAAAGATGCTGGAAGAGTGCCTGACGCCATCTGTCAAACATGATGGAGGTAATGTGATGGTCTGGGGTTGCTTTGGTGCTGGTAAAGTGGGAGATTTGTACAAGGTAAAAGGGATTTTGAATAAGGAAGGCTATCACTCCATTTTGCAACGTCATGCCATACCCTGTGGACAGCGCTTGATTGGAGCCAATTTCATCCTACAACAGGACAATGACCCAAAGCACACCTCCAAATTATGCAAGAACTATTTAGGGAAGAAGCAGGCAGCTGGTATTCTATCTGTAATGGAGTGGACAGCGCAGTCACCAGATCTCAAGCCCATAGAGCTGTTGTGGGAGCCACTTGACCGTATGGTACGCAAAAAGTGCCCATCAAGCCAATCCAACTTGTGGGAGGGGCTTCTGGAAGCATGGGGTGAAATTTCTCCCGATTACCTCCGCAAATTAACCGCTAGAATGCCAAAGGTTTGCAATGCTGTAATTGCTGCAAATGGAGCATTCTTTGACGAAAGCAAAGTTTGAAGGAGAAAATTATTATTTCAAATAAAAATCATTATTTCTAACCTTGTCAATGTCTTGACTATATTTTCTAGTCATTTTGCAACTCGTTTGATAAATATAACTGTGAGTTTTCATGGAAAACACAAAATTGTCTGGGTGACCCCAAAGTTTTGAACGGTAGTGTATATATATATATATATATATATATATATATATATATATATATATATAGTGCTCCCTTGACACTGAACACATTTCTCTTGTACTTAAATAGCTGCTCTCAAGGCTCAAAACATCTCTACATTTAATTATTACTTGGCTTCTTGTCATATTTTAAACAGAATTATGCAGAATGTTTGCCAGAGATCAATCTGTTGTTTCTCATGGATGTACATATTAAAAATTAGTATTAATATCATTGCCATTGACTCTCACTGATTTTTTTACTATGATTTTTAAAGGATGCATACCAATATAAAGTATGTACCTAAAATGTATATAAATGCATGCATCATTGTTTATGAATATAGCACATCTGAAAACTCTGGTAACAAAATGGGCCCTATAGTGAGACAAACCTCATAATATTTTGGTAACAGAAGCAAAGGCAAGTATCTGCAAATTACTGGTAACATAGTTTTAAAATGGAATGAAAAGGTTGTTTTAGGTAATGGATGGTTTAAGTCAGTAGGTTAATACTTGAATCATTTGAAGTTTAAGTGCATCATTGGTCAGTTCAGCCTATGAACCCATCAAACAGCCCTCGTATTCACAGTCTGTGATCACCGTGCTCCAGATAAGGCTTCAACCAGTAGTGTGTCCGATCAATCACTTTGCAGAAGGCAGATTTAAAGCTCAACATCCTCTGGAATATTTACAATATACTACAGTGAACTCTAATCTCTTTATTGTGTCTTTCATCTGTACATGGAGCTTTCTACTAGTGTTATAATAAATAGTGGAAATAAATGCATATCTCTGTGGATCACTAACAATGTATTTAGCTTGTCCAGAGACATTATTGTGCGGGTTTCTAGTACCACATGATTAAGTGCTCATGCAAGGCAACATAGTTCTCTTATTAAAGTTCAGTTGACAAAAATGCTTTTTGCACTGAAGGAATCTATGAAAATAGACTGTACTAGTTCCTCTGACAATTACTTATAATGCTAGGAGAAAGATTTATGACAAACTAAATCAAGAGCCATATTACTGGAATTATATGTACAAAGATGGTGGGAACATGTGGGTTATAATTAGAAATAAGTCTCTTCTCCAAGTGCTTTAACCCGAATCTCGCAATACGATCATGGTCCGCTACCTCTTTTTCTTGTTAGCTAACATTACAATGCCTTGGAGCCTAGCACAAGTTCACCTATGGATAAGTGGGAATGTCCCTATGCATTGTACACTAAATCAATAGCAGACACACAGGATGTATGAATTTTTTTGCTTTGAAAGTCAGTATAATCACATATAGAAGGTACCTATAATGGTGGAAAGAACCAATATATCTACAAGTGGTCTGCCAGGTTTAAAGATAAAAGCCACAACCTAGTTGCTGGATATATGGGGTATTTTCACTATTGTACATATTATTTTTTTTTAGAAATGAGCCACAATTGATGTTTCAGAACTCACTGAGATAGTGGAACCTCTATACAGCAACCAATTTGGTACTGTCAAAACCCAGAGTCTTCTCTTCTCTTTTTTACCCTTCATTCTCTCAATGAGGTAAAGACGTTCTCAGTTGGATTTCCAGGTCATGCAGATTAGTTAGCAATTGGTAGCAGGTGCTTTGCAGAGGACACAGGCAAAGATGTGGTGTGGATGCATAGATAATGTTTAATGCCAGCAAGGAAGTCCGAGTTTGGCAGAAGAACCAGGAATGAGCAAGCCACAGTCAGAAAATGGATTTGAGATTGATACATGGTGTACAATACTAGGGTACCTGATGTAGATCCAAAAGGGTAAGGAAGGAGTATAGTCAAGACATAGCAAGTTTGTAACCAGTATCAGGATATAAAATACACTAAGGACATAAACACTAACCTGAGGGTCAGGCATGGTTTTGAGCGCTGTCAATTGGTGTTCCAGTTGCCACAATGGTCCAAAGTGATTGAGAATGGAGACCCTCACTAGAGAATTTCGGGTTAGCAGCAGAACATAGAAGAAGAAGGCAGCCACTGGTGATAAACAGAAGCGTTCTGATGGACTTCAGAGAGAAGAGTAATAGCTGGTCAATTGTATATTTTCAGTCTTAATTTACTTATTTATTGAAAAAATAATCTCACATCATGGATGACTTGATAGTTATTGTCACACAAATAGAATGCAGGAGTGAAAGATTACTCATACGTTTCTAAATTAATCTGCTCCCTGTCTTTGCTATATATAACAAGGTGTATAGTGTTTGGCAGTAAAGTCAGACTTGTAGAAGTGAAAAATGAACCAACAGCTAGAAGCCACAGGAAAGTGGATTATACATATACTGCATTACTTTTGTCAGTTTAGCAATGGATGCATTTTATGGGTATTCTGAGGTACTGTCAGTGATGTTCACTATGAATAACCATTCAGCTAATAGGTGTAGAAAGAACTGGAAGGCGTGCAGGGATTCTCTGCTTCTCATCTATCACCTGGAGACCAAACAATCTCTAGGACATAATAGAGTCAGATCAATTATCTCTCTTTCTCGGAATGAAATGTCCATATTTGAATTTTACTATTAAACGAGGGCTTGTTCCACAGATCAAACATGGAAGTGTAAAATGTGATGGTAGTGAGCTGCCCTTTTCCTACTCATGGCATTATATTATGAATATAAAAGTGATATATAATGACTTTTTATGTCTTTTACATCATGGCTTGCTGAAACCACATCATATGGTAAATTATCTGAAGGGCAGAGGAATAAAGCTGACAAAATTGCCTATGGTTGAGGGATTATATAAAACATCTCATTGCCATATCTTTACGCATATTATGAGCGAACACTGAGTAACATGATATATGTATTTATGAAATACACTATGGGGGAATTTTTTAGAAAAGTGTTGAGTGTGTATAAACAACCCAAAAGTCACAATTATTGCAATTTTTGTGCTTTTTACTGCTTTTCTAAGCCCGGAAACTGCCATTAAAAGAAATTCCCCCTATATGTTTTATAACGTGAGCACATTTAAAAAAAATTCTAATTTCAAATGGTAATTTTGAAAGGAGCTTAGATGTTGCTGAAGTGCTCTTAGATAATATGACAAAATGCTAAAGTGGTGTCATGGGAAATATTTATGATAGTATTTTGAGAATCCATGTGAAATATAAAGATAACATACAACAAACTGTAAATTATTGTGTATTCAATGACACACCTCAATGGCAAGAAATCCCAGGTAGATGTCGCCATGTTAGTGTATTTTTCAGTTTAACCTGATTAAAAGTGAAAAATCCTCCTAATACTTTGGCTCTTTCTGCTTTTATAAGGTGATCTAGTATTACAAAAGTTAAAATATTACTACTTTACAATTACTATTAGTGGACATAGACAACAGAAGACTCTGGTACAAGAAAGGTATGTGGACCCCTTGCAGCCCAACCAGAGGCATAGCTCTAGGAGTTTAACACAAGGGGGGGGTGGCGAAATACATCTAAGTGGGCCCCACACACAGTATAAGGACCCCTTAGTGTGCTCCACATAGTATAATTCCCTTATAGCTGCCCCCACACAGGATAATGCCCCTATGGTTGCCCACACAGAATAATGCTCCCATAGCTGCCCGCACATAGTATAATGAACCCGTAGTGCCCCATACAGTATAATGACCCCTTAGTGGCCCCCACACAGTATAATGCACTTATAGCTGCCCCGCACAGTATCCCCTAAAGCTGGCCCCACACATTATAATACCCATATAGTGGCTCTCACACAGTATAATGCCCATATAGTGCCTTTCACAAAGTATAATGCCTCATAGCTGACCACATACAGTATAATGTCCCCATTATTATTTATATTTTATTTTTTTATCGCTATGTCTCTTTTTGTGAAAATGTAAAAATATTCTTCATGCAAAAGATTTTGCTTGAGCTTTGTTAGGCTAAGTAAACACGGGTAGGATCTGCTGCAGAAAAGTCAGTAGAAAATCCGACCCAGAGTGTGCTGGCAATACCAGCTGAAAATTTTGTTTGATTTGGGACAAACTTTCGGCCAGATTTGCCTCTGGAGAAAACAGAAGATGGGGTAAGAAAAGAAAGACCATACTCACACCGTTTGTCCATGTTTCCTGTCTGGTCTCTGTGCAGCTGGCCTTCTGGAATAACATCTCTTTCCTTGTGACACTGCAGATTGTGGCTGCAGCAGTCACATGGGACAAAAAGTCAGCCCAGGAGAGACCAGCCAGGGGAGCAAAGATGCCAGGGGACCAGCCGGGGGAGCAGGGATGCATCCCTACTAGAGCATAAAAACCATACTGAATATTAAATCTGCAGCAATTACGCTACGTGATAATACAGCCTTAGAGTAGGGATGCTTTCCTAGCCTATACAATACAAAAATATTTTAATCAATTAAATTCCCAATATAGCTGAATATTTTCACTGTCTCCAAGGTGGTGGTGCTTGTGCTCTTAATTCTACACTTTTTATAGGGCACATTAAGCAATATATAGTATGTAGCCTACTATGAAAACAAGTCAGATATCAGAACTCAATACACGAGACACAGATGAGACATATTTGTCAACATAGAAGCTGGCAGCTTCCCCAGCCCTCAAAGCCAAACATGTGCCTAACCTTCCAGATGATGACATGCAAGAAGAAGATTCAGACATGGAAAGTGCTGGCGGTACTGCTGATACTGGAGAAGAAACACACATGGCACCAGTATCTAGAGGCTCATTTTAAAAGAACACTATCAAACTCTTACACCGCTAGTAAAAGAACTTACAAACATCAAATCCAACTTGAGAGGTATAAGTGCACGAGTTGAGGCTTTAGAGGAAACTCAAAATGAGCTACTCCATTCACAGTGGAAAAGCCAGAATTTAATTTAATTCCCAACATGATTGCATCAATGAAGCTCTACTTCATATAAAAGACCAAGAGAATCGGAGTAGGAGGAAAAACATCAGGATCCGGAGATTGCCAGAAACAATCCTACACGATATGCTACCTAAACTATCTATAGAAAATGTTCACAGACTTCCTCGGATAAGATCCAGCCAACTCCATCATAATTGAAGGCATACATAGAGCTCTCAGAGTGAAACCTAGTCCTAAGGAGCCACCGAGAGACATAATCTCTGGACTTCTAAGTTATACAGATACCTCAGATATCTTGAAAGCTGCAAGAGACAACAGTCAAATTAAATATGAAAATACAGATTTACAAATATTTCAAGACATTGCCCCCTCAACATTGGCAAAGAGAAGAATGCTTAAGCCTCTACTAGACACATTTAGGGAGAAAAAGCTGCAGTTCCGCTGGCTATTCCGCTTTGGATTAGCCAGTTCCAAAGGAGGGCACCAAATTACTATAAAAAAAAACCTGCAGATCTTGATCCCGCTTGGGACCAAATGGAAATACCACCTTTAGAAATTCCATCATGGCTACCTTAAAATATAGTAGAACTTCCACCTCTACCGAGCCCCTCATTCTGGTATTAAGCTGGAAAATCGGGTTCACCTAGGATCAAGAAAGCAGCAGCATGTGACAAAAAGATGGACACTTGACTACCTTACCTGTTATTTGCCAAAGGTTCGGCGATATGATCACCTCTCCACGGGGCTAGTGGACACACGAGGCGTGAGTAATGATATTGTCTTTTTGTCTCTCTTCCTACCATTTACCATTTAAAAGTATAAAGACTCAACTGGACACTAGGCTTTTTCAGTCATTAAGAGCTGATTTTAAATTTTATTCTATCATTATGTTTTAATGAGTTCTGGATGGTTTTTGGTGTCTATATGGATCTACCCTTGAAGAAATTCTGTTGAGTTTTACCATCCTTTTGTATCCAAGGACATGCATACACCCTATTGTAATCTATAGCAATCCATCTGGTTTAATATATTCTTATTGTACATATGTTTACCCTGTGCTACCCCTTTCCAAACATCCCTCCCAACCCTCATTCTTCCCCCCAGAATCGACCTGGTTCAGACATATTAGTAATAGCTATATTTTTAGCTTCAGTACTACTTATTTTTTGTGATTATGACTGACTTAAAGATAACATCATTTAATGTCAGGGGTCTGAATTCTCCATGAAAGCGTTATCAAATTCTCAAACAACTCAAAACAGATAATATGACAATAACTCTCCTCCAGGAAACCCAACTTAGACATGACAAAGTCCCAGCTATGCTAAGAAATACCTTTTCAAATTAATTCCTTAGCATTTACGCATCCTCACAGGAAGGAGTTAGCATCTTAATCCACAAGAATGTGCTCATTAAATTGTTAGCTGACATAACAGACCCAGAAAGAAGATACCTGTTTGTCAAAGGTCGTATAGGAAACTCTGCTCTCAAATTGCAAATTTATATGCACCGAATACGAGACACGCTGCGTGGATAGTTCAGACCCTAAAATTATTTGCTCAATTCTCTGAAGGTATTCTTATTGTAGAGGAAAATCTCAACATGCCACTTGACCTCTTATTAGACACTACTAGTTAGCCCCTTAATGACATAACACGTACTAGTATGCGGTAGCCGTTAAGGGGAAGTATGGAGCAGGCTCACGGGCTGAGCTCGCTCCATACTCAGCAGGTATACAGCCGACACCTCACTGCAACGGGCGGAATCAAAGATCACTTTGATTCCGCCCGTTTAAGAGCTCAAATGCCGCGGTCAATCGCAAACGCGGCATTCAAATTGTTAGAATCGTTCCCCCCCATCATGGGCTCGGCCAGTCACTATGGTTGTTATGGCAGCCTGGGGGCCTAATGAAGGCTCCCAGGTCTGCCATCTTTGTACTCCTTTGAAGCCCTGGCAGGGCTTCAAAGGAGACTGGCAGAATTACGATATACTGCAATACATAGTACATCAGTATTGCAGTATATCATGCATCGCTGCTTCAAGTCCCCTAGAGGGACTAATTAAAAAAAGCAAAAAGACAGTTAAATAAAGATTTTTATAATGTTCCCAAAAAAATATTATTAAAAGTTAAAAAAAAACTTTTCCCATTTTTCCCTAAACCAATGCTAAAAAATGTAAAGTTAACATAACTGGTATTGCCATGTTTGTAAAAGTCTGAACTATGGCAATATAGTGTTGTTTCACCCGCTCATTGAACGCCGTAAAAATAAAATATATATAAAACATGAAAATTGCTGTGTTTTGGTCACCTTAGCTCTTCAAAAAAAAGGAATAATAAGTGATAAGAAAGTTGCATGTACCCCAAAATTGTATTGGTGGAAACTACAGCTCGTCCCGCAAAATGTAAGCCCTCACATCTCTAAATTGATGGAAAAATAAAAAAGTTATGGCGACATAAAAAAATATTTTTTTTAGCAAATAGTTGTATTTTTTTAAAAGTGGTAAAACATAAAACACAACATAAATTTGGTATCGCTGTAATCGTATCAACCTGTAGAATAAGTTGAATATGTTGTTTTTACCGCCTGATGGATGGCGTAAAAACAAAACCCCCAAAAAATGGTGTAATCGCTGTTTTAAGCCCATTTCACCCCCAAATAATTTTTGTTCAGATGCCCAGTACATTATGCGGTACAATAAATTATGGCATAAAAAACTACAACTTGTCCCGCAAAAAATAAGCCCTCATATGGCTATGTCGACAAAGAAATAGAAAAGTTATGACTTTTGGAAGGCGGGGAGGAAAAAACGAAAATGAAAAAACTCAAATTAGCCTGGTCTTTAAATTTCATATAAGTACACTGCGAAAATACACAAAACATTCCATAACTTACACCTGACAAACACTTGGAGACTATTACACCCCTCAGATATGGATTTTTGCTATTATTCCAACACCCACTGTACTTACCATAGATTTGACTATATTTTCATGACCCAATGCCATACCCCATTACTACAGTCCGCAAGTATAGAAAATATTCTCCTATATGATCACGCACCCATACATACTACCCTTAAAGGAACAGTGTCATGGCAAATAATTTTTTTTATATGTTAAAGATGTTAGTGCTTTAATAAAAACGTTTTTATTCATTTGTGTGTTTGTGTTTTACTTTTTCTTATTTTTACACTTTTTCTTCCCTATGGGGGCTGCCATTTTTTGTTCCATTTCTGTGTGTGTCGATTAACGACACACACAGACATGGAGTACGGCAGCCACAGTCCCATAGGGACTGCGAACGGCTCCCGTCCCATTGACTGCCGTGTACGGCGTCTGTGTGGGAACTGCGCATGCGCCGCTCCCACACAGTCCTATTCGAAATTGGCGCCGTCCGGCGCCATTTTCCTGTGGACCGGAAGTCGCGGCCGGACTGTAATATTACTACTTCCGGTCGCGGCTTCCGGACTTGTGCACATGGAACAGCGGCAGCAAACGGAGCGGACGGGCCAGAGGGAGCCGCGGCGGCAGGAGCAGGTAAGAGATTTCAATGTATGTTAGTGTTTGTGTGTGTTTACTACTATATGTAAACCTACTACACTGTGGGTTACCTCAAAAAATGGCGACACGCAGTGTAGCAGGTTAAACCTTTCAAACCCCTCGTTTATCCCGGCACTAGCCAGGATAAAGGAGGGGGGGATGCTGAGAGCTCACTAGAGCGAGGGCTTTTAACCCAATGTTGCAATGCTGCAATTTTGGGAACAGCCCCATCTAGTGGCCAAAAATGGGTAGTATTATAAATTAGAAATAATTTATAATATTACATGGCTCGTGCCAAAAAAAAAAAAAAAAATTTGAACAATGTTTAATCACCCACACACTAAATGTTTAATTTTTAAAAAAAATACATGTTTTTAGGGCAACACCATGCCTTTAAGCTTTTCCAAAAGTAAACTGGTGATGGAGAATTAATGACACCATAATTGCGGATCCCTTCCACCGATCTTGTATACCACAAAACATACATAACTATTTTACATCTAATAACACACCAGATGTCTCACCTGTAATTGTGTGGGATGCACATAAATTGGTCCTGAGAGGTGATCTTATCTCCGTTAGCACCCATGTAAAGAGACAAAGGTCCGCACTACTTGACTCCCTTTTTCCCCAAATTTCAGTATTAGAAAACCTCCATAAACGCACCCAAGCTGCTTCAACTAAAGAAGATCTTCAATCCTTACTCAATAAAATTAAAAACATTCTTAACATAAAATCAGCCAAACTCCTTCAACTATCCCACTTTCAATTTTACGCACACGGAGATAAAGGCAATAAAACTATGTCAAATCTAATCAAGAAGCAACAAGAAAAATCCTCTGTCTCACTAATCTACACTAAACCTGGACATATCTCAACCCACAAACAGTCTATTGCAGAAGCATTTAAAAAATTATATTCTAAGGCTGTGTTCACATCAGCGTCGCTTTCCGTTGAGGGGTTCCATCAGAGGCTTTCATTGGGGGAACCCCTCAATGAAAAGGCAAACGGAAACCTTAGCTTCCGTTTGCATCACCATTGATCTCAATGGTGACGGAAACTTTGCTAATGGTTTACATTTGTCACCATTGTGACAGGATTCCGTTGTTTTGACGGAGTCAATAGTGCAGCCGACGGAAACCTCTGACGGAACCCCTGAACTGAAAGCGATGCTGATGTCAGCAGGCCCTAATCCCTACAATCTCAAAAACCTGAAACACCACCTATCTCCACACATACCGCCAGTCATACCATACAAACATTTTTAGACTCTATCAAAGTCCCACACCTTACTGACACTAATCCGCAAGCACTGCTTACCCCTTTCTACCCAGAGGAATTGTTAAAAATCCTTAACTCCATCCCATCGGGCACAAGCCCAGGCCCAGATGGTTATAATCTATTATTTTTTATTTTGAATCATTTTTTATTAATTTTCAAATAGTCAAAGAATCGTGAAGTGCAAATATTTGTCTGAGATACAAGGCTATGGTAATCAATCAGTTTATACATAAAATAAACAAATTGCCAGCAATCCACTATGTTAACATAAGTAGATGGGGGAATAAAGAGAGACAACGTAGGGAGCTGATAAAGGCCACCTTCATATGGAACAACAAACGTCCTAGACTGACTTATAAGTATCTCATCACTAACTCTCGGTTTGGAGATTTTGGGCTTTCAGATATCCTCTCCTATTATAGGGTCAATGAACCTTGGCATGAAATAATCACCAAAACCTTTATACTAGCATGGAAAATTATCTCACGACTACATAAGAAAAATTCCAACACTCCCCAAACATTATATACTAATGATTTTATCAGAGGTACCATATCATTATGGCAAGATGTGAACAGGTTCTCCAGCCTACTTTCTACCCCATCCCCTTTGAAGTCTCTAAGTCTGCTTCCTTGTTACCAACATGGACCTGCAAAGAAGTTACCAGATCCCTGGGACATTTCATCACGTCTAACTCTGTCAGATACGCAGTCAATTGCTAATGACACGGGCATCACAGGCAAAGCTAAGATTAAATTGGGGAATTTTCTTCTCAATTTCAAAGAGAATGTCAAAATCGAAGGATGTCTCTAGCTAACCCTACCTCTAATACATGGTTGGAGGACCTGTCCATCAAATGTTCACACAACCCCCCGAAACACTCCCAGATGTATCAATATACCCTAACTATACATACTGATCACAAACCAAGTTATATCAGGAAACGGGAAGGAGAACTAGGCTTAACCTTTACTGAACCTGAAATTCGTTTTATACTAGCAAACTCACATGGGTTTTCCCGTTGTACGAGAATTCAGGAAAATTATTTAAGTTAATCATACGATGGTATAAGATGCCAACGATATTGCACGCTATAGATAAATCCCAAATATCTGTTGGAGATGCAGCATAGACATTGGCTCATTATCACACATATGTTGGCAGTGCTTCATTATTCAACCATTTTGGCATTAGATAGAAGCCACCGTGAATATTATATGTTCTCTAAATATCAAACTACACCCGGCACTGATATTGTTATGGAGGCCTATAGCTGGATTTACTCCGAAGAAAAATAACCTTCCAACTCGTTTATTAACAGCAGCAAAACTTCTTATACCTACACTTTGGAGGGACACATCACCTCCTACACTTCAGAAGTGGATAGACAAAGTATCTGAAATTCAGAGATTAGAAGAGCTAGCCCACTGGGAATCAATGACAAGGAAGAAATATCTTGATTTATGGTCACAATGGTGACGCCGATTCCACCACACCAAATCAAAAGAAATAGCCTATGTTTATGTATTACTTTTATGCCCCTGTAGACATAGGTCTATAAGTGATCTATCATCCATATAAGAATATATAACAAGGTACAACTGGAACTATTTCTCCTTCCTTATATCTCCACCAACTCCAATACCCACTCCCCTTTCCCTTCCAACCCTTCTCTTACCTCCCCTTTATATTTGTTTGTATTTGACTATGTTCTTTGTATATTTTCTATAACTGCGAGATGGCTCTGTGAAGCCATTAATGTTTTAAGCTATATAGGTTATATAATTCTTAAATAAAAACAGATTGAGAACATATTTGTCAACATATACAGAGATTAACATCCCACACTAAGGCCTCATGCACACAAGTGTAGTGCTGTGCACGGCCGTGATTTTCGGCTCAAACGGCCACAGAGTGTCACCCGCGGCCGCCCGCAAATCGCGGGCCGTGCACATGGCCGATTGCATTCATTTCTATGAGCCTGGACCGCAAAACACGGCTGTAATAAGACATGTCCTATCTTTTTGCGGTCCAGGAAACCACGGTCATGTGCATGGGCCCATAGAAATGAATGGGACCGAAATTCACCCACAGATTTGCGGGTGAATTGCAGTTGCACAAACACATACCTATGCATGGGGCCTAAGGGGTCTGTGTTTTACACTGTGTATCACCTTCCCATTGATGTGACCAAACCCAAAGATTTTTTTCTTTGCACACAAAATGGAGAGTAGAGCTTTATTCACATCGGTGTATGATGGCTTTGTGTGGGGGCCATATATTAGTAAAAACGTTGGATCAGGGACCGTCAGGGAGAGTCAGGAAATAATTTCCTCAGAAATCCCTTGGAAAAGGTTTTCTGCAATTCCCTCATGGGATATGATTAGGTTTTTGGTACTTAAAATAGGGCATAATATGGCCACATGTATAAAGCATAAACCTTTATGCCTCATGTACACGAGAGTGTGTGCCGGCCGGATCCTCTCAGTGATCCATGGAAAGATAGGACATGTTCTATCTTTCCACGGATTGCAGAATCGGGTCTGTTTTCGCGGACCCGATTCACCCGCTAAAGTGAATGGGTCAGTGAAAACTATCGGGTGCCACTCAGATGCAGTAAAAAATGGCCTGAGTGGCACTTATGCACACTGCTATATCACATATCTGTGTTGTAGGGATGCGTAATACAGCGCCTATAAACAGTACCTCCTTTATATGGAAGCGCACAGAGATGTTTTCTGCTGGACTTATATGGATTTAGTGAGAAAAAAATAGTGGAATGTTCAAACACATTTATTAGTGAGCTATTCTCCTTTTCAAAAAAAAATCTATTTTTTTACATTGAGCAATATAAAACAGGCAGCTTGCTTATCTAGTGATTTAAGTGGACAATGCGGATGCTAAATTCTCAAGACTTCTATCTTGATGCATATAAGAAACAATGAATATTGATTTTAAGAGGAACTATTAGTTAAATGTAATTGCTGACCATCTGTATATCCATCAAATCACTGGCAGCTCTAAACATGCAACAGATTGATCGGTAGCACTTGAACACTTTTCATTCTTGAGATGTTTTCCTTTAGGGGGTCATAAATGGACATGAAAAAGGGTCAGTCATTTATTTTTATTACATAACTTTGATAAATGAAATAATTGTATATCTGACGTTTTAAATATTTATTAACTTTATTAGATGATAAGGTGTTTGGTGTTCCACAAAACATACAATGGCAAATACCATATTCGAATAAAAATAAATGAATTGTTTATATAAAAAACAAACAAACCAAAAAGAAACAAAGCAACCAATCAATCAGTTTCTAGGTATTATTTTTCTAATGCTGGTTAGAAAATGAGGGTAGTGATCTAGACCTACTGTATGTAATAGGACAAGTGAGATGATGTATAGGTGACGGCTGATTTTGAGTGAAGAGATCTATTATAGTTTCAACAGTAATTTATTACAAGGAGCATATGCTAGTTGTATATCATACATCATTTTATATAATGTATAACCATACACTTACTATTTAGATAGATTTTGACCTTCAGTAAATACGCAATCCCATAGGAAAAAAACTTTAAGAATGTTTTCTATTTCTTACTCTATAAACAGACCAGCACTGCCCTTATGCTATTTATTACAGGTTGTTCACATTGGAAATACCTTCAGATTTTGCTGTTCCAGCTTTGTCTTTCCTGTACAGAAGTTTGCACATAATTCATCTCCTATGGGAGCGTTGTTAAATAGCTGGTATCAATCACATTGCATGGGTATAAATCATTTAAAGGCAAGGCAGGGCCAGTGATGCAGAGATAACCTTGTGTAATAGCAGATAGAGAAGCATAATACAATCTCCAACTACCATTTCCAGACCAGATGTGTGAGTGTATGAGCAGAGAAATTGCGAGTCGGATGAGAAAGTTTATTATGATATGAGAATTGGCCATGAAACATATTGTGTGTTTTGATTCCAAGCACAATTGAGGCTCAGCATTCTTATCCTGAAATAGTGTTCTGGATGATTACAACTTCAATTTACCTTCAGTTTATCCAGTCTCCATCTAAAACAACTATTAAGCCTATGTAAGACATATAGAAGAGCTGTTGGCTAGTGGTTGTTCATTGCGGGTCTCATGATCGTAGAAATCCCTTTATTGATCATATAGTGCATTGGTTTGTTGTTGTAGTAGCAGCGCGTGAGATCAGTCCCAGACCGCAAATACAATTTTACGCTGATGGTTTTGCAATCTGCATTACCTTTCCAAATGAGATTAGAATTAGCATGAAGCTGCAGTCACACCTCCATAATATGGCAATGTTTGGGCATTGTATATTAAGTGGAAAAAACGTATACAGTGAATAGGGCTGAGCTGTAACACCAGAGAAAGCCATGTGGCCCTGTTTCTGGAAGAAAAAAAAACATGCATTTTTCTAATCTTAGACAACCCTTTTAACACAAACTAACACTGATACAGGGTAACTAGTGTTCATGAGTCTCATAACAGCAAATTGTAATAGGACTCCACTGAGAAGAGTGAAGACTATATAAAAATAATATCATGGTACGTTCTACGATCTTCGTGGCACCATTTACCGTTACCTTTTCCTTGTATCACTTGCTCCTTCCATTAGATTCTAAGAGGCCTATATACCTCTTCTGACTGCCTTTACTTTTCTTCCATTGCACACTCAATCTTGTGACCTACCTTATACAAGTACATGCCATCTTTCACTGACCTCCCCCTCTAGCACCCTTGAAACTAAGAAACGTGGGAGAAGGTTAAGATTTAGGCTATAATTTATGCCAGTAATGAATGATGATGAAAGATAAAGTCCACCATCCAGACTTCTTTTTAATGAATTCTCCGTAATATAAATAGAAAAGAAAAATAGATCCAGAGTTTTTTGTATATAAAATATAGCTTTTACTTGTTTCTCTTAAAAAATTACTTTAGAAAAAACACAATTGTACAGACAATATATAAAAAATGTACTGAAGTTTTGATGCTCATTCAAAGCCTGTATCCAGTATCGTGAGGTGATACGACATTAACAGCAGTTCATGCGTGTATATAATGAATAAAGAGTGTTCATCAATTTTCGTGTCTAGAGATCCTTTAGTGACCAACAGGTAATGATTTGTGACCAACAGGTACAAGAGTATGAGGCTCAGTGCCCCCCTACACGTATGGATGTCATCCGTTTTCTCTGACAACCTTTACAGCTTGCTGTCCGATAGATCCAAATTCTCAGGAGTGCTGGAGCAAAATAAACAGGCTGTGTGTCTGCAGGCGTGCTTGCAGTGGCAAGAAATCGCTCAGGTACGTCTGTAGTTCCTTATCTGGTGCCTGTTTCCTGACGTCAGAATTTGGATCTAGCTGGATATGGCCCCTCTCCCCTGAAGAATCATGTGGCCGTGAGGAAACGCGTTGGAAGATTTTAACTACATTAAGAGAGTTCACAGAGGAGATCCTTTATACAGATAAGGAGAGCTTTTTCCTGATCCATCATAAAGGTTGTCAGAGAAAACGGATGACATCCATACGGGTAGGGGGGCACTGAGCCTCATACTCTTGTACCTGTTGGTCACTAATCATTACCTGTTGGTCACTAAAGGATCTCTAGACACGAAAATTGATGAACACTCTTTATTCATTATATACACGCATGAACTGCTGTTAATGTCGTATCACCTCACGATACTGGATACAGGCTTTGAATGAGCATCAAAACTTCAGTACATTTTTTATATATTGTCTGTACGATTGTGTTTTTTCTAAAGTAATTTTTTAAGAGAAACAAGTAAAAGCTATATTTTATATACAAAAAACTCTGGATCTATAATTTATGCCAATAACGTATAGTAAATGTGGCTAGCCAACTGTGGTTTCGCCCATCCCACCCACCTAACTCTGCTTTACAAGATAGGATGGAAATGCTGAGGATTTTTCGTGTGAATTTGTGCACGGAAAACATGCAGCAGATTACAATACCAGCCATGTAGATGAGACTTGAACAAATCTCATCCAAATGATGCGGAACATTTTCTGTACGAAAATCAGAGCGTGCAGCACATAAGGGGACAGTTCCTGTGATTCCTATACAGAAAATAATCTGGATGAGATATATACAGTACCAGATAGTTGAACCCTATACAGCCTCTGAGGAACTATTCCATTATAGTTTACCTTCTTTTAAAGCTGTATGTTAATTGCTAGCAAAATACAACTATCATCCTGGTAGCAGTAATGTCCATCTGGTTTTACAAATCACAATACCCAAAGGGGAAAACCCTATGTGTTATTACATAATGCAGTCTAGTCGGGTTATCAAAAGACTGCTACATTAAAGCCACAATAAGTGCTTTGAGTATATAAAAAAAAGTGTTCAACAATGAAGGATTTAGCTTTAAACTCGTGTAAATAATTACATGCAGTTGGTATTGACAATTTAATGAAATTCTAAACTGTGATGTACCTGTTTTCTTTTAAAGTAGTAAGAATTAGTGGTAAGAGCGATGATGTTGGGCCCAGTGAGTGTGTCTTTGTGACTTCCAGCAGTGCCTGGCCTCTTTACAATGAGAGGTTCATTAGCAAGAGCTCCTTAGTTATTCAGGCTACATGGAAATTCCACAGAGGCACATTTTATGAGATCAAGGATTTGTTGGATGATAGATAGATAGATAGATAGATAGATAGATAGATAGATAGATAGATAGATAGATAGATAGATAGATAGATAGATAGATAGATAGATAGATAGATAGATAGATAGATAGATAAAGTCCAAATACAATGTCAGCCGCATAGCCTGTGAATCATGGATGGGTGCCGACCTGCCCAGGTCAGGGCTAACAGACCTGCTGTAGTAGAATCCAAAAATCAGGCAGCACTCCAAGGTATAAGCAAAGTAGAAAAAGGTGCTTTATTGGTCCATATACACATGACGTTTCAGCTCAACACAGGAGCCTTTCTCATGTGTTGAGCTGAAACGTCGTGTGTATATGGACCAATAAAGCACCTTTTTCTACTTTGCTTATACCTTGGAGTGCTGCCTGATTTTTGGATTCTAGATAGATAGATAGATAGATAGATAGATAGATAGATAGATAGATAGATAGATAGATAGATAGATAGATAGATAGATAGATAGATAGATAGATAGATAGATGATAGATAAAGCCCTGCAAAAAGGCTATTTGCCACTTACTGTCTAAGACTTGCTGAACACCCTGGCAAAATGTGATGTTTGTGAAATAGAGAGAGACCCTAATCCCAAAATTGTTCACCAGAGTATGCTCTATACATGGAAGTAAACATTTAAAATGTATGACAATCCTTGCTCTCAACGCTTCAATATAAGGATGGTACTGTGAATTGGTCCAGGATTATTTATATACATCGGAACATGCCATATAATAAATTAGGTGCAATAGAAGCTATAATTCATCTTTAAAATGATGTACTCATAGATTTATGATGCTTCTAGTAGGATTTGGAGACATTCATGGGTGCTATGAAACAACCAAACTGAATAGTTTCAGAGATAATACACATGTTTAACCACCTTAACGAGCGGCGATCGACAATACACCTTGTTGATCGGCACTCATTTGCTCGATTACACTGGAGCAATTATCGGGAGTATGGGGGACGAATAAACATCACTACAATCGTTCCTACTCATACAATTCCGTTATGTCGGCAGCACATATTTTTGTAAACACAGGGAGATGTGTTGACGAATAGCAAACATTATTATGGCCACATAAAAGATCCAATCAGTTGTCAAATGAGTGTTGTCCTGCGTAAAAGGGTTTTAAGCTTCCGATTTTTTTTGTTCAGACGCTTTCTCACTGCTTTCTGTTTGCATTTGGTTTTATGCCTACAGTATGTGGATGTCAAAAATGAAGTAGTGACCTGAAAGTACATGTTTATGGTTGGAAAATCCTTTGTTAGTCACAATCTAATGTCCTTGGGATATCAAAGAAATCTGAAGTTGAGCTTGTAGAAAATAGCACTGATAGAAACCCAATGAAAATATAGCTATGAAATGTATCTGCCTGGAAACTACATGATGAACATTCGGCCAACTCTGGAAGGAAATGTAATGCTGTCTAGTTGGACTTGAAGAGTTGTCACATTAATATTAAAGTCTAGTCCACTTGTGAAACCAATTTTCCGTCATTTAATAACAATAAAATACTATACATCGCACCCTGCTTTGTGCATTTACCCCTTAGATCCCCCTTCTGAATGTTCCGACCCCTCATTTTCGCAGCTGTTAGTGACTTCCTGTATTGGTAACCACACTGTCTTTACATGTAATAGATATATTATCCTTGGCGACTGCTCAATAATCATGTTGTCATTATACTATAGGATGCAGTTGACAGCCACAGCATTTCCTAAACTGACTCCCAAGTGGCTCATCACAGCATTGCACCTTTGTCAGTGCCAGCTCAGGCTTCAGTTGCAGCAGAGCAGAAGACTGCAATGGACCTCTAGAATGTCCCCATTCAGGTTAATAATATTTTGGGTCCAAGTAGTCTGGTCAATAGCTGAATTTTTATTCTGAAATAGGACTATCATCAAGTCTGCTTTATCCCCTATTGATCAAATGTCCTGTCATCTGTTTAGGCTTCTATATGACACGATCATGATTTTTGTATCCTTTTCATATATTTAGTAATATTTTTAAATTTTGTTTTACTTTTCTAAGCTGAAAGATAGATTCTATTACTCTGCAGAATGAAGTACAAAAGTAGAACAGATTCTTCATTAATCTGTCAGTATTTTTCTTCATGTTTTATATTTATTTCTTAACTAGCTCTATTTATGGCAATGTCTAAGATTCAACACAACATCTTGACAGCAATATCTGTTAGCAGTAACAAATGTCCTCAAAACATAAAAAAAAACATAAGAAAAATTCACCAGGGATTTTTAAAATTATTATTTAGAACATCTGTAGTGGAAGTTAACAGGATTAAGAAGAACGATGTGTTTTATGCGAAAGGCTGTAAATTCTAACGCCAATTTTCTCATGATCAAACAGACAGAACGTTACCTTACTTCATTTCACCAAAAAAAATACTGAGTTTTATGCTGGCCATATATATACTAGATGAAAGTCCTCTAAATATGCGGATTTCATCAGGCTCACCCAACGATCTAATGTGTAAAGGGGCAGTCTGACATTCCCCAGACGTGGAGAGAATGAAGGATTATTCATGTTGGAGTTCAACGTGAACCATGAGGCTTATTCCCCTCTGCCCATTGAAAAAACACCAATGCTTAACCAATCTAAGCGCATATGCTCACAGGGAAGTCAGGGAAAGAGCTGTCGACAAAATAAATGTTCAGTTAACAGCTATCTAATACGTATGGCTGTCTTTAGTATCCATGTGAAGCCACCTATACAGGAATCCAAACCTCAATAAAATTTGTTAATACACTCCTCAACATTGAAATTGCAACAGAAATAAGGTAAAGTTTTGGAATTGTGGAAATCCCTAGACATGTTAATGATATGCAAATGATAAAAAAAAATGGAGACAAAATATTCCAAACATCTTGATTTATTCAGTATCGAGTAGGAGCACCACACTCGGAAATACACGAACTTACGCAACTTGGCATGCTATTGATGAGGTTATTAATGGTTGTCTGAGGAATTTTATGTCACGCTGAATGCACTTGGGCACGCAAATCATCAAAATTGGCTGCTAGCAGCTCCCTTTGCAATTGCCGACCAATGACGTCCCAGATATGCTTGATAGGAGACAAGTCCGGAGACGCTGCAGGCCATGGTAGCATGTTTAGACCATGCAGGCTGCTCAGAGTAGCACGAGCAAAAAGCCATCTGGTGTTGTTCTGTTGAAAAATGGCTTCTGGGATGCTTTGGAGAAATGGCCGTACCACAGGTTCCACGATCAATTCAATGTAACGCCAAGCTGTTAGTGTACCTGAGATAAAGACTAGAGTGGTCCGGCTTCATTACATAATGCCACCCTACACCATAATACCGGGAGTAGAACTGGTGTGACATTCCCTTGTGAAGTCCTCTTCATGGTGTTGCCCACGTGGTCTCCAGACCATTCTCCGGCTATCATTGCCAAAAAGTGGGATTCCAGCCTCCATTGCCATTTTGTTGTGCACCATGATAGCCTTTGAGAGCGGTGCATGTGGTCAATGGAACACCTGTAGCTGGACGTCTGTATCATATCACGCTAAGAGATTTTCCAACTTGATGCAAAACTTATTTTCAATTTGTTACTCAATCATTTCAATTTTCGAATTCCTCCTGCTATCATGGCAGTACAAAAAGGGTAAACAAGAATGGAAAGAAATGTCTCACCGACATCTCACCATGATTCGCCTGTATTATATGTTCAAGTTTTCTACATTTAGTAAGAAACTCTTAACATTTTCTTTGGAAAGACAGTAATATATCATTGTGAAAATAATCTAGCAATTAAGTGGCATATCTGGTAATAACAGAAACCTTTTAGGGAAACATGTGGTTAATATATTAGAATATATTGTATGGAAGTTTCTAGGGTTAATTACCTTTTTGTTGTTTTCCTTTGCTTTCTACATCATAGTCTTTAGGGTTTATGAAACAAATGAAACTTTATAAAATTATATATTTTTTTTAAATATCGGCATCCAGACTTTAAATTAGTTTATACAGAGAGAATAGCAGCTGGAGTTATTTATTAAAAAAACCCCGATCTTTTTGTAAGTCTCTTATTTTAATATGTTTCTTACCATCTGCTTTCTAACGAGAGTTTCACACCTCAACCTGCACAACAACAGAACTTGGGTTTTATTAAATAAAATCATCAATCAGAGTTATTTATAACCAGCGACGTATGTTGGGGTTTAAAGCTTAAGAAAAATATCTAGGATTTTTGAATAAAGGATACAATACCTTCCTTCTAGCACTCAACTTGTATTATTATTTTAGGTTTCAGTGACCCATTTAATAAACCTAACAATAAAGGGACACCAAACTAAAAAGAGTTGTCTAAAATGAAAAGAAAATGGTATTCTTTTTTTTTTTGCCACAGAAACAGCGCCACTCTTGTGCATGGACTGTGCTTGGTATTGCATCTCATATTCATGTGACTGAAGCTGACATGAAATATTAGGCACAACTCATAGACAAAACGGAAATAATTTTCGTCTAATCTCAGAAGGCATTGGAAAAAAACAGATGAGCATCAATGGAGAAAAGAGCAGGGTAATAAGTTGATGGAGATCTAGGCTGGACAATGAATTAATTAGCCTTTTTCAAAGACTACCCCTAGTCTGCAATTCTTATATTATTACATCTACTATCTTTGTCTTTTGTGATATGAAACATAATATAGAGATTTTTAACATTGATTATGGATGCTTAGGTATGTTATTAATAATGCAGCATTCAGTGGTATTATCTTATTCGATTGATTTGATGTAATTGGTCAATCTATTTATTCTGTATAAATTAATGACACTTAAAGCTCTGGATAATAAAGAACCAGCTTGGCACTCCAGTTTGCAGGTGCAATCTAATTATGTGTATTATTAATATTCCATATCGACAGTAACACCACCAGTGTAAATTGTAAAATTGTAGCTATTGCAACGTTTTGGGCATATGCCCTTCATCAGACTAAATAAAAAAAGAATATATACAGCCATATACATATATATATACATAAAGCCATTTAAAAACATAATCAGTCTCATATTCAAATCAGGGACTCGTACAGATAGAAAAAAAAAACGCTATTATGCATTCAAGAAAATCAATACTATACACTTAGGCTGGGGAGGAGCGGTTTCTGCCTATCTGGGTGTGTAGGTTAGCGGCAATGGCCATGTTAATCTCCCATTATTGAGAGTTGTTCAGGCTGACAAGATAAAAACCAGTGTACGGTAAATATATAGTATTGACTCCCTTAAGACAAATAAAAAGAAAAACTGTGTACATTTGCATTCCTTACATGTAAAGGATCTCCTACATATTATGTGAGATTTAGGAGATGACTCTATATACAGAGTACCAGTACTGCTCAAGCATGAAACCTGTAGGTAGGGTAAGTACAGAGTATATAATATTTTGACCAATAAGTCCGAGGCTGGGCAAAACATAACATACATAGTATTAGCATCAACTGATATGATAATGAACGCTGCTATACGTTCTAGAAAAAGTATGTAACACTCAAGCAAGCAGTGTGTTGTACAGGGCATAAATTATAACAGCTATATGATCCCAAATGGGGAAAAACATAACGCACATAGTAACTGCATGTGCCGGTTAGTAGACATGGTACTAAACTTCTAGAACTCACGCAGAATGTGCAGCACAGTGGTGGATAACCACATGATGGCTGCTCTGTGAATTAAATAGGAGAGCTGCGTGTGCATTTAACACGTGTGCCGCATCAGAAGGAGGGCGAGTAGGACACAGCCCCCAGCGTGTGTATGTAGGCAGGGGGCGTGGTGCTCCATTGCGCTTGTTAAACCCAATAGCTACAGTGATTGTGCCTGCATAAGCTGGGCGTGCTGTGCATGAAAAAATGGGCTGCTAGGACACTATAATTGTCAGTCGAACAGCTGAGATCTGGGGCGTGCCAGCATAACGCTGAGGCCTAGGCATGGCAAAGTTCGCTTTATCACATAACTAAGAGCTGGCATGTCCACTGGGTCAGACCGCATACAAGGACAAAGTAGCTCTTCATCTATTCATAGATTACTCCTCAAGTGGGTCTGTACATGTGTCTGTATTGGTCATATACAAAAAAAAGAAAGGGGCCTGAATAAAGATAGAGATGGATAACAGTAAAAGGTCTGGGTCTATGTCTACAATAATTATAAGGAGTTAACAGGGCCATAGAGGTAAAGATAAGGAATAAGTTAAGACATAGATAAAGCAGTAAGCCACAGATATAAGATTGAAAAAAGGATGGGTTGCATCAGGGGTATTACAGTCCACCTACATTTGGATAGGGGAGAGAGAGCCAGAGAAATCAGTACATAATGTTACAACAGCTACCACCAAATTATCATAGTTAGAATAGACAAGGGATGACATGCCTCCCCTCCGTTATAGTCCTCCCAATCACAATCTGGATCTGCAAGCTAAACATTATGGGTTAAATATAAGAAATCCTCCATGCATGGTAACCTATATTGGTAAGTAATCCTATTCAAGCACTTAGGATGCAGTGATACCTTAGCGGTGGATCCATATCATCTCTTTCTTTTTGAGTAACATAGATCTATCTCCTTTTCTCCTCAGAGGAGGTGCCCATTCTATCACCTGATAATTAAGCTGATGCGGCACATATGTTATCCGCACACCCATTCTCCTATTTAATCATAATCGGCTATCTTGTGGTTATCCACGACTGTGCTGCATATTCTGCATGAGTTCTAGAAGGTATGTCACGGTGTAGTACTATTTCTCCTGGCCGGCACATGCTGCTACTAAGTGCGTTATGTTTTGCCCCACTTGGGACCTTACAGCTGTTATATTATATGCCCTGAACAACACACTGCTTGCTTGAGTGTTACATATTTCTTCTAGAATGTATACCAGCGTTCATTACCATGTCCTACTACCTGTTGATGGTAATAATATGTATGTTATGTTTTGCCTTGTCATGGACTTATTGCTCATAATGTTATTTACTCTGTACTAACACCATCTACAGGTTTCATGCCTGAGTGGTACATCCCCTCTGTTACACACTAGCGATATGCTGTATACATCATCATCCCCTCAATTTCACATTATATGTATATCTTTTACGTGTGAGGAATGTACATTTTTACAGTAAAGATATTTTTTCTTTTTATTTGTCTTTTAAGTGTCAATACTATATATTCACCGAAAACTGGTCTTTACCTTGCCAGCCTGAACAACTCCTAACAATGGGAGATTTACATAGCCATTGCCGCTATACTACACACCCAGATATGCAGCAATCGTTTCTCCCTAGACTAAGTCTTTGGTATTGATTTCCTTACAGTACGATTGAACACCTGATCATGTTTTTCTATCTGTACAAGTCCTTTTTTTGTAAAAAAGACTGATTATATTTATACTATGTCTTTGATATATAGATGTATATTTTCTATAAATACAAAGTCATTGATGTACGGATGTAGCCATCTTTAACTTGACTCTGATAACTCGCTGCAGCATGAAATCACCCAACAAAAGAAATTGAAAACTCATTGAAAAAGTCAAGATAAAGGATCTTGCCACTGTGTATTTAATGTGTTAAAAGTCAAGATAAAGACTTCTGTATGTATTCCTTTTTATTCAGCCTGATGAAGGGCGTATTCCCGAAAACGTTGCTATAGGTGCAATTTACAAAGTAGTGTTACTGTCGTTATGTATTAATAACAAAAAAGATGATTTCATTGCACCTGTAAACTGGAGCGCCAAGCTGTTTGTTTAGTTTGCTCAATTTGTATTGGTGATAAGGAGGTTCACCAGTAGGTTGTGGTGTATGGAAAATACCATAAGATTACACAAGATTTCACTGAACCACTTGGTCCGAATTACTTAAAGATCTGGGTGAACAGAAATACATAATTTGGAGTGAATAAAATATTATCTGCTGCAACCTTTTCTGAGAAACATGTCCTAATCTCCACTTTCTCCACAAATCAGAGCTCGCATTTCATCCTCCCATCTCTACTGTTTGTCTGCTGAGATATAGAAGAAGAGGAGATAGATAGGCACAAGCCAGCCTCATCAACTGTAATCAAGATTGGGGCATCTTGATTCTGAAGGACGTTGTCCTGCTGCCAGGCTTCATAAAACGACAGATAAACAGGCTTTGAACCCAAGGTCATGATCATACAGTCACTGCCCAGACTATGTGGGCACCACTGAAGGATGGAGACTTATTCATCTGAATTAAAGGCTATGGACTCCTATGCACTGAATTTTGTTTTATTGTTCATTTGCTTTCTAAATGCAAAACGAAGCAACTTTCTAAATAGTCTTTATTAAAAATGCCCTATATTTTTGCTTCTGTACCGTCTGTGTAACTCAGTCAACTGCTGTTTCTGACATTAGATCCTACAGGACACTGCTCCTGGCTCTTTCGGTTCTTGCTGCTCTCCTCCTCCCTTCTCTCAGTTTGTAGAAGGAAAGGGATGTATCACACAGGCAGTGTATGAATGTAAGGAGAACAGACTGTGCTGGAGAAAGGGGGGAGGGGGTAACACAATCCTTAGCATCAGTGCCTGTGAGCACAAGGAAAAGGATATCCCTCACAGGCTGTGGTTGGATAAAGCAGTATAAGAAAGAAGCTGTGCTGCTACATAAGTGCAAGTGAGGGTAGGAGCATCCTGGTGTCACAGAACTCACATCCAGCATGTATTACTGGGAGGGACACCCACACATGAGAAAAGTCTGAAACAAGAAGCAGGTTTCAAACAGCATATCAGTGCACTTGAAATTGAATGAAGAAATGGAAATTGTAGCCTGAAACTTAGTGCAACTTTTTTAACTACAGGTAACCAATAAAATATTTATTTTCCATGTCAAATGTGTGCATAGTCTTTAAATGAAAAAAACTTATGTTCTTGCCACTTCAGTTAGCAGTCCCCTTAATAGAATTACCAAATAGAATTTTTAAGTTTTTACAGATTTAATTTAAGCATTTCATTTTGAATTCTGAATATTAATACTGAGAACTGTGAGCAAGTGGTATAAAAATATGCATGATTACATTTATGGTTTAGATATATATTTTGATTGAATTCAGGATTTTAGTAGGTGTGTAGCATTAATATGCCTTAATAATCCAACCTCTTCCAGCTCAATGCAATTATTCATCCTAATAGGATGAAGCAACTGGTAATCTTTCAACACGATGCTGTGACCAGTCGGATAAGGGAAATAACGTGCTGAAACTGATCTTGTGTGATTGCTCTCCATGGTGCTGAACTTTTCTCGTGTAGCTCCTTTTTAGTTATAATAGAGATATTACCTTGTGCATAATATTTTATAACCGTTGATTCTGAGTGCAAAAACTGTCAAGTCTCAAATATATGATGCACTATGGAACACATAAAATTAATCATTATTAATAAAATAAAAGGAAAATTGTGTCTCTTCCTTGATTAATATCCTTTTCCCATGGCTGAATGTGTCATTATAAACTTTGGGGATGTACGTTTTGTGCATCATGATCTAGGTGTTGTCTGGTGTAGAAAAATTATTTTAAAATATTATATTGGGAATTTCTTGTAAGTAAAGGGGGATGATCCCCCCTGATCACAACCTGCAAATATAAGTCAAAGTGGATAGCAGCTACAAAAAGCCTCTTTTTCTGGAGGACCCAGCACATGTGTGCATTACAGAGACAGCCCAGTGACCTTAGTCGGAACTGCTTAATTCTTTATTTCTCCTACGGTGTTGCTGCAGGGGAATTGTACACTTGATGCTGCATTCCTCTCATATTACAGCCCATTGCTGGGGATCCCAGCAGCAGAACAACCCCTAAACCCCTTAAGGACGCTGCCTAGTTTGGGCCTTAAGGCTCAGAGCCCATTTTTCAAATCTGACATATTTCACTTTATGTGGTAATAACTTCAAAATGCTTAAACCTATCCAAGCAATTCTGAGATTGTTTTCTTGTTAGACATTGTGCTTTATGTTAGTGGTAAAATTTGGTTGATATATTCAGTGTTTATTTGTGAAAAATAGCAAAATTTAGAGAAAATTTGAAAAATATATAATTTTTCTGAATTTTAATGCATCTGCTTGTAAGACAGAGGGTTATACCACCCAAAATAATTACTAGTTCACATTTCAAATATGTCTACTTTATGTTGACATCATTTTTTGAACATTCTTTTATTTTTCTAGGACGTTGCAAGGCTTAGAACATCAGCAGCAATTTCTCATATTTTGAATAAAATTTCAAAAGCTTTTTTTTAGGTACCAGTTCAGTTCTGAAGTGGCTTTGAGGGGCCTACATATTAGAAAGACCCATAAAACACCCCATTTTATAAACTGGACCCCTCATAAGTATTCAAAACAGTATTTAGAAAGTTTATTAACCCTTTAGGTGTTTCACAGGAATTTTAAGCAAAGTAGAGGTAAAATTTATAAATAAATTTTTTTTGTCAGAGAATCATTTTTTACATTTTTTTTCCGTTAGCCAGAACATTTTACCAGAGAATTGTTACTCAATACTTATTGCCCAGATTCTTCAGTATTGAGAAATATCCCTACTGTGGTAATGGACTGAAGCACCGGCCTCAAAGGAGCACCTAGTTGATTTTGGGGCTTTTTATTAGGCACCATGTCCTGTTTAAAGAGGTCTTGTGATGCCAAAACAGTGGAAACCCCCCTAAAGTGACCCTATTTGGTAAACTAAACCCCTCAAGGAACTTATCGAGGGCATTTAGACCCCACTGGCTTTTTGCTGCATTTTGTGGAATTAGGCAGGGCAATTGAAAATCATTTTTTTCTGATAAAAGGTACAAATTTTTAATTTTTACAATCAATAAAGGTGAAAAATCAACCAAATATTTGTAAAGCAATTTCTCCCAATTACGGCAATATCCCATATGTGTTCATAAACTGCTGGTTGGACAAACGACAGGGCTCAGAAAGGCAGGAGCGCTATTTTGCATGTAGATTTTGCTGGATTGCTTTCTGGGCGCCATGTCGCATTTGCAGAGCTTCTGAGGTACCAGTACAGGGGAAACCCCTAAAAGTGACACCATTTTGGAAACTAGACCCCTTGAGGAATTCATTGTAATTTTTATGGGGTGCATGCGACGTTTTGATCAGTTTTTATTCTATTTTTAAAAGGCGTGGTGACTAAAAAACAGCAATTCTACTATTGTTTTTTATTCCATTTTTTTACCGCGTTCACCGTGCACTAAAAATGACATCCTCACTTTATTCTGCAGGGCAATATGATTACGGCGATACCTGATGTTTATAGGTGTTTTATGTCTTATGGCGTTTGCACAATAAAATAATTTTTATAAAAAATCATTTACTTTTTGTGTTGCCTTATTCTAAGAGCCATAACTTTTTTATTTTTCCATCAAGAAAGCCGTGTGAGGGCTTGTTTTTTTGCGTAACAAAATGTAGTTTAGATCAGTACCATTTAGGTACATGCGACTTTTTGATCTTTTATTTTCCATTTTTAGGGTGGTGAAGTGACCAAAAAATGTTGATTCTGGTATGGTTTATTATAATTTTGTTTTATTACGTTCACCGTGCGGTATAGATAACAGAATCATTTTGTAGTTCAGGCCATTACAGACGTGGTGATACCAATTATGTATAGTTTATTTATTTATTTATTGTCATTAATAATAATGGACTGATAAGGGAAAAAGGGTGATTTTTACTTTTTATTACTTTTAAAACGTTTCTTTTTTTATTTTTACACAAGGTTTTTTATACTTTTTTACTTTGTCCCACTAGGGAACTTGAGGTCAGGAGGCCTTGATCGCAATTCTAATACACTGCACTACATGCATAGTGCAGTGTATTAGAGCTGTCAGCTACTCGCTGACAGCAAGCATAGTGGGTCCTGACTTTGTCAGGACCCACTAGGCTTACGTAGATGGCATAGCCGGAGGCCATTATTAGGCCTCCGGTTGCCATAGCAACCATCTCCACCCATTTTCATTTAGCGGGCTGTTGATGGTGGCTTAACCCCTAAGAAGCCGCGATCGCTATTGAACGCAGCTTCTAAGGGGTTAATCAGCAGGGACACCGCGATCGGTCCCCACTGAAGGAGCTGCGGCAACTGCTGTACAAGGCAGCAGCTGTCACAGCTCCTGTATGTGTCGGAAGAATGGCCGAAATGGCCGATCCTCCCGTGACGTACTATTCCGTCATGGAGCACGAACAATGTGCTTACCATGACTGAATAGTACGTCATGGAGCGCGAATGGGTTAAAGGTAATGCAGTAGTTTCACCAGCAGTCCAACACATAATAATGTTGTAATGAGTTTTGTTCTGATAAACTGAGCTTATCTCTATACTGCTTTAATGCTTTACAGTGATTTATTGAGCTTTCCTCAGCTAACTCTAGAAGTTCATTGTGATTTCATTGTTATTTATTATAGGAAGTGTCACTTACTGAGAGATAAGTTAGACAAGGAAACGTATAAAAAAATAAATCTTATAAGTTCACACACACACACACACACACACACACACACACACACACACACACACACACACACACACATATATATAAAAAAAAGAAATCACTTTGAACATTTGTAGTGTACTCTGAACATTTTTTCACTATAATCCTTTGTGAGTGCTGCTTATTTACTGCTTTTTGTCTAGAGGGACAGTGGTCAGTTCCCTAAGGCTTGCACCCCCTTTCATTCAAGCCTGTACTGCTGGATTCTATTTTTGTATATATATATATATATATATATATATATATATATATATATATATATATTAGATTTACTGATATTTGCCATATTTGGCGGTCATTAAGATCCATATCCCAGGTTTGAAGCTCGTTTATGGTGAATTTATGAGAATATTTAGTGAAATGTATTGTATTCTATGAACCAGAATATTATCAAAGCAGGCAAATCCGAGAAACAGCTTAATTTATTCACTCACCCTTATTGACAATATCGGTTACAACATTGAAATTGCAATACTAAGAAGGAAAAGTTTTGGAATTGTGGAAATCCCAGAATCAATAGATATGTTAATGATATAAAAAATTATACAAAAAAAATGGAAACAAAACGTTCCAAACATTTTGATTTATTTAATGGCAACACCAAGAAGGAAAAGTTTTGGAATTGTGGAAATCCCAGGATCTATAGACATGTTAATGATATGAAAAATGATAAAAGAAATGGAAACAAAATATTCCAAACATCTTGATTTATTCAGTATCAAGTATGAGTGTAGAAATGCTATCAATGAGGTTATTAATTGTTGTCTGAGTAATGAACTTGGGCACACAAATCATCAAGATTGGCTACTGGCAGCTCCCTTTGCAATTGCTGACCAATGACGTCCCAGATGTGCTCGATGGGAGACGAGTCTGGAGATGCTGCAGGGCATGGTAGCACGTTAAGGCCATGCAGGTTACTCATAGTAGCATGGACAACATGCGGCCTAGCATTGTCCTGTTTAAAAACGGCTTCTGGGACACTTTGGAGAAATGGCCGTACCACTGGTTTCACAACCAAATCAATGTAACGCCGAGCTGTTATTGTACCTAAAATTCTAGTCTAAAAGAATCCAGCTACCAGTGGCGTAACTACCGCCGTAGCAGCAGTAGCGGCTGCTACGGGGCCCGCGGCATGAGGGGGCCCGTGTCGCCCGCCGGCACGGGCCCCCACCATGGCCGGAGGCTCCGCTAGCAGCCGCTATGGCTGCTACAGCGGGACGCCACTGAACACTACGGCAGAGCAGGGAGGTATCTCCCCGCTCTGCCGTTAACTGGTTCCTGACCGCTGGCTGTATTTTTAAAACCCGAGCAATAGACTTTCTACGGCTCGGGTTTTAACTTGCTGCCCGCGCGATCGGGCAGCTGAATGTCGGGTCTCCGGCTGTCAGTGACTGCCGGGGACCCTGAGGAGAGGATAGAAGCAGCTTTCGCTGCTTCTGTCTTCTCTGATCACTTGTACACAGCGCTGAATGCGCGCTGTGTACAGGAATAGAGGCAGCAGCAGCGGCGCTGTCTCTATTCCTCCCGGTGATCATGTGACTGGTCACATGCGCACCGGGTGCCATTAGTGGCAGGCTGCTGCTGGGTCTTACTAGACCCAGCACAGCCGTATTAGTGACAATCGTCACTATGAGAGGGCTGATTTCCCCTGTAACTGGGGCTGCTCTGCAGCTCCAGTTACAGTGGAAAAACATGGTGTAAAAGAAAGAAAAAAAATATATAAAGTTCCCCAAAGGTCTTCTTTGACCTTTGGGGGACAGACCATAGTAATAAAAAAATAATAAAGTAAAGTGCAAAAAAAATTTAAATAATAAATACACATAAAATACTCACCCCAAAAAAAAAATTTCCCTCGCCAATCATTGTTGTAACGCTAGCGCTGACCCAATTACCCTAATATAGACATGTAATATATAAAAATTTACGGTAGACAATGACGATCACAAATAAAAGGTCTATTTTAGGGTAAAACTATGTTATTACCAAAAAAAAATAGCTGAAATGTAAAAAAGCTTATTTTTTTACTATTATTTTCAAACTTTATGAATAAAAATTCTAAAATAGCAAAAAAGGTGTGTATAAAAACGATATAAAAATGAAACCGGCATTGTCTACGGAAAAAAACGTCGCAAAAATCACGTCGTTAGCCCAACAAATAAAAAAGTTATAGCCATTTAACTAACACGTGCTAAAAATGGCTAAACGGTGTCTGGTCCTGAAGGCGCAAAATAGAGCAAAAGACATGTATCCCCTCTCCACAGGACATGTATCCCCTCTCCACAGGATCTCCACAGGACAGGGGATACATGTGTGATCGCTGGCATTGATAGGGAGAACGCGGGACTGAAAGTCCAATGAAGTTCTCCATCACAAACCTCGGACTTCCGGGGTCTGTGTCGGCAGCTCCGTAGAAATGAATGGAGCGCCGGTCGTGCTTGTGCGCATGCGTGACCAGCGCTCCTTTCATTTTTATTGAGCTGCGCAGACGCCGGAAGTCAGAGGTTTGTCATGGAGAAGTTCAGGGGACTTTCAGTCCCCCGTTCTCCCTATCGCTGCCAGCGATCACTCATGTATCCCCTATCCTGTGGAGAGGGGATACATGTATTTTGTAGGACACACTGTAGGTCGCATTTTTTTGGGAGGGGGGACGCTGTATGGCGTTCCCTACAGGGGGGGAACGCTGTATGGCGTTCCCTACAGGGGGGGTGGCTGTATGGCATTCCCTACAGGGGGGGGGAGCTGTATGGCGTTCTCTACAGGGGGGAGGCTGTATGTCGTTCTCTACAGGGGGGAGCTGTATGGCGTTCTCTACAGGGGGGGGGGCTGTATGGCGTTCTCTACAGGGGGGGCTGTATGGCGTTCTCTACAGGTGGGCTGTATGGCGTTATCTGCAGGGGGGATGTATGGCGTTATCTACAGGGGGGCTGTATGGCGTTCTCTACAGGGGGATGTATGGAGCTATCTACAGAGGGGGGGCTGTATGGCGTTATCTACAGGGGGGGCTGTAAAAAAGGCACTATCTACAAGGGGGGGGTTGTGTGACACCCAGGGGAGGGGGGGGCCCCAGTCAAAAGTTTGCTATGGGGCCCAGTCTTTCCTAGTTACGCCCCTGCCAGCTACCATACATTATATCACCTCATACCATATTCCTGGGAGTAGGACCGGTGTAATGTTCCCATGTGAAGGACTCTTCATGGTGTTGCCCACGTGGTCTCCAGACCAATCTCTGGCTATCATTGCATCTGAGACAAAAGCGTGTCTCATCACTGAAGAGGATAGACCTCCATTCCATCCTCCATTGCCGTCTTAATGTGCACCATGATAGCCATTGGGAAAGGTGGTGTGTGGCCAATAGAACACCTGCAGCTGGATGTTTGGCTCAAAGCCAAATGTCGTGCAAACGCCTTCTGATGGTTTGTGTTGACACTGGTTGCCACCCTAGGCTTGGGATGTGACGTCCAATTTCACTTGCAGTACATGATGGATCACTATGCAACATTCTTCCAATCAGATGATCCGTCCGTGCAGAGATTTGCCTCAGTGCTCCTCTTGCTGTCATTCCCATTCGTTGTTAGTCTCCGGTGCAAGCAACGTTGAACAGTGCTGACATCTCAGCCTAGACACGTAGCGATTTTCCATAGTGGTAAACCAAGGTCTTTCAGTTCAAAGACTCTGTCCCTCCCAGTTTTTGAAAATTGTCGATAACTGGAACGTCAACGAACAGTAGGCATCACACAATCATCCCACACCACTTGATCCCATTTTTGAGGTTTCAGGTGGCCATAAAACTTTGCTTTAAATCTGGCTTTTATTCCCCTCCCACATGCCACAGACTGGAGCTGGGTGCTTGAAAATTTGATAATTTGCAGATCTTAGAGACACCTGCTACTTCCTCGATTTTCATAACCATACAGCTTGCCCTTCTTGGTGTTGCAATTTCAATGTTGAGGAATGTATATATACCCCATGCAAAGAAAGCAGGTGGAAATCCAGGTGCTGACCTATGGATCCCAACTCAACATCCCAAAAAGTATGCAAAAAAAATGATTAGATGATGAATTGAGTGAACAAAGTCTACATGATTTTTTTGCTGACATTGACTACAGCGCTGCCATTTGTTTGTTTTATTATATATGTATATATACGTCTTTATTTTTTAAATTTTTTCTCTTAGCAGATTACTATGCTTACATAAGAGGTTATTCCATTTTTCCACTCAGTGTAGCGTACTAGAAATAAGTTTAAAATGTTCTGTTTACCTCTGAGCTTCAAACTCGAGAATGAGATAGGTCCTGGCCTACAATATTATGGATTTTATGTAATACAGTACACTCTGCTTATTAGTCTTTTGCAGCAGACATAGAGCCTATCTTAATAATGGATGAAATTGTGTATCCTCTGAAAGCCTTTTTCTCCTACAGATGCATTGACTGAAACCATCCTGTGCACACAGGGAGCATTCCTCCTGCTTTATTGCTTACTTAGAACTTACATGGTTCTTCTGTCAAGATGAGGCATAGCAAGACGGGAGCTAAGCAAACAATCCATATCTCATTAGTGCAATAAAAGAAGATGTTGTATTTCCTTTTTTTGTGTATAATCTCTGAGATAGGGAGAATATGAATTCAGAACAGTAAAAGAGGTATGCTCAGTGAAGTGTCATTTGTAAGCAGTGAGGTGCAAAATAGCCTGCAATCTTGGAAGTAGTGTTTAGAATATTTTATGGCTAATAATTTCTTTGTTAGATAACACACATTCTATACGGAGCACTGCACTCACTGTAATAGAACTTCCTGGAAGTGATTTTACTTTCAAATTTGAATTCAGATTTGAATTTTAGTGTCTGCTACAGAAAAGATAAAAGTATAGGGTAAGATCGCACATTGAGATGTTATATACGTAGCAGCAGGTAGAATACAATTGAACATTATTGTACAACTTACTGTTCAAAGCCTTGTTCTGGACATTATATTTACTGTACAATATTCAACCTTAGTTAAAGGTTCACATTGATGCTATATTTCAGTATATATTAGGCATTCCTACCTAATCTAAAGATACATATATGGGCAGGACTATAACCAAAGCAGTCAATGCAGCTGCTACACAAAAACGAAACAAAAGTACTAAAACTAAAAAAAGTAACAAGTTTAACCTCTAATATAACTAACTAGCTAGCTCAGAGGAAGGTAATACAAAAATACTCAGTGTGATTGCGGACACTTTTACCTCTCTATAGCTGTGAGAGTTATAAAATTCTGAACATATGTATAGTAATCATTTGCAATATATGTACAGTAAGTACGTGTTGTCTATTCTCCTACTCAAAGGGTTGTAAGTAGTTTATGTCTTTTTTTATATTATACTACTATCTCAGTCATCAATAACTGCCACTGCTCAGCGCATGAACATTTGCAAACACTGCAGAGTTGTATCCAATGAAAAGCTGTAATTTTTATTAGTTTTATAGTCAATTCTGCCTTCCTATCTCTTATCTGAGCTTGTACTCTTGCAATGCTTGCACACAGTGTAACTTTTTTTTTTTCATGAAAGTATTAAGGATTAATTTATTGCTACAGGACACAATCATTAATATATTTTCCATTATTTCAAATTCACAATCTGAAATGTCTGTTTCTTTTATAATATGTAGTGAAAGATGTTTTACAAGATATCATCTCTCCCAATATGTTTTATTTCAGTTATTCTGTTGGATTCCAAGGAATCGCAGGCAGAGCTGGGCTGGACTTCACATCCATCCAATGGAGTAAGTGTCTTTTTAATAGTATACAATGCAGATTGATGTTCTATCAAAATTGGAGTTGACAGTATACTGACTTTCACAAATAAGGTTTAACGGGGTTTAGTAAATTGTTTAGTAAATTGTTTAAAACAGTTAAACATCTAAAATCTCAAAACAAAAATATATTAAAGAGGATGTTTGAGATGTCTGATTTCTTTCCAGTAACAGTGCTACTCTTATCCACGGGTGAAGTTTGATATTGCAGTTCAGCTCCATTCACTTAAGGGTATGTTCACACGCTTACTAAAAAATGTCTGAAAATACGGAGCGGTTTTAAAGGGAAAACAGGTCCTGATTTTCAGAAGTTTTTTTTAGCAACTCGCATTTTTTTGCGCCGTTTTCTACTGCTGTTTTTGGAGCTGTTTTCTATAGAGTCAATGAAAAACGGCTCAAAAAATGGCTCAAGAAGTGACATGCACTTCTTTTTCACGGGCGTTCTGTACCGACGGGGCATTTTTTTACACGGCCGTTTTAAAAAAAGGCCGCATAAAAAAATGCCTCGTAGGAACAGAACACAGTTTTTCCCATTGAAATCAATAGGCAGATGTTTGAAGCCATTCTGCCGAAAAAGGGCCGAGAATAAGCCCTAAAGAAGAGATGGTTCTGGAACAAAGGAAGACCCTATTTTATAATCTCATAAAACTCCATTAACTTTAAAATTGGAAGGAGGTTAAAATATTAAGTTTTTTTTTATTCTTCAGGTGCAAAAAATAAACTGAAATGTACACTAAGTTTTCAACAAACTGCAAAAATCAATAGTGTAAGCGAATATAAGAAACTTTGTTATATCTCACTTGTCAGGCTCCACCCCCCTTTTAACTGTTTTACTCAATCAAATTTTTCCGACAACTCACTGAGGGTTTAGGTTACAGGTGCCCATAGACGTCTGTGGAGAGAGGAGGGCAGGAAGGAGCAGGAGCAGAGAGAGAGGGAGGAGAGAGGAGAGAGACAGACAGAGTTCCTGAAGCTTCCTAGATAGAAACTGCTAAAAAATGTATAATACAAGTTATATAATGGCCATAAATAGTGTTATTCCTTATGTACACACATAAGACAGTTTATTCTGAGTCACCTGAAAGACTAAGTACTCTTCAATTCACTCAAAACAAAATCTTATTAACTAGGATCAGAGCATACTTATTAATGTCACTCAGTAGGTATTTCAGTTGGACTTTTGGAACGTGAACATTCCTGAACATGGTACTATTTCTATGAGTATTCTTTGGGGTTTTTTGGACCATTATACCTCAGACTGAAGTAATTCGATGCGATCTACCAGGAACAGATACATTTTTTTTCCAGATTTATTTTTTGCATTATATTTTTGGAGTATTTTATGTAGAGCAATATACACAACTGCATCATGTTTAATAGTGTAGTTAAATGGAACATTTTAAAAGGTGGTAATGCACCTAATATCATAGAAGGAGCAGGTAACCCTCTACCTTAAAACATAACTCAAAATGTGTAGAGTTAAAAATCCTGGTTGCACTGAGCTCAGTCAATGCGTATAGCTCTGCTTGTACTTGTCACCATTAACCTGGATGAACCTGAGCTGCTCTTGAATCTCTTCCTCTCAGGATAAGCTTCTTTTTATAGTCTAAGCAGACAGAAGGTTATGACAAATACTTTGAGATGCCTCCAGGGTATACATAAAGTTCAGTAGGAGGCATTCTCTAGAGAGTACATTTTAGAAGAAACTGGATAGGGACAGGATCAGCATGAACAGCATTTTATTATGGGAAGGATTATTGGCCTTATAGTAGGTGGCTATTTTAAAGTGTGATTTATAGCTGGACAAGTTACAAATAATGTAGATGAGATGTCTATGAAGAATTTAGAATTTCATTTTTACTCAACAATACATTATTTCATTACAGGGATTGTCAGATGTAGACAACCCCTGTCCATATCCCCTAATAGTGAATATGGATGTTACAGAGAGGGGTCCCATGCTCAGAAACCCCCTGTATGAGCCAGAACAGAGATATTTTCTGTAAGAACGACTCCCGCACTGGTGAACTCTAACTATCCACATATATGTATAGTCGCCATGTAATATTACTTCCCCCAGAGAAATCGGTTTTCTGAAGGTGTCAAGAGCCAGACCCACAGGTCCTATATGAAAGAGGTTGTCTGTGATGAGACAAGCCCTTTAAAAGTTAAAAAACAAGGTTGACCTACAGGCATCATAAGAAACAATTGAGATTTGCTACAGTGTATGCACAGTCCATTGCAAATAGGTTCATTGTAAATAGTTAATAAAGAGAGGAGCAAATCTCCAGACATCAAGAAATCCGGCTAGGGCATTGCACTATTTTATTTATTTTGGTACTTTCAGCCTTTTCCATTAAAAGAGTAAAATGTTATGGTATTTGTCATGCAGTCTTTGCTTTATTAGTCATTTAAGCAGAAATGAAGACTCGCCCTTACAGTGTTCTTTTAATGAAATGCTAATCCTTAGAACGCTAGCTCATAATTTATGCTTCCGATAATGACCTTATGAGTCATCAGTGTTTCGTACTGTTAACGGATGATGTACTGTAAATGATTTCACTAAGATCTAGTAAAGTTAGATAATAATTCTTACGGAACTTGGACTCTTATAGACCTATGCTAAATTATTATTTATATATAAGGTTATTTTGTGCAAGAATAAGAAATTATAAAAATACAATTAACACATTGTCTATTCGTCTTTTCTGTTATTTTCACCTTAGTGGGAAGAAATTAGCGGTGTTGATGAGAATTACAAGCCCATTCGTACTTATCAAGTATGTAACGTAATGGAGCCGAATCAGAACAACTGGCTGCAGACCGGCTGGATCTTAAGACGTAATGGACAAAGGATCTTTATTGAACTGAAGTTCACTCTAAGGGACTGTAACAGCATTCCTGGAGTAGTTGGGACTTGCAAGGAGACATTTAATCTTTATTACATTGAATCTGATTATGATCTGGGGAAAAACATCAAGGAGAGCAAGCATGTTAAAATTGATACCATAGCTGCTGACGAGAGCTTTACTCAAGGGGATCTAGGAGAACGCAAAATGAAATTGAATACGGAAGTCAGAGAGATTGGACATATTAACAAGAGAGGCTTCCATTTGGGATTTCAAGATGTCGGGGCCTGTGTTGCCCTGGTCTCTGTGCGTGTCTATTATAAAAAGTGCCTCTCTACAGTGCAAAACCTTGCAATCTTTCCGGACACAGTGGCAGAGGCAGCGTTCTCGACTCTAGTGGAAGTTAGGGGGACTTGCGTGAATAACTCTGAAGTAGACTTGGATAACCCACCCAGGATGCATTGCAGTGCAGAGGGGGAATGGCTGGTCCCTATTGGAAAATGTACTTGTAGTGCTGGCTTTGAAGAAAAGGAAGGTAGCTGTACAGGTAAAACTCAGTTTACAGTCTCTATAGATTTGCTTGATTAATACTTAATCGTGTTAAATGTGATTCTATTACGAGAGACAAATTGCAAGTGAATGTTAAACTTTGGTAGTTGATTTATAGCCTATAAAGTTAAATTAGCTTGTAAAAGTGATTATTTACTACAGAATACATCTGCTCTGTATAGCTGTGGCGATTAATAATCCTTTATATCATTATATCTACATTAACATCACTTAGAGGCAGCTATGATAGGGCATACAAACAGGGGCATTTTGTTCTGTAGAATATTCTCATCTCACTAAGCACATACCAATATATATCTACTGTGCTTTGTAGCTAAATCTAGTATTACCATAGTAACATTATTACAAATAAACTGACAATGACTGCCTTATTATGTTGGACAATTAAAATGCATTCTGCAAGGCTGGATGGAAAATGCTGTTAGCTTAAGCACCCGCTGTTAAACTACCTCTTCCCTAATTGGTAGTTATGCCTTTTCTATACATATTGGACTGTTGCTTTCTAGTAGTATCGCCTTATTTTGTAAACTGCTATACACTTTTCTTTTACGCATCTGAGACAATTTAGCCATACAGCCTTTAAGATTAGAAAACAAAATGTGCCCCTTCTCATTGTGTCGTGCCAAGTAGTCTGCAGGTCAGGTAGGTGAAGTGCCAGTATTGGCCCAATCAGCAGTAGAATGTTTCTCCCTTGTTTAATAGTTGATTGGAGGGTATGTTCGTGCCAGTAATACCTCATATCATACATTTCTGAAAGATGTTAGGATTCCGTGTTTTTTAGGAACTAAAGTTCTAAGATAGACGATAATAGATCAGGCAGCTAGTAGATGCTATTATGATATGCCTAATGTAAGTATCCATCTCAGAGCCTTTTAAGAAAATATTGGGAAATTGCTTAAAAAGAAATTCAATACTATGATGTTGTAAATGAAAGCACCCTCTTCAACCGGTACGAGTTGAGAACTTTTAGTTCTCTATAGCTCTTAATGTAAATGTCAACCTTTTCACACTGTATAATGATTAGATCCCACATTCTGTACTGATTCATTTCTTAATCTATCTTTTAAGCAGTTGATGCTTTGTAAATCTCCTAGAGGGAGTTTAAGAGCTTACTGCATACTGTTTTATTATTTACTTCAATGTATAAACAGTATACAGGAAGTCTCTAAGCTTCCTCTAAGGGGTGACGGCAGGTAGACAGAATTTTATCTTTTAACTCTATGGCCCAGATTTTTTTTAAGACTGGCATTTCATACGCCAGTCTTAGACAGAAGCCCACAGGAGTAAGATGCTACAAATTTATTAAGAAGCAAACGCCTCTTAATAAATGATTCACATCTTGGGCTGTTGGTGCACCACAAACTTCCGGCGTAAATAATAGTAGATTAGTAAATGTTTGCGTAAAACGGGCATGCACCCAATTTTTTTAATATTTTTATGCATAAACCTGTTCATAATTTCCCCCTTTGTCTATGCAGGGGACTTGAATTGTAGGAGACATGGAGCTTTGTATCAGAAAAACAGAACTTAAACGCTATAAAGATATATTAAAGGGGTTATCCAGCAGTGCAACATGAAAAAAAAGTAACCAAACACATTTTATACACTTTCCCACATGCATACTAGCAATTCTTATTGCAAAAGGTCAATTTTTGTGGTACTCACAAACCACCAATATCGCTGCAAACCCACTTTTTGACTTCCGGTTTTGAGACGTGAGTTGCAGTTTTGGCACGCGCTGAAAAATGACATATCTCGCCATCCTCTGCTTTCCACTGTGAACATCTTTCACACACAAGACCGCAAGGGGCTGGCACTAGCACTCTGTTCTATAACTTGCCTGAGGCCAGCCCCTTGCCTCCCCCTTCTGTTAGTGGTGGCATGTCATCAATCTCGTGACCTCAAGGCGCTGGCAATCTTACTCTGTATAAGCCCCTTGCGGTCATGTGTTCGGTGACAGGCCAACACAAACAGAAGAGGGAGACAGCCTTCAGTCACATGGCGCTGAGTCAATATATCACAGAACGGGGAGAAACAACACAACTTCCTGTAACACGTGACTGAGCAGTGGAACATCAGATCCACGCATGTTTCACAACTAAATTAGTAATTGCTGTATTTTTATGTAATAAAATTAATGCTGAAGATGTTTTTCTTGTTGGATAACCCCTTTAAGAAATTAATCAGTACAGAATGTTAAACCTATATAAATAGGAAAAAAAAAAAGTTGAAGGCCAGATATTCTCTTTATTGTTGGTATGTTCCCCAGGTAACATTTTTTATTATAACCTTATATTATGGATTTGGCAGCTCCCACATAATTTATTTAAAGTGGTTCTAAGGTGAAGCTCTACATTAATATATATTATGAAAATGCATATGATGTTTCAATAGTAATGAAAAAATAGCTGGTGACAACATGAGTAACTTGACCTTACTATTAGTAGCAATGTACATAGACTTTAGAATTTGGAATGTATTTTATGTGATTTTTCTAGTGTTGCAATCAATCAATGTAAGCAATATGTATTAATTACCTCTAGTAAAATACATAGGTATGAAATGCTTTCCTGTAGTGAATAAAAAATGTAAAGTCGTTTTTTCAGATTTATGTTGACCATTGATTATGAACTCAGTCCTGTTGTTAGTTGACTCTACCTCAGTTGCAATCAGATTTTCAGAGAACCTCTGACAGAAATGTTTGTCAAGTATTTGTTAATTTGCCTTTTTTAACACAAGTAACTCATTCTGTTATGACCCTACCTGGGAACTCTCAGAGTCTGGCCAGGAGTCTTTTGGCGGTATCAAAGTTACATTATAGGTCCTTATCTATAAAAAGCTCTAAAAAAAATGTTGATCTGTTGCATATAATAATTAATAATATCTAGATATTCAATTTATTTTATCCTATCGGAAAATAGTGTATCATACCGGAAAATGAAATCTTGATTGCTATGGATACCATCTCCACTTTTTGACTGTACTATTTTTTACATGGGGCCAATAGCTTTTGGGGTCATGTAGACAAGAGTCCAATGTACAAATTTATTATTATTATTATTTATTTTTTATATTTTTTTGGGGGGGATACTGTTTATCTATCATACTGAAAAGTAAATTCTATCCATAGTTCAAATGTTTGCTGTCTCATTGCAATGTGATATCTTAAGTCAAACAGCTATCACTGGGAAAGAATAAATGAATGCAATGAAAAATTCAGCTCTGCAATGTCAACAATATGTATATGATAGCAAGTATTTATATGATAGAAACTTTTTTTTTAGAAGGTTCCCAGCTATGGTCATAACCCTACATCATAAAACCAGCCAATGTTGCAATTGTAATTTTAGTTACCAATTCTCACACAATGAGCTTAAGCAGACTGATAAAAGAAAACATTTTTTCTGTGTATAAAATGTGTCTTTATTTTTTTTACATTTGAAAATAAATGGTGTTATTACATGATCCAAACATAATGAAAAGTCTGTGTTCTTTTGTTGATATTTAAAATAAAACAAAAATCATGAGAAATAAGAGGAGACATTTCACCAGTTATCTAAGCTTGCCTGACTCAAGAAGTCTCATAGGGAAATACAATGCTTCTTAGAACAATACATAGCATTATAGCAAGTACTGTAAGTCAATGCTTCTGCAGAGTTTTGTAACCTACAGAAAAAATCCTTTTATATATGCATGTGGTGAATAGGAACATGGTCTGGGTTCAAGAAGTTTTTTGTCAATGGGGTTTTCAATATTTGTGTGTGCTGCTTTACTAATTATTACTAAATTATAATTTTCCAACATTAATTGAAACCGTAAATTAAAATCTATACTGAGACATGAGGAATGTATTGATAGTATGTGCTATTATCAAATGTTCACAGCAAAGAAGGACATATTTACTCCAAAAAACACAGAATGAGGCCATACTTACTAATACAAGGTCAGACTTAAATACCAGTTCCCAGCAGGATGCAGACAAGTCACAAATGCTTCACAGAGGAAGAGTGCTTAGGTGCAACATACTGATGATATTGTTATCATGAGGGGGGTGGCTGCATAGTATTATCATTGCACACAGAGAAAACTTCTATAGGGTGCCAGTCACATGGTTATGTGTAGTGCACCATGCTGGCATACAGTCTATTAGTCACGACCATAGTATTAGATCAGACGGGCTGCCCAGCACGTACCAAGTGCACCACAACAAGCGCTGACAGACTATTTTCCCCCAGCATTCACAAGGCCCGGCTGCATCCTGAAAAAAATATCCATGATAAAGATGAGGTATTAGTTTATATTTTGGCCAAAATATGCAAGCTCGCAACCCCCGTCAAGGGTCCTCATCGTCTTGCAAATCCTTACACTAGAACATTTCATTCCCTACATTAAAACAAATCACAGCAAAGGACATATTTACTAAAAAAAAAAAAAACAACACAGAGAGAGGCCATACTTACAAAAATATGATCAAGTGTTCTGGTCTTAAAATTGAAATCTGATTACTATGATACTGAGATAAGGAAAAGTGTTGTTTGCACACTGCCAAGCCTTTTTGCCCCCTTACTGTCCTCAGCTGAATAAAGCTTTACTTTGAAGAACTAAATAGTTTGGATTAGTCCAGTTGATAGTAATATGTTGCTTGACAACCTCATTGTGAAAGGTGTAGTATTTAGGCAGTGAATTACTCAGTTTGCATTATTAATCAGATTTTTCTAAAAAGCAGTTTAGACAGAGAACTTCTTTAGCAATGCCAAACACTAAGGAAGGGGGAGATTTATTAAGACTGGTATTTCATAAGGCAGTTTTAATATAAAGAACGTTTGAATCAGATGAAACACATTTATTAAGAACAAACAGATAAAAACAAGGGGACATAACACAAAAACACAGAAAAAAGGCCATACTTACAAATGGACACAGACAGGTCAGAAACGCTGATGAAGGAGAGTGAGCAGGTGCTTTAAATAATAATAGCCACTCCCATTAGTCTTGAGGGGAGTGGCGTGTGGTGCATGGGATGTGTAGTGAAAAATAATAAATGAATAGTGTATGTGTAAGTGATAATAATATAAGTGAAATATAGGGGGTAGTAATGGGTAAAGTGCCTAGATGAAAATAAATGAATAAGGGGGTGCAAGTGTGTGAAACATGGAGGGATAGTGTGTAAATCATGAGGCGCAATGTATATAGCCAGGTAAAAGCCTATTTGTGACGCCTTGATAATGCATAGAGCAGGCTACCCTGCTTGCTATGCCAGATGACAACATACCATACTCTCCCAGCATCAAAGACCCGGCTGTGTCCAAAAGAAGCAAATATAAGTAAGCATGAAAAATACCTGGGGTATTAGTAATGATTTTGGCCAAAAGGACGCAAGCTCGCAATCCACGACAAGGCTCCCCAGTCTTGCAAGTCCCTAACTCCCTAACTGGAACTAAATAAGGAACGCCTCTTGATAAGTGTGTTGCATCTTTCAGTCGACCATGCACCACAAATGTGTTGCAAGCAACGACCATGGCCATGCACCACAGTTTTGGCACAGCGACTGTGGCCGTGCACCATCCATTTCCCCCATCCCATTGGCCATACTGTAAAATAAAAAGTAATTATACTCACCTTACCGCTCCTCTTCTACCCTTCGTGTCCCCTCCTTTTCCCCTCAGCCTGCTGCGGCTCATACAATGGTCCTGATGTCAGCGCTAGTGTCTCATATGCGTTGCAGTACTTAACGTCATCAGTGGTGCGTCACATACAACGTTCTGATGCAGCCCAGTGTCAGAACTTTGTATAAGCCGCAGCATGTTGAGGAAGCTTGTGCGCAGAGTAAGAGGATTGGTGAGGTGAGCATGCTTTTTTCTTTCTATTTATTTAATTTTTCAAGGGGAGGTTGGGAGGTAGCCCAATCAGGGGAAGTCCGTGTACATTGGCCCTTTTGCGACTTTTATACAACAGAAAGCTTAGAATAGGATGGTAAATTTTCGCCACCCATTAATTTCAATGGGAATCGGACATTTATTTTTCCCACTAGCTGATTTTTTCAGCAAGTAGGAAAAAGAAGCAAACTGCTCGTTCAATGGGAAGGAGGAATCTTCCAGCCGACGGCAGGAATAGTTTTGCAGTGTATTTTGCGGCGGGACTCACAGCGCAAAATTCGCCATGTTAACAGGGCCTTAGGGTGCATAAGAAAATAAATAAAAATAATACAGTTTTGGGCACCACACTGTAAAAAGACATAGATGGCCTGAAATACAATTCAATTTGTGGCACTAGGTTAAAGCACACATAGGCGCAGCTCTCACATGAGCGTTCTGCCACTTCGTTTTAGTGATTGGTGGGGGTTTCAGTGCTAGGACCCCCACCAATCGAAACTTATAACATGTCACTCTGACATGTCAGAAGTTTGTTGAACATTTAGTTGTCCTTCAATAAAAGGAATGTGAGGTCTCTGTACAATTAAAAGTTGGAAACCCACCTTAAACATGAAGAGGTGGTATAAGAAATATTCATTCCAAAAACTGTGCAATGGCATAGAGAACATAGTTTGCATATGAAGAAGCGTAGTCTCTATATTAAATACAGATCGCAGTAGAAGCCAAATTTTGGAGTGCTTTACCATAGATGTTATGGTGTCAAAAACAATATCAGAAGACCTCTGAACGATATTGAAAGTTATCATTGATGAGAATAGTAAACTTAATCCAGGGAAATTTAGATTTTTTTTTCCTCATTGACTAAAGATTGGCCACAATAGACCAGTAATAAACATGAGAGAATTGATCTACATGAATCGAATTTGGTCCAAAGTTTTAAAAGATTCGTATTCAGTGAAATCCAAAACTTTTGCGCTCGAATCAAGGGCAAGATGGGGAGAGCATTTTGTCTTCAATCTTCAAAGCCTACAATGTCTGTTTATTATCAGTAATATCGCTCATGTAGGGGTTCAGTAATATTAAATAGGATCTGTCACTAATCCAGTAATGCCAATCTCTTAGCTAATCTAAAATGATCTGCATAGCAACGCTGAGGAAAGACAGGAGCAGGAGATTATGAGTGCAGATTGGTTTTGCTGCCAAGAGCGTTCATGAGAAGAAATGCTCTGCACTGCGTTCCATTAGTTCATGTCACAAACAGGAAGTGAATGCCCATTTGAAGGGAGAGCTGAAGAGGATTTCACATGTATTGCAGAAGGAAGATCAGCGGCTAGAACTTGGGACAGGAATAGCCGATCAGGACAAATTAGGCATCGTTGGATTGCTTTTGTAATGCTCTATTGACTAGTTTAAAAATTGATTTGGAGGAAATGAAATTGGATGTATAGTGTAACAATAAATTGATCATTTTCAGGGCAATCTCAGAACCTTGCGAGTTGCGACACATTTATTCAGATCAAAGCGGACAGACCCGAAACCAATTTTGATAAATTCTCTCATCTTCAACTACTGGGTTTAATTTGCTTTCCTTTTAAACAAACAGTTTGGTCCAAGAAAAGTTGATTTTTATCAACCTACCGTATGTAACTCTGCTGTTATTGTTTTTTCTTTTATTCTGTTATTCTGTGACGACGTTTAACAGAAGTACCCTATTTTGCAAACATTTTATACAAAGGACTTTTTGAGAGCATTCTTTAAAGAAGTTTTCCCGCAAAATACATTTATGGCATATCTAGAGGATACATAAATGTCTGATAGGTGGGGATCCCACTTCTGGTATCTCAACCTATCAGGAGAACGTGGGTTCCCTGACCCTTGAGACGTTTGCCACATTCCGGGAGTCATTGAATAGAGATATGGCCATGCATATGCACTTGTTTCTCCATTCTAGTCAAGCTTGCTGTGTATATGTCATACATATTTATGGTGGAAAAACCCATTTAAAGACTTTTTTTTCTCTTATTTCTGTAAGTCAAATATGAGTTATTCCTGTTTCCATGATTCTGAAAAATAACAATATCATTTTTGCTCTAATTTCTAAAGGCTTAAAAAAAAAATTATTAGGCCTGAATAACATTGCTCGTTCAGGTCCGACCAGAAACATATGAAAACAGAAATGTGTCATCCTTGGTTAAAATAAAGAATCCATCCGTTAGAAGTTGGACATTGCATTATTTACTTCATTGTTAATGCAATAAATGGTAGATCTGTGTCTCCTTAAAAAAAAGAAAAATCTTTGCCATACTTGGCATTGTTCAACAGAGAAGGTGTTAATCAGATGTTCTGAAGTAATGAAATGTAAAACATGCTATTGAAATATTTATATACAGTTTGCATAAGTTAATGTCAGTTTAATTAATGGAGTGTAGAAGTATAATTAAAGTTATCAAAGATATTAAATTCTAGTAAGAAGTGATGATTAAAACTGAGACACCGTATTGATCAACAGAGATAATTAATATGGATGGTTTTTAATTTGCGTTTTGCTATTCCTGTGTAGTTTATGTTGTTTTGAAGTTGAGATGCTGCATTTTGTTCCCAAAATGTAAAAGGCAAGATTAAAAATAACCATTTAGGCATCGTAACCTTTTTACAATATTTTACAAAACTTTTGGTATATAAAAAGTTGAAATATATTTTTTTTAATGAAATATTGATTAAATATACAAATGTAGGGTCGTTTGTCAATTTTCATTCACTGTATGAAATACATATAACACCTAGGCATTTTTTGATGATTTTGTATTAAAATAAATAATCCTTTCTATAGACCAGGCACACAACGTGTACAGACCCTGTACAGCCACTACTACTAGAGTAGCAGGCACAGAAGTTCAGCAACTAAGGGTGCCAACCTCCAATGAGTGGTGGGGTGCAGAAAGTGTGGATGATGGGAGGTGAGAGTGGATCCGTAAAACACAGATCTGTAATACAGCCACGTGCAAAAGGCTTAAATCATACAGACTACTTTCAATTTAGCAAGTAATAAAACTAGCTCATTTAGTACAACCTTCCATTTATTCAACTTTATTTAAAATTGGACAGTTTTGGGAATTTCAATGTAAACATACTTACAAAATATACAATATATCATCCATTTTGGAGACATACCTTGTTCTTGCAAAAGGTACACACTTCCCTGCAGAACAGATTACATACATGCACATTTTATAAATAACTGCAAAAATAATTTACTGAATATGACTAATTAGATTTACTTTGCTAACCTCTGCCTTTTAGCAGCCATAACTTTTTTATTTTTTCATTGATGAGGTTATATGAGGCTTTCTTTTATGCAGGATAAATTATATATTTTTTTCCTGCTCAGTTTGGGGGTACAAATAAATTACTGTTTAAGCGATTTTCTGATCTTTTTTGTATATTTTTATACTGGTTAGGTTTTACACTAAATAACAAGTTAATTTAATTCTTCAGGTTATTATAGTTGTGTAGATACCTAATATGTATAGCAACTTTATGTTTTACTTAGAATGTATTAGCATACTCGTATGCTAATACATTAAACTGTATCACTCTGTCACTATGACACAAGCTGCTGTTAGGGCAACACATTGTGTGCCCTAACAGGAGGCCGGTGGCCATTACCAGATCCAATGGAGTTACCCCTTCCAGTTTGGATGTTTTTTTTCTATAAGCATGTATAGCCAGATCAGATGGTTCAATGCATTGCCCTTGAGTAAATGTCCTATAACACTTCCCGATATGGGCTGTGAAAGCAAGCACCAATCAACAAGGTAGCTCGTTGATAGGCGCTCATTTGCTTCTTTCACAAGGAGCTATCATTGGTTATATATGGGGATGAGCGATCGTTGCTACGAACGTTCGTCCCCATACATTTCCATCATGTCGACAGCATGTGCTGATGACAATGATAATATTTATTGTTGCCAAAACTATACGATCAGCCGATGAATTGCTCATTCATCGGCTAGTCGTTGCCGTATTTACACATGGCAATGATTGGGAACGAGCCTACATTTGGTACTTGTTCTCTTACATTGATCATATGCTAATTATTGATTAGAAAGAGAACAATGTCACTTCTAAAGTATTAGACTTATTTCAAAATAATTAGTAAATAGTTAGGAAACTAAACCTTCCATCTATTCTAGTTGTTTCCGAGCATTACCAATGAATATTGAATTAACCATTTTGTATTTACTTACTTACAACACATTGTTTTCCCTAACTGCAGGCTTACAGAACAGACAACCCCTATGCCCTTTCTCAGTACTCAAGGCTGACTGTGGAGGGTTATTCAGTCTCCGAACGCATCACCCAGTTTCCAGTGATGCAATCAAAGAGGGGAGTCCTCTTTGATCATGCCGCAGTCATAGACCATGGAGATTGAAGGGTTAAACAGCTGGGGTCAGAGTTTCCTCCAATCCCAGCTGAATTCAGCAGGCTTTTCTATGAAAAGGAACTGTTAGTAACTGTTCAGAGAATAAGCGCTCACTAGATCACTCATTAGCCTTTTCTACAGCGACACCAAAAGACTTTGCTAGCGTTTCTGGACTTGCACCACCCGCTGTCAAAAGACAGTGGGCGGTCAGGAAGGAGTTCCATTCCATATTGTTCCATACATAAAGCAGTAGGTAAAAAAAAGCTTCAGTGTTAAGGAAATCATATAAGGAAGACGTAAACACTGAAAGAGAAGAGAGAAGGGTGTACTGATGGGGTCAGTGGGTAGGCCAATGTCCTCCTTAGTACACTGTCAAGTTAAAATAAGAAGAGGAAAGTAAGGACATCCAGGTGACCTGTCATCCAGATAAAATTTGAAGTGCACTTTAATTAAACTTAGGCAAATGTTATTTATACTGAATAGCAGATGACCTGACAGAAGAAGCTAAAAAGACACATTTAGCAAACTATGATAAGTAATATAACTTCAATGTGCTCTACACAGGAGAGGTAGCATATGTTCCAGTGATGGCGATCCACCAAGGTTCCTAAACCTCTTCAGGTTATATAGTGCTGAGAAAGAATGTTACCACTTTTAAGTTGCCTCCTTGTGTCAGAGGCATAGCTAGGTTCTCCAGCACCCGGGGCAAAGATTCAGTTTGGCACCCCCCCCCCAACCTCTTTCCCGACATCTCCTTCCCCCTCGCCGTGTTTGTTTTCTCTACCAATCGACGTGTCATTTCTTTTTATGTAACGCGAGCATAAAATTATTTGTACATTTCACAAGCAATATGGTTCTATACACAACACCAGAACCAAGCTCGGTACATATATACAGCCCCAGAACAAATACAGCTCAATTTAGTGCAACCCCTGCCGTATAGGTGTGTACGGCGTAAAACTACAGCTCCCAGCATAGCCCGAACAATGGTAAGGATATGCTGGGAGATGCCGTTTCACAAAAAATAAATCCTATCATAATCACACCACCCATCATCTCGCTGCAGATCATAGTGACTACAGTGCTGATTAGAGGCAGAGTGAACATTTACATTAAGTGACTCACCGGTGACGTCTCAGATTCTAGTTCTTTTTCTCCATTTGGTCCAGACCTCTATGATGACTTCTCCCGGTCCATTTCTGCAGTTTGCCGCTCAGATGTCTTCAGCTTCTCACTTTTCCAACATTTCTGCACCTATAAATAAATATAAAGTTATCATTATACCACACACTATGCCCCTAAATATAATAGCGCCAAACACTGCACCTCTAATTATAATAGCACCATACACCGTGTCCCACACACACACACACACACACACACACACACACACACACACACACAAACACACACACACACACACACACACACACACTGTGGCCCCTGTAGATAGTGCCTGCCATAGAGCCCCCTGTAGATAGTGCCTGCCATAGAGCCCCTGTAGATAGTGCCCCCATATAGACCACCCCTGTATATAGTGTCCCACAAATAACTCCCCCTATAGTGCTCTACAGATAGCCCACCCCTGTATATAGCCCCCTGTAGATATAGCCCACCCCTGTATATAGAGCTCTACAGATAGCCCAACCATGTATGTAGCCCCCCTGTAGATATAGCCCACCCCTGTATATAGTGCTCCACATATAGTCCACCCCTGTATATAGTGTTTCACAGATAGCCCACCCCTGTATATAGCCCCCCTTGTACATATAGTCCACCCCTGTATATAGTGCTCCACTAGATAGTCCACCCCTGTATATAGTGCTCCACTAGATAGTCCACCCCTGTATATAGTGCTCCACTAGATAGTCCACCCCTGTATATAGTGCTCCACTAGATAGTCCACCCCTGCATATAGTGCTCCACAGATAGCCCACCCCTGTATATACTATATACAAGGGTGGGCTATCTGTGGAGAACTATATACAGGGGTGGACTATATGTACAAGGGGGCTATATACAGGGGTGGGCTATATACAGGGGGAATATATCTAGAGGGGGCTATATCTACAGGGCTGGGCTATATCTACAGGGCTGGGCTATATCTACAGGAGGGGCTATATACTGGGGTGGGCTATCTATGGAGCACCATATACAGGGGTGGGCTTTATCTACAGGGGGCTATATACTATATAGCCCACCCCTGTATATGGTGCTCTATAGACAGCCCACTCCAATATATAGCCCCCCTGTAGATATAGTCCCCCTGTATATAGCCCCCCTGTAGATATAGTCCCCCTGTATATAGCCCCCCTGTAGATATAGTCCCCCTGTAGATATAGTCCCCCTGTATATAGCCCAGCAGATATAGTCCCCCTGTAGATAGACACCCCCTGTAGATAAAGCCCCCCGCGAGTAGACAAAGTCCACCAGCAGATGCAGCCACACACTTCTATTACAATTTAAAAAAAAAAAGAAAAATAAAACTATTCAAACTCACCTTATTCCCGCTCCCACGCCGTCCGGCAGCCATGGAGACCTGCTCTCTTCTGCGCAGGTCTCCAGGGGGTTGAACGCAGCGTCTATGAAAGGCGCTGATTGGCTAGGCAGGATGACTTTCCCTGCCAGTCAGTCAGCGCCTTTCATCGACAGAAGCGTCACTGGTAGAAAAGGTACCAGTCGCTTCATTCGTGGAAAGGCGCTGAATGGCCGGGCACGGAACGTGCCCGGTCATTCATTGCTTCTAATTGTACCTGTGTCCTTGCGGCACAAGTACAATTATAGTGCAGGAGGAGGTGGCGCTGGCGCCCCCCTCTGAACTGCGCCCGGGGCACGTGCCCCGCTTGCCCCCCCCCCCTAGCTACGCCCCTGCCTTGTGTTATATATTTGTCACAATGAATATAAAAAATGTAAAAGACAAAATTAAGAATGTATTCTCCTCAACATGATATTATCCAAAGGAAAATTTGACATAATTAGAATATAACTAATGACCCAATATTTTAATGCAAAGTAATTTGTTCTTTACATATCCTTGTTGAAAGTGGAAACCAAGCATTAGTTCTTAGCCTTTTCATCTTACATCTTCTATTTACATTATATAAAAGCTGTGGAAAAATTCTTCTGAAAGACATCAAAGACATCAAAATGTACAATCATCAAATAGTCATCTTTCAGTATTGACATATGACACGATTGAAATTAAAGGTGAAACAAAAAAAGTTGAATATAATACACTTTTCATTGACAACCTCTAGAAACTTTTTAAATACTGTGAACATATATATTTTTGTATACATATGTGTGGTGGATAAAGTCTTATTCACTAAGAACAACCTTTTTTGTGTGTACCCATCCCCATGGTGTATAGCTTAAAGATCAGATAAGGCCCTTTTACATGGGCCAATAATTGGGCAAACGAGCGTTCATGGAAATGCTCATTCCCGTTCATTGCCCAACGATCAGCTGATGAATGAGCAACTCTCGTTCATCGGCTGATTACATAGCTTATGCTGAAAGAAATATTATCTTTGTCGTCAGCACGGGGAGATGTGCTGCTGACATTATAGAAATGTATAAGTATGAGCGATCGCAGTAATGAAGGGAGCAAACGAGCGCTGATCAACGAGCTGTCTCATTGATCATCGCTTGTTTACACGGCCCACGACTGGACATGTAAGAGGACCCTTATTCTTGGGAAAGCACTTATAAATATATCCTTTATACTGCAGAGAAAATGATAAAACTGTGCTCATTTGTAGTGGTTTTCCTCTCCGGTTACCCCCCCCCCCCCCCCACACACACACACACATTTTTATTACAAATATATTCTATGGAAAGAACTTGACCAGAGGATGACTTCTGTAAAGTTGTGATATACGGTATGTTTCCAATATGTGAAGCCTTCAACGCCACAGTGGCCTTTTAAGTTCTCCAGTTCTCCTCATCTCTCTTTTTAAAATGTTTTTGGGCGGTATTTTTCTAAAGCAATGATAAGTGACTGAGAAAGGCACATTCAGGTAAATGTATAATTTAGAGTAAGGAACATCTATAGTGAGTGATACAAAGAAATGAAGATTATTAGTGTCCATAAATCAGATCTTCATGAAGAATAGTAGGGACATTTTTTTTAAGGCACATGCTTTTGTGTGACTATTTACAGTATATAGCTTGAGTTGCATTTCCTTATTGAATACATGTCTATCAGTACTGTATGCAGGGATCATTATAACCTCTGATAAAAGTGCCCACAGCAGAGAAATTGCTAGAGAGACATACAGTACATTCTGTTTAGAATATAGAAGAAATTAAACTCTTGTAATTCAAGATGGCAGAATTGAGTCCGATATGTAGCGCATAAGAGTGATCCCTCCATTCCTACTTATAATATAAGTAGACTGCACAGAAAAGTATTAGGCTAGTGGTAAAGACAATTACTGCATAATCGTGACACCGAGAGGATTTCTCGAGACTGTTTTTTAACCCTTGTGACCTTCACCAAGCTTTGTTGTTTCCCTTGACTAGGCTGGGAAATTGTCCCTGAAAATTTTGTGTAAAGTATAAAAGCTGTATATTCGTACAAATTCCGCTATATTTATTGATGAGTAGTATGACAGATTTGTGTATGATTCGGTTTGTTGAATAGTTTGAGGGAGATGTGACTTTGCATTTTTATACAAGAATCTACATAGATTTACATAATATTATTACAAACAAAGTGTTTAAAACATGAGCCTTATCTATATAAAATTAGGTATGTAGTAATAGTGAATATAAAATTGAAAATTTAATCTAAGTTAAAAAATATGTTAATTTCTGTGTAGAATATGATCAACATAATAGAGTACAGTGATTCACAAGCAGTATAATAATTGAGGTGCTCCAAATAAGCCACATACCACCAATCTATGATCTAAGAAAGGACCAGATGAATATGTAGATAAATATATAGATAAAGACCAGATGAATATGTAGATAAAGATATACAGATCTCCCCTGAGGCAGCTGAAAAGTAGTATTATATGCCAGTTATTCAAATAAATGTGTGATCATATAATACATGGACCACCGAGGTCAGCAAGAGCTTCTGTTTTTCAACATTGCTTTGCTTTAGCTAATAGAAGCCTCTCTCTATGAAGTCCATGTGCCCTAATTGAGAATATATAAAAGGGTTGTCCTGGTAAAACAACCCATTTAAAGAGCATATATGATAGTTAAAGGGGTTTTCCACCTTCTGCCAACAGATGACCTATCCACCGGATCAGTCATCTGCATATCATCGGTGCGGGTCCGACACCCAAACCCAGCCACTCTGGTGGCGTGCGGGCACCGAATGTTATGGCACATAATACTATGTACGGAGCCCGGAAGCGGTTGGCTCCATAGATAGCGGCCGTGCTGCAGAACTGCAGGTCTGGTCCTATTCACTTGAATAGGAGAAGTGCTGCAGTATTGCAGCTCGGCCGTTATTCTGTGGCCAGAGCCAACTGCTTCCACGGAGGCACTGGACCAGCTGATCTGTGCTGGGCCTGGGTGTCGGTTCCCCACAGAACATGTACTGATGACCTATCCGGTGGTTAGGTCATAAGTTGTCAGAACGTGGAAAACCCATTTAAGTCCATTAAATCGGAGAAATATTAAGGAAAATCTTAATAATCTATGCAGTATTCACCTTAATTCCAGCTATGCACATTTGTAACCTGCAATCCATCTGTTAAAGAGCCACCAGATAGAATTAGTAGTGAAGAAAAATTAAAAAAGTTATGGCTCTTGGAATACGACTAATTATTTTCTTGTAAAATAGTTTTTTATTGTGCAAAAGTAGTAAAACGTAACATGTTATTTAAGTCACATATTGAATGACGTAAATTTAAAATGCAAAAAAATAATGACAAAATTAATGGTTTTTTTTTCCATTTCCCCCCAAAAAAAGTTAATAAAAGTTTATCAATAAACTACGCGTACATCAAAACGGTGCTATTAAAAGATACAACTAATCCCGCAAAAAAACACGCTCTCATATAGCTATATTGATGGAGAAAAAATGGCTCTTTGAATTGACAAAAAAAAAACTGAAAAAATTGCTTGGTCACTTAAGGCCATGTAAACCTTTGAAGTCATTTTTTTAATTTGTATAAAATTGTGTATAATTTTATTTGGAACAATTTTTAAATAGGTTTTTATTTTAAAAATTTTACTTTTTGAGATACATCCTGTATACATAGAAGCTGTATCTTGCGGTCAAAGCCAAATCCGTCAGTTCTGCAGGACCAATTGTTTTTAGTGAGCGCTGGTCCTGCATGTCTCTGAGGGCATGTTCAGACGTGGCAGAAATTTTCTGCTGCAAATGTTGGTGCAGATTTGGGGCAATTATGCAACTATTTAAGTTTTTGCATTGAAAAGGCTGAAATCCGCAGTGAAATTCCGCTTCTTCGCAATGGAAAGAGCATGCTGCGCAGGGAAAAATCTGCACCGCAGCCTAATTTCCGCAAAGTAAGGGCAGGTTCAGACGTGGCGGAATTGCTGTGGAATTCCGCTGCGGACAGTCCGCAGGGGGAATTCTCCAGCGGCCATTTTTTACATTTGTTTCAATACATTTTTAGGCAAGTAACGGCATGGCCCCACGTGGCGGTTTTCCTCCACAGCTGTCCGCATCAATGCCGCACAGAATCTGCGTTGCAGATTCTGTGGCGGATCTGCCCAAAATGTGCAGTAAATTGATGCGGATTAGCTGCTGCGTACTGCGGTAAAAGTGCTTCCCTTCTCTCTATCAGTGCAGGATAGAGAGAAGGGACAGCACTTTCCCTAGTGAAAGTAAACGAATTTCATACTTACCAACCGTTGTCTTGGTGACGCGTCCCTCTTTCTGCATCCAGCCCGACCTCCCTGGATGATGCGGCAGTCCATGTGACCGCTGCAGCCTGTGATTGGCTCCAGCCGTCACTTAGACTGAAACGTCATCCTGGGAAGCCGGACTGGAGACAGAAGCAGGGAGTTCTCGGTAAGTATGAACTTCTATTTTTTTTACAGGTTGCTGTATATTGGGATCGGTAGTCACTGTCCAGGGTGCAGAAACAGTTACTGCCGATCGCTTAACTCTTTCAGCACCCTGGACAGTGACTATTTACTGACGTCTCCTAGCAACGCTCCCGTAATTACGGGAGCCCCATTGACTTCCTCAGTCTGGCTGTAGACCTAGAAATACATAGGTCCAGCCAGAATGAAGAAATGTCATGTCAAAAAAGCAAGACGCATCCGCAGCACACATAACATGTGCATGACAGCTGCAGACTTCATTGCGGAATTTAGAATCTAGATTGAAGTCAATGGAGAACTTCCGCAATGAGTGCGCAACCAGTCCGCCACTGGTCCGCACAACCATTGTATGCTGCGGACACCAAATTCCGCACCGCAGCCTATGCTCCGCAGCGGAATTTTCAGCCTCGTCTAAACGAAGCCTATTAAAAGAAGTGGAAGGCAATGGAGAAACGGCTCCGCTGCGGATTAACGCTGCGGAGTGTCCGCAGCGGAATTCAAGAGCAATTCCGCCACGTGTGGCTTTGCCCTTAGTTCAGACGTTGCGGAAAACTCAGCTGCGGACCATAGGCTGCGGTGCAGAATTTTCCCTCCACAGCATACACTGTCTGTTGCGGAGAAGAAGCAGAATTTCACTGGTATTTCAGCCTTTGCAATGCAAAAACTGAAATCTGTGGCAAGTCCGCTGTGTTTTCTGCAACGTCTGAATTACCTGTCAAATATGCAAATGTTGGTGCAGATTCGTTGCGTAATTGCCCCAAATCTGCACCAACATTTGCAGCGTAAAAACTCTGCCACGTCTGAATGTGCCCTTATTTTCTGCAACGTCTGAACTAACTTTCCTAAAACTGTATATAAAGAAATGTAAAAAATGGCTGCTGCAGAATTCCACGGCGGACTGTTCGCAGCGGAATTCAACAGCAATTCCGCCACGTCTGAATGTGCCCTTATTGATCACATCTGAACTCATGAACTTAGAAGTGATCGATAAAACCTGTATCCTGTGTGTCAGAGACATGCAGGACCAGCTTTCTGCCGAGCCGCAAGTTACAGCTTCTATGTATACAGGATACATAAAAGCTGTACCTCAAAAAGTAACAAAATTCTTTAATAAAAACCTATTTCAAAATTGTTCCAAATTATACACCGTTTATATATATAAAATTACTTCAAATATTGCAAACATGTTAACAATTGCCATTTGCACTAAAACCATATACTGTGCCTACATACTGTATACAGAATCGATTTTCAGGCTAAATCCTACTGCATAATTCTAAAATAAAGTCTAAATTCAGTTATCTCTGACACTAGTGTATGGTAGTGTCACTAATGTGATAACAACATGCGTGCTGTTAAATTGAATAGCACATGCTGATCAATAGCTGACACTGCCAGGCAGAAGAAATTGCTCCTCATCTTAAATTGCTTGAAGACTTTGCCCTCTACTACTAAATCAGTAATTTTGTAACATGTATTGCATGCCAATTCAATTCTCATCTCATTACATGTTATTAATGGAGAACCAGAGGTTTTATTATCTGCACTATGTACATCCAATCTTTAAAAACAACAGCAGCTGAACATTAAGAGGTATTAAAAGATGTGAAAATACATTTTCCATGCTCCACTATTAGCTGCCATTGGCTATTTAGTTGCCAGATGAAAATCATGTCTAACATCTTTGTAATATATACAGTATTTATCACTGTTCTGTGGTTTTCACAGGGTTTTCAGTTTGTTCACTATGTTCAGTGTAGAAAAATTCTCCAGTTGCTGTGTGTAAAGTTGTCAACAAGCTGCTGTTGACTGATCTGTTAGGCCACTTTCAGATGTTGTGAAATTGCTGTTGAATTCCACTGCGGACAGTCCGCAGTGGAATTCTGCTGCAGCCGTTTTTTACATTTGTTTCTATACATTTTTAGGAAACTTAGTTCAGACGTTGTGGAAAATAGCTGTGCGGAATTTAGGCTGTGGTGCAGATTTTCCGCTCCGCAGCATGCTCATTATGTTGCGGAGAAGCAGCGGAATTCCACTGCGGATTTCAGCCTTTGCAATGCAAAAACCCGCTGTGATATCTGCAACGTCTGACTTACCTGTCAAATATGCAAATGCTGGTGCAGATTCGTTGCGTAATTGCCCCAAATCTGCATCAACTTTTGCAGCGGAAAAATTCTGCCACGTGTGAACATGGCCTTATTCTGCTTATGCTTTTTATGTTATTTTTTTATATTTAGTCATCTAAGTGTCCAAGAGTATACTGTTGAGAATAAATTGTGGGCGGCATAGACTCATAAACTGCTAAATACATCTTGCTTTTAAAACATGAATACCCAAATACAAGTATGTCAATTAGACTATATGTCAAATGCTAATGTGCTAATAACCATCAGTTAGGAATACGTTCAGGAGTTGAGTTTCCCTGAGTTTTGATTATGCAAAAAATACACAATTAGAATAACAATTGAAGTCAAAATAAGATTTAACAGCAACAGATACCCTACTTGTTGATAGTTTCCACATAGTACCTCATTTTTTCTACACCCCACAGAGTAAACATGAACTGAAACATAAGTGAAAAATTTAAAAAGGGTAATGATATGCGGCAAAGATACTATATTTGACAAATATGTGTAGACAATGTCAATCAAATGTTGAGCTTCAGTTAAAAAATTATATCTAGTATACCTTAGATTGACTTTAGCGCATACTCCCATGTTCTTATGACTACTAGATCTTTTTTTCAGTGCAGTTTTCCGCAGTGGACATTCCGGCCGAAAAGCTACACCACAATTTGGTGCGCTTTTTTGTCTAGAATTCCCTGCAGCGCACAGGGCGCATACGCTGTGTCCTCTTACGCAGTGTATCCGCCCTGTTGCTGAATGGTTACTTCTTTAAGCTTCCCTAGCACACATTTTTTGTGTGGTGTTAAATTGGTCAAAAAAACACATCACAAAAAACTCAGCTTTTTTTTTTAGTAAATGGTACTAGTGTTTTTATGGTGTTTTTTTGCAAACAGTGTGTTTAACTACATGCATTTTTTTAGGTGGCATTTTTCACATTGCAAATCATGTGATTCAAAGATTCGTCTTTGCAACACATGTCTTTTTATGACAAAATGGCAGCAACAACACCATACAAAAATGCAACAAACATTGACATTTGCATTGTTTTTCAAGTGGAAAAAAAAACCTATGGAGGTCTTGAGACAAAAACACCACTAAATGATGCAAAAAACGCCAAAGCAATGCTTGCTGCCATTTTGAAAAATTGCGACTGACCCAAATGAAACTATAATACTAAAATCACACAATGTTTGTAGGGCGTTTTATATCTCCCCATTGACTTCAAGCTAAGACCGCTGCGTTTTGCCACTAAAAATTATACGAAAAACCACGAAAAATTTGCCGTTTATCCTAAAAATGCTGTGTGTGAATCCATCCTTAAATAGGTTTTCGGAGGATATACATTGGTGACATGTTTCAAGCATATGATCAGCTGCCATCGCTAGAATGAGGTGGGGAGCTGTGCTTGGAAAACGCTGTGCCACTTTGTCTCTTTTCTGGTTTGCTCAGCTTTTTTCAGCTCCCCATTGACTCTAATGAGTCTATCATAAGTACTCCGGAGATATTCAAATGGTGCTCATGGCTTTATTCTTGCACCACTGCCACTTTATTATAGTGATCGGTGGGGGTCTCATTGGTTGAACCCCTGCTAGTCAATCATTGGTGGCATATCCTAGTGACATGCGGCTAATATCTATCCTCAGACAGCTTATTTAATCATGAGAAGGGTTTTACCTTCCTTTTTTGATTTTATAGATGCTCTAAAGAAAAATTGTCTAAAAAATTACACGCTCATTTAAAAATTTAATACCCCTGTCATCTTAGAGTGCAGAAAGCATTAAGGCTGCGTTCACACCGGGCGCATATGCAGCTTAAAAGCCGCAGCGTATCGGCCCTGTGCGCCGCAGGGAATTCCGGGTATAAAACCGCACCATACAATGGCATTCTGTCTGTCCCTTAAGCTTCACTCTCAACCATCACTGTTGACAACACACCGGGCACTCGTTCTGAAAAGAACGACCCTGTTGTCTCTGGAACCTATCCCTAATATTGTGATCGTTTCCCTAACTGAAGCTCCAACTCCTACGTTGTTCCCCAGTTACATACTGGTTCGTCAGTGAGGTATTGAGCATAGCAGTGTAGCAGATCATATGGCAGTGGCAGTAAGTGCTTCTAAACACACTCCTTTTATAGTCAGGTAACTCCGCCTCTTCCGCGGGCTCGGTCGTCGGACATCCAATCAGTCGCGAGCACTGATACATCATCAGTCTCACATTGACATCGCCTCCTCACTCCCACCCCAGTGGGCCGGATTATCGGTGTCTATACAGGGATTTCTTCAGCTATATCCCTATTGGCTAAATGCTTCCTTGTTTCAGTGTGCCTAAACATTAATCATTGTGCTTATTAGGGCATATTCGAAGAACTCCATTCTTTTAGCCATACATTGCTGTAATGTCCTATATTGCCAAAATAGGACACTAGATCCATTATTCAAACATGGTTTTCAAATTATTATTGTTTTTGCATATTCTGGGTGAACAACTCCACATAGTAAATATATGGATGGTAAGATACATATTCCACTATGGGAGTATGATTGCGCCATCAAAAAGACATATATATCTCCATCCTCACACATATCCCTCTCTTGAGCCATCGTGAATCATTACAATAATGGTTGTATTCATGGGCATGGTTTGTATATCAGAGTAAGCAGGCATAGTTCACATTTTCATTTAAGCCTTCTGGGGCCACTGATCTCATTCTATGAATCCATTGACTTTCAACCTGTAACAGGTCCCTGTCCCAGTTACCTCCTCTAGATTAGGCTCAATATGTGGGATTCCCCAGAATTTAATAGCCCCAGGGCTACCTCCATGTATTGCCCATATGTGTCTAGTGATTAGGGTATCTTGTTTTTATTAAGGGTTATCCTGACCAGATTCTCAGAGAAGCATTTACAAATGCAATAAACACCAAAAGAAGAGAGCTACCAAAAGTAAGAATATCTTCAAAAAACAATAATATACGTATCATAGGGACCTATGATGGAGCTCATAAACAAGTCAGAGAAATCATTCAGAAACATTGGGGGATCCTTATGGAGGACAATGACTTGAAGGAAGCACTAGGTGAAAGACCACAGATTACTTTCAGGAGAAATAAAAGTCTGAGAGATAAACTAGCACAGAGCCATTTTAGACCAGCACCCCAAAAAGATTGCTGTCTTAATAGAAGACCTCTAGTGACCTTCAAGCGTAGCAAATGCCTGGCATGTGAATCAATTGAAGTATCGAAAACCGTCATAAGTACAACAACTGGTACTCAAATAGAGAATTTATCAATTGTCTATCTAAAGGAGTCATTTACATGGCGAAATGTACATGCCCAATGGACTCACTGGTAGAATCTGGTAGAATCTGTCTCTCATGTCAGCTGCTTGTGCCAGGAAAGTCTTAGTATTTGAACAGTTTCTCCTGAGACGGAGGAATTGTCCCTTCGGTATCCCTTTTTTGAGAGCATATGGATGGGCACTCTCCCATCTCAGGAGACTGTTACTTGCAGTCATTACAACGAATAAAAAAGATACCCCAATCGCTAGATATGCAAACCATGCCCATGAATACAACCATTATTGTAATGATTAACGATGTCTCAAGAGAGGGATATTTGTGAGGATGGAGATATATATGTCTTTTTGATGGTGCAATCATACTCCCATAGTGGAATATGTATCTTACCAACCCTATATTTACTATGTGGAGTTGTTCACCCAGACTATGCAAAAGAATAATAATTTGAAAACCATGTTTGAATAATGTTTAAATAATGGATCTAGTGTCGTATTTTGGCAATATAGGACATTACAGCAATGTATGGCTAAAAGAACAGAGCTCTTAGAATATGCCCTAATAAGCACAATGATTAATGTTTAGGCACACTGAAACAAGAAAGGATATCCAATAGGGATATAGCCGAAGGAATCCCTGTATAGACACCGATAATCCAGCAGGTAATAAGTAAGAAGAGACCCAGCAGGCTGGCAGGCATTGAAACATCAAGAGAAAATACAAATTTGCGGTTAAGCAAAGAGGAAAGAAGTGCCTTTATTTCCAGCCAGGCTATAATGATATGTATATATTAAAACATAACTTATATTAGTTAGGGTTAAATATAGTTAGGACAAAAAAGAATCAAATTTAAAATTTAGCCAACGTTCACTGACAGAAATAGATTTTGCATCAGTCAGATGCAATCAGTATGTAGTGTAGTCTATCTATGTTTGTGTCTCCTACGGCGTCTGCAGAACGCCGGGTAACACAGATAAGTGGCGTCTGTGTATGAGTCAGTGAGAACTCGAAGTTAAAAGTTATTGCGAAGCCCCCCCGACATGTTTCGCTGCATCCGCAGCGTCTTCAGGGGTTCAAATGGGGCAACTAACGGCGCGTGGAGGGTCCGTCCCTCTTATGCCCTCGGGCCGCCATGACAGTAGGCGTGGTTAATAAGGGACCAATCAGGGAGGTTGGCACAGTCCGGCCATGATACGTAGAGACACTAAGGACGCTGTCACCAGGATCCAGGGAATTTCGGTCACACCCTCCACTCTAATAGCCAGCATTGACGTTGAATCTCTATATACAAACATTAGACATGATTTGGGTTTAATTGCTGTCCAACACTTTTTGAGCACCAAGGGAATTCAGTTCAAAGCACATAATGCACTTATCATTTCTTTACTTCAATTCCTTCTATCTCACAATTATTTTATTTTTGATGGTAAATTTTACCAACAAATAAAAGGCACGGCAATGGGCACAGTATGTGCACCCACGTACGCCAACCTTTTCCTAGGTTGGTGGGAAGATACTTGTGTTTTCACTGAAAATTTGTCTCATTTTACCTGTCACATTTCCTTTTGGGGCAGGTACATCGATGACATTCTTATATTTTGGGATGGGGATAAAGCACTTTTTCGAGACTTTATGGAGATTCTTAACGTTAATGACATAGGCATGAAATTTACATCTGAAATACACGAACAAGAAATTAATTTTCTTGACCTTAGGATTTCCCTGGATCCTGGTGGTAGTGTCCATACCGACATTTACCGTAAGACCACCGCCACTAATAACTTTCTTCATTGGGAAAGTTATCATCCTCTAGCCCTGAAAAGGGGCATACCGATAGGACAGTATCTCAGAGCAAAGCACAATTGCTCTGAAGAGGTGTCGTTTCAATCAGAATGTGATAAGCTTTATCACAAATTTCGCGCGAGGGGGTATCCGAAGAAATTTTTACACTGGGCATATGCTAGGGCTCGAGCGACCACTAGAGAAGAGCTACTCCATGGAAGGAAGAAAGAAAAATATATTTCTACATCCATCATTAGATGTATAGGAAATTTTGACGTGTGTTCCCCACAGGTTTTCAAGATACTCCAAAAACATTGGCCGATCCTTCAGGCTGACCCTGATCTTGCTAATGTTATTTCGAATACACCCAATATAACTTATCGTAGGGGGAAAAAATCTAAGAGAGTATCTTGTGCATAGTCATTATTCCAAACCATCTATTCCAAAAAGTACTTGGCTTCCTCCCCCTATCAAAGGCTCTCACCCTTGTGGCAGATGTTCGTTTTGCCCTTTGATGCCAACTACCAAGTCTTTTATTAATCCTGTTGATGGTAAATCCTATACCATTAAACAATTCATCAACTGCAAAAGCAGTGGAGTTGTTTATGCGATACAATGCCCTTGTCCCAAATTGTATATAGGCAAAACCATACAGCAACTACGGAGACGGATTTCAAAACATTTAAGCACAGTTGTCAGTAGTGAGGACACTCCACTCTCCAGACACATCAGATCCATACATAATGGAAATACAAAGAATCTCCAAATCTGGGGAATTACCCAATTACAATTGGGACCCAGAGCTGGTAATCTTGATAGGAAATTACTTCAAGAAGAAGCCCGATGGATCCATAGATTGAGATCATTGAGCCCCTTTGGTCTTAATGAAGGCTTCAACTATACAGCTTTTCTTTGATAGGTACTATACCTTTAATTTAACCTTTAACCTTTACCCTTCTCTTTCCCCCTTGGTTTTGGGGAATAATTTCCCTCAGATCGCCATTTATATACAATTCCGTATATCTGTGACTCTACAGCTAATGAATATTGATATTTATAAATTGACACTCAGACAATATGGACATTATTCCAGAGTTTTTATTAATATGGCGTATTCTATATGCTACTTTAGCCTTATGTATTATCTACAATGTCCGTCCTTTCAACCTCTGTTACTATTATCATTCTATTTCTACACCCATATGTTCTCTTGTTTATGCCAGTAATAATTCTATGGGATCTCTTTGAGGACCACATATCTACAATATAGGATTTCTATTTCCTATACCCTTCTCTTATTAATTAATATAATCTTTATATTATGCCTTGTTTTCACATTAGTTATCACATTCCTTCACTTATCAGCATCATATCCTATTCTTCTTAGTATCATACTATATTACATGGTCTTTGGTCTTTTTTTCCTTTCCATCCACTTTATTCACTCTATTTCCTTTACACTCTTACATTGATTGGAATTAATTCATTATACACCCCTTTCACATATTGAGCGTTCCTAAACACTATTTTACCGCTCATCTTCTTATTATATATTATTTTTTATTTATTTTTATTCAGTCATCATACCCATTCATCAATACCTATTCCCCTTTTCTACCTAATATATCCACTGTATTTTTTCTTGTATTTTTTCTTTTTTATTATTTATTTTTATCCTATTATACTAATATCCAGCATTATCTAAAGTTATTATATGGTCCTTCCCATATCTTTTAGAGATACTGGTAATATACATCATTGTACATTCCCTCTTAGGCTTATTGCTGATAATCTTCACTTACCCTCACTTTCTTTACCTCCGACTTTCTAAGTGCGGTGACATGCGCAGTCTTGCTTCCCCACACTTAGTCCAAATTTCACCTCACTGCATCTCAATACCAACCACGCAGGCGCGCCCGCTCCTGCGTGATTGGCGCATTCTCTCCTAATCTCTGTATGGCTGACTAAGCTGTTCGTCATACGTATCATGGCCGGACTGTGCCAACCTCCCTGATTGGTCCCTTATTAACCACGCCTACTGTCATGGCGGCCCGAGGGCATAAGAGGGACGGACCCTCCACGCGCCGTTAGTTGCTCCATTTGAACCCCTGAAGACGCTGCGGATGCAGCGAAACATGTCGGGGGGGCTTCGCAATAACTTTTAACTTCGAGTTCTCACTGACTCATACACAGACGCCACTTATCTGTGTTACCCGGCATTCTGCAGACGCCGTAGGAGACACAAACATAGATAGACTACACTACATACTGATTGCATCTGACTGATGCAAAATCTATTTCTGTCAGTGAACTTTGGCTAAATTTTAAATTTGATTCTTTTTTGTCCTAAATATATTTAACCCTAACTAATAAAAGTTATGTTTTAATATATACATATCATTATAGCCTGGCTGGAAATAAAGGCACTTCTTTCCTCTTTGCTTAACCGCAAATTTGTATTTTCTCTTGACACCGATAATCCGGCCCACTGGGGAGGGAGTGACGAGGCGATGTCAATGTGAGACTGATGATGTATCAGTGCTTGCGACTGATTGGATGTCCGATGACCGAGCCCCCAGCAGAGGCGGAGTTACCTGACATATAAAAGGAGTGTGTTTAGAAGCACTCACTGCCACTGCCATATGATCTGCTACACTGCTATGCTCAATACCTCCCTGACAAACCAGTATGTAAATGGGGAAACGCGTAGGAGCTGGAGCTTCAGTTAGGGAAACGATCACAATATTAGGGATAGGTTCTAGAGACAACAGGGTCGTTCTTTTCAGAACGAGTGCCCGGTGTGTTGTCAACAGTGAGGGTTGAGAGTGAGGCTTAAGGGACAGACAGAATGCCATTTGGCAATGATCCAAGCCTACTCTGCCGTACATTCAAGGAACTATAACCCTGTATTCATCACTGTTAATAGATATTGATGTGTATGTCCAATAATACAACAGTATAAACAATACTATATTGATATTCTATTTTATATGGGTTATAATAAAAGCTAAGTTTTAATCCTTTCTCTACTAACAAGTTTCAAATTTGGAATGTCTAACGGGAACCAGCCCGTCGGTCATTACCTGGGAACTATCACATGGGATGAAGCGTCATGCCAGGAGGCTGGCCCTCTGACGTCATTCAGGCCTCTTGGGATGATGTTTTTGTGGTGGAATCGCTGTGAACCCGCCACAAAAAAACGCAACAACTTCTATGTGTTGCAGGTTTTACCTCCCCATTGAATTCAAAGGGGAAAATCCGCAACAAATAAGCAGCGTTTACTCAAATACAATTGCCATGTTGCGGAATAAAATTTCACAAGTCAATTTCTCAGTGTTTTTTCCGCTCAGTATTTATGCAGCGTGTGGATGAGATTTGTTCTATCTCATCCACTTTGCTGCTACTGTATTTGCTGCGGATTCTCCGCAATGGAACCCACAGTATTTACTCAACGTGTGAACTGAACATAAGGCTACAACTTTTGCAATGGGGACGTCATTTGAATATACCTGCAAAACTATTTGGAACTTATTGCTCGCAACATGACTTTGTATGCACAGCAAGAGCTTCAGAGATACAAGGTTACAAGCTTATGAAATGAGAATGAGACTTTATCTTTGAGACAGAGAGAGAAATCATGATGGTAAAAACGTATGAAAGGGTATTGGTAGAGGATGATCAGGATGGTGTAGCTTCCAACTGCTTGTGTCATCTCCTCTCATTACTCAGCCAGCGACAATATTTCTTCCTAAGTTCCAGAGTACATACGCAGTACAAAGAGAGTATTAATAAGATACTAAATTCAGAAAAAAAAATTGAATTCATAGAATTTTTTTGTTGGATATCTACATTAACATTGGAAGGCAGACTTCTCTTGCTGTATCAATGTACAAATAATAGAAATGAACTGCTTATCATGTCCTATTAAAAACGTTGCTTCATAAAGAAAAACCCTTTAACATTTTTTAACTTAAAGCCAACCTGGTGAACGTCATCCGTTGTATATGATAAGTAGTATTAAATTCCAGCTCTTGAAATTAATGACACTTTCGATAATGTCCATATGCCCAATAAAACATATAGAAAAGGATTGTCTTCATGAGATAACCCCTTTAACATAAGACCTTATTTACACGCTTTTGTGTTGTGCGAGTAAGGCTGGATTCACACGACCTATATTCAGGCGTAAACGAGGCGTATTATGCCTCGATTTACGCCTGAAAATACGGCTCCAATACGTCGGCAAACATCTGCCCATTCATTTGAATGGGTTTGCCGACGTACTGTGCCGACGTACTGTTTGCCGACGTACTGTGCCGACAACCTGTAATTTACGCGTCGTCGTTTGACAGCTGTCAAAAGACGACGCGTAGAATTACAGCCTCGTCAAAAGAAGTGCAGGAAACTTCTTGGGAAGTTTTTGGAGCCGTTTTCTCATAGACTCTATTGAAAACAGCTCCAAAAACGGCCGAAAAAACGGCGCGAAAACGCAGCGAAAAGCGTGAGTTGCTCAAAAAACGTCTGAAAATCAGGTGCTGTTTTCCCTTGAAAACAGCTCCGTATTTTCAGACGTTTTTGGCTCAGCGTGTGAACATACCCTAAGACCTAAGGCTGTGTTCACACAGAGTTTTTTGCAGGAGGAAAATTCCTCCTGCAAAAACTGCTCCAGTAGGTTTTTGCACAGTGGTTTGACAAAAACTCGTCAAAACACTCGTCAAGGTTTTTTTTTCCTCTTTCTGACTGATTGAAATGGGGTTTTGGAGGCGGAAACCGCCTCAAGATCGGTCATGACGCTTCTTTTTACCGCGATGCGTTTTTTTTACTCGAGGTAAAAAAACTCGTCCAACTCCCATTGAAATCAATGGGAGGCATTTTCGGGCGGTTTTTGAGGAATTTTTTGGCGCGGTTTCCGCGTCAAAAAATCGTCAAATAAACTCTGTGTGAACAGGGCCTTAGGAGAATATTTTCCAGATGTTGGAAGTTCATGGCATGGTGAAGTACAGTAATATTAATAAGGGGTGCAGTGTCATATATAAAAAAAAAATGAAGCCTTCAGTGAGAGCAAGGTCACCGGTATTAGCAGCCAGAAGAGGGGACCTAGCACTTAACATACATTATTTTAGCCATTTGCCAAATGTAGAATGTAATTTGCTAATTGTCAGGTGCACTTAAAGCTTATGTTAACCTTTGAACATCATTTGAGCAACTTTGCGGATACATTACTTATCTTGTACTGATCATCCACATTTGCATTCTTTATTCTGCAGGCATCTGAGTACATGTCTCCCAGCATATAAGGATGCTCCAGGGTCTGTACGATGTTTGCTTTGGTGATTTAATTTCTGGGAAGTGTACAGGCAATGTACAGTAATCTGAAATAGCAAAAAATGAAAAAAACTCAGGCTGGAAAAGTTTTAGCACTTACTATGCGACCGGAAGCAGGAAATTTGTTTCCATATGTGTTAAAAACAAAGGCCTACTCCTATAACGTTGTATTATGAAATTATGGTCAATTTCTTGGAGCTCTTTGTGGTATATAAAGGCCATTCAAAGTTTTGCTATAGGGCCCTGTGATTTCTGTTTACTCTCCTGGGTGACTCTGTCTACAATCTGTGTACAGAATTCAGTAGTTACTACCAGAATCTAAATGCGACTGTGGGTTATAACATAGACTAACGAAGGACAAGTACAAGTAGATAAGGAAAATAATGTAGGCCCTCATTTTTGTATGTAGAATAAATATAAAAACATTTGGTGCAACATTTTACCTTAGGCCCCATGCACACGACCGTAAAAAAAAATCCATAATTGCGGACCGCAATACGGTTTGCAATTAAGGACCCGCCTTATTCTATTGGCTGTGGACACCTTTCCGTAGTGCTACGGATAGGTGTCCGTGCCGTAGAAGCATGCCGGGAAATATGGAGCATGTCCTACTTTTCTGATTTTACCGGCCGTCCTCCCATACTTTGTATGGGAGCACGGCACAAAAATGCGTGATTACAGGCACGGCTGTGTGCATGAGGCCTTAGGTTGTATAAATTGTGTTGAAGTTTGAAATAATTTTGAATATTGTTACTATTCTCTTTACTACTTTTGGTCAGCATGACTTATAAAAGTGTAATATTTCATTTGTGCATACCGTATACTTAGTAGGCTCCCCGCACGTGCAGTGGATTTGTTGCGTATTTGTGGGCAGAAAATTGGCAACGGAAGGCTGTTGCAGGCAAGTGGGTGAGATTTTAAAAATCTCATCCTCGTGCTGCTGAACATTTTTGGCACAGAAATCAGAGCATGTTGGTGAAATGTGCAGCAAATTCCACACATAGCACTTGCGGATTTTGCTGCAGAAGCGTTGCGGAAATGCTGTGGAAAAGCTTCAGCTATGCTGCAGAAAATCTGCTGCATTTGTGTATCGCGTGACTCCAGCTTTTGGCTGTGTTCATATTTGCAAATTTGCTGCAGATAATGTATGTATTTTTTTTAAAAATCCGAACCAGGAACGGAACCTAAAGAAACAGAATATATATAAAGAAAGGCCTTATAGGTCTGCTCTCCTGAATGCATTTCTGGTTTTAGCTTAAAAAATGCATGCAAAATCTGCAACAAAATCTGCACTTTGGGAAAAAAGCCTTAGGGCACGTTCACACGTGACAGAATTGCTGTGGAATTCTGCTGCGGACAGTCCGCATTGTAAGGGTATGACCAGATGTGACGTATTTCTTCCGCCACTGTCCGCATCAATGCCGCACATAATCTGTGTTGCAGATTCTGTTGCGGCTCTGCCTAAAATGGGCATTAAATTGATGCGGATTAGCCATTGCGTATTCAGGTAAAGAGTACTTCCCTTCTCTCTATCAGTGCAGGATAGAGAGAAGGGACATCACTTTCCCTAGTAAAAGTAAAAGAAATTCATACTTACCCGGCCGCTGTCTGGGTGACGCGTCCCTCTTTCAACATCCAGCCCGACCTCCCTGGATGACGCGGCAGTCCATGTGACCTGTAATTGGCTGCAGCCGTCACTTGGTCTGAAACATCATCCCGGGAGGCCGGAATGGAGGAAGAAGCAGGGAGTTCTCGGTAAGCAGGAACTTCTATTTTCTTTACACGTTGATCTATATTGTGATCGGAAGTCACTGTCCAGGGTGCTGAAACAGTTACTGCCGATCGTTTAACTCTTTCAGCACCCTGGACAGTGACTATCTCCTGATGTCACCTAGCAACACTCCCGTAATTACGGGTGCCCACACGTAGTCACCCGTAATTACGGGAGCCCTATTGACTTCTTTGGGCCTGCCCGTGTCGTAATAACGGCCCGTGATTACGGGCGTTTTTACGTTAGTGTGCATGGGGTCTCAGTCTGGCTGTAGACCTACAAATACATAGGTCCAGCCAGAATGAAGAAATATCATGTTTGTAAAACAAATACGCTACGCAACACACATAACATCTGCGGATTTCATTGCAGAATTTTGACTCTCCATTGAAGTCAATGGAGAAATTCCGCAATGAGTTCGCAACAAGTCCGCTACACGTCCGCAACATCCAGTGTATGCTGCGGACACCAAATTCTGCACCGCAGCCTATGGTTCGCAGCGGAGTTTTCCGCAACGTGTAAACGAACCTAACTAAAAAGCTGTGGAAAGCAATGGAGAAACGTGTACGCTGCGGATTTCCGCAGCGGACTGTCCGCAGCAGAATTCCAGAGCAATTCCGCCACGTCTGGCCATGCCCTTAATCCGCAGCAGACAGTCTGTCCATTGGTTTCCACACCTTTTTAGTTATCTTTGGGCAGACGTTGCGGACAACTCCGCTGCGGACCATAGGCTGCGGTGCGGAATTTGGTGTCCGCAGCATACACTGGCTGTTGCGGACTTGATGCGTACTTGTGGCGTAATTTCTCCATTGACTTCAATGGAGTTGCAAAATGACGCAATGAAATCCGCAGATGTTATGTGTGTTGCGTTTCAGATTGCTTTCGCGAACAGGATATTTCATCATTCTGGCTGGACCTATGTGTTTCGAGGTCTATAGCCAGATTGAGATGGAATGTTTTAAAAGAGAGCAGGATGTACTTTTCACGTGAATCCGCAACGACTAATCCACAGCATTTTACTTCACATTTTAGGCAAAGGCGGAACGGAATCTGCAACGCAGATTATGTGCGGCATTGATGCGGACAGTGTCTGCAGAATTCCGCCATGTCTGAACATGCCCTTAGGGCCAGGTTCCCACGTAGTATAAGGGCATGGCCAGACATGACGGAATTGCTCTGGAATTCCGCTGCGGCCAGTCCGCTGCAGAAATCCGCAGCGGACATTTTCTCCATTGGTTTCCACACCTTTTTAATTAGGTTCGTGCACACGTGGCGGAAAACTCCGCTGCTGACCATAGGTTGCGGTGCGGAATTTGGTGTCCGCAGCATACACTGGCAGTTGCGGACGTGTAGCGGACTTGTTGCAGACTCATTGCGGAATTTCTCCATTGACTTTAATGGAGATTCAAAATTCCGCAATGAAATCCGCAGATGTTATGTGTGCTGCGTTGAGTATTGGTTTTAAGAAAAGGATATTTCTTCATTCTGGCTGGACCTATGTATTTTTAGGTCTATAGCCAGACTGAGATGAAATGTTTTAAAAGACAGCAGGAAGTACTCTTCACCTGAATACGCAACGGGTAATCCGCATCAATTTCCTGCACATTTTAGGCAAAGCTGCAACAGAATCTGCAACGCAGATTATGTGCGGCATTGATGCGTACAGTGTCGGCAGAAATACGCCACGTCTGACCATGCCCTAAATGTTGTAGAATTTCTGCAACACAATTTTGTGTGGAAATTGCACAGCATTTACCAAAAAACTGCATAAAAATGGTGCGATTTTTAGAACATAATGTGCTGCGAGTTCCAGGTTGGATACACTGCACAGTGTTTACACAGCATATGTGACCCATGGGAACCCGGCTTTAGGGCATGACCACACGTAGCGGAATTGCTATGGAATTCCTCTGCGGACAGTCCGCAGCGGAAATCTGCAGCGTACACGTTTCTCCATTGCCTTCCACAGCTTTTTAGTTGTGTTCGTTTACACGTTGCGGGTAATTCCGCTGCGTAGCATAGGCTGCGGCGCGGAATTTGGTGTCCGCAGCATACAATGGTTGTTGCGGACGTGTAGCGGACTCATTGCGGAATTTCTCCATTGACTGCAATGGAGAGTCAAAATTCCGCAATGAAGTCCGCAGATGTTATGTAGATGTTATGTGTGCTGCGGAGCGTATTGGTTTTGCTAACATGACATTTCTTCATTCTGGCTGGACCTATGTATTTCTAGGTCTACAGCCAGACTGAGGAAGTCCATGGGGCTCCCGTAATTACGGGTGATTACGTGTGTGCACCCATAATTAAGGGTGACTACGTGTGTGCACCCATAATTACGGGTGACTACATGTGTGCACCCATAATTACAGGAGCGTTGCTAGGCGACGTCAGTAAATATTCACTGTCCAGGGTGCTGAAAGAGTTAAGCGATCGTCAGTAACTGTTTCGGCACCCTGGACAGTGACTTCCGATCACAAGATACATCAACCTGTAAAAAAAATAGAAGTTCCTACTTACCGAGAACTCCCTGCTTCTTCCTCCAGTCCGGCCTCCCAGGGTGACGTTTCAGTCCAATTTACGGCTGCAGCCAATCACAGGCTGCAGCGGTCACATGGACTGCCGCGTCATCCAGGGAGGTCGGGCTGGATGGCGAAAGAGGAACGCGTCACCAAGACAACGGCCGGGTAAGTATGAATTTCTTTTTACTTTTACTAGGGAAAGGGCTGTCCCTTCTGTCTATCCTGCACTGATAGAGAGAAGGGAAGCCCTCTTCCCCTCAATACGCAATGGCTAGTCCGCATCAATTTAATGCCCATTTTAGGCAAAGCCGCAACAGAATCTGCAACGCAGATTCTGTGCGGCATTGATGCGGACTGTGGCGGAAGAAATCTGCCACGTCTGGGCATGCCCTTAGGCTGCAACTACATGTGGCAGATTTTGTTGCAGAAAATGTCTTTGATTGAAAATCAGTTCCATTCTTCTGATGTTTCTGCAGAAGGTGTATGGATTTCTACAAGTTCCATTGAGATTAATTAAACTGATTTTTAGCCGCAGAAATTTCTGCAACAAAATCTACCACTTGTGACTGCAACTTTAAGTCTTGTTTACACAGTGCAGATTTGATGCAGATTTTGCATGTATTTTTTTAAGCCCAATACTAGGAATGGAACCTAAACAGAAGAAAGGAAGACTTTTAAAGTGTCTCATCTTCTGGATCCAAATCTGATTATTGTCTTAAAAAATGCATGCAAAATCTGCTGTAAATCTGAACTGTGTGAACAAGGCCTTTGAGTGAATTGACATGCTGCACAATTGAAGTGGATCACACGATAATAATCTGCAACAATATACAGCACAATACAAATGGATGGGCTTAAAAACCCGATCTAAATGTAGTGGAAAAAGTCAGCGCAGAAATTAGTACAATCTGCGAATTTCAATATAAATTCTGTCAATTGACAATTCTGTCAATTCATGTTAATTCTGTTGTGAATTTGTTGCAGATTTTCACAGCGAATTTAAGTCTTTGCAATGCATACGAGGAAATCCGCACCAAAATCCGCATGTAACACATGCAGATTTTGATGCAAATGTCATTGCAGATTTGATATTAAGTTGCAACAGAAAGTCTGCAGCATATAGTATATGCTATGCTTGTTCTAATGTTTACATTTTAGTTTCTATGTAGGTGGCCATTGATATATACTAATTTCCATGAACATAAATTCATACTAATTTACGGCTTAAAGGTTAGTGTCCACGTGACTATTTTATTGTGGCCCTGATACATACTGCTCTGTGACATGATGAAGGACCACACGATCCAAGCTTGTCATTATAAATAGATACTGCATGGATTGACTGATTATTGAAGAAATCTTCTCTGCATTATGAACTTCTTTATGTTACATCACTTCCTATGCTCCACTGCTGCACTCCACCATATTCTCTTTTATTTCCTTTGAATTTTGAGTAAATACTTTATATATAGTAGGCGGGAGACCATGAACAGAATTTTGAGGGGGGCACTCGCATGTCTTTAATGCATGTACGTTACATATTCTATATTCTGTTGTAATAAATATAACAATGCTAATGAACAAACTGTTATCTATGGTCAATTGTAGGGTTTAGAAGATTAGTACCAGCCATTTTTTTATAACAGAATATAAGACATTGACAATATGTAATATTATTTAAAGTTACTTCAGACTGCAAAAAAGAAAACTTAACTTTGCTTCTGAATCATTATGTGCAGTAATTGTGTATATTTAAGCTCAGCCATTTGTACTCCTGCTTTACTTCCTGTCTGGCAGTTGCTTCCTGTCAGCCATATTTGTTCTCATGTGGCTAATTTATTTGTCACCCAGTCACTTAGAGCCCCAAACTCCCACCCTTTCTCCTTGGCAATCACCGTGAAAAAACTGTCCCCCTCCCATCACTCTCACTGTATCCTGAACAGTAAATGTTCAAATCTCTTGAAATACATTGTAAGGTTCTTCTGCTTATATTCCATTATAAAAAGGAGCCAAACAATGTCATCAGTGCATGAATAGAGGATGTATTCTGTTCCTAGCATACGGCTAGCACATTTGTAGACAATACCAGCACACGTCATTAGAACTCCATTACATCTACGTTTCATCTCTTTGTATTTCCTGTTGATACCATGTTGCCCTTTACTGTTTGAAAGCTTTAATGTCCCTTGTGGAAAACCTCAATTTTATCTAGCATAGCATCAAGTACTTTCATCAAACCAAAAGGAATTCAACTGCGCTTCAATACTGCTGTCTTTTGCAAAATTAACATTTTTCTCTAGGATTCAAGGAAGAAAGGGAGAACTTTGAAAAGCACTCTAACTTCTATTTGTTCTCTTTAAATCACAGAGTAAAGAGACACAGTTAAAATCATATTGCAATCTTGCTATTGTTGCACGCTTCACTACCTCAGTGGCAGCTAGCCATTATCAGCCATCTGCTTGCTGCAGAGCATTTACATACTGAGTCCCTGAAGAGTTTTTCACTAATGTTTTTAGGTTTTCTTTATGTTGAGTGTGAATAATTTATGTTCTCCTAGGACACATAAGGAGAAATTATTAAATGTGTCCAATTAACCCATTCTATATTTTAGTTCGGTGGACTGAAGAAGTTCATATGCAGGAACAAATCAATATAACGTTCTCCTTATCCCTTTATTTTGTTAAGCAAAGGTATTCACAAAATTCCTGAATGCAAATGAGCATAAAAAAGGTCTTAAAGCATTAGTCAGGAAGGTAGCTAAATATTTTGCACATTTAAAAAAATATTTAAAAGTAAGATCTAATCTCTGAATAGTTCCTAGTAATGATATAATATAAACATGGTTTTGCTTTTGAAAAACAGCCATATAAAATGTTGTGTAGTAATGTTCATAAGAGCTTTAGGCTATATTCACATGAGCGTAGCTGACCTCGGACGTGAAAAACTGTTTTTCATGTCTGAGGTTCACATTTGCGGGGCGCGTTGTCATGGATACCCCATAGACTAGAGTCTATGGAGGGATGTGTGACACGCAGGAAAATAGGACATGTCCTATTTTTTCACGGACTCTTTACATGCTTCGTTGAAACAACTGTAGTGTGAACAGCCCGATTGAAATACATAAGTCCGTGTGACGGTCGTCACACGGGCGAGATACACGCTCATCAGAATGAGCCATTACTCGCAAAAAAATCCTCACCATAACCCCCCCTAAAAAAAAACTAAAATAGGGAAGTAAGTGATCTAGTGAGTGATCTATACAAACGTGTTAACCCTAAGGCAATTACGCAACGAATCTGCACCAAAATTTGCATATTTGACAAGTAATTCAGACATTGCAGATATCACAGCGGACTTGCCACAGATTTCAGTTTTTGCATTGCAAAGGCTGAAATACGCACTGAAATTCCGCTTCTTCTCCGCAACGTCATGAGCATGCTGCGGAGGGAAAATTCCGCACCACAGCCTATGGTCCACAGCGGAGTTTTCTGCAACGTCTGAACTAACTTGCCTAAAAATGAATTGAAACAAATGTAAAAAACGGCCGCTAGAGAATTCCACTGCGGACTGTCTGCAGCGGAATTCCACAGCAATTCCGCCACGTCTGAACATACCCTCAAGGTTAAATGAGACATCTTTGTTCTACTTTGACACTATATATAGTCCTGTAACAACACGTGTGCTTTCCCTTTCCACTGTCCCCCTCAGTTCGCATTTTATTGCACTGGCAAATATACTGGACATATTCATTGTAGGCATTATGCGAAGTCGAGTTCCTACAAAGCAGTTGGAAAGGCTAAACAATTGACTGCATTGGTAAAGTGTAGTCTATAGAAAAAAGTCCACACTGGCAGGTGTATCCAACCATTATAGACAACCTAAACGCGAACCACAAGGGACTATAGCCCCTAAAGAAATAATATGCAAAATTATGTACAAAAGTAGAAAATCTTTATTGAATATAATATACAATAACATACTTCGGAATAAAAAAGGATGAACCATGTACGGAGACACAAACAGTAAGGTCAGGTGTAAAAGACCATAGGCAAACAGAGTCAACCAACCATCAGTGGCCGAGAACCACTCACATAACCAACAGGGAGAGATAAATGAACCGTGCGCATGGAATAACCATACCCACATATAATGAAGTGCTACCTAAAATTCATATATAGTACACAAAAATAGACATGAAAAATCCTGACATAAAAAGCAGGCACAAAAGGCCAGAGCGATGTACTGGGATAATCGTCAAGAAAGGTCAATAGTAGAAAAATGAAGGCAAATACATACCCTGAGACCTGATGGGGCATTTTTTGCATTTTTTCATCCATCTCCTTAGGTTGCCGGTTCCGCTGTTCCGGTTCCGCCGGTGTGCTAATGGACTGAAACACAGTCCTCAGAAGCAAAGGAGCACCTACTGGATTTTGGGGTCTGCTTTTTTTTAGATTATATTTTTAGGCACCATTTTGGAAACTACACCCCTCAAGGAATTTATCTAGGAGTATAGTGAGCATTTTTACCGACAGGTATTTTGCTATATTTATTGGAGTTAGTCTGTGAAAATGAAAATCAACTTTTTTTCTGAAAAAACATAGAAATTTGTAACATTTACAAGGCATAAACAAGAGAATGCATCACAACATTTGTAAAACATCTTCTCCTGATTACGGAAATACCCCATATGTGGTAATAAACTGCTGTTTGGACCCACAGCAGGGCACAGAAGGGAAGGAGCGCCATTTGGATTTTGGAGCGCAGATTTGATGGAATGGTTTCGGTGCCATGTCGTGTTTGCAAAACTCTGGAGGGACCAAAACAGTGGAAACCTCCCAAAAGTGACCCCATTTGGGAAACTACAGCCCTCAAGGAATTTTTCTAGGGGTATAGTGAGCATTTATACTACAGTACACAGGTTATTTTTTTGCAGAATTTAGTAGAATTAGCCCGTGAAAATGAATATCAACATTTTTGTCCACTAAAATGATGATTTTTTTCATTTTCACAAGGGATAAAGGAGAAAAAGTCACCCTAAATTTGTAACGCAATCTCTCCCGAGTATGACAATGCTCCATATGTGGTAGTAATTAATTTTTTAATAGAAATTAATTAACCTTTGCAGGACTGATCCTTTTTTGCTTTTCCATTTTAGTTTTTCACACCCCGCCTTCCAAACGCTATAACTTTTTTATTTTTCCATCAGTAGAGTGGTGTGAGGGCTTATTTTTTGTGGGAAGGGTTGTAGTTTCCATTGACACCATTTAAAGTACCATATAATGTACTGGGAAACGGAAAATAAAATTCTTTGTGGGGTGAAATTGGAAAAAAACTGTGATTCCTCCATTGCTTTTTGGATTTCGTTTTTATCGCTTTCACCGTGCGGTAAAAACGACAACTTAACTTTATTCTGTGGGTCAGTACGATTATGGTGATACCAAATGTATATATATTTTTTTATATTTTACTACTTCTACAAAGAAAAAACTATTTGTTAAAAAAAAAACATTGTTTTGTCTCAACACATTCTGAGAGCCATAACTTTTTTATTTTTTGGTTGATTGAGCGGTGTGGGGGCTTCTTTTTGGCTGTAGTTTTTATTGGTACCATTTTTTGGTACATACAATGTTTTGATCACTTTTTATTACATTTTATTTAGAGCTTTGGTGACCAAAAAACTGTGATTTTGGTGTTTTATATTCTTTATTTCTTACGGCGTTCATTATGCGAAAAAATGACAGTTTTACTTTATTCTGCGGGTCGGTACGATTACGGCGATACCATATGTATATCGTTTTTTTTATGTTTTGCAGCATTTGCACAATAAAATCACTTGTTTATAAAATTATTTATTTTCTGTGTCACCATATTCTGAGAGCCATAACTTTCTTATTTTTCAGTCAGAAAAGCTGTGTAAGGGCATGACCACACGTTGCGGATTTCCTCCGCAACTGTCCGCATCAATGCCGCACAGAATCTGCGTTGCAGATTCTGCTGTGGATCTGCACAAAATGTGCAGAAAATTGATGCGGACTAGCTGCTGCGGACTGCGGTAAAAGTACTTCCCTTCTCCCTATCAGTGCAGGATAGAGAGAAGGGACAGCACTTTCCCTTGTGAAAGTCAAAGAAATTCATACTTACCGTCCGTTGTCTTGGTGACGCGTCCCTCCTTCGGCATCCAGCCTGACCTCCCTGGATGACGCGGCAGTCCATGTGACCGCTGCAGCCTGTTATTGGCCTGTGATTGGCTGCAGCCGTCACTTAGACTGAAACGTCATCCTGGGAGGCCGGACTGGAGACAGAAGCAGGGAGTTCTCGGTAAGTATGAACTTCAATTTTTTTTACAGGTTGCTGTATATTGAGATCGTAGTCACTGTCCAGGGTGCAGAAACAGTTACTGCCGATCGCTTAACTCTTTCAGCACCCTGGACAGTGACTATTTACTGACGTCTCCTAGCAACGCTCCCGTAATTACGGGAGCCCCATTGACTTCCTCAGTCTGGCTGTAGACCTAGAAATACATGGGTCCAGCCAGAATGAAGAAATGTCATGGCAAAAAAGCAAGACGCATTCGCAGCACACATAACATGTGCATGACAGCTGCGGACTTCATTGCGGAATTTAGAATCTCCATTGAAGTCAATGGAGAAATTCCGCCATGAGTCCGCCACTGCTCCGCAACAGACAGAGCATGCTGCGGACACCAAATTCCGCTCCGCAGCCTATGCTCCGCAGCGGAATTTTATGCCTCGTCTAAACGAACACTTCTAAATAGAAGTGGAAGGCAATGGAGAAACGGCTCCGCTGCGGATTAACGCTGCGGAGAGTCCGCAGCGGAATTTAAGTGAAATTCCGCCACGTGTGAACCCAGCCTAAGGGCTTGTTTTTTGCGGGACGAGCTGTCGTTTTTATTGGTACTATTTTTGGGTACATGCAAATTTTTGATCACTTTTTATTCTATATTTTGGTAGGGGGGGGTGACCAAAAAATAGTGATTCTGGCATAGTTTTTAGTTTGTTTTTTTTGCAGCTTTCGCCATGAGGAAAAATAACATTATAGTTTTATAGATTGGGTCGTTACGAATGCGGTGATACCAAATATGTGTAATGTTATTTAACGTTTTATTTTTTTTTCCTATAATAAGAGACTTATTATAGGAAAAATCTTTTATTTTTACACTTTTGTAAAACATTTTTATTAACTTTTTTTTACTTTTTTCTTTACTTTTTTCACCTTCTTTTTTTACTTGAAGCTCTGATCGCTGCTAGGATACATTACCTAGGTAGTGTAACGTATTCCAACTGTCAGTGTGACGTCACAGTCACTCTGAGGGTATGTGCACACACACTAATTACGTCCGTAATGGACGGACGTATTTCGGCCGCAAGTCCCGGACCTAACACAGTGCAAGGAGCCGGGCTCCTAGCATCATACTTATGTACGACGCTAGGAGTCCCTGCCTTGCTGCAGGACAACTGTCCCGTAGTATAATCATGTTTACAGTACGGGACAGTTGTCCTGCAGCGAGGCAGGGACTTCTAGCATCGTACATAAGTATGATGCTAGGAGCCCGGCTCCTTGCACTGTGTTCGGTCCGGGACTTGCGGCCGAAATACGTCCGTCAATTACGGACGTAATTAGTGTGTGTGCACATACCCTGACAGTAAGTCTACGAGGACCAGCCAGAGGCTGGTCCTTATAGGCTTCCATACATGGCAGACCGTTGTCTGGCCTCCGGGTGCCATCACAAGCATCAGCAGCCCCCACAATTGCATTTGGGCTGGGACCAACAGTGTGCATCTAAACGACACAGTGACTTCCTGTCACTCTGACAGGAAGTCTATCAGGAGGCTGGTCCTGATAGACTTCCGTACATGGCAGACACCGAGGGCATTACTTGGCCTCCGGTCACCATGCTAGCCATCTGCAAACCTCATGATTTCATTGTGAGGTTTGCCGATGTGCTAGAAATCCCTAAAATGCGGCGATTGCAATCGATTGCCGGATTTAAGAGGTTAATTGACGAAATAAATGAAATTGAGCCGCTGATCGGCAACAGTGGAGTGTCAGTGGAGGGTCAGCTGTCGGGGACAGCTGGCCTCCCGGTTCCCAGTGCACACTGTCGCCGACAGTGTGCACCGGGAAACTCGCAGTAACTGTAGGTCCTGGTGCGCTAAGACACTTGCCTCCCGGACGTACAGTTGCATCGTGGTGCGCCTAGGGGTTAAATAATATTAACGTCAATACTTAGACTTAAAAACATGCATAATCATTGTACTGTATGTTCTGAAATATCAAGCAGAAATCTCTTGTTAAGGCTATGTACACACAGAGTGGTTACGCTTCATGAAAGCATACAGCTTATCCGGCCTGGTCACCGCAGAGAATTCTGGATGACAAAAACACACCAAATTGAGGTGCAGTTTTTCCGCCAGAATGTCCGCTGCAGAAATCCTGCTCAGAAAAGTTTCACACTTACGTAGCTACGGCAACACGTCCCTCCGCCGTCCTGCAGCCCGGCCTCCTGGGATGACGTTTCATTGCTTGTCACATGGGATAAAATGTAATCCCAGGAGACTGCAAGGATGCAGAAACACAGAATTCTCTGTAAGTATAAGGTTTTGTTTTTCTCTGAGGTGCGTTTTTTTGTGGCAGAACCGCTGCTTTTCTGCCGCAAAAACCGAAACATCTGCTATTACAAACGCGTAACAAATTAGCAGCGATTATGCAAATACGATTGACATGCTGCGGAATAAAAAACGCACCGCAGGTCAATTTCTGAGCATTTTTTTCCGCTCAGTATATATGCAGCATGTGGATGAGATTTGTTCAATCTCATCCACTTTGCTGCTACTGTATTATGCTGGGGATTTTCCACCACAAAATCCGTTGCGGAAGATCCGCAGTATTTACGCTACGTGTGAACTGACATGAACAATGTATTCAAATGAAAGCATCTTCTGATATGTCAATCTGATGTCCTTAACAAACATGTCCTAGTTCTCTTTCAGTAGAGAGGGTTGCACCTTCTCAATAGAGAAGAACCTCTAGAGCAGGGGTGTAACTAGGAAAAACTGGGCCCCATAGCAAACTCTTGACCGGGGCACCCCCCCCCGGCGCCACAAGTAGCCACCCTATAAATAGTGCCCCTTGTAGAATGTGCCATACTGCCCCCTGCAGAGAGTGCTATATAGCCCTGCCTATAGACAGAGTCACACCCAATTTGTAGATAACGCCCCCACCTCCCCCTTGTAGATAGTGCCATACAGCCCCTGTAGATATTGGCATAAAGCCCCCACTGTATATAGCGCTACACAGCTCCCACTGTATATAGTGCCACACAGCCCGCCCCCCTTAGTAGAAAGTGCAGCACAGCCCCCCTTAGTAGAAAGTGCCACACACAGACCCCTCTAGATTGCGCCACACTCAGCCCCATGTAGATAGAGCCACAGCCCTCCCCGTTGTGTATAATACCACACAGCTCCCCCTGTGTATAGTGCCACACAGCTCATGATTGTGTATAGTGCCACACAGCTCCCCCTTGTATATAGTGCCACACAGCCCCCCTTTGTGTATAGTGCCACACAGCCCCCCCCCTTGTGTATAGTGCCACAAGGCAATGGCGCATCCGAGAAAGTTGTATCAGCCTGGGAGATGTCACTCAAACATGGAAAGGTGGGTTTGGAGGCAGAACTATGTGACTCTTCAGGATAGCGGTACTGCCCCATGACCCTCTAATAAGTAATTAGCATATAGTGTCTGCCGTTTTAAAAGTGAATTTTAAGAATTTTGCTGCAGCTGAAAAAAACATATAAGGGAATGTTTGGAAATATTGTCAGGTCATGTATTACCGCAAGGTGGCGGTTCAAGGGGTTAAAACTGCCTGACAGATTCCCATTAAATATACAATGAATTGAGAACAATTCCATCTGCACTGCAATTTTGTTATTATAAATATATCCTTTATAACCTACAGATCCAGAACCAAGCTCTGACATATATACAGTACCATATCCAAGCTCAGTACATAAATACAGTACCACAACCAAGATCAGTACATAAATACAGCACTAGAACCAAGCTAAGTACATATAGAGAGCACCAGAACTAAGCTCAGTACATAAATACAGCACTAGAACCAAGCTCTGACATATATACAGCACCAGAACAAAGTTCAGTACATAATTACAGCACTAGAACAAAGCCCATACATATATACAACACTAGAACCAACCTCAGTACATAAATACAGCACCAAAACCAACCTCAGTACATAAATACAGCACTAGAACAAAGCTCAGTACATAAATACAGCACTAGAACCAAGCTAAGTGTAACGTCTATGGCCACGGCCCGTCGATCGGTCGTTAACCCCGACGGCCGTGGCCATGGACAGCTTACCTGCCTGCAGCATCGTCCCCCAGTCAGGCGCCGGCACTCTCTTCCGGATTCCGAGTGTCTCCGGCGGGTGCGCGCGCCCGCGCGTGCACGGCCTTAAATGGCCAGTGCGCGCGTTTTTGCAAAAACTGCAATCTGGCCCAGGATGCCCTGGGCTATAAAAAGGGCTCTGCCCTCTTGCCCTTTGCCAGAGCGTTGTTAGTTTTCCCGTTGTTCGTCTTGCTTATGGTCTCCCAGTGTCTTCCAGCCTCCCAGTGTACCCTGCTCCTGTATTCCGTATCCCGTATCCTGTTTCCGTGCTACCTAGTGCTATTGCCGTGCTGTGCTACCTACCGTGCTGTCCTACAGTCTACGCTGCCCTGCTATGCCTCACCAAACGACTTCCCTCCGCCTGGTTCTGGACGTGTCCGCCTCGCTACTGCCTACGATTGCCTCAGGTACTCTCGCTGAACCATTGAACTGTGTACTTTCCGGTTTGGCCAGCTGCCATCCCCGCTATGCGGTACGGCCCAGTGGGTCCACACCCCGCATCATGACAGTACGCTCTGGCCATGGACCCCGCTGGCCAATTCAAGGGCTTGTCACCCTCCCAAGCCATGCAGGCGGATCTGCTGGATCTCCGAACTAGGCAGGACCAGCTCCTCGTGGCCGTGGAATCTATGGCGCAACAGCTAGGGACGCTAGTTGCCTCCATTCCTGCTTCTATGCAAGTTCCTCAACCCGACCCTCCTGTTGCTCCTCCTGGCAGTTCCTGTATGGACCCTCGGTTCTCGCTGCCATTGCCCTCTCGGTTCGATGGAGACGCCAGTGCTTGTCGGGGGTTCCTGAACCAATGCCACATTCATTTTACCCTGCACTCTCGGGCATTTCCGTCAGATGGAGCCAAGATCGCATTTATCATCTCCCTCCTGACCGGCAAGGCCCTGGCATGGGCTAACCCTATCTGGGAACGTCAGGGACCCGAGACCCGAGACTTCCAGGAGTTCGCACAAATATTCCGAACCGTTTTTGAGGAGCCAGGGCGAGTCTCATCAGCCGCCACCGCCATCTTCAACCTTCGCCAAGAGGACAACTCCGTGGGCAAGTATACTATTCAGTTCCGGACTCTGGCAGGAGAGCTATCCTGGAACAATGAGGCATTTGTGGCATCCTATTGGCATGGCCTGTCGCCCGAGATCAAGGACGAACTGGCTGCTCGAGACCTGCCTCCCGCGTTGGACGACTTGATTCTGCTTGCCACTCGGGTTGACATAAGGCTGAGGGAGAGATCCCATGAGGTTCGTCAGGAGCGCCGGCGTCCTAGACTGGCGCCCAACTTTCAGCAACCCCTCTTGCCTGCTTCTATCGCTTTGCCCGAGGTTCCGATGCAAGTTGACCGACTAAAATTATCGGTCCAGGAGAAACAGCGCAGGCGCACCTCTGGACTGTGCTTATATTGCGGCCTCGCTGGCCACGTCATGCGTCTGTGTCCTCACAAGCCAAAAAACCCCAGCGCCTAGGCTTGGTTGGAGAGACAACCCTGGGCGTCAACACATTGAAGCAAAAACTCTCCTCCAAGCTATTTATCCCTGTAACCATCATTGCTGGCGAGAGGTCTCATCAGGTCTCCGCATATCTGGACTCCGGCTCGGCTGCCAACTTCATCTGCCAGGATCTTGTGGATCTCCTACAGTTGCCTACTACCCCGCTTGAAAGGCCGCTGATCGTTGCCTCGGTGGATGGACTGCCATTACCAGATCCAGTTGTGTCCATAACCAAACTGTTGAAACTCCAAGTGGGAGCCCTTCATGCTGAGATCATCTCTCTGTTCGTCCTGTCCAAGGCCGTCAACCTTGTGCTGCTGGGGTTGCCTTGGCTTCGTCTGCACGCCCCCGTCCTGGATTGGAACTCTGGAGAGGTTCTCCAGTGGGGCCCGAAGAGTCTTGACAGCTGTCTGAGTCACATCCAGTCGCCACAGCCCGCTCCTCTTCAGTCGTTGGCAGGTTTGCCCCTCTGTTTCTCCATGTTCGGCGATGTCTTCAATAAAAAGGAGGCCGAGACCTTGCCGCCACACCGGGCATATGACTGCCCAATCGACCTGGTTCCGGAATCGTCTCCCCCTCGTGGTAGAGTTTACCCTCTCTCCTTGCCATAGACCCAGTCCATGTCGGCTTACATCAAGGAGAACCTGAAGAGGGGTTTCATTCGTAAATCTTCATCCCCGGCCGGAGCAGGGTTCTTCTTTGTTAAAAAGAAAGATGGATCATTACGACCTTGCATCAACTACCGAGGCCTAAACCAGATCACGGTGAAGAACAGGTATCCTCTGCCTTTAATTTCTGAACTGTTTGATCGCATACGGGGGGCAAATTTTTTTTCTAAACTGGACCTGCGGGGGGCCTATAATCTGATCCGGATTCGTCGAGGTGACGAGTGGAAGACTGCCTTTAATACTCGTGATGGGCATTACGAATACTTAGTCATGCCCTTCGGCCTGTGTAACGCTCCCGCATTTTTTGTGACATTTTTCGTGATCTCCTTTATGTTTGTGTTGGATCTCGATGACATTCTGATTTTTTCCCCAGACCCAGTAACTCATCAAAGTCATGTCCGCCAGGTGTTGCTCCGTCTAAGAGAGAATCGACTTTACGCCAAGTTGGAGAAGTGTGTGTTCGAGAAGAGGTCTCTATCCTTCCTGGGCTATATTATCTCAGATCAGGGTCTCAAGATGGATCCCCAGAAGGTAAAGGCTGTCCTGGAGTGGCCACGCCCCCAAGGCTTAAGGGCCATCCAACGCTTTCTAGGATTCTTCAACTTCTACCGACTCTTCATCCCCAACTTCTCATCTTTGACAGCACCTATCTCCACCCTCACTAAGAAAGGTATGAATGCCAAGATGTGGACCCCGGAGGCTGAAGCCGCATTTGAATCCTTAAAGAAAGCCTTCACATCTGCCTCCATTCTGCACCATCCGGACGTATCCTTACAGTTTTCGTTAGAGGTGGACGCCTCCTCGGTGGGTGCTGGTGCACTGTTGTTCCAGAAAAGACCGAAAGGCAAGGCCGTGGTATGCGGCTACTATTCCAAGCTGTTTTCTCCCGCAGAGCGTAACTACTCGATTGGGGACCGGGAGTTACTGGCCATCAAACTGGCTCTGCAGGAGTGGAGACACCTACTGGAAGGCGCGGTTCACCCTATCCTGATCTTCACGGACCACAAGAAATTGACCTACCTACAGACGGCCCAGCGGTTGAATCCTCGTCAAGCCAGGTGGTCGTTGTTCTTTGCTCGGTTCCGGTTCGAACTCCACTACCGTCCCGCCAACAAGAATGTGAGGACCGATGCCTTGTCTAGATCTTTAGAGACCGAGGACGCCATGGAATCTCTACAGAATATCATTGACCCATCCTGTATCTTCTCTGTGAATCCCCTGCAAGTCAGAGACATTCCTCCGGGTAGGACTTTTGTGCGTCTGGTTGACCGAGGAAGAATTCTTCGCTGGGGTCACAGCTCTAAGCTGGCAGGTCACGCGGGTGCTCGTAAGACCCAAGAGTTAATCACCCGTCAGTTCTGGTGGCCCACGCTGCCCAAAGATGTCATGGACTTTGTCTCCTCTTGCACAGTCTGTGCAGCAAATAAAGTTGCTCACTCCAGACCTGCGGGCCTGCTCCAACCACTGCCTGTGCCCGTTGCCCCGTGGCAACATGTCGCTATGGACTTCGTCACGGATCTTCCTCCTTCTGCGAGTTGCAGTGTGATCTGGGTGGTGGTGGATCGATTTTCCTAGATGGCTCACTTATCCCGTTGACCGCTCTGCCGTCTGCTACACGGTTGGCTGACCTCTTAATACAGCACATCTTCCGTCTGCACGGCTTGCCCCTGCATTTTGTCTTGGACAGAGGTGTCCATTTCACCTCGAAGTTTTGGAGAGCACTCTGCGGGCTCCTTGGTGTGAAATTAGACTTCTCTTCGGCCTATCATCCCCAGTCCAACGGGCAAGTCGAGAGAGTTAACCAGATTATGGAGAACTACCTACGTCACTTTGTGTCCAGGCGCCATGATGATTGGGTGCAGTTGCTCCCGTGGGCAGAGTTCTCCTATAACAACCACACCAGTGAGTCGACCACATCCAGTCCATTTTTCATCGTCTACGGCCAACATCCTCGTATACCTCTTCCTGTTTCTACAATGTCCCAGGTGCCTGCAGCCGACTCCACCTTCAGGGACTTTCTACAGATATGGCAACAGACCCGATCTTCTATCCTCTTGGCGGTGGACCGCATGAAGAGAAACGCAGATACAAGAAGACGGGTTCCTCCGCAGTTCCTTCCAGGGACTAAAGTCTGGCTGTCTTCTAGGAATATCCGGCTGAAGGTGCCGTAATGCAAATTTGCCCCGAGGTTCCTTGGTCCCTTTGAAGTCCTGCTACAAATTAACCCGGTATCCTACAAGCTGCGGCTCCCCCCCACTCTCAGGATTCCTAACTCCTTTCACGTCTCCCTGCTAAAACCGGTGGTCCTGAACCGCTACTCCAGGACTCCTAGTCCCACAGTGGTTACTGGCGGCCCATCTGGGACTTTCGAGGTAAAGGAGATTCTGGCTACCAAGAAGGTGGGAGGAAGGACATTTTATTTGGTGGACTGGAGGGGGTTCGGCCCAGAAGAGAGGTCTTGGGAGCCAGAGGAGAACATTGATGCCCCTGCCCTTGTGAGGAAGTTTCTCTCTCGCTCTGGTCCCAAGAAGAGGGGGCGTAAGAGGGGGGATACTGTAACGTCTATGGCCACGGCCCGTCGATCGGTCGTTAACCCCGACGGCCGTGGCCATGGACAGCTTACCTGCCTGCAGCGTCATCCCCCAGTCAGGCGCCGGCACTCTCTTCCGGATTCCGAGTGTCTCCGGCGGGTGCGCGCGCCCGCGCGTGCACGGCCTTAAAGGGCCAGTGCGCGCGTTTTTGCAAAAACTGCAATCTGGCCCAGGATGCCCTGGGCTATAAAAAGGGCTCTGCCTTCTTGCCCTTTGCCAGAGCGTTGTTAGTTTTCCCGTTGTTCGTCTTGCTTATGGTTTCCCAGTGTCTTCCAGCCTCCCAGTGTACCCTGCTCCTGTATTCCGTATCCCGTATCCTGTTTCCGTGCTACCTAGTGCTATTGCCATGCTGTGCTACCTACTGTGCTGTCCTACAGTCTACGCTGCCCTGCTATGCCTCACCGAACGACTTCCCTCCGCCTGGTTCTGGACATGTCCGCCTCGCTACTGCCTACGATTGCCTCAGGTACTCTCGCTGAACCATTGAACTGTGTACTTTCCGGTTTGGCCAGCTGCCATCCCCGCTACGTGGTACGGCCCAGTGGGTCCACACCCCGCATCGTGACACTAAGTACATATAGAGAGCACCAGAACTAATCTCAGTACATAAATACAGCACTAGAACCAAGCTCTGACATATATACAGCACCAGAACAAAGTTCAGTACATAATTACAGCACTAGAACAAAGCCCATACATATATACAGCACTAGAACCAACCTCAGTACATAAATACAGCACCAAAACCAACCTCAGTGCATAAATACAGCACTAGAACCAAGCTCTGACATATATACAGCACCAGAACAAAGTTCAGTACATAATTACAGCACTAGAACAAAGCCCATACATATATACAGCACTAGAACCAACCTCAGTACATAAATACAGCACCAAAACCAACCTCAGTACATAAATACAGCACTAGAACAAAGCTCAATACATATATGCAGCACCAGAGCAAACCTCAGTACATAAATACAGCACCAGAACCAACCTCAGTACATAAATACATCCCCAGAACCAAGCTCAGTACATATATACACAGAACCAAAACCAATCTCATACGTATATACAGCACCAGAACCAAGTTCAGTACTTACATACAGCATCAGAACCAAAATCAGTACATATATACAACACCAGGACAAATACAGCTCAATTTAGTGCAACCCCTGCCGTATAGGTTTGTACGGCGTAAAACTACAGCTCCCAGCATGGTCCGAACAATGGTGAAGAGATGCTGGGAGATGCTGTTTCACAGAAAAAAAATCATATCATAATCATCTCGCTGCAGATAATACAGTGACTACAGTGATGATTAGAGGCAGAATAAAAATTTACATTAAGTGACTCACCGATGACGTCTCAGATTCTAGTTCTTTTCTTCTCCATCCAGTCCAGACATCTATGATGGATTTCTACTGGCCATGACCCATTTCCGCTCAGATGTGTTCAGCTTCTCACTTTTAAAACATTTCTGCACATATAAACAAAGTGAAAATTCTCAACACCTTTTGCACCTCTAACTATAATAGCGCCATACACTGTGTCCCTGATTATAATAGTACCATACACTGTCACACATACACACACCATGCCCCTGTAGATAGTGCCCCCATAGCCACCATGCTGCCCTACATATAGCTTCCCCTATAGGTAGTGCTCCATGTATAGCCCACCTCTAGACAGTGCCATACATATAGCCACCCTGTTGCTAGTACACTACAGGTAACCCACCCCTGTATATAGTGTCCCACATATAGCCCAACCCTATAGAAAGTGCCCTAAAAAATAGCTCCCCTATAGATAGTGCTTTACATATAGCCCACCCCTGTATAGTGTCTCATATATAGCTCCCCCTGTATATAGTGCCCCACATATAGACCCCCTTTAGATAGTGGCCCACATATAGACCCCCCTGTATATAGTGGCACACATGCCCACATATAGACCCCCCTGTAGATTGTGCCCTACATCCCCACATAAAGACCACCCCTGTAGCTAGTGCCCACATCCCCAGATATGAACCCCCCCTGTATATAGTGGCCCACATATAGACGACCCCCCTGTAGATAGAGCCCCTACTATAGATAATGCCATTAACAGTTTTATGAGAGAAAAAAACAAAAAAGCTTTACATACTCACATGATCCCGTTCCTGTTCGCTGTCGATGCAGATCTGCTTTCTTCTAAGCAAGTCTGCAGGAGCTGAACGAGCGTCGTCCAATGACGCTGATTGGCAGGGCAGAATGACTTGCCTCGTCAATCAGGGCCTTTTCAAGCATGGAAGCGGCGCGATTACGTCATTGCGCCGCTAGCCAATCAGCGTCATTGTAAGGCGCTGAATGGCCGGAACATGCCCGGCCATTCAGCGCTAGTGCATGTAATTGGCTGCTCCGGTGCTAGTGACGCCTATAGGCATGAGAGGGCCTGTGTCACCCGGCCCATACTTGTTGGAGGCTCGGCGGCGCGGGCCCCATAGTAGCGGCGCTACTGCTGTAGTAGCCATAACGGCTGCTAGCGGCGTTACCGGGCATATGGGGTGAGGCGTGTCAGCTGGCGGCACGGGCCCCCTTAAGCCGAAGGCCCCGTAGCTTCCGCTACGGCTGCCACCGCGGTAGTTATGCCACTGCTCTACAGCATATGAATAAATCAGACCAAAACAAGAACCAAGACTGACTGAATGAGAACATCACTGGAGGTAACAAATTCAAGGCCCCAACGGATGTGACCTTCTGACATATCAGACTTACACGGAAGATGCTTTCATAGGAATACCCTTTGTTCTTTACATTATGTCTCGCAATTTAGTACTGTGTTGGCAGCAGCATAAACTTTAAAAAAGCAGATACAGAAGGTCATATAGTGGACAAAAGCAAGAATTGTAAAGTTTTACATTTATATATATATATATATATATATATATATATTAAGAGGTTGAGATATAATTTCTTCTTAAAGGCTATGGACACCTTTGAGGGCATATATATATATATATATATATATATATATATACACTACCGTTCAAAAGTTTAGGGTCACTTAGAAATTTCCTTATTTTTGCAAGAAAAGCACAGTTTTTTTCAATGGAGATAACATTAAATTAATCACAAATACACTCTATACATTCTTAATGTGCTAAATGACTATTCTAGCTGCAAACGTCTGGTTTTTAATGCAATATCTACATAGGGGTATAGAGGCCCATTTCCAGCAACTATCACTCCAGTGTTCTAATGGTACATTGTGTTTGCTAACTGTGTTAGAAGGCTAATGGATGATTAGAAAACACTTGAAAACCCTTGTGCAATTATGTTAGCACCGCTGTAAACAGTTTGCTGTTTAGAGGAGCTATAAAACTGACCTTCCTTTGAGCTAGTTGAGAATCTGGAGCATTACATTTGTGGGTTCGATTAAACTCTCAAAATGGCTAGAAAAAGAGAGCTTTCAAGTGAAACTCGACAGTCTATTCTTGTTCTTAGAAATGAAGGCTATTCTATGCGAGAAATTGCCAAGAAACTGAAGATTTCCTACAACGGTGTGTACTACTCCCTTCATAGGACAACACACATAGGCTCTAACCAGAGTAGAAAGAGAAGTGGGAGGCCCCGCTGCACATCTGAGCAACAAGACAAGTACATTAGAGTCTCTAGTTTGAGAAATAGACGCCTCACAGGTCCTCAATTGGCAGCTTCATTAAATAGTACTCGCAAAACGCCAGTGTCAACGTCTACAGTGAAGAGGCGACTCCGGGATGCTGGCCTTCAGGGCAGAGTGGCAAAGAAAAAGCCATATCTGAGACTGGCTAATAAAAGGAAAAGATTAATATGGGTAAAAGCACAAAGACATTGGACAGAGGAAGATTGGAAAAAAGTGTTATGGTCAGACGAATCGAAGTTTGAGGTGTTTGGATCACACAGAAGAACATTTGTGAGACGCAGAACAACAGAAAAGATGCTGGAAGAGTGCCTGACGCCATCTGTCAAGCATGGTGGAGCTAATGTGATGGTCTGGGGTTGCTTTGGTGCTGGTAAAGTGGGAGCTTTGTACAAGGTAAAAGGGATTTTGAATAAGGAAGGCTATCACTCCATTTTGCAACGCCATGCCATACCCTGTGGACAGCGCTTGATTGGAGCCAATTTCATCCTACAACAGGACAATGACCCAAAGCACACCTCCAAATTATGCAAGAACTATTTAGGGAAGAAGCAGGCAGCTGGTATTCTATCTGTAATGGAGTGGCCAGCGCAGTCACCAGATCTCAACCCCATAGAGCTGTTGTGGGAGCAGCTTGACCGTATGGTACGCAAGAAGTGCCCATCAAGAGAAAAAGCGGAATTTCACTGCTTATTTCAGCCTTTGCAATGCAAAAACTGAAATCTGTGGCAAGTCCGCTGTGTTTTCTGCAACGTCTGTGTTACCTGTCAAATATGCAAATGTTGGTGCAGATTCGTTGCGTAATTTCCCCCGAATCTGCACCAACATTTGCAGCGGAAAAATTCTGCCACGTCTGAACGTGCCTTAACACTGAATCCATCAGGTCCGCGGGACTGATAAAGTCAGTGTAAAACGAGCGATGCAGATTCTTTGTATAGAGAATACAGAACAGCTATATCTCCAAAAGTATTTTTTTTTTTTAATAAAGACTGATTACAATGTTACACCAATCACACTGACTAATCTATTTATTAAAAAAAAAAAAATGCCCTCAAAGGGGTCCACAGCCTTTAAAGGCAAGAAAGTATATCTAAATGTAAATGTTCCCATCCACTGACACAAGAAGTCACCTTATGTGTACTTAGAAATGAATGAGATGCGTTCCTAAGTCTGATCTACAAACACATTCTGTCTAATCCGCATCACTGTCACTCAGGCAAACCAAACCCGCTCACTGCATCTCACAGTCACTTTATCAAACATCAATTACATTTACATTAACTGCGCAGGCAATCAATAGCTCATATCTGCAATCCCCACTGAATAGAAGCAGGCTTCATCCATTCTGTTTAGCTGTTTATAGCTGTATCATAGGCATATTTTGTTTGTGTTTTGCAGAAGCAACAATAAGCCAAAGCAAACAAAATGAGCTCAGCTCAATTTTGGCACAAAATATACTAAAACCAAATTGTTGTTCTGCATGGAATTTAGAACAGCTTTTCACATGTACTTTTCACTTCTGTCTCCAAGATCTGAAATATATTTAGTTTCTTTACTCATTTCTCCAGAACAAAAATGATTTGGAATCCAACCCTCTCACTTTATTATATTTAGATTTACATTTTTGTCATAAAGACATAGTGATTATTATTGCAGTGCGAGGATCATGTGTTTGAGTTTTCTTAGCACACTGGGGTAGATTTATCAATATATTTGCGCTAGTTTTGTAAACGCATTTAATAATATGATGTTTAAACGCAATATTTATGAAGTCCATGCACTGAGTAAAATGGGCTTTAGGGTATGTTCACAGACAGTGTTTTCAGGCATATTTCAGGGTTTTGCGGAAAATAACTGTGCAGAAATTAGGCTGTGGTGCAGATTTTTCCCTCGGCAACATGCACATTATGTTGCGGAGAAGAAGCGGAATGTCACTGCGTATTTCAGCCTTTGCAATGCAAAAACTGAAATCTGTGGCAAGTCCACTGTGATATCTGCAACATCTGAATTACCTGTCAAATATGCAAATGTTGGTGCAGATTCGTTGCGTAATCTGCAACATTTGCAGTGGAAAAATTCTGTCACGTGTGAACGTGGCCTAATAGGGAAAACAATATAGTCTTATGAGCATTAACTGTGTTATTTTTCCGTCGATGTGTATGTGGACTTGTTTTTTGCAGAACGAATCCTATGTTTTAATCATCCATTTTTGGGTACATATAATTTATTGGCAATTATGCTGTTTTTATTTCACGCCAATTATGCTGTTTTATTGTTGCTATACTACATACGTTTTGCAAAATAAAACCCTTTTTTATGGAATTTTTTTATTTTTGTTATTTTTTTACTGTGTACACTTTTTTTTAATATAAACTTTAATAATTTTTTAGTCCCACTAGGGGATTTTACAAAGCAATTGTTTGATCAGTGATATAATGCTTAGGTATACTTAGTATACCAAACCATTATTTCCTGTTAGCGTGAAACTAACAGGCAATCTATTAGGCCAAGCCTTTGGCACGGCCTAATAGGCATACAACCAAGGTAGACCTGTTGGCCTCCATTAGCCCCCCAGCTGCCATGGCAACCCATCAGCGCCCCACAATTGTGTCGCGGGAGCCAATGGGATGACAGAGATGGTCCCCTCCCTCAGTCTAAACAAATAGATTCTGTAGCATCTTAGAAGATTAATGGCCGGGATCAGAGAAAAATGTTGATCTTGGCCATTGCAGCAGGATGCCGGCTGTATATTACCCACTATGAATTGTGTGGGCACAGCTACTGTGCCCAGAGCATTCCATGGACGTGATTGTACGCTAAAATTGATGCACAGTTACATCTATTTGCAGCAAGGGGTTAACAAGCAGTGCTAATTTTGTGACAGAGCATACTGACATTATAATCTTCAATAAACAAGAACTACTACTTCACCAGAGCTGCCAACCACATCAACTGTCACTGATTTAATCATCCAAAATATTTTACAAAAATTGTGAAGAAATAATCTTTTTTTTTTCTCAGAGGTCTACTCCTGTACTATTTTTTTCCATATATATCACACCATATATTCCTCAAAGCTGAAAGTGATTGACACATTCATGTAAATGCTACCCTTGTTCAGTTAAACCTCTGCTATCAAACTCCCATCGCCTCATCGCGCGTCTGTCCTGCACTACAAGGAGAATTTAAACGAGGCCCAAGGTTAATGTTTTCCGACCTGATTGGTCACAAATAAGACAACGTCAGACTTGGGAGATAATGCTTTGGAGGTTTTTGTTTAGAAATTACTATTGTCTCCTCTGACTGAGGAACTATCACACAACAGAATAGTATTGTATGTCTAGTCTAGCAAGGTCAAAGTTTCAATCCTTTGAGATTTGTCGTGTAGTTTCTGCCAGTTTTATCTCCTTTATTGATGGGTAAGGACTATTTATACCAATATACTGACAAGATAAAAATATTCTAAAAAAAAATAAAAAATGGGTTGCATAGTAAAATCACACAAATTAAAATGCATCTCTATGAAATAGATATATTATTCTTTAACATACAAATCCTGGTAGTCAATGTTGAGAAGTATTAAAAAAATAAGATGCTTTTATATATATATATATATATATATATATATATATATATATATATATATATATATGGAATTTTACAATAAAATATCTGTAACCATAGTAAACACAATACAAGCATTTCCATTAAATATATTTAACATTTGCCTGTTAAAATGTAAACATTAAGGGTTATACGAAAATAATAACTTTTGAGCAAGTTTGATGCATTTTACAACAGATGCATCATATTTCAATTAGATAGAAATTATAATATTGTTACCATAGGAACACAGATAATTACGTATTAGAAATAGTTGAGGAAGTCGAAGGGTGACAGCAACTCATTGAATAGTTCATGTATCAGGATGTATTGTTTATTAGTCATCGGTTATTAGTATTTTTTGACTTTCTATGCCTACCTTCAGACATTCTAGGGTAAAAAAAAAAAGTGCTTTAGAGTTACTTACAATGCTAATGAATCAAGTATTCATGGTGCTAAGCTTTGTTTTGTCAAATGTTGGTGTCTTAAAGTGTCCATAGACATACTGTAGCAAAATGTTCAGCGGTTAGCAATACTGACTTTCCTCATTACCTTTGTTAGCTCAGCTGAGCAACTTATTTTATTAGAGAAGGAGGAAAAAATATCAATCAACTTTGGCACAATTTATCTCCGAGGGAAGCTAAAAGATTTGGAGGGTTGGAAAATTCCACTCTGTAGGATTCATGTTTTCCCTGATGACCAACATTGGGGTTTGTCTCCCATGCTCCATAAACACTAGATCAAATCAATGGGATCTGCCAATAACAATCTAACATATATGACCAGCGCTTTAAAGGGGTTGGCTGGTGGTTTTGAACACATGTTGTGAACATAGAGGATCAGGAGTACCTTATATCTGCTGCATAAGAACTGATATATAGATTCTCAAAGCATTACTGAGATTTCACTGAAATCAATAGCCATCTGTTGTGTTCATTGCATCTACTGATTTCAGTGAGCAGCCTGAAGTCTTCAGAGAAACAGCTTTAGCTAATAGACAGGGTCCTGTGTAAGGCATTCCACTCCATTACCTACCCATACCCTAATATGACTTATAACAATGAGTAATTTGTAGCAGACGATCTTTATAAACACCATAAATTATCCTAGAAGTAGGCAGGATCTAAGTTATACCAAGGCATATTGGTAGGGCACTTTGCACTATGTATTTGTTCTGAAGATAGAAAGACTCCAATTTCCGTAGAGTATTTATTTATTTTACACAAGGTGGGTACAGAATAAGGCCTTATTTACACGAACGTGTTAACCGTCCATGGGACGGCCGTTGAAACAGCGGCCGTCCCACGGACCTATGTAATTCAATTTGGCCGTTCACACAGCCATTGTTTCAACGGACCATGTGAAGGGTCCGTGGGAAAATGGGACATGTCCGTTCTTTTCACGCATCCCTCCATAGACTCTCAACTATGGGGGATGCGTGACATCGCGTCCCGCAGCGCTGATCACGGATGCAACTCGGACGTGAAAAACTACAGTTCTTCATGTCCGAGATGCGAAGCGCTCGTGTGAATCAGGCCTTACAAACATGTCAACTAAGTCAGAATTTTATGTACAGTTGTAGTTATCTCAGTAGTAGTAGTTGTAGCTGTAATCTTTTGAAACAAATATATCTACTAATGTGAGTATTTTTTTTAAGAATCAGCTAAATGCATGGTAGCCAGTTCAAAAAGAATGAGCTCTTATTTCTTTAATATGTAGGTTCTAATGAATACATTTACTTGTGTCAGGAATAGTTCCATGCATTATACAGCCTGTATGGTACTAAATGTTTGCTTAATGTAATCCTGTCTCCCTGAAAACACATAGAATTTTATCTCTTCCAAAACTCCAAGGCAAAGTCTCAGCAGCATTTTATATACTTATGTCTAGAAGGAACCATAATGGATTTAAAGAAAGTAGATTTATAAACTGCATTGGAAAAATGTATGGCTTCAAGGCATCCTAGTGGGAAGAAGGACAAAGCCATTAGAGGAAGTAGCAGATTCCCACCAAAATCGTGCTGATTTTCTGTTTCATTGAGAAATATGCTTATCGAAAAAGGTTTTAAGATATATAACTTGCTAAATTTACACTCCATTTGACAGAAGGAGAGTCTACTGAAAAAGCAGGTGCTTATACTATATATGCGTAATATTCCTGCTTTGATTTTTTAGCTAGACAGTTTTCAGCACAAATAATTGTCACAGGACTTGTAGAGGTTGATACTGTCACAGGGCCTACAGAGATATGGACATATGAACTTGGCTGATAGTATCACCAGGTCGCTACCCCCAGAGGACAATTGCCGAAGTGGACAAGCATGGAACAGATAGCACACTAAATGCAAGGTCAGAACTGTAACATGGATCAGGGCAGGCAACAGATATTCACTCATAATTATTAGAGCCAGAGATCAAAGACGTCGGCAGACCATCAAGGAAAAAAGGCAAGTGGTCAGGACAGGCGGCAGACAGGAATCGATCAAATACAGGCAGGGTTAAATAACAGAAAGTCCAAATAAATAATACAAACAGACGGCCAGCAAACTAGAGTAAGAACCTAATTTCTCAGGCATGGAACAATGTAGGGGGGACCATTTCGTACTGGGTTAGCTGGGTGGAATTTTGTGGCACGCTGGCTCTTTAAGAGGCAGAAGAACCAGGAGGTGAGGAGCTACACTGGCCAGTAGCCAGAAGATGGCAGGGACCATTTAGTGTATGGCAGCGGCGAGAGCGGGAGACAGCAGCATTTTTAATGGCTTATTAAAAAAAAGGGCTAGTCACAGAAGGTAAGACTCTACCACCCCTCCACCCTAGGACTGCTCCAATATGTTTTAATCGGTTAGAACAATCATGCAGTAATATTATAAATATTAGAAATTACTCTAGTGAAAATTGTTCCTACTATTTCAAATATCATTCTGGCGCCTTATCTCACATGTAAATTTGTAGCTGATAGTTGTCGGAATGTTAACATTTAACCACCATGAATGGACTTAAGGCATATTTGTTAAATTTCCTGATTGATATAAAAGACTTCTGCTAATTATTGTCATTATCACTTGGATAATTAAAATAGGTCAACAGGTTTTTAGAAAAAAATTGAAGGGGATATTTGGCTCTGGGAAAGTGTTTCAGTGTTAACCTTCTTGAACCAATAATTAAACATTAAATCTAAAATTTCGCTTTACATGGAAATCAGAAACTCTCACATTATTTCCCTTTATTAACAAGCATTATGAAACAAATTATCCTCCATTTTTATTTTTCCAAATCAGAATCTCTTCACATTGTCATAGGTAGGATAGCCTTAGTGGAAATGAACCTCCTCCCTAAACGGTTCTATGTTTTTCATACAGTCACATTAGTGTTCCTCGAATTGCCTTAGACAGATTCTACCTACACAGAGCATACTCAGCATCTCATCATAGAAGGGATTCACTTGAGATTTCTGTTTCTGTGGATGGTCGCAGGAATAACTAAATTGATTTAGGGCATTCACTCATGTTATTTGCCCTGGGCAAACCAATGCGGCCATGGGTGACAGTAACATGTTTCCCATCTGGTGCCGGTTGTGCTCGCATTTTGGTCATGGCTATACAACCTTATATATTATTTTACAATGATTAATTTCCTCAGACCACAGTCTATTAAATGGTGCCCTCACTGATATTTGTGCAAATTGATTCATATTCTTAGTAGGCAAGGGAGCAAATGCAAAATTTATTTAGTGGCACCTCTGATAATTGGAATGGATAGTGCTGAATGACATTTTTTTGCAATCTCAATGAAAAATGAGATTAATTTGGCAAAATATGGGGCCCAGGGGTCATGTAGGCAAGGACACATCCATCATTCTTTCTCCCTTTTTTTTTTTCTCATTCCTTTATTTATTTAATACACAGCATAAATGATTGTTAGTAATGTTAGTCCATGATATGACACTCAAGGTGAATTGTACATTTATGAGTTTAATGAATAAGCATTTACTGAGACGTTTGATATTAGTATATGGTTTTGTTTTATGGTTAGAACTGAAATGCAATGTTACAGCAGATCTCAATAGTTAAATTAGACCTGGCATTGTATTTTTATCAAGAATCACACTAGCAGCTATTAAATCTACTACCACAGAACAGATTATAAGTGTGACCATAGACTTCCACCTCCTACCACTATTTATAAGACGAAACAGTATGTCAACTGTCTAATGCAGGGAAGTGCATGGAGTATATTGGCTGACTTTTGTGTTTCTTCGGCATTGATTTGGAAGCTGATCGTAGGAAAACTAGTGCATATTTTATTGATATTTGCTTTTACAATAAAAAGGAGTTCTGAATATTGAAAGCAGAACAGAAGGAATCAAGTGTGTAGAAATGGCTAACTTTAGGGGGGAAAACCTACATGATATTTAAAAAACTATGGATGAAAGGTTTATTCTGTTTTAATAACTACTCCCAACATTTACCCTTTTTTTTCCGTTGATTTATTATTTCCTCCATTTTAGGGATAATATAGGAAATAAACAGCATTCTTTGTAATAGATGCATGCTGATCAAAGAAGTTCTATACTGCATCTTCTTTGTGACAAAATATTAATATAAAGTATGTAAAGATAATATGGCATTCTCTAATAAAACTACCATAATTCCACAGTATAATGAAGTGGGAACTCTTCATAAAACATAACCTTTATTCATTATTAAGATTAAAATACTCTGGGTAATTATATTGAATAGAAATACCCCTGACACAACCAGGGTTGAATTAAATAAACAATACACAATAATCACATTCAGTATCCAGAAAATGATATCTAGATGGCGTCGTACCATACACCACTTATGGACAAACTCCAGGGATGCAAAAATTTCTTTCACACACAATTAGTGTAATTTATAATAATAAATTGGATATAGTATATATCTATAATAGTATAGATAAATATATGATAAATATTTGCTTATATTGGCACATTTGTGCCAGATTACAACTCACAACTCCTGGAACGGATAAAGATGACCCATTTTACAAAAAAATGCATCTACAGCTTATACAAAGCAGCATTTTTTGTAAAATGAATCATCTTTATCCACCTGTTACTTCTTCAACTAATTGTCATCTTTACTCCCAGGAGTCGTGAGTTGTAATCTGGCACCAATGTGCCGATACAAGTAAATATTTCTCATATATTTATCTATACCATTATAGGTCTCCAATTACAAACAATTTGTCCAGTATTGTCCACTGATGAACTAACTAGGTTGGGCAAACGTGTTGGGACGGTTATGAAATGTCAGTGTTGTGATTAATTTATGCAATATTTGGTGCTTAGAAATTACAATAATTGTGTGTGATAGAATTTTTTTTTTAACCCTGGAGTTTGTCCATAAGTGGTGTATGGTACTACGCCATCTAGATATAATTTTATGGATACTGCAGGTCATTATTGTGTATTGTTTATTTGATTCAACTCTGGTTGTGTCAGGGGTATTTGCATTCAAAAGAATTACCCAGAGTATTTTAATCTTAATAATGAATAACAGTTATGTTTTATGAAGAGTTCCCACTCTGTGATACTATTTGTTTCTTTGAGGAACCCACATATTGATCTTAGTGATAATAATGCTATAATGACCTAAAATAATAAAGAGGGGAAAAAAATAAATAAAGAGAAATGCCTTGTCATCTTAAGATGAGGGGATCCAATTCAGGACCTTGGCATTACATATATGTCTCCTACACGGATCCATAATATGACCATGAGCCGTAAAGTCCATTCAATTATCCGATAAGTTGTATTTTCTTACTATAATAGAACTAATAGAACAATGCTCTCTATAGGCAAAAAAATAGACCTAAATAGAGAGGAGTCTTATATCTGCATAGAGTTACTCTGCTTTGAAGACATTACTTTACATTTTAAAGAGGCTTTTTTTTTATTGTTGCCTTTTTCTTAATAAGATATATGTTACAATAAGTAGACAAATAGTATAAAATAGTTTGTAATAAAAATATTCTAAGTTCCAAACAATATAAATTCCATATATAATAAACAAACTTATTTAGCCTGACTGAGCATAATATGAAACCATATATCATATAATCTCATAAGATATAATATATACAATATATAAAGTTTAGAAAACTCCTTGTTAAATGCACTATTAGCACATGGTAAGTCTCTGGCACAGAATAGGAAAGGTTACACTGTGGTGTACCAGGAAATAACATCTGATCACAGGATCGCCCAGCAATGGGTTCCAATTTGCTGCTGTGCCCCTTTAAGAATCTTAGGGAGTACACCCGATGTCATAGGGAGTTACTTAGTTGGCTTCTCTGCCCCTAATAATGTATGTATGTATATATATATGCTAAATAAAGAATATCGAGACATTCCAATAGTTCACAACGTCATGTGTATTTTAATGACTGTACTGAGCAGTAAGGAGGAAAGTATGCCATAGAAAGCTTATGGCAACTGTGCCAACAAACTACGTGCAGTTTTGTAATGATGTGTAAATTAGTATAAAGTTTCAATGTTTCTTTAAAGGTGACTGAGGAAATAGATCAAAAATCCTTGCAACGACATGCTCTGCTTTCCTGAAAACCACATTAGCGTGTTTTGATTGAGGGTAATTAGAGGCATATTCTCGATACATTACAGAATTTGTTTTGTAACTCCCAGCAAAGAAATTACATTGAATTTAATTAGTTTACAGTGTGTTATTAATGACTTTAATTGGCTGTAAGATATCACAGCATAAATTTTCTGATCATGATCCCTGACTCTTTCTAATCATCTTCAGAATGGATGGTAGCATATGTAAAGATGGGAAACAGTGGTTTCTGCTAGAAAGTTCTAGCTACACAGTTGTTGCCTGGTAAATAGCTTACCTAGACCGCAATACTTTGTTTGCCATCTTCAAACTAAAATACAAATGGCCATGTCCGTTTCTATATATGTACCCATATGGCTGTAATGGAGAAATTATTGTCCATAAAGTGGTTTGTGTCTATTGGGACAGTCATGCACATGATGCTGGATACTTATTTGATACAGATGAAATGCAACAAAGCGTGAAAGGTTGGTATCTCAGAAGGAAAAATACATTTTACCTGAGGAAAATGCACAAAGTTATATGTGGACTGATAGAGGAAGCTTGTATATGGCCAAATAGGTCAACTCCGAATTTGTTATTAGGACAGGTATTGCATTTTTTTTCAAGTTATTTATTTACAGAATAAGGAATCATACAATTTTCTAAAATACATGTATGTAAAATTCTGCATTCATACTTTTCTTATTTCATTGCAGTACAAAACTGTATCTGCACTGTCAAATGTTCAATCCTATGGAGTGCATGGACTAAATGAAAAGGATTAAACATGCGGGAAGTAATGTGACCCCACACACGTAATAAAAAAAATAGGATAGCCCATTAACCTTATGATCAGGGACAAATGGAGGAATTGTGCAATAAGCCAGAACCTAGTGGATAGAGGTGGCTCACTGGTTCTCCTTCGTGCATCAGGTGGCCCTGTGGTGGAGCCTGTCTGAACTATAACTAGAGCAGATTATATATCCCCTTTTTGGTTGTTCTTATGCAGATGTAGCCAAGATGATTTTGACTCTGATAACTTGCTGCAGCGTGATATCACACAACAAAAGCCATTAAAAAGTCATTGAAAAAGTCAAGATAAAGTTTTTTTCCACTGTGTATTTAATGCGTTGAGTCCAGATAAACTTGGCTACATCTATACTCTACCGTCTAGGTGTCTTTGAAGTCACTCTGCCAAGGTACATAATAATTGCCTTCAGCCAGTTCCTTCTCTGTTGAACATTTGCTGAAGGTCCAGACAAGGCACTGGTAATAAAAGTCTGCGGCATAATGATTCTACGTTTTGGTCTCTATTACACGGAGACAATACCCAAAAGAATCAACATTTACTTTAAGATCAGTTAAACATTTGGCAGCTTTCCATGACTCATAAATAACCAAATATGATATGTAGATTAATCTAATGTGTGTGGTAAACAAATACATAATTCTATGCAAGTAAACAGGATTAGGCAGGTCCATCGGCATAGTTTTCCTCTGTGTATTTAAGAGGATGTGCACAGATAACTGCCAACTCTTTGTTCTTAAATAAAATGGATGTGTTCACATAAAGCAAGTTTTTAGACCCTTTTACACGGGCCAATGATCGGGCAAATGAGCGTTCATATGATCCGCCGATGAAGGGGAAACCCTCGTTCATCAGCTTATCATATCTTTTATACAGCAATAAATGGTATCGTTGTCAGCAGCACATATTCTTATGTCAATATGGAGATGGGCTGCCGACATGATGCAAATGCATGGGGACGAACGATCGTAGTAACAATTGCTCATCCCCATACATAACCAATCATTGCTTCTTGTGCGAGGAGCAAATGAGCACTGATCAATGAGCTGACTCAATGATTGGCACTCGTTTACATGGTCCTATATTCATATATATCATTTGTAGCATTGCCGTACTTATGCTACGTTTAAAAAACATACTGACAGTGGATCCCAATAATAACAATGGGATGTTTTGTGACACTATTGTGTAAAAAAAAATAGTAACTCTTCATCAGTTTCATTTTTAAATTAATGGGAAGACAGTTGTAAAAAGTAGTTAAAAAAAAATGTTTCATCAGTTTTTTCTAAAAGTGAAAAAGTTGCATAATTTTTCCAATCTGAATGGATGGGAAAATGAAATATTTTTGTTAATAAAGTGATAAACCTGCAGTTTGGCAGCAAGCAAATTTAAAAAAGTATAAAATTATAATACTCAGGGTCAATACAGGGTTTACATCTCTGAAGCATGTAGTCACAGGTTACATGCCACCTTAGGCTCGATTACCAATATAACCAAACTTAAAGAAACACTCCGTACTGTATATACTGTATGTTTAGGTTTCGAGATTATTTTTGATATGTCAATGATGGACCCTACACTTGATTAAATAGATGCCCCCTATAAGTGTGTACCCTTAAAAAACGCCTGTCCCCTATGAAATTAATCCTTCTTAATATGTGTGCCCTTCAGTTACTGTATTCCCCTTAAAAAGGTAAGTTCCAAGGTAATATATTTAAGCATACATATTAAGTTAGTACCCCACTTGATAAGGGGAAGCGCTAACAGACCATATGATTATTAGAATACAAGACTCCCCAAAGGGGTAAGACTTATTTTGGTGTAGGGCTCACTTGCCTACAGGAACATCTATCCCTGCCTGAAGCTGGCTGAGAGTACTGTATATAAATAATATGACATACCAAATCTGAAACTATGCTCGGAACAATGCTACAGTGTGTTGATAATAGTTGTTCATGCAAAACCGCAAGAGCTTTTTATTTAACTTAAAGTATGCACACATTTTATTATGCCAACACTAGATTTAGTTAAAGGTTTGTATAGTTTATCCAACCTGTTCTGAAATTTGCAAAGCCCAAAGCAGCTTTTTTTAAAACAAAGCATTTACCAACTGCCAATTTTTTATATCCTCTAAGAGATACTCAACTGATTATTTTTTACTTTAGCTTTCGGCCAATCCTGCATTGTAGGAGAAAGCCACTGGAGGACTCAGAGCCTGAGGCGGACATATTTGCTCCTAGTTTTGAAATTCTCAGCTATTCCGGCAAATGTAGCAGCCAGGGGAGATGAATAGAGATGGTATCACTGACCAAGTAATACATGCCAGCTTTGTAATTTCTCGCCAGTGAACTGTATATGAGATGTGCAAACAATGACATTATGAAGCTGTTGAGAATTGAGACTCTGGCATCTGCTTACACAAAGGGTGGTCTGAAAGGAGAGAGAGGCCTGACAACCAGACTGCCCATAGCTAAAACGTATTAGACTGCCATTTGCATATATTTGCCTCACTTTCATCAGCTTTGCGTTTCGCAGAGAATGCTGGAAACAATTATAAACATATTAGAAAGCCTGAGTTATAGCTGTGCTAACTGGGTGTCTAAGTGACTTGTTAGCTACTAATTGGTCTGCTAATGACGCAGTAAACAGTATGGGTTGTAGAATAAAAAGTGTCCTTTTGCTATAGTACCATGGTGAAGGTAAAGAAACACTGCAGGTACTTAGAAGATGAACAAAACCTGGCATTTTTGTATATCATAAAACAACTGATGTATTAGCTTTATTTTATTGCTAGCGATTCCCACCAGTCTGTGCATCAAAGATTTTATTTAAGAAACAGTGAATGCACTCTTTACGCTGTAGCCCCCTGGAATTCAGATGTTATGGAATCGCACACAAAGGCTGAAAAACATAGACTTATCATTATTGCTTTCCATTTAAATATTTATTATTTTCTTGGAGAAGTCAGGCTTTTTATTTATTTCTATTCAGTTTGAGGGAGAAAATTCGGTTTTGACCACCGTGGTGTGCTTTATGGGAATATAATATTAAATTCTAAACATACAGTATCCTTTACTATATACACAAATGTATAGTTCTGTATAATGCAGAAGTATGAAATAAAATAAAACAGTGAAGCCTGCAGCTTGCTGAAACATAGGCAATATTTTCATGAAATACCCTTTGCCCTCTTATATTTTCGTGGGATACTGTTAACTTAACTGGCATTGCTTCTCTCCCTAACCTATCCACGCAATCGGTAATCACCTCAAGTCATAACCTTAATTGTTTATATAACAATATTCCAATGTAGTCGTATAAATTATGTAATAATGACAACAGTAGAAATTTTGGGAGGAATCCACCAGCTCACCATTAGTAGGTTTCAACCACAGACTGCGCCAGGATCGCCGTGACGGCACACGGCAATGAAGCAGGAAAAAATGAAAAACAATGATCCAGCGCGGTAAGGTTAAAATAAAAACTCTGTTTCAATTTTATTCCGAAATCTTTAAAACAAGAAATAGCTTCCAGGTACAAGGATGTAAACTCTGATTGTTGCCTACGCGTTTCAGACGTGTACCACGTCCTTCCTCATGGCTTGTTAGTGGAAGCTATTTCTTGTTTTAAAGATTTCGGAATAAAATTGAAACAGAGTTTTAATTTTAACCTTACCGCGTTGGATCATTGTTTTCCCTTCTTTCCAATAACAACAGTACTACCTATCTATACAGAGTAGGAATTAAAAATATTCCCAAGCTGCCCACCCCAGACCATAGAGGGGCTCTGGGTTTTTCTGTAGTCTGTAGTCTCATAATGGAGTCTAAATTCCTGCAGCTGACAAAGTTGTAGCAGCAAATATGTAGTTCCATAAGGCTAGGACTCCAAGGAGACAAGAAGTTACCTGTGAGTCACTCTAAAATTGCGGATTTACCCTGACTTCTGCCGCAATTTCAATTTTTCTTATGAGAGAAGCAAGCTTTCGCTTCTTTTACACTAGCGTTAGTATACGTTTACCTCTCTTCTGTCAGTGGAAGAGAGGATCGAAAGATTAAACGAAAAGCAACGGCTCCGTTAGAATTACCATTGATTTCAATGGTAATTCTTTATTTTCAGTTGCTTTCCGTTTGTCCCCGTTCGCTAGGTCTGCAGACTGCACTTTTGCTTCTGTCAAAAAAATCGAAAACCTAGCGATCGGAGTCAAACGGAAAGTAACTGGAACAAAAGAATTACCATTGAAATCAATTGCAATTCTAACAGAACCGTTGCTTTCCGTTTAATCTTTCGATCCTCTCTTCCTCTGACAGAAGAGAGGTAAATGTATATTAACGGTAGTGTGAACTTAGCCTTATAACTATTTTTTTACCCCATACTGAAACATTGAGATTTCAGTGCAAGTCACAGTAATTCTGCAACTCGTGTAGCCCTAAGCTTATTGTAACTAAGTATATTTGCAAATAGGAGTATATTAAGAAAATTGCTGTAGATTTATCCTATGTAATGAAAAGAATTATGCCGGTATGGAGCCCACTTTTACTGTATGTGAGCAATAAAACACAATGTTTTTCTACAAGACAATTCAAAGTTTTAGTTTCAAAGGCTTTTATTGGAGAGTTAGCTTGTTTTTTTCAACCTATATCAAAGGGTTTCCTACACAAGGGGTTAGCACAGACAGCTTGTCTACAGTAAGTAAAAATGATAGGATTTTCAATTCCATCTTTATTATCATAATCTCTAACAGAAGGGAAAATGGGATTAGTAACACATATTAGTAACAATTATCCTCACTCTCCAGTATTTTACCTGTCTCCTGTTCTCTATCACTTACCATACTTCTCACATACATCACATTGATAAGCCAGTCATAAAGCCAGAGTCCATTTATAGAATTGAAATATGGAAATTGCACTGCATTTGTCAGAATAACAGATTTGTACAGCAGCAGATAATATTAGGGCATTGCTGTGTATGAAATTCTCTGATATATTATTTTAGGTCTATTAATACTTTTCACCTAGTCAGAGCCAACTACTAGGGATTCAGTAATCTGAAATCCATGCCGCATCCTTGCATGAAAATGAACATGTAGGAAATAGTGTGGTCACCTTATAGATTCAATTATTTCCCTGACTGATAAAGTAACAAATAATGTGATAGTTATTTTTGACATTGGATTTTCCTTTAAGTAGTCAAAATAGAATTATCTTACCTTGCCTTACATTAGGGATTTCACGCGCCGGTTTTCTGAATAACTTGACGTTTTATGGTAAGTCTGTGAAGGTTTTCTTTTTGGATGATAACTCAATTAATTAAAATGACAAATCACTGATGGATCTCTGCCTTGATCTTTGGCCTGGTCTGGACTTCTATTCTTGAGATTCAGATCTGTCGTTTGGTATGAATGACTTTCCAATGACTGCACTCGACATTAACCCAAAAAATCAAATAAACTTTTCCACAGATATCTGCCTTAGTTTGGCGTCTGTCATTTTCGTTCCCGTCATAAAAAGACACCGACAGTTGGCAGAAAATGGTCTGAATCGTTTTCTGCGGCCATCCCAAATCTGTAGTGTGTGGCCAGCTTTAGTTATACCTTTTTGAATGGTCAAGTGTGAAACCATTAGGGGCCTGGAGTCATTTTGAAGTTTTATTGTTTAGTTTTTTTTACTTCGGCTATTTATCTTAACACATTTATCTCTTCCTTTAAACACAAGTAACAATCTTTTGCAGTTTTAAATGTCTTTCTGCATTTGATAAGATAATTCCTTGTCTGCTTTCCATCATGTCCAAGGACAGACTTTCAGAATACTTATTAAAATCTCTTCATTAATTATTTTTCTCTCTATCGGTCAGGTGAAGGGAGTTTTTCCTGAGCCATCATATCTCCCACTAGATAAGAAGTTAACGTCTTATTATTTTATTTAATTGGAAAATTCTTCTTAGGGTCATTCTGCCCTTGTACCAGTCCTGCTCAGAATTACCATCCTAATTAAAGTTTAGGCTGCATATTTTCAGTGCTTTCTAATATGTCATCAAAACATCTGATACACATATGAATAAAGCTTTAAATATAAACTGATGTATATTGTATGTCATATAAAGTTGTTCTGATATGTTGTTAGAAATCCAATGAACAGTACAATAGAACAAGAAATATTTGACATATATTTTGCAGTCAGCATTGGTTCCCAGGATCGTATTTTTTTTATGGAAAGGCTACGAGTGGTTGTAGGACCAATATATGATAGAATTTGCTATGAATATAAATAAATCTCTATTGTGAGGATTGTCCTTCCTAAAGTACAAGTTGTGACCCTGGCTAATGGGACCGCTGTTACCTCCTTATGCCCTAATAAAGCACATAGAACGGGGTTGCTCTTAGTAACAATTATGGTGACTGCATCATTCTTAAGTCTCAATCTCCATCTTAATTCATTTTTTCTTTGTTGAAATAACATAATTACATTATATATTTCCTTGACCAAAGTGAGAAGTTATAATGGAAACATTATGTACTTAATCATAAGAAAAAACAAAATAAAAGCTTTGCTAATAATTTTTTTATTTTTTTGCTGAAGTCTGATAGTTGTTCTCAACTTCTTCTTTGGTTCTGTTAAACTAAATCGTTCAGGCACTGTGTGCAGCAATATGTCACTTATTAGAATGAGTTAGACATTTCAGTTAAAGCAGATGTTTTAATTGATTTCTTCTTTAACGGTGACTTTGAATCTCCTTGCTCATGGAGTAAAACTAGATCAATGCTTAGATCACATTGCTAATAGATTACAACGAATGGTCTTGTCTCTATACACCAACTCCAATCAATACACCACACATACAGTATGTACTAGTGATTTCTATACACCAACAGATCATTTTCACATTTCTATACATTGTTTGTTACATTTAGATAAAGGCTTTATTATATATATTATATTGTAATTTTAGAGAAACTTCAATTTGGGCAAAAACATTGTAAAAGGCTATGGGCAGATTTGCCATTAGGCACGGGAGGTTGTTGCATAAGGGCAGCAGTATGGGGAAGGATTCCTGCATCTCGGGTCATGGCCTCATTGCAATTCATACAGTAGGAGGTGGTCGAATAGTCTATGTTTAATATTCATATACATTTAATGTAGTTGTATGCTGAACGCACTTATAGAATCATACTTAGGTGGAACTGTAATTGGCCATTCCTGGTAAATGTCCGGGCATCTACTGAATGGTGCACAGGACCTGTCCCTCTAAAATTAAAACTGGCTTATCGTAATCTTGCTGGAGATCATTTCATGACTTCTGGATGTTAAATTGTAAAAAAGGTATTTTGTAATATACATGTATGAACAAAATATCTTTATTTTACTGATGATAGTCCTACTGTTCTGAGGCGGAAGCTACGTACATCCAGGTAGATACTGACAGCTTTATAGAGCTGGCTAATAATTTCATAGTTGTATACTGCTCAGACCTGTATTTCCCCATTGCCATTTATAAAGTATTGTACAGGGCTGATGACATTGGCAATTCATGGTAAACACCTTGACGTGAAGTGGGTCCAGAACAGCTCTGCTCAGTTAACATGTTGTCATTGTGTGATGCATCTGTGGTATTTCCTATGCTGACCCCATTGTCATAGCCAACTCAGGATTTGGCAGAGAGTTGATAAGGGAGGGATGTCCAGAATGGCCCCTTTCTTGTCAATTAAACTTTGGGGACAACAAGAGCAATAAAAACTGGAGGGAGAAGATGAATTGATATTTTGGAAAGAATGACATCAGTGGGCCGATAATCACACCTGGAGCTTAGCAAATTCTCTAGGTAATTGGTCACATAATTACATACTAAATTGAAATATTAACCCCTTAGTGATAGGCCCTAATGACCAAGCTATTTTATTTGTTTTTCTATAGTCGCATTCAAAGAGCTATAACCTTTTTATTTTGTCGTCTACATAGCTGTATGAGGACTTTTTTTTTGCGGGATTAGTTGTGCTTTTTAATAGCACCATTTTTGGGTACATATAATTTTTATATTAACTTTTATTAACCTTTTTGGGGGGGATTATAAAAAAAACTGAAATTCTGCCATTGTTCTATGCGTTTTTAAATTGACGCCGTTCACTGTGCGACATAAAGAACATGTTACCTTTATTCTATGGGTTGGTACGATTACGGCGATACCACATATGTAGAGGTTTTTTTATGTTTTACGACTTTTGTACAATAAAAACACTTTTGAACTAAAATTATTTGTTTTTGCATCGTCGCTTTCCAAGAGCCGTAATTTTTTTATTTTTCCATCAATATAGTGATTTTTTGGTCTTGTTTTCTGCGGGACAAGACGTAGTTTTGAATGGTACTGTTTTGGGGTGCATGGGACTTATTGATTCATTTTTATTATAACTTTTTTGGGGGGCAATGGAAAAAAATTGCAATTTCGCCATGGTTTTTTGCGTTTTTTTTTTACGGTGTTCACTTTGCGGTTTAAATTACATATTAACTTTATTAATGGAGTCATTACGGTCGCGGCGATACCACATATGTGTATTTTTTTTTTTTTTTTACACTTTTACTAAATAAAACCACTTTTTATGGAAAAAAATGGTTTTATTTATTTTTTTACTGTACTTTTTATTAATAATCTTTATTTCACTTTGATGACTTATTTTATTAGTCCCACTAGGGGACTTTACTGTGCGATCTTCGTATACCAGAGCATTATTGCCTGTCAGTGTAAATCTGACAGGCAATCTGTTAGGACGTGCCTCCGGAGCGTCCTAACAGGCATATGTCCAGGGCAGACCTGGGGGCTTTTATCAGGCCCCCGGCTGCCATGACACCCCATCGGAGACCCGCGATTGCATTCGCGGGCCGCCGATGGGTGACAGAGGGAGCTCACTCCCTCTGTAAACAAAGTTAAATGCCGCGGTCGCTATTGACGGCGGCATTTAACGGGTTAAACGGCCGCGATCTAAGTAAACTTCGATCGCGGGCGTTGGAGCAGGAGCTCAGCTGTCACCAGACAGCAGAGCCCCGGTTCCTGCCTGCACGGGAGACCCGTGCAGGACTTAGACTAGGCTGACTTGAAAAGGCGTCAGCCTAGCCTAAAGCCCATTAGTGACCGACGTAAAAAGGCGTATTAGTGGTCACTAAGGGGTTAAATTCCTTCAAGTTCAGGCTTTCATATTTACAAACTAAAAAGAGATTTGCAAAAAAAAACTCTAGCCGACCCAAAGGAAAGCAAAAAGATCTTAGCATCCCAAAAAAGTGTAGATCAATAATATTCATGTATTATATCAAGAATAAATGAATGTTAAAAAATATTAATATATAAAGCACAGTTTTTTGTCAGCTCTATTTGATAGAAAATCCACGTCCCATGTTTTTTTGGGTGAAGTTGAATAATTATAATTCAAAATGATATGTTCCTCACATTGAGATAATGATTAAAAGAAGGAAATGTCTTGGTTGCTGGAGACTACAGGCTTTTGATGTGGTGCAAACTGTCAGGGTTTGTCCTGGAGAGACGGTTTGTCACTAACTGTGATGGCTTCTAACAGACAAACAAATTCGTTTTTCAGCAGTGTAAATTAGATTTTTAAACCTCACAAGTGTCTCCTTCATGTGTAATTGAGAAGATACAAAGTACGCTTATAGCGATTACATCTATTAAACCAGCCTGGTGTGTTATAGTAAAGTATGACAATGACTCCGATGATAAATCTATGGATTTCATAAATCTCAGAGGTCACTTAATGCATTCTGAGACTTTGTGGTTTATTTGATTCTTTTCTCAAAAAGCTGATTGAAATTTTATTGATTTGTTGGCGCAGGGCCCTGCATATTGTACGCCAAGCTTACCATGTCTTTTTAACAGCAAGTTAATGTGGCTGGGAATTTAATACCTATATATCAATAAACCACAATTTAATTTTAAGCATTGTAATATCAGTGACAATTGCATCCACCACTAATTCTTGGCTAAAGTTTTCTATGACTTCTACACGGAAACTTTTTATAATTTTTTTTAATTTCTGAGAATATGTTTTCTATTTTTATCATATCTCATTAACTGTTATTTACATATGCTAAAATATGTTAATTATGTAAAATATTTGGTCATCATTTTATGCTCACATAACGTTGAGTCATTGAGTCTATGTAGCCCTAGGTCTAGAAGCAGTCATTTAATATCCTACAATTCTTCCTCTGACAGGCATCCAATTCTTAGCAATGAATGTCTGAAAGGGGTTGTAGATTTGTGCCAGACCTTCCTTCCTTCCTGTTGATGAATTCATCAGTTGTTATCATTCAGTGAATCTGGTGTTAATTTATCATCTCCCTTGGAATAATGTGGAAATGAAGCATTACACAGCAGTACCCATTAAAAACAGTAGGGCTTCAATGTAATGCAAGGAAAAAACAGGTCCTCCAGAGGGACATATGCTCTTTGCCATCCACTATCCCAATGGCAACATATTTTGCCTGTGTGCACTAGTAGACCACTGGACTTTGTATCTGTAAGGGGTGGTTATGTGTTCCTCCTTTAAAAATTATCACAGAAATTAACGGTTAAACAGGAGGTTTTATTTTCTTCACAACAGTGGCACAAATGCTTGATGGTTATAAACACATGTAGTGGCACAATAAGTTTTATGGTTGCAGTACACAATTGGTAGAACAAAACACTTGAATATTGTAAAACTTAAAGCGACCTTCCAGCCAAAAATAAATTACTATACATTGCAAATGTATAGTCAACTTACCTGTTGCCTGCTCCTGAATAATCTAAGCCTGCATTCCGGTCCCCAACTTTGAGGTATCCAAAATGGCCACCGCTGTCTCAGACTTTCCTATGGAGCTCTTATTTGAAAGTCTGAGACATGCCCCCACCCCCTCCACTGCTCTTTGATAAACCAGTGCTGATTACATCAGCAAATGTGTCGGTCCCTGTCTCTAGCAGCCCTGACATCATCAGTGCCGGTCCAATGGAGGGAAATGGAGGGGGTGGAGGCTTGTCTCAGACTTTCCATTGGAAAGTCTGAGACAGTGACGACCACTTTGGATACAGAAAAGCAGAGGTCCAGAACACAGGAACGGAGAACGGATCATTCAGGAGCGGGGCAATAGGTAAGTTGACTATACATTTGTAATGAAAAGTGTTTTTTTGTTTTTGTTTTGGCTGGAGGGTCACTTTAGTTTAATGTTCACCTTTGAGCGGACCTTACTGGGATCAGGAAGTTGTAAATTACTCCACAAGTCCATTGAGGGTTTGATTGCGCCTGAAGCGGCTGCAGACTTTTGTCCGTCCTTAGGTGCCGTTGTGGGTCTATGGGAGGCTAGTCCTTGTCACAAACTACTGTACCCTGCCTAGGAATTTCTGATGGGGTTGTAGGAGCCACTTTTTCTAGATCTGCCCAGCAATATTTTGTGTGACCACCAGGCCACTAACTTTCATTGAATTTACTCCCAAACACCCATAGTTGAAAATGTGCACACTGACTGACTCTCAGCCCAACAAAAGTCCTAGATCCCGGAGTGGTCAACACAGTCTCAATCCTTGTAAACAATGGGTACCGTCTACCAAGAACCATTCACTTTCCAAATGGAACTGAAACATTATAGAAGTGCACTTGTATCAGTAGTTTACACCATTTAACTCTAACTTCTTGCAGGTTGTTCGCTTCACATAGAATAGCTCCACCTTGACACAGGTTAACTTTAACATACAATTTCTTGTGCAATACTCGTACCTTTCACTTTGCACAGAAAGATGGATGCTCCGTAATTACAAGTAATAAAGCCTAAGTGTTTGCAGAATATAAAGTTATGTTATGTTTTCTGTTCTGGTCCTTAACATTCTAATAGAATATAATTTAGATGCAGAACTTAATCATTACATTAGGACCAAGGGACAAATGTTCTGTAGCTGCTAATAGTAATAGATCTGGAGCTGTACAAAGAACGCTCGTCTCCGATAATTGCCCTGTGTAAACAGGGCAGTGATCTGCAGATGAACGAGCAAACGCTCGTTCATCCACTGAGCGTATCATTTTAAAAGTGCAAAATATTATCGTTGTCGACAGCACATCTCCTTGTGAAAGGAGCAAAAGAGCGCCGATCAACGAGCTGTCTCGTTGATCGGCGCTCGTTGCACCGGCCAAAATGTGCCCGTGTAAAAGGCACATAAGATATTGAATCTAACCATTACAAATGATCAGTTCTCCAGTATTACTCACAAAAATATTTCTATACAACATAAGCAGTGGTAACTACAATACATAAAGTAGATAAGACGGGACTAGATAATCATTGCTGTAAATCTAAAATGATTCTCACAGATCTAGCTAATTGTACTATTAATCCTAAGAATCAACTCTGCACTCAAAATTACAGGACGACCTTCTTGATGCTGGACTGTGCACATATTTTGCTTATACTATTTCTACTGATGCATGTGTCAAATTTAATTTGAAAAAGTTATCAAATGTTCATAACTTTCTGAATTCTCTATTAAATTCTGAACTGTCAGGGGAGCCAGTAATATATTGCAGAGACATAGATCTATATCTGAATATAGAACAATGCCTTTGTGGAATCTTTTGCTGTGAAAGAATTATATCTTTTTACTGCATGCCCCTCATACAGTGTACATCTGGGTCATTACGGTGCTTCAGGGTATATCAAGTGAAGAGACATTATGGGTTTAAAAAATAAAGGTCATAATTGAAATGTCTCTAATAGTTATTCAAACTATGACTAAAACTATTGTCTAATAGTTATTTAGCATTGCCTTAAAACTCAATATATGTTTGTGCAAAAAAAGAAGTTATATTAAAAAACTTCTAATGCCACCTCAGTCACCATAACATCCTCACTGTCCATTTTCTCTATGGTGTGCACTGCGCAGTATCTTTCAAAAGCCTCAACTCCCCTTTATTCAACAGTGCCCACAAGAGATATCTAGTCACAATATAGAAACTTTGAAACTCATTGGTAGCCATGGCCAACTGCCCCACCTCATGATTACTCTAAATTGTATACAAACGCCCCATTGTTTTTCTACAACTGGTATATAGCACTCTTATAGCAATAAATTGTTAGAAATATCTACAGTATATTTTCATTATCCGAGTGTTTTCCACCCTGGTTCTTTTGTAAATATCAGAACAATTTAACAAATGCAATTTAATAAAAGGAACACTGAGCATAAAATAGAAAGTACAGAATTAGAATAAAGCGATAATAGGGTCAGTATAAGGAGAATGGTGACAAAAAAAAAATTAGGGAATAGATTTTGGTGAGGAAAATCAGCTCTGTTATAGTGACTATTGTCACTGTTAGGGCTGTGCTGGTTCCGGTTAGACCCAGCAACAGCCTCCTACTACTTGCATTCCGGTGATCATGTCACCAGTCACATGACCACTGGGACCAATAGTAAAGGTGGCGCTGCCACTGCCTCTACTCTATATGTAGTGATCATTGCTGTGTATGTGAATTCAAATAAGACAACCACTGTCTCTGACTGCTGAGCACCCGATATTTAGCTGCCCGGGCAGCCAGCTGCCATATATACAATATGGCGCGGGTCTAAAAGAGTATTCCGTTTCAGCAAACAAATTTTATTCTTTGTATAATGGAAATGTGTACAATTTTCCAGTATCATTTTTGCATCAACTACTTAATCTCATATTGCTATCATTCAATAACACTTTAATGACCGCTCACATGCCTTTTCACAGGGGTCATTAAGGGTACTTATGCCATAGCGTCGTGCTGGCTAGAGCAGGTGTCAGACAGTCTAAAGACAGCTGGGCACAAACTAGAGTGGGCGGGATTGAAATTACCATTGATCCCACCATTTAACCCCTTGAGATGTTGTCGTCAATAGCAACCGTGGCATCTAAGTGGTTTTAGAGGGAAGGGGGCTACCTCTCTTAACTTATCGGCATACCCGTGGTGTGATCACAGATTTGCTAATAATTTTTATGACAGCCGGGGGAAATACATAGGGCCCCCGATCTGCCTTCAGTGAATGCCTTTAAGGCCCTGACAGGCATAGGACATTGAAATACGGAAGTATTGAAGTATTATTAAAACAATCAAATAATCGCATAGTAAAGTCACATAGTGGGACAAAAAATAAGAACAAAATAATTTAATAAAGTTTATAATAAATAAATAAAAAATTCCAAATAAAAAAAAATAAAACTCACTTTTTCTCTCTACAAAATGCTTTATTATGAAAAATCGTAATTTTTTTTAAAAAAAACCTACACGTAATTGGTATTCTGACCCGAACTATAAAACTATTATGTTATTTAACTTGCACGGTGAACGTCGTAAAAAATAAAATCAAAAACAATGCCAGGATTGCTGCTTTCTGTTCATCCTGCCTTCCAAATAATGTGATAAAAAGCGATTAAAAAGTTGTATGTGTCGCAAAATGGAATAGATAAAAACTACAAGCCGTCCCACAAAAAATATAAGCCTTCATAAAGATACATCAACATAAAAAAAAACAAAGTTATGGTTCTTAGAATATAGCAATGCAAAAACAAATAATTATGAAAAAAAAAGTGTTTTTATTTTGCAAAAATAGTAAAACATAAACTGTATCAATTTTGTAACACCATAATAGTAACAACTCGCTGAATGAAATTATTATCTTATTTATACCACACGGTAAACAATGTAAATTTAAGACGCAAAAAATAATTGCAACATTTTTTTTTTCATTACTCCCAAAATAATTTAAAAAAAATTATTCAATAAATTACATGTATGCCAAAATGGTTGGTGCAATTAAAAAATACAACTTTTCCTGGAAAAAACAAGTCCTAATACAGCTATGTCGATGGAAAAATAACAAAAGATATGGCTCTATGAATGTGACAATGAAAAGACATAAACTGTTTGGTCATTGAGGATATGTTCACACGTAGGGTCAAAAACGTCTCAAAATACGGAGCTGTTTTCAAGGGAAAACAGCCCCTGATATTCAGACGTTTTTTGAGCAACTCGTGTTTTTCACTGCGTTTTTAACTGCGTTTTTGCTGCGTTTTTTTACGGCCGTTTTTGGAGCTGTTTTCATTGGAGTCTATGAGAAAACGGCTCCAAAAACGTCCCAAGAAGTGTCCTGCACTTCTTTTGACGAGGCTGTAATTTTACGTGCTGTCTTTTGACAGCGACGCGTAAAATGACAGGTCGTCGGCACAGTACATCGGCAAACCCATTGAAAGTAATGGGCAGATGTTTGCCGATGTATTGGAGCCGTTTTTTCAGACGTAATTCGAGGTGTAAAACGCCTCTATTACGTCTGAAAATAGGTCGTGTAAACCCAGCCTAAGACCTTAAATAAGCTGATCACTAAGGCACACGGTCTTGCCCGTAATCACAGTCTGCGATTACGGACACGGACGGCCGCTAGCGGCCCCTGACAGCCACCCGCATTTTCGACCCGTGCTCCCATGTAAAGTATGGGAGTATGGTCCATGAAAAGCAAAAATTAGGGCATGTCCTATCTTATTGCGGAGGCTTTCTACGGCCCGGACACCCTCCTGCAAATATACGGAAGGTGTCCATGATCAATAGAAGTGAAAGGGTCCGTTATTTGCGGACCGCCATTATGGTCCGCAATTATGGACGAAATCTATGGTCGTGTGTCTGGGGCCTAAGCGGATAAGAACCTTCATTGTTTACTCTAAGGGAATAACCATCTGTCCTGCTCATGTGATGGACACACAGTTCCACAGCTTGTCACATTTAGGGTAGGGACACACAGGGTGAATAAGCGGTGTAAGGCTGGATTCACACAGTGCAGATATGCTTACGATTTTGCATGCGTTTTTAAGCCAAAACCTGGAACAGAACCTAAACGGAAGAAATATAGAAATAAAGGTCTCATAGATCTGCCCTCCTGGATCCAATTCTGGTTTTGGCTTACAAAATGCAGGCAAAATCCACAGCAAATCTGTACTGTGAGAAAAATTGTCTTGCAGTTTTTCAGTCGAAATGTCTGCTGCGTAAATACAGCAGGTAAACAAAAAAAAAAGTTTATACTTTCCCCCGGCTGTTGTCATGGCGACGCGTCCCTCTGACACTGGAGTCCATGTGACCGCTGCAGCTTTTGATTGGCTGCAGCAGTCACATGGGATGAAACGTCAGTTTTTACTATGAGCTCTTTCTTCCGCAGCGGAAATTCCGTTTGAAAAACCGCACCACTGTGGTGCGATTTTTCGGATGGAATGCACTGCGTGCTCCAGGTCGGTTACGCTGCGTGATTTTTACGCAGCGTATCCAACTCGTGGGACCCCGGCCTTATAGTGAAGTTATCAGAGCTGTGGCTTGTAATGAGTGTGTCCATGACTGGGACATATATTTATTCCATGGAAGTAAACAATGAGGGTATGTGCACACACACTAATTACGTCCGTGATTGACGGACGTATTTCGGCCGCAAGTCCCGGACCGAACACAGTGCAGGGAGCCGGGCTCCTAGCATCATACTTATGTACGATGCTAGGAGTCCCTGCCTCGCTGCAGGACCACTGTCACGTACTGAAAACATGATTACAGTACGGGACAGTTGTCCTGCAGAGAGGCAGGGACTCCTAGCATCGTACATAAGTATGATGCTAGGAGCCCGGCTCCCTGCACTGTGTTCGGTCTGGGACTTGCGGCCGAAATACGTCCGTCAATCACGGACGTAATTAGTGTGTGTGCACATACCCTGAAAGTTCCTCTTGGTAATAAAACTAGAGATTTTGAAAACCTTGTGGTATTGATACAGAAAGTATATTGGAAATTTGTATCTTTTTTCATTATAGACTGAATAAAATGTATTTACTGAAACTGGAATACCCACATTGTTAAAAAAAATTCTATTTTAACATTTCCATTATTGTTTTATTAAGAATTTTTAGGATTATTTGTATATCCTAAAATAGTTTTCCACATTGTGTGAAGGTTGCCTGAAACGTGAACCACTGTAAGAACCACACTATATCTTTGGGGACTGAAGCATGTGGAATTTTCTTCCTTGAGACCTTTATTTTTCTCTAAGCTATGAATTGCCATGATTATGATTTTTTTTAAATATATTTTTATATATTTGAATATCTATAGCAATATGTTGTTGGGTGTTATTTAGTTGTAATTATTGTCAGCATAATCTTTATCATTGCCATTTATTTTATTTCCTTATCGGCATGATACTATGAATTCCTAAATTCCGGTGTGCTTTGATTGCATTCTAGGCAGCAAATAAATAATTGATAGGTTTTACTCCCAACTTGATTGTTTTTAATCTCAATATTATCTCTAGCATCTGATTAAATATATGACTTTGTACACTGGGGATTTCCAATAATGTGTATCTATAAAAAGCAACAAAAAAAAAACGTTGTGCACATAATCCTGAATAATTGAAGCGCAATGGTGTTTAGTGATTTCAGCACTAACATTAGTAAACAGCAATTCAACATTAAACTTTAAAGGGCATGGAGCGCTTTGCTATGCGGGTCGTTTAGCAGATAGCAGAAGATAAGCAAACAGCGTTTTCAGACTTCCAGAAAGAGATGCACTGAGCGGCACGGCTTTAGCAAACAAGCTGATGTTCTGCGGCTAATGAGTGTCTAATACTGAAGGTGAAAATAAGGTCACAGCTACATTCAGCTCTTTTATAATGGTATCGTTGTCCTTTTGTATCACAAATATGTTGTTCCAGATATCATAACTGCAGTACTTATTTTACTGTATTAGTTCATTTAGGCTCTATTCACACGACAGGGTCCAGGTGTCGGTCGATAAAAACGTCCGTTTTGGTCCGTTTTTCTCGGCCGTTTTGCATCCATTTTGCATCCGTTCCGTTTCCCATCCATTTTGCATCCGTTCCGTTTCCGTTCCGGCCCGTGTTTCCGTTTTTAACAGCCGATTTTGACCCTTTTTGCATGTGTTTTTTTCCCTGTCCGTTTTAAAAACGGATGAATTTAATTTGTACATTTTCTGCCACACACTTCCCTCTGTAGATAATGCCACACCCAGCACTCTGTAGATAATGCCACACCCAGCACTCTGTAGATAATGCCACACACTGCCCTCTGTAGACAAAGCCACATCCTGCCCTTTGTAGATAATGCCACACACTGCCCTCTGTACATAATGCCACATCCTGCCCTCTGTAGATAATGTCACACCCAGCACTCTGTAGATAATGCATACCCTGCCCTCTGTAGATAATGCAACATCCTGCCCTCTGTAGATAATGCCACACACTGCTCTCTGTAGATAATTCCACGCACTGCCATCTGTAGATAATGCCACACACTGCCCTCTGTAGCTACTGCCACAACCCTCTGTAGGTAATGCCAGACAGCATCCCTTGTAGGTAGTGCCACACAGCCCCCCTTGTAGGTAGTGCCACACAGAGCCCCTTGTAGATAGTGCCACACAGCCCCCCTGTAGGAAGTGCCACACAGCGCCCTTGTAGGTAATGCCACACAGCCCCCTGTAAGTAATGTCACACAGCCCCCCTGTAGGTAATGCCACACAACCCCCCTGTAGGTAGTGCTACACAGCACCCTTGTACACAGCCCATCCCTTTAGATGGCACCCCCATCACCTTCCTGTAGGGGACCGCTCCAGGAGAAGTCCCTGACATCACTGTCCATATATGGACAGTGAAGTCAGGGACTTTTCCTGGAGCGGAATCCCCGGCCACAGCTTAATTATAAATAATTATAAAAGATGATTGATAGATAGATAGATAGATAGATAGATAGATAGATAGATAGATAGATAGATAGATAGATAGATAGATAGGGCACAATAGAGGAAAGTTGGCACCACTCTTTGTTTCCACAGTATGGAACAGGTATGTAGATGAAAATGGAGTCTGGTTTACCTAGTCAAACACACTTCGGGTGGTACTCAGCATAAAAAGAGACAGAAGCCCTGGGAAGAGCGACAGTGAGTAAGAGTGGATTGTGTAAGACCCCAACCCAAAGGGAACTGACGTGAAGTGTGCTACATACCGTTAGCACATTAAGACTTGTCATTCAAGAATAGATACAGGAATGTTTCATGAATTTTGTTAGATGAGCTAGCAAGCTTGTAGACAGATTGACCAAGACTGGGCTGCAGCTCCATTGTAACTGAAACATGGCAGACAATCACAACAACTTCCTGTTAGTGAATTACTGTACATGGGTCTGCATCATGAAGAGCTGAAATTTGAACGCAATTGATAGAGTACATGAACTAAAAGTATTTAAACTTAAAGGGGTTTTCCACGACCGCACAACTGATGACCTATCCACAGGATACGTCATCAATATATCCGACACTCGGAGCCCGCACCAATCAGCTGCTCCGTCTGCCAGATGGCTCCAGTCACGGAATAGCAGCCAAGCGGCAGTACTGCAGCTCCACTCCTATTTAAGTGAATAGGAGCAGAGCTGCAGTTCTGTAGAACGGCCGCTATGCAGTGGTCGAAGCCATCTGCTTCTGGCTCCAACTACTGCATACCGTTCCAAACATCCGGCGCCCGGAGGCAGCCAGAGCGGATCCTGTGAATTCAGTTATCCTGTCGTGGAAAACCCCTTTAACTTTAAGCAGGCTTGGTCTCTTTACATATCCCTAATAATAAAAGGATAAAAAGAAAGACTTAAGGATCTGTATTAACAATCAATACTTGAGTTCTTAGAATAATCTGCAATCATACAGCTTATCTCTCGTCTTACATTTCTTATTTATTGAATTAAATATACCTCTTATCACAAATTTAGGAGATTTGTTTCTTGTTGCAGCTTCTCAAGCTGACCATGCACTATGATATAGCAAGGGATATCAAACAATCTCACCAGTGCGCGAGCCAGAAAATGACAAAAATTAACAATAATGATCTTCTCAAAATCAATATGCTTATTATCCAGATATACAGTATATGCATATATGCAATGTAAACATAACTGCTATTGAATTCAGTCAAACATATTGACAATAATGGTTATCTAGTCACACAGTTTTTTCTTATTTATGATCTTTTATGGGTATATCACCACTTCTAAAGTAATATAATATCAGAATTGGCACACACACATACGCGCGCGCACACACACACACACACACACACACGCACACGCACATATATATATATATATATATATATATATACACAAACATACACACACTAGGGACAGTTTTTATGTAAGGCAACTGACCTACAAGTCTTTGAACTCGTTTGCAATACCATTGAAATCATTGGTGTTGCCAACAGAAACGATACTTCAATCGATGGCTTCAGTCACATAATAATTTTTTTTTATAAATGCTTGCTTATTGACATTAAAAAAGGTCTAGTCAGCTCCCCTTCTATGTCTGTTTTAGTAAATTTTTGTATATCTTATTAAATAAAAATTTTCAAACATCTTTTCTAAGAGGTCTGCTGTTCCTCTGTTATTCCTCCTGGAAATGTATGAATATATTGTCATTTGTGTGTTCCAATTAGAGACGAGCAAATTTTTCCAAATTCGTTTTGGGACCAATCCAGTTAAATCGGCTGTCTTATTCGCTTCAAATAAACTCGCCGTGAATTGAAAGTGGCCGATTGTCCTTAAAAATCTTCTCTGACTCTCTAAAATCTTTTAGCACTCTATTCAACCCCTTTCAAGGTCTTTAATGGCAAGCCAGCATTATTAATGAGAAAGTGACAGCAATATATATGGGTATAGGTAGGTATAACCGCATTGCATTTTGGGAACGCTGTCTCCACCACATAAAAGGGAAGCCCACTCAAGGCCCTGTAATCCTATTTCTAATCTTTGTGCAAATCGGAAGTTTTTGGAATATTTGGACCAAATTCAATTAGTGTGGAATTGATTTGCTCATGGTCGTGTCCCTACACAATTTGACACTGTACAATCAGTGCTGACTGTGGCCCAGTTGTCAATTTATTCATTATTATTATATATATATATATATATATATATATATATATATATATATATATATATATATACACGCACACACACACACATTTAAAAATATAACCATCCACCAATTTGGTTAAGCACCTCTTCCCATTCTAGAACTACGACAGAACATAAAACATACCTCCAGTGATCCAATTTAAGACCTCTTAGTATGTTTAGCTCAGTATATAAATGCAAGTTTTTATTTTAGAATTAAAAAAATTATGTGCTCTATGCTGTTTATTAGCTTTATTAACTTTCACTCCACTCATTTCAATATGAGCCAGAACAGGTGGAGACTTGAATTACTGCAGCCCTTTACTTCCTCCTTGCCGAGAGAGATAGGGATATTGCTAAAACACAATAATATCTCATCCAAACAGGGAATAGCCTGCTGTCTGTATGTGTGTATAGGGAACCTGTCAGCTAATAAAGTCCTGTGATCACAGCAGCATTGGCACTGATTCAAGTAGGCAGTCTCTCTCTCTATGCAGTGTGAGAGGGGTGAGGGGAGCGGTGCTAGTATAATTTGAGCGAGCCTACAGGCCTGTACACAGAGTAACGGAACGGGGCTGCAACGCCACTCTATTTAAAAATTTTCAGATAAGGATAACAACAGCCTGTTTGTGAATTAGGAATAGGGAGAGGTCTGCAGCACAAATGGCTGAGCTTTGGAAAGACTCCACAAATGTACTGTACATGAGAATCTAGGAGCACTGTTAGGTTTTCATTCTTCAATAGAGGTAAGCATTAAGTTATTCATCTTTCCAGCCAGAAGCAGCAGCACATTCTTCATATTGTGGTTATTTGCTTTATTTTTGACAATGTCCTTATTGGACTAATTAGACATTTGTGCCATATTCTAGCAATATGTCATCAATGTTATAATATAATAATTTGGGTATGCATGGAGTAGTATCATTTTACTACAGTATGAAAACATTTAATCTATAGTATTACTACTTGAATACAATGGCAGGAAACGTATGCAAAATGTTCAATATAGTTCAGGTATTTTGACAAAATTAATTCTGATTTTTATCTCCATTGCTTATGAGAAAGATATAGGAAGGCTAACTTATGATTCAAGAACATGCTTGTGTCATGGTTCACACATCATATATTTGTAGCAGAATTTCAGTTGTGGAATCCACACTGAAATCCAGCAACAAAGTACAATGTAACAAACCCCATTCACTAGTTACAGCATAAAAAGTCGGCAGAGAATTCTAGACATGTTGAGAATTTTAATTTGCAGAAATTTGCAATGCAATGAGCGAAATCCCCCACTGTATCTGCACCGAAATCCACATTTCATTGCAGATTTTGTTGCGGATCTGTATACTGGCAACATTTAGGCGATGTGCAAACCCTCTCAATGGACCACAAAAGCAAGTCTGTTAAGTAAATCTGATTGTTTGCAATTCCTAAGTGTCCAGCAGTTATAAATCTATGTCAGATTAGATGCCTATTGTAAAATAGAAAAGATGAAAAGATATTAGGGATGATTTAAGTGCAAATGTTAAGCACTTTTGATGTAAATGGCCATATGCATATGCTTATTGTATATATGATTTTTTGTCGTATCTTCATACAAGATATTGGGGAAGGGAAATTTATGTAAAATAGTGATGATTATGTAAATTCTTGTGTACAGTTATACAAAGATTTGGCATTAAATCATGTGTTAATATTTTGTAGCATATAAAGTATTGTTACTATTATTATTATTATTATTATTATTATTATTATTATTAATAAAGTAGAATTAAATAGAGCTATTATATTATTTTGAAGAGATTTCCTCTGTACAACGTCCTATCAAAGTTGAACAATGGTGCAAAGTTGCATCTGGGGAAGGGGGGGCAGAAAAAAGCCCTATCCTAACTGCTTAGAAATAGGAAGTGTCCTTTTATCCCTTCAGCTTTCATGTATTTTCTTTTGGTATTTATATCTATTCTATAACTTTCTAGTTTATCTTATTTAGTTTGCCTTCTGCATAAATTTCCATAGTGGGGTCGATTTTCTCATGCTGGTTTATTATCCGAGAGGCTTGACACTCGTGCTTCTAGTGTAGCATGCTCCATATTAAGGAATATGATGCAGGATTGAAGCAATACAATGATTGAACTTCTCAGTATAGTGGTGGAAAATCTATGTTGATTGGAATACAACTCTGCCCGCTTTAACGCTGGCACAGGGGCTGAATAAATATTGTATTCATTCTGAACGCCATCGTTTTCAATGCATTTACACCATGAAAAACTGGCATTAATACATTGATAAATCTTCCTCACTGTACCTTTAAAGCTATATTCAGGGGTCCAGAAAAAAGGGTTCCTCACTGGCTCCTTAGAAACAGGACTTACCAATGGATTTCAACATGCCAATCTTTTTTGTCCTGTAAAAGATAAGTCACTGTGAGAGGAGTCTGGCAGCGTCTTCTGCCCCTCTCCTCATTGAAAACACATGCAAGCTCACCCAATATGTTAATGGTGTAGTCGGGAGAAATACAGTAGCTGTTGGCCATTTGGCCACCCTTAAACTACACATATGAAACAAAAAAATGTTACCAAGCCTTTTGATAACAGGAACAAGCAGTGGCGTAACTATGAGGGTTGCAGAGGTTGATGTTGTGACCAGGCCCCTTAGTCAAGGGGTCCCACAGGTAAATCTGCCATATCAGATTCTTCCAGGCAAGCACACAAGATCCTGACGCCGGCCTGTCTTAGGACGTTGAGTGGGGTGGTGCTCAAAAGGTCCTGACAGACGATGTGTATTGCTGTGCATACATTGTTCTCACACTGGCTGTCGTCAGCACCTGTGTGCCAGACCCTGAAGACAAGAGAAGCTGTGGGCGTGGAGAGGTAAGTAAATACTTTTTTTTTTTTAGTCTTCTCTGATGTCTGATTAATTTTGGGGTCTGATTTAGCGATCTGATCTGGGGGCTGGTTTGGGTCAGACTTGAGGGCCTGATCTAGGGTCTGAATTTATTTATGGGTCTGGTATGGGGTCTAAATTAACTTAAGAGTCTAGTCTGTGGTCTGAAATAATTTTGAGGTATGATTTAGGGGTATGATTTAATTTAGAGGTCTGGGGGTCTGAATTAATTTTAAGGTTATGGGGCCTGAACTAATTGAGGGGTCTGGTCTGGGATTCTATGTCTTCTATGCCCCTATCCTGCAATTCCTACTTATTTGGCTAGTAATGTGTGTGTGTGTGGTACCAGTGTGCCTGCATGCTCTGATCATTTATCAGGTCATGCTGGGAGTTTTCGCAGTTTTTTTTATGCTGCGATTTGCCCGGCAAGTGTGCTATCACTCTAACTTTCACAGGGTTGATAAATATTCGGGGATGGGGGGGGTGATATAATTTGAAATTGGACCCAGAACTTTATAGTTATGTTGTAAAGGATCTGCCAGACACAGCTTCTGTGTCGACGCCCGTGGTTAATCAGTCTGCATCTGTTCCTAGGTCTGATAGAGTGACTCCATCTGCCACCAGTCAGGCTGGGAGGCTGAGGAGTGGGAGAACCTATCACAGCCTGGCCAGACGGTTCTAGCTCCCGCCCTCGGTCTATTTATACCTTCACTTTTTGCTTGTCCTTTGCCTGTGATTTTCCTGTTTTTCCTGCTCTGCTGCTCCTGCTATTATTATTGACCTTGCTTCATTTTGACCCTCTCTTTACTGACTACGCTCCTGCTCTGCATTTGGTACATCGTACACTCCTGTTTTGACTCGGCTCGTTCACTACTCCTGTTGCTCGCGGTGTTGCCGTGGGCAACTGCCCCATTTCCCTTAGCTTTTGTGTACCCTTGTCTGTTTGTCTGTCGTGCACATATTGAGCGTAGGGACCGTCGCCCAGTTGTATGCCGTCGCCTAGGATGGGCTGTGCAAGTAGGCAGGGACTGAGTGGCGGGTAGATTAGGGCTCACCTGTCTGTCTCTCTACCCAGTAATTACATATTTACGGGAAATACCTGTGCGCCCAAGTGACCTCCCCGATGATCACTTAGGCGCGGAAGTTCTTCCGGCTGCTTATTCTTACGCCTAGGACAGTTGTTCACTTGATGCTTGTCATCCCCACAGTAGAAGCAGAGACCATTCTTCCTGCGGAGCTCTCTACATTGTTGGGGAGACACGGAGGCCCCGAGTTGCATTGGTTCATCCGAGTTTTCCGTGGAAGAACGAAGCAACGGAACCTCGGGAGCCATCATGGGGGAGCCAGAGGAGAAAGCACAAAAAGGTTCAAGTCGTCGTTCCCTGAGACGTCGGTCAAGACGTACCGCTAAAGCCATAACCTGATCTAGAGAGTCAGAAGAGGGATAGCTAACTAACAGGTCTTTCAGGGCGTTCGACAGACCCAATCTAAACAAGAAACCTCAAGGCAGGGTCATTCCACCGAGAAGCTACACACCACTTCCTAAAGTCAGAACAGTACTCCTCAATGGGTCTCTTACCCTGACGTAAGGTCACCAGCTGACTCTCGGCAAAGGCAGTCTTGTCAGTCTCGTCATATATGAGCCCGAGAGCAGAAAAAAAAAAGATCAACGGAGGAAAGTTCAGGGGCGTCAGGAGCCAAGGAGAAGGCCCATTCTTGGGGTCCGTCCTGGAGCCGGGACTTAATTATACCAACTCGCTGGCTCTCAGAACCTGAGGAGTGGGGCCTTAGACGGAAATAGAGCCTACAACTCTCCTGAAAGGAGAAAAAAGTCTTCCGGTCCCCTGAGAACCGGTCAGGCAACTTGAGGTGGGGTTCAAGAGGTGAGGTGGGGGGCACTACCTGGGTGGCATCACGCTGGTTGCCCCTCTGAGCCAGGGCTTGGACCTGTAGGGAGAGACCCTGCATTTGCTGAGCCAGGGTCTCAATGGGGTCCATAGTTGTGTCAGGAACCAGGGTAGAATAGGTATATGGGGCAGTTGCCCATGGCAACACCGCGAGCAACAGGAGTAGTGAACGAGCCGAGTCAAACCAGGAGTGTACGAGGTACCAAGTGCAGAGCAGGAGCGTAGTCAGTAAAGCCAGGGTCATAATGAAGCAAGGTCAATAATAATAGCAGGAGCAGCAGAGCCAGGCAAAACAGGAAAATCACAGGCAAAGGGCAAGCAACAACTGAAGGTATAAATAGACCGAGGGCGGGAGCTAGAAACGTTTGGCCAGGCTGTGATAGGTTCTCCCACTCCTCAGCCTCCCAGCCTGACTGGTGGCAGATGGAGTCACTCTATCAGACCTAGGAACAGATGCAGACTGATTAACCACGGGCGTCGACACAGAAGCTGTGTCTGGCAGATCCTTTACATATGTACTTGGGGACAGGGATTGTATTAAATCTATTTTCGGATAATGTAGGTGTCTAAATCAAGCCTTAAAGCAATGAGTACATTGAAAGCATGGGTGGGATTTTAAACAATGTAAAACGTCTACCCCTAGCAATTACACAGGTTTGTTTGTTTTTAGTTTTTACTAGACAAACTATATTTTTCTCTGAACTTTTCCTTGATCTACTTTTGAACTGGAAAAGTAAATGACCTCTATGGGCACAGAATGATGTCAGATCTGAGTGTTGTATAAGAGCAGCAATTTGGGGACCAAAGTAGTCTTGGCACTTGAGCAATCCATGGCTGTAAGTTGAAGGATTTGTTTTCCAGCAAGCAGCTGGTGAAATAAGAGAGTCTGTAAGAATCTGATGTCTTCCAGCACATGCTGTTTCTACCTTCGCTTCTAGTCTGATTGCAAAAACTGTAATCAATAAGTGGCAGGCTGAGAGAGACTCTGCTACTAAGTCCCCACTGTGAGGACGAACACGAAAGCAGCATATATTCTGTTATGAGATACTGGACAAGAGTCAGCAGCTGAGAATCAAAAGTGACTCTGATCATGCATATTGGATGGATTGAGACTCTCAAAGTGTTTACAGATTTCTAGACTCTGCTGGATGAAAATGATGCTGATTTGCAACAACTTACTTCAATGCTGTGCCTATAAAATGTACAGTCCAATACTGGTATCAGAACTTGTTAAACTATTGCTCCTTTGTAGCTCTTCTTGGTGTGAGCTGGTTAAGCAGAATATACACTGATCAGCCATAACATTTAAACCACTGACAAGTAAAGTGAATAACATTGATTATCTTTTTACATGGGCAGCTGTCAAGGAGTGGGATATATTAGGCAGCAAGTGAACAGTTAAATCTTGAAGTTGATGTGTTGGAAAAATGGGCAAGCGTAAGGAAGGATCTAAGCGACTTTGACACGTGCAAATTGTGATGGTTAGACGATTGAGACAGAGCATTTCCAAAACGACTTTATTGGGTGTTTCCTGTATTTAGTAGTTAGTACCTACAAAGTGGTACAAGGAAAGACAATCTGTAAATCGGCGACAGTGTCATGGACGCACAAGGAGCATGGATAGCAAAGGTTAGCCATCTGGTCCGATCCTATAGAAGAGCTATTTTACATAACTTGTCAAAAATGTAAAAGCTGGCTATGATAGAAAAGTATCAGAACACACAGTGCATCACAGCTTGCTGCGTTTGGGGCTAAGTAGCCGGCATTGACCCCCGTCTATCGCCAGATAGAGTGTCTACAGTGGCCACATTAGCATTAGAAGCGGACCATGGAGCAATGGAAGAAGGTGGCCTGGCCTTAAAAATCCCTTTTTCTTTTACATCATATGGATGGCTGGTGCAGAGATTGCACCAGGATACACTATGGGGAGAAGGAAAGTCGGTGGAGACTGTGTGATGCTTTTGGAAATGTTCTGCTGGGAAACCATGGAGCCTGGTATTTATTTGGATGTTACTTTGACACATACTACCTACCTTTATATTGTTGCAGACCAAGTACAGCCCTTCATGCCAATGGTACGCCCTAATAGCAGTGGCCAGTTATCATCCGGATAATTGCACCCTTCCACACTGCAAACGTTGTTTAGGAATGGTTAGAGGAACAAAATAGGTGTATTGAATTACCCTCCAAATTGCACTGATCTCAATCCAATCGAGCATCTGTGGGATGTGCTGGAAAAACAAATTTGATCCATGGAGGCCACATCTCTCAGTTTACAGGACCTTAAGGATCTGCTCTTATCGTCTTGGTGCCAGTTAGTACAAGACACCTTCAAAGTTCATAGGTCAGAGCTGTTTTGGTGGCATGGAGGGGACCTACACAATATTAGGCAGGTGGTTTTAATGTTATGGCTGAATAGTGTATATCTGCACACATTCGCACACATAGATGTACACAAATTCACTAGGTTAAACTCAAGGGTATATGTGCCATAGAGGCAGAGCTTGCGGCTGCTATGGGGCCCTTACAGAAAGGGGGCCGAGCCTTGATTTGTGCCATTCCGTTGTTACTAGGTGACGATAACCTGTATCTCCACTCAAGACTTTTTCCCTATATTGTGAACACAAAACAGTCATGGGACTTCCAACTTGATTTTAAACTGCCATGCAGCCTTATTCTGAATGACAACAGCCTGTTTTCTTTTTTAGGTATCAGACAAAGTTTGTTTTATGCACTTAATACGCCTATATTCATTATGATACTGTTCTGTGTTTCTTAGTTGAGCAGGATAAATGATTATTTTTAGCTTGAAAAGACAATTTAACCCTATAGCAAATTCCTTGACCCTTTTGACTTGAAAAACACTTTAATCAACGCACTGTCGCAATGTACAGCCAGGCCTCTTGGAAGGGTCATGTAATATCTGTGATGCAGCTATCAATATTAAGACAGATTGGAATACAGGTGTTGTAAGTCTGCACAGCCGTTTATCTTTGTAATTTGTTATTGACTGATATGAAAGCTGAAATCAATAATAATAGGTAGTATCAGACAACTGATGCTTGCAATGCAACTTTTATCTGCAGTGACAAATGGTCAAATATACTGAGTTTGTTGGTATTATAGTACAGGTCCTTTCAATTCAAAAAGTGAAACTCATATATTATATAGATTCATTACACACAGAGTGATCTATTTCCAGCATTTTTTTCTTTTAATTTTGAAGATTATTGCTAATAGTTAATGAAAACCCAAAATTTAGTCTCTCAGAAAATTTTAATATTATATAAGCTCAATTTCAAACATGATTTTTAATACCGAAATGTAGGCCTACTGAAAAGTATGTCCAGTATATGCACTCAATACTTGGTCGGTGCTCCGACTCTGCATGAAATACTGCATCAATGCAGCGTGGCGTGGAGGCGATCAGCCTGTGGCATTGCTGAGGTGTTATGGAAGTCCAGCTTGCTTCGATAGCGGCCTTCAGCTCGTCTGCATTGTTGGGTCTGGTGTCTCATCTTCCTCTTGATAATACACTATAGATTCTCTATGGGGTTTAGGTCAGGCGAGTTTGCTGGCCAATCAAGCACAGTGATTCTTTGGTTAGTAAACCAGGTATTGGTACTTTTGGCAGTGTGGGCAGCTGGCAAGTCCTCCTGGAAAAAAAAATTAGCATCTCCATAAAGTTTGTCAACAGAGGGAAGCATAAGTGCTCTAAAAATATCCTGGTAGACGGCTGTGTTGACTCTGGACTTGATATAATACAGTGGGCTAACACCAGCAGATGACATGGCTCCCCAAACCATCACTAACTGTGGAAACTTCACACTGGACCGCAAGCAACTTGGATTGAGTGCCTCTCCACTTTCCTCCAGATTCCAAATAAAATGCAAAGTTTACTTTCATCTGAAAACAGGACTTTAGACCACTGAGCAACAGACCAGTCCTTTTTCTCCTTAGCCCAGGTAAGACACTTCTGACGTTGTCTCTGGGTCATGAGTGGCTTGACACAAGGAATACAACAGTTGTAGCCCATGTCCTGAATACGTCTGTGTATGGTGGCTCTTGAAGCACTGACTCCAGCTGCAGTCCACTCCTTGTGCATATCCCCCAGATTCCTGAATGGCCTTTTTTTGACAATCCTTTCAAGGCTGCGGTTATCCCTGTTGCTTGTGCACCTTTTTCTACCACACTTTTTCCTTCCTCTCAACTATCCATTAATATGCTTGGATACAGCACTCTGTGAACAGCTAGCTTCTTTAGCAATGTCCTTTTTTGGCTTTCCCTCCTTGTGGAGGGTGTCAATGACTGTCTTCTGGACAACTGTCAAGTCAGCAGTCTTCCCCATGATTGTGTAGCCTACTGAACCAGACTGATGGATCGTTTAAACGCTTAGGAAACCTTTGCAGGTGTTTTGTGTTGATTCGCTGATTAGAGTGTGACACCATGAGACGACAATCTTTAACTTTTACCCAATATTCTAATTTTCTGAGACACTACATTTTGGGTTTTCTTTAACTGTTAGCCATAATCATCAACATTAAAAGAAACAAAATGCTGGAAATAGATCACTCTGTGTGTAATGAATCTATATAATATATGAGTTTCACTATTTGAATTGAATTACTGAAATAAATTAACTTTTTGATAATATTCTAATTCATTGAGAAGGACCTGTATAGGGTGCAAATGCAAATTAAAGCAGACAATGCAAACTCTTTTTCTTTTAGATAAATAGATGATAACGTACATACAAATTTGAGTAACTTTGTAAATATAATGCATTACTTATCTTGTACTTATCCTGAACATGTCTAAATCAGCACAGTGTGTGGTTTGGTAATTTTTCCTGAAAGTGTCAGACCAGCCATACTCAACTTTCCATGTAGTTTATCTGTATGTATAAACTTTAAAATTTAATTTAATGCAGAATACACCCTTTAAATACAGTACAAATCTGATAATTAATCTTTAATATTATATATTGTTATGCGTTTTCAATATTATAAAAAAACAACAACTTGGTTTGAATTTGTAAATTTATGCCACAAAATGTTTGCCCATTGGTACCATGCGTGCAGTCTAGTTTCTGTGGAGTCTTTGCTATCAAATTGGCAACAAATGTACTGGTAAATAAGTCACGGTCACAGTGTTCTTTTATTTTTGAGTCACTATAATGTTCAAGCTGTAGTGCTTTTTTCTATTACTTCTGGAACTTTTTGATTCATGATTGTTACAGAATGCATGTTGTTAGGGGCATTGTGCTTTTTTGAGCAATCTTTGGGTGACAGCTATCCAAAGTGCTTTGCTATGAGGCTGTATCCCTTTGACAACACTGACAGACCAGGGGAAGTATTGCCATGCAGATAGAGATGGCTCATCTTGTTCAACCTATTGTCATGTAAAATTGATGAAGAGGAAGGCAAAACAAATTGTTATGAAGTAGCCTCCAAGTTCCGTATGGCAATAAGAATAATTTCCTGGATCAATTACTGATCTGAAGTACTCTAACTTTGTCTATCAGCAAGACATCCAAACCATTTTCATTTCATTTAACAAAACAACCATTACAACATCCCATTGTAGAGAGTTGCTTAACCATGCTGTTACAGTAAAAAAATAAAAATACAATTGCCTCCTTTTTATAGTTATTTACTTGGCTGTAAAAAGAACACTAGACAGATTTCTGCACTGAGTCACTGATATTTCCATGTAGTTATGTTCTAGGCTGTCAGCTATATTACTTAACTTGACTTCATTTCCCAGCATTCTTTGTCTTACAAAACCATGTAACTTAAAAATGAGGCTATCTGACACATCTTTAGAGGACAAATAAAAGTTCAGTCACTTATACCAGCTGTTTTACACACTGCATACTCTGTATTTAGCAAGTGAGAAAGATGGGAGAAGATGGATTCTCTTATGGTCAGGAACCATACCAGAAACATCTAAAAAAAAATGGAAGCTGGAGTACCGTGTGAGTGACCAGATGACAGAAAAGAAGCACTGTCAGACAGCTATTTCCTGTCCCATAAAACTAAGGGCAGGATCTCTCTGAAGCAAAAACAATGGAGCTTTCAAATGAAAGACTGCAGGAAGTTCCTATACATAGTATTCACAGTCAGATTTTCATTTTTGTTTAAAGTTATAGCTTACTATACTTACTATAGCTACATTAGGAATAACACAGTGTATCAGTTTTGCCCAGCGTAATATATTTCCTTAGTTCACAAGCACTATGTACTATAATACTGGACCCCATAGGTAAAACACATGTACCCCTGGAGAGGTAGGATCATTCATGGCTTTCAAGTAGAGATTTGTAAATCTAGGGTGCAGGTTTAAGGTTTAAAACAGAGTTCGAAAGTAAGTCAGAAGAATTTTTTCGTAGTTTTAGATATGAAAAATCTGTCTGATGAACTTTGATTTGTTTGTAGTATCTGAAGCCCCCTCACTGAATTCACACGTAGCGACCACAGCGCGGTTGAGGTCGCACAGTTGTTTTGTATCACTCTGTGTGAGCTTAGCTTTCATGTGGCTAACCCTAGTCTGATACTAATGTACATGCTCTTAAGACTAGTAATCATGGTTTTACACACAACTATTGTAAAGCATCTGTTATATATCGTATAAGAAATGCTAAAATACACATATCTGTTTATAGCACATCAAATAATTTGTATGTATTCAAAGTAACATCTAACTAAAATATAAAATCTTTTACCTATAGGTCTAATCAAAGACCAATGTAGTTTATATTGTTAAAAGTACTTTCAGATAGTCTGCATTACTAAAGAATAATTAAAGAATTAAAATTATTTGAGCAAAGTACTCGAGGCAGAGAAAGTATTTCATCATGACTTTGTCTATGTGGCTGATTAATGCTTTACCCTGGCTACCTTGAGTTCCATGGATTATTCTGTAAAGCTTTAATGGATTTAAAGTTTCAATGTTCCAGGAAATTTTCCTCCCCTAAACAAATACAATAAAAAAACTTGGTGGCTTTGTCAATTTCTCTTCATAAAATAAAATGCGGTTTAATCAAGGAGACCATGTTAAACTTTAATTTACAAAAAAAACTCAATTTGTTTTAATGATTTCTGGCAAGAGCTTACGCCGTTCATTGCACTTTATTTTTTTCAAATTAATCAGACTTCAAGAAGATGAAAATAGACTTTATGCTGACTGTGACTGTCTGCAATTCCCCATTAATTATGCAAATAAAATATTCTCTAATTTTAGTTTGTTAAGGGTATGTTATGTCTGATACCATTGCTTGTAAGCATTATGGTGAGCATAATAGAAGACACTGAAAAGGGCTCCTGTACAAGAACAGTATTTGGGCCCTTTGTTGTCCAACAGCCATTTTTTGAAGAGCGAGGTGATCATCATATAGCTTCTCTCTCATCTCTCTCTAATAAATCCTTTACCAGTGTGCTAATGTCTCTCATATATTGCAATCTTCTAGTAATTATGGGCCAAGGCAACTAGTACAGTCCCTTACATGCAATCTAGTGCACAGTAGTAGGAATTTTTATGGTTGTGGTATATAGGGCTTTGGTGTAGTTGGACAGGCAGCACATATGACAAGTCCCTCTATGCTTCAGAACTTAACATGTGCAAATATAAATAAGCTCTGGCTCATCAACTATTGCCATCAATTTGGATCAGTTAAATTTTGGTCATGGATAAAAGGTTAATGGCACTTAAAACAAAAGTAGATGGTTTGCATTAGAGTATAGTTAAAAGAATACACACTACTCGGTAGGACCCATTTTCAATAGACCCAGAAAACTAAGCAAATGTGATAGGTGTTTTTGGGAAAAATATGATAAAGACTAAGTCATATTATCACTTAGTAATAAAGATAAACTAATAACAATTATATATTAATTTTAATTGAAGAGGGACACTAGTAGTGTCTATAAAATAGCTATTACTGTGATATAAATTGAAAATGTCAAAAATCCACACGATAGATGATAATTTGCTGATCGCTGAGGGTTCCCACTACTGGGATCCCCACCTTTTGTGAGAACAGGGGTCCCCAACCCCCAGATCCTCCTCACTGCACTCCACAGAAGGAGCTTGAATGGAGCTGATGTCGAGCATGTGCCTTTTGCTACATTCACTATCTAAGAGAATGACAGAAACAACCGAGTGCTGTACACAGCTATTTACGTTATTCCTATAGCCATTAAACGGAAAGGCAGTGAGGAGGATCTGGAGGTTCGGGACCCCCGTTGTCATGATTGGTGGGGGTCCCAGTGGTGGGGCACCCAGCGATCAGAAAATTATCACCTATCCTGTAGATAGGTGATCATTTATAATTTTGGGAATACCCCTTTAATGTTGTAAATAGTTTGTGCTCAAAATCGGATAGAATCAGCAGTGGAGAACCACATGTATAATTACATGTATACATTTTTGGGTGGTCAATACAAAGAACTGGCACATTTGATTTATTATTTACAAGGACTTTACAAAGGACCAGGGGACATTCCTTATGTATAGAGGAAAGGCAATTCTGACATCAATCTAGGAAAGGGTTCTGTACAGTTATAGTAGTCAAACTATGGAATGTCCTACCCCAAGGGGTAGTAATGGCAGACAACTATGTCAGAATTTAAGAAAGGGCTACATGCTCATTTAATTAAGAATGTTATTGATGGTAATAATTTATCTATTAAAGAATAATGTATAATTGATTGACAAATGTTGAATTTGGGGGACCTATGCCTTTTTCCAACCTATGTAACCATGTAATGTTCCTCTTTGATTTGTCTGTGAGGCATTGAATCCTTAAAGAAATACTCCAGGCAAAACTGATATGTTGTGTAATGTCTGGAGCCAGACCTAAGGTGGCAGTAAATGACATAGGATATAATAAAAAACATCCCCCAAAATAATTCCCTGAGTCACTCACTGTCCCCTCCTGTCCTGCACTAGAAATAAGACAGTCTATCAGTCTTGCTTGAAGTGTTCATTTAAATCCTCACGCATGTGTGTATGTATATATATATATATATATATATATATATATACAGTATATATATAAATAAATAAAAAAAATATATGTATCCATATATAGTATATATTTATACATACTATATGTAGGCACTCAGATTCCCTGTGGCTCTGTTCTACAAAGCTAGCGGCATCTTGCGTTTCACTATTTGGTGCCTCCATACAACATCTAAAGGAGCATGCCACAGGTTTTTTTTATGGAATCTAAGAGAAAATAGTTTGTATACCTTTGTATGAAATCAGAGGTATGCAGAGATACAGTACAGCCCCTAGAAGTCTATGAAATGACGTCTTCATACAACCCTGAGGTTGTACGAAGCCATAATATGGTTGTTTGCATGAGCCCTAAATCTATTATTGTCTACAGATGAATATTATAATGTGAGCGGTCTATTATTATTACTGGTGTCTTCATATGTGACAATGAGGCCCCCTCAAACACCAAGGCCTGGGTACAGCTGCTACTTCTGCACCCCGTATAGGGATGCCATTGCTTGAGGGTCTTTATGTTTTGTATCTATGGTATACTTATAATACTAAACCTGTGTTTTTAAAATGATTATGAAGATTAGAGCAATGTATAATTTGTGGTGTTATTATTAAGCCTTAAAATCTAAATCACAAAATCTACAAAAATCTTTTTCACAAAAATACCTTAACGCCGAAGGACGGATATATCCGTCCTCAGCAGCTGCTAGTTCGCGCAGGAGGACGGATATATCCGTCCTGTGATCGCGCGGGTACTGACAGCGTACCCATGCGATCAGCGGCAGGAGCACGGCTGTTCTACACAGCCTTGCTCCTGCTGCAACTGCCGGAATCGAAGCGCGCGCCGATTCCGGCAGTTTAACCCATTAAATGCCGCTGTCAATAGTGACAGTGGCATTTAATGTGTTTGACAGAAGGGGGAGCTCCCTCTGTCACCCGATCGGCGCCCCCGCAAACAAATCGCGGGTCGCCGTCGGGTTTCCATGACAGCCGGGGGTCTAACAAAGACCCCCAGGTCTGTCTTCAGCATCTGCCTGTTAGGCGATGCCAGAGGCATGACCTAACAGGTTGCCTGTCAGTTTTACACTGACAGGCAATAATGCTTTGGTATACGAAGTATACCAAAGCATTATATATGCGATCAGCAGATCGCATAGTGAAGTCCCCTGGTGGGACTAAAAAAAAAAAAGTAAAACAGTTAAATAAAGTTTGTGAAAAAAAAACTAAAAAAAATTACAGTCAAAGTCAAATAAAACTACTTTTTTGCCCCAAAAAGTGGTTTTATTTAATAAAACGGTCAAAACAAATCACACATACACATATATGGTATCCCTGCGATCGTAACAACTTGACCAATAAAATGAACACATTAATTAAACCGCCGGATGAACGGCGTCCAAAGAAAACGCAAAAAACAACGGCAAAATTCTCTCTTTTCTCCCATTCCCCCCATAAAAAATAAAATAAAAGTTAATCTATAAGTCCTATGTACCCCAAAATAGTACTAATGAAAACTACACATTGTCCCGCAAAAATCAAGCCCACGTATGGCCACATCGACTGAAAAATAAAAAAATGACGGCTCTTGGAACGCGGCGATGCAAAAACAAGTAATTTTTTTCTAAAAGGGTTTTTATTGTGCAAACGTAGGAAAAACATATAAAACCTTTACATATTTGGTATCCCCGTAATCGTGCCGACCCATAGAATAAAGTTAACATGTTATTTACGCTGCATAGTAAACGGCGTAAATTTATAACGTGAAAATTAATGCTGGAATAGCGGCTTATTTTCAATTCTCTCCTAAAATAAAGTTAATAAAAGTTAATCAATATGTTATAAGCATCTAAAAATGGTACAATTACAAAATACAACTCGTCCCGGAAAAAACAAGCCCTTACTCGGCTATGTCGACGGAATAAAAAAACAGTTACGACTCTTGGAATGCGACCATGAAAAAACAAAAAATAATCCTTGGTCATTAACGTGCAAAATGGCCCGGTCATTAAGGGGTTAAGAAGTGTGTTTTCTAGACACTGATTCCTGATAAAATCTTATATATGTATTTTAATACTGTTTCAATTTGCTGAAGTGTTCTTTCTTGTTCTGTAAAATGTTACCTTAAGATAACATGAGAGAGAATGAAACTTTATGGCCAATGCTATAAATGAGATTTTTTTTTTATAGTTACTAAAAGCACCGCATCAAGTCATTGATTTTAAAGCTAAAATATGATGCAGCTTTTGTTTATTGATTAATAGCATTAGAGCAAGTGGATGAGGGTTTTACTGTTGCTGCAGAACTTCCATTATACTCAAGGGAGCAGGAAAGATAAGATGCTGTGAAGAACCATTAATACTGTACAGAGTAGCTAATTATGTTTTATAGATGTAAGCTTACTAGCAGGACGTCCGTTATATATATATATATATATATATATATAAAAAATAATGAAATCTTAAATGGTAAGTAACACTTTGTCTATTTACATACTGGTGGGGATTGCACACTGGGTATTAATCCCAGACAATATACAAGATGACTGTGTATTAAAGCAGCTCACACAAAGTCATTTTCACATACCGTAACAGTAAAATATGCAATTGTCATTGTAACTTTACACTTTATTTGCCACCAAATCATTGTTTAAAAGTAATTTGTTAGCTTCAGATTGACTACACTTTTTAAGGTCTTCACAACCTACCCTATTCTTCATTAAAATACAACCACCCTAACTAGTGCTAAGCTCAATCCTCCTACCCCTTTAAGTTCAAAGAGCAGATATCTGCCATTTAGGAGTGCCCCCTCGAGTGAATCCAGGGGAGGCTGGGCAGTTCAGGCAGAAACTAGGGCACAGATGGTCCTCCCTAAGCCTCGGTGAGTGTCTACTTCTCTTTGACCCAGGCAGAGCCTTCTGACTTGGAGGGTCAGGGAATGGTCCGGGTCTCCTTTTTCTATTAGAGTAGCCATGTGATACACTGAAGTCTAGTGCACTTTTAAGCTTCATAAGAGAAAGCATGATTTCAGACTTTTATAATTGAAAAAAAATCAGAGATCTGCCAGAAGTAAAATGTTAGAATTATAACTGAATTTTTTTGCGGACTAATACAATCTGTATATGTGTGCTAGCCACCAAGGAAACTGTGTTAAAGAGGCTCTGTCACCAGATTTTGCAACCCCTATCTGCTATTGCAGCAGATAGGCGCTGCAATGTAGATTACAGTGACGTTTTTATTTTTAAAAAACGAGCATTTTTGGCCAAGTTATGACCATTTTTGTAATTATGCAAATGAGGCTTGCAAAAGTCCAAGTGGGTGTGTTTAAAAGTAAAAGTCCAAGTGGGCGTGTATTATGTGCGTACATCGGGGCGTGTTTACTACTTTTACTAGCTGGGCGCTCTGATGAGAAGTATCATCCACTTCTCTTCAGAACGCCCAGCTTCTGCCTGATCACTGCTGTGACGTCACTCACAGGTCCTGCATCGTGTCAGATGAGCTTGGACACATCGGCACCTGAGGCTACAGTTGATTCTGCAGCAGCATCAGCGTTTGCAGGTAAGTAGCTACATTGACTTACCTGCTAACGCCGAGGCTGCTGCAGAATCAACTGAAGCCTCTAGTGCCGATGTGTCAGACACGATGCAGGACCTGTGAGTGACGTCACAGATCTGCACTGCCAGAAGCTGGGCGTTCTGAAGAGAAGTGGATGATACTTCTCATCAGAGCGCCCAGCTAGTAAAAGTATTAAAAACGCCCCGATGTACGCACATAATACACGCCCACTTGGACTTTTACTTTTAAACACACCCACTTGGACTTTTGCAAGCCTCATTTGCATAATTACAAAAATGGTCATAACTTGGCCAAAAATGCTCGTTTTTTAAAAATAAAAACGTTACTGTAATCTACATTGCAGCGCCGATCTGCTGCAATAGCAGATAGGGGTTGCAAAATCTGGTGACAGAGCCTCTTGAAACAAGATTGGACTGGCCCACCAGAGAACCGGTGGGCTCGAGGGCTATAACACAATAATGGGCCTTGAAGCTCCAGAAGAAGACGACCACATTTGAAGCTCTTTGGCGCTAATCACTTGCCACTATGGTCTATTTCTTAAGGCATAATTCACAAATTACCTATTAGACTTTATTGGTGATCTATCCTGTGTGTACAATGACAACAACAAAGACTATAATGAAATTAAAAGTGGACATGTACATGTTCTATATAAATGTAGAGTAGGCCCTCAGAATCATCTCCTTTTAAGAACAAGAATGCTGAAAATAATTGAGGAAGATATTCAAAGCTACCCAGTGAACTACCTGACAGCTAGGCATGCCGGCAATGTAGTTTATTTATGGCATCATTATTATAGGAAGACATTGCATGCAGAGCATTTAGATGACTCCTATAACATAATGGAGTCTGCAGTCTTATATGCAGCCCAGTGCTTTAAAAGGGTATTCTGGTTTTAGAAAAAAGGTTATTCTTTGTATAAAAAAAGTTATACCATTTTCCAATATACTTTCTGTATAAATTCCTTATGGTTTTTAATATCTCTACTTGCTGCCATTAAATAGGAACTTTCATTGTTTACTTCAAGTGAATAAAACCTGTCCTGGTCATGTGATGGACACACAGGTGTGGGACTGTTTACCGTTACAATATGTGTATCAAAGTTAGGTATTTTAATGAGATATTCACCTTTGTGTCTATAACATGTCCAGGGCAGAATTGTTCACCTGGCAGTAAACAGTTAAAGTTTATATTGAATGAAACCAAGCAAAGATCTTGAATACATGAGGAATTGGTACAGAAAGTAGATTAGAAATTTGTATTAATTTATTACATAAAAATAGCTTTTATTTGCTAATCTGGAATACCCCATTAACTCTAGCTGTGCTTTGATACTGCATTCACAAGCAGAGATGAACAAATCTTCAAAAATTCTACTCTCCATTTCTCCAAAATGTTAAAACACATGATTTACTGCAAATCTCATACCAGGTAAATCAATTCTGCCAACTCTATTCTCAAATAGTTGAGTAATACAGTAATAAAGAACAGCTTGTCTATATTCGTATTTGCTGTGCCTTTTTTTCCTCTTCTCTCTCTGTTTCCAACTTCAACTTTTTTCTGGCCCCTGTGCTCCCTAGTTATTATGGAAAACCACTGTGTCATGTCCGTGGCTGCGGGCCGTCAGGTTCACTCTCCCCCTGACGGCCACAGCCATGGGTCTGCGAGCGCTGGCCCCAGTCTCCTCAGGAGACGCCAGCGCTCACTTCCACTCACCTCGGCCGGGTCCCGTAGGCTCGTGCCCGCTCTTAAAGGGGCAGCGTGCGCACCGGACTTTAATGTTTTAATCAGCCCATGAGTGGTCTGGACTATAAGAGGGGCCCAGCCCCTAGCTTCGATGCCTGAGCATTGTTTGTTGTTTCCTAGTTTGTCTATGCAAATGGTCTCCCAGTGTTTTCCAGCTCCCAGTGTTTCCTGTATCCTGTATCCCGTGCTATCCTGGTCAAGTGCCATGCTGTGCTGTAGTCGTGCTGTGCTGTATTCTATGCCTGTCCTCCTACTCCATTTCTGACGTCTACCCACTGCCTAGTCCCAGCCAAGCCTGCCTTGCTACTGTCTGAGCTGCCACAGGTACCCTATATGAACTATAGACTTTGACCTGTGCCCTGTTGGCCAGCTGCCATACCACCAAAGCGGTACGGCCCAGTGGGTCCACGAACCCTACATGACACACTGGTTGCCTGGTTGGGACAGATCTCAGATCACTTCCTTAGCTACTAAATACTTTACATGATGGTATAACCAGTCAAAAATGTATCTCTGTCCCTTGTTCTGCACACAGTTATATTGAAAATGTATTACTTCAATTAACAAGTAAATTGTTCTAATGTATGTCATGCTTTTAAATTATTAGGATTTCATCACTATTTATAATAAAATATGATTTTTCTTTATGAAAAGACAACAATATGCTGTCCAATTTGAAAAAAAAACAATCATAGTAACCATTATTGGCTTCTAACTGGTAAAAAAATAATAATTCAGCTTTGATGCATACTTGGTGCACAAGATAGCTGATAGTGATATCCCCAGAACTTCTAATACACATGCATGTCTTGTCCAGCCGAGCATAGGGGCAGACATACGATATGTGTAACCTTTGCAGCTACCCAAGGGCTCAGTAGGTAAGTAAACCCACTGCCATTGCATTCAATTTATAAGATTATATGTAACGTACTGGGCTAATACATTTCATAGCTCACAATTACTAGTGGATTGCAATACACCAAATAAATTGGGACATGAGGCTTGTTGAAGAATACGGGGTCCATATACATAGGGGGCCTTCTGTTGACTGTCTGCCCCTTACGAAGCATGCGTGTTTATTCAATAGGAGAGAGGGAGACGAGACTCAGCCAGACACTTATCTAGCGTCTTATCTTCTGGCAAAGCAAAGAATCAAGCATGTTGAATTCCAACATCCTCGTATTCTTCAACAGTTTTTGTCAAAAGACAATCGGATGCCACCATAACCATTCGATTATTGGCAGGATCCGCCAGCATTTATCTAATGTGTACGGACAGCTTTAGACTACTCCAGAAGTCTTTTTGTTCTAAGAAATTTTATGATTAAAAATAAAAAATCACCAACAGAAAATTTACCAGCACAGTAGCTAACTGGCTTCTGGGACTCTACCACTAGGGTTGATGGGTTGATGTGAATCAACTTATGGGTTGATTCACAAATAAATTATTAGACTTTATTGATGATATGTTCTGAGTGGCTTATAAGGCAGTTCAAAGGGGACATGTTCTGTACAGATGGAGATTGGGTCTGGTATTTCAAAAACAACTGCACAAAATAAGAAATCCATAGCGATGTATCTCGTCCCTACAGCAAAGTCTGAACATAACATTCTGAATTTGTAATATCAATGTTTGCAACATTCATTTTTATTCAATCAAAGAGCCATAAGCAAGATAGAGGCAACATAGCATTAGTTATGTGACTACTTTTAAGGAAAACTAAAGTTTAACTTATTGGCCGCTTGCTGGGACTATGTAATATTTCTAATTGAACCTGACTACCTATAGCTTTTAAAAACACAGATATCTTGATAGACGGTCATACTGTAAACTCTTCAGTTACATAGATAATACATTACATAGCACACCTTTATAGATTTTTTTTTTACATTTTGCCTTACACATTATATAACAAATTATTTTCCATTCACAATTTTCTAAATAATTCTAGAAATGTTTCCATATTTTAAACCAGTAGTAGGTTGACTTTGTAGAAATCAGTGTTACTTATATCAATAACCTCCCCAGACATGCTTGTTTAATTCCAGGAGAAAATGATCCTGATATAGTATTGAAATGTAAAGATATGTAAATGAATTAAACTTGGATGTCTTTAACGGGTCAATTGATTTGCATAAGTAGCTATTTGATCATTTTAGAATGTTTTACATCTCACAATATTTCTAACCACAAGCACTCATAGCTAACATTAAGTCATTCTCAAAACCATAATTCAAAATACTTGGTATTATCCCTAATGTATATTAAATTTTATGTCTTGTTACGGAAAATCTTTAATTTATTTATGTTTGACTACAGTTACTCTCTGGTATGATGCTCAAAGTCTGCCATATTGTGTGCACACATTAATATGAAACTTGAATAATTTACTCTTATGGCCTGTGCACATGGCCCTATTAGGGCTCTGTACAACCTCTGAGTTGCATGAAGCCTGCCTTACTGTACCTCCATGTCACGGCTGTTGGGTATGTGGACCCACTGGGCTGCTCCCCCATAGCAGAGTATCAGCTAGTCATACAAAAGACAATAAGAGTCTCTAGGACAAGAATACCTGGATAGATGATTTGGCAAACAGTCCGCGTCGCAGACAGTAGGCGTGGCAGACGTGGTATAGCAGACACTTGGCACAGATGACACCTGGCACAGATGACACTCTCAACTACGACACTAGATAACGCACTGGATCAAACACAATTATTGGATATGGGATACAGGATACAACTGAGGGACCATTTGCAAAGACTAACATGGGTAGACACAACAACGATCAGGCAAGGAGAGAAAGGGCAGAGCCCTTTTTAAAGTCCAGGGTGTAAAGGGATGGGCTGTGGATGTTTGCAGCAGCGAACGCGCACGCACACTACAGGAGACAGAGGGCAGCTGGTAAGTTGGACGTGCCGGTGGTCAGCGACCGCGGTCACCACCCTCCATATGCCTCTAATTTTATAAATATATATTTAGTGGTATATATTTATTCTGTCGGAATCTGGAATAATCTGGAAGGAAAAAAAAATATGACATGCTCCATAATATGCCGTATTATAGAGATATTCTCCCCTAGAAGCATTGAGGCCCGTAATGTACTCATTTGAATTACTGGATGTTAAAGGTGAGAAGATCAACATCTGTCTCAGACAAATCATAGAGTGTCTATGGAAACCTTAGTAGCCTCTTATTACTACTTTTCAGTTTTTGTGCCAAGCAATAAGCACTTCTGTGACATAGGCTGAGAATGTCCTCTAAAGCCTCAACAATACAATAATAGCTATTTCAGCCTGAAGGACTAAATTGATGAAACTTGGTCACAAAGGTAGAAGACCTTTATAGCATCTTACATGAAATAATAAAAGCAATAATGCTTCTTTAATGTATTATTTTTTGTACTGTGATAAGAAAATACCCAGGTCATGTTTGACATGGACACTGCCACTTTTTCAAGTATTAGAAGATTTACTGAGGATGTGTAATACTTGTTATTAACCCATAATAGTTACTTTTCAATGTTTTATATAGGACAAGCTCATAATGAAATTTAAAAAACATCTCTAATGAGAGAGGTGCATTTTAGATAGGGTCGTCCTAAAGAGGTAAACTAACAAGCACCACTGTACAGCCCCAGAAATAGTGTTCATCGGAGCTGAAAGCTTCTTGTTCTTGCCAGCTGTTCAGACTGTGAAGATAATTCCTTAAAGTTATAAAGTTGATCAGATTTAGAGACCCAATATTCATTTGAGGGGTTTTTGAGATTCTTCCAGCAGATTTATATGAGTAGTCTGAATCCTAGATTAGTAAAGAGAACAGTAATAAGGATATTTTCAAGGAAACAGGGATATAACCCTGGTATACACATACTACATACGTCTGAATAGTATGTCGTGTTCAAACAGTAGATGCTACGTATACCCATTACACATACTCCCAAACTATGAGCTGTTTCCAGCAATTCCAATAGTCTGTTCGATAGCTATTGCAATCTGGGGGAATACCTGCTTATCTCCTAAAGCTGGTCATACGCATCAGACAAAAGTCGGCCAAACCCACCAATCTCAGCAGAATCACTTGCTATCTAATGTGTCAGGGGAAAGAAGGAGTGGGCATGTTGGATTTAAACATTCCCGAATCTTTGGGAAGGCATCTATCAGTGAATTTTTTCCCTCTTTGCATAGAAATAAACATCCATATCGAACAATTGTGAATGGTTAAGGTACAGATGTGTCCATCTTTACGTTTTTTTGAATTTCGTTAAGTTATACAATTTGTCATGATACCAATTCAATACAATCTCAAACCATTCAATAATACGAGTATACGTTAAATGTATACATTTATTTAACATGGGAGTCTATATGTGATGGATGGCTGACAGATGGTGTCCATCAGAGCCATCCGTCGGAGATATGTTTTCTTTACAAGTTTGTTTAAAATCTCGTGCCACACATCTCGGGATATGTCGGGTTTAAACATACGTTAAGGGAGGACACATCCGTATAGTCTGAATAGTTGTTAACTGAATGAGCGTTTGTTCAGTAAATCGTCAGCACTGCAGATACATAAGTTGATAACCAATGGTCCTGACAGCCAAGTACTTATGTAGTAATAACACAATATAAACTAAGAAATCACAGTTAGGGCTGATTCAGACGAATGTGCCGTTTTTGCGCACGCAAAAACCGCAGCGTTTTGCGTGCTCAAATGGCACTTGACAGTTCCGTGTGCCCTGTTCATATGGATGCGCGGCTGCGTGCTTTTCGCGCAGCCGCCATCTTTATGACACTCCGTTTGGATGTTTGTAAACAGAAAAGCACGTGGTGCTATTCTGTTTATATTCATTATTTTACTGTTATTGCGCGAATAACGCTTGTCCCACGGAAGTGTTTCCGTGGGGCATGCGTGATTTTCACGCACCCATTGACTTCAATGGGTGCGTGATGTGCGAAAAACGGCGACACATAGAACATGTCGCGAGTTTTACGAAGCGGACCAACGCTGCGCAAAACTCGCGGACTGTCTGCACTGCCCCATAGACTTCTCTAGGGCCGCGCGATTCGCGTGAAAACCACGCGGCCGGCACGGATGCAAAACACATTCATCTGAATCCACCCAAATCATAAGAAATAGATTGATATCATCACTTTAATAGCCAACAGTTTTTATGTTGTCTCCAATGTAGTACAAAGCAGTTTGCTGGATTAATATTGGTTGATGCGGGTGGACAGACAACAGGCCTTACCAGAGCAATGGAAACACGTGGTGAGGTAGGAAAATGATGTAACAAGTCATAAGAGCCACTAGCTACATATTATATTGCTTAGTTTTACATTATCAGAAGGTAGAGGAACAAGAAGCTAATTTGTAAATGCGTTCCTTTCTTCCATGCTGGAATTTACAGATCACAATGTACTTTTATTATTTGACAGAACTGTAATAACAAGCAAGACATGATGTACTTTAAGGCTTTAGGCTGGGAAAGTTATATACTTTCATGAATTTTATTATAATGAATTAAAATAGAGCCAACTAAATTACTGGGCAGAACTCCTACAGGTCAATGCATCCCCTGTAACCCACACACCAGCAGGTAGCAACAGAGAACATCATTTAATGCACAAAATTTTCTTATTACCTCAATGTATTTCTTAGTATTACTTTTTTTTAAAATCATTTAGATTTTATTCTATTCATTACATCGAACAGTCTGTAAAAGGTCAGGTGTCTAGCTATTTCATGGTGCTTCTTCATAAGCTGTGAGACGGGGATTTCAATGACTCTTATTATATGTTGTAACTATGCTCTCATCCCAGGTCAAAGCAACATTTTACCATGTAGAGTTAAGGAATGCATGATACTGTACATGGAATATAAAGAATCCTACTATATGTCTTGTCATCAGTACAAAAGTGTGGGGGATTGATCTACTATTAATTGTAGCACTGGCTTAATATACATAATGAATATAAGATATACTGTACGTGATGATATCAAAAGTTGCTTGGTGTCTTTAAAGGCTATGCAAACCTTAAAAAGTGATTTAAAAAAAAATATCAGTGTATTTTGTGCAACTTTATAATTAGTTTTTATTAAAAAAAATGTTACTTTTTGAGATACAGCTGATTTGTATTCTGTATACAGAGCAGCTGTATCGTGCGCTAAGACATGAATCAGTCAGGTTCGTGGGACTGATGGGTAGAGGATTCAGTGTAAGATACAGCTGCTCTGTATACAGAATACAGGTCAGCTGTATCTCAAAAAGTAAAAATTATTTTTAATACAGACTATTTACAAAGTTGCACAAAGCACACTGACTGACCCTTTTATAAAAAAAAAAATATTGCATAGCCTTTATTAGACATACTGCAAGTATTCCTGGATGCAAGAAAATAATGAGATACCAGAACTTAACCCATTCTACATAAAGGCTATGGAAACCATTGACATGGAAAACATTTTTTTTACATATGTTAGTGGTCACCTGTGGTTAAAATAGTTGCACTAAGTTTATGGCTGTAATCTTAATTTCTTCATTCATTTTCAGACCCCCTGATATGCAGTTTGTAACCTGCTTCTAGCTTCAGACTTTTCTCTTGTGGGCATGTCTTTCCCAGTAATACATGCTGGATGTGAGTTCTGTGTGTCCAGGATGCTACTGCCTTTACTAGCTCTCATGTATGAGCACAGCTTCATTCCTCCACTGATTTCTCCTAAAACAGTTCTGTTATAATCTCCTCTCTACTACTGATGTTGATGCTGATGTTACCCCCCACACTTCCTTCCCTGCGCAGTCTGCCATGGGTGCTACCCAGCCTGTGTGATTCCCCACCTCCCCCTGCAGACTGCTGTGTTTGCTTTCCTCCCGATCTTTACTCTAATTTACTTGCCCTCCCTGAAGACTAGGGTACTTTCTCCCCCTCTGCACACTTTGATCTGTTCTGTATAACCTCCTCCCCATCCCTGCTGCTATGTTACACTTAGAGAGGGAAGGGTGAGAGCAGAGGGCGCAAATGACATCAGTCCCTAGTAGGAGCAGTGTGCTGCCGGATTTATGTCAGCAATAGCAGGACAGACAGTTATGTACAGGAATTACACAGACTCTACGGCAGCAAAATGGTAGGACATTTCCCATTAAGGCTTTTTAAAAAGTTGCTTATTTTTGTATTTAGGAAGCAAAAGAACCAATATTTTAATTCAGTGCAAAGTTGCCCACAATCGCTGTCTGATTTGTAGGTGCCAGGGATAATATATGAGGCGATTGCATTATCTGTAATTGGCTAATGTAGATTTATTAATAACTACCGCTATCAGCAACGGTGATCCAGAGCTAGAGAAAGTAAACTTCCCTGTCATGACAGTCAGTAGCCATAGGTAAACAAATTTGCAGTCTATAGTTTATTGACAAACTCTATGGGCAGCCACAGGGAACCAGATTTACTAGTGGCCACAAATCTTTAGTTTTCGTTTGCACCAAATGGCATCATGAATCATACTTCTAAAGTTAGTATAAGTAAATTCTTGATATAATAGTTTCTCCAAACTAGAGGTATCATTTAATTTCCCCATGACGTTAACTATGAACTCCTAGATAACATTTTCTGATCCATTATATTCACTGAATTGACATTTGTGATGGCAAAGACAATAATAACTTTAAAGACTACTGTTACTTGCAGTACCATATTTGCATTTTTTGCAGCCTGAAAGTCCTTTCCAGTAAGATTCTCATTGACCAGGGTAAGAGTAACTGAGACAGGGATACCACTTTACGAACTATGAACTATTTGAGTATAGTTAGAGAAGACATATATACACCTTCTCAAGCAATAGTACATTGATTAATGCAAATCTATCACTTTAAAAAGAGGGAGCAAAGAGCCACAAATTAATTTGGGTCGAACTTAGGTACTGTCACTTGGGAGGTATACGATTTCACCAATTCCCACTACATGTTATGTTATCTGTCCATGTCACCCTAAAGACCAGAAGTTATTTGCCATATTGATGATCATAGGCACAGACCTCATGTACCTTACTAAAAATCCAGCCCCGGATCCCATCTTTTTGAGAGGGTTGTTTTTATAAAAAGGCATAGCTTGTTACATCTGTATCAGCCCCCCCCCCCCCACCTTCCTCAAATTCTTGTGCAATCTAATTTAGAATTTAAGTAAAGTAACTCTTTACACAATGCTGAAATATATTACAGGCGAGTGATAAAGTTAAGAAATATTGTAGTCTTTTTTGACATCTATGGAAAAAGTAATGCTTGTATTAATTAACAAAAGTATACTATTTTAAGCAAAGCCCATATTAATGATAAATGTTCTATGTTTTCTCAATAAGTCACAAGCCACAGTGGAAACAAAATCCAGTCTTTCAGAACTGTATATATTAAAAAGTACTCAATCATACCTGATTAAAACGGGATGCCTCAGCAACCTCACATTACTATAATAATGATAAATAATGAAACGTCTGCACGTTTCTTGCTTATATATTTTTGTACCACAGAAGCATGGCAGATTTTTACAGCTGAGCTGCTATGACCTCCAATGGATTCTTGCTCTGTAAGTCATACACAAGCTATTACTTTGAAATGAATTTACATGACTACTGCATAAAGATATTTGTAGAAAACCAGGCCTATCAACGCTTGTACACGTTGACTATTCCTCCATACAATTTACTGGCCAGCTTCAGCCTCTAAGATATTGAAAAGAAAATCCTGAATCAAAACTCGGTTTTCTCTTTTATTTAAGGGATATATCCCATTTACTTATTGTCTTTGATATTACTCCTTTGGGTACAAATATAAAAACAGTAACAGCTTCTATGTTCAGTCTGTTTTCTAAAATTTTATTATTACAGCTCTTGCTGTATCATTTTGTTCAGTATGGAACAGCAGTTCCGTGGGGGAGGCAGGCACTTCTAGCCTCATAAAATGCCTATGATGCCGGGAGTCCCGTCTACCTGTACCGTGGTTGGGCCGGGAAATCCAGCCGACACTCGGACCGTTTTTCGCGGCCTGATCTCGGTCGTGTTCACGAGTAGTTAGGGTATGTACAGGCTGTGAACATCCCAAAAAACTTCAGAAAAATCGGAAGCAGAACGCCTACAAACATCTGCCCATTGATTTCAATGGGAAATACGGCGTTCTTTTCCGGCGGGGAGTTATTTTACGCCTCATTTTCAAATAACGGCACGTAAAAAGATGCCCCATAAAAAGGAAGTGCATGTCACTTCTTGAGCTGTTTTTTGGAGCTGTTTTTTAATTGACTCAATAGAAAAAACAGCTCCAAAACCAGCCATAAAAAAAATGCTAGTTTCTTAAAAAACGGCTTCAAAATCAGAGGCTGTTTTCCCTTGAAAACAGCTCTCTATTTACAGCCGTTTTTTGTGAAGCATGTGAACATACCCTTAGAGTCTCCAAATCATGTATCCGATGAGAAAATATTCATGATAGACTAGTTTTGAAATGAAAACCTTGCTGGTTTAAGTTTATTTCACACCATGGCAAATACAACGGATTCAAAGATTGCGCAAATTAATAGGTCCACACACAATCGCTAAGGCTCTATTCACATGACAGGGTCCCAGTGTCGACCGATAAAAACTATCATTTTGGTCCATTTCTCTCGGCCATTTTGCATCCGTTCCGTTTCCGTTTTTAATGGCCGATTTTGACCCGTTTTGCATCCGTTTTTTTCCCTGTCCGTTGACCGTTGCCCGGATGAATTTCATTTGTACATTATTTGCCACACACTTCCCTCTGTAGATACTGCAATGGCCCCCCTGTAGGTATTGTTACACAGCACCTGTAGGTAGTGCTACACAGCCCCATGTAGGTAGTGCCACACAGCACCCCATTTTCCTGGCCAAAAATAGGGCATGCTCGATTTTTGGGAAAAATCGCACATTTGAATAGCCCCATTTGGGGTCTATTGTTCCTAATGCGGCCGTGTGACGGCCATTCAAACAAATCCCTGTCATGTGAATAGGGCCTAAGTGAACAGAGCTAGTTTACTTAAGAGCAGAAGATACATATTAAAAGATACAAGAAGTAAGTAAACAGACAAGACATATAAAAGCAGAGTGTTCACCTGAATTATCTGGGGAGAGCCCATTGTTGTATAACACGCAGAAGTTTCATCGAGGGTAACGCAGGGTTCCTGGTCACGTAAGTTCCAGATGAGCTCTGATTTCTTTGTCTATCCAATGTTTCTTATTAGCCTGGCAGTTTATAGTTTCCTCATACTCAACCTAGGGCAAACCCACAGATTCTAGAAGTTTCAAGACAACCCTAAATTAATCAGTATACATCTTCCGCATGCGTGCTCTGAGCTCTTACTTTTTAGAACTTTTAATGTCCTTGTGCTATAATACCCCCCAATACATCTTCGTAACAACATTAGCTCGAAGTGGCACAACCAACAAAAATGTACTTCTTGCTTACAACTTGTTATTTCACTTATCTTTCATGACAACGAGGGGTCATTTAAGGAGGGTTTTCTGAGATTAGAAAAAAGTACCTTCCTTTTTTTGAGAAACAGTGCAACTCCTGAAAATGCTCTGTGTCTGATATTCCAGCACAAATCTATTATAGGTAATGAGGCTGAAATGTAATACCAAAGTGGACAGGAGTGGCACTGTTGCTGAAAAATAAGTAGACCTTTTATCTTATCGTATACAACCTATTTAAGGTGAAACTGCTCTTGTATTAAAATGTATAAGTCCCAATAAAAATTGTAGTTTTGATTATAGCAAATGAACTGAAGGCTGATAAGTAAAGACTTAATTTACTTTATAATAGATCCTCATTTCTACAACATGGATCCTTAATAATCTCAAATATATGGATAAATCTTCTAATAAATGCTGTCACCAGTGGTACTAGAACTGAAGAACACATGCAAGCCCCAAACATATATCTTATATAACAAATAAAGTGCTGGGATTTTGTTTATTCAGTATTGTTGGATTATTTCCATACAACGTGCACCACGCTCGAACCGGAGAGCCGACCATCTTTGACCATTATTATATAACAAATAAGACATTACTTATAAGACTTCCACCATACTATCAGTCTGAATAAAGGGTAACTTTAATTACTTTTGATCAGACTATGGCTATTTGTGCACATATAAAGAGATAGACACAGATAAATAAAGAGAGGTAGATAGATTGATAGACAGACAGATAGATAGATAGATAGATAGATAGATAGATAGACAGACAGACAGACAGACAGACAGACAGACAGACAGACAGACAGACAGACAGACAGATAGATAGATAGATAGATAGATAGATAGATAGATAGATAGATAGATAGATAGATAGATAGATAGATAGATAGATAGATAGATAGAAATCAGAAGTAGTGCACATCACTGTACCTTATTTATTTCTGTTAGTTATATAGCAACAGCACATGCTGCAGTGGGACTCACAATCTAAATTCCCTATCTGTATATTATTGGAGAGTGGGAAGAAACCAGAGTCCCCTAAGGAAGCTTATGCAAACACGTGGGAACATAAAAACTCCATGCAGATGGTGTCCTTGGTGGGAATTGAACCTAGGAGCCGTACTCAGCCAATAAGTAGATGCACATTCGGGTATATAAATCCTTAATCATTCATCAACAATGATTACATACAATCATAGAAAAGGTCATATAAAAGTGCATAATAAACATATCATCAGTGTACACTATCATATTTTTATATAAAGGTATAAATATTACCTGAGTGTAAATAATATACATTATTAGTGGACATAAAGTGCACAGGGCTTTAATTATTCCCAAAAATATCTCAGGTGTAGCATAATATTTATTATTACCGTATACAGCCCCTATATAAACCTGCCTTATACTGTACCCAGAATGCAGACCGTTAAACTCTGGTACATTACGCCCATCTGAATAAAACTTTCTTTAAACTCTGTTGCTGTCACAGAGGCTTTGTAATATAATCAGTTCTATGGGTGCACAGATTTTTATTTTGTTCGAGATGAGTTACTTTAGTTAATTCATTTTTCTTCCATTCCACACTTCCAACAGTTTTATTAACAAATGCCAGAATGGTGCTATACCTCCTGGGAATTGATCCAAGGTATTCAGCAAATGTCACTTTTTTTTTTTTGTCTTACAGAGACAATGGCACAAGCTTGTAGATATGGCCCCATATATGAAATGAGATCAAACCTTATGCAGTAGATTCTGATGTTCTGATTCTCTACCTACAACATCTAACTGGCTAAAGCCTCATATTTGCAAAGTGTCTTGAAATAGTATCCATCCATGCCTGATACAGACCCTCTGTTCAAAGACCAAGTTGTAGCGATGCCTAAAGGTGCAGATGTAAAAAAGTTTATTCTTGTAAACTTTAAAAAATTAGCACGTTTTAAGAACTTAAACGGGTTTTAAGTTCTCACCATTTTCAAGATCTCTTTTTGCTGTTAGTGGATGGAAAAATTTAGATTTACATGATTATCCATAGGCTTGAACCCAATTCCAACTTGAAACGCATCAGAATTCGTTCATATCTGAGTCGGGACTCTGTTCATGGGTTCCGTCAGACCTTTCCGTCAGGGGAACCCATGAACGGAATCCCAACCCAGATGTGAACAAAGCCTTACAGCTGAGGGTGTGTTACAATGTATTAGTCTAGGCAACCCTCTGTGACCTAAACACAGTAGCATCTGATATCCTGTCCTGATAGCTTGCTGCAATGTGTTAAAGAGGCTCTGTCACCAGATTTTGCAACCCCTATCTGCTATTACAGCAGATAGGCGCTGCAATGTAGATTACAGTAACGTTTTTATTTTTAAAAAACGAGCATTTTTGGCCAAGTTATGACCATTTTTGTAGTTATGCAAATGAGGCTTGCAAAAGTCCAAGTGGGTGTGTTTAAAAATAAAAGTCCAAGTGGGCGTGTATTATGTGCGCACATCGGGGCGTTTTTACTACTTTTACTAGCTGGGCGCTCTGAAGAGAAGTATCATCCACTTCTCTTCAGAACGCCCAGCTTCTGCCAGATCACGCTGTGACGTCACTCACAGGTCCTGCATCGTGTCAGACGAGCGAGGACACATCGGCACCAGAGGCTTCAGTTGATTCTGAAGCATCGGCGTTAGCAGGTAAGTCGATGTAGCTACTTACCTGCAAACGCTGATGCTGCTGCAGAATCAACTGTTCTGAAGAGAAGTGGATGATACTTCTCATCAGAACACCCAGCTAGTAAAAGTATTAAAAACGCCCCGATGTACGCACATAATACACGCCCACTTGGACTTTTACTTTTAAACACACCCACTTGGACTTTTGCAAGCCTCATTTGCATAACTACAAAAATGGTCATAACTTGGCCAAAAATGCTTGTTTTTTAAAAATAAAAACGTTACTGTAATCTACATTGCAGCACCTATCTGCTGCAATAGCAGATAGGGCTTGCAAAATCTGGTGACAGAGCCTCTTTAAGCCCTTTTACACTGGGCGATTATCGGGCAGACAAGCGTTCATAGAATGCTAATTCCCAATAATTGCCCTGTGTAAACAGGGAAGCGATCAGCAGATGAACAAGCAAATGCTGGATCATCTGCTGGTCGTATTGTTTTAAAAAAAGTGAAATATTATCGTTGTCGGCAGCCCATCTCCCTATGTAAACAGGGAGACGCGCTGCCAACGTGATAATAATGTATGGGGACGAGCGATCGGAGTAACGACCGTTCGTCTCCATCCATAGCTCAATGTGACAGGAGCAAATGAGCGCCGATCAATTGCCCAGCCTGTATACTTTGCATAAACCCCTCATTCAATGACAGCAACAGGCTCTATATTCTCCCATAGTATACGTCTAATGTGCCTATACACTGATTAGTCAAATTTATGCAAATACAGGACCTACTGTGGTTTTTGTGCATTTTTATTATTATTAAGATTTGCAGGAGGAATAATGTCACTTAGAGCATGCTGTTTTCAGAAAGAAAATGCATTGAATGGCAAAATGTTTTTGACTGTTTATATATGTCCTCACAGCTTAGCTGTTAGTTTCCTTTATATTTCTCCCTCTTAGGGTTATTCCCATCAAAATAAGTGATGGCATATTGTTAGGATATAAGTGCCGAGACCCCACTGATCCTGAGATTGAAGAGGCCACAGTGCTGCTTGACAAAGGCTTAGGGCTTGTCCGAACGTAGCGTAATTGCTGCGTTTTTTCCGTCCGGAAAAACAGTAGCAGCAAAGTGGAATAAATCTCATCGACACGCTGCATAAATACTGAGCGGAAAAAGCGCGCAGAAATAGACCTGTGGTGTGGAAATTGATCCGCAGCAGGTCAATTGTATTTGCGTAATCGCTGCATATTTTCTGCAGGTTTTCCCCATTGAATTCAATGAGGAGGTAAAACCCGCAATAAATAGCAGTTGATGCGATTTTTCCGGCAGGTGCGCAGGAATTCTGCTTCAAAAAATACAAAAACCACAGAAAAGGCCATACTCACAGATTTTTTCAGGACGCGCCCGGGTCTTATGATGCTGGGATAGCCTGGTGTGTGGATGTTTGGCACTGCATGCAGGGCAGCCCGCTCTCTTACAGTATGGGCGCTATAAATAGGCTGCTATTCGGCGATATATGCTGTGCCTCACTATCCAAACACTATGCCTCCATGTTTTACACTCTACACTCACTTTTTTTGTTTCACTCACAGCCCTGATTTCTACACACTACACTTAGTCATGTCCCCTATACCTCACATGTGCACTATACACAGTACTTTATTATTACACATTTACTTCCATGCCCAACACACCACTCCCCTCAAGGTTAGTGGGAGTGGCTATCATTATTTAAACACACCTGGGCACTTCCCATCAACAGCATTCTCTGACCTGGTTGCGTCCTGTTTGGAACGGGTATTTTACCCACCACCTAATCTGTGAGTATGGCCTTTTCTGTGGTTTTAATGACATTCTATGTCCCATTTTTTTTGTATATCTTAGATTTTGGAACGAAAAGTTCTAGGTAGGGACTCGCAAGTGTGGGGATCCGTGACGTGGATTGCGAGCTTGCGTTTTTTTGGCCAAAACAACAACTAATACCCCATGTTTTTTCATGGTTACTTACATTGTACATACTTTTTTTCAGGACGCGCCCGGGTCTTATGATGCTGGGATAGCCTGGTGTGCGGATGTTTGGCACTGCATGCAGGGCAGCCCGCTCTCTTACAGTATGGGCGCTATAAATAGGCTGCTATTCGGCGATATATGCTGTGCCTCACTATCCAAACACTATGCCTCCATGTTTTACACTCTACACTCACTTTTTTTGTTTCACTCACAGCCCTGATTTCTACACACTACACTTAGTCATGTCCCCTATACCTCACATGTGCACTATACACAGTACTTTATTATTACACATTTACTTCCATGCCCAACACACCACTCCCCTCAAGGTTAGTGGGAGTGGCTATCATTATTTAAACACACCTGGGCACTTCCCATCAACAGCATTCTCTGACCTGGTTGCGTCCTGTTTGGAACGGGTATTTTACCCACCACCTAATCTGTGAGTATGGCCTTTTCTGTGGTTTTAATTACATTCTATGTCCCAAATTTCTTTTGTATAACTTCAAAAAATACAACTCTGAATAAAAAAAAACAACTATACTTACCTTGGAGTCTGTGTTTCTTCTTCCAAGCCGGCCGCCTGGGATGACGCTTGGGGAAATGTCTTCCCAGGGGGCCGGCCTGGATGACGTCAGAAGGCCGGCCGCCTGGGATGACGTCCGAAGGCCGGCCGCCTGGGATGACGCTTCTTCCCATGTAACCACTGCTGCAGCCAATCACAGGCTGCAGCGCAGAGGCATAGCTAGGCGTTTATCACAGGGGTGGCGAAACACATCTGAGTGGGCCTCAAACCATTGGGCCCCCCACACAGTATAATGACCCCTTAGTGTGCTCCACATAGTATAATGCCCCTATAGCCCTCACACAGAATAATGCCCCTATGGTTGCCCCACACAGAATAATGCTCCCATAGCTGCCCCCACATAGTATAATGACCTCTTGGTGCCCCCACAGTATAATGACCCCATAGTGCCCCCACATAGTGTAAAAACCCGTTAGTGGCCCCCACACAGTATAATGACCCCTTAGGGGCCTTCAAATAGAATAATGCCCCTATAGCTGCCCCGGCACAAGATAATGCCCCTATGGTTGCCCCCACACTACAATAATGTTCCCATAGATGCCTCCACATAGTATAATGAACCCTTAGTGCCCCCACATAGCATAATGTTCCCAGTATAATACCCTTACAGCTGCCCCACACGCTTCCTAGTATAATGCCCTCTAGTGCCTCCCTACACAGAATATTGCCCCCATAACTGTCCCCACACAGTATAATGCCCCTGTAGATGGCCCCACACAGTATAATGCTCCATAGCTGCCCCCCCACAGTATAATGCCCCATAGCTGCCCACATACAGCATAATGCCACTATAGCTGCCCCATACAGTATAATGCCCCCATAGCTGCCTCCATATAGTATAATGCCCCCATAGCTGACCCCACATAGTATAATGTCCCCATACTTGCCCTTATACAGTATGATGCCCCATAGCTGCCCCATATAGTATAAAGCCCCCATAGATGCCCCATAGAGTATAATGCTTACATACAGTATAATGCCCCCATAGCTGCCCCCACATAGCATAATGCCCCCATAGTTGCCCTCATACAGTATAATGCCCCATAACTGTCCTTATACAGTATAATGCCCCCCATAGCTGCCCCATACATTAAAATGCTTTAAAAGCTGCCCAAATAGAATAAACTTCTCTTTAGCAGTCCACCATACCCAGTATAATGCCCCCTTAGCTGCCACCACACAGTATGGTGCCTAATAAAAAATAATAAAATAAATATTTATCTATCCCCGTTCCCACGACCAGTGGAAGAGATCCCTCTGCTCCACCGCTCTGTGCAGTATGTGGCTCTGCGCAGGCAGGCGCGATGACGTCACTACATCGCGACTGTCTGCCTCAAGCCAATGACAGCTGGAGCTGGCATTACGCAGTGATTGCTGGAGCAAGGAGCCATCGGCTCCGTGCTCCAGGATTGAATTCAAATGTATCTGCGTCCTGAGGATGCAGATACATTTGAAACTGGGACACACCACCGCTGGGAGACTGGCCATCTCAGTGACCCCGGGGCCGCCGCCCCATGCCCCCTTGCTAGCTACCCTACTTCTGCAGCGCACTTTTTCGCCCGGAATTCCCTGCTGCGCACAGGGCGGATACGCTGCGTGCTTTAATGCAGTGTATCCGCCCCATGTGAACACGGCCTTAATGTTAGCCGAAATGTTGCATCTCTGGATTAAAATCACTTATATATGACAACATATGGAGTGGCGCTGCTGTCCTTCTCTCTCAGGATCGGCGGTGGTCCCCCACCGATTGCAAAGCGATGGCATATCTTAGATAATCCTTCAAGGATCCAGTCCTAGCTTTGGGGACAAAATATTTAATTAGATTAACATGCAAACCAAAACTAGGCCATGGGCCTTTGTTCACACATGGCTTTAATTTCCTTTTTCTGATGAGAAAACATGGGAAAGTCCTTCTATTCACAGTAAGGGCCCACATTTACTAAGACCGATTTATCTTACTCCAGTCTAAGTAGAGGACAAGTTGGAGTGATTTGCGCCAAATTTATTTCAAGGTGCATTTGATGAAATTCAGGCAGAAATTCAAACGTACTTTTAAATTTGCCAAGAGAAGGCGTAGATTTGTGCCAAAATTTGCCCAATTTTCCCTAAGTTTACTTGAATAAATGTAGCCTAAACTACATCTCCTTAGATACCACACTCACTTTTCTTATCATCTTTAAAATTTGACAAGCAAAATAGCACATTTTAATGAAAATTTGCTGCACATCACCGTTTGTGACTTTTATGGGCCATGGGTTTGATCTGTTTTTATCTGCGTTTTTAGGGTATGGTGCGTTCTAGGTGTGCTGTTTTTGTGGCATTTCTACCAACAATTGTTTTGTCATGTGGTTTTATGTCTATTTTTTAGTGCTTCTTTAAATATCAAGGCATTGTGCTCATCGCCTGGGCCCACATTGTATCTTTTTGTCCCTCTAATTTTACGTGAAGATACAAGTAAGTTTTTTCTAACAGATACCGTAACAAAAACAATTGTGGTATCCTGCAATGCATGTCATATTATAGAGGCATTAATTCGGAAGAAGAAGACGGAGCCTCACAGGGGCACCACATTTTAGGGCACTTTGTACATTGCTGTATGCTTCTGTGTGCACAGAATTGGGATATAATCCATGAGTATATTTCTAAGTATCTTTCACTTGGTTCCATTTACTAGATTCATTCTCAAACTGCTTCTAGATATCAAAAACCAAGGGAAACATATGAACAACAGTCAACTACATTGGTATCTCTCTGTATGTAATCCCCCTGGTTCTGTTTGCTACTCCAGTAATAGCAAAATCAATATCAGTGGCCTCCATGTAAAGGTATTAAGTGAGACATACACATTAGTAGGGTTACAGCATCCACTTTAGTGCGCTGATACATGTCTTATTTAGACTTATGTACTAACCACTGTCATTGGAGCACATTTCTTACAGTAATATTGTAGTAGTTATAGTCTACTAGAACGAAAACTGCAACATAATTTACCCATTGGTGTACAACAGAAAACAATCATAATATGATCAGTTTATTTGCCAAGATGTCCCTGCTGAATCTATATTCTGAGCATCTCCTAAGCTACCAGTTATGATATAATATTGCAGATAAATGTTCTTTTTCTTTGATTATCTAAATTAAATATATTGACTGAAATAACAATCCATGAAATTTAAGTGAAAACATCCAATAAAAGATATAGATAGCTGCAGGTAAACAAATAAATGGATCTCTGCATATGACAGGTGAAAAGCTGGACATGTTGAGTGGTGTTTTGCATAGTAATTTCAAGAAAACTGCTCCTCCTTCATGTATTTTGAAAGCAGAGTTATTAAGTTGTCAAGAGTCAAGATTTTTTCTTGAGACACATAAAGCAGATGCAAAGTAAAACATAGAAATAGATATATCTCATTATTATAGTACACAAGAAAATGGCGATAGCACTCTGCGAACCCCAAAGCCACATAAAACACTAAATATAAATAAATATGCATTGCTGCTGAATCTACTTACAATAGTGAGGTTCTTAGCGCAAATTTTGATCAAATTGTGTGAGCCCACCTGCCACGACAAGGCGACCTCACTTATGAGGTGGGTCCCTACACTGAACATACACCCTATTCTGGGTCTGAGCCTTCAGAATATATTTGGGGATGGCAGGAACCTGCTTTAAACTAATTAAAATCACCCTAAGGCAGAATAGAAGGAGTGCAAGATCAAAAAAAGTTCCTGTCTTCCCCAAATATATTCTGAGGGCTCAGACCCAGAACAGGGGGTATATTCAGTGTAGGGACCCACCTTATAAGTGGGGTCGCCTTGTTGTGGCAGGTGGGCTCACTCAATTTTATCAAAATGTGCGCTAGGAACTTCACTATTGTAAGTAGAGTCAGCAGCAATGCATATTTTATTTTTTTTATAGTGTTTAGGTACCATTGCTGTTCGCAGTGCTGTCGCCATTTTCTTGTGTATTGTTTTGCAGTCACAGGTGCACTTGCACCTATACACAATTTTTTTTTTTCATTTTGCTGGAATGTGCTGATCAAACTTTCTTGTTGATTATTATAGTATGCGTCAGTACGGTTACCAAGGCTAAAAGTAACATGCATTTAAACTTTACAAATAAGCACCATCCAAAATCAATATCATGAATAGACATGAATGGAATCTGATATGGCTTATTTTGCCAATTATTTGAAATATCCAATTTTCCTTTTAAATGGGTGATATTCATTAAACTTCAACTTCTATTACTTCATGCAGTCTTGAACATAGTAAAAGGCTACATAGGCCAGTCAGTGCCAATAACAGCAAAATGTTTTGGATTTCTAAATTGATATTATCTATCTATCTATCTATCTATCTATCTATCTATCTATCTATCTATCTATCTATCTATCTATCTATCTATCTATCTATCTATCTATCTATCTCCATTAGTTTTACTAAAAATTATATGACAAATTTTTAAGCCTTACGAGTGACACTAATATACGTTTATCAGCTTTAAGTTTTGCTCGGAAGTGGAAAAGTAAGGACTCTGGGCCATCTATTCTCTGCAACAGATTTCAATCATTAGGTCCTATAAATTTAGTTTAGAAATTATCATAAATCCAGGATTGTGTTTCTATTATAGGTGAAGTTGATACTTAATACTTTTTTGTATTAAGTGCATAGTTTTTCAAATAATTTCATTTGTACGTAGCCCCTGTACATAGCCCCTTCCCGCACACAAAATATCACACAATGCAATGTATTATATTAGGGATCAAAAATGTTATGTTGAAGTCCCTTATTGGGGAAAACATTTTCAATAAAGATTACTTTAAAAACGAAAAAACATATTCTTCCACATAAAACTAGTTTTTATTAGTCAAAGTAGGAAAAAAAACAACCAACATAAAATAAGGTTAACATATATATTGCACGATAAATCAATAAATTATATGTACCCAAAAATGTTTCCATAAAAAATACTCCTCTTGCAAAAATACAAGCCCTCATGCAGATACATCAATAGGAAAATAAAAGTAATGACTTTTGGAATGTGGTGATGAAAAAACGGCTTTGTTTATGTGGTTGTCAACATTCCATTAGCGTTGCCAAATAGATATTTTCATATCATGTCACGATGTTAATTGAGCTTACACAATTTTTTCCTATCAAACAAATTAAGACTTAGATAATGGTATTTCTACAGAATGCTGATCAGGCAAATAGTGGACAAGATGATTTTATATAATGTTGAAGTAAAGTAAAGTAAAGTAAGAGACCTTAAGCACTAATAATAATTTTATATTATATTTGTAGTTTATTTATGGTGCCCTATTCAGTATATGTTGTAGATAAGAAAGAATTGAACATAATTTTCCACCTTAAGCCATGGAAAATTACACCAGCAGACCCACACATGCTTAATTATACTATGGCTATAGCGTAAAATTCTTCAACCAAAACTTTCTTTGATGACCTTAACCATTGACCTCATGAAGACCAAATTATCCTCGAGGACTCCTGCTTGCTATTAAATAACATAATAATGGTCTGTTACTTCCCGATCATTTAGAAATGGGTCATAAAACCACAACATAGTGCTTGCAGAGCAAGGAAGAGTATGAGCAATTTAATTACCATTTAACAGAGTAGATGGGAAAAAAAACCATAATAGAGGTCATTTAAAGATCATAATGTTTCAGGGCTGAATTAGTAGTGCAACTATGACCAGAAAAGGTAACAAATATTATAGGATGCCAGACAGGACTACTAAGATCTGAGTCTTAAACTGCTGTGATCCCAGCTCAAAGTTTTACAAAGTTCATATATTTGTATAATCAAAGAACTTTTTTTTTTATTTAAAGGATATTTTTTACTTACTTTTATTTTTACCTAAATCTTTATTTTTGAGGCCCAGCCAGAGTTGATATGAGTTCTGGTACAATATTAGATTGGAGTATACCATTCTTGAATTCCTGATTTAAAGTGAAACTCCAGGCACATTTTCATAATAAGTAAAATGGAGCTAGTAGGGTAATAAAAGATGCCGGGACCATTATTTCTCTCACTTTTAAACCTCAAATGCTAATTTTCAAGGTGCTCTGTACACTATAGGTCCTTGCCACCTCAAACAATAACAGAATGGTTGTACAGATATCTACATCCTGACCTTTGCTTTTGGTTAAGGACTTAAATTTCTCATAAAACCAATTCACTACAATATGGTGACATGCTAGAACTACTCTAGGCAGGCTACAATCCACATTAAATCAACTAAGTCGCCACACATAGACACATATAGCATTGACATCTCGTGACAGAGTATCGCAAAATCATGTTTTCAATTCTGGTCATCTAGCGTCACACATCTCCGGATATGTTGAAAAGGTAATGAAGAACACATCTGTATGTATCTGAGCTGTTCAAAATAATTTGCCAAAATAACTCCCCCTTCTCTGACATCAGTTCCTGCTATTGTATAAAGCGGCATTCTGCTCTGCCTGTGACTTGCATGCAGCCTGTACATAATACTGGCAATACTGAGAGCTCTCCTAGTAGTTGTTTCTTCCTGCATTTGTATCAGAAAGAAGGCAACATTATCTTAAAGGGAGCAAAGACACAGATAGGGCACAACTTCCAAGACTTTTTGGACATGTAACTCTATCTACTTGTCTTGCACAGACAGGACATAAATTATTTATTTATTCCGGAAGTTGTATTATCATTTTTTTTTCTTTCAGCTGCACTTCTTCTGCATTCTCCTCTTATGCTTTCTGTTGTCTAGAGGGGAGGATCAAAAACACACCTGATTGGACAGTGTCAGAGTGTGTAGGGACACACCCTGACAAGCAAAATGGTAAATTAATTCATAAATTCCCAGGAGGAATAACAGAGGAATGGCACAACTTAGGGCTATAAGAAAAGATGCTCCAGCATTGTCATTCCATGTAGAATACAAGTATTTACTAAAACAGATATGTCAGGAGAGCTACAATATCCTAAAATGGCGACAGCACTCTGCGAACGCCAATGCCACCTAAACACTATAAATAAATAAATATGCATTCGAGCTGAGTCTACGTACAATAGTGAGGTTCTTAGTGCACATTTTGATCAAATTGGGTGAGCCCACCTGCCACGACAAGGCAACTTCTATAAGGTCGGTCCCTACACTGCTCATACACCCAGAACTGGGACTTAGCCCACATCTACCTGAGGATGGTAGGAACCAGCATTAAACTAATTAAAATCACCCAGGGCAGAATGGGAGGAGTGCAAGATCATAAATGGAGGCAGTCACTAACCCCACATATATGGACCACACAAACAGCACAAAAGTTTGAGCAGCACATTCCAACAAAATGAAACAAAACGTGTTTCAGGAGAGCTGACAGGTCTTCTTCAAGTACATGTATGGAAATGTTTGTTACTCAGTCACTTTAAATGCTAAAAACTTTTGCTAACATTTAGCTTGAATGTAGCGTGAATTCTATGTTTTCGCAGTATGTTGGAGATGTATGTTTGCTCTGTATGTCCCTTTATCACTATCAATGAATCTGTGGGATGATTGTAGACACTCAATACACATTTATACATCAAAACATGTGCAGCCAGACAGTGGGAGTTATGTGAAGACAATAAATGAGCGCAACTAATCTGTCCCAGCTTTATCAGAATTAGTAAATTCAGCAGTAAAATGGTGCTCCTTTGTAATCAGCCTCCTGGGTAATAGAATCTGTAAGGTGAAGGTCTACTTTAGATTTTTTTTTAATTTCCTCAAGGGCAATATGACATTGACCTACAAAATCTATTACAGCCTAACTGTTGAATCTAAATTTGGGAAGACAAGCAAATTTTATATCAGAGATAGAGAAGAAATGAGATCAAAATGCAATGTCACTTTTGATTACATAAGTCAGTAAGACAAGTAACTGACTGCAGCTCTGGATACGAGGCAGAGAAAATAATTGCAGCACATTCACATTTATTCCTTAAGGCTTCCTTCACACAGAAAATGTTCTGGCGTTTGAAACTGCATCAAAAAAAGCTTCTAAAGACACTAGCAGTATTCAAATGTAACATGCGTTTTTATGGTGTTTTTAGTGGTGCTTTTTGTGGCGTTTTTCATTTGGTGTCATTTTGTACATGCTTTTTTTTCTGGCGTTTTTGAGGTCCTATAGAGAAATTTATGGGAAAAACACCTGAAAATTTGCCGTACCCAGAGTATGCTGCGTTTGGAAAAAACGCCACTGACCAAAATTGCCTCAAAAACGCCACAAACCAAAATGCAGTTGTGTGTAGTGCATTTGCTATTTTACTATAGACGTTAATCTAACATCTGGCCAGACTTTAAAAAAATAATGCAAAAAATTGCTATTGAAAATGCTATGAAAAAGGTACAAAAATGCAGCAAAAATGTTTTGTGTAAATCCAACTGTATGGTGTTTCCCCAAATTGAACACTCCGTTATTAGAACTGGTGAGAATATTATATTGGTAGGGTCTGTTAACTGGGACACGAAAGCTGCATTACTTAGCAATGCGACTTGATCCTTTCAGGGCTCATTGGAGACAAACATAAGATCAAATCTTAGATACACAAATACTTTAAAGAATTCGGTTGTTTTTTTTATTAGCTTATTGTACATTTACATACACAGTGGTCTCCCAGGTTACAATGTTATTTAACATACAATGGTGTTTCCTGGGCCATTGTAACTTAAAACTGCATTCAACATACAATGCCACAGACACTGGTGATTGGAGGCACATGCCATTGGCTGGTAGGTCCAGCCAATCAGCATGGATATTTTTCTGTATACTCACTTGTATTACCGAAGAGCATGCTGTCTAGTAGCGCCTCTCTACAGTACGGTAATATGTTCTGTACTGTTCTCTACCTATGCCTGGATAAGCTGTTCCTTTGGACACCAGATGAGGGAAGCTAAATGTTATGTTTCTGTGCAGGACTCTCCTACCTTCATCCTAGAAACAGATTTACAGCATCCAGCAGTTCTCTTTAACTTCCATATCTATGAACTTGTTTTATCTGTATCAGTTATCTACTTATTTTTCTTTAATTCCTTTTTGTTTTTGTTATTTTGAGTTGACATTTTGGGGCTTTGGAACCAATTACTAGTGTTTCAGTGAGTTATGGTCTCAAGTTATAATGGCTTCAACTTACAGTGGTCATTGCAGAGTGAATATATATATATATATATGTATATATATATATATATATATATATATACCCGATCACCCAAAATTTAACAGGAAATGGCTCAAAGAAAAAAGCACACAGAATACAGGCTAAAGTGTGCAATGCTGTCAGCAAACATGTACAGCACACAAATAAACAGCCCTATCATTCCTAGTCCCCGGCATGGCTCACTTCTAAATCTTGTTTCCCAGCATGGTTCACCTTTTGGTCCCCAGCATGGCTCCCCTCTCATATCTGGTCCTCATTAGGTCTCCCCTGTCATTTTTAGTCCCCAGCATGGCCTTCCCTCTCATTCTTATACAGTACAGTTCCTTTAGAATATGTATTATGCATATGTGCGTGTATATCTGTGTGTATATGTCTATATGTTTGCTTATATGTGTATGTATTTTTATTTAAGTGCAAACACATCCCTCCTTGACAAAGTTCTTCATACACCACTGCCCTCATGTATATTCCCCCCCCCCCCCTGCAAATCGTCACATATACAAGCAGGAGTGATTCAGGAAATTATACAAGGAAAAAAATGCAAGAAAACCTGTATTTATTTTTTTAGTATTGACAATTTTTTTGTAATAGGTGTATATATTATGGGATATACTGTATATGCCAAATCCTAATTGAAAAGTTTAAAAGTTTACCTTTGCTTTAAAAATAATTATAGCAATTACTCATTTTAAAATAATAAGAATAAAATAATAAAGATGATGATGGGCAAAAATTTATAAAATACATAAATATATGCAGAAATTATATTATGGATTATTCTCTAGCATTAAAAATAACTAGGTCTCATAATATAACAGACAAATGCACCTGCATTTGCATACAGTGGCATTTTGATGTTAAATTTCATGTTTAATAAAAATTTTAAAGAAAAATATCTTTGAGGCCAACATGTGTTTTCTGTGATGACATATTTGCATAATTGTATTATCCATGGAAATGATAGGACACTTACAAGAAAACATCTATAACACTACAAATCTATACATATACAATAAAAAAATATTATGGCTTATTTCTTGGAGTCTTCCTATTTTTATTGTTCCCTGTAAATTAATGGGCATGAAAGCATAAATTTGGAAATGGCTATTACTTTTTTCAATAAAAAGTCTTGGCACCCTTGCTGACTGGTCCCTATATTTACCAAGTTATGCTTGGATGGATTTAACAACCTCTTCAATGCACAAACGACTAACATTGATGTGTTTGTTTTATTGTTTATTAGGAGGTGGTTAATAAATGTATATGGGTTTTCTCAAGCATGTCTAGAACAAGGCCAAAAGCCTTATATCATCTTGTATGTGATCTCAATTTAGAACATATACAGTATAAAAGAAGTATATTCAGTGTGAAATCATATTTGGCTATTCCTCTTTCTTGTCTGGGTTTTTTCCTAAAACGGTTAGATTTCCTGGACCCCATTAGAGCAGGCAAGTCTTCAGCAAACGCTGCATATGTATTTACTCTGCTTCAATTGATTACAATGTGAACTGTGTAAATATGTATCCATCAAGCTCCCTAAAGTGGCAGTTGCAAATAACCACAATTTTAACATTTAATTCTATGGCTTTGTGGAGGGAAGCAGGAGAATAGAATTTCTGTTTTTCAAAAACTAGAGCTTTAATCCCGATAATGATATATTATGAAATTAAACATCACCGTATTTAGGACAAATTTACCGTAAAAGGGATTTGGCTTGTCCATGGGCAATGTCTTGTAATTCACCTTAGCCCCATTTAAGGAATGAGCTAAGTCACATTTTTAGAAACAACCCATTGACAAAACTAGCACTGCTTGTGAGAAAGAAAAGTAGACCATTTTATCTATTTTCTCATACAACCCCTTTAATTACTCTACCGATCAGTAAGAAAGTTTGGTTGAGTAAAATCTTAAGAATTTTGTGTTTACATCCTCGTGGAGATCTGTCACGTTAAACATAATACTCTATCTGGCAGCATGTTATAGAGCATAGAGAAGCTGAGTAGATTGGGGAACTGTTCACATACGCGTTGGAGACTCCATCGGCAATTCCTTCAGATTTCATGGCAAGAATAGGCCCGTATTCTGCACTATTCTTGTTATCAGAATGACAGAAACCACTGAAGAACTGTGACAGACTCCCTTTGAGTCAATAGGGCCTGTTAGCCGGGCGTTCTATTTCCCCTGAGGAAGCTGCATTGTAAAGCAGCTATACGTGTGGGGTAGTTCCCTTACTACAGTACTTCTGGGTTATGCGTACCTGATATTCGGTGTGCTTCAAACTTCTGGCGTTTACTCTTTCTGTTTTCTATCTGTTTTCTGGTGCCTGCTTGTAATTTATTCTCCAGCCTTATCCCTTGTGTAGCTACAATTCTTGGCATGCTGAGCACCAGGTAATCCCAGGTTTCTGGTTCTTGTGATTATTATATGTTTTTGAGTAGAGGCTTTATATTTACCCAGTACTATCCATCTATTGGTATATTGTTGTCCTATTGAGACTAGTATAGTGACTGTAGTTTTGCCCTGTTTATCTACACATGGGCTTCTGTTCATACATATTTTTTAATGTTTTTATTTGTGTGTCATATATATATGTTTTGGATCAATAAAAGTTTTTTCATTTTTCATACTATTTGTATTGGGTGTGTGCTATTTTGATTGTGCTATCTTTTCTTGCTTTCATCAATAGGGCCTGTTGGGCGTTATTGGGTTCCATTGTGCGATGAACCCGACACAGCGCCGTGGCTTTCGTTATAAACAAAAGCCACAACTCATTTGTGAACAGAGCCTTTAATATAGTTTTTGTAAGAAAATATACAGCCTTCCTTGTGTGAGTGTATATACAGGAACAGCTGCCAATCACCGACTAAAACCGCCCACTGGAATCATGATTTTGCTGAATCTTTTTCCATTAAGCTATAGATCAATCTGCTCAGCACCCCTTGTGGATCAGACAGCACGTTCAATGTAACAGGTTCACTTTAATGTCTATGATTGAGGATTGTGAAGTCTGGGTGTCCACATCATTTCCGCCAAGATTTCTACTTCGGATTTATTTATTTATATACTTATTTATTTATTTAACTTATTTCATTCTCTTTTACTTTGTCTGCTGCCTTACTATTGTAACAGGAATTCTAGGTAAAAAAAAAAAAAAAGACAAAAACAAGGAGACAGATTCGTCTGAAATTGTAATAATGTCAAGCAATATTTTATCTGTGCTTTAGGAAAGGTGTTCCCTTTGATTCTGACAGACATTGACTGGAGGAATCTTTAAATACTTTTCAAAGCCAGGAATATGTTTCCAGATGAGGATGATTTTAATGAATGTCTTCATTTAGAAAATCTGAAACAGCTCAAAGCAAATGTAAAACATGACTTATCTTGCAGCGCAGCCACCCTGCATACATCGCGTATAATCACATGCGAGATTTCAGGTAGCAAACTGACAATCTGAATTAGACATGCAGCTACCATTGTCAAATTCATATCTCCCCTGTTGTTTCATACCTAAGAAAGACTTACAGCACTCGCACACCTATTTTGTCTTCATATATCAACTAGTGGGGTGCAGATCTCTTTTGAAATATGAAGGTAGGCTTTTCTACTGAAGTATGGCAATTTTTAAGCTTCGGATGTCAACTTTTCCTTCGTGAGGTAAAACTCGATGGTCCGTGCCCAAGTCCCAGCAGGCAGAAGTTAATGTGACATGACTGCACGCAGAGATTCCAGATTGGTCTGTATGTGCTTAAAGGACAGAAACATTCTTGTCAGTCAGTTGCAAGTCCCACATTTTCTGTCAGATCCTATGATTTCTTACATTTTATCTTACTCCTGCCGAGTTTACCATACCCCTGAGCAAATGCAAATACAAATAAATATAACCCCTTCACATGGTGATGGTTTAGAAGTAGCAGTTATCTTGGTGGGAAAGTGGGACATTATTTTAGTAAATGTCTTTGACATTCTGCATATTACTTTTTCCAATCTGTCGGTATCCTGTTGCCTAAAAGTAGTAGGTAAAAAAATAATACTTTATAATCATAATGGGATACAAAAAGAGGTTTGTATAATGTACTGCCATGGTTTGCACTAATCTGTATTCAGTGTAGCGCCCAATTGCAGTGAATAAAGTCCAGCAATCCACTCAGAAATACATATATAAAAATGATGTGCAATGGGGCTACTCACTGTATAGTCCGGATAAAAATTAAACACACTGACTCCAGGAAAAGTTCCTCACCATCCCCAATATCAAGAAGGTCAGATGTGGTAGATGAAGTATCAGAACACACTGACTCCAGGAAAAGTTCCTCACCATCCCCAATATCAAGGAGGTTAGATGTGGTAGATGAAGTATCAGAACACACTTGGTGTTTCTACTGCCGGGTCTCCCAGCCTTCACATAAAGTGGTTCTGCAAAGCATAAAAGCAGACAAACATAGTGCCGACTGCAGCATTGGATAAAATGTTTTGGTATATTTTCCTACTTCGAGAAATGGAAGCTAGTTAGTAGTGGATACTTTTACAATTTGACTTTTCTTATCCCAGAAATCAATGGTACTTGTAAAAACATCAACTTTATATTATATCTTATTAGGGGAAGTACAATCTTCCTCACCTTTAAGTCGTTTCTAGTATCCCTTTCCTTGCCTAGCGGATCTATGTTTACATACAGGAACCTCCTCCTCAAAAACGTATCTGGAGTAATACAGAAAATGACAGCGGGGGGGCATGCAGCTGCAGTTCCTCTTTCTGCTGTAGTGGGGCGATATGCTATTGACTCAGAAAGCTGAGTACAGTACTACCCAATCAGCAAGAATGGAGAGAGAAAATATGCATTTCCAGTGACTGCAATAGGTACACATTAATAGGACTTTTATGTAGTAGCAATTATTTCTTTCTCCTGTCATAAGCCCACATTGGCTACCACCTCAAAGGGGTTTTAGTGTAATTTAAATTAAGCATAAAAATCTATCATTATAATATAAGAAAATAAACTAATGTCATGTCATGGTCCTAAAGGTAGAGTTAAATACAGTACAGGACATTCTGCAAGTGTGGAATTAGGCTCCTTTTACACAGCATAGCTAAGTCCCTATGGCTCTATAGTATGGTTCCTTTGTTCGCTACGGAGAATGCTTCTAGGGTTAGAATACCTCCATAATACAAAATCTTATGGCGCATGCCCCAATTTTTTCTTTGTCAGATTCTATGTGAATATGACAAAAAAAAAAAACTCCATATGCCTCCATATAAAAATTGGAGCTAGTTTTAATGGATGCTGTATTACGGATTTGTACAACTTGGAACTTACACAATTTCATGGCCATGTGCATGAGCCCTAAATAGATGTCTTTGACTGGTTATATTTTGAATTGCTTTTCTGTCATCAATGTTGGCATCAGTTCAATTGTTGAAAGTTAATAAGCTGAGCCTAGACATCTTTAGATAGATACACAAAAATATTTTTTCTTACCAGTGAAATTGATCAATACTAATACTAAAGTAAACCAAATTACCCCGTTAGTGACCGCCAATACACCTTTTCACGTCGGCCACTCATGGGGTTTATTCTGATGCAATAGGCTTTTCACGGCGCTGCATCAGAATAAACAAACAGAGCAGGGAGCCGTTAAATCTCCCAGCTCTTAGCTACCAGATGTAGCTGAGGGCTGGGAGCAGTGGCGTAGCTATAGGGGTCGCAGCGGTCGCAATTGCGACCGGGCCCTGAAGCCTGGGGGGCCCACGGCCCCCCCCCACCACATTTTCGTGAGGTTACTTATGTAAAAACGCTGCATAAGCAGCATTAAAGTTGGACAGATGCCGTTTGCTAAAGGACCTTTAATGATGTCATGCCCATGTGACCTGATTCGCCTTTGAGGAACAGAAGCCACGCCCACCGATCAGGTCCTTCTATCACAGTATAGCAGCAGCAGAGTCGGCAGAAGAGAAGGCACGTCCACCTCTCAGGTCCTGGTGAGCGCTTCCTTAACCCCCTCTCTCCCTGCATCCCCCATTGTCTCTTCTTTACTTGTCTCTCCTGACCCCAACTCCTGTAGGGTTAGTTACATTTTTTAATTCACCATGCGTTTTGCTGCGATTTTCGTAATCGCGGCAAAAATGGCGCGGTTTTGCCGCGATTTTCGTAATCGCGGCAAAAATGGCGCGGTTTTGCCGCGATTATGAAATTTGCAGCAAACCACACCATTCATATTAGTACCCTATCTCCTACATAAGGAGATTGGCGCTATAATGTAGGTGACAGTAATGCTTTTTATTTAGAAAAACTATCTATTTTAAACCACTTTATGAGTGATTTTTAGCTTTATGCTAATAAGTTTCTTAATACCCAAGTGGGCGTGTTTTACTTTAGACCAAGTGGGCGTTGTACAGAGGAGTGCATGATGCTGACCAATCGGCATCATGCACTCCTCTCCATTCATTTACACTGCACTAGCGATATAGTTATATCACTATGTGCAGCTACATACACAAGCCCTAACATTACTAGTGTCCTGATAATGAATATACATGACCATCCAGCCTGCACGTCATGTGTACTCAGAATCCTGACACTTCTGAATCTTTTCTGTGAGATTTCCAGCAAGGGAAACGAAATCTCGTTTACCTCGTAATCTCGCGAGATTTCGTATCCGTTGCTGGAATCTCACAGAAAAGACTCAGAAGTGTCAGGATTCTGAGTACACATGACGTCCAGGCTGGATGGTCATGTGTATTCATTATCAGGACACTGTAGTAATGTTAGGGTTTGTGTATGTAGCTGCACATAGTGATATAACTATATCGCTAGCGCAGTGTAAATGAATGGAGAGGAGTGCATGATGCTGATTGGTCAGCGTCATGCACTCCTCTGTACAACGCCCACTTGGTCTAAAGTAAAAACACGCCCACTTGGGCATTAAGAAAGCTCATTAGCATAAACCAAAATCGCTAATAAAGTTGTAAAAATAGATTGTTTTTTTAAATAAAAAGCACTGCTGTCACCTACATTACAGCGCCGATCTCCTTATGTAGGAGATAGGGCACTTATAATGTGGTGACAGAGTCTCTTTAACTACGCCCCTGAGTCCCAGCAATTGAGCTGAAAGCTGTGGGCCATCAGCCATTAACTGGGGGGGGGGGGGGGCCCATGAAGGACTTTTGCATCGGGGCCCATGAGCCTTTAGCTACGCCCCTGGCTGGGAGCATCCCTGCTCGAACAGGTGAGATCGATATTAGTATCAATCTCACCCGTTTAACCACTCAGATGCGGCGCTCAATAGCGAGCGCCGCATCAGAGTTGCTTTGGAGAGAGGGAGGGAGCTCCTTCTCTCTCCCACCGACACCCAGCGATAAGATCGCCGAGTGTCTGTGTCTCCGATGGCAGCCGGGGGCCTAATAAAGGCCCCCAGGTCTGCCTGTAGTGAATGACTGCTAGCAGATGCCTGTCCGTTTTAAACGGACAGGCAGTAATATACTGCAATACAAAAGTATTGCAGTATATTATAAAACCCACTTTTTCCCCTTACCAAATGCTTTACTATTAAAAAAACAAAATAAAGTAAAAAAGTTACACATATTTCGTATTGTCGCGTCCGTAATGAGCCCAACTATAAAGCTACTACATTATTTAACCCTTACGATGAACGCCACGTAAAAAAATAAAATAAAAAATCTGTGGAAAAATTGCTGTTGTCTGTGAATCCTGCCTTAAAAAAAATGTGATAAAAAGTGATCAAAAAGTCGCATCTACTCCAAAATGGTACCAGTAAAAACTATAAGTCTTCCTGCAAAAAAAAAAAAGCCCTCATACAACTGCATCAGCGGAACAATAAAAAAGTTATAGCTCTTCAAATATGGAGACACGAAACAAATAAGTTTGAAAAAAAAAGTGTTTTCACTGTGTAAAAGTAGTAAAACATACAAAATCTATACAAATTTTGTATCGTTACAATCGTAACAACCCACTGAATAAAGTTATTGTGTTATTAATGCCACAAGGTAAACGGCGTAGATTTAGAATGCAAAAAAGTGTGGTGAAATGTCAGTTTTTTTTCTATTCCCCCTCAAAAAAAAGTTAATAAAAGTTAATCAATTAATTATGAGAGAGAAAGAGCAAAAACCACAGCGCCACATAGTGCAGATCAGTAGGGTAGGCTGATGAACGTATAAGAAAACCATGCTCACCATTTAGCCATAGGTAATACGCAAAGTAGGTCCACAAGTGCTGCTGCCAGATCCGGGCCGGTTTCCAACGATAACCGCTTGGTATGATGAATAGGTGGATGAAGAAAAATAGGATCTATAATGGCGCTGCTGCGTGGTACAAGTCGGTGGAAAAACGAGGAATCACTTCTATATTACAAGATTATTTATTGTAACAGGTAGCAACGCGTTTCGACGCCGAACTGGCATCTTCATCAGGCATAACAAGTATAAAAGAAGGGCTTGTATATATACACACCACTGGGTCTTAATTGGCCCAGTTCAGACGGAACATTAATGGCAAAAAAAACGCCAAAACCCTGGCGGGTCAAAGTTCATAGCAAAACAAATATGAAATAACAACATGACAGAATTTGTAGTACACTTGGAAACTGAAAGGAGAGACATATGGTCAGTTGTCACATTAAAATTCAGAACAGAAGATGTTGTAAGATATTACGTGTCAGGTACGAGATCACATCAGGTACGGATAAAAAATGTGTGCAATACATAGAAAAATATAATAACAGTGGGGGCGGCAAGAATTTGTTAGCCCGTCTATTGATGCCGGCATTATCGTAAAGGTATTTTGTATATTTGTTGTATCAGTGGATTAGTTGATATAATGAATAGGGCTCTATTGGTAAACACGGGCCGTAGTCAAGGAGTTATGATATGATGATCTCCTTGACTACGGCCCGTGTTTACCAATAGAGCCCTATTCATTATATCAACTAATCCACTGATACAACAAATATACAAAACACCTTTACAATAATGCCGGCATCAATAGACGGGCTAACAAATTCTTGCCGCCCCCACTGTTATTATATTTTTCTATGTATTGCACACATTTTTTATCCGTACCTGATGTGATCTCGTACCTGACACGTAATATCTTACAACATCTTCTGTTCTGAATTTGAATGTGACAACTGACCATATGTCTCTCCTTTTAGTTTCCAAGTGTACTACAAATTCTGTCATGTTGTTATTTCATATTTTTTTGCTATGAACTTTGACCCGCCAGGGTTTCTGAATTTTAATGTGACAACTGACCATATGTCTCTCCTTTTAGTTTCCAAGTGTACTACAAATTCTGTCATGTTGTTATTTCATATTTGTTTTGCTATGAACTTTGACCCGCCAGGGTTTTGGTGGTTTTTTTGCCATTACTGTTCCGTCTGAACTGGGCCAATTAAGACCCAGTGGTGTGTGTATATATACAAGCCCTTCTTTTATACTTGTTATGCCTGATGAAGACGCCAGTTCGGCGTCGAAACGCGTTGCTACCTGTTACAATAAATAATCTTGTAATATAGAAGTGATTCCTCGTTTTTCCACCGACTTGTACCACGCAGCAGCGCCATTATAGATCCTATTTTTCTTCATCCACCTATTCATCAATTAATTATATGTACCCCAAAATGTTGTTATTAAAAAATACAACTTGTCCCGCAAAAAACAAGACCGTGTACAGCTATGTCGACGCAAAAATAAAAAAGTTATAGCTCTTGGAATGCGACGATGGAAAAAAGTAACAAATAGCTTGGTCATTAAGGTTTAAAATAGGCTGGTCATTAAGGGGTTAAAATAAAACTGTCAATAGACAAGTAAAAATAATGAATATTTCTGCAACAACACTTGGTAGCAAGCTCATTTTTTCAACTTTTATTTTAGCATATCAAATATATATCTTTAAGGCCTCATGCACACAGACATGCCCGTAATCATGGCCCACGACTGCGGGCACGGTCGGCCACCGACAAAGTATGGGAGCACGGCCCATAAAACGCAAAAGATAGGACATGTTCTATCCTTTGCGGTGCAGTTTTACAGCACGGGCACCTATCCGTAGCGATACGGAAAGGTGTCTGCGGCCAATAGAACGAAATGGGTCCGCAATTACGGAGAGTTTTTACGGTTGTGTGCATGGGGCCTTAAGCCTAACTGTTGTCTTGAAGCATCCAATAAAACCATATTGGATGGTGGATGATCAGGACTAACTATAGAGCAGAGGGGTTCTATAGCAAAAAAACTCATAGTCCCATATAGTAAAATTCTTGGTTAAAGTTTGAAGTTGTCTAGAACTTTATAGCAATGAGATCATTTGCCATATGAGTGCATACCAAATCATAAGTGAAGACATCTGCTTCTTAAGACAATTTGCAGTGTAGCTAGCCTGGCGATCAACTGATTGTGCAGGTCTAAGCTTCTGAATCCCCTGACAAACAGCTGATATCTGATATCAGTGGGCAAAGTTGCGATTGGCCGCTGCAGGGGAAATATAGTATTACATGCCAGCCAGTCAAATAAATGTCTGACCATGTAATAGCTGGCAGAGCCGATTCTACCAGAGTGAAAGGTTCTCTTTGTTAGCCGTTTTCCACTCAGACTAAAAGAGGGGGTCCTGAATAAATGACTCCCTGGGGTCTATGTGCCTTTTAAAGTTACTACATCTGTACTAAGCAGAGCCGTGTTTCCAAATGCTAGTCAGTTTAATAACTAAAACCAGAAAAATTTGAAATTTTCATAGCTTTTGCTTTCAATGTTATCAAAGTAAAACAATAATAGTTCTAATGTGTTTTCCTGTGGTAATAATAGAGGAGCTAATGACATCATTACAGATTTGTACCCTCTCCTCGAGCCAGTTAGCGGAGATAATTAGATCTATACATTTAGTAAAACCAGGGTCATTACCTCCAAATGAGGTACAGTTGCTCATCTTAGTACCTACAATTAGACCTCTGTGTTGTCTCCTACTCTATTAGAATGCAATTATCCTGTTGGTACTACATGCTGCAGATAAACCCTCCATTATCAGAAGGGAATGCAGTAAAATGCAATAAAACCGGCAGGCATCTGCCACCAAAAAGAGATCATTTTTGGACCATTTTTAATTTTAGATAGCATAAAAAAATCAGACAGTGCAGTGTGTTTTTAAACAGGCTGTTTGTTACCACCGGCTACCATCTGTTTAACCATAGCCATATATATTGCTGTCACTTTGACATCACTAATGCTATATTGGCCTTAAAGAGCTTAAAAAATAGTTGGATGCAGTCCTAGAAGACCTCAGAGTGTCATGCAAAACTTTCCAGGACAAACGGGCACTTACAATTCGCAACAAATTTATTCGGACCGAATCGCATCGGCCGGTTTAATCTAATTGGATCCGAAACCAATTTAGGAACATTCGCCCATTTCTAATACTGAGTGCATATTTTTTTAGGTACAGTTGTACATGTTTTTTCAGACCAAACTTCAGAATGGAGATGAAACATGATCTATGACCATGAGCTTTGTTGTAATATTCCTATTAAATTATTAGGAGCCGTTCTGTAATCCTCCCATCCTGAATATTAGAGCTTTATAGACATTGAGTGTCCTGCAGCAAGGACTCCTCTGGCAACAATAGAAAATAAATGAAGAAGAATCCTGTGAAATATATTAAAGAAATGAACAACTTTATAAGCACTACCTGATTCTTATTTTTAAATGGGGACATATGGGTACATATAAATTCATACTCCCCAGTAACCATGCACATGACCATATTACAGATCCATGTTATTCTGTACATGTACATGGCTTTGACAAGGCATGATCCAATTAACCTTATAGAAAGGAGAATATAGGATATGATATAACATGTGAGGGCATATATTTTAAATGTACATCTTAGATATTTATAATGTGTGAACCTTTTTTGTAGCTATGAATAAATCTTCTTTGGGAAGTTGTTTACACATAATAAAATGTGGGCGCACATACTCAGGCCTCATGCACACGGCTGTGCCCGTAATCATGGCCCGCATTTACGGCCCGTTCTCCCATAGGGCACGTTCAGACATGGCGGAATTTTTCCGCTGCAAATGTTGGTGTAGATTTGGAGCAATTACGTAACGAATCTGCACCAACATTTGCATATTTGACAGGTAATTCAGACGTTGTAGATATCACAGCGGACTTGCCACAGATTTCAGTTATTGCTTTGCAAAGGCTGAAATCTACATTAAAATTCTGCTTCTTCTCCGCAACGTCATGAGCATACTGCGAAGGGGAAATTCTGCACCGCAGCCTGATTTCTGCACAGTTATTTTCTGCAACGTCTGAACTAACTTTCCTAAAAATGTATAGAAAGAAGTGAAAATAACGGACTTGTCAAAGATTTCAGTTTTTGCATTGCAAAGGCTGAAATACGCAGTGAAATTCCACTTCTTCTCCGTAACAGACAGTGCATGCTGTGGACTGAAAATTCCGCACCTCAGCCTATGGTCCACAGCGGAATTTTCCGCAACGTCTGCACAAAGATAACTAAAAAGGTGTGGAAACCAATGGACAAACTGTCTGCAAAGGATTTCCACTGCGGACTGTCTGCAGCGGAATTCCACAGCAATTCCGCCACGTCTGAATGTGCCCATACCAAGTATGGGAGCACGGCCAGTAAAACGCAAAAGATAGGACATGTTCTATATTTTGCGGTACAGTTCTACGGAACGGACACCTATCCGTAGCGATGCGGAAAAGTGTCCGCGGCCAATAGAACTGAATGGGTCCGCAATTACGGAGATTTTTTACGGTCGTGTACATGGGGCCTTAGGTACTAAGTGGGCTACTATTGCTTAAAGATAAAATAAATGTAAGCATATGTCTTATATCTGCATGCATCTACTATTTTAGTGCACTTTTCAAGGACATTCCTCTATAGGACAACCACATCTACATCTTCTGTTATAGATAACTATGTTAACCTGATGCCATCAATTCTCATTTCACAGCAAAACCCAAGGACAGATTTAGTCAATAATAGATGAATAGGTCAGCGGCATAACCTCTATGAGGTGATCAGTGTCACGAGTTAAGCCACTCCATTCCTACACAAAACTAGATAAACCAGATCATTGATAAACTATAATTGGACCTACATAATTGCTGACTGTTTACAAATTACAAATACTGTATTAACATAAACTAGCCAATGAGATGTATGGCCCAATATAGAAGCTATTAAAGAAGAGACTAGAGAGTCACTATGTCATTGTCTAAAGTTACGGAAAATGATAGCAAGAAGTACAGAGGAAATCATACAGGAGCCAGTAAGGTACAAGAGACACAGTTAGTATTCTATTATAAATGCTGCATTAGATGAGATAAAAAAATAAAAATAAAAGACCAAAAAATTCTCTCAGCAAAGGGCTGAAATCGAACAGTTCTTACCTTAAACTTGTAATCTCCCTATCTAAAAGACCTTTGCTCCTTTAATTACTTTGACAGGAGGGAAGAAGGCACTGCTAAACTGATCTTTATGCCACTTTAAGCCCACGTTCATTCTGTGACAAAAAAAAAACCACAGTGATGTTGCGGTAAGTCTACATGATTCACATCTACTTGTGGTACCTAATTCACATCTACTTGTGGTACCTAATTCACATCTACTTGTGATACCTAATTCACATCTACTTGTGGTACCTAATTCACATCTACTTGTGGTACCTAATTCACATCTACTTGTGGTACCTAATTCACATCTACTTGTGGTACCTAATTCACATCTACTTGTGGTACCTAATTCACATCTACTTGTGATACCTAATTCACATCTACTTGTGGTACCTAATTCACATCTACTTGTGGTACCTAATTCACATCTACTTGTGGTACCTAATTCACATCTACTTGTGGTACCTAATTCACATCTACTTGTGGTACCTAATTCACATCTACTTGTGGTACTTGTGGTATGTAATATGAAGAGTTTAAAATAGCAATTATGGATCAAAAGAGATCTTCTAAGGGAAACTGCAGAAAAGGAAAAAAAACTTGGCACGCTGTTTACGAATCAAATATTTTCAGGCAACTAAATAATAGCGCATGTGGCCGGAGAATGAAAACACCAGATCTCTACAGATCTGGTATTATTGCCCTCATTCACTAGAAGAGCTTGTAGAGTGTGGATTCACACATAATGCTTAGGGCATATTCAGACGTGGCAGAATTCTGCAGACACTGTCCGCATCAATGCGTGCGGCATTGATGCGGACAGTGTCTGCAGAATTCCGTTGCGCCTTTGCCTAAAATGTGAAGTAAAATGCTGCGGATTAGTCGTTGCGGATTCAGGTGAAGAGTACATCCTGCTCTCTTTTAAAACATTCCATCTCAGTCTGGCTATAGACCTCGAAACACATAGGTCCAGCCAGAATGATGAAATATCCTGTTCGCGAAAGCAATCCGCAACGCAACACACATAACATCTGCGGATTTCATTGCATAATTTTGCAACTCCATTGAAGTCAATGGAGAAATTTCGCCACAAGTACACATCAAGTCCACAACAGCCAGTGTATGCTGCGGACACCAAATTCCGCACCACAGCCTATGGTCCGCAGCGGAGTTGTCCGCAATGTCTGCACGAAGATATCTAAAAAGGTGTGGAAACCAATGGACAGACTGTCTGCTGCGGATTTCCAGTGCGGACTGTCCGCAGCGAAATTCCACAGCAATTCCGCCACGTCTGAACGTGCCCTAAGACTTCTCTATCCTAATGCATAGCAGAAAAAGATGATTGGTGGTTTACAATGACGAAATGTAAATTACTTGGTGTTCATCATTTTAATACTGCCCTCTTGTATGTGACGGAAGAACCGGCAGTAGACTTTGCGATGCCTTGCTAGAGTTCTGCTTTAATTATTGGCACCTACATTATATGTACCACAATATGATGATACAGATAAATCAAGTTATTTATTGTATAGTACCAGGAGAAGAATAGGTCAAACCACAATTCTGTGACTTACCTACTATTAAAGGTTACTATACTACAAGGTTTCAGACTGTCAGAAAAGCTTGCTCGTTTTTATCAGACGTCTTAGAAGCAGAGCTTGAACTCGGAAAGATTTCTTTAGCACTTTCTTCATAGCGGGTTTGACAAGCCAATCAAGTGAAAAAAAGTACATGTTTTCATTCTTGTCTGATTCTGTTATCTCTCACAAAACTCTGCCTCATTCAGAGTTCAACATGTATCAAGTAGTGAGAAATCCCTGACAAAAGAAGAGCTGTGATGGCAGGATCAAGTCTGGTGCCACGACATTAGCCGCCACTGTGGTTGAAAGGGATGCTTCTTGCCCGTCCTCTAACTTTGAAATACACTCTGCCTGTCAGAAGTCACTCAATTTAAATACTATAGCTATTCTAAAAAATACAATCATAGAATTACATTGCTAAACAAACTTTGTGTGTAAACAATATATTTACAGTATAGTACAGTATACACTTTGCTACAGTACCTTTTATTACTGAATATCACTACTGTATCTTTTCTGTAGGAAAGAATAATTGACATTACTGGAAAAAGTACATTTTGCTGTATAAACCACCTAATGTATACATGTGAGCCTATAGTCGAAACAAGATACAGTGAATATGTCATAAATCTCTGATTGGTGGGAGTTCGATCACTGTGACCTCCAATGAGCCTGAAAAACAAGAGTGCCTGGTCCCCATACTTAGAGATAAGTATCCCCATACATTCCCCATTACAGTCTATCAGAATTATGGAAAAAACCAAGCCACTCACTCCGCTTCCCCACTGGGAACAGGGCACAGGCTACTTAATTCTCAGGATCGGTGGGAGTCTCAGTGGTTAGTTCAGACTTTTATGGCACTCCCAATGGATATGTTGTAAAAGTACTATGTCGGAAAACCACTCTTTTCTGGTAGTTTACTTAAATGTAGTTAACAAACATTTTGTTCTTGCTCAATGAAAATCAGCAGTTATATAAAATCATCTGGGGATTGTACTTTAAATTCACCTATAGTCTGAATTGCTGTCCATAGCCAGAAAAGGTTTGCATTAAAATCCATGTCTCTCGTCTCCTCACCACCCCAAAGTACAATTCTACTTAAAGAGGGGCTTTATATTAGTCACTATATAGTGATTGAATTTAGGATCCCTCTTGTTATTAAAGCTGTTTCTACTTCAGCACATCTTTGAAACAATAAGAGAGAGCTTCATGTCTATCTGTAAGTGACTGACAAGGACAAATATAGACTGGGGTTCCTTGGGTTTACCAATAAAAAAAATTCTAGTGGTCACGCCATATTAGCTTTTAATTTAGTTATAACTTTGCTATTATAACTTTATATATGGTTCATATAATTAATACCATTTTGTGAACTAAACAAAAAAGTTATCAGCTATCCCTTCTGTACAGTGGCATAATGATCACAGGGGGTTCGACTATGACTGGGGACGGGGGCAAGGCGTGCCTTTGGAGGAAGGTGTGCCTCCGGCCTGCCCTGGATTCCCTTTGCTGCCACATCAGGCCCTTGCAAAAGCCTGCGCCGTAGTGCATACAAGGTATTGACGCTGGGCAGCGTCAGGAAGTTATATGCAACACGGCACACAACGAGGATGCGTGCTGCATCTCATAAATTGTCCTGGCACTGCCCGGCGTTAGGAGCTTGTATGTACCGCGCCTTGATGTGGCATCTTGAGGGAATCCGGTAAGGGCCCCCTGTGGACAAGAGAAGTAAAGTGGTGAGTAAATGCCATTTTTTTCCTGTGTCAGATTTGGGAGGGGTATGCGGCCTGACATGGAACCCAGCTCAATCTTGTTACGTCCCTGCTTCTGGATCTCAAGGGCCATATAACAGCTGGGCCCTGACATTATGTCTGAACATATTCCCCGTATGGACCAGTCCTTCTCTGGACATAAAAGGCTCCTTTGTACCCTTACAACTGCAGTTGGAGTACGTATTATAAGAAATAATATAACCCTTACAATAGTCTATTAAACAATTTAACCACTTCAGAAATCGAATCTATAGGCCTGGGTCCTTGTGCTATTATATACCCATGAAATTACTCTGTAATCTCTAAAGTTCTTTTATTTGTGGTAGAGAATTCCTGTTACATTTACTAGTATTTACTAGTTTTTCTTTGTATTATTTGCCTGTCTGTAAAATAACTCTAAATTCTGATAATCTGATAATTGACACTGCCTCAGCAAAATCTGCCCATGGTGACATAGCTTTGCCTATAGACATGGATATAAAGAATACAGCACAATGCATCATGCATTAAATTCAAGCACCCTGCATACACTGAGAGCATTTGTTTCAGTTTTGTATCTAAAAATACTACTTCAGCTATAAAATAAACAGCAACTAGATCTGTGAATTTATTTTCATAAGGAGACACATAAAAGACCTATTACATTTAGGAAGCATTTTGAGTAAAGTAAAAAACAAACAAACACCACTAACTATAAGTTCTTGAATTGCTCTTGTGTAAAGTTGTTAAAACTTCTATTCAGCCATTTCATAGTTATATATTTTTATTCTGAGAAAGCTGAGTAGCAATACAGTCACTATTAGGGCATGTTCAGACGTGGCGGAATCTTTCCACTGCAAATGTTGGTGTAGATTTGGGGCAATTACGCAACGAATCTGCACAAACATTTGCATATTTGACAGGTAATTCAGACGTTGCAGATATCACAGAGGACTTGCCACAGATTTCAGTTTTTGCATTGCAAAGGCTGAAATACGCAGTGAAATTCCACATCTTCTCCGCAATGGAAAGAGCATGCTGCGGAGGGGAAAATCTGCACCGCAGCCTGATTTGCGCACAGTTATTTTCTGCAACGTCTAAACTAACTTTCCTAAAAATGTATAGAAAGAAGTGAAAAAAATGGCTGCTGCAGAATTCCACTGCGGACTGTCCGCAGCGGAATTCCACAGCAATTTCGCCACATCTGAACGTGCCCTCAGGCCTCCTTCACACACTCGTTTTCAAATGCATGTAAAAAACGCAATGTGTTTACATGCATTTTTGGTGGTGATTTTTTTTATTTTGTGACACTTTGTGTAGACGTTTTTTTCTAAAAGTTTCTTTATAGGACTAAAAGTGCCAGAAACAAACACCAAATCTAGAGCAAGCTGTGTTTTTTAAATAAAGCAACAGTGTAACCAAAAATGCTCTAAAAAATGACACAAACCAAAATGCTGTATGTTTAGGCTTTCTTATATTTAACTATAGACTTGAAAGTATTATCTGGCCAGAGCATTTTTGGGCAAGAATAACAGCAACAAAAAAAACAACATATACTGAAACAGGTAGTTATTGCTGTGTGTGAATTTAGTCTAACAGCTCCCACAGAGGGTGCTGGTCTGCTTTCCCGGACTCTTGAATGAAAAATCGTCCTAGTTATGCAGTGATATGTCCCTTACTTTTATACTATTGCATAAATAGGCAATTTTTCTATTCAGGTTTTAGGAAAGTTGTGTAACAACCCCTGTGGGAACAGTAATAGAAGCCACATTGGCTATCACGCAACATTTCCAGATACAGATGTAAGGGCAAATGACTTATTACACTTTTTAAAACTTCTTAACGTACAATAAGAAGTCACATTGTGTCAAATAACGGCAACAATCAATTAACGTTTCAGAGAGTAGCAACATAACCAGGGTTCTGACCGTCAATGGGCCAGGATGTTGCCATTTCAAAGTATGAAAACTCCACTTTTAGCCCTCACTCACAGCAGCATATTTGTAATAGAATTCCTTTTATTTCTTTTAACCAAACACATTTGTAAACAGGTGAAGGTCAGTATTGAGCACCTGCCGGCTGCGAGGAATCAATATGTCATTAAACAGTGACAAAAAAGGTCTGGCGCACTAATCAGCCCTCCTTCATAGCTCAGCAATTCAGGTAAAATGATGTTCCTCTCAGCCTTTGGTAGCTGCCAGTGCTAACCACTGAGAAAATGTCTTACCCGCTGAGATTATAACCCACACTACAAAGTTATGATGACTTACTAAAAGTAGATCTAGTGGTTTTCAAGGTGCCATATTTAAAGTTTTTTATTTCATCTCAGATGAATTTAAACTGCTTTATGGAACCAATTGACCTTCAGTAGGACAGGGGTTAATTTACTTTCTTATAGCAGGAAAATTGAATTGGCAGCATTAGTTAAATAACACTTACATCGCTTGGGGTTCGGATGAATACTTTGACTGCTCATGTGTATAAGGATAGAACAAACAATGCAACTCTAAGGGCACGTTCAGACGTGGCAGAGTTTTTCCGCTGCAAATGTTGGTGCAGATTTGGGGCAATTACGCAATGAATCTGCACCAACATTTGCATATTTGACAGGTAATACAGACGTTGCAGAAAACACAGCGGACTTGCCACAGATTTCAGTTTTTGCATTGCAAAGGCTAAAATATGCAGTGAAATTCTGCTTCTTCTACGCAACAGACAGTGCATGCTGCGGACTGAAAATTCTGCACCGCAGCCTATCGTCCGCAGCGGAGTTTTCCTGCAATGTCTGCACGAAGATAACTAAAAAGGTGTGGAAACCAATGGACAAACTGTCTGCTAAGGATTTCCACTGTGGACTGTCCGCAGCGGAATTCCACAGCAATTCAGCCATGTCTGAATGTGCCCTAACAAGAGAAGCAACTTTTCCGGTGTTCTGAGAACACTTACAACCATGTATGTCTTACAGATAAAGAAAAAATTGTGAGCAAGTGAAAACTCTGTTTTACCTGGACTGGGATTAACCTCCCACCTCAAATCCAATTAGGGATTAGCAGAACTCAGGAATTTGTTTCTTCGGTTTTGCACCGTTGGGCGAATTTCCTATTACAGACCATCATTAACCCCTTAGTGTCTAAGCCTGTTTTGGCCTTCAGGACCAGCCCCATTTTTGCAAATCTGACATGTGTCACTTTATGTGGTAATAACTCCAGAATGCTTTTACCTATCCAAGCGATTCTGGGATTGTTTTCTCGTGACATGTTGTACTTTATGATACTGAAAAAATTTTGTCATTAAATTCAATATTTATTTGTAAGAAACGCCAAGATTTAGAGAAAATTAGCAAAAATTAGCATTTTTCTAAATTTTAATGTATTTACTTGTAAAACAGATAGTAATACCACACAAAATACTTACTAGTTTATATTTCCCATATGTCTACTTTATGTTTGCGTCATTTTTTGAACATTCTTTTATTTTTCTAGGACGTTACAACGCTTAGAACTTTAGCAGCAATTTCTCATATTTTCAAGAAAATTTCAAATTTCAGTTCTGAAATGGCTTTGAGGGCCTTATATATTAGAAAGTCACCATAAATCACCCCATTTTGAAAACTGCACCCATCAAAGTATTCAAAACAGCATTCACAAAGTATTTTAGCCCTTTAGGCGTTTCACAGGAATTAAAGCAAAGTAGAGGTGAAATTTACAAATTTCATTTTTTTTCTTCAAAAATTCATTTGTAATAAATTTTTTCTGTACCACAGAAGGTTTTACCCAAGAAATGCAACTCAATATTTATTGCCCAGATTCTGCAGTTTTTAGAAATACCCCACATGTGGCCCTAGCGCGGTCATGGACTGAAACACAGGCCTCAGAAGCAAAGGAGCACCTAGTGGATTTTGGGCCTCTATTTTATTAGAATATATTTTAGGTACCATGTCAGGTGTGAGGAGGCCTTGTGCTGCCAAAACAGTGGAAACACCCCAAAAGTGACCCTATTTTGGAAACTATACCCCTCAAGGAATTTATCTATGGGTATAGTTAGCATTTTGAACCCACAGTTTTTTTGCTAAATTTATTTGAATTAGTATGTGAAGGTGAAAATCTACTTTTTTTGTGAAAAAATTAGGAAATTTTTAATTTTTACAAGGAATAAAGTAGAAAAAACACCCCAACATATGTAAAGCAATGTCTTCCGATTATAGCAATACCCCATATGTGGTAATAAATTGCTGTTTGGACCCACAGCAGGCCTCAGAAGAGAAGGAGCACCATTTGGATTTTGGATTTCTGATTTTGCTGGAATAGTTTTCAGTGCCGTGTCGCGTTTGCAATGCACTGGAGGGAAGAAAACCGTGGAAACCCCCCAATAGTGACCCCATTTTGGAAACTATACCCCTCAAGGAATTTATCTATGGGTATAGTTAGCATTTTGAACCCACAGTTTTTTTGCTAAATTTATTTGAATTAGTATGTGAAGATGAAAATCTACTTTTTTTCTGAAAAAAGGTAGCCATTTTTAATTTTTACAAGGAATAAAGGAGAAACAGCGCCCCAACATTTGTAAAACAATTTCTCCTGATTACGTAAATACCCCATATGTGGTAATAAACTACTGTTTGGACCCACACCGGGGCTTAGAAGGGAAGGAGCGCTATTTGGCTTTTGGAGCTCAAATTTAGCTGGAATGTTTTTGGGTGTCATGTCGAATTTGCAAAGCCCCTGAGAGACCGAAACAGTGGAAGCCCCCCAAAAGTAACCCCATTTGGGAAACTACACCACTTAAGGAATCTATCTAGGGGTATAGTGAGCATTTAGGCCCCACACGTCTTTTGCAGAATTTATTAGAATTAGGCCGTGAAAATTAATATCAACATTATTTCCACTAAAATGTTGCATTTTTTCAATTTCACAAAGGATAAACGAGAAAATGCACCCCAACGTTTGTAAAGCAATTTCTCCCGAGTACAGCTATACCCCACATGTAGTCATAAATGTTTTTTCATTAGAAAGTAATTAACCCTTTACGAACTGATTCATGTTTTGCTTTTTCGTTTTTCCTCCCCGCTTTCCAAGAGCCACTACTTTTTTATTTTTCTGTCAATAGAGCGGTGTGGGGGCTTATTTTTTGCGGGACGAGCTGTCGTTTTTATTGGTACCATTTTTTGGTACGATGCCATATCGGTGGACATAAACGGCTGTTTGGGCACGCTGTAGGGCTCAGAAGGGAGGGACGCCATTTGGCTTTTGGAGCGCATATTTTGCTTGGTAGTAGCTCTGGCGTTTTGCTGGTACTTCAGTTTATAATGTTGGGGCACATGTAGGCTGAGCAGAGTACATCAGGGGCATAATAAGAGGGTATAATAATGGTTGTAAATAAATAATAACCCACAGATATGTGGCCAGTGTCGCACTGATAAATGGTGCCCGATCTTATCCACTTTTGGAACACTCTGTACATTTTGCATCGCCATAATCTGGGAGCCGGAACTTTTTTTATTTTTTCACCACCGGAGCCGTGTGAGGGCTTATTTGTTGCGGGACAATCATTGGTACCATTTTGGGGTACATGCGATTTTGTTGATCACTTTTTATTCAATTTTTCGGCAAGCCAGGTGACCAAAAACCATCAATTCTGACAATGATTTTTATTTATTTTTTACGGCGTTTACCCTGGGCTATAAATGACCATTATACTTTATTCTGCGGGTCGGTACGATTACGGCGATACCATATGTATATACAGTTTTTTATGTTTTGCAGCGTTTGAGCAATAAAATAACTTATTTAGAAAATAAATGTATTTTCTGTGTCACCATATTCTGAGAGCCGTAACTTTTTTATTTTTTCAGTCAAAAAAGCTGTGTAAGGGCTTGTTTTTTGCGGGACGGGTTGTAGTTTGTATCGGTACTATTTTGGCGTACATGCGACTTTTTGATCACTTTTTATTACATATTTTGTGAGGGGTGGTGACCAAAAAATAGTGATTCTGGAATTGTTTTTCGTTTTGTTTTTTTGCGTGGTTCACTGTGCGGGAAAAATAATATTATAGTTTTATAGTTGGGGTCGTTACGAACGCGGTGATACCAAATATGTGTACTTTTTTTTTACGTGTTCATTTTTTTTCCTATAATGAAAGACTTATTATAGGAAAAAAAGCAGTTCTTGTTTATATCACTTATAACTTTTATTTTTACACTTTTTTGAAAACATTTTTATTCTTTTTTTTACGTTTTTCACTTGTCCCACTAGGGGACACTTAGACTTGCAGCTCTGATCGCTGCTGGAATACATTACACTACACACGTAGTGTAATGCATTTCAACTGTCATTGTGACGTGACAGTCACACTGACAGGAAGCCTACGACGACCACCCTCGGGGTGGTCCTCATAGGCTTCTGTACATGGCAACCCGGAAGACATTGTCTGGCGTCCGGTTGCCATGGGTACCATCGCCAGCCCCCGTGATTTCACATGGGGGCTGCCGATCGGCGCTAAAGACCTTAATTATGGCGTTCAAAATCGAGCGCCGCAATTAAGGGGTTAACTGCCGATATCAGCGGCGACAGGCCGCTGATCGGCAACGGGGAGAGCAGGGCTGACACCCTGCACAGTTAACCGCCACTGCGGTGTAGCGCCGCGCGGCGGTTAACTGTCAAAGCACTGCCGTAACTGTACGTCAAGGTGCGCGAACTTACTGCTCACCATGACGTACAGTTACGTCATGGTGCGTTAAGGGGTTAATGTACATCATCTGTGGCATCATGACATCACTATGTAAAGGAGTACTGAGTAGGCAGGGAGCCTTAGGCTGGGTTCACACAGAGTTTTTTTACTAGTTTTTTGACGTGGAAACCCACGCCGCAAAACTCGTCAAAAATGGCCCGAAAATGCCTCCCATTGATTTCAATGGGAGGCGGAGGCGTCTTTTTCCCGCGAGTGGTAAAACCGTCTCGCGGGAGAAAGAAGGGACATGCCCTATCTTCTGGTGTTAATGCCTATGACTTCCCATTGACATCAATGGCCGCGGGCGAAAAACGCTGCGAAAATCGGCGTGCAGGGAGAGGAAAATCTGCCTCAAACTTCCAAACTGAATTTTGAGGCAGAATTTCCGCCTGCAAAAAACTCTGTGTGAACCAGAATGTAACATCTTGGATTCTGAGCGTAATCAAATTCAAAACAGAGTTTTGAAGTATTACTTTAAAATTTAGTGGTGAAAAGATAAGACCTTGTTGAGATTTATTGATAACTTTACATGTTACATAGTTACATAGTTACATAGTTACATAGTTAGTACGGCTGAAAAAAGACACATGTCCATCAAGTTCAACCAAGGGACGGGAAAAGGGAAGGAAAAATTTCTACACATAGGAGCTAATATTTTTTTGTTCTAGGAAATTATCTAACCCTTTTTTAAAGCCATCTACTGTCCCTGCTGTGACCAGCTCCTGCGGTAGACTATTCCATAGATTCACAGTTCTCACGGTAAAGAAGCCTTGTCGCCTCTGCAGCTTGAACCTTTTTTTCTCCAGACGGAGGGAGTGCCCCCTTGTTTTTTGAGGGGGTTTTACAAGGAACAGGATTTCACCATATTTTTTGTATGTGCCATTAATATATTTATATAAGTTAATCATGTCCCCCCTTAGTCGTCTTTTTTCAAGACTAAATAGGTTTAATTCTTTCAATCTTTCCTCATAACTTAAATTCTCCATGCCCCTAATTAGCTTCGTTGCTCTTCTTTGTATTTTTTCCAACTCCAGGGCATCCTTTCTATGAACTGGAGCCCAGAACTGAACTGCATATTCTAGATGAGGCCTCACTAATGCTTTGTAAAGTGGTAATATTACATCCCTGTCCCGTGAGTCCATGCCTCTTTTAATACACGACAATATCCTGCTGGCCTTTGAAGCAGCTGATTGACACTGCATGCTGTTATTGAGTTTATGATTTACAAGTACACCCAGATCCTTCTCAACAAGTGAATCCGCCAGTGTAGCTCCCCCTAGGACATATGATGCATGCAGGTTGTTGGTACCCAGATGCATAACTTTACATTTATCTACATTAAACTTCATCTGCCAAGTGGACGCCCAAACACTTAGTTTGTTTAAATCTGCCTGCAATTCATGAACATCTTCCATAGACTGAACTATATTACATAGCTTGGTGTCATCTGCAAAAATAGAAATAGTGCTTTTAATCCCATCTTCTATATCATTAATAAATAAGTTGAATAATAGTGGTCCCAGCACTGAACCCTGGGGTACACCACTTATAACTGGGGACCATTCAGAGTAGGAATCATTGACCACAACCCTCTGGATACGGTCCTTGAGCCAATTCTCAATCCAATTACAAACTATATTTTCTAAACCTATAGTCCTTAATTTACCCATTAGGCGTCTATGGGGGACAGTGTCAAATGCCTTTGCAAAGTCCAAAAACACTAAATCCACAGCGGCCCCTCTGTCTAGACTTCTGCTCACCTCTTCATAAAAACAGATTAGGTTAGTTTGACAACTTCTGTCCTTAGTAAAACCGTGCTGGCTGTCACTTATAATGCTATTTATTGTCACATAATCCTGTATATAGTCCCTCAATAGCCCCTCAAACATTTTCCCCACGATGGATGTTAAGCTTACTGGTCTATAATTACCCAGGGAAGACCTAGAGCCCTTTTTGAAAATAGGCACCACATTTGCGCTGCGCCAGTCCCTTGGCACTATACCAGTCACTAGAGATTCTCTGAATATTATGAAAAGGGGGACAGAAATAACTGAACTAAGCTCTTTAAGAATTCTAGGGTGTAACCCATCTGGTCCCGGGGCCTTGTGCACATTTATTTTATTTAATTTAGCTTGGACCATATCTACATTCATCCAATTCAGTATATTAACTGATATATTAAAAGCACCGGCACCGGCTACATCAGCTGCTCTTTCTTCTGTTGTATATACAGAGCTAAAGAACCCATTTAGTAACTCTGCCTTCTCTTGATCCCCTGTGATCAACCCCCCATTACCATTATCTAGGGGTCCTACATGTTCAGACCTTGGCTTTTTAGCATTTATATACTTGAAGAATTTTTGGGGATTTGTTTTACTATCCTTGGCCACCTGCCTTTCATTTTGTATTTTTGCTAATTTTATTACATTTTTACAGATTTTATTAAGCTCTTTATATTTTACAAAGGCTACAGCTGTACCCTCAGATTAGTATTTTTTTAAATGCCCTTTTTTTGTCTTGTATTGCCCCTTTCACAGAAAGTGTAAGCCATGTGGGTTTTAATTTGAGACGTTTATACTTGTTACCTATAGGAATAAATTTTGCACTATAATAACTCAAAGTAGATGTGAAAATCTCCCATTTATCATTTGTTCCATTATTTGACATTAGTTCTTCCCAGTCCATATCCTGAATTGCAGCCCTCATCCTGGGGAAATTGGCTTTCTTAAAATTAAATGTTTTTGCCCTCCCAGCCTGCGTTTCTTTTTTACACTATAGGTAAAATGTAACTATATTATGATCACTGTTACCGAGGTTTTCACGAACATTGACATTCCCAACAAGATCTGCATTATTTGAAATGACCAGATCCAACAGAGCTTCACCTCTAGTCGGGTCTTCCACAAACTGGCCCATAAAATTTTCCTGCAACAGGTTGAGGAAATGTCTCCCCTTTGCAGTTGAAGCCGAACCATGACACCAATTAATATCCCGGAAATTAAAATCTCCCATTATCACGACAGTACCCGCTTGTGCAGCCCGCTCCATCTGTTTATATAGCTGAACTTGCATCTCCTCAGTTATATTGGGGGGTCTATAGATTACACCAAAAGTAATTTTTTCAGTGTTTACCACCCTTTCTAGTTCCACCCACAAGGTTTCAACCTCCTCACGGTATTCACCCACTATTGTCTCTTTCACACTCGCCTTCATATAATTTCTCACATACAGACATACACCACCGCCTTTCCTATTTGTCCTGTCTTTCCGAAAAAGTGTAAAACCCTGTAGATTTACAGCCCAGTCATGTGAAGAGTCCAGCCATGTTTCAGCAACACCAACTATATCTATATTTTCTTCCAGTATCAAGGCCTCCAGCTCCCCCATTTTGCTTGCTAGACTTCTGCCATTTGTGAACATACACTTTAACTTGCCTGTCAGTTTTTCACTTTTATTATCAGAAATGTGATTTGACATTAATCGGGCCTTTTTATTTACACTGATGTTTTGTAACGAAAGGATCTCCTTATCTTGTTGTCTAGTCCTCTCCCCACATTCTGTTTCTCCCCCCACCAATATAGTCTGACCCCTCTCTAACCTGGCTACCCCTTTTTTTTCTACATTGACCTCCCTCCTCAGCCCTAGTTTAAATACTCCGCCACCCCAGCTAGAATTCTCTCCCCCAGCACAGCGGACCCCCTTCCATTTAGGTGCAAATCATCTGCAGAATACAGTTTGTACCCCAATGAAAAGTCAGCCCAGTGCTCTAGGAACCCAAATCCTTCTCCTCTACACCAAGACTTCAGCCATGCATTTAACTCCCTGAGCTCCCGCTGTCTTTCCTGTGATGCGCATGGCACAGGCAGTATTCCTGAGAATACTACTTTGGAGGTCCTTCCCTTCAGCTTGTATCCTAGTTCTTTAAAATTATTCTTAAAGAGGCTCTGTCACCAGATTTTGCAACCCCTATCTGCTATTGCAGCAGATAGGCGCTGCAATGTAGATTACAGTAACGTTTTTATTTTTTAAAAACGAGCATTTTTGGCCAAGTTATGACCATTTTTGTAGTTATGCAAATGAGGCTTGCAAAAGTCCAAGTGGGTGTGTTTAAAAGTAAAAGTCCAAGTGTGCGTACATCGGGGCGTTTTTAATACTTTTACTAGCTGGGCGTTCTGATGAGAAGTATCATCCACTTCTCTTCAGAACGCCCAGCTTCTGCTAGATCACGCTGTGACGTCACTCACAGGTCCTGCATCGTGTCAGACGAGCGAGGACACATCGGCACCAGAGGCTACAGTTGATTCTGCAGCAGCATCAGCGTTTGCAGGTAAGTAGCTACATCGACTTACCTGCTAACGCCGATGCTGCTGCAGAATCAACTGAAGCCTCTGGTGCCGATGTGTCCTCGCTCGTCTGACACGATGCAGGACCTGTGAGTGACGTCACAGCGTGATCTGGCAGAAGCTGGGCGTTCTGAAGAGAAGTGGATGATACTTCTCTTCAGAACGTCCAGCTAGTAAAAGTATTAAAAACGCCCCGATGTACGCACATAATACACGCCCACTTGGACTTTTACTTTTAAACACACCCACTTGGACTTTTGCAAGCCTCATTTGCATAACTACAAAAATGGTCATAACTTGGCCAAAAATGCTCGTTTTTTAAAAATAAAAACGTTACTGTAATCTACATTGCAGCGCCGATCTGCTGCAATAGCAGATAGGGGTTGCAAAATCTGGTGACAGAGCCTCTTTAAGGCTCCTCCACCTACCATTTATTCTGTCGTTGGTACCGACATGGACCACGACAGCTGGATCATCACCAGCCCCTCCCAGCAATTTGTTCACCCGTTCCACCACATGCCGAACCCTGGCACCAGGGAGACAGCAAACCATTCGGATGAGGTGGTCTTGGCGACAAATTATTCTATCCGTCTTCCTGATTATAGAATCCCCTACGACTATCAATTGTCTTGGCTTACCTGCATTACCATCCCACCGACTACTAGATGGGCTGTTCTCCCGGCTGTTAGAGAGATCAGTATCCACTAGGGCTGCCATTTCTGAGACTGACACCCTCGCATCATCACCCAACTTGGCAATTTTGCCTGGAATGTCAGAAACTGGATCGGCCTTCCTTTTCTTTGACCCCTTTCTACTGCCCCTAACTACATTAACCCAGCTACTTACCTGATCCTGCTCACCCATGTCTTCACCCTCCAGTTCTAACCCACTAACTGCATGCTCCGTGAGTAGCAAGCTCAGCTCAAGATTGTCTATCCTCCTCAGTGTTGCATTCTGCTCCTCCTGCTTCTAATACGAGCTTCCAGGTGACCAACATGCTCACATCTGCCACAGAGGTATTCACCCTGGAACTCCGGCTCCAGTCGTGCATACATATGGCAAACTGTGCACTGAAGAAAACCTCCAATCTTGCTATCCATTATCCAAGTTACAAAAAAAAACAGCGAACAGTTGTTAATCAAAAAGAAAAAGAAGTAGAAGAGCACTTACTGGGACTTTAACTCCTCTTTTCAACTCCGGTATTTGGAACTCCACTTGATCTACAACCCACTTGTTTTTTCAAGCCACAGAGCAGGCTCTACAGAGTACTGAGGCCTGATTTATACCACCTGGGACCAGCTAACCCCTCCCCCTTAGTCAGCTACTCAGGAAGGAAACTGCAAAGGAAAAATGATTTTAAATAATGTCACTTTTGCAAACTTTGTAGCAAGCAAGCAATCAATACATATATCACATACAATGGCCCCCCACTTTATCACACACAACACAGTAAGTCAATCCGGTTTTTGGAACTCCACTTGATCTACAAACCACTTGTTTTTTCAAGCCATTTATTTCAAAAATAACCTTTTACAAATAAAAATCAAGGTTGTATAATCTTAATGTCCAAAATGGCCATGAAAAATATGGGCAAATCTATGGATTACATTGTGGAGATAGCATAGAAGTATGGTCACTTGCTTTCTCTCCATATACAGTATGCATACATACATTTTGTGTGGGGTCTCACAAAAGAGTCTATAGTTGTTAGAAATTCTGACTTTAAATATAGGAACACAGTCACAATTTTTTTTTAAATATATGAACACCGTTGCAACTTGCGAATTCGTCAGCCCGTCGATACGCATGGGGCCTTTTGGTTCTCATGGTGATATAGCCACCACCATCCTACTCTCTCATGGTTGTATTTTGGTAAACTTTATTAGGGCGGATTTACACGATCGTGTTCGATTTGCGTGCGCAAAAAACGCGCCGTTTTGCGCGCGCAAAAGGCACTTAACAGCTCCGTTTGTCATCACCATATGATGCGCGGCTGCGTGATTTTCGTGCAGCCGCCATCATTATGACACTCTGTATGTTTGTAAACAGAAATGCACGTGGTGCTTTTCTGTTTTCAATCCTACTTTTGACTGCTGTTGCGCGAATCACGCGCATCCCACGGAAGTGCTCCCGTGTGGTGCGCTTGATTTTCACGCACCCATTGACTTCAATGTGTGCGTGATGTGCGAAAAACGCAGAAATATAGGACATATCGTGAGTTTTACGCAGTGGACTCACGCTGTGCAAAAATCACGGACTGTCTGCACGGCCCCATAGACTAACATAGGTCTTTGCGACACGCGTGAAAATCACATGCGTTGCACGGACGTATATCACGCTCGTGTAAATCCGGCCTTAGTACATTGTATATGCATTTGTTTGATACCTTGCTTTGTCAAAGGGGTTTTTAACCTCATACATCATTGTAGGGAGACATGTTTGTGTACATAGGGGTATTTTAACCCAGATGCATATCTCATACAATGTTTTCTATCTGATTGGCGGTGTATGCTATATAATCAGTCTTTTTCACATAAGTGATCGTGCTGTGGTCTAACCAGGGGCCAGGACTGAGGTCCAGCACACATTTGTGCATTTGTGTTTTTAGATTTTGTCTTTTTGCATTTTTTTTGTATTTTGTATTGTGGTAATAAAGAAATTTTATTCATATCTAGATGTGCAGTCTTCTATACGTGTGGCCTTGCTTTACAGATTTCTTACATGTTTATTGCCCACGTTGACTTGCACTCTTCCAATATCAGTTTGTGGTGCCCACTACACTCTTTATTGCCACTTTACAAGCAGTTTTCAATAAAAAAATATCCTACCATTTTGTGTCTATAGCTGTTTTGCAGATCTAGGAGTCTCCATGGTAGCAGACAACAAATAAACTTTGTGTAGTCTGATCCTGCAGTGATACTTCCTACCATCTGCCACTATTTCTTGCTAATCTACCAAATGTCGGTTGTAAAAAAAAAAAAAAGAGGGAAAAATTTTGTAGGTTGTTCTCCATGGGCCTTATTCCATAGTAATTTGCATGAAGAGCAGGGAAGATTTCAAAACAAGAAATTAACCTATTGACATTTAAAAAAAAAAACAATGACAGCCATTGTGTAGAGAACCTATTGATTTACCTAGTTTTATTTCATGGTTGCCAGAGTAGTGAGAGATCTTTGCACTCCTATTTTGTGATATATTCTGAGCATATATATATATATATATATATATATATATATATATATATATATATATATATATATATATATATATATATATAGATACAGTATAAAACAGTGAAGAGATGGAACTGCACAGTGAGGAAAGAACCCCCTTGGGTGGGTGCTAGCTTCAAAGTAAGTGATCACTTCACCTTCTTCATACAACTTCAAGTCACAGATGGAAGCAGCACTCTATAGATATCATTCATTAAAATGCTTTTTATTCACCCAGTGTTCACAGCATCAACGTTTCACCCACTCAATGAGGGCATTTTCAAGTTTGAGAGGGCCAGAATGTCTCAACAAATTTATTATAATTTCCTCCTAGCAGGTGTAAATTTAACTCTGTTGGGCGTAGCAAGGTAGAAGGCCGTGCTGGGCCTCGTATCTTGCCCCCCCCCCCTCCCCAACAGGTTATTCTGGAACAATATAAGATAAGTAATGTAATATATTTAGAAAGCTACATACTTTTTATGATTATTTATATTTGGAAAAATAACTTAAATGTATGTTCACTTTTAACTGCCAAACTGTTAACTATTATTTTTTTTTGCCACTTTTTTTTTGCCATGGTTGGCGCTTAACCCAAATTCAGTGATATATATTTTTTTCATTTTGCAACTTTTTAAATAGTAGACTATTTCAGCTTAAGTACATTTTAGGCCACTTTCAATCGATTATTCTCGAAGCCATGCTTTTACATTAACTGGTAGCCATAGGATTTACAAAGAAATACCATTTAAACAGTTACCGTGGCTGTGGGCATATGTGAAAATATAAGTATGGAATGTATTATTTAGAGTTCTTTAGCGGTACTGTATGTTTAGCAATTAGATTTCAGAAATTAAAATGTAAAATTATGATTTATCTGTTGGTATATTACTAATATTATTAACCCCTTAATGACCAGCCTATTTTAGACCTTAATGACCAAGCCATATTTTACGTTTTTCCATCGTCGCATTCCAAGAGCTATAACTCTTTCATTTTTGCGTCGACATAGCTGTATAAGGTCTTGTTTTTTGCGGGACAAGTTGTATTTTTTAATAGCACCATTTTGGGGGACATATTATTTGTTGATTAACTTTTATTAACTTTTTTTTGGGGGGGAATAGAAAAAAACCTGAAATTTCGCCACGCTTTTTCGCGTCTTAAATCTACGCCGTTTACCGTGTGATATAAATAACACAATAACTTTATTCAGCGGGTTGTTACGATTGCAACGATACCAAATTTGTACAGTTTTTGTATGTTTTACTACTTTTACACAGTAAAAACGCTTTTTTTTCAAAATTATTTGTTTTTGTGTCTCCATGTTTGAAGAGCCGTAACGTTTTTATTGTTCCGCCGATGCAGTTGTATGAGGGCTTTTTTTTTGCGGGAAGACTTGTCGTTTTTATTGGTACCAATTTGGAGTAGATGTGACTTTTTGATCACTTTTTATAACAAGTCAGGATTCACAGAAAACAGCAATTTTTACATAGTTTTTTATTACATTTTTTACGGCGTTCACCTTGCGGGTTAAATAATGTAATAGATTTATAGTCGGGGTCGTTACAGACGTGGTGATACCAAATATGCATAACTTTTTTAATTTATTTTGTTTTTTTAATAGTAAAGGAGTTTGTAAGGAGAAAAGGTGGGTTTTTCATTTTTTTCAAATTTTTTTTAAAATTAACTTTATTAAACTTTTTTTTAACTTTTTTACTAGTCCCACTAGGAGACTTTAATATGCGATTCTCCGATCGCTATTATAATACACTGCAATACTTCTGTATTGCAGTGTATTACTGCCTGTCCGTTTAAAATGGACAGGCATCTGCTAGGTCATGCCAGAGGCATGATCTAGCAGGCATTCATGACAGGCAGACCTGGGGGCCTTTATTAGGCCCCCGGCTGCCATAGAAGACACAGACACTCGGCGATCGTATCGCCGGGTGTCGGTGGGAGAGAGAGGGAGCTCCGTCCCTCCCTCCAAAACCACTCAGATGCGGTGCTCGCTGTTGCGCACTGCATCTGAGGGGTTAAACATGTGAGATCGATACTTATATCGATCTCACACGGCAGAGCAGGGACGCTCTTAACCCTCAGCTGCCTCTGGCAGCTGAGAGCAGGGAGATTTGACGGCTCCCTGCTCTGTTTACTTTATCCTGATGCAGTGCCGTAAAAAGGCATATGCATCAGAATAAAGCCCGTTAGTGGCCGCCGTTAAAAGGCGTATTGGCGGTCACTAACGGGTTAAACGGACCTATATCAATTTCTTTGAAAATGTGAGGCAATACAAGGCCAGGGCTGACTTTGTACCCTTGTTATTATAAATTATATTTGTGTTTCTGTGGGTACAAGCCTTATCACATAATTTTTCCACGTCAAGCTCGTTTGACAAGACATATATACGATGAATTTCCCTAATGTTATACTACCTGTGATATATGGCAATGTTAGAATAGAAAAGTTAATGTATATTTGACAACTCATATCGTTACATGAAAAATAGATTCCTCGGCTGCCAACTTTGCTGCAAGATTCCTGTAATAGAAATATCATTAAGAGTTGATGAACTACATGCAATCTAAGAAGGATGCCAACTTACCAAGCTAGCTAGAAAATGACAAGTATGCCAGGGGAAGGAATGACAGCCCATTTAAACCTTCATTAAACAAAGCCTCCACTACTCATATTGTCAAATGTCTTCAAGGTGTTCCATTCCTCCTTATATACTCATACCACAAGTGACATTCATTTAGGACGTCAAAGGAGAATTTAAAAGGAGAAAGTCCCACAAGGGTAATGATGGGAATTTTTCATACAATGTGAAGTGTAAATGATTGTATGAGCTCAGTCTATCACACATCAAAGATCCCATCATGTGCATCAGCTATGACAATAGTACCTTTCAAGGAAAAACATATTGGCTTGCTGTGTCTTTTGTCAGCATCTATAGTTTGTGTTGTATACAGTTTTATTTTTCATGTATATCCTTTGTATGCAAATGTAACAGTAGTGAAAGTGTCGGATCTAGCCCAGTAGCCTCATTTATATAAAGGAATTGCACTGTAAGGGCTGAGTATTTATTGTCAGGATAGTATATTTTGCCCTTATAAGAATGCTTACAGCACAAACTTTCTAAGATTTTTTTTTTTCAGGCGAATAGTATAGATTGAGATTTCTTGGGTACCAAGATTTTGGAATTTTACTGATGAATTTACTAGTAATATGATCTGTTGTTCTGTACAAGGATTGGACTTCAATACCCAACAAGTGTTAATTTTGTGGTCATTTACATAATTGGAAAAAATGTATTAAATATCACAATTCATCTTTATAAAAGACACAGGCAGTAATTTGATTATTGTACAAAATATATATCAATATTTTTCTTTTAACTAAAATGTGTATTTTACCTCCTAATCACTCCATTTCCTTTTCTTCCTCACCTACATCCCATGTGACTCTCAATAGCTACTAGTTACTCACGCCAGTCTTGTTATCACCATTATGTTCTGTTTGGTTCTTATTTGCCAGTGTATACCCAAGTAGAGTAAAAATGTACTTTTTATCTTTCAAGCAATTGCATATATATATATATATATATATATATATATATATATATATAGATATATAGATACATAGATATAGATATATAAGAGAAAAAAAAGTTTTCAGCCACCGATCAAATCTTTAACCTTGTATTATGTACAATACAATATTTAGCAACAGTGTAGTGATATTGTCCCATGATACCTATTTGTAACCGATTACTGTGCCAACCACCAGCCAAAGTACTACGTACTCTTATGGATACATTCAGGGTCGGCCAGTTTTTGGCGGTGGGCGAGCATAACAAGAAGAACGAACGAGACTGCCTGATTATCATCATAAAAGGCGTCAATTGTTTGCAGATTGTTATTTACAGTTTGGAGGAAGAGTTTAGGAGAGGAAAACGCAGATGAATTTTTGAAACCAGCCGCCAGCAAGGGGTGACTAGAGTTCTATAGGTGAAAGGCTGGTGACAGGCTCCCTTTAATCTGTCACCAATTAATGTCATTGATCACTTACTGTGCCCTTTACATCTTTAGTTAGCCTTGAACCCACTGCCACATGTTGGTCATGACTCCAGAGCTCTGTCCTTCCACTCCCGGAATTATATATGTTTAATTCACCAACTCATAGTAAATATATTGTTTATGCTTTCATTTTCAGTCTACTGAGACACAAAGGACATCAAGTCTTAAAACTATCTTGGAGAATAAGCCCAAAAAAATCATGTTTAATTTTGCCAGCACAGTTCATAACATGAATGCTCATGGGTTGTCTAAGTGAAAAGTCTATTGTATATTTCTCCATAGACAAGCAATATAAATGGGACCAGTATGACTATATTTTGCAGAGAGCACATGTCTAAAGGCTAATATAGCCTTTCTTAGAAATGAGCGAATTTGGCTTGTGTTTTGCATACGGACACATTTCCTATTACAGAGACGTATTTCTCTCGTATAAGACAATGGAGATCGGTATTAATGCATTTTAGTCTCCATTTTTTTTATATGCGAGGAATTAGGTAATTTGACCATTGGTGAAACCGGGGTGAAGCAATTTTTTATACAGTTAATTAAAAGTTAATTACTTGGTGTAAATGACCAATTGTAAAGCACTATGAAATCAAAGCATTTTATGGTAGTACAAGATGGACAGTTGGGGAGGGGTATTTATACCCTGTACTCGTATAAAATTTAATTTACCACAGATTCATTATTAGTATTTTATGGTTTGTTTATGTATCCGGTGCTGCCTGCAGGCACATAAAATTAGACATTAGGTGTATGCCATTAATATAGATCTCTAACATCTCATCTCCTCCATACTGTGCTAGCAAAGTTTTAAGTTGCTCTGCTACATATTAATCTATTTAGTATATACCTTCTATACATGATAAATCTATCAGATTATCTTACATGCTTCTGAATGGAAATTCTCATTTAGGGCTTTTATCCTGTAGATTGTGTGCTAAAATGTAAATATTTTACACTGAGTTTATATCTTTCTCTGCATGAACACCAAGAGATATCCAATAATCACATAATTGCTTATGCAAATGAATGCTAAGTACCTGAGTACACAACCGCTGGAAATAAATGTATCTTTGGGATCATAACATTATATTACAAGCAAATATCAGCTGATTGAATATTCAGGTAGCTGTTTGTAACAACCAGACAGATAATCATTGCTTAATATTTATTGTATATTTAATAACAATAATAAAAAAATAGGTTGTGCTAGGGAAGCACTATCTCAAAAAAAAATTAAAAGGATGATCATATTGCAAAATATATAAGATTTACTCAATGTTCCTTTAAATATCATTGTATCTAAACAGGAATTCATTTTTTTTCTCCAGCTACAGCAAGGCTTGGTCTATATTATTGTGGTCTATAGCAGATGCTGTTTATATATCGATGCCCAATTTTGTTAGATAAATTGATTGATAAATTATAATTTTATGATTTGTCATTGTTCTTTTTGTGCATTTGCATTGGGCAATTTTATGGACGATCATTTGGAGGCATTCAAATCCTAACAACTATTGTTTCATGTAAACAGTCCTTAAGATCATCTCATCATCTGGAAGCTCCTTTCATACATAATAATATCATGTTATGGCTTATTTCGATTTTGAAAATCATGATCTAGTGGTACTTGTCTACAACATTCATCATCATAAATCAGGGATTTGTTTTTTTTTTCTAACAAAAAGGAAAGTCACAAATTAACCTCACCTGCCCATAACCAAAATCTTGCTCTGCCTAATCATAAATCCAGACCAAGGTTAAAATGATCCTTGTTCTACAGGCTTTCGGAAAACATGTATGCCTCAAGTTCATTTTAGGCAAGCTTAGAGGGTTCAGTTGTCAATCCAAGAACTATCAGACCTTTTAATTTCCTACAAAAGCAGTCAGAAGAAATGTTTTTGTGGGGATAAGTCTGGCTCAAATCATGGCTTTATTGAAATTGACTGTTGTGCCTTTAGCTTCCTCCTGGAGCTCATCTACTGTGGACCTCAGGTAGGTACAATTTTAGAGCTAGGAGAATAAGGAGAATGAGGAGAACGCCTGTTGAATAAGGCAGAGCCATAGGCAACCGGTGTGCCGGCTTTGCTCCATATGTTGGTGTATTACGGAGTGGTTCTCCCCTATGATTTTTCAAATGGTGTCCAACAGAAAATAAATATATATGTATGATCTTGTAGGAAATTGGCATACGAAGGTACAGCATGGCCCAATAGAAGTCTATGTGTTGTCTATTATGGCTCTGAACAAATCATGCATGCATGAGTTCATCTATAAAGTATAACACTAATAAAATTTATTAATGATAATATTCGTAGGTAGATGGAAAAAGGCTGGCACTTCTCAGTACCGGACACTGCACTACACCTGCACGGAGTTTAGTTCCTCGGCAAATCCATTTGAAAGTAGACTCAGCTAAAACATTTGGCCATGGGATGCTCAGCGGCCAGGACAGCACAACAACTTGTAAATATCTTCAACAGTAGAAGAAAATGTGCAGCACTCACCGATTATGCAAACAAATTTCTTTAGTCGGCAATATCATAGTAAGATGTGGAAAATGTGAATGTGAATAATAATAATAATCACCGTTATTCATCATCATCATCATCATCATCATCATCATCTTTCTCCTTTATAAGTATAGCTGTAATGGTGGGGGGGGTAGGGAAACGGACAAGTGAGCCCTAATCTACCCGCCACTCTGTCCCTGCCTACTTGCAACGACCCGCCCTAGGCGACGGGGTACAACTGGGCGGCGGTCCCTGCGCTCAGTAAGTGCATGACAAACACGACAAACAAACAAGGGAATACAAGCAAGGGAAATGGGCAGTTGCTCGCGGAAACACCGTGAGCAACAGAGTAGTGAACGAGCCGAGTCAAGCCGGGAGAGTGCGAGGTACAAAGCGAAAAGCAGAAGAGTAGTCGGTAAGCCGGGGTCTGTATGGAGCAGGATCAAAAAGTAGCAGGAGCTGTAGCTGGGCCAGGAAACCTCAAGGAAAGAATTCACAAGCACAGATGGACAGGAAGAGCAGGCTTAAATAGACCGAGGGCGGGAGCTAGCTGAGTCTGGCCAGGTTGCGATAGGCTCTCCCACTCCTAAGCCTGCCAGCCTGAGTGGAGGAAGCTGGTGTCTGTCTCAGGGATGTACACTCAGGTGTTGACTGATTAATTCTGGGAATTAACCCCGAAGCAGTGCCTGGCAGATCCTTTACAGTACCCCCCCTTTTATGAGGGGCCACCGGACCCTTTCTAAGTGGACCTGGCTTACTGGGGAAACGCAGGTGGAACCTCCTGACCAATACCCCAGCGTGAACATCCCGGGCGGGTACCCAAGTCCTCTCCTCGGGCCCGTATCCTCTCCAATGGACCAGGTACTGGAGGGAGCCTTGGACCATCTTGCTGTCCACGATCCTGGCCACCTCAAATTCCACCCCCTCAGGGGTGAGGACGGGAACAGGAGGTTTCCTCGAGGGGGCCAAGGACGGGGAGCAGCGTTTCAGGAGGGAGGCATGAAACACGTTGTGTATACGAAAAGACGGGGGTAACTCCAGCCGGAAAGAGACAGGACTGAGGACCTCAATGACCTTATACGGCCCAATAAACCGGGGAGCAAACTTTTTGGACGGAACCTTGAGACGCAAGTTCCTGGATGACAACCACACCAGATCCCCGACCACAAACAGGGGGTTAGCAGAACGTCTTCTATCGGCCTGAGCCTTCTGTATGCTCTGGGACGCCTCTAGGTTCTTCTGAACCTGGGCCCAGACTGTGCACAGATCCCGATGAACGACCTCCACCTCGGGATTGTTGGAACAACCAGGTGAAACGGAGGAGAACCGTGGATTAAACCCAAAATTACAGAAAAAGGGAGAGACCCCTGACGAGTTACTGACCCGGTTATTAAGGGAAAATTCGGCGAGGGGAATGAAAGAAACCCAATCAAATTGACAGTCAGAGACAAAACATCTTAAGTATTGTTCTAGAGACTGATTAGTCCTCTCCGTTTGGCCATTGGTTTCAGGATGGAAAGCAGAGGAGAAGGACAGATCAATCCCCAACTTGTTACAGAAGGCTCTCCAAAACAATGAAACAAATTGTACCCCCCTGTCAGAAACAATATTGACGGGGACCCCATGGAGACGCAGGATGTGTTTGATAAACAAGGTAGCCAACGTCTTGGCGTTGGGTAGCTTCTTGAGGGGCACAAAGTGGCACATTTTACTGAAGCGGTCTACCACCACCCACACCACCGACTTGCCTTGGGATGGAGGCAAATCGGTGATAAAATCCATGGAGATATGTGTCCAAGGTCTCTGGGGAATGGGCAACGAACGCAGTAAGCCCGCTGGTCGGGACCTGGGAGTCTTGGACCTGGCACAAACCTCACAGGCGGCGACGTAGGCCTTAACGTCTTTAGGCAAACCAGGCCACCAATAATTTCTAGTAATGAGGTGTTTGGTACCCAGGATGCCTGGATGGCCAGATAGTGCGGAGTCGTGATTTTCCCTAAGTACCCTTAGCCGGAATTGCAGGGGAACAAACAGCTTGTTCTCAGGAAGGTTCCCAGGAGCTGAACCTTGATCAGCAGCAATTTCAGAGACTAAATCGGACTCGATAGAGGAAATGACTATACCTGGAGGCAAAATACAAACAGGATCTTCCTCCGAAGGAGGGCTGGCCATGAAGCTACGCGACAGTGCATCCGCCTTAATATTTTTAGACCCGGCCCTATAGGTAACCAAAAAATTGAATCTGGTAAAAAACAACGCCCATCGAGCTTGTCTCGGGTTTAGCCTCCGGGCAGATTCTAGGAAAACCAGATTCTTGTGGTCGGTAAGGACCGTTACCTGGTGCCTAGCCCCCTCCAGGAAGTGGCGCCACTCTTCAAATGCCCATTTAATGGCTAAAAGTTCGCGGTTGCCAATATCATAGTTACACTCCGTGGGCGAAAACTTCCTAGAAAAGTAAGCACAGGGGCGGAGATGGGTGAGGGAGCTGGTACCCTGGGACAAGACGGCCCCCACTCCCACCTCGGACGCGTCAACCTCCACAATAAATGGCTCCCTTTGGTTGGGCTGAACCAGCACGGGGGCCGAGATAAAGCACTTCTTGAGGGTCTCAAAAGCCTGGACGGCCTCAGGGGGCCAATGGAGGACATCAGCACCCTTGCGAGTGAGGTCCGTAAGAGGCTTAGCGACGACCGAGAAGTTAGCAATAAATCTCCTGTAATAGTTAGCGAACCCCAAAAAACACTGTAGCGCTTTCAGGGAGGCAGGTTGGACCCATTCAGCCACAGCCTGAACCTTGGCAGGGTCCATGCGGAATTCATGAGGAGTGAGGATTTGACCTAAAAATGGTATCTCCTGTACCCCAAATACACATTTTTCGATTTTGGCAAACAGTTTGTTTTCTCGAAGGACCTGGAGCACTTTCCTGACATGCTCTATGTGGGAGGACCAGTCCCTGGAAAACACCAATATGTCATCAAGGTACACTACAAGAAATATCCCCAGGTAATTTCTCAAAATCTCATTTATGAAGTTCTGGAAGACCGCAGGGGCATTGCACAACCCAAAGGGCATGACGAGGTATTCGAAATGGCCTTCGGGCGTGTTAAACGCAGTCTTCCACTCATCCCCCTCTTTGATGCGAATAAGGTTATACGCCCCCCGTAGATCCAATTTAGAGAACCATTGGGCCCCCTGAACCTGATTAAAGAGATCAGGAATCAAAGGAAGGGGATACTGGTTCCTTACCGTGACCTTATTCAGGCCACGGTAGTCAATGCATGGCCTAAGACCCCCATCCTTCTTCCCTACGAAGAAGAAGCCAGCACCTACCGGAGAAGAAGAGGGACGAATGTAACCCTTGGCCAGGGATTCCTGGATATACTCCCTCATGGCTTCACGTTCGGGACAAGAAAGGTTAAATATCCTACCCTTAGGAAGCTTAGCTCCTGGTACCAATTCGATAGCGCAATCGTATTCTCTATGAGGCGGTAACACTTCGGAGGCCTCTTTAGAGAAAACATCAGCGAAGTCCTGAACAAACTCGGGTAGCGTATTCACCTCCTTAGGGGGAGAAATAGAATTAACAGAAAAACATGACGTACAACATTCATTACCCCATTTGGTTAGCTCCCCAGTATTCCAGTCAAACGTAGGATTATGCAACTGCAACCAGGGAAGACCTAGAACCAAATCGTACGATAATCCCTGCATCAATAGTACAGAGCATTGCTCCAAATGCATGGAGCCAACAAGGAGTTCAAAAACAGGGGTATGCTGTGTAAAATAACCATTAGCAAGAGGAGTGGAGTCGATACCCACTACCGGAACAGGTTTAGGCAAATCAATCAGAGGCATAGCGAGAGACATAGCAAATTCCACAGACATGATATTAGTAGAGGACCCTGAATCCACGAAGGCACTGCCGGTAGCAGACCTACCACCAAAAGAGACCTGAAAGGGAAGCAATATCTTAGTACGTTTCATATTTACGGGAAATACCTGTGCGCCCAAGTGACCTCCCCGATGATCACTTAGACGCGGGAGCTCTCTGACAGCATTCTTACGCTTGGGACAGTTGTTTACTTGATGCTTGACATCCCCACAGTAGAAGCAGAGACCATTCTTCCTGCGGAATTCTCTACGTTGTTGAGGGGACACGGAGGCCCCGAGTTGCATAGGTATTTCTGAGTCTTTAGGGGAGAAACGAAGCAACGGGACTTCGGGAGGCATCATGGGGGAGTCGGAGGAAAAAACACATAAACGTTCACGTTGTCGTTCCCTGAGACGTCGGTCAAGTCGTACCACTAAAGCCATAACCTGGTCTAAGGAGTCAGAAGAGGGATAACTAACTAGCAGGTCTTTCAGGGCATTCGACAGACCCAACCTAAACTGGCACCTTAAGGCAGGGTCATTCCACCGAGAAGCTACGCACCACTTCCTAAAGTCAGAGCAATACTCCTCAACAGGTCTCTTACCCTGACGTAAGGTCACCAGCTGACTCTCGGCAAAGGCAGTTCTGTCAGTCTCGTCATAAATAAGTCCGAGGGCAGAAAAGAAACAATCAACGGAGGAAAGTTCAGGGGCGCCAGGAGCCAAGGAGAAGGCCCACTCTTGGGGCCCTTCCTGGAGCCGGGACATAATTATACCCACCCGCTGGCTCTCAGAACCTGAGGAGTGAGGCTTTAAGCGAAAGTAAAGCCTACAACTCTCCCGAAAGGAGAGAAAAGCCCTCCGGTCACCTGAGAACCGGTCGGGCAACTTGAGGTGGGGTTCAAGGGGTGCGGTGAGGGGAACTACCAAGGTAGCATCAGGCTGGTTGACCCTCTGAGCCAGGGCCTGGACCTGTAGGGAGAGACCCTGCATTTGCTGAGCCAGGGTTTCACGGGGTTCCATAATGGTGTCAGGGACCAGGGTAGACTAGGTATAGGGCTTGTGAATTTGTAATGGTGGGGGGGGTAGGGAAACGGACAAGTGAGCCCTAATCTACCCGCCACTCTGTCCCTGCCTACTTGCAACGACCCGCCCTAGGCGACGGGGTACAACTGGGCGGCGGTCCCTGCGCTCAGTAAGTGCATGACAAACACGACAAACAAACAAGGGAATACAAGCAAGGGAAATGGGCAGTTGCTCGCGGAAACACCGTGAGCAACAGAGTAGTGAACGAGCCGAGTCAAGCCGGGAGAGTGCGAGGTACAAAGCGAAAAGCAGAAGAGTAGTCGGTAAGCCGGGGTCTGTATGGAGCAGGATCAAAAAGTAGCAGGAGCTGTAGCTGGGCCAGGAAACCTCAAGGAAAGAATTCACAAGCACAGATGGACAGGAAGAGCAGGCTTAAATAGACCGAGGGCGGGAGCTAGCTGAGTCTGGCCAGGTTGCGATAGGCTCTCCCACTCCTAAGCCTGCCAGCCTGAGTGGAGGAAGCTGGTGTCTGTCTCAGGGATGTACACTCAGGTGTTGACTGATTAATTCTGGGAATTAACCCCGAAGCAGTGCCTGGCAGATCCTTTACAATAGCACTAAATATAATAACCAAATACCAAGAAGAAGAAAAATGTATGTAGGACAACGAATAGCTGATAAAAGTATCATTATATTAAGTCAACAATCAAAGTATATGCATATAAATACAAATCTGAAAAAAAAGTACACACATAGACTAAAAGGAATACAGAAAAAAGTTGGGCCACCTTGATGTCATGGACAGGTATATAATTCCATGTAAACAGTCATGTATACAGTGCAACACAATATCAATAAAGACACCATAAAGTAAGTGCATGGAGAGCAAAAGTCCCTAATATTAAAATTAGTCAACAGTGATAGATAAGGCCCAAATAATAGAGAGACAAGAACCCCAGGGGAACAATGATACTCATGCAGCAATAAAGCAATATGGAATATACCAATAACTCTGGCAATGAAAGCCTAAACACACCAAGAGGGCCCACCACGCCCGATACCCGTTTTGCACTAAATATACTATTAAACTGACAGTCTGAGGATAGGGGACTAAATGTGTGGGTCTGTCTCTTTTCTAATAACTTTGTGAAACATTTATACATTGTGATGTCTGAATTGTCCCAAACAGTCCACACTCAACGGTCATGTTGCTGGAAGTAATATCTGAGGGATATTACTAAGACTCTGCACCATAAATATGGGAAATCTGGAAGAGGAATGCTGCTGTAGAATAGAAACATTGTGGCAGATACAAAGCATATCACACTGACATTCTGGCAGATATCCTAAGGATAGATTTTGATGCCAGAGACAGGTTCCTCCGGCTTCATACAACCTACTAAATTATGTACATTTCAAGCCACTGTCACATATAGTAAACGCAGTAGCTGACCTTTAAATGTAAAAACTAGGAGTTTTTATGAATATTTACCAGCATATATTTAACATTTTATTGTAATTGTAAACATGGTGTACTGACAGGTTATTTGACTTTGTATGAAATTGATATGTGTGTTTTTGACATAGACATTAGATTGTGAGAAGGATTGGGGACAGGGACTGCTGTGAGCGATGACAATCTCTGTACAGCGCTATTGAATATGCTAGCACTATAGAAGTAATAGGAAATAAGTAACTAATGAAAAATAAATGCAAATGCACTGTATCTTATAACAAAAATGTCTACATTTTTTAAGACTGGCATTCATACGCCAATCTTAATAGGAAAAAGCTGGATAAGATGCTACAATCTTATTAAGACGCGCACGCCTCTTCATAAGTTTGTCCCATCTTTCGCTATCCGTGCACCACTGAGTGAAATCTATGCCATCCAGGAGCTAGCGTAGTTTTCCCCTATAATTTATGCCAACTTCAGGGTGCTAAATTTGCCATTGTGTGTGTGTGTGTGTGTGTGTATGTGTGTATGTGTGTGTGTGTGTGTGTGTGTGTGTGTGTGAGATAGGAATTAGGTTGTGAGCCCCATAGAGGACAAGGATAGATGTGAATGGTGACAATCTCTGTACAGCTTTGCAAAACATGATGACATTATATAAGTAACATGAAATAAATAAGCCTAAAATACTCGTAATACCCATATTTGTTCTATTATTCGTGAGAGTGATTCGGGTAACAGGTTGGAGCAGCGTAAGGTGAAATCATATTCCCCACACCTGGTCTCCCCATACTCATTATTTATATTCAATATACATACAAAAGATATATATTCTTTAATATCTTCGTAAAATGTTTTATTTAATATAACTATGAGATATATAACATAGAAAAGCATCCTCTTTTTGAGCATTTGCTCTGAAAATAGAGGACTCAGCAATAGTTATAGGTCCCTGAGTTCTCTTCCATCAAGTTGTTAAACAGTAGCTGCTTCGTAGCTATTTCTATATCTAGGAAAGCTGTCTTTTTACTTTCCCAGACATACAAATTGCAAACCTGTAGAGTAATGCGCTGATGCATCCCTTGTTTCCATATTCTTTGTGCTACATAAATCACTGTTTCAAACTACTTCCATTTATGGCGAGATAATATGTGTTTCTGTTTTTCAAACATTTTCCAGTTATTGTAATCTCAAATGAATTTTGATGAATTTTGATAACTCACATTACCAAATAGTTAACTTTAAAAAATGAGCTTATGCAGGTGGGAAAAACAAGTGTGGACAGGGTGTTATCTCATTGTGCAAGTGAGATCATGAAATACTTTTCTTGGTTCTTTGTGAATTGCTGTTTAATACACTAAAATAAAATACGTGTGTGTAAGTGCTTTACAAATAATGTGCAACGTGTAGGAGGGATAATGGTTGGCACTACCTTTAGCTTGCAGCGTCACGGATCCCTGTGCTTGTGATTACTGGGACTTGTAGTTCGACAGTCTTTGTGTAGCGGTGCTCAGTGCGTATAGAAGTAAGACTTTAACAAATGTCAACATGTAGAAAAATAGACAGCACGGCACTCACTACTTGCGAAAATGGTTTATTTTTATTCTATATTGAGGCAGGCATAACACGGGATTAGAAGACAATAGAGCCTACGACCGTTTCACGTCCTCAAGACGCTATATTGAGGCATACTGGGCTTCCGTTCACACACACTTAAATACCCACACCTTGCCTCATCAACCACTTCCTCTTCTCACGGCAATATATAAAAAATACAAATATTTATAGAAAATCATGCATGGTCAAACATTATGACAGCAGTCTCATTACGTGTAAATCCAACTATCTGGTACATGCCATGTTTTGTCCTTGCCAATTTTTCTGTATACAAAAAACAATGCGCCCATTATTTAAACGTGTTCGAGAACATATGTATTCCTTTGGTACAGGAAAGGGTTCCCCAGGATTGATAACCCATATATGGGAAGTACATGGAGGTAATCCGAAATGCTTGTCTTTTGCGGGCATACAGCGGGTGTTCACCCCACGGGATGGTGGTGATCGACATGTTAAATTATTACCTTGTGAAGCAAACTGGATAATAAAAACTGAGGCTTTAGGACCTCTGGGTTTGAATGATAGGAACGACCTATCTGCTTTTCTAAAATAAAACTTTTGAATAGGTATGTTTTCCACTTTATACTCAGTCTATTAACCTGCTGTTTAGAATATGCATGATTTTCTATAGATATTAGTATTTTTTATATATTGCTGTGAGAAGCGGAAGTGTTTGATGAGGCAAGGTGTGGGTATTTAAGTGTTTGTGCACTGAAGCCCAGTATGCCTTGATAAGATGTCTGGAGGACGTAAAACAGTCGTAGGCTCTATTGTCTCCTAATCCTGTGTTATGCCTGCCTCAATATAGAATAAAAAGAAACCTTTTTTGCAAGTGGTGCCTGCGAGCGGTGAGTGCCGTGCTGTCTATATTTCTACATGTTGACGCTTTTACAAATAATGCATGCCTATAAAAAGTCTGAACTATCTGAAGAAATGTAGTAGAGGAAAAAAAAAAGAAAGAGGAAGTGGCGCTCCTCTAAGGTAATACTGTTTTTAACATTTGGCATGCATTAAAAGAAGCTGTTAGTCTCACCTACTGCGGTTTTGAAAACACAGGCACAACACAGCTTCTTAGCCTGTATGAGTCTATCCGTTTCACTGCCGACTGCCACCCACTGCTTTCCCTCGGAGAGTGAATCCTTGCTCCAGGGAGGAAGATTAAGGCAATAAGAAAGGTAAAAAAGACGTTTTGCAGCGATCTGGTCACGGCGCCTGGCTTGTGAGTGAGGTTCTTTTTCTTTGGTTTAATTATTCATTTATTAGGACGATGGGTTTCTGGACCAAACTGGTCCCTTCATCAGGTCAATATCTAGATATGACCTGATGAAGGGACCAGTTCGGTCCGGAAACGCGTTGTCCTTATAAATAAATGATTAAATCAAATAAAAAGTTATGTGATATCTGTCACTTTTCATTGTAATGTTGCCTGTGATGACAATGAGATGACTGCTGAGAAGTGATCTCTATTGATCTCTACAGAACAGGAAGTGTCAGTCTATTATATGACTCCAGTGGCCAGAGTGAAAACAGCATTTTTTTTTATAGATTAGTTAAATCGATTAAAAAAAATAAAAACTCCGAAAAAATTTATTTAAATAATAGGTCAATTTAAGGTGGGGGCAATACTTTAACCCTTCATTTTTTCATGTTTTAGTAATCCCAGAGGGAAAATCATTTTCAAATATTCACAGCTGTATTTTTTGCACATGTTTATTCATACTTAATTCAGGCATCAGTTTTCGTACTATAATTATGGAAAGTGACATTGCATTAAGTTTATATGCGATATATTCTTTTGGAACTGGCTCTTCTTACATTTCTTTGGACCTGTTTAGTAATAAGAAGTAAAAGCAAGAGAGCAAATATTATTTGGATCTTATTTTTACATTAAAGAGTATTCAAGACAACTCACAGAAGGAGCACTGCTGAACAAACAGCAAGATACATATTTTCAATCAGCCCCCTACACAGTCAGTTATTGCCTTAAGTTTGCACTTTACTGCAGCTGGTGCATCAAATATTCATAGACTCCTTACTTGACTTTAACGAATGCATTTACTAAAATTCCACATTCAGACCTTGCGCTCCAATAGAGTTGGGGGGAAAAAAAGACAAGCATTAGTATGCCAAACCTTTTTCACAAGTGTTTAATAATTTAGATTTGCTGTGTTATTAAGCAGTCACAGGTGGAAAGATGATACTTTGTGAGTGTGGAATGGATGGGTGTGCTGAATTAAATTATTTTTTTCTCTGCTTGTAATTTATTTTCAACCCTGTAATATTTGCACGGTAGTCTGGAACTGCTTGAGAGCTGCCATATTGAAAAGATAATGAAATACGTCCCTGGAGTGATGCAGGACAGCCTTGTCAAGGACGGTTACAGTTTCATGTGAATATAAATATTTTCAAATTGTCATGATTTTACTTTCTCAATAGCAATTTTATTTGAAACACATCCAGCTGTTTATCTGTTATTTTTTATCTGAATACATAAATAAAATAATTTAATACATAAGATACATTTCCCTAACATAGGCAAGGATGATTATTTGTATTTATTTTTTTAAAGTTGGAAACTGCTGGTTGACCTATAGTGTTTAAGACCAAAGTTTCCCACATGTGCTTTTCCTGACAAGTGGCCTGAACCTTAAAGTGAAGCTCTGTGTTTTATTTTGTTTTTAACTATAGTTTTTCTTAAGGAATTTAAAATTTTTACAAAAAGGAAAGGGCAGTATAGACAGTCAAAACAATAGCATGTAACAAAGCATATTGTCATTTCTACAGTATAAGCATACAGGCAGTATAAGGGCAGAATATTGGAAGCTTACCATAAAACAGAAATATAAAGTGAGACAAAATTTACCTGGGGGAACAGACAACCTAGCAATGGGGTTCTGTATGGCAGTCTAATAAAAGAGAACAACTACAGTGCATTTGTAAGGCCTTCCCCTTTTTTTCTTTTTACATTTTGTTATGTTTAGGCCTTGTGCTAAAATAAAAACAAATTCAAGTTTTCCCTATCATTCTGCACTCAATAACCCTTAGGGTATGTGCACACACACTAATTACGTCCGTATTTGACGGACGTATTTCGGCCGCAAGTACCGGACCGAACACAGTGCAGGGAGCCGGGCTCCTAGCATCATACTTATGTACGATGCTAGGAGTCCCTGCCTCGCTGCAGGACAACTGTCCCGTACTGAAAACATGATTACAGTACGGGACAGTTGTCCTGCAGCGAGGCATGGACTCCTAGCATCGTACATAAGTATGATGCTAGGAGCCCGGCTCCCTGCACTGAGTCCGGTCCGGTACTTGCGGCCGAAATACGTCCGTCCATTACGGACGTAATTAGTGTGTGTGCACATACCCTTAATGACAAAGTGAAAACAGAATTTTAGAAATGTTTGCAAATTTATTAAAAATGATAAAACTGAAATTTTAAATGGGCATAAGTATTCAGACCCTTTGCTGCTATGACACTTGAAGTTTAGCTCTGGGGACCTCACATTTCCCTAGATCATCTTTGAAATGTTTCAGAACCTTGATTGGAGTCCACCTGTGGTAAATTTATTTGATTTGACATGATTTGGAAAGAAACACCACTTTCTATATAAGGTCTCACAGCTGACAATATATATCAGAGCAAAAACCAAGCTATGAGGAGGAAAGAACTGTCTGTAGAGCTCTGAGACAGGATTGTGTGGAGGCATAGATCTGGAGAAGTATGCAAAAAAAAAATTCTGCTGAACTGAAAGTTCCCAAGAGCACAGTGGCCTCCATAATTCTTAAATGGAAGACGTTTGGAACAACCAGGACTCTTCCTAGAGCTGGCTGCCCCACCAAACAAATTAATCAGGGGAAAATGGTCTTGGTAAAAGTGGTGACCAAGAGCCCAATGTTCACTCTAGCTGAGCGCCAAAGAGCCTGTGCTACTTACAATGCATTCGGAAAATCTTCAGACCCTTTCAGTTTTATCACATTTTGTTATGTTGAGGCCTTGTGCTAAAATGAAAAAAATTAAAGTTTTGCCCCATCATTATGCACTCAAAACCCCATAATGAAAGATCCCTGAGGAAAAAGTGGGTTTTTTTTTTCACTTTTTTTATTTTAACTTTTTATTAAACTTTTTTTTTATTACTTTTTTACTAGTCCCACTAGGGGACTTCACTATGCGATTGCCCGATCGCATTTATAATACACTGCAATACTTCTGTATTGCAGTGTATTATGCCTGTCCGTGCAGAGCGGACAGGCATTTGCTAGGCCATGCCTAGCAGGCATATACTACAGGCAGACCTGGGGGCCTTCATTCCTTCATTAGGCCCCCGGCTGCCATCGGAGACACAGACACTCGACAATCTTATCGCCGGGTGTCGGTGGGAGAGAGAGGGACTCCCTCCCTCTCCCCAAAACAACTAAGATGCGGAGCTCGCTATTGAGCGCTGCATCTGAGGGGTTAAATGGGTGAGATCGATACTGATAGCTACCTCTGGCCGCTGAGAGCAAGGAGATTTAACTGCTCCCTGCTCTGTTTATTTATTCCGATGCAGCGCTGTAAAAAGGCTACTGCATCGGAATAAAGCCCGTAAGTGGCCGCCGTAAAAACACTATGGGGCGGTCACTAATGGGTTAAGAGAAGAAAGCCTTTGGTAGAGGAATTAGGGGAGTGCAGAAGAGATATAGGAGTCTTGGGAATAGCATTATTTTAAGTGGTGCAACTTTTCAAAACCACAAGATTAAATAATGAGAGTACTGTTGGATCACCATGGCCGTGGGCCATCAGGCTTACTCACTTCCTGACGGCCACAGCCATTGATCTACGAGCGCTGGCCCCAGTCTCCTCCTCAGGAGATACCAGCTCTCACTTCCGCTCACCTCGGCCGGGTCCCGTAGGGTGCACGCGCATGCTCGTGCCTGCTCTTAAAGGGGCAGCGCACGCACCGGACTTTTATGTTTAATTAGCCCATGAGCACCCTGGACTATAAGAAGGGCCCAGCCCCTTCCTCCCATGCCTAAGTGTTGTTGTCGTACCCCAAGTTTGTCTATGTAAATGGTAACCTAGTGTCTTAAGGTTTCCAGTGTTTCCCGCACCTGTATCCTGTATCCCGTGCTATCCTGGTCAAGTGCCGTGCTAAGCTGTAGTTGTGCTGTGCTGTATACCACGCCTGTTCTGCTACACCATGCCTGACATCTGTCTGCTGCCTAGTCCCAGCCGAGCCTGCCGTGCTACTGTCCGAGCCGCCACAAGTACCCTCTACGGACTATAGACTGTTACCTCCGCCCTGTTGGCCAGCTTCCACACCGCCAAGGCAGTATGGCCCAGTGGGTCAACGAACCCGAGACCTGGTGGACCTTCTTCAATTACCCACTACCCCTCTGGAGAGGCCATTGATGGTTGCATCGGTAAATGGACTACCTCTGCCAGACCCAGTTATAGCTGTGACCAAGCCACTGAGGCTCCAAGTGGGAGCTCTCCACTCTGAGCTGTTATCGTTCTTTGTCTTGTCCAAGGCCGTTAACCCTGTGCTGCTGGGCCTGCCTTGGCTCCGATTACATGCCCCAGTCCTGGACTGGAACTCTGGAGAGGTTCTTCAGTGGGGTCCCGAGTATCACGACCGTTGCCTGGGACAGATTTGTTCAGCTCAGCCTCCTCTGCCTCAGTCATTGGCAGGATTGCCTGGTCATTATGCTGCATTTTCGGACGTCTTCAGCAAGAAGGAGGCAGAGATGCTCCCACCACACCGGGCTTATGACTGTCCTATCGAGCTGATTCCTGGTGCATCCCTTCCCTGTGGTAGGGTATATCTTCTCTCCTTACCAGAGACTCTGTCTATGTCTGTCTATGTTAAAGAGTACTAGGAGCGGGGTTTCATACAGAAACCTCCCTCCCCGGCAGGAGCCGGGTTCTTCTTCGTCATGAAAAAGGATGGTTCTCTGCGTCCCTGTATCAACTTCTGGGGTCTCAACCAGATCACGTTGAAAAATAAGTATCTGTTGCCATTGATCTCAGAACTATTTGATCGTATACGTGGTGCCAAGATTTTTTCCAAACTAGACATGTCCGTTAAGTTTTGCTATGGTTAAGGGACAATCGTCTGTACGCTAAGTTGGAGAAGTGCGTGTTTGAGAAAGATGCTCTACCCTTCCTGGGCTACATTGTCTCGAATCGAGGTCTCGAGATGTATCCTGAAAAGGTAAAGTCTGTCCTGGAATGGACATGCCCTCAAGGCTTGAGGGTCATACAGCGCTTTCTGGGATTCGCCAATTTTTACAGTCAGTTCATCCCAAACTTCTCCTCACTGAGTTCTCCTATCTCATGAACGCCAAGGTGTGGACTCCTGAAACAGAGTCCACATTCAATAGCCTGAAGAGTGCCTTCACGTCAGCCTCTATCCTCCATCATCCAGATGTTTCCCTACAGTTCTCGTTGGAGGTGGATGCCTCCTCTGTCGGTGCTGGTGCACTCCTGTTCCAGAGAGGTTCCAAGGGCAAGTCAATGGTATGTGGATATTTCTCTAAGCTCTTCTCTTCCGCAAAACGCAACTACTCGATTGGGGATCGGGAGTTACTGGCCATCAAATTGGCTCTGGAGGAGTGGAGACATCTACTAGAGGGTGCAGCTCATCCTATCCTAATTTTTATGGACCATAAGAATCTCATATATCTCCAGACGGCCCCACGGCTGAATCCTCGTCAGGCCAGGTAGTCGCTGTTCTTTACCAGGTTTCACTTTGAGCTTGTCCAGGTCTTTCGAGACAGAAGACACTATGGAGATTCCACAGAACATTATTGATCCGACTTGGATTGTCTCTGTCAACCTCCTGCAAGTTGGGGATATTCCTCCAGTGAGGAATTTTGTGCGCCTGGCTGACAGAGGGAGAATCCTCTGCTGGGGACACTCCTCTAGACTGGCAGGTCACGTGGGTACCCGTAAGACCTGAGATCTGATTGCCCGTAATTTCTGGTGGCCCACGCTGCCCAAAGACATTATGGACTTTGTTTCTTCCTGTTCATTGTGTGCAGCTAACAAGGTCGCTCACTCCAGACCTGCTGGCCTGCTCCAGCCATTGCCTGTGCCCGATGCTCCCTGGCAGCATATATTTATGGACTTTATCACTGACCTGCCTCTCTCTGCTGGATGCAGTACTGTCTGGGTGGTGGTGGATCGATTCTCGAAGATGGCCCACTTCGTTCCTCTGACCTGTCTTCCTTCTGCTCCTCTACTGGCCAAGCTTTTCATCCAACACATCTTCTGCCTGCACGGCTTGCCGCAGCATATTTTGCCTGATCAGTGGGTTCAGTTCACCTCGCAGTTCTGGAGATCCCTCTGCAGACTCCTAGGTGTAAAGTTGGACTTTTCCTCAGCCTACCATCCTCATTCCAATAGTCAGGTCGAGAGGATCAATCAGATCTTGGAGAACTACCTACGCCACTTCATCTCCAAGCATCATGATGACTGGGTGCAGTTGCTCCCGTGGGCTGAATTCTCATACAATAATCACACCAACGAGTGCACAAGGAAGACACCATTCTTTATTGTCTATTCACGGATCAATCAGAGCGATTGCTGACTTGGGACTGCTCTCATTGGTCCTGGGCCGGCTAGCTGTGCTCCTCTGCTGTATCTTACAGCGGGGATTACAGCCCCCATTCTGCTGCCGCCTCATTGAAATAGGACATGGCTCTGATTGGTCCATGAAAATTCACGAACCAATCAGAGCGATTGCCGACCCGGGACTGCTTTCATTGGTCATGGGCCGGCTAGCGGTGATGGTCAGCTGTCTGTGACAGCTGTCATCACAGCTCTGTCACCATGCCCTAACACACGGTGACGGTTTGATGCCATGACTAGAGATGAGCGAACTTATGAAAAGTTCGGTTCGGCTGGTTCGCCGAATTTCACGAATAAGTTTGATTCGGACCGAACTAGTTCTGACCGAACCTGTAATTTCCGTGCGCCGAGCATGGTACTGTCCAGGGTGCTGAAAGAGTTAATGGGCTGCACTAACTCTTTCAGCAACCTTGACAGTACCATGCTTGGCATGCGAAAAATAAAATTTTAATGCAATAAAAAAAAATACGTTCATTCCTCCTGTCCGGCCTCCAGCGATTACGTTTCATCCATGTCGCCGCTGCAGCCAATCAAAGGCTGTAGTGGCGGTCACGCACGTCACGTGACCGCCGCTGCAGCCAATCACAGGCTGCCGTGGCCTCTGCAGCCAATCACAGGCTGCCGCGTCAGGAAAGAAGGTCGGACTGGGGGAAGAAGAGGGACTCGACACCAAGACAACGATCGGGTACGTATGAAATGCTTTTTATTTTATTTTTAATCAGCAGCCTCTTTTCTCTATCAGTGATTGATAGAGACAAGTGGCTGCCGATTAGTATAATATTTTTGTAATGTTTTTTCTGCCCGCCCGGGTTCGGTCAAAACGTGTTCGGCCGAACCCGGTGAAGTTCGGATTCGCTGCGAACTGAACTTTTCGCGATGTTCGGACCGAAACCGGGTTCGGTTGTCCTGGTTCGCTCATCTCCAGCTATGACGAATATATTTGTCATGGATCATTAATTAACGCTGCTCCATGACAAATATATTCATGGAGCGTTAAGGAGTTAAAGGGGTTGTGCCATCAATAGAAATGACAATATATAAGCTCATTATACATTTTAAAGTAACTTTGTAAAGTATTGTTATTAAAATAAAAATGTTTCCTAGCTGAAATATGACAATTATCTGTCGAAGCTATCCGTCATAACGGAGCCCTGACACACACAAATGGAAACTATAGGTTTCCGTTTCCATTACTATTGATATTTGATGGATCCGGTGCCAATGGTTTCCTTTTGTCTCAGTTGTGCGGGGGTTCCGTCGAGTTCCATCATTTTGACGGAATCAATAGCGTAGTCGACTAGACTACGCTATTGATTCCATCAAAACAACGGAAACCCTGCACAACGGAGACAAACGGAAACCATTTGCACCGGATCCGTCACCAATGAAATTAATGATGATGAAAACGGAAAAGTATAGAGCCCTGATGCAGATGTGAACGAAGCAGATTGCAGATTGCAAGCAGTGAGGAAAAATCCATTAGATAAGCACTTCACTACTTGTGCTTACGAAAGTTCTTATATCTGTCTTATATAAGGAGGAAAGCAGCACGGACTGGTGAAGAAGTGATCTAATGGCTTTAACCCTTAGTGCTTGAACTCTGAGATGTTGAAGTAAAGGGGGTTTTTCACTGAACAATTATCGGGCAGACGAGCGTTCACAGAACGCTCATTGCCGATAATTGCCCAGTGTAAACAGGGGAACAATCAGCAGATGAATGAGCAGTCAATCATCTGCTGGTTGTATCATTTTATGAAAATGAAATATTATCGTTGTCGGCAGCACATCTCCCTGTGTAAACAGGGAGACGCTCTGCCGACATAATTATAATGTATAGGGACGAGCGATCAGATTAACGATCGCTCATTCCCATCCATAGCTTCATGTGCCAGGAACAAATGAGCGCTGATCAACGATGTCTCGTTGACCGGCGCTCGCTGCACCGGCCGCTTCTCGGCCGGCGTGAAAGGGCCTTTAGGCATATGTCTAGCCTTAAAGATATGCCTGTTTCTTTAACTGTATTCTACTGTGCATACACATCTGACTTTCTGACATTCTCTAGAATGACGTGCAAAGACCTATACATTTGAACACCAGGGGGTGCTATTACAAGTAGATAATTACCATATTTCTGCGAGGAAACATTACTCTAAAAAGTTACTCTAAAAATGTAGATTGAGTTTACATATTGCCATTTCTATTGATGGCACAACAGCGTTAAGCATTCGCCAAATATTGCGAAGGTCAGCATTTCGTATGAGTGTATCTAAGGTGCATCTTCTAGAATCAGTAGTTGAGGTGGAATCAAGGTTTGAGTTGCAGATTGCGTTAAAATCACCACATAAAAGTAGGGACAATTTTTTCATCTTGTGCACGTTTTTTAGAAGCTTTCTAAGAATTTATGGTTGAGACTGTTTGCACCACATTAGAGGGGTTTTCCACGTTCTGACAATTGATGACCTATCCATTAGATACCTGGATCCCGCACCCATCCATCCACTACTCTAGCTTCCTCTGGGCACCGGATGTTTTGAATGGTCTGCAGTAGTTTGAGCTGGAAGCAGATGGCTCCGACCACTGTATAGCGGCCATTCGGCAGCTATTCTTTGACTGAAGCCATCTGCTTCTAGGCAATATCTTCCAGTGCCCGGAGGCAGCCGGAGTGGCGGATCGGTGCAGGGTCTGTGTGTTGGACACGCACCGATCATATAAAGATTACCTATCTGGTGGATAAGTCATCAGGTGTCAGGACGTGGAAAACCCCTTTAAGTGGGCTGTTAGGGCCCTTAACATTAAAAAATAGTATTTTTAACAGTAGGGTAGTGGAGACAGATAGATAGCAGATGGGTCAATATAGTATATAAGGTAAAGCTAGGGTAGTCTGTCGTGAAGAATATTTGTATAATTAGGAAGCCTCCTGTCCTAGGTGTATCGTGTGGGAATGTAGGTGCCTCACATATTTCACAGATATACATTGTTGCATGCAAAGAAAAAAAGGTAAAACCAAAACATGACAACAACAATTTGATATATTAATAGATAAACCAATGAATCGGGTCAAAAGATATGTGTCAGAGTTCAATTAATTAAGTAGGTTACTTACGCAGATACCATTTGGGGCAAAGTAGAGCTGTGGTGGGTCAGGTGTTATCTGGGCCTTGCCATCTTTGTCCAGATGGGCCACCGGAGACTTGTGTTTAGGAGGTGAATTCCCTTCTATTGAATCATTCCATTGGTTCAACAATGCTGTCGTTTCTTAAGGTGATTTGGCAATGTGGATGGCTTCATGCCTCTTGATCAAAAGCTTGGTCGGGTATCCCCACCTAGCAGGGAAGTGCATGTTGTAGCAGGAGAGTCATGACAGGTGCAAAGCTCAATCTTGCTTGAAGGATAGTCGCTGAGAAGTCAGTAAAGAGTTTCATGGGGGTGTACAGAGCAGAGAGTGGTTGTTATTTTCTCGCTTTTTTCATAAGGTTCTCCTTAACATGGAAGAAGGTAAACAGGGCCAGGGCATCTTTAGGAATTGCATCAGCTGATTTTTGGGTTTGGAAACTGCAAACTTGGTCTATGCAGAGATCATATTCAGCACAGTGTGGTAGCATGCATTTGATAAATCTCTGAAGGTAAAATGATTAAGATCTACATTCTAAATGGATTTGGGGATACATGGGAATTTTATGGTTTTTCTCCTATCTCGATCCTCAGAGTCCACCATCTTGGAATGTAACATAGAAAAAGTTTATTCTAGGGAGTTGTTTGAGTCTACAAAATTCATTGTGGGCAGTTGAAATGGATGACATCTAGTTTTCTACATCTGAGACTTTATCTACCAATTTGTTAACTGTAGTTTGAAAGGAGATAATGATTTTAACAAAATCTCTATGTATAGACGTCCGAAAGGCAAGAAGCATATCTATAAGAGTGTTTTCACTGTTTTGTCGGTAGTCTGGAATCCTGCAAAAGTATCTGGAGTCTCTGGAGGAGCAGGGAACATGGAGATAGATATGCCAGCCTCAGCGCCACATGGAATGTCAGCCAGTATTTGCTTCTGTCCCACATGGTTTTTTTCAAAGCAGGCCATCTCGCACCACACATCTCAGGATATGTTGAGATAAGGGGAAAGGCAAGGTAGAAGGCATCTGTACATGAGGAATTACACTATTTGTGGCTATTATATGACTTGTACATGGCATTTTTCACCAGTTATTCCCTCTTTATGATCTATTACTAATTGACAGTTTCCCCTAGCCTCTGCGTGAGCAGAGACCACTGCTATGATGTCTCCCATACACTGCTCAGAGAGAAAAGAGAAGATCCTTCTCTCCTATCTCTCTGGAGCACACTCAACAACAGCAGCATGGAGGATATAATACAGAAGTAATAAGCAGCAGTGTAGTTGTAAATCTAGCACTGGGATGAGATATAATACTAACTAGAAGTTGCTGCATAAAGGACATTAAACAGCAGTACATAGCTGTGTAAGTGTGAATTCAGCACCGGGGTGAGATAGCACACTTACTAGAAGCTGCAGCAGCAACCCTTTATGTCCCTGCTACTGTCTCCTCCAGCAGCTTCTCCCCCCCCCTCCCCTCTCCATAAAATTTTATGGGTAGCATGTAACCTGATTCCTCAGTGAGCTGATAACTTGTCTTGTCTATCCAGATTGATTTTAGCAGTCAATTGAGAGTGAATGGGTAAGGGGGCTAAAAGGCTCCGTTAAATTCTTACATGCGTGCCCTGTTATGTCTCACCTTGTGTGTAGTGAGAATGAACATCTTCTGTGTCCCCATTTCCCCTTTGTTCTGGTGTGGTATGCATTTGTATGTTCCTTTATGTTTATTTGGTCCAGGATGTGATTCCCTCCCTCTTGTATCTATGCTCCTTGCTATCATTGGTGAAGCCATTGCCACTGTATCCAATAGAGCGCCATACTGATAGCTAGCTGGAGGAGAGCAGAAAGGTAAAACTTAAGTGTAGGGTGGATAGAGTTGACAGTTGATGCCGCGCCATTATAGAAGAGAGAAGAAATAGAGACTTTATGCCCATAAAGTAAGGCTTGCAGTGGCTGTGCATGGAGCCAAGCTGAACCAAGATAGAGAGACTGGTTGACTTGGCCTGCTGAGGGGCAAAATCCTCTGGACTTAAAGAGGCTCTGTCACCAGATTTTGCAACCCCTATCTGCTATTGCAGCAGATCGGCGCTGCAATGTAGATTACAGTAACGTTTTTATTTTTAAAAAACGAGCATTTTTGGTCAAGTTATGACCATTTTTGTAGTTATGCAAATGAGGCTTGCAAAAGTCCAAGTGGGTGTGTTTAAAAGTAAAAGTCCAAGTGGGTGTGTATTATGTGCGTACATCGGGGCGTTTTTAATACTTTTACTAGCTGGGCGCTGTGAAGAGAAGTAACATCCTCTTCTCTTCAGAACGCCCAGCTTGTGACAGTGCAGATCTGTGACGTCACTCACAGGTCCTGCATCGTGACGGCCACATCGGCAGCAGAGGCTACAGTTGATTCTGCAGCAGCATCAGCGTTTGCAGGTAAGAACCTGCAAACGCTGATGCTGCTGCAGAATCAACTGTAGCCTCTGCTGCCGATGTGGCCGTCACGATGCAGGACCTGTGAGTGACGTCACAGATCTGCACTGTCACAAGCTGGGCGTTCTGAAGAGAAGAGGATGTTACTTCTCTTCACAGCGCCCAGCTAGTAAAAGTATTAAAAACGCCCCGATGTACGCACATAATACACACCCACTTGGACTTTTACTTTTAAACACACCCACTTGGACTTTTGCAAGCCTCATTTGCATAACTACAAAAATGGTCATAACTTGGCCAAAAATGCTCGTTTTTTTAAAATAAAAACGTTACTGTAATCTACATTGCAGCGCCTATCTGCTGCAATAGCAGATAGGGGTTGCAAAATCTGGTGACAGAGCCTCTTTAAAGAGTGAGTAACTGTTGAGACTTAAGGGCAACCAGTAACTAGTCCCACGTACAAGTTCAAGTAACAAGTGCAGGTGACCTGTTTAGGATCAAGAGTAGTGAGCCTCCTCCTATGCATCTGAGAATGGATGTATAGAAACAAGTTGTTCTGCAAACATCAAGCATTTATATTACTCTTAAAGGGAACATGTCACCTGCATTTCACCTATTAAACCAGCAATACCTGGTGAAAGTGGGTGAAAAATCATTCCTATATAACCTATAATTGTCTTCTTAGTCGGCTCCGTAGCTTTAGTATTCAGTTTTTTAGTGTTCCCGCGCCGTATACTAATGAGCATAAAAGAGTCATATCTTCGTTTGAAAAGAGTCATATCTTCATTCCTCAAGCCTTTGCGAGTTTACCCGACTCCTTACTTTTGTGCCTTCCCCCAGCACACAAAATCCTGCACTTGCGCATTGATGTCCTCTTCTGGGGTGTTCGCACAAAGGGACACCTGATTATTACCATAAAAGCTGCAAAATGTTTGCAGACCCTTATTTACGATCGTAGGAGGAGTTTAGGAGAGGGGATAATGGCAATGAACTTTTTATAGCAGCGGCCAGTGAAGGATAAGTAAAGTTCAATGGGTTAAATGCTGGTGGCAGGTTCCATTTAATTGTAAACCTTTTAAAGTGACAGCACCCCCATTTTAAAAAGGACTTGGACTAATAACTGTGTGTGCCACTCCATGGCATGGGGACCATACTCCTGGTTGCATTTGACACTTGAGAATCTACATTAATAAATCTGTTGAAACTACAACATTTTGTGATTATTAAAGTACCACCTATTACACAGAGAAACTGATGACAGGAGAGTAAAAAGAGAGACTAAGGAGAAACCCCTGAGTGTAAAAGTCTGTAAAGAAATCAGAATCTGGAAAGTGTTGTTGAGACTTAGACAACTACAGGTGTGTGGCTAAAAACTGCTCGGACTGTCCTCACTGAGTGTGGCAGGAGGGAGCTGGGGAAAAGCCTGTGACTGTGATATTTGCGGAGACTGATTTTGTGACCCTGTACTGTATAACCCATCAACAGATACACATTTCCTTTCTGAAGTAAAGTTTTGTCAAATCTGCCACCTACCTAGTTCTTGTGCACTGGTTATGACACCCTTACAAATGGGGAGAAGAGAAGAAGTAGCTTATAGATGAAGAAAAAGGCAATTTATATTACAAAGATATATTAAAAAGTTTCTTATATTCGCTTGCACTACTAACTCATGTAAAGTTTGTTGAAACGACAGTGACCATTTATAGGGTTTGTGAAGCTCTATAAAGTACAGTGGCTCTTTCTGGTTTTTTTCTGAAACAGTGCAACTTTTGTACTCAGTACTGTGCCACTACATACCATGATCGAGTAAATTTGAGTGGAGATAAATAAAGGGTACGCTAACAAAATAAATCAGTCTAGGTAGGGTTACAGTAATTTATAAAGCTGTTAGAAGAGATACAGACATGGAGAATAATTGTTAATCACTTTCATCCAAGGGTAAAAAAAAAAAACACATTTCCCATTCGAAAAAACAAATAAAAGCAAAAAATAAAAAGAATAAAAAATCACAATGCCATTTGAAAAAAATGGGTGATATTTACCATTGTAGTAGTGCAGCTACTGGACAGTGCAGAAACGGTCAGGTTTTAAGCAACCAGGGAACATGTACAGCTTTGGTGTAAAGCCCGGAATAGGGCCTGGTTTGCTGGAGTGTGAAGGAGAAGGGCGGGCTTCCACTCCAGACAGCCCATGTCTTGGGCTGTCTGATGAGCCTAGTTAGGCTTCACATGAGGTGGCTCTTTAATTGAGGTGTGTGCTGTTCACACAGGGCTCTAAGTCTGGGGAAGACAGGCATGCTAGCCTGTGAGAGTCACCACAGTGTGAGGTAAAGCTGTGAAGGGTTTGAGGTGCTGGGCACAAGGCTCAGTGTCTCGTAGTGAGGGACACTGAATGTGTTAGTTAGAGGCTGGACGGCCTAGGGTTTATTTTGTTTGTTTATTGTTGTAACACTGATTGCTGTGGTGAAGACAATAAAGCTAGCTGCGGCTGGTTTAAACCTTTTATTCAAGGAGTTGGAGTGAACTTTCTATATGTGCCAACCATCTCACCCTGGAGTTGGCGATCCTGTAAGTTAAATTTACCCCAAGTTGTCACACCATGTAAAATAATGCAAAGTGGGGGCAGTGTGGTTTTGTGGCAATACATCACCCGGACAAATTGTCATTATGAAATCAACTATTGTTCACTGTACCAGGAAATTCTTAAGGAAAATGTTTGGTCATCTGTCCGTAAACTGAAGCATGCTGGGTTACAAAGCAAGACAGAGAAACAAAAAAAAAAACAAAAAAAAGTTCTTTATATTAATGGCTGAGGAGAAACAAAGTTAAATGTTTTCGATTGACCTTTTCAAAAACTTGTTTCCAACAGAGTATCAATGTGCATAAGTTAAAGAAATTCTGGAAAAAACCAGAGAGGATCCAGCGATAGTGATGTCAAAAATGGGAAAAAACTTGGTTTCCACTTTATTACATACAAGCTGTCAAAGCTTAGAATAGAACATCAGGAGGAAAAACAAAGTGGTGATGCGGCAATAGATTAAAGAAATTCTGCAATGTAGGGTGGGATACAATTCTTCTGTAGTGAGTTGTTAATTTCAAATAACTGAATGAACATGTTGACAAATAAAAAATGGCACTGAACGTGCTTGGGTGTGTGTGTGGGTGTGTGTGTGTGTGTGTGTGTGTGTGTGTGTGTGTGTGTGTGTGTTAGTTATTAATTTATAATTCATATGTGTTTAATATACAATAACAGTTGATACCTGGATGGAAGAAAATACTTTTTCACACCATTGTAATTGTCTCATTTATATTATCTGAAATCTAGGGAGTACACAGACAGCAAGAATAGTATTTGAATAACTCCTCCTCCTCCTTAGGTCTCTCTATTAATTTACTATTTTATTTTTATTTATTTCCAAAGATTTAATAATATACACCTTTATAAATTCCAACAATATATGTGTCATGACTGTGGGATATTTGGACCCACTGGGCCGCTCCGCCGTAGAGGAGTAGCAGCTGATCAAACCAAACGGAAAGTCTATAGCAGACACTAGGGCGAGAGTACCTGGGTAGCTGGCTTGAACCAGACTATCGGAAGCAGGCTTGTGCCGGACTATCGGAAGCAGACTTGTGCCGGACTATTTGAAAGCAAGCTTGTACCGGACTATCGAAAGCTGGCTTGTGCTGGACAACCGGACTTGAACACTGAAGTCGTCCCCTGACACTTGACTTGACATGGACACTGGACTTGAATACTGAAGTCGTCTCGGACACTTGACACAGACACAGACACCGTACTTGAACACTGACGTCGTCTCGGACATTTGACTTGACATGGACACCGGACACGGATAGTGCAATCGTCTCGGACACTGAACTTGACTCGGACACCGGACACCGGACACAGATACTGGATATGGGAATACAGGATTCGGGATACAGGATAATGGATACAGCATACAGGTAGGGAACCTTTGCAGACAAACACTGGAAAATACACAACATTGCTCATGCACTGGAGAAAGGGGCATGGTTCCTTATAAGGGCCAGGGTGCACAGGGAAAGGTGTTAACAATTTTAATAAAAAATTCAGACAAAGAGAGGAAGCAGAGAGCGCAGCGCGCCAGCGTCCCTGGGAAGGGACATGCTGGCGAAGAGGCACAGTTTTGCGGTCGCGGCTCCCTGTAGAAAGGGGATGACGGCGGGCCGCTGGCACCCCTCAGTAGGCTGAGAGAGGAAAATGAAAATAGAAAGGAAAGAAGAAAGAAAAGGGAATAAACATCAATCAATCTACTTAACTTGGGCAGTTCATAACTTTTATCATAGTCAAGCCGCCCTTACCCATGTCTGTTTTAACCCCTTAGTGACCAGCCCATTTTAGGCCCTAATGACCAAGCTATTTTATTCGTTTTTCTATAGTCGCATTCAAAGAGCTATAACGTTTTTATTTTTTCGTCTACATCGCTGTATGAGGACTTGTTTTTTGCGGGATTAGTTGTGCTTTTTAATGGCACCATTTTTGGGTACATATAATTTTTATATTAACTTTTATTAACCTTTTAGGGGGAGATTATAAAAAAAAACTGAAATTTCGCCATTGTTCTATGCGTTTTTAAATTGACGCCGTTCACTATGCGACGTAAATAACATGTTACCTTTATTCTATGGGTCGGTACGATTACGGCGATACCACATATGTAGAGGTTTTTTTATGTTTTACGACTTTTGCACAATAAAAACACTTTTGAACTAAAATTATTTGCTTTTGCATCGTCTCATTCCAAGAGCCGTAATTTTTTTATTTTTCCACCAATGTAGTGATTTTTTGGGCTTGTTTTCTGCGGGACAAGACGTAGTTTTGAATGGTACTGTTTTGGGGTGCATGGGACTTATTGATTCATTTTTATTATGACTTTTTTGGGGGGCAATGGAAAAAAATTGCAATTTCGCCATGGTTTTTTGCGTTTTTTTATTACGGTGTTCACTTTGCGGTTTAAATTACATATTAACTTTATTAATGGAGTCATTACGGTCGCGGCGATACCACATATGTGTACTTTTTTTTTTTTTACACTTTTACTAAATAATTTATGGAAAAAAATGGTTTTATTTATTTTTTTTACTGTACTTTTTATTAATAATATTTATTTCACTTTGATTACTGATTTTATTAGTCCCACTAGGGGACTTTACTGTGCGATGTTCCGATCGCTGCTATAATGCTCTGGTATACTTCGTATACCAGAGAATTATTGCCTGTCAGTGTAAATCTGACAGGCAATCTGTTAGGACGTGCCTCCGGCGCGTCCTAACAGGAATATGTCCAGGGCAGACCTGGGGGCTTTTATCAAGCCCCCAGCTGCCATGACACCCCATCGGAGACCCGCGATTTCATTCGCGGGCCGCCGATGGGTGACAGAGGGAGCGCACTCCCTCTGTAAACAAAGTTAAATGCCGCGGTCGCTATTGACGGCGGCATTTAACGGGTTAAACGGCCGCGATCGAAGTAAACTTCGATCGCGGGCGTTGGAGCAGGAGCTCAGCTGTCATCAGACAGCAGAGCCCCGGCTCCTGCCTGCACGGGAGACCCGTGCAGGACTTAGACTCGGCTGACGTGAAAAGGCGTCAGCCTAGCCTAAAGCCCATTAGTGACCGACGTAAAAAGGCGTATTAGTGGTCACTAAGGGGTTAATTAGTCATTAGTCTTTTCAAACCCTATATTACCAGATGCCCGATTCTCCCTACAGAGAATGGGAGGGATTTGCAGATACATCCAATATTGAATTCACTTTTAATTGTGAGCAATAGAATAATTTGTTAAATGGTACCTGTTGTTTCATGTGACTTTTCAGGATAAGCTACCATGTGTGTGTACATGAGGAGCAGCACTATTTCTGTCTATTATACGTATGACTTTGATTTTGCAATTTTTAGAAGTTTTCCCCTTTGCATGCTGTATCTGTAGTTTGCATTTCTCTTTGTTCTGGGGGGTGGAGACTGGCAGCCATACATTACACACAGTAAGAAGAGGAGAATCTGCTCCATAACCTTCTCTCTCACTCAGAAACAGCCCCAGGATCATTTAGGACATATATAGGGAAGTACTGACGTGTACTGATGTGAATAAAGTGCTTTGGTTGAGATGGAAAGTTTATATGACTGTCGTTCTGCTCTTATCTCCTGCACTTCCTGCTCACTCTTCCCCCTCCCCTCTCCACAGGCTTCTATAGACATGTGTAATCTGATACATGTGAGCTGCAGTCCAACTCGAGACGGATATAGCTGAATTTTCAGAGTGAAAGTCAGTTTAACAGGGGGAGGGGGAGCCTGATAAGAGCAGAAAGAGGCTTGTTACTCTGATGAGATATATTACAAAGTTTCTTATAATCGCCTGTACTATTCATTTATGCAAAGTTTGTTGAAATGACAGTGCCCATTTAAGTCTCTTACAGGCAATCTAATAGTAGCAGGTTGATTTTAAGATGATAGTGGGCCCCTTTGCCACTGCACGGGTCGCCTAATGGTATATTCACCCCTGTATGGAATAATATCATGATGTTAAACTTTTATGGAGTATTTTATAAATTTTCTGATTTCTTAACTAAGCTATTTTTTGTTAAATGTTCAAAAGTTCCATGACAATTAGTTATCTGATGGCACACAATGCTAAAAGAAAGGCTTATGCCACTAACTGCTGATTTGGCTGACATTGCAAAGACTTGATTAAGCTATCTCTAAATGAAGACACTTCCTTGTGATGCTTATATATGATATAAAGTTCATCTACTGGGCAAATACAGTATTAAGCAGATGCCTAAGATAAGCTAATACTTGCGGAAAAATTAATTATGTCTGTTAACCCTTTTACATTGCTCTCTTGCTTTACAGACATTTCCAATGTAATACATATACATAAAAATTCTGTGTACAATAAATATTTTTTTTTATGGTCTATGAAACTTTAATAGAGTCCTAAAAGATTTTTATGGCTTAGAAGTTGCAATGCTGAATTGATTTCAGACCTACTTGACTGGGATATATTCTTACACTATGGCTGTTCACGTGAAGGTATAAGAACTTTCAAACAATTGTTGCAGTCCACAGTATCCTTGACAATCTTCAGTAACTGAATTCTGTGCCTCTCTTTAAAAAGCAATTAACCTCCTTATGTAAACATATAAAAACGATGTTTTGGTCCCAGGGCTCGTTTTCAGTCTGTATATTAGGTGCACTATTTAGCATTCCATATGACCCTATCTTCTATAAATACTCCCTATTCAAGACCACGCAACGTCTGTATCCTGTTTTCTTAGCATGGCAATAGAATCAGCTCAGCCAAACGGAAACATACCTCCAATCTTATGAAGCAATAATCCTTTATAGAAATCTGGAGAAAACCAGGTCCACAAAGTGACGACTGTAGCTTTCAATAATACAATTGCTGAGCTCTGGTCCAAAGGCAGAGCTTTCCGCTGTAACATTGGGGGGAATGTAGCAAACGATTTATGCCAGTTTTCTGGCTTAAAAAAGTCACAGATTTTGGCACACGCCATAATTAAGCTAAAATTTGCGACTTTTTACTTTTCTAGCGAGTTTCCAAAAGTCATGAGAAAAGAGAATCTGTTGTATATTATAGCAGAAATCTTTGCCAGCTTCAAGTCTTTACCTTGCCCCCTCCCCAATCTAACTACCCCCTCAATCTTCCCCAATCACTATTGAAAAACTGCAGTTGTAGTATTTCCTAAACTGCCTGCCAGGGGGCTTATGCCAGCACTGCTCTGTTGTTATAGCCAACCCAGACTTTATCCGTGGCATAGTAGCAAAATTAGCAATTTTTGACATTGTTTGCTCTGAGGTTCTCTTTAACCCCTAGGCGCACCACGACGCAACTGTACGTCCGGGTAGCCAGTGTCTTAGTGCACGAGGACGTACAGTTACTGTGCGGTTCCCGATGCACACTGTCGGCGACAGTTTGCATCGAGAAACCGGGAGTCTAGCTATCCCTGACAGCTGGCACTCCAGTATTATCGATCAGCGGCTAATTTCCGCTGATTTTGGCAATTAACCCTTTAAATGCGGAGATCGATTGCAATCGCCGCATTTTAGGGGTTTCTAGCACATCGGCAGACCTCACAATGAAATCGTGAGTTTTGCAGATGGCAAGCATGGCAACCACCTCCGTGTCTGCCATATACGGAAGCCTATCAGGACCAGCCTACTGATAGACTTCCTGTCAGAGTGACAGGAAGTCACTGTGTCGTTCCCGATGCACACTGTCGGTGACAGTGTCGGTGACAGTGTGCATTGGGAACCGGGAGGTCAGTTGTCCCCGACAGCTGACACTCCACTGTTGCCAATCAGCGGCTCATCGTCACTGATTTAGGCAATTGTGATTGCCGCATTTAGGGGGTTTGTAGCACATCAGCAGCCCCTATGCAATTGTAGGGGTTGCTGATGCTTGTGATGGCATCCAGAGGCCAGACAACGGCCTCTGGGTCTGCCATGTATGGAAGCCTATGAGGACCAGCCTCTGGCTTGTCCTTGTAGACGTACTGTCAGAGTGACTGTGACGTCACACTGACAGTTGGAATACGTTACACTACCTAGGTAGTGTAATGTATTCTAGCAACAATCAGCGCTGCAGGTAAAAAAAGAAAATGTCAAAAGTAAAAAAAAAGTAAAAAAAAGTTAATAAAACTGTTTTACAAAACTGTAAAAAGAAAAAAAATTTTTTTCCTATAGTAAGTCTCTTATTATAGGAAAAAAACTTAAAACGTTAAAAAACAGTACAGATATTTGATATCACCGCGTTCATAACGACCCAAACTATAAAATTATAATGTTATTTTACCCACACGGTGAACACCGCAAAAAAAATAAACAAAAAACAATTTCAGAATCACTATTTTTTGGTCACTACCCCTCCCAAAATATAAAATAAAAAGTGAAAAAAAAGTTGCATTTACCCCAAAATAGTACCAATAAAAACTACAACCCGTCCTGCAAAAAACAAGCCCTTACACAGCTTTTTTGACTGAAAAATAAAAAAAGTTATGGCTCTCAAAATATGATGACACAGAAAATTTATTATTATAAGTGATTTTATTGTGCAAACGATGCAAAACATAAAAAAATTATATACATATGGTATCGCCATAATCGTACCGACCCACAGCATAAAGTAAAACTGTAATTTTTAGCGCATAATGAACGCCGTAAGAAATAAAGTATTTAAATGACGTTTTTTGGTCACCTTAGCTCCACCAAATATATTTTGTATGTACCAAAAAATGGTACCAATAAAAACTACAGCGCGTCCCGCCAAAAATAAGCCCTCACACTGCTCAATCGACCAAAAAATAAAAAAGTTATGGGTCTCAGAATGTGTTGATACAAAAGATTTTTATTTTTTAACAAATTTTCTTTGTAAAAGTAGTAAAATATAAAAAAAATATATATACATTTGGTATCACCATAATCGTATTGACCCGCAGCATAAAGTTAAGTTGTCGTTCTTACCACACGGTGAAAGCGGTAAAAACGAAACCCATAAAAAACATGGAGGAATCACATTTTTTTCCAATTTCACCCCGCAAAGATTTTAATTTTTGGTTTCCCAGTATATCATATGGTACTTTAAATGGTATGAATAGAAACTACAACTCTTCCTGCAAAAAATAAGCCCTCACACCGCTCTATTGATGGAAAAATAAAAACGTTATGGCGTTTGGAAGGCGGGGATTATAAAACTAAAATGGAAAAGCAAAAAAGGATCAGTCCTGCAAAGGTTAATTAATTTGTATTAAAACAAACAATTATTACCACATGTGGGGTATTGTCGTACTCGGGAGAGATTGCTTTACAAATTTTGGTGTGCTTTTTCTTCTTTATCCTTTGTGAAAATGAAAAAATGCAACATTTTAGTGGACAACAATGTTGATATTCATTTTCACAATCTAATTCCACTAAATTCTGCAAAAAACCTGTGTGGTATAAATACTCACTATACCCCTAGAAAAATTCCTTGAGGGGTATAGTTTCCCAAATGGGGTCACTTTTGGGGTGTTTCCACTGGTTAGGTCCCTCCAGGGCATTTAAACGCAACATGTCACTGAAAACCAATCAAGCAAAATCTGCGCTCCAAAATCCAAATGGCTCTCCTTCCCTTCTGAGCCCAGCTGTGGGTCCAAACAGCAGTTTATTACAACATGTGGGGTATTTCCGTAATCGGGAGAAGATGCTTTCCAAATGTTGGGGTGCGTTTTCTTCTTTATTCCTTGTAAATATTACAAATGTCTACGTTTTTAGAGAAAAAAAAGTAGATTTTCATTTTCACAGACTAACTCCAATAAATATAGCAAAATACCTGTGGGGTCAAAATGCTAACTATACCCCTAGATAAATTCCTTTCGGGTTGTAGTTTCCAAAATGGGGTCACTTTTGGGGAGTTTCCACTGTTTTGGCACCACAAGACCTCTTCAAACCTGGCATGGTGCCTAAAATATATTCTAAAAAAAAGCAGACCCCAAAATCCTTCTGAGGCTGGTGTTTAGGTTCATTAGGACACTAGGGCCACATGTGGGATAGTTTTAAAAACTGCAGAACCTGGGCAATAAATATTGATTGTGTTTCTCTGCTAAAACTTTCTGTGTTAAAGAAAAAAACTTATTACAAATGGATTTCGGCAAAAAAAATTAAATTTGTAAATTTCCCCTCTAATTTGCTTTATTTCCTGTAAAACGCCTAAAAGGTTAAGAAACTTTCTGAATGCTGTTTTGAATATTTTGAGTGCAGTTTCTAAAATGGCATGATTTATTGGGGGATTCTAATATATAAGACCCTCAAAACCACTTCAGAACTGTACTGGTACCTGTAAAAATAGCGTTTCGAAATTTTCTTGACAATGTGATAAATTGCTGCTAAATTTCTAAGCCTTGTAACATCCTAGAAAAATAAAAGGACGTTCAAAAAACGATGCAAACATAAAGTAGACATATGGGAAATGTTAACTAGTGGCTATTTTGTGTAGTATTCCTATCTGTTTTACAAGCAGATACATTTAAATTTAGAAAAATGCTAATTTTTGCAGAATTTTCTCTACATTTTGGTGTTTTCCACAAATAAATATGGAATTTATTGACCAAATGTTCCCACTATCATAAAGTACAATATGTCACGAGAAAACAATCTCAGAATCGCTTGGATAGGTAAAAGCATTCCCAAGTTATTACCACATAAAATGACACGTCAGATTTGAAAAAAATCGGCTGTGCCACAAAGCCAAAACAGGCTGCGTTCTAAGGGCATGTTCAGAATTGCTGTGGAATTCCGCTGCGGACAGTCCGCACTGGAAATCTGCAGCAGATAGTCTGTCCATTGGTTTACACACCTTATTAGTTATCTTCATGCAGACGTTGCGGACAACTCCGCTGCGGACGCTAGGCTGCGGTGTGGAATTTGGTGTCCGCAGCATACACTGGCTGTTGCGGACTTGATGTGTACTTGTGGCGGAATTTCTCCATTGACTTCAATGGAGTTGCTGAATTACGCAATGAAATCCGCAGATGTTATGTGTGTTGCGTTGCGGATTGCTTTCACGAACAGGATATTTCATCATTCTGGCTGGACCTATGTGTTTCGAGGTCTACAGCCAGACTGAGATGGAATCTTTTAAAAGAGAGCAGGATGTACTCTTCACCTGAATCCGCAAAGACTAATTGGCAGCATTTTCCTTCACATTTTAGGCAAAGGCGCAACGCAATCTGCAACGCAGATTATGTGCGGCATTGATGTGGACCGTGTCTGCAGAATTCCGCCACGTGTGAACATGCCCTAAAGGGGTTAAGGATATGTTTGCTTTAAAATAATGCATTTTCAGGAGAAATAAAGTAGGGTAAACTTTTTCTACTATTTTGTTTTTAAAGCATTAACTTTTTTTTTAGGAAGTGTTTAAAAATGATTTCCCAAAGTAAAACACCAACATACGGAGAGGAATGACACGTTTGTGTTTTCTTGGTCACATTGTGTGTGCATGGCCACTTTCTGGTGTCTTGTGAATGTAGCATATGGTGCAATGTTTATGTGTGAGGGGAATGGGGTCTGTGCTGTTTCTTTAGAAATAACTTGCATACATTATTACTTTAGTCATTCATTTGGAAAAAAAAACACATCAAGGAAATGAGTTAGCATTGACATCTCATGCTTCTTTACAACTGTGTTACTGAATGGCTCCCAACTGTTTTCTACAGAATGGAATCTGTATGAGAAAGAGAGAATCGCAGTACATGAAAATTATCGAGGATTGAGTTCACAGCATTAATATAACTAATCCTTTGGTAGTAAATCTATGTGCTAGTATGTATTTAAAAGCACTAAATTTTTAGAATTCTTCATCAATTTATATTTATGGTCTGCCAATGTCGTCATTTATTCAGTTAATTACTTTCTTCATGTGATTATGTGCAGTATAAAAAATAAACATTTTGGATTTGGATGTTTTAGTATATGTATATGTGGTGGTAGACAGGGGTGGACATACCATATCTGCAGCCTGTACAGCTGCACAAGAGGCCAATAGGCAAGGTGCCCACCAATACTGTTAAGTTGCCCTATGATTCCATTTTATTTAATCCAATTGGTGCACATTTTCCTGCTGATTGATGTTATAATATATCATATAGATCATTTTATTGCTGCCTGCAGTAGTCCCAGGGTATAGCCCATTACACATAGAGTTTTCTCAGCTTTTTAATTCTGTATTTGCATGCAGTAAGCTCCTCTTAGTGCTAGCTACATTCAGAAAAATAATTCTAATTTAAAGGGGTTTTCCCATGATAGCAAGTTTCAGCATTTTGTTAAGATATGTCGCTGAACGGTGGGGATCCAAGCCTTGGATCGGATGCCCACCTATCTTTCAAACGAAGGGGCCATTTGTTCGAAAGTGGGCCGCATACTTTTCTTGCATGGGGCCTTCGTTGTGTATGTCAGCCCCTGGTGGTATAAAACACCACATTTGTGTTTCAAGTTATTTCTTATATTTATTTTTACTGATACAACTTTTCTATTGATATCAGAAAATTCCATGTAACTCCTCAAGTATCAAATAACATTTCTGGCAAGTACAATATTTCCCAAAATAGCCAAACCAAGGCCAAAACAGAGTTGACAAGTCACATATTGTAAAATTCAACCCTTTACTGGAAAATAAATAGAGAAAAATGGAAAAAAAATGTAACAAAGCTTTGGAATTTTCTAACTAAATCCAAAAGGGTTCAGAATGTAGGGAATGTCTTGGTGACAGGAGCAGAAAATTACCATGCAGTCACTATAGATGACTTCCAGTGGAAATACAACTTTTCACCATATAACCCCCATCTGACAACTTGTTAAGAAATCACTGAACTTTTGTATGTATATTTGACTCACTCCCTGCAATCAAGTTTCCTATCTGCTTCTGATCAGAGACCTTCTTGATTTTTAGATTTCATCCTGCTTTCTTTTTCTCTGTGACACAGATTTATCAACATTGACTCATATAGAGTCACCAAAGACTGATTCAGACTGTTGCTATGCAAGAGCCCCAGTGTAGTGGATCTGGTATCTAGTGATAGAAATAGCAGGAAAAGGTATAGGTATATGAGTGACACATATAATTCCTAATTGGGCATTTGGATGTCATAGAGGCGGGTGGAGAGTCACTCAAAAAAGCTTCTTTCACTCCGATCCATGATTTACATGGCCTGCTATTCATATAAATGGTCGGCATGTAATATTAAATTTTTACTGCTGTCAACTTTAATTTAAAAAGGGGTTGTCTTCATGAAATTTGTTTAATGGAAAATATGGGATACTTAAGTTTTGAGCTGAATTCACTTAAAGGGAATGTGTAATCAGAAAAGTAATTATTGTTTAAATTAAGTTTTTGAATTAGAATTGTTAGAATCAGGGGACGCCCCCTCAAACACGCCATCGCGCCACCCCCACAACGGGATCGACCGATGATGGCAGTGATGGAGCCTAATGAAGGCCCCCAGGTCTGCCATCTTTGTACTCCTTTGAAGACTGTCAAGATCACGATATGCTGCAATACATTAGTATTGCAGTATATCATGCAAGTGGTCCAATGTTCGCTGGTTTAAGTCCCTGGGGGGGATTAATAAAAAAAAGTTAAAAAGAGTTAAATAAAGTTTTTAGAATGTTCCAAAAAAAGTAAATATTAGAAGTTAAAAATAAAACCTTTTCCCATTTTCTCCTTAAAGCAATGTTAAAAAATTTAAAGTTAACATAACTGGTATCACCGTGTCCGTAAATGTCCGAACTATCACAATATAGCATTGTTTAACCCGCTTCGTGAACACTGTAAAAAAAAAAATATAAAACATTCAAATTGCTGTTTTCTGGTCACCTTAGCTCTCCAATAAAATTGAATAAAAAGTGATCAAAAAGTCACATGTACCCCAAAATAATTTTGGTGAAACTACAGCTTGCACCGCAAAACATTATTTTTTTTTTCAAAGAGTTTTATTTTTTTTAAAGTGGTAAAACATAAAACAAAACATAAATCTGGTATCGCCGTAATCATATAAACCTGTAGAATAAGGTGAATATGTAGTGAATACGTAAAAACAAAACCCCCTAACAAATGGCATCATCACTGTTTTTTGCCCATTTTTTCAGCTTCCCAGTACATTATGTGGTACAATGAAAAACTATAACTTGTCCCGCAAAAAACAAGCCCTCATATGGCTATGTTGACGAATAAAAAAGTTATGGCTTTTGGAAGGCGGGGAGGAAAAAACAAAAATGGAAAAGCTCAAATTGGCCTGGTCTCTAAGGAGTTAAAGTTGTGACCTTATAGGGTGACAGCTTTTAGAAGCTGTAATGAAATAACCTGACTAAACTAAGTAAGGCTTAGTATACAAGAAATATATACATTTTACAGAGACTACAAAAAGATTGTACGAAAATAATTTTATTGTGATTCTCTCTCATCTTTTTATATCAAGGAGAGATTTTCCAATCCAGAATTTCTGAGACTGCCGTGACAAGTATTGTTGTAGAATTGTCACAATATGTCGAAGAATAAGGTATCTGTGGAAATCCCTTATTCAAATCTGAAGACTTTATTGTGTGCTATAGAGCAATCTTTTCTTCCATGTAGCAAGACAAAACGTTATGGTACCCTGTCCAAAATGCATTTTTCTCTAAGACCTTGATTCAAACGTATATGAAATGGTTAGTTGAACACAAGAAGAATACAAGGTTTATCTAAGACTTTTCACATCGGGTCTTTCTAAGAGCGCCCTTTAAGCCATTTTACATTAATGCAAGCGAACAAATCGGTACAAAGTACAAAAGACAGATTTAATTTCATGTCAGATTCTATTTCAAAAGGTGGGAGAGCTCTGTGAATATCTGTGTTTTCACATCACAAAATCCATCATCTAAAAAAACAATTACTCCCAGGCCTTAGATACAAAGCCGCAATTCCTCCGCTGCTCATTATGTTTAACCCAACAATGTTTTTCACTTTGCTGCGAGAGACATTTATAGATAGAGAAATGATCACTAACCCATAGCTCTCCAGCTGTTGCAGAACTACAACTGTATAGCCAGGAAAAACACAGCTTAGTCCCTTGTTCTGCTCACTCCCACAACACCTTCATCTTAAATGTTGGACATGTCAGTTCCCAACTCATGATGTTGCATTGTTGGGTAGAGTTTTCTGTAGTTGTATTTTTCTGTGCAGCCCGATACTAGAGTATTTGTTTGCCAGTTTCCATTCCGTAATTGAGCTTAGGGTAATTTATATAATATTATAATGTTATTAATATCTGATTCTAGTTACACTAGAAATCAGCCACATCATTGGTTTCTGCAGTTAATGACACAGACTGATATTTCCAGGGCTGGGCATTTTTTCCATTTTCTACGATACAATAAATATCTGTATTAATACATTTCTAAACAGATTTATATACATATTTTATATTTAAAGGGTAACTAAACGTTCGACAAACTTCTGACATGAAAAGAGAAGAAACTTCGATCCAGCGCTGGTAGTATTTCAAAGTAATCGGAGTTCCAATTTTATTGGTATACAACTTTAAAAACTGTCAAAGTGCAAAAAGGGGTGAATCGCATTAATCATTCGCCTACGCGAATTAGATTAGATAGATAGATTAGATAGACCGGATATAAACTATGGGAGTTTGCACTGACATTCACTACATGACATGGTTAAGGACACAAGAGGTGTCTGAAATGCGTCGGCGAATGATTAATGCGATTCACCTCTTTTTGCACTTTGATCATTTTTAAAGTTGTATACCAATAAAATTAGAACTCCGATTTCTTTTAAATACTACCAGCGTTGGATCAAAGTTTCTTCTCTTTTCCTGTGATCTTTGCCGTACGAGGATCCGAGTGCAGTCTGAACAGACACAGCAAGTGGTGAGCTGGAGGATTCCTCCTTTTTCTTTTGGTTTTATATATATATGACTATATCTTCTGTGCACACCTGAAACAGCCCGTCACACAAGGGCTAATATCCAAAGTTTGCACAAAATTGTCCTCTATACATTGGACACAATAGGGGTTTGATTGCGCTACAAAGGACAACTGTTTCAAGCACTTATTCTGGCTGTTATATTCCTTACATAAATCAGTAGCCCATGTGAATATGTAACACTTTTATATGTAACACTTTAATATGTAACAATATTTCTAAAAAGGGGAAAGTGGTATTTTCCTCACTTTTCTGGAGCATCTTGCCCTTGTTACCTGTTTGAAAACTCTCTGTAAATGTTCAGAACGTTCCTCAGTCACTAAAATAATTGCATTTTTTTTTTGGAACGATAAGGCTGGGTTCACACGACCTATTTTCTGGCGTAAACGAGGCGTATTATGCCTCGTTTTACGCCTGAAAATAGGGCTACAATACGTCGGCAAACATCTGCCCATTCATTTGAATGGGTTTGCCGACGTATTGTGCAGACGGCCTGTAATTTACGCGTCGTCGTTTGACAGCTGTCAAACGACGACGCGTAAATTGACTGCCTCGGCAAAGAAGTGCAGGGCACTTCTTTGCCACGTAATTTGAGCCGCTCTTCATTGAACTCAGTGAAGAGCAGCTCAAGATATACAAGCGTCACAGACGCCTCGTATATTACGAGGAGGAGCATTTACGGCTGAAACGACGCAGCTGTTTTCTTCTGAAAACAGGCTGTCATTTCAGCCGTAAATGACAGCTAGCGTGTGAACATACCCTTAGGGTATGTTCACACGCAATAATTACGGACGTAATTCGGGCGTTTTTGCCCCGAATTACGTCCGAAAATAGCGCCTCAATAGCGCTGACAAACATCTGCCCATTGAAAGCAATGGGCAGACGTTTGTCTGTTCACACGAGGCATAATTTACGCGCCGCTGTCAAATGACGGCGCGTAAATAGACGCCCGCGTCAAAGAAGTGACCTGTCACTTCTTTGGCCGTAATTGGAGCCGTTATTCATTGACTCCAATGAATAGTAGCGCCAATTACGTCCGTAATGGACGCGGCGTTCAAGCGCCTGCACATGCCCTTACGGCTGAAATTACGGGGATGTTTTCAGGCTGAAACATCCCCGTAATTTCATCCGTTACGGACGCCCTCGTGTGAACATACTCTAATGCTTCAACTATTTTTGCAGTGTTGGCAAAAAAAAGTATGTTTGTTTCTTTGTGAGGATATGTTCACACGCTGAGCCAAAAATGTCTGAAAATACGGAGCTGTTTTCAAGGGAAAACAGCACCTGAATTTCAGACGTTTTTTGAGCAACTCACGTTTTTCGCTGCGTTTTTCGTGCCGTTTTTGCTGCGTTTTCGCGCCGTTTTTTCGGCCGTTTTTGGAGCTGTTTTCAATAGAGTCTATGAGAAAACGGCTCCAAAAACGTCCCAAGAAGTGTCCTGCACTTCTTTTGACGAGGCTGTAATTTTACGCGTCGTCTTTTGAGAGCTGTCAAACGACGACAAGTAAATTACAGGTCGTCGGCACAGTACGTCGGCAAACCCATTCAAATGAATGGGCAGATGTTTGCCGACGTATTGGAGCCGTATTTTCAGGCATAAATCGAGGCATAATACGCCTCGTTTACGCCTGAAAATAGGTCGTGTGAACCCAGCCTAAAAATATATTTACAATACATATAATTATATTCCCATTTTGCAGCCATGTTGTGTACCCTAAATATTATAGACACCCACTAGTTTTGACAAGTGCACATTTTTTAAAATTCTAATTTCGGTTCATTCTCCACAAATCACTTACGAAATTCACTGGTGAATCACTCCTACCATCTCTATAGATGTACTAATCTTCTTCATTCATTCTCAATAATGTGAATCACCCTGATAGAAACCAATTCTACTATTTTTAGTTATTGCACCAAACTACCTCAAAAATGAAAAATATTCAGTCTATTATTAAATGTGTCTATTCTTGTTGCCTTTTACAAATGGAAGGTACTTCAACCTATATGATACTAGACGGGCAAGTAGGAAGTGAAAAGGCAGTTAAGACACCTCTTGGGATGATCGTGATCAGACCCCACCGCTCAATCAATCAAATGAACTAACGTGCGTTCTTCCATACACTCTCTTTGTAAGCACATTATAAGAAACCTGCATCTGTAGCAGTCAAATTCTGATTGCTCTTAAGATCTTGCCCAAGAACTTGCAGTGAGCATTATCTGGAAAGTAGGCTATCCTAAACCAATACTATAAAAGCCAATTGTTCCATATCAGCCACAGTTTAACATGGTGTTTACAGGGCAAATTTATTTCCTATTTATTGTGTTAAGAAAGCTGGATCTCTGCAGTTTTATTAGGGAATGATATCTATTGTGATTATCTCAAAAGATATTTTTTTAATTAAACTTTATCTTTTGCATACAAATACAAATCTTAATTTCCTTTAAGAATCTTAATCCCCCATGCACCCTTCAACCCACTTCCCAGGAGAGTAAAAAAAGAACCAAAACATTTATTCGTAAAGAAAAATAACCCATCTCTTTCATTTTATTTGACAATTTATAACTTCCCTAATGAAATTTGTACTGTTTTCTGGTAAAAGGATCCATATTCAGAGTTCCCCCATCTCCCACCTTCAATCAATTTTTATCCTTCATATTAATCACTGTGTGTTTTAACTACTTCTCACCCTGTGCCATACATATACATTGCAGCGGATAGGGAGGTTGTTAACTTGTTTTAAAACACATGGTGATTTATATGAAGGATAAAAAAACTACAGCTGACATCCTGCTGCAACAGTCAAGATCAGAGCTTAGATCAGGGCCATTTAACCCCTTATTGCTTCTATGAATTACAACTGCTACATCTAAGGAGCCCCTCCGCATAAAATAGACAGGAATAATAATCTGCACTACATAAGTTGTAATAGTAGATCACATGTTCAAGTCGAATTAATATTGTAAAAAATAATTTAGAAAAAAGAGCAGCTCATGTAGCCGGTGCCAGTGCTGTTAATACATCAACTATTATATTGAATTGGCTAAATGTAGATATGGTCCAAGCTAAGTTGAATAAAATAAATGTGCACAAGGCTCCGGGACCAGATGGGTTACACCCTAGAGTTCTTAAAGAAGTTAGTTCAGTTATTTCTGTCTCCCTCTTCATAATATTCAGAGATTCTCTAGTGACTAGTATAATGCCAAGGGACTGGCGCAGCGCAAATGTGGTGCCTATTTTTAAAAAGGGCTCTAGGTCTTCCACAGGTAATTATAGACCAGTAAGCTTAACATCTATTGTGGGAAAAATGTTTGAGGGGCTATTGAGGGACTATATTGTGGAGTATGTGACAAAAGATAGTATTATAAGTGACATCCAGCATGATTTTACTAAGGACAGAAGTTGTCAAACCAACTTGATTTGTTTTTATGAAGAGGTGAGCAGAAGCCTAGACAGAGGGGCAGCTGTGGATATAGTGTTTTTGGACTTTGCAAAAGCATTTGACACTGTCCCTCATATACGTCTAATGGGTAAATTAAGGACTATAGGTTTAGAAAGTATAGTTTGTAATTGGATTGAGAATTGGCTCAAGGACCATATCCAGGGAGTTGTGGTAAATGATTCCTTCTCTGAATGATCCCCAGTTATAAGTGGTGTACCCCAGGGTTCCGTGCTGGGACCAATATTATTCAACTTATTTACTAATGATATAGAAGATGGGATTAATATAATAGCACTGTTTCTATTTTTGCAGATGACACCAAGCTATGTAGTACAGTTCAGTCTATGGAAGATGTTCAGAAATTACAAGCCGATTTGGACACACTGAGTGTTTGGGCATTCAATTGGCAAATGAGTTTTAATTTATATTCATGTAAAATTAAGTATCTGGGTACCAACAACCTGCATGCATCATATGTCCTAGAGGGAGCTATACTGGGAGATACTCTTTTTGAGAAGGTTCTGGGTGTACTTGTAGATCATAAATTAAATAACAGCATGCAATGTCAATCAGCTGCTTCTAAGGCCAGCAAGATATTGTCATGTATTAAAAGAGGCATGAACTCGCGGAACTGGTATATAATATTACCACTTTAGAATGCATTAGTGTGGCCTCATCTATAATATGCAGTTCAGTTCTGAGCTCCAGTTTATGAAAAGGTTTTCCTCTAGTTGGAAAAAATACCAAGAAGAGGAACTAAACTAATAAGGGGCATGGAGAATCTAAGTTATGAGGAAAGATTAAAATAATTAAACCTATTTAGCCTTGAAAAGAGACGACTAAGGGGGACATGATTAACTTACATAAATATATGAGTGGCCCATACATGAAATATAGTGAAAACCTGTTCCATGTAAAACCCCCTCAAAAGACAAGAGGGCACTCCATCCGTCTGGAGAAAAAAGGTTCAATCTGCAGAGGCAACAAGCCTTCTTTACTGTGAGAACTGTGAATCTATGGAATAGCCTACCATAGGAGCTGGTCACAGCAGGAACAGTAGATTGCTTTAAAAAAGGCTTAGATAATTTCCTAGAACGAAAAAATATCAGCTTGTATGTCAATGTGTAGAAATTTTGTTTGATCCCTTCCGTTTTTCCCATTCCTTGGTTGAATTTGATGGACATGTGCCTTTGTTCAACCGTACTAACTATTTAACTATTATCCTAATAGAGAAAAATTCTTCTTTCTCCACTCATGAAGAGCCTTTACTCCCTCCCCTCCTAACTTTTCACTGACGCTAAATTTATGAACTATCAGCTTACTAAGGGATCAGGTTACTGCTGACCAAATAAGTCTAAGAAAAGGGGAGGTGGAGGAGATAGCAGGAGCAGAGTGAGAGAAAGGCAGGGAGACATAGATACAGATGCTGCTGTAGCTTCTTAGTAAATATTATATCTCTCCCCATTGCTAGATTCTCAGCTACACTGCTCTGTACTACTGTGTAGTGTCCCCCATTTTGCTGCTGCTTCTATATATGTGATAGAAAGAAACAGGATTATTTACTATGTGTGCTGTGTATGGGAGACATGATAGAGGTTAGGTTCTACCCACTAGATCAGAGAAAAATGAGAATTAGAGATAAAGCTTGTAGATGGGAAATCTGCTAAAACGAATGCAGGATACAAGTCATATAATCACCAAAATGCTGAGAATTTACAGATTTATTATATTTTATGTAAGTTTATATTATACCACAGTGATGGTATAACAATTTTTACTAACTGTTTTTCAAAGTTTGTCCATGTGGGGACATTTTTATATTATATTTGCCCTAGTTGTCCTGTTTCTAGGACCTCTATAATGTCAATATACTTCCCTTCTATATATTCCATAAACTCAAACTTCTTCCAATTAAAAATAAACTGTAATTGCCTTGTAATTGTGCCATATATTACAGTTCAGTTGCTGGAAGGGATAGGCCTCCCTAAGACTGCGGCATATACCAAAATGTGGTTTTTATTATGGCTATCGTCCCCCTCGACACTAACTCATTAGTCAGACCCTCGAAGCTCTTAAATGTCCTTTCTCCCACCCAAACAGGGCTATTCAAAAGAACATACAGCATCATTTTAACCAAACTAAATCTTTCTACCTTAGCTAATTGCAGCTTTAACCATATTTTTATTCTGGTAAAATTTTTTATATATATTACTGTCTTGAAGCATTTATCCTTAGGTATTTAAAGGACTATTCCCTTTAAATTATTCTCACACATTCCACCACTGACACTCTCCATGTCCTACAGTTTTCTTTCAACTCTGAATTTTGTATTTTTTTTTAACGGTAAATTGTATTAAGCCATCAGAGACATAAAGGTATGTACAATACAGTCCGCATGGATAAGGGGTACTACCCCGTCGCCTAGGGCGGGTCGTTGCAAGTAGGCAGGGACTGAGTGGCGGGTAGATTAGGGCTCACTTGTCTGTTTCCCCACCCCCGTCATTACATCTACTTTGTCATAATATAACTGTGTATATTGTTGCTTTTTTGTTTATTAATGGATCTCGTGTACTTGAGAGTACACAAGATCCATTAATAAACAAAAAAGCAAGTTCAGGGGCGTCAGGAGCCAAGGAGAAGGCCCATTCTTGGGGCCCTTCCTGGAGCCGGGACATAATTATACCCACCCGCTGGCTCTCAGAACCTGAGGAGTGGGGCTTTAAGCGAAAATAGAGCCTACAACTCTCCCGAAAGGAGAGAAAAGTCTTCCGGTCCCCTGAGAACCGGTCGGGCAACTTGAGGTGGGGTTCAAGAGGTGAGGTGAGGGGGACTACCAAGGTAGCATCAGGAGATGAGCGAGGTACAAAAACGCAGAGCAGAAGAGTGGTCAGAAAAGCCAAGGTCAATCACAAGCAGAGGATAAGTAGTACAAGAAGCTGCAGCACGGCCAGGAAACCAACAGAGAAGAATCACAAGCAAAGGAGGAACAGGAAAGGCAGGTATAAATAGACAGAGGGCGGGAGCTAGCTCCGTCTGGCCAGGCTGTGATAGGTTCTCCCACTCCTAAGCCTGCCACCCTGAGTGGTGGAAGATGGAGTCAGTCTCACAGACATAGAAGCAGGTGCAGACTGATTATCTATGGGCGTTAACCCCGAAGCTGTGCCTGGCAGATCCTTTACAGTAGATGTAACAAACAACAAATCAATTTGAAACATCGCTTTTCAATACACAAAAAAGGTATTTGAAAGAGTTACAGTCCATAACAAAACCCCAATAAAGGTTTGAGAGGATCAAGAGACACAAATGTAGCCACTAGCAAGGAGAGCAATGGCTAAGTTAGAGAGGACCACTAATAATTAATGACTAGTATGTGGGTTAGCTATCAAGGCTAGCCAAACTTTAGCCTACTGCAAGGGGGAAGGAACCCCCATACATTTCACTGTTCCGTCTACCTCCAGAACTAGTGATTTGGACCAATTGACTTAGAACCCAGAGAAAGAGGCAACCCTATCAAATAAAGCCAATACAGCCTGCAGGGAGGGACCAGGGTCATCAAGAAGCAAAAAAAAGTGTCATCAGCAGAGAGAGATACTTTCCTCCCTTTCTCCCAGCATGAAGCCCTTTATATCAGACGAGTGACATATGGCACAACTCTGAATATTTACCATGTTCCTAAAGGTTCTATTACTAAGGCAAAAGATGAGATAGAAAGCGGACCTCCCTGTCCTTTCTAATTTAATCCCATTACTACACTTTCCAATCACACAAACCCTATTGAGGGGTTCTTTGTACAAGATCTTAATCAACTGTACGAATCATTCCCCAAATCTCTGTCAAATGGTTTTACAGCATCTAAAGACAGGATTTAGGATTCCCCTCCCTTGCCCACTTGAAGATTTTCAGACAACCTAATCATATAATGCTGTGGATCTATTGTAGATAAACCCACACTGATTTTTATTTATTAAGGCCCTTTTATAAGGGTCAATGATTGGGCGAACATCAACACTCCTTCATCGGCTGATCGCAACTTTTATGCGGCCAAAAAATTTGTGCCAATCAACAAGCCGTATTGGCAATGGGCACTCGTTAAAAAAGTGCTAAACACAGAAAAAAATCTGCCCGTGTAAATCCCCTATATGACCCCATTAATCTTGCAGGCAAAATCCTGGCAAATCCAGATAAAGCGGCAAGATTGCCCTATAGGATTCTAAATTCAACTGGTCCTATTTAGGCTCTCGAATCAAGAATATGTGTGAGACAGATACCAAAACTTTTACCAAGCTGCATTAATACTGGAATTGTGAACTTTGTCACACTGTTTCTTAACTTAACTGTTTTGGAGTACTGTACGAAAGCCAGAGATACTGTCCTTCTTGTGTCTCTGGCTTTTGTACTGGGACACTGGTCTAGTTATTTGTTGTTATTTACTTTATTCATAAGAAAAGAAAATAAATAAAAACCTTTGCAAAAATTGTTAGCAGTATAGCTGCATATTTCCTGTATACATGACATTTTAACACGTGTGGGCCAGAAGATGTATGTCCTAGGGCACCTTTAATTACTTCTTTTACTTCTGCCAAGGATATAATATTTTTTTATTAAAAAACTGCCGCTTCTGATGCTATTTTTTTTTCTTCTTGAGCCCACTGTTCCTGAGATATCGGGGCCGTTAATTCTGGTGTCCGATATGCAAATGAGGCCTTTGACAGTCAAGTGGGAAGTTACCTCTTACTAAGTGACATGGGGTACCCGCCCACTTGACGTCAAAGGTCTTACTTGCGTATTGGATACCAAAACTAACAACACCAATATCTCACCAAAGAGGGGGCTAGAAGAAAAAAATAAAAAGCAGCTGAATCTATGAGGCATCTGCAATCTAACTGAGATGTCAACTGAAGTTTTTCGGGCAGATGACAGGTTCTCTTTAAAGAGGCTCTGTCACCAGATTCTCAAATCCCTATCTCCTATTGCATGTGATCGGCGCTGCAATGTAGATAACAGTAACGTTTTTTTGTTTTTTTTTTTTAAAACGTTCATTTTTGGCCAAGTTATGAGCTATTTTATATATATGCAAATGAGGTTTGAAATGGACAATTGGGCGTTTTTTTTTTCGTTATGTCCTGGGCGTGTATTGTGTTTTTAACTGGGCGTGTTTACGTGTATGACCCTGACCAATCAATGACCAGTCAGAGTCATACACTCATCTCCATTGATTTACACAGCAGCGATGTGCAGCCACATACACAGAGATTAACGCTAATCAAGTGTCCTGATAATGAATACACATGAAATCCAGCCTGGACGTCATGTGTATTCAGAATCCTGACACTTCTGACTCTTTTCTTTGAGATTTCCAGCAAGGGAAACAAAATCTCGTTTACCTCCGTAATCTCGTGAGATTATGCGTGGCTTGCGGGAATCTCACAGAAAAGAGTCAGAAGTGTCAGGATTCTGAATACACATGACGACCAGGCTGGATTTCATGTGTATTCATTATCAGGACACTCGATTAACGTTAATCTCTGTGTATGCGGCTGCACATCGCTGCTGTGTAAATCAATGGAGATGAGTGTATGACGCTGACTGGTCATTGATTGGTCAGCGTCATACACGTAAACACGCCCAGTTAAAAACACAATACACGCCCAGTTGGACATAACAAAAAAAAAACGCCCAATTGTCCATTTCAAAGCTCATTTGCATATATATAAAATAGCTCATAACTTGGCCAAAAATGAACGTTTTAAAAAAAAACAAAAAAAAACGTTACTGTTATCTACATTGCAGCGCCGATCACATGCAATAGGAGATAGGGATTTGAGAATCTGGTGACAGAGCCTCTTTAAGAATGTTCTTGTTGCTCATTTAACCTTAGAATTTTTTTTTTCCAGAAATTTCTCTATTTCCCTTGGATAACAGTGCACATACACCGTGTTCCAAATTATTATGCACATTGGATTTAAGTGTCATAAACATTTTATTATTTGTTTTTCAATTAAACTCATGGATGGTATTGTGTCTTAGGGCTGTTTGGATCATTGTAATCAATCTCAGACACCTGGGATAATTAGTTTGCCAGGTGTGCCCAATCAAAGGAAAACTACTTAAGAAGGACGTTCCACATTATTAAGCAGGCCACAGGTTTCAAGCAATATGGGAAAGAAAAAGGATCTCTCTGCTGCCGAAAAGCGTGAAAAAGTGCAATACCTTAGACAAAGTATGAAAACATTGGATATTTCAAGAAAACTTAAGCGTGATCATCGTACTGTGAATAGATTTGTGGCCGATTCAGAGCACAGACGGGTTCGTTCGGATAAAGGCATAATGAGGAAGGTTTCTGCCAGACAAATTAATAGGATTAGGAGAGCAGCTGCTAAAATGCCATTTCAAAGCAGCAAACAGGTATTTGAAGCGGGTGGTGCCTCTGGAGTCCCGCAAACTTCAAGGTGTAGGATCCTCCAGAGGTTTGCAAGTGTGCATAAAGCTATTTTTCGGCCACCCCTAAACAATGCTCACAAGCAGAAACGGTTGCAGTGGGCTCAGAAATACATGAAGACTAATTTTCAAACCGTGTTGTTCACTGATGAGTGCCGTGCAACCCTGGATGGTCCAGATGGATGGAGTAGTGGATGGTTGGTGAATGGCCACCATGCCCCAGCAAGGCTGCGACGTCAGCAAGGAGGTGGCTGAGTCATGTTTTGGGCTGGAATCATGGGGAGAGAGCTGGTAGGCCCCTTTAGGGTCCCTGACGGTGTGAAAATGACCTCTACAATGTACGTAGAGTTTATGACTGACCACTTTCTTCCGTGGTACAAAAAGAAGAACCGTGCCTTCCGTAGCAAAATTATCTTCATGCATGACAATGCACCATCTCATGCTGCAAAGAATACCTCTGTGTCATTGGCTGCTATGGGCATCAAAGGAGAGAAACTCATGGTGGGGTAGCCAGGTTAGAGAGGGGTCAGACTATATTGGTGGGGGGAGAAACAGAATGTGGGGAGAGGACTAGACAACAAGATAAGGAGATCCTTTCGTTACAAAACATCAGTGTAAATAAAAAGGCCCAATTAATGTCAAATCACATTTCTGATAATAAAAGTGAAAAACTGACAGGCAAGTTAAAGTGTATGTTCACAAATGCCAGAAGTCTAGCAAGCAAAATGGGGGAGCTGGAGGCCTTGATACTGGAAGAAAATATAGATATAGTTGGTGTTGCTGAAACATGACTGGGCTGTAAATCTACAGGGTTTTACACTTTTTCGGAAAGACAGGACAAATAGGAAAGGCGGTGGTGTATGTCTGTATGTGAGAAATGATATGAAGGCGAGTGTGAAAGAGACAATAGTGGGTGAATACTGTGAGGAGGTTGAAACCTTGTGGGTGGAACTAGAAAGGGAGGTAAACACTGAAAAAATTACTTTTGGTGTAATCTATAGACCCCCCAATATAACTGAGGGGATGGAAGTTCAGCTATATAAACAGATGGAGCGGGCTGCACAGGCGGGTACTGTAGTGATAATGGGAGATTTTAATTTCCGGGATATTAATTGGTGTCATGGTTCGGCTTCAACTGCAAAGGGGAGACATTTCCTCAACCTGTTGCAGGAAAATTTTATGGGCCAGTTTGTGGAAGACCCGACTAGAGGTGAAGCTCTGTTGGATCTGGTCATTTGTAATAATGCAGGTCTTGTTGGGAATGTCAATGTTCGTGAAAACCTCGGTAACAGTGATCATAATATAGTTACATTTTACCTATACTGTAAAAAACAAACGCAGGCTGGGAGGGCAAAAACATTTAATTTTAAGAAAGCCAATTTCCCCAGGATGAGGGCTGCAATTCAGGATATAGACTGGGAAGAACTAATGTCAAATAATGGAACAAATGATAAATGGGAGATTTTCACATCTACTTTGAGTTATTATAGTGCAAAATTTATTCCTATAGGTAACAAGTATAAACGACTCAAATTAAAACACACATGGCTTACACCTTCTGTGAAAGGGGCAATACACGACAAAAAAAGGGCATTTAGAAAATACAAATCTGAGGGTACAGCTGCAGCCTTTGTAAAATATAAAGAGCTTAATAAAATCTGTAAAAATGTAATAAAATTAGCAAAAATACAAAATGAAAGGCAGGTGGCCAAGGATAGTAAAACAAATCCCAAAAAATTCTTCAAGTATATAAATGCTAAAAAGCCAAGGTCTGAACATGTAGGACCCCTAGATAATGGTAATGGGGAGTTGATCACAGGGGATCAAGAGAAGGCAGAGTTACTAAATGGGTTCTTTAGCTCTGTATATACAACAGAAGAAAGAGCAGCTGATGTAGCCGGTGCCAGTGCTGTCAATATATCAGTTGATATACTGAATTGGATGAATGTAGATATGGTCCAAGCTAAATTAAATAAAATAAATGTGCACAAGGCCCCGGGACCAGATGGGTTACACCCTAGAATTCTTAAAGAGCTTAGTTCAGTTATTTCTGTCCCCCTTTTCATAATATTCAGAGAATCTCTAGTGACTGGTATAGTGCCAAGGGACTGGCGCAGCGCAAATGTGGTGCCTATTTTCAAAAAGGGCTCTAGGTCTTCCACGGGTAATTATAGACCAGTAAGCTTAACATCCATCGTGGGGAAAATGTTTGAGGGGCTATTGAGGGACTATATACAGGATTATGTGACAATAAATAGCATTATAAGTGACAGCCAGCAAGGTTTTACTAAGGACAGAAGTTGTCAAACTACCCTAATCTGTTTTTATGAAGAGGTGAGCAGAAGTCTAGACAGAGGGGCCGCTGTGGATTTAGTGTTTTTGGACTTTGCAAAGGCATTTGACACTGTCCCCCATAGACGCCTAATGGGTAAATTAAGGACTATAGGTTTAGAAAATATAGTTTGTAATTGGATTGAGGATTGAGAATTGGCTCAAGGACCGTATCCAGAGAGTTGTGGTCAATGATTCCTACTCTGAATGGTCCCCAGTTATAAGTGGTGTACCCCAGGTTTCAGTGCTGGGACCACTATTATTCAACTTATTTATTAATGATATAGAAGATGGGATTAATAGCACTATTTCTATTTTTGCAGATGACACCAAGCTATGTAATATAGTTCAGTCTATGGAAGATGTTCATGAATTGCAGGCAGATTTAAACAAACTAAGTGTTTGGGCGTCCACTTGGCAGATGAAGTTTAATGTAGATAAATGTAAAGTTATGCATCTGGGTACCAACAACCTGCATGCATCATATGTCCTAGGGGGAGCTACACTGGCGGATTCACTTGTTGAGAAGGATCTGGGTGTACTTGTAAATCATAAACTCAATAACAGCATGCAGTGTCAATCAGCTGCTTCAAAGGCCAGCAGGATATTGTCGTGTATTAAAAGAGGCATGGACTCACGGGACAGGGATGTAATATTACCACTTTACAAAGCATTAGTGAGGCCTCATCTAGAATATGCAGTTCAGTTCTGGGCTCCAGTTCATAGAAAGGATGCCCTGGAGTTGGAAAAAATACAAAGAAGAGCAACGAAGCTAATTAGGGGCATGGAGAATTTAATTTATGAGGAAAGATTGAAAGAATTAAACCTATTTAGCCTTGAAAAAAGACGACTAAGGGGGGACATGATTAACTTATATAAATATATTAATGGCACATACAAAAAATATGGTGAAATCCTGTTCCTTGTAAAACCCCCTCAAAAAACAAGGGGGCAAGCTGCAGAGGCGACAAGGCTTCTTTACTGTGAGAACTGTAAATCTATGGAATAGTCTACCGCAGGAGCTGGTCACAGCAGGGACAGTAGATGGCTTTAAAAAAGGGTTAGATAATTTCCTAGAACAAAAAAATATTAGCTCCTATGTGTAGAAATTTTTCCTTCCCTTTTCCCGTCCCTTGGTTGAACTTGATGGACATGTGTCTTTTTTCAGCCGTACTAACTATGTAACTATGTAACTATATTCCCCTAACCTCAACCCTATTGAGAACCTTTGGAGCATCCTCAAGCAAAATATCTATGAGGGTGGGAGGCAGTTCACATCAAAACAGAAGCTCTGGGAGGCTATTCTGACATCCTGCAAAGATATTCAAGCAGAAACTGTCCAAATACTCACAAATTCAATGGATGGAAGAATTCTGAAGGTGATATCAAAGAAAGGGTCCTATGTTAACATGTAACTTGGCCTGTTAAGTTTTTTTGATTGAAAGAGCTTTTGATTTCTGTAAATATGACCTCCTCATGCTGCAAATTCAACAAATTACCATTTTAGTTCTCTTTACAACCTTTAAAATGTTTTGATCTCTGTTGTGCATAATAATTTGAACCAGTACATTTTGAGTTTTTTACTTCTAAAAAAAATCTGTTATCATTAGGAGATTTGTTCAATAAAATTTGCATTATACTCCAACGGTTGATTGCTTGAAGATTATACTGACTGTCATTGCATCGACTATTTAGGAAAATCAGCGAAAAATAACATTTGCATAATAATTTGGAACACAGTGTATATAGGTTTTGATAAAAGTTTTCACATTCCTATATAACTCTTTCCAGGTCATTTATTATTACCCCTTCATTATTTCTCATTTCTGATATGGTAGTCACCTCCTGGCTACCTCTAATCATCTTCACTAATTGCCTACTCTGCACTTTATATCCATGTTGGCTTAAATACTGCCTGGCTGCAGTTTTATTTATATACCGCTTGCCAACACAAAGAGTTGGTCCGTGGACAAAATTAGCACTTTGCACTTAATGTGTCCATTTTCCTATTCCATTAAGATAAGCTCTTATAGGCAATGACTTCTGTCTCATTTTGTCTCATCATTTGTTAGTTAATTTTTATAATTTGTCATTTTACTTGTTTGTTACTTCCCCAATTTCAAAGCACTGCAGAATATGTTGGTGCTATATAAATAGTTTATAGTTATTATTACCCATTTGACCCTTTTCAGCAAATCAATTTTGGTTTTAAAAATGTATTTGAAAAAACATCTCAATATGGGTTCAACTTAAATCCTCGTTGAGAATTCTCAATTTTTGCTCTAATGATAAACGAGGGCTGTGTATGGTTTGAGATGCTCCTGGTTTCGTAGATTCTATTTTGTGTTAATAGGAGGACTTCCTTCCAATTACTATACCAGGTGTATTTTCTCTTATCTGAAATTCTTACCCTTCAAATATCTTGCTAACTCTATTTCATCTCAATAGATGTCTAATGAAATTGTACTCATAGCAAGGCCAAACTAGAGATTCAGAGTAGATTTCATTAGTGAATTTAACCTCTCTGCAGAATACTGATTATTGTTTGTGGGTTGCATTTCCATAATTGACTTGTTCTTCAATTATTAGTCTTACTATACAGATCTTTCTCTTCAGGGATATTGTGTGTTGGCTCTCCGTCAAACAATGTGTAAACTGCCACAATCCAACAAGTAAATTTCTTGACCATGATTAAGGAAGCAGACGGGCAAAAATCACACTGGGTTAGAATTAGAATAAAGAAAACGTTATGTTATTTATGTTTCCAAACAAGTTTTACAATATCATCATACTTTTGTAATATTCAAAGAATTTGTAAAGGATATAGAAATCTGGAAAAACTTTTGTTCTTTACTGAATTTGAAATGCCACTCTTGTTTTCTTACCTTGACATAGTTGTAGAAGCATAAAGAAGCCTAATGACTTTTCCACTTGACTCATTACATACTCAGGTGCTTGGGAGATTGGATGAGTAGTTTGTGACACACAGTACAACAAAAAGGAAATTCATTTTCTAAAAAAAACCCTTCGCCTTAAAGTACAGCAAAGGCCTTCTTGTGTGTCACCCTGACCTTGCTCATGATGCTTTAAGATACAGTCAAACTGTTGTACCATAGAAGTAACTTCTTTTTGGATGCTACGTAAAGTGAATCTTTCATGTCTCATTTCTTGTTCTTGTAATAGATGAAAGTAGACATCTTTGTGGAAATGCCCTTCTCACAAACAAAAAAATGTCTGCTTAGCTGGCAAATATGTTCCCAGTGGATGTACATGTTCTGTATATATGTCCATTACAGTAAAAGTGGGCACCCTAACAGAAGTGCAGAAATAAATATAACATTTTACAACAGTAACATGAAGATTGCCTTTAACCTGAGAAATATGGCTGGTTGTTTATTGAGTACCTGTTGCATGTCTCAGTAATTCATGATTTGTTTGCACTCTTTTTGCTGTAAAGCACAACCATTATTCTTGCTATACCTGAAGAAAAGAGCTTTTGGAGTATAAGCAGTATTCACACACCGTCCTTGGTTGAATGTGATAGTAGTATATATTAGTTAACTTTTTGCAATGAATCCAGATACTAAAAGCTGCAGGTTCTTTGTTTTTTTTTACAGCAAAATGGTGACTATGTATTATATGTAATTATTTCTACTGTAGGTAAAAAATAGCTACTCATTATCTAAGTACTTCTGAATATTACTGAGTAAGGACATTACTAAGCCTTCAATAAGTGATATATTATTTATTATATTTACATGTATTTATTATCTGTTATGAAAACTTCTTCTCACACAAGAATGTAATAGTAGCTGAGGGGCTTGGGGTAGTCTGGGCACCTTGACGTACTATTATGACAAGATGATTACACAGGCACTCTACCCACACAACTACCAGCGGAAGTGTACATAGCCTCACTCCTGCCACAGCTAACTCTTATCCATGCAGTTAATTTCTGCAGTACATGATCAAACCTGATTGTGGCACTGTACAAGGGGGAGAGTGCCCCTAAGAAACCCCTCAGACACAAGTTTTTAAATAAATTTGACCACAGCCATTTTTTCACTTTCGTTTTTTTCCTCTTCACTTTCCAAAATCCACAGCTTTTTATTTTTCCATATATAAATCCATATGGGGGCATGTTTTTTCTGGGGGGGGGGGGGGTTGTACTTTTTCATGGCATCATTTATTATACCATATAATATACTGGGAATCTGGATAAAATTAATTTGTGGGGTGGAATGGGAAAAACACAGATTCCAACCATTTTTTGTGGGGTTTCGTTTTTACGGCATTCACCGTGCAGTACAAATTACATGTTAACTTCATTCTGCGGGTCAATGCAATTACGGTGATACCTAATTTATGCATTTTTTTATGTTTTAATATTTTTACAAGGAAAAAACTGATTGTTAAAAATAAAATTTGTTTAGTGACGCAATATCCTGAGAGCCAAAACGTTTTTATTTTTCTGTCAATTGTGTGGCATGCGGGATTAGTTTTTGAAAGGTGAGCTGTATTTTATATTGGGACCATTTCAGGTTACATGAGACTTTTTGATCACTTTTTATTTCATTTTATGTGGGCGATGAGGTGACCAAAAAACTGCGATTCTGACGTATTTTTTTCTTACGGCGTTTACCGTGTGGGTTAAATAATGTTATATTGTAAGTTAAACTGTGTTTAACTTTTTTTATTAGCCCCCCTAGGGGACTTGAACCAGCGATCGTTGGATCGCTTGCATGATATACTTCAATATTAATGTTTCGTGATACTGTAGGAGGCAGAGCTTTAGGCCCTCAGACTGCCATGCAAACCATCAGCACCCCGCAATCAGGGGACGACGACAATGCAATGTCACAGTGGTTGCCCCCCCTATATCTAACGGCTTAGATGCCACAGTCCGTCTTGACCACGGCATCTAAGGGGTTAAATGAGTGGGACCCTGCTCATTACACTGAAGTGTCGGCTGTTACATACAATTGACCTACTCGATGTATGGAGCGCTCTCAGTCTGTGAGTCCGCTCCATACTCTCCTACCAGACCTCCACAGTTTATATACAGCGGTTGTTGGGAAGGGGTTAAATAAACTCTGTTGGCAACTATGAGTGAAGTGGTTGTTATCCTCATACCTGCAAAATTCGCAAAACATATCAAGAAAAAAGTTGAAAAGCATTGGTCTCAGTGCAATATGACCAGAATTTCATAATCTACTTTTCAATTCTCAGGTATAAGCATCCATCAAGGTTAATTTTAGAGAAAGCCATTAAACCTATCCACCCGATTTATTTTTTTGGGTGGAAAGAATAGCTGGCTAAAACATGCCTTTAAAGCGGCACTCCGGGAAAATCGTTTTTCTTTCCCTCCATTTATAAAGTAGGTTATATGTAAAAAGTAGTGACCCGCTCTTTAACTAGTTAAATCCTACAGCGTCTACCGTGTGGACTGGAATTTAGTCTCTCTATGCAAGCCTACAGTATTCACATCAAGGTTCTCATAGGCTTTGCATCCTTGACTGTCTATGCTCCACTGAGTGAAATCTACGGCAGCTAGATCTCCACTATAATTTCTGACATAAATTATAGTAAGTGGTTCCGCCGCATTCTGCAACTTTTTGCAAAATTTGAGCCGCTTGCAAGTTTTCCACGCCAAGAAACCGTTGTACAAAATTTGTTAAATTCCCCCTTTGTGTTTGCTATTCCTCACCATTTCCAAGGTCCTTTTTTTCATATTAATAAATGAAATATTTCTTTATTTTGAGAGGCTGAAAAATATACAAGCCTAGTCCTATGTTCACAAAGCTAATGGGATAAGAGTTTATTACAATATGTCAGTCTAGGCAATCCTCTGTAAGCTAAACATTGGACTCAAGGTTGATAGCACTTGCCTACACTAATACATTGTAACAACCTACAGCTGTGTGAAAAATTAACATCTATCTTCAGTCTTAAAATGTATATAAGAATGTTCCAATCCATGGAGATCTTGAAAATGGTGAGGAATGGAAACACAATGGCACACATTTATCAAAAGTGGCGTCATTTTAGTCAATGTCTAAGTTTAAGCTTGACTACTTTATTGACGTGTTGTGACACATTTCTGATCGCATATGCCCCCTTAGATAAATCTGTCACAATGTACATCACTGCCATAAACTTTCACACTGGCTAAAAGGACAGCACTTTTTCTATGCCAGGGACTGCGTGGAGTGTATATGCACCTTCATTTCACATTCACAATCTTTTAGCCATTTTTTTTTATAAAAGTCATATTTTATAAATGTGTCTAAATCCTGGTCAAGCAGTTAGCCAGGTCTACTTTTCATTACAGTTTTAATAACTGACATCCATGGTTCAAATGTCTGTAAATTCTAGTTGCAAACTGTTAATAAATAGCAGATTAGACACTATTTTGATATATAATGCACCAAAAAAATAGCGCAAATACATTGATAATTGCGGGCCTATATATGTACATGATAATCTTCTGATAAAGTAATTTATTTGAAAGCAATTTCATTGCATTTGTCTATGTTTTTCTCTGTCACAACAGGTTGTCCTCCTGGGTTTTACAAGATGTCCAGCCGTCTCCAGACCTGTGTTCCTTGTCCTCAGCATAGTTACACTAATCAAGAGTCATCCACCGTCTGTACTTGTGAGAAAAACTTCTATCGATCCCCTTTGGATTCCCCTTCCACGACTTGTACAAGTGAGTTATTATGATATTGTCTATGGGAGGATAATTACTATTACATTGGGAATAAAAGAATAATGGTCCACTGCTAAACATCTCTCTAGTTTTATGTCATGATGCCCTCTAAAAACAGCAGTTCAACCAGCATATTGCCGGGGTACAGCAGTGTGTAATTGCATATTGTCCTCACACAATAGACCGACCCTTCATATTTTGCAAACATTGTAGTTCCACATAGAACCGTATTCATACCCCGGTGTATGACATACAGATTTATCACGAAAGATGTTCAGTTGGCATGTTTTATCTGATATCATACCTTATCTTAGTGTGTTATTTCTACATGTTGTGCTGTTATGGTGCTGAACATATAAATATGTGACATTGATTGTCACTAGGGCTACTTTAATAACAGTAAAAAAATTTATCAAATGCCCATAGCCTGTAAGTTTTGAAATACTAATTACATGTAACCAGGCCGGACTGGGACTTAAAACCAGCCCTGGCATTTTAAAGCACAGAGGCCCACCTACTGTCCATGAAATATATACTGTACATATGAATAATGCCACAATGCCACACTGGCACATGAATTACCTGGCTGCACATGAGCCACTCATACACAGAACACATGCCACACACACGCCACTGAAACCTAGGACATTAACTTCCAATTGGGTTTATCAGGCTAGAGCGTGGTGCAACGTGTTGCACTATTTTTCCCGTCAAATCTGACGGAAACTGCGACAGAGGCTCTGACGCAGGTGAGAACAGAACTTAACTTCTCTGCAGCTACTGGGGGTGTTAGTTTACTGTAGACAGGGATAAAGAGAGTGGCACTGTTGAGAAGCTGCTGTATTCCAGGTCCAGTGGCTGCTTACAGGCTCATATCAAAGATGTCTGAAAAATCCACCGATGCGACTCCACCCGCATGGACCAAACAGTGGAGTGACTAATGCTGGAATGATGCGCAGACTCTTCCCTTCTGGGAAAAGGAAGCACTGCTTCCTCTTTGTTACTTGATTGCTGCTCGATTAAATAGAGGCAGCAAACTACATCTCACTTCTTCCCCTTGGTATGTCTCTGAGAATAAGTGGCCGCTTACACATAAGCTTGATAAGACACTCAGTCCGCAGCTATAATTAAAATGGTTTTCCCCAAATCATAAATTATCACTTATCCACAGGATAGGTGATCATTGTATGATCACTGGCGGCTCCATTACTGGGTCCCCCACCCATCATGAGAACAAGTGTTTTTAAACCCCCAGATTCTCCTCACTGACCCCCACAATGAGGAGCTTGAATGGTGCGGCAGTCGAGCATGTGCCCGCCGCTCCATTTACTGACTATGAGAATGACGGAAAGAGCCGAGCGCTGTACTCGGCTGTTTCCGTCATTCCCATAGACAATGAATGGAGTGCCAGTGCGCAAGCTTGACCACAGCTCCATTTAATGTCCACCTCACTGCGGTCGAGCAATAAGGAGGATCTGGGAGTTCAGGACCCTCATTCTCATGATTGGTGGGGGTTACAGCGGTGGGGCCCCTGGCGATAAACAAATTGGTGATAATTTATTATTTTCTGTGAAACCTCTTTAAAAAAAACTGTGGGTGGCAGTCAACCAACCCACTGTATACCAGTTTATCTGGCATTTGCCAGAACTGCCAGATGGCCAGTCCGGCCCTGCATGTAACTTGGGTGACTGGTAATCAGCATCAGTGTTTGCCTGCCATCTCTCCTATTCTGGCTCATTTCCTTTTTGTGCCTGCTTCTGGCCTCACTTGCATATAAGAAGTCATTCATTTGGGGGTGTCCAACTACAGATTCACACTGTGGGGCATCTGTGAAACTGTACGGGGGCATCTGAGGCACACCACTTATAGCTTCCACTTAGACAGTTGGTAGCGGACTTTACCTTTTTCTTAAATGTTGGATAGTATGAAAAACGAATGCATGAAATGGGGAGCACACTCATGAATTTTTGCTCTGGGCTCATCTATGTGTTAAAAGGATCCTGGTTGTGATGTGCAAATGTAATTTTCCTATCCAGGAGTAAACACAGTGAGGCATCATGCACACAACCGTTTCCACTTTGCGGACCGCAAAACACGGATCCTAGTGGCTGTCGAGTGCTGTTTGTTTTTTTGTGGACCCAAACACTAGAATGCGTGAGACGGACCGCAAATACAGACAAGAATAGTAGCTGTTTTGTAATTTGTGGAACGGACACAAGGATCCGCAAAAAAATGGATGTGTGCATGGCCCATCAGAAATGAATAGTATAGTATTCTATCTGCAAAAAAACGGATAGGACACTAACGAAAGCAACGGTCGTGTGCATTAGCCCTTATGCAGTTTCCTACTGCCTTGCATGTTATTAGCTGAATGTTTGTAAAGGAAATCACTCGAATAACACTTTAGCGTAATCTTAAAATGTTGTTTTGTAAGGTGGTTTAGCAATAATCTTATTTAATATGGTCCTTATGGAATGAAAAAACAATTTCTTTATTTTAACTATAGACAGAGACTTACATGTTGACATAATCTATGTTTTTATTCATTATTCACATCCATTTAGATATAATTGGGAAAAAATATTATGAGAATGGGAAATAAGAGGGTGTAGGTTGAAAATTGATGTTGTCATAGGGAAAGGGAAATGATACTGAAAATGCAATCAATTATCTGTTATATTAAACTAAATACTACACCAAATACATATCTATTGACTAGTTTATAATAAAATGTTCAGTTAGTGAATTTAAATAAATAATCTTGAAATTAGAATGAACACATCTTTCATATATGTTTTTCTGTAGGCACAGGCCTAATTTGCCTATTTCTTCTTCTAGGACCCCCTTCTGCACCAAAAGACCTGATTTATATCATGAAACAAACAACACTGGTCTTAGAATGGAATGCGCCGCTGGATACGGGAGGCAGGGGTGATCTGACCTACAATGTCTTCTGTGACCGTTGCTCTATTGCCTTTCAGCAGTGTGAGCCTTGTGGAAGCAGCATTGGTTATGTCCCTCAACAGATTGGATTAGTGGAACGGACAGTCACATTGGTCAACCTGTTGCCTCATATGAATTACACCATCCGGGTGGTATCTGTGAATGGAGTTTCTGATTTTAGTATGTACGCCAAGCAGTTTGCTGAAATGAACATCTGCACAAACAATGCAGGTACTGTAGAAATTATATCTTCAACTTCAAATTTCTGTTTGCAAATTTAATTTCCAGTATTTATTTTGCTTCTATAGTTGAATAATGCACTTTAAAACAACAAAGAAAATATGGGCAGCACTCCAGATTGTGTATAAATAAAGTGGTGTGTTTTATTCACAATCTGGAGTGCTGCGTCTTTATTTTTTTTTATCTTGCATCCATGCGCTCATAACCTGGCAGTATTTATTTGCACCCAATAAATTAGAATATCATCCAAAAGTTAATTTATTTCAGTAATACAATTCAAAGATATTCAAGCATTATTTTCTTTTAATGTTGATGTTTATGGCTAACAGTTAATAAAAACCGAAAATTTAGTATCTCAGAAATTTAGAATATTAAATAAGCCCAATTCCAAAAATGATTTTTAATACCAAAATGTTGTTCTACTGATAAGTATGTACAGTATATGCACTCAATGCTTGGTCGGGACTCCTTTTACATGAATTACTGCATCAATGCGGCGTGGCATGGAGGCGATCAGCCTGTGGCACTGCTGAGGTGTTATGGAAGCCCAGGTTGCTTTGATAGCGGCCTTCAGCTCGTCTGCATTGTTGGGTCACTGGTGTCTCATCTTTCTCTTGATAATACACTACAGATTCTCTATGGGGTTTAGGTCAGGCGTGTTTACTGGCCAATCAAGTGCAGTGATACTGTGGTTATTAAACCTGGTATTGGTACTTTTGGGAGTGTGGGCAGGAGCCAAGTCCTGCTGGAAAATGAAATCAGCATCTCTATAAAGCTTGTCAGCAGAGGGAAGCATGAAGTGCTCTAAAATTTCCTGGTAGGCAGCTGCGTTGACTCTGGACTCGATATAACAAGTTGGACTAACACCCGCAGTTGACATGGCTCCCCAAACCATCACTGACTGTGGATAATTCACACTGGACCGCAAGCAACTTGGATTGAGTGCCTCTCCACTCTTCCACCAGACTCTGGGACCTTGATTTCCAAATGAAATGCAAAATTTACTTTCATCTGAAAACAGAACTTTGGACCACTGAGCAACAGACCAGTCCTATTTCTCCTTAGCCCAGGTAAGACGCTTCTGACGTTGTCTCAAGGAATGCGACAGTTGTAGCCCACGTCCTAGATAAGTCTCTGTGTGTGGCTCTTGAAGCACTGACTCCAGCCGCAGTACACTCGTTGTGAATTTCCCCCAGATTCTTGAGTGACCTTTTCTTGACAATCCTGTCAAGGCTGCAGTTATCCCTGTTGCTTGTGCACCTTTTTCTACCACACCTTTTCCTTCCTCTCAACTTTCCATTAATATGCTTGGATACAGCACTCTGTGAACAGCCAGCTTCTTTAGCAATGTCCTTTTGTGGCTTACCCTCCTTATGGAGGGTGTCAATGACTGTCTTCTGGACAACTGTCAAGTCAGCAGTCTTCCCCATGATTGTATAGCCTACTGAACCAGACTGTTGGACCATTTAAAGGCTTAGGAAACCTTTGCAGGTGTTGTATGTTGATTAGCTGATTAGAGTGTGACACCATGAGTCTACAGTCTTCAAATTTTACCCAATATTCTAATTTTCTGAGAGACTAAATTTGGGGTTTTCATTAACTGTTAGCTATAATCATCAACATTACAAGAAAAAAAATGCTGGAAATAGATCACTCTGTATGTAATGAATTTATATAATATTTGAGTTTCACTTTATGAATTGAATTACTGAAATTAACTTTTTGATGACATTCTAATTCATTAAGAAGGACTAGTATATATATTTATTTATTTTTATAAATATAAGGCAATTTTATTTTGATCTATGGGACAGCAGCTATTATAACTTGACATAGCTGGCAATATTCCGCCATTTATTTATATGTAGATTAATTTATAAGTATCAGTTATAAAATTCCTACTGTAACAAATAAAATTAGTATACTCAAATTAGAATGAGAAATTTTTTTCAGGCACAGAGGATTCCCCAAGGCCAGTCTAAAAAGCGGAAAGAGGGCCCCATAGCAAAAAAATCTAAATGATATCCAACTCAAAGTTCTGCTTAATGCTTTCAACGCTTCCTTTCTTTATACCAGGATAAGAGGTTAAGCACAGTTATCATACATATCTGGAGTGGTGGTCATGGATTACACCAACAGAATGCTAGCCCTTACTTACCTTCCCGTTATTGTAAAGACCATTTACTTTTTGCTTGCGCAAGCCACTACATACCAACATGCCCATATAGAATAAATAATAAACAAGCTACATTAATATAAAATAACAAATGCCTATATATAGAAAATTAACCAAAACGACCATTAAATTAAAGGGGTTATCTGACAGCAGGTAAAAAAAAATCAAAAAACTCCACCCAACACCTAGAACAGTGACCGACACTGTAATTAAAATATTTCCAGTGTAAAAACTAAATCTAAATGTTCCTACCACTAGTTCCTACCATTAGATCCATATCGCTGCTTATACGCTGTAAGACTTCCTGGTACTAGGCGGGACAGCACGCTGTTCATGCGATGTTTTCATACATTTTTTATGATGCTTTGCTGTCCCCTCTGCACAGATATCGCCGCCCTCCAAATCCCTGTGCCCGTCCTCCAGTATTATTCCGCCCCTAGGCCGCCTACAGTTTCCCATATCAGTTTTCCACTTTGCTTCCTCTACTAATCAAATAGGCCATGCGCAGGCGCAATGCTATATTAATGTAGGGACTAAGTTAGTAAATTAATGTCATCAGCACCAGGCCCTTGCGATCACATGTTGAATGATGTGGCGACACTGAGTGAAGTAGGAAGAACTTCAAGGTCAACTGTAGCGGTGTCGGTGCATAATCAAGAATCAGAAAGTTACAGGATAAACGGATCACATGACCACTGTAGCGACTGGCATTGTCATACAAATATGCAAAAGCAAGTATATTGAGAAAAGTATTTATATGTAGTGAAGAACTTTTATTAGAATCTGTTTATGTTGTCTGGATAACTCCTTTAAATAATATTGTTCGTCTTCTTGAAGAATTCATCCTTAGAGCAAAGTATTTTTCTCATATCTGTAAATATATATAAAAAATTAAAACCACACAAACAAACCAAATACTTCTGTGGGTAGATGATGCTACTCTAAAGGCTAATCTGTGCCTTTCACTACATAGAACTAGACCAGTACAATAAAGTTAGAAAAAAGTTGAGAGCAGTACAGTACATGTAATACGAGTAGACAGCAGTACAGCACATATAGTACAGATAGAGAGCAGTACAGTACATTTAGTACAAGAAGACAGCAGTACAGTACATGTAGTACAGGTAGAGATCAGTAAAGTACATGTAATACAGGCAGATAGCAGTACAGTACATATAGTACAGATAGAGAGCAGTATAGTAGATATAGTACAGGTAGAGAGCAGTAAAATACATGTAGTAGTGGTAGAGAGCAGTAAAGTACATGTAGTACAGGTAGAGAGCAGTACAGTACATGTAGTATAGGTAGAGAGCAGTACAGTATATGTAGTATAGGTAGAGTGCAGTATAGTAGATGTAGTACAGGTAGAGAGCAGTAAAAAACATGTAGTTCAGGCAGAGAGCAGTACAGTACATTTAGTATAGGTAGAGAGCAGTATAGCACATGTAGAACAGGTAGAGAGCAGTACAGTACATGTAGTACAGGTAGAGAGCAGTACAGTACATGTAGTACAGGTAGAGAGCAGTACAGTATATGTAGCTTAGGTAGACAGCAGTACGGTAAATGTAGTACAAGTAAAGAGCAGTATAGCACATGTAGTACATGTAGAGAGCAGTACAGTACATGTAGTACAGGTAGAGAGCAGTACAGTACATGTAGTACAGGTAGAGAGCAGTACAGTACATGTAGCACAGGTAGAGAGCAGTACAGTACATGTAGTACAGGTGGAGAGCAGTACAGTACATGTAGTACAGGTAGGGAGCAGTACAGTACATATAAAATAGGTAGAGAGCAGTATAGTAGATGTAGTACAGGTAGAGAGCAGTAAAACACATGTTGTACAGGTAGAGAGCAGTATAGTAGATGTAGTACAGGTAGAGAGAAGTACAGTACATGTAGTACAGGTAGAGAGCAGTACAGTACATGTAGTACAGGTAGAGAGCAGTACAGTACATGTAGTACAGGTAGAGAGCAGTAAAACACATGTTGTACAGGTAGAGAGCAGTATAGTAGATGTAGTACAGGTAGAGAGAAGTACAGTACATGTATTACAGGTAGAGAGCAGTATAGTAGATGTAGTACAGGTAGAGAGCAGTACAGTACATGTAGTACAGGTAGAGAGCAGTACAGTACATGTAGTTCAGATAGAGACCAGTATAGTAGATGCAGTACAGGTAGAGAGCAGTATAGTACATGTAGTACAGGTAGAGAGCAGTACAGTACATGTAGTACAGATGGAGAGCAGTAAAACACATGTAGTACAGGTAGGGAGCAGTAAAGCACATGTAGTACAGGTAGAGAGCAGTATAGTACATGTAGTACAGGTAGAGAGCAGTACAGCACATGTAGTACAGGTAGAGAGCAGTACAATACATGTCGTACAGGTAGAGATCAGTATAGCACATGTAGTACAGGTAGAGAGCAGTATAGTACATGTAGTACAGGTAGAGACCAGTATAGTAGATGTAGTACAGGTAGAGAGCAGTACAGTACATGCAGTACAGATGGAGAGCAGTAAAACACATGTAGTACAGGTAGTGAGCAGTACAGTACATGTAGTACAGGCAGAGAGCAGTACAGTACATGTAGTACAGGCAGGGAGCAGTAAAGCACATGTAGTACAGGTAGAGAGCAGTATAGTACATGTAGTACAGGTAGAGACCAGTATAGTACATGTAGTACAGGTAGAGAGCAGTACAGTACATGTAGTACAGGTAGAGAGCTGTACAGTACATGTTGTACAGGTAGAGAGTAGTATAGTACATGTAGTACAGGTAGAGAGCAGTACAGTACATGTAGCACAGATAAAGAGCAGTACAGTACATGTTATACAGGTAGATACCATTATAGTGCATGTAGTGCAGGTAGAGAGAGGTAGAGTACATGTACAGGTGTAGCCATCTTTATATTGAATTTTAACACATTTAATACATTGTCAGGAAACAAACTAATTTTTAAATGACTTTTCAATGGCTTTTGTTGTGTGATATCACACTGAAGCAAGTTATTAGAGTCAATATAAACTTGACTACATCTGTAGTACAGGTAAGTAGCAGTACAGGACAGATAGCACAGGTGGAGAGCAGTACAGTACATGTAGTACAGGTAGATAGAATTACAGTGCATGTTGTACAGATAAAGACCAGTACCATACATATAGTACAGGGTGAAATCCTTATAGTACATATAGAGCAGGTAGAAAATAGTGCAGTATACGTAGTACAGGTAGATAGCAGTAAAGTTCATGTAGTACAGGTAGATAGCAATGAAATACAAGTTGCACAGGTATAGACCAGTACCATACACATATTACACGTAGAAAACTGTACAGTACATAAAGTACAGGTAGAGAACAGTATTGTATATGTTATACAGGTAGATAGCAGTTCAGTACATGTAGTACAGGTAGAGAACAATAAAGTTCAAGTAGTACACGTAGATAGCTGTAAAGTTTATGTATTAAAGGTAATAGCAATACAATACATGTAGTACAGGTAGAAAGTGGTACAGTAAATAAAGTACAGGTAGAGAACAGTACAGTAAATAGGAAGAACTTCAAGGTCACGTGTAGCGGTATCGGCACATAATCAAGAGACAGTAAGTCACAGGATAAACGAATTATGTGACTTCTGTAGCGAATGGCGTTATCATACAAACATGCAAAAGCAAGTATATTGAGCAAAGTATTTATATGTAGTGAAGAACTGTTTTAGAGTCTGTTTATGTTGTCTGGATAACCCCTTTAAATAATATTTTCCTCTTCTTGAAGAATTCATCCATAGAGCAAAGTCTTTTTCTCATATCTTTAAATATGAGAACTATAAATATATCTGAAATACAAGTTGTACAGGTATAGACCAGAACCATACTCATATTACACTTAGAAAACTGTACAGTACTTAAACTACAGCTAGAGAACAGTATAGTATATGTTATACAGGTAGATAGCAGTTCAGTACATGTAGTACAGGTAGAGAACAATAAAGTTCAAGTAGTACAGGTAGAGAGCAGTAACGTTTATGTATTAAAGGTAGATAGCAATAAAATACACGTAGTACAGGTAGAAAGTCATACAGTACATAAGGTACAGGTAGAGAACAGTACAGTAAATAGAGTAAAGGTAGAGAGCAGTACAGTACATGTAGTACAGGTAGAGAGCAATACAGTACATGTAATACAGGTAGAGAGCAGTACAGTACATGTAATACAGGTAGAGAGCAGTGCAGCACATGTAATACAGGTAGAGAGCAGTATAGTACATGTAATACAGGTAGATAGCAGTACAGTACATTTAGTACAGGTATAAAGTCTTACAGTTCATGAAGTACAGGTAGAGAGCAGTACAGTACATAGAGTACAGGTAGAGAGCAGTATAGTACATGTAGTACAGATAGGGAGCAGTACAGTACATAGAGTAAAGGTAGAGAACAGTACAGTACATGTAGTGCAGGTAGATACTAGTACAGTACATGCTATACAGGTAGAAAGTAGTACAGATTATGTAGTGCAGATCGAGTAGTCCTATACATATGTAGATAGTATTACAATACATATAGTCTAGGTAGATAGTAATACATTACATGTAGTACAGGTAGAGAACAGAACAGTACATGTAGTAAATGAAGAGAGCAGTACAGTACATAAAGCACAGGTAGATAGCAAGATACCAGAGGCAGCACAGGTAGATAGCTGTACAGTACATAAAGCACAGGTAGATAGCAAGACAGTGCAGGCAGCACAGGTAGATAGTTGTACAGTACATATAGTACAGGTAGATAGCAAGACAGCACAGGTAGCATAGGTAGATGGCTGTTCAGTACATATAGTACCGGTAGATAGCAAGACAGCACAGGCAGCACAGGTAGATAGCTGTACAGTACATATAGTACAGGTAGATAGCAAGACAGCATAGGTAGATGGCTGTACAGTACATATAGGACATGTAGATAGCAAGACAGCACAGGTAGATAGCTATACAGTACATATAGTACATGTAGATAGCAAGACAGCACAGGTAGCACATGTAGATAGCTGTACAGTACATATAGTACAGGTAGATAGCAAGACAGCACAGGCAGCACAGGTACATAGCTGTACAGTACATAAAGCACAGGTAGATAGCAAGACAGCACAGGCAGCACAGATAGATTGTTGTACAGTACATATAGTACAGGTAGATAGCAAGACAGCACAGGTAGCATAGGTAGAAGGCTGTACAGTACATATAGTACCGGTAGATAGCAAGACAGCACAGGTAGCACAGGTCGATAGCTATTCAGTACATATAGTACAGGTAGATAGCAAGACAGCACAGGCAGCACAGGTAGATAGCTGTACAGTACATATAGTACAGGTAGATAGCAAGACAGCACAGGTAGATAGCTGTACAGTACAAATAGTACATATAGATAGCAAGACAGCACAGGGAGCACATGTAGATAGCTGTACAGTACATATAGTACAGGGAGATAGCAAGACAGCACAGGTGGAGAGCAGTACAGTACATGAGTTACAGGTAGATAGCAGTACAATACACGTAGCACAGTACTATTCTGCAGAGAGGCATTACTTGCCCCCAATGTGGTGCACGGATTCGTAAGTAATTTACTAGTGAAAAAACAAGCATTGGAGTGCATGTCGTGTATTTACATACCAGTTATTTATTGTATACCTTGGCCTATAAAGCCTGAATCTCATAAAAAGTAAACAAACTATGGTTTTAACCCTTTGCCCCTCCATGCAATCTGGGTCCTAATGACCATGCAATTTTTTTTAGTTTTTCCATCGTCACATTCAAGAGCTATAACTTTTTTATTTTCACGTGGACATGGCTATATGAGGACTTGTTTTTTGCGGGATGAGTTGTATTTTTCAGTGGCACCGTTTTGGCGTATATAGAGTTTTTTTTATTAACTTTTATTAACTTTTTTTGGGGGGATATAAAAAAACAGCAATTTATCCATTGTTCTATGCATTTTACATTTACGCCATTTACTCTGCAGAGTACATTTTTGGCTACTTTTATTCAATGGATCGGTACGGTTTCTTTATGTTTTACTAGTTTTGCAGGATAAAAACACTTTTGAACTAAAATAATATTATTATTATTTATTTTGCATCGCTGCTTTCCAGAAGCCATAACTTTTTTATTTTTCTGTCAATAGCGCCATAGGATGGCTTGTTTTTTGCAGGACTTCATTTCTACCATTTTGGGAAACATGGGACTTATTGATTAACCTTTATTATTCATTTTTTTAGGTGGAGGATATTAAAAATATCAATTTTGATGTTGTTTTTGTTGTTTGTTTTTTTTACGGCGTTCACCTTGCAGTTTAAATAATATGCTAACTTTAGTTTTTGGGTCATTACGATTGCGGGGATACCATATATGTGTCGTTTTTATTTTATTTTTATTTATTTATTTTTACACTTTTACTAAATAAAACCATTTTTTTTATTGTGTACCTTTTTATTAATTATTATTTCACATTTTATATTTTCAGTCCCACTAGGGGACTTCACTTTGCGATCTTTAGATCGCAGATATAATGCTTTCGTATACTTTGTATACCAAAGCATTATTGCCTGTCAGTATAAAACTGACAGATATCCTGCATCTGGCACGTCCTAATAGGTATATAGCCAGGGCAGACCTGGGGGATTTGTTAAGCCCCCGGCTGCCATGGCACCCCATCAGATGCCCGCAATTGAATTTGCGGGCCGCCGATGGGTGACAGAGAGAGCTTCCTCCCTCTGTAAACAACTCAAATGCAGCGGTCGCTAATGACCGTGGCATTTGAGGGGTTAAACGGCCGCAATCGAAGTAAACTTCGATCGCTACTGTTGGAGCAGGAGCCCGGCTGTCATTAGACAGCCGAGTCCCGGATCCAGCCTGCACGGGACATCGATGCAGGTTGTTGATTAGGCTGTCGTGAAAAGGCGACGGCCTATAATAAAGCCTCGTAATGACCGCTGTGAAAAGGCGTCATTAAGGGGTTAAAATGTACAATTGTCTTGTTTTATTCTCTTTAACCAGTGATTATTTTAGGCATATGGCTACTTTATTTTTTAAATTGCTGGTAGAATACATTTAGCCTTCTTAATACATATATACATGTGGTATATTGTGTGAATATTGAAGTATGACATAATACAATTATATATGTGTGCTATTAACAATTACTATTAACCGAACAATTTAATTCTGGAGGGTGATGCTCTCATCGTCCATATAAAAATATGTTTTACAAGAAATACTACCTATATGTTAAGGGCTTGTCGTGGATTTGTAAAAAAAATTATAATAATCTTTATATTCAGAAACAGTGTCACATCTGTCTATGGCCTGGTCTGGTATTGCAGCTCAGCCCCATCGACTTGAATGTGGATTGACGACAATACCAGATACAGTACACGGACAGTTTTTCCGCTGTTTCTAATCCTTGACAACCCCTTTAATGAGTTCTGATGTATTATATTGTATAAGAGGAGACAAGGTGAGTGTTATACAATTATGCACTCGTAAATGGCTTTATTTGAAATTTTGCTCTTATGACCAAGAAATAAAGTCACCTTTATAGTACAATGTAAATGACTTTAGAGGTCACCTTGATGTTTTATGACACATTTAAGTGTATTTAGCCGGCAACCATAGTGGTTTATTTTTGTCATTATAATATACTGTATAATACATGTAGATGACGTTTTACCACCTAGACCTTTCCAAACATTGTGTCTAAATGGCATAAATAAATAAATAAATAATGTATGAGCCATTATCTAAAACATTCCCACATTTACTATCTTTTATCCTCTTGTCATAATGAAACATGAGGAGAACATTTCATCTTTCAAAATACAGTAGAAGAGGGTGCTAAGTGCTCCTCTAAAAAAGAGCTTTGATTGAACGCTTTCCCTTGATTGATTTTGTAATTAATGTTTATAGCCACAATTGGTTTAGATAAGCCCATTAAAAGTAGTAAATTAATGCCTTTTTTATCATCTTGGTCAATAGTCACCATCTGCTTAATCGTTCTTGATTACTATTATTATTGTCATAGCATTTAATGTAATTAAATCCTTGGAATAGCCAGCATCAGAGTGACATTCACTTCCCGCTATTGAGATGCAGTTGTAAACAGCCTCACTTAGAATTATGGATTGCTTAGGAGCCCTTTTATTGAGTAACAAATATTATCAGCAGTGAGAATGTATGATGTAGTATTAAATGTCTTACTCAGTTACACTACTAGTTGCTAGGTCTTCGGAGTCGTGTGCATGGAGGCTGTATTGCGACACACAGTTCCATATTGTATTCTCCCCTACAAGCATTTCTAGAAGGTATGTCTCTGTAAAATTACATCTGATGGAACATAGCTCGGACTCGGCAATGACAATGGCAGTTGAGTATGAACATGTCTCATAAAGAGGCATTACTCCTGGGCTCTAATGTAATTTCTGTGGCAAAGGGGCCTTAGGATCCCGTCAGGTTTCAGGGCCTGGGTGTGATTGTTACCGCTGCACCCGCTATATCTAAGCTCCTGATCTCATATACTGTACCATACAACAGCATGTTCCAGTATGAAATGTGGTTTTGCAAATAGTAGAAACTAAACACCAGAAGTGACACAGTATAAGATGTAATGCGCGCAGCCATATTACAGATCTGTATTGTATGAATGTATTGTATGGTGCACATAGACTGCTGATTCTGTATGAACCCATGAGAAAAACTTGGTGGCATTTTCCACCTCTGTGAACCTTTTTAATCTAATGTCCACTAAGTTACATAGTTACATAGTAAGGTTGAAAAAAAGGCACATGTCCATCAAGTTCAACCAAGGGATGGGAAAAGGGAAGGGATGAAACAAAAATTCTACACATTGACAAAGGAGCTGATATTTTTTAGTTCTAGGAAATTACCTTTTTAAAGCCATCTACTGTCCCTGCTGTGACCAGCTCCTGCGGTAGGCTATTCCATAGATTGACAGTACTCACAGTAAAGAAGGCTTGTCGCCTCTGCAGGTTGAACCTTTTTTTTTTCCAGACGGAGAAAGTGCATCCTTGTTTTTTGAGAGGGTTTTACAAGGAACAGGATTTCACCATATTTTTTGTATGTGTCATTAATATATTTATATAAGTAAATTATGTCCCCCCTTAGTCGTCTCTTTTCAAGGCTAAATAGGTTTAATTCTTTTACTCTTTCCTTATAACTTAGATTCTCCATGCCCCTTATTAGCTTCGTTGCTCTTCTTTGTATTTTTTCCAACTCCAGGGCATCCTTTCTATGAACTGGAGGCCAGAACCGAACTGAAAATTCTAGATGAGGCCTCACTAATGCTGTGTAAAGTGGTAATATTATCCCCTTCCTGCACCTTGGCGTAAATGCACGTCCAGGTGAGCAGTAACTTTGCGTACCTGGGCGTGCAGATACGTCCGCGCTTTAACAGTTAACCGCCGCGCGGCGCTACACCGCAGCGGCGGTTAACTGTGCAGGGTGTCTGCCCTGCTCTCCCCATTGCCGATCAGCAGCCTGTCGCCGCTGAAATTGGCAATTAACCCCTTCGATGCGGTGGTCGATTGCGATCACCACATCAAAGAGGTTTACAGCGGATCGGCAGCCCCCCACATGTATTTGCGGGGGCTGGCGATCCTTATCATGGCAACCATGGGCCAGACAATGACCTCCGGGTTGCCATGTACGGAAGCCTCGGAGAAGCAGCCTCCGGCCGGTCCTCCGATGCTTCCTGTCAGTGTGACAGTTATGTCACAATGACAGTTAGAGTACATTACACTACGTGTGTAGTGTAATGTACTCTAGCAGCGATCAAAGCTGCAAGTCTAAGTGTCCCCTAGTGGGACAAGTAAAAAAAGTAAAAAAAAGATAATAAAAATGTTTTTAAAAAGTGTAAAAATAAAAGTTAGAAGTGACATAAACAAAGAATGCTTTTTTTCCTATAATAAGTCTTTTATTATAGAAAAAAAATGAACACGTTAAAAAAAGTACACATATTTGGTATCACCGCGTTCATAACGACCCCAACTATAAAACTGTAATATTATTTTTCCCGCACGGTGAACACCGCAAAAAAAATAAACGAAAGACAGTGCCCAAATCACAATTTTTTGGTTACCAACCCTCCCAAAATATACAATAAAAAGTGATCAAAAAGTCGCATGTACGCCAAAATTGTACCGATACAAACTACATCCCGTCCCGCAAAAAACAAGCCCTTACACCGCTTTTTTGACTGAAAAATAAAAAAGTTATGGCTCTCAGAATAGGGTGACACCAAAAATTATTTATTTTATAAATAAGTGATTTTATTGCACAAATGCTGCAAAACATAAAAAAATTATATACATCTGGTATCGCCGTAATCGTATCGACCCGCAGAATAAAGTAAAATGGTCATTTATAGCCCAGGGTGAAGGCCATAAAAAAACGAATAAAAAACATTGTCAGAATTGATGGTTTTTGGTCACCTTGCTTGCCAAAAAATGGAATAAAACGTGATCAAAAAAATTTCTGATACCCCAAAATGGTACCAATGAAAACTACAGATTGTCCCACAAAGAATAAACCCTCACGCAGCTCCGGTGGAGAAAAAATAAAACAGTTCTGGCTCCCAGAATATGGCAATGCAAAATGTGCAGAGTGTCCAAAATTGAGCGCTATTTATCAGTGCGACACCGGCCACATATCTGCGGATTATTATTTATTTACTGCATTATTATACCCACTTATTATACCCTGATGTACCCCGCACAGATAACATATGCCCCCACATTATAAACTGAAACACCAGTAAAACCCGAAACAGAACAACTACCAAGCTACATCTGCGCCCCAAAAGCCAAATGGCGTCCCTCCCTTCTGAGCCCTGCAGCGTGCCTAAACACCAGTTTATGTCCACAGATATGGCATTGCCATACCCGGGAGAACCCGGTTAATATTTTATGAGGTGGCACAAACTGGGCATAACATGTAGCGCACTAAAATGGCATATGAGTGGAAAATTGTAATTTTCACTCTGCACCATGCGCTGCGCATTAACCCCTTCGCGCACCACAACATAGCATGTCTTAGTATGGGGGGTGATGTATGGAGCGTCTCACGTGAAAAATAAAGAATTTAAAATGGCAAAATCGCTGTTTTCTTGGTCCCCTTGGCTCTACCTAAAAATGTAATAAAAAGTGCTCAAAAAGTTGTATGTACCAAAAAATGGTACCAATAAAAACGACCGCTCGTCCCTCAATAAATAAGCCCTCACACCGCTCTATTGACTGAAAAATAAAAAAGTTGTGGCTCTTGGAACGCGGGGAGGAAAAAACTAAAAAGGAAAATAAAAAAATGGATCAGTCCAGAAAGGGTTAATTACTTTCTAATGAAAAACCATTTATGACCACACGTGGGGTATTGCCGTACTCGGAAGAAATTGCTTTACAAATGTTGGGCAGCTTTTACCCCCTTTATCCTTTGTGAAATTGAAAAAATGCAACATTTTAGTGGAAGAAATGTTGATATTCATTTGCACGGCCTAATTCTAATAAATCCTGCAAAAGACATGTGGGGTCTAAATGCCCACTATATCCCTAGATAGATTCTTAAAGTGGTTCTAATTTCCACTTTTGGGGGGTTTCCACTGTTTTGGTCCCTCGGGGGCTTTGCAAATGCGACATGGCACCCAAAAACCATTTCAGCTAAATTTGAGCTCCAAAAGCCAAATAGCGCTCCTTCCCTTCTAAGCCTTGCTGTGGGTCCAGAAAGCAGTTTATTACCACATATGGCATATTTCCGTAATCGGGAGAAATTGTTTTACAAATGTTGGGGTGCTTTTTCTCCTTTATTCCTTGTAAAAATTAAAAATGGCTACCTTTTTCAGAAAAAAAGTCAATTTTTACCTTTACAGAATAATTCCAATGAATTCAGCAAAACAACCGTGGGGTCAAAATGCTAACTTTACCCCTATAAAAATTCCTTGATGAGTGTAGTTTCCAAAATGGGGTCATTTTCCGGGGGTTTCCCATATTTTGTTCCCTCGAGTGCATTTCAAACGCGACACGGCACTGAAAACTATTCCAGCAAAAACAGAATTTCAAAATCCAAATGGTGCTCCTTCCCTTCTAAGTCCTGCTGTGGGTCCAAACAGCAGTTTATTACCACATATGGGGTATTGCTATAATCAGGAGAATTTGCTTTACATATGTTGGGGTGTTTTTTCTCTTTTATTCCTTGAAAAAATAAAAAATGTCTATGTTTTTTTCAGAAAAAAAGTAGATTTTCATCTTCACAAACTAATTCAAATAAATTTAGCAAAAAATCTGTGGGTTCAAAATGCTAACTATACCCCTATATAAATTCCCTGAGGGGTGTAGTTTCCAAAATGAGGTCACTTTTGGGGGTCTTTATTGTTTTGGCCCCACAAGACCTCTTCAAACCTGACATGGTACCTAAAATATATGCTAAAAAAAAGGAGGCCCAAAAATCCACTAGGTGCTCCTTTGCTTCTGAGGCCTGTATTTCAGTAAATTAGCGCACTAGGGCCACATGTGGGGTATTTCTAAAAACTGCAGAATCTGGGCAATAAATATTGAGTTGCATTTCTTGGGTAAAACCTTCTGTGGTATAGATTTTTTTTTATTACAAATTAATTTTGTAAAAAAAAAATGAAATTTGTAACTTTCACATCTACTTTGCTTTAATTCCTGTGAAACGCGTAAAGGGTTAATACACTTTCTGAATGCTGTTTTGAATACTTTGAGGGGTGCAGTTTTCAAAATGCTGTGATTTATGGGGACTTTCTAATATATAAGGCCCTCAAAGCCACTTCAGAACTGAATTGGTCCTTGTAAAAATCGCCTTTTGAAATTTCCTTGAAAATATGAGAAATCGCTGCTAAAGTTCTAAGTCTTGTAACGTCCTAGAAAAATAAAAGAATGTTCAAAAAACGATGCCAAACTAAAGTAGACATATGAGAAATGTTAACTAGTAACTATTTTGTGTGGTATTACTATCTGTCTTACAAGCAGATACGTTTAAATTTCGAAAAATGCTAATTTTTGCAAATTTTCTCCAAATCTTGGTGTTTTTTACAAATAAATATTGAATTTATCAACCAAATTTTTTCACTAACATAAAGTACAATATGTCACGAGAAAACAATCTCAGAATCGCTTGCATAGGTAAAGCATTCCGGAGTTATTACGACATAAAGTGACACATGTCAGATTTGAAAAATCGGCTTTGTGCTGAAGGGGTTAAATCCCTGTCCCGTGAGTCCATACCTCTTTTAATACATGACAATATCTTGCTGGCCCTTGAAGCAGCTGATTGACATTGCATGATGTTATTTAGTTTATGATTTACAAGTACACCCATATCCTTCTCAGCAAGTGACTCCCACAGTGTAGCTCACCGTAGGACATATAATGCATGCAGGTTGTTCGTACCCAGGTGAATAACTTTACATTTATCTACATTAAACTTCATTTGCCAAGTAGATGCCCAAACACTTAGTGTCCAAATCAGCTTGCAATTAAGGAACATCTTCCATAGACTGAACATTACTACATAGCTTGGTGTCATCTGCAAAAATATAAATAGTGCTATTAATCCCATCCTCCATATCATTAATAAATACATTTAATAATAGTGGTCCCAGCACTGAACCCTGGGGTACACCACTTATAACCGGGGACCATTCAGAGTAGGAATCATTTACCACAACTCTCTGGATACGGTCCTTGAGCCAATTCTCAATCCAATTACAAACTATACTTTCTAAACCTATAGACTTTAATTTACCCATTAGGCATCTATGAGGGACAGTGTCAATGCAGTGGAGGATTGGCCATGTAGTTTGCAGAGAATTTTCCCAGTGGGCTGGCCGTTCCACTGCGCAGGGGCCGCTCTCCTGTACAGTAAGTAGGTACTGAACAAGGAGAGGGATGGGCAGGGGGGCAGTGAGGCCTGTAATAGCTGTGTAATGTAATGTACGATGTTCTTCTGAACAGGCAGAGCATGTGTGCTCCGGGCGACTGCATTATACATCACATGTGACATCATATAATGCAGCCGGCCACACTCTGCCTGTGAAGAGAACACCGTGTTCAGCCCCAGATATTTAGATAACAGACAGGCGGGGAGGAAGAGAGGGCTGGGGAGGAGCAGTCATGCACACAGCTCTCCTCCTGCCTGCAACGTGTGACCCTCCACGGAGCTGAGGACCGGTAAGTATAGCTGTAATGTTCTGAGCAAGTAGGGGGAACTGTAAGTGTTGTGTGTGTGGGGTGGATATTCTTTATAAATCGTTTTTGTGGGGAGAGGGGACTTTACTGTAAATGTTATATGTGGGGGGAGGGGATTATGTATAATCGTTTTTGTGGGGAGGGGGGACTTGTCTGTAAATGCTATGTGTGTGCGTGGGGGATTCTTTTATAAATCGTTTTTGTGTAGGAGGGGGGACTTGACTGTAAATATTATGTTTGGGGGAGGGAATTCTGTATTTTTGTGGGGAGGGAGGATTTTACTGTAAATGCTATGTGTTGGGGGAGGGGAACTTATTAATACATTGTTTTTTGTCGGGATGGGGATGAGCGATATGTGTGTGGGGACTTATTTAGCATCTATTCACAGGTTATCGTATTTTTTGCAGCGATTTTCACAAAACTGTGGCCAATGACATAGTTCTAAAGCAACTGCCAAAAAACCGCTGGAAAAAAACGTAAGAGACCCTTATAGTTCATTTGTTTGGGCTTTTTATGTAAATTTTATGTGTGGAAGATTTTTATTTCTAGTTTTTGTGTGGGGAAGGGAGGCGTGAATATTTTGTTCCCTTAGAGTATATTTACACATAGCGGTTGAGGTGCAGTTAAAAAAACCGCATACGTTTTTTCTACAATTTGTCGTAGTTTTGGGATGTAGTAATTGGCCACAGTTTTCATAGGTAAAACATATCAAATAAATGTGTTTTACCTGGAAAAAAAATTGGCGACCATTTAACGCATTGCAAAACTGCAGTAAAACTGCATGGTTTTTTTCAAATGCGGTTTTCAACCACACCTCAACCGCTACATGTGAATATACCTTAAGGCTTTATGTGATAGATTACAGATGGATTCTGCATGTCACAGACATGCAGGACCCGTTGTTACTGAACCCTTTAGGTCCGCGACACTGACGGATTCAGTGAATAGTTTTTACAAAGTTACACCAAACACACATCCACCTTTTTTTTATTAAAAAATAAAATAAAACATAGCCTTTAATGTAACATCTGGCTGCGCCATAAAAACGCCATTCAAAGCACATCAAAACACTGTGGGAAATCAGCCTTAGCCCCCCCCCCCCCCACACGAGCGCGTTTGGTCTGTGATATATGGTCCGTATGTCAGCCGCATTTACCGGACCGAACACACTGCAGGGAGCCGCGCTCCAAGCATCATAATTAACTATGATGCTAGGTGTCACTGCCTCGCTGTGGGAAAACTGTCCCGTACTGTAATCATGTTTTCAGTACAGGACAGTAGTTCCACGGGGAGGCAGGGACTCCTACCGTCATAGATAACTATGATGCTAGGAGCCCGGCACCCTGCAGTGTGTTCGGTCTGGGAAATGCGGCTGACATATGGACCGTATATGACGTGTGACTCTGGCCATAGGAAAATGCTATGTATCAGGGGAAAATTCTGTGTCGGTAGTAGTTGGGCTATAAAGCTTTTGTGTATCATAGAATTTGCAAATGCCCATATATTGACATGAAAAAGGTTATAATGTAATGAGTGCACTTCGATACCGATACTTTGTGTAGTATTGCAATTCTCGATACCAAAATTATACTTTGCCAACAATAAGGGCCTGTTCACATCAGCGTTGGCTTTCCTTTCAGGGGTTCCGTCAGAGGTTTCCGTCGTAAAACCCCGCAACGGAAAGTCAAACGGAAACCATAGCTTCTGTTTGCATCACCATTGATATCAGTGGTGACGGAAAAATGTCTAGTGGTTTCCATTTGTCAAGCTGTGGTTTCTGTTTGACTTTCCGTTGTGGGGTTCCACGACGGAAACCTCAGATAGAATCCCTGAACGGAAAGCCAACGCTGATGTGAACCGGCCCTAATAAGAAAAAAAAGTTCTTCCATTTTCTGATGTGAGGCATGAGGTGTGATGAATTTGGAACCTCAATGTGCCTCACATAAATAGTAAGTAACCCCATCATGTTCCTCACAGTCATAATGGATAACATTGGGTTATTGTGTGAGGTACATGATGGGGCTAATTACAATTAATGTGAGGCACATGAAGGTCCAAAATTCATAACTTCTCGTGCCTCACATTAATAAGTGAAATAAAGCAGTTTTTATTTTATTTTATAACAGCATAAATATCATAAATTACGCTATAAATTAGTTATTAAGGTCATGATGATATCGAATATGTATATATTTTATGTATTGAGACTTATTTTAATGTTTATTGTAAAAAATGTGTGTCTTTTTTTTATTTAACATTACCTTATTTTTTTTTTACTTTTTTATTTTTAAACTTTAATATACTGACATATTTCTATATACTGATAGTACACAGGCAGTTGTTAGGCCATATCTAAGTATGCCCTAACAACAGGACATATGGTCAGACAGCCCTTGGGTCCTTCAATGGCCCCTGGGCTGTTTTCCCATATATGGTATGTCCCTAGTTCTTTAAAATTATTCTTAAGGCTCCTCCCTCCACCTACCATGTATTCTGTCGTTGGTACCCACATGGACCACGACAGCTGGATCATCACCAGCCCCACCCAGTAATTTATCCACCCGTTCCACCACATGCTGAGCCATATGATGAAATATTATGCAGGGCTATAATTTATATAGTTCTTTATCACAACAGCTACATAAATTTACTGACATAAATTTAGAGATATAGATGTACTCAAAAACACACACAAAGCCTGGCCACTTACTGAAACAGGAGCAGGTTAAAACACCACCTCCTAACAGAACACAGACAGGCCACAATTGCTACATAGAGGGAGATTTCACAGGTGCAGATACTGATAAAAAAGCCACCCACACGCCTCCTATTCATGAGGTGGGTGGCTGCCTAGTATAAACATTGTATTTATAAAAAACTGTTACCAGCAGAAAAATTTCTTATAATTCAACTGCCAATGACTAAAAAAATTATTAAATAAATAAACAAATTTTATTGTGCTTCTATAAAGCAAAAAGACCGACTACACTGAATGATTAAAATAAGTAACATCACCTCCGTTTGAGGTATGAAAGAGCTGTGCACATTAGACCATGTATATATGTATTGTATTCAATAGTGCTCGCGGCTGCAGACCAACAAGTCAAACAGATGACACATGTGAAGAGCAACGGAGGTACATATTAGATTAAAATGTTGAAGTGTCAGAGCCCCCCCCCGACATGTTTCGCTGTGCTAGACAGTGTCCTCAGGGGTTCAGGGGCTTAATGACAGCGCGCCGGGAAAACTGTGCTGTATTAAGCTGTCCGGAAGGGACAGTTGAAAATCAGGTCAACCAATCACATGTCGCTACTCGGCCGAGCCCCTGGGGCTCGTTGCTCTTCACATGTGTCATCTGTTTGACTCGTTGGTCTACAGCCGCGAGCACTATTGAATACAATACATATATACATGGTCTAATGTGCACAGCTCTTTCATACCTGAAACGGAGGTGATGTTACTTATTTTAATCATTCAGTGTAGTCAGTCTTTTTGCTTTATAGAAGCACAATAAAATTTGTTTATTTATTTAATCATTTATTTAGTCATTGGCAGTTGGATTAAAAGGAATTTTTCTGCTGGTAACAGTTTTTTGTAAATACATTGTCCTTAATTCCTACCAACTGCTGGGGTCTTTTTTCCTTTCATGTAGTATAAACATTGCACACAGATAAGGCTTCTATAAGTATGCCAGTCACATGGTTGTGCGCAGTGTGCCATGCTGGCTTACAACCTATTAGTTACTCCCATCCTATCCCATCAGATGGGCTGCCCAGCACATATCAGACGCGCTGCAGCAAGCGCTGACATACAATTCTCCCCCAGCATTAACAAAGCCTGGCTGCATCCTGAAAAAATATACAAGAGGTATTAGTTGATATTTTGGCAAAAATACGCAAGCTCGCAACCCATGTCAAGGGTCCTCACCGTCTTGCGAGTCCCTACACTAAACCACTTCACTTGCCGCACATAAAATCATCACAACAGCTAAAGGGCAATGAATTTACTCAAAAACACACACAAAGCATGGCCACTTACTGAAACAGGAGCAGGTTAAAACACCACCTCCCAGCAGGATGCAGACAGGCCACAATTGCTATATTGAGGTAGATTGCACAGGTGCTTATCTGCCATGTATAACCTCCACCCACTCCCTTGCAGCCATCTGTAACACTGAAAGAAGACCTGGCAGGGGCAGTGTATTGTCGGATTTATGTCAGAATTTGAAGGACAACCAGCTAGGTGAAGGAGTTACACAGACTCTGCAACAGCAAAATGGTAGAACATTTTTAATGAACATTATTTGGAAAGCTGCTTAAAGGGGTTTTACAGGTACACAAATTTTTTCGGGGCGGGCAGCGCAAGAGTACTGAGGAATAGCATGAACGCAAATAAAATGGTGTGGGAATTGAGACGTAAGCAAATAATTGAATGGGGCGGGCATTGAGGAGGCTGTGAAACAATAGGATGCCTCAAACACAGGACTTCTGACGTATACCTGTGTTTGAGGCATTATATTGGTCCATAGCTTCCTCAATGCCCACCCCGTTTATTCTTTGCTTATGCTTCAATGCCAGCACCATTTTCTCTGCGTTCATGTTATTCCTCAGTGCCCACGAGCTGCCCGGCCCTGATGGTGTCTACAGTAAAGATGAGAATTACATATATTCAGGGATGATGGGGGTTATAAAATACAGGGATGATGGGGATAACATATAGTATCTACAGTGATCATGGGGATTACATATATACAAGGATGATGGAGTTTACATTAGCTAGCTGAGGTGCGGTCACGTGATTCTGTGACCGCACGCAGAAAAAGCTGGAGGGCGCGATAAAAAACTAAAGTGGAAGGGAGAACTAGTGGGGAGGGCTAATAGACAAATAGAAAGGAGAGAAATACTTACTAAAGAACAGCCCGGTGTCATTACATAGGTGAGTGAGATATCGACACAGGTCTATGTGCATACTAACGCTCGTGCACGAGCCTGTATCGAAAAAAAAAAAAGACAGATGAAAATCAGGACTTACGGCTAGGCAGAGGTAGGGTGAATAGGAAGAAATGCATTCAGATTTAATACAGAATGCATATTAGGAACTTTATTTTGCATTCAAGAAGCAAATGCACAACAATATTTTTTATTTTATTTCAATGCCAAGGTGTCCAAAGCCTTTAAAGGACATTCTGTAACACGGTACATACTTAATTTGCATTTTTAAATTGGCATGTGCTACATTTCAATACAGAGACACAATGAGACAGCTGATACAGCTTCATGGTGAATTTTAAGGATCATTGGATGTTTGGTTTTCGAGTTGCGGTTCTTCAAACTGCTGCTCCCAGATGAAATCTCTACCAGCAGCTAAACTAATTAGTCTTAATCTCTGGGTTTGTTGTAACTGAGATGCCTAATCAGGAGGCTGAGTAAGCGCAGAGGGCATGATAATGTCTTCCCCTGATGCCTTCATTGACTTCTTCAAAATTCCTAACTCTATTTAATTATGTATGTGCTTTACACTAAAAAGTACAATGTACTATACACTCTGCCTATATACCATGAATTCACATGAACCTGCGAAAAAGGTAAAGCTCAATCGCAATAACTGCTTGCCCATAAGTGCTGTGTATGGCTGCCTGGCATCCTCACCTTTTTTTAACCACTACTTTTACTCAGCAGGGACCAGTACAGGTTTTATTCCTTGCAATACCGGTTGCCCCCTGTAGATTTAATCTATGGATATAGAATTTATTAAAATGTATATTGTATTTCCTGAATCTATTGCACATCTAAGTGGAGTGGCATGATTTTATGATAGTATAGTCCTTGTTGCTGTATTCAAACAGCTATTAAAAGGAAAAGTATTTCTTTAGGTGCAGAGGACATTGTTCTTTAATTATATCTGCCCCCATCCACATTGATATAGTTGGCTGTAACTGGGTCTGGTCAGTAAGGGCACGGCCAGACGTGGCGGATTTCCTCCGCAGGTGTCCGCATCAATGCCGCACCTAATCCGGGTTGCGGATTACGGCTGCGGATCTGCCCAAAATGTGCAGTAAATTGATGCGGACTAGCTGCTGCGGACTGCGGAAAAAGTGCTTCCCTTCTCTCTATCAGTGCAGGATAGAGAGAAGGGACAGCACTCTCCCTAGTGAAAGTAAACGCATTTCATATTTACCGGCCGTTGTCTTGGTGATGCGTCCCTCTTTCGGCATCCAGCCCTACCTCCCTGGATGACGCGGCAGTCCATGTGACCGCTGCAGCCTGTGATTGGCTGCAGCCATCACTTAGACTGAAACGTCATCCTGGGAAGCCGGACTGGAGACAGAAGCAGGGAGTTCTCTGTAAATATGAACTTCTATTTTTTTACAGGTTGCTGTATATTGGGATCGGTAGTCACTGTCCAGGGTGCAGAAAAAGTTACTGCCGATCGCTTAACTCTTTCAGCACCCTGGACAGTGACTATTTACTGACGTCTCCCAGCAACGCTCCCGTAATTCCGGGAGCCCCATTGACTTCCTCAGTCTGGCTGTAGACCTAGAAATACATAGGTCCAGCCAGAATGAAGAAATGTCATGTTAAAAAAGCAAGACGCATCCGCAGCACACATAACATGTGCATGACAGCTGCGGACTTCATTGCGGAATTTAGAATCTCCATTGAAGTCAATGGAGAAATTCCGCCATGAGTCCGCAACCAGTCCGCCACTGCTCCGCAACAGACAGAGCATGCTGCGGACACCAAATTCCGCTCCGCAGCCTATGCTCCGCAGCGGAATTTTACTCAACGTCTAAACGAACACTTCTAAATTAAAGTGGAAGTCAATGGAGAAACGGCTCCGCTGCGGATTAACGCAAGTGAAATTCCGCCACGTGTGAACCCAGCCTAATTGTGCAACTTACATTCTCTCTTTATGGTTGTTTTTTTGTATATATTTAAAAAATAAATAAAAAAAACAACAATATTTTAATATATTTTTCTATTAACTTGTTGTGTGATGTTTACTCTGTCTGTATGTAGGTTTGGTGCTTTGATTTCTGAGTGAAGTCCAATATTAATTTTAAATGCAATTGGCCATAGTAACTGTATGTATAATTTATGGTGCAAAAGAGTTGTTTTTTCAGTATAGGAATACTATGCATTTTGTGTGTGTTTTTTTGGCGTTTTTACATTCTCACAAATACTATACCAGCACTGACTTAGTTAAATGGTTTTGCTGCCTCCAAAAACAGTCTGATCTTGTAATTTCAGCTGCAAAACATGATGTATAGGGAACATGATTTTGTAATTTGATACAAGTCATCATGATATCTGTAGTTTTCCAAACAGCTGCAGATAAACCTTGTGATGAATATGATTTATTAGTATTTATATTATTATAGCCCAGATGGCAAACTGAGTAACTTTAAAAATACTTTTCATTAGTTATATTGTATTCATCTTGAGTCATATAACCCCGAGCTGCATAACCCATAGCAGCTTGCTGAAAGACACACTCTGAACAGCTTTGCTGGGGTCCTATAATCCAATGCTCTGTGCAGAACTGGGAGATTTAACTTGCCATATTCATTAGGTAAATGTCAGATGAACCTACCAATTTCAGTGGTATCAGCTGTATTGGTGCAACCGACAGTCCCCTGACGTCTTCTATCTGAAAAAACTAAAGTTCAGGCATCCTTTGTTCTGCAGGGATATAAGCTCTGCTGTAAGGCCACGTTCACACAGAGTTTTTTGCAGGAGGAAAATTCTGCCTCCAAATTCCGTTTGGGATTTTGAGTCAGATTTTGTCCTTCCTGCATGACGTTTGCCGCGTTTTTCACGCCGTTTTCGCTCACGCCCATTGAGTGCTACGGGCAAAAAAACTAGGCGAAATACGCTTTCTCTGCCTCCCATTGATGTCAATGGGAGGTCAGAGGCGTAAACGCGCGAAGATAGGGCATGTCCCTTCTTTCTCCCGCGAGGCGGTTTTTCCGCTCGCGGGAGAAAACCGCCCCCGCCTACCATTGAAATCAATGTTAGGCATTTTCGGCCGGTTTTTGAGTTTTGCGGAGCAGTTTCTGCTCCAAAAAGCTCGTCAAAATAATCCGTGTGAACAGGCCCTTAAAGAGGCTCTGTCACCAGATTTTGCAACCCCTATCTGCTATTGCAGCAGATCGGCGCTGCAATGTAGATTACAGTAACGTTTTTATTTTTAAAAAACAAGCATTTTTGGCCAAGATATGACCATTTTCGTATTTATGCAAATGAGGCTTGCAAAAGTACAACTGGGCGTGTTGAAAAGTAAAAGTACAACTGGGCGTGTATTATGTGCGTACATCGGGCGTGTTTAACTTTTACTAGCTGGGCGTTCTGATGAGAAGTATCATCCACTTCTCTTCAGAACGCCCAGCTTCTGGCAGTGCAGATCTGTGACGTCACTCACAGGTCCTGCATCGTGTCGGCACCAGAGGCTACAGATGATTCTGCAGCAGCATCGGCGTTTGCAGGTAAGTCGATGTAGCTACTTACCTGCAAATGCTGATGCTGCTGCAGAATCAACTGTAGCCTCTGGTGCCGACACGATGCAGGACCTGTGAGTGACGTCACAGATCTGCACTGCCAGAAGCTGGGCGTTCTGAAGAGAAGTGGATGATACTTCTCGTCAGAAAGCCCAGCTAGTAAAAGTAGTAAACACGCCCCGATGTACGCACATAATACACGCCCAGTTGTACTTTTACTTTTCAACACGCCCAGTTGTACTTTTGCAAGCCTCATTTACATAAATACGAAAATGGTCATAACTTGGCCAAAAATGCTCGTTTTTTAAAAATAAAAACGTTACTGTAATCTACATTGCAGCGCCTATCTGCTGCAATAGCAGATAGGGGTTGCAAAATCTGGTGACAGAGCCTCTTTAAGTGTCTTAAGGGGGTTTTACACAGGATGATTATCGGGCAGACGAACGCTCATTGCCAATAATTGCCCTGTAAACAGGAGAACGATCAGCAGATGAACGAGCAAACGCTGGATCATCTTCTGGTTGTATCGTTTTAAAAAAGTGAAATAATATCGTTGTTGGCAGCACATCCCACTGTGTAAACAGGGAGACGCACTGCCTACATGATAATAATGTATGGGGATGAGCGATCGGGGGAACGACCGCTACTCCCCATCTCTGAATTCAAATAAATATGCATGATCAGCAAATCTGAGCATGCACGTTTAGACTGAATTCACACGAGCATGTTCGGTCCGTAAAGGACGGAACGTATTTCGGCCGCAAGTCCCGGACCGAACACACTGCAGATAGCCGAGCTCCTAGCATCATAGTTATGTACAATGCTAGGAGTCCCTGCCTCGCTGTGGGACAACTGTCCCGTACTGTAATCATGTTTTCTGTATGGGACAGTAGTTCCACGAAAAGGCAGGGACTCCTAGCGTCATACATAAATATGATGCTAGGAGCCAGGCTCCCTGTAGTGTGTTCAGTCCGGGACTTGCGGCCGAAATACGTTATGTCCTTTACGGACCAAATATGTTCGTGTGAATCCAGCCTCTATGGGGAAGTCAGATGAGATAGCTGTCAATTGAACACAGTTGGGTAATAGATATCGTATTGTAAATGACTAGAACACGCTCTGTGTAGACACTAAACAAGTACAGCTCAGCAGCCTGCAATAAACGTAGATGTGCAGGGTCTAAGACATGTTGTAATTCAGGATCCGGACAGGAAGAAGTAAAACAATGCATTTTCCTATTTATTTTTTTAACCTTTTAAAGAGGCTCTATCACCAGATTATAACTTGACTATCTCCTACATAATCTGATTGGCGCTGTAATGTAGATAACAGCAGTGGTTTTTATTTTGAAAAACGATCATTTTTGAGCAAGTTATGAGCTAGTTTAGATTTATGCTAATGAGTTTCTCAATGGACAACTGGGTGTGTTTTTACGTTTTACCAACTGGGTGTTGTACAGAGGAGTGTATGACGCTGACCAATCAGTGATCAATCAGTGTCATACACTTCTCATTGTTCCAGCCTGGCTTCTTTCACTGCACAATCACACTGTGCTGTGGATCATGCTGGGCTGGAACAATTAGAAGTGTATGACACTGATTAGTCACTGATTGGTCAGCGTCATACACTCCTCTGTACAACACCCAGTTGGTCAAAAGTAAAAAAACGCCCAGTTGTCCATTGAGAAACTCATTAGCATAAATCTAAACTAGCTCATAACTTGCTCAAAAATGATCGTTTTTCAAAATAAAAACCACTGCTGTTATCTACATTACAGCGCCAATCAGATTATGTAGGAGATAGTCAAGTTATAATCTGGTGACAGAGCCTCTTTAAGTAGATTGCCTTAATTATAAAAAGTTTAACTTACACCTTAAAGGGGTTGTCCACGAACAGATAACTAATGATCTATCAACAGGATAGTTCATCATTATATAATCGATGGGGTCTGACACCCAAACCCCGCACCGATCAGCTGCTCCGTCTTCCTCCTGGCACCAGACGTCCATGCCGGAAGCAGATGGTTCTGGTTACGGAATAGTGACCGAGCTGCAGTACTGCAGCTCTTCTCCTATTTAAGTGAATAGGAGCAGAGCTGCAGTTCTGCAGGACGGCCGCTATGCAGTGGTTGGAGCCATCTACTTCCGGCTCTAACTACTGCATACCCTTTAATACATCCGGCACCCGGAGGCAGCCAGAGGAGCTAATCGGTGTGGGATCTGGGTGTCGGACCCCCACTGATCATATACTGATGACCTATTCTGCCGATAGGTCACCAGTTGTCCAGTCGTGGACAGCCCCTTTTAGTCCTTATTCACTTCACTGTATTACGGCTTCAAACGTAATGTGTATGGACCCATAATGTACCTTCATTTGCTTCCAACTTTAAATCTGATCATATGTGTTCCATTAGATGTCATATTACCGATGTATTTTATCCTAGAATCATTGATTTTAGGTGAGAATACCTCTATGATATCCTAATACAGTGGCATAATACAGAGGTACCATAGGTAGTACAGAACTGTATGGACTCTGCGTGCCACCATACAGGCTCCATCCACTCTTTAGTGGGGTTTTCCCCAAAAATTATTTTATATCATGAAACAATGATAGGTGAGGGCACTTGGCACTTTCAGTAACTCATATTCGCTTCATTAAGAGTAACCAAACATATGTGTTCTTCTTTCCGCCAGCATTCAGAACCCAAACTGTCCTATTTTTAGGTAGCGATCCCTGTGGCCAGATCTTCCCCAATCAGTATTTTTATACGTACAGTATTATTGACAGTATTATTGATATGTCCTAAAACATGGGAAAATCTCTTTAATCATAATGCCATTACGAAGTTTCCAGTCACACCTTTTGCCAAGGTAAGCCCTTGCTTAAACAAGTAGAGGTAAGAATATGTTCACATCTGCGTTGAAGGCTCCATTTCAGTTTCAGTCGCAGATTCTGTCTAAAATCCCGGACAAAATAGAGCAACATACAGCTCTATTTTATCCAGTAAAATGACGGACACCATGACGGAATGCTGACGGAATCAATTAAAGTTAATGGGTTCCATCGGACCCCATTGGTGACCGTCATGAGACGGATATGTCATTGTCGGAATTTTTGTTGTTCTGTTCCTATGACAAAGCAGAACAATGGAAATGACAGACGCAGATGTGGACATAGCTTATATCCAAAGATTATTTGGATACACACTATTCTCTTGTAAATAGAATGCACATATTAAAACATAATCAAGTGTCATTTTTAACACAATTAACAAGACGTATGTCAGCTGCTCCTGGTAAATCTAGAAGCTTGTGCAGAACAGTTTTAACTTCCACACTTGCTTTAGTAAACAGTCCCTGATGGAACGAGATTCACAGAAAAGTAATCAGAGACGAGAATGCCTCGTTTGTTCCGTATTTGATCGCAACAGATGGAAGTCACTCGGAAAACAGAATAACATCTGATGATGCAGATGCACTCAATTTTTTAAGACAACATTCTGAAAAGTTCAGACCATCTAATGTGAAGAATCAACTGCTTTATTAGAGACGATGATGCTTGTTCAAGGTCTTTGCTATTATTTGAAAAGGCTGCAAATAAAAGCTATGCCATTAAGAACATGAGAAAGGTTGAAGTAGAAATTGTCAAGTCATTGGTCTCAAGTTTTTGACAATGTTTAGTAAGCCAGTTAAGGGCCTCAAGAGATTAATATGTACTTTTCTACTTTGCATACCACAGTTTGAATTTAGTTTTTAATCATTTGGGAATTCATTCAAGGTCCTTTGAATACATGTAATTCTTGCCTCTAGTGGCGCCCACTCATATCAGCTGATTTTTAGAGGAACCTTTTTGTTGTAGTACAAGTTGTTTCATTATAAAAGGGCACTTCGTAACATTCATAAGTCTTAATGCAAACTTTTTCCGGAATAAAATAATTGTTGAAAATGAGGACATGGCTTAGCTCAGTGCTTACTGGCTTCTCGATTGCTGAGAAAAGAGGAATAAGAAAATTAAAGTAACGTGCTGCATTAATGTATCCTTAACAAAACTTTGTCAAACATTTTTTTACCCCTAAGTCCTCTGATATTTTTATATTTGATTATACAGCACCAACATATTCTCTAGGTCAGTACTTCTCAAACTGTAAACTGGGCCTCCCTAGTAATTGGTAAAGCACAGCTGAAGAGACAGTTTAGACAGGAGTGACCATATGTTGATCTCTGCTGCAAAAAAAGGGGTTTTCTGGTCATTGGTTGTTTTTTTTTTCTGTACCCTTTTTCCAGAACCCGAAAGAAATAGAAAAAAGAAAAGTTGTCATATAGTTATCATTGAAATTCTCCTATTCCCGCTGCTAGCCCTATGTATTTACTAGGCCTCAGTGATGTTTTCATAGTTACATAAAGAAAAATGGCATAAGCAAAATTTTGAATGCCCTACTAGGGAATTCTTAGTTAATAGAGGATGTTCCTAGTTCAAGACCCTCATCTGTTAGCCAGAGCGGTGAGTGTCTACATGAATGCCTCTTGCTCTGGAGGACCAATCTGTACATTCCATGGGCTGCTGTAACGATGCCAGCTGGCCTCAAGATGGGAAGATTAGGCTTCACCTATAGCAATCCCAGGAGTACAGTAGGGTCAAATTGTGAACCAACCGCATAGTCGAAAGGAATTATGGAGCTTGTATAACAATATTTGTAGGCAACAGAAATACAAAAATCTGATTGAAGATCAGATGATGAAAAATGGTGGACAGGTGATGAATAACAGTCAGGTGATGGTAACCACAGATGTTGGGTGATGATAACAGTCAGATGATGAAAACCAAACAGATGATGGTATATGCTAACAAGCTAACACTAACTAATCCTCCCTATATCTATCTCTAGATCTGTTCCTAAACGCTGATCCTAATACCACACCGCAAACCCTTACTATTCCAAACACTGTCCCTAATGTAGTCCTTAATCGGCAGAAACTTTCCTCTAACACAGACCCAGGAAAACACTAGGAACCAGAGGCAATAAAAACAAAACAAATTCAGGAAAACGAGGCAAGCAGAATAGAAAATAATGAAACAGGATGAAGCTAACCAACTAACAAGACTAAACACAGAAGCAAACACAGACTGAGGAAATACTTAGGCAGAGCTGGGTAGGCACAACCTTAGACTGGAACACATGTTTAGACTAGTACATGGAAAACACACATTGCAAGTCCTATAAACGACTCCCTCAATCTGAAACCAGGGATTCTTGAGGCAGACCAAGCAGGTCGATCTCTCTAAAAGAGCCACAGGCTCACATCACTGTGTTAATCTGACATGCACTATAATTCAGCTATGCATCACTTGCCTCAGCTACTACTGAACGGCTGCGAGATGACGAGCCTGCAGGAATAGATCTTCTGCTCGTCACAGCAGCCTATTAATTTTAATGGGCACCATGTAATACTTAATTGCTCCTGTGCTGGCGCTGCAGGGTAATTGAACAGTTGCTGTCAGATTATTCTATAGATTACAGCTGATTACTGGAGGTCCTAGCAGCAGGACACCCTTGATCAGTTTATCATTGGGGTTCACTCAAATAAAATGGGATTGTCCAAAGCAGACAATCCCTTTCTATTTGTGCTTTTTTCTTTTTATGTTTTTTTTTATAAAGGGACTGCATATTCTAAATGTACTTTTTGTATGGCTTTTGTTACCTGCAGAGTTCATAATAGTGCTAGCTCATCTGCAGTTATCATTTCTAATCTTAGATAAGAATATTTATTTTGTAATTTTATATTAGATAAATCTGAAATTTCCAATACATGTTGTTTTTATTACCCGTAAGATGTTGTTATGGTATTTCCACGGTGTCTAGTAAATCCGTTTAGCTTTATTTCATTAACATTTACCCTTTTTAATTCGCATTTAATCAAAAGTATAAAGAGGATTGAAGTGTATTTATCTTCTGCAGGCACAGAGCACAGCAGTCAATATGGTCATTAAATGACATAAAAAGCAGAGTTTAAGCCTCTTCGATGGATTCCTTTAAATATACAGCTTACAACTCTTCATGCTGAATGAAGTTCTAGCATGATAGATGGATTCATGTGTATGGATTATAGAAAATCTGGTGTCAAGGATACTATAGAGTTAATTTAAAAAAAAAAAAAAGAATAAAGTATTTTTACATTTTTTTTTTTGCATTCTTACATTATATTGCATTTTTTCTTTGCTATTTTTGTATTATTATGTATTACTCCTACAAAATCTTTATATGCAATAGACAAAGCCCCATATATCTAGTACCCTTATCTATTATTATTTTTTCAATATTTTTTTACAATTAAAAATAAAAACTTTGATGTATAATGACAGAATTTAAGTGGCCAATATTTTAAGATACATTCAATTCTATTGCAGCGATGTTAAGCCTATCAAGAGTAAATCTAATATATATTTAATACATAAATATTACCTGTTATTTGTATATAATAGTATATAATATTACCTGTTATTTGTATATAATATTGTCCAGCAAGGTTACAGAGACAGTAATGACTCTCATAATTTTGTTATCATTTTTTGTTATCGTTTGGTTTTCCGATACAGTATTTAAAAAAATAATAATTTTGAGATCCCTGTTAGGTATTGTGTAACAATGCCCACATTTTTTTTTCATTCATTTCACTTACTGTACGTGCGCTACGGTCAATCTGCGCTTTGTCTACTTCTGGTGTACTCCCTCTAGCCAGCCGTTTCCTGTTATGCTCATTGCCTACAAATCCCAAGATGCCTCGCGCTTATGTGTCCGGCTTCAGGACATCCTCCTCTTCTGAAGATCCTCCCCAACACCTCCTTTATTTTATAATTCCGCCCATTCCATCTCCCATCACCATCTTACCACTCTCAGCCTGTTGCCCATCCTGCACATTATTCTTTCTCTACCACAACCGCTCGGATCGGCAGATAGAATTCAAACTACTGTGCTGCACCAAACACACGTCCTGTGGCCCCACAAAATTATAATAAAACTTTTTGTCCAACATTATTTGGGAAATTCATCAGACACTAGGGAAGAGGAAATTTCACGCAGATGCTGTGAGAGCAGTGGATTGGGCATGCGTGATGAACACTGTTTGTGTAGCAACCACACATGCCCAGAGACGGTGGAGAAAGATTATCCGGTCCACCCCTTCCCACAGTGTACAGTGATGTAAAAAATGACACACCCATTTATTGAGTCCGCCGGAAAAAGGGAAGTAACAGGATATCTACGGGACAGCACCAGAAGTTCAGATTCACTGTTGGAGACGCGTCACTTAAACAGCTTTGTATCACAGTGTTAGAAACAACAATGGAAACGCAAGTATATTACAAACGGCAACAATTTTAGTTGTTCAGTTACATATCAATTAGAAAATTGGTTCCAGAAAACCCCTTTAAATAACAAATTAATATGTATCAAACAGTTCTCCCAACAGTCATGGTTCCAGAGATTGGGGCTCCAGTACTGAATTTTAACAGAGACATTCTGTAAAGGATCTGCCAGACACAGCTTCTGTGTCGACGCCCGTGGTTAGTCAGTCTGCACCTGCTCCTAAGTCTGAGAGATTGACTTCATCTTCTACCACTCAGGCTGGGAGGCTTAGGAGTGGGAGAGCCTATCACAGCCTGGCCAGACGGAGCTAGCTCCCGCCCTCTGTCTATTTATACCTGCATTTCCTGCTCCTCCTTTGCCTGTGACTCTTTCCTGTTTCCTGGCTCTGCTGCTCCTGCTATTATTATTGACCTTGCTTCATTTTGACCCTGGCTTTACTGACTAAGCTCCTGCTCTACGATTGGTACCTCGTACACTCCTGGTTTGACTCGGCTCGCTCACTACTCTTGTTGCTCACGGTGTTGCCGTGGGATACTGCCCGATTTCCCTTAGCTTCTGTGTACCCTTGTCTGTTTGTCTGTCGTGCACTTATTGAGCGTAGGGACCGTCGCCCAGTTGTACGCCGTCGCCTAGGACGGGCCATTGCAAGTAGGCAGGGACTGAGTGGCGGGTAGATTAGGGCTCACCTGTCTGTCTCCCTACCCCGTCATAACATAATCACAGGCCCATATACCTTTTCTACCCTGGTCCCTGACACTACTATGGACCCCCTTGAGACCCTGGCTCAGCAAATACAGGGCCTCTTCCTACAGGTCAAAGCCCTGGCTCAGAAGGGCAACCAGCATGATGCTACCCTGGTAGTGCCCCCCACCTAACCTCTTGAACCCCACCTCGATTTGCCTGACCGGTTCTTAGGGGACCGGAAGACTTTTTTCTCCTTTCGGGAGAGTTGTAGGCTCTATCTCCTTTTAAAGCCCCACTCCTCAGGTTCTGAGAGCCAGTGAATAAGTATTATTATGTCCCGGCTCCAGGACGGGCCCCAAGAATTGGCCTTCTCCTTGGCTCCTGACGCCCCTGAACTTTCCTCTGTTGATCTTTTTTTTTTCCACTCTCGGTCTCATATATGACGAGACAGACAAGACTGCCTTTGCCGAGAGTCAGCTGGTGACCTTACGTCAGGGTAAGAGACCCGTTGAGGAGTACTGTTCTGACTTTAGGAAGTGGTGTGTAGCTTCTCGGTGGAATGACCCTGCCTTGAGGTGCCAGTTTAGATTGGGTCTGTCGAACGCCCTGAAAGACCTGTTAGTTAGCTATCCCTCTTCTGACTCCCTAGATCAGGTTATGGCTTTAGCGGTACGTCTTGACCGATGTCTCAGGGAACGACGACTGGAACGTTTTTGTGCCTTCCCCTCTGACACCCCCATGATGGCTCCCGAGGTTCCGTTGCTTCATTCTTCCACGGAAAACTCGGATGAACCTATGCAACTTGGGGCCTCTGTGTCTCCCCAACAATGTAGAGAGTTCCGCAGGAAGAATGGTCTCTGCTTCTACTGTGGGGATGACAAGCATCAAGTGAACTACTGTCCTAGGCGTAAAAATAAGCAGCCGGAAGAACTTCCGCGCCTAAGTGACCATCGGGGAGGTCACTTGGGCGCACAGGTATTTCCCGTATATATGAAACCTAATAAGATCTTGCTTCCCTTTCAGGTCTCTTTTGAGGGTAGGTCTGCCACCGGCAGTGCCTTCGTGGATTCAGGGTCTTCTGCTAATATTATGTCTGTGGAATTTGATATGTCTCTAGATATGTCATTGATTGACTTGCCTAAACCTGTCCCGGTAGTGGGTATCGACTCCACTCCTCTTGCTAATGGTAATTTTACACAGCATACCCCTGTTTTTGAACTCCTTGTTGGCTCCATGCATTTGGAGCAGTGCTCTGTACTGGTGATGCAGGGATTATTGTCTGATTTGGTTTCAGGCCTTCCCTGGTTGCAGATGAATAATCCCACGTTTAACTGGAATACTGGGGATCTTACCAAATGGGGTAATGAATGCATGACGTCATGTTTTTCTGTTAATTTTATCTCTCTCCCTGAGGAGGTGAACACTCTACCTGAGTTTATTCAGGACTTCGCTGATGTTTTTTTCTAAAAAGGCCTCCGAAGTGTTACCTCCTCATAGAGAATTCGATTGCGCAATCGATTTGGTACCAGGAGCTAAGCTCCCTAAGGGTAGGATATTTAATCTCTCTTGTCCCGAACGTGAAGCCATGAGAGAGTATATCCAGGAATGCCTGGCCAAGGGTTACATTCACCCCTCTACTTCTCCGGTAGGTGCTGGCTTCTTCTTCGAAGGGAAGAAGGATGATGGTCTTAGGCCGTGCATTGACTACCGAAACTTGAATAAGGTCACTGTAAGGAACCAGTATCCCCTTCCTTTGATTCCTGATCTCTTCAATCAGGTTCAGGGGGCCCAATGGTTCTCTAAGTTTGATCTACGGGGGGCTTGTAACCTTATCCGCATCAAAGAGGGGGATGAGTGGAAGACTGCGTTTAACACGCCCGAAGGTCATTTCGAATACCTCGTCATGCCCTTTGGGTTGTGGAATGCTCCCGCGGTCTTCCAGAATTTCATAAATGAGATTTTAAGAGACTACCTGGGGGTATTTCTTGTAGTGTACCTTGATGACATACTTGTGTTTTCCAAGGACTGGTCCTCCCACATTGAGCATGTCAGGAAGGTGCTCCAGGCCCTTCGGGAAAACAAACTGTTTGCTAAAACTGAAAAATGTGTGTTTGGGGTGCAGGAGATACCATTTTTGGGTCAAATCCTCACTCCTCATGAATTCCGCATGGACCCTGCCAAGGTTCAGGCTGTGGCTGAATGGGTCCAACCTGCCTCCCTAAAGGCGTTACAGTGCTTCCTGGGGTTTGCTAATTATTACAGGAGATTTATTGCTAACTTCTCGGTCATCGCTAAGCCTCTTACGGATCTTACTCGCAAAGGTGCTGACCTCCTCCACTGGCCTCCAGAGGCGGTCCAGGCATTTGAGGTCCTTAAGAAGTGCTTTATCTCGGCCCCTGTGCTTATTCAGCCTAACCAAATGGAGCCATTCATCGTGGAGGTTGACGCCTCCAAGGTGGGAGTGGGTGCTGTCTTGTCCCAGGGTACCAGGTCCCTCACCCATCTCCGTCCCTGTGCCTACTTCTCCAGGAAGTTCTCGCCCACTGAGAGTAACTATGATATTGGCAACCGCGAACTCTTAGCCATTAAATGGGCATTTGAAGAGTGGCGCCACTTCCTGGAGGGGGCTAGGCACCAGGTAATGGTCCTTACCGACCACAAGAATCTAGTTTTCTTAGAATCTGCCCGGAGGCTAAACCCGAGACAAGCTCGATGGGCGTTGTTTTTTACTAGATACTACAACTTTTTGGTCACCTATAGGGCTGGGTCTAAAAATATTAAGGCTGATGCACTGTCGCGTAGCTTCATGGCCAGCCCTCCTTCGAAGGAAGATCCTGCTTGTGTTTTTCCCCCAGGTATAATAATTTCCTCTGTTGATTCTGACTTAGTTTCCGAATTTGCGGCTGATCAAAGTTCAGCTCCCCGGAACCTTCCTGAGAACAAGCTGTTTGTTCCCCTGCAATTCCGGCTAAGGTTACTCAGGGAAAATCATGACTCTGCACTATCTGGCTATCCAGGCATCCTGGCTACCAAGCACCTCATTGCCAGAAACTATTGGTGGCCTGGGTTGCTTAAAGACGTTAAGGCGTACGTCGCCGCTTGTAAAATTTGTGCTAGGTCCAAGACTGCCAGGTCCCGACCAGAGGGCTTTCTATGTTCTTTGCCCATTCCCCAGAGACCTTGGACCCATATCTCCATGGATTTTATCACCGATTTGCCTCTGTCTCAAGGCAAGTCGGTGGTGTGGGTTGTAGTATACCGCTTCAGTAAGATGTGCCACTTTGTGCCCCTCAAGAAACTACACAATGCTAAGACGTTAGCTACCTTGTTTGTCAAACACATCCTGCGTCTCCATGGGGTTCCTGTCAATATTGTTTCTGACAGAGGGGTACAATTTCTTTCATTGTTTTGGAGAGCCTTCTGTAAAAAGTTGGAGATTGATCTGTCCTTCTCCTCGGCCTTCCATCCTGAAACTAATGGCCAAACTGAGAGGACTAATCAGTTTCTAGAACAATATTTAAGGTGTTTTATCTCTGACTGTCAATATGATTGGGTCTCCTTCATTTCCCTCGCCGAATTTTCCCTTAATAACCGGGTCAGTAACTCGTCAGGGGTCTCCCCCTTTTTCTGCAATTTTGGGTTTAATCCACGGTTCTCCTCCGTTTCCCCTGGTGGTTCCAAAAATCCCGAGGTAGATGTCGTTCATCGGGAACTATGCACAGTCTGGGCCCAGGTTCAGAAGAACAAAGCGTCCCAGAGCATACAAAAGACTCAGGCAGATAGGACACGTTCTGCTAACCCCTTGTTTGTGGTCGGTAATCTGGTGTGGCTATCTTCAAAAAATTTGCGCCTTAAAGTCCCGTCAAAAAAATTTGCTCCCCGGTATATAGGGCCGTACAAGGTCATTGAAGTCCTTAACCCTGTCTCCTTCCGACTGGAGTTACCCCTGTCTTTTCGAATACACGACGTGTTTCATGCCTCCCTCCTTAAACGCTGCTCCCTGACCTTGGCTCCCTCGATGGAAACCTCCGGTCCCTGTTCTCACACCTGAAGGGGTAGAATTCGAGGTGGCCAAGATTGTGGACAGCAGGATGGTCCAAGGCTCCTTCCAGTACCTGGTCCATTGGAGAGGATACGGGCCTGAGGAGAGGACTTGGGTACCCGCCCGGGATGTTCACGCTGGGGTATTGCTCAGGAGGTTCCATCTTCGGTTCCCCAATAAGCCAGGTCCACCTTGAAAGGGTCCAGGGGCCCCTCATGAAAGGGGGGGTACTGTAAAGGATCTGCCAGACACAGCTTATGTGTCGACGCCCGTGGTTGGTCAGTCTGCACCTGCTCCTAAGTCTGAGAGATTGACTTAATCTTCTACCACTCAGGCTGGGAGGCTTAGGAGTAGGAGAGCCTATCACAGCCTGGCCAGGCGGAGCTAGCTCCCGCCCTCTGTCTATTTATACCTGCATTTTTGCTGCTCCTCCTTTGCCTGTGACTCTTTCCTGTTTCCTGGCTCTGCTGCTCCTGCTATTATTATTGACCTTGCTTCATTTTGACCCTGGCTTTACTGACTACGCTCCTGCTCTGCGATTGGTACCTCGTATACTCCTGGTTTGACTCGGCTCGTACACTACTCTTGTTGCTTACGGTGTTGCCATGGGCAACTGCCCCATTTCCCTTAGCTTCTGTGTACCCTTGTCTGTTTGTTTGTCGTGCACTTATTGAGCATAGGGACCGTCACCCAGTTGTACGCCATCGCCTAGGACGGGCCGTTGCAAGTAGGCAGGGACTGAGTGGCGGGTAGATTAGGGCTCACCTGTCTGTCTCCCTACCCCGTCATAACACATTCTCAGTTATTTCTGCCTTGTTGAAAAAAAGGCATAAAAATCCTAAAATTTGTGGCTCTACATGGAGATTAGTAACTGTTAGTAGCACCGGAGACCGCTATCCGCCGGCATCTTTCTCCTCCCGGCCGCTGCGGCCATCGGTCTGTTCATGCTCACTGGTTTCTCCCTTCTCAGGGATGTCGGTGCGCTCTGCTCCCTGCCTCCTCTCCTGCTCTGTGCCTGTAGGGCCAGCTTGCACACCAATAAACGTGTGGTCAGCCTATCCCTGCACACCCAGGGCATTATAAATGAGCCTTCCCTCTGCCCCAGTGCCTGAGCAAAGTGGGACAAACCTTGTGTTATCCTGCAAATGTTCCGTATCCTGTGTCCATTTACCGTTTGGTATCCTGAGTCCGTTACCTATCCTGTACCCTGAGGGTGCTTCCAGTAATCCGGCACCTGGGTGCTTCCAGTAATCCAGTTCCAGCACTCTTCCAGTAATCTGGCACCAGCCTGCTTCTAGTTAACCCACACCAGCCTGCTTGCAGTAATCCATCACCAGGCTGATTCCAGTATCCGGCACTAGCCTGTATCCTGCTACCACCAAGGTACCATCTGCTAGTGCCTTCCTAGCCTCTATCTGGCCAGCAGCTACTATGCCTTGAACACTTCAAGAGGTAGCGACCTGCAGTCTCCCCACAGCGAAGACCAGATCCCCGCATAGGGGTTAAAGGGTGAAGACCGGGGAGGCTGCTTAGATAAAGCCCTTAGAGGCGGCCCTATGCCAATCTGGCAGAGTAGCCCAGTGGGTCCACAAACCTGCTAGTCATTACACAGTTATCAACTATTTAAAGCTATTATACAAGTTATACCTTCAAGTATTGGATACACATCAGTTATTATCTGTTCACTGGTTAAACTGTCTGAGTGCTTATGACACCACATTCACACATGTGCAGATACAATTACTAATACAATTAAAAAAAATAGGCCATCAATGTATGATCACTGGTGGTCCGACCCTCGAGACCCACATCAATCAGCAGAACGAAGAGGCTGAAGCTCTTGCAGTAGCCCTTTCATTGTTTAGGGCAGAGGCAGAATTAGACAACACAGAGCCTTTGTGTAGAGAAGCGTTTAGTCAACTATATTTCCATCTGCTAATTCGATGAGAGAGGAGTGCACATCATAGATAATTTCCTTTATGGCTCTCCAGAATATCCCTCACCGGTTTGCCTTTCTATGAGTAATGGTGATCCAATCATGGAAGTCATTAGTATAATACCTTTCATGCAATCTAATTGACATTATTCAAGTGAACGGGGCTGAGCTGTAGTACCAAATGAGCGTTGTGACTCCTATGTTCTGCAGATTGGTCCCCCACCAGTCATTTATTAAAAGTTCCAGACAACCCCTTTGAATGAGATCTACTGGGAGCCGGATCATAAAATATTCTGGATTATTGGACAGGTAAAGTTTATCAAATTTACCAGTAAGGAGAAAGATGATAGCTCAAAATCAAATGATATTTGATTAATTTAAATTTATACGTTTCTTGGCCACTTGCAGCTTTTTAGTCCCTGTGGAGTGCACGTGAGTTTACGTCATCTTCCTTGTATTTGATCTATATGTGACATTGGTATTTTAGAGGACATAAAGACAGAAAAACTTTGAAAGAGAATTTGTGCATGGGGGTGCTGTGCGCTGGTCGGACAGTACACAGATCTGTGTACTTTTAGCCTTCCCTTGTCAATGAACAGGATTTTGAAACCTAATAAAGTAGCTCTCAAATATGAACATGCGGAGGATTTATAACTAATGTTTTTTTTTAAATAAATGTTATATATTTACATGCTAACCATCTTATTTTTATTTCTGAGTAAAAGTTTCCTTTAAAGGAGCATTAACAAATGGAAGTCATTGAAAAGCCTTTAGTTACAAAGAAAATGTGAGAAAACCAAAACAATTTTCTGCTTAATGGTATAAGCGAAAAAAAGTCACTTTCTCTACTCCTATATCCTCGTGATAACACTTCCTGCTTACGCTCAAGCCTTGTCATAGGGATATTGTGTTGATCTAAATCACCATTCACATCAAAGTCAACACAGACACATACATATATATGGCTAATTAGGATGTGGATAAGGACATTGATAATGATTTGGAACCAAACAATGTCCTCATGATAACAGTGAACCGGACAGAAAATAGAACTAGAAGTATTGTCACCGCAAAACAATACAGATAGTTACATAGTATGGTTGTAAAGAGTTGCTCCATGCCTCTGACCTTTTACTTCAAACACTTATAGCACTGATAAGATGTAAATTATGAAAAAAAGAAATAATATTTTTCAGGTACTTGTATTACTTATATTTCTCCTTTGAGCTTTAGATAAAGATTATGCTTTTACAACGGCAGCTGTAGAAAATAGACAGACAGAAAATAGAACTAGAAGTATTGTCACCGCAAAACAATACAGAGAGTTACATAGTATGGTTGTAAAGAGTTGCTCCATGCCTCTGACCTTTTACTTCAAACACTTATAGCACTGATAAGATGTAAATTATGAAAAAAAGAAATAATATTTTTCAGGTACTTGTATTACTTATATTTCTCCTTTGAGCTTTAGATAAAGATTATGCTTTTACAACGGCAGCTGTAGTTTTGTGTTTCTCTTTCTTCAAATGACTGCACTTGATTTTGACAAGTTCTCTCTAATAGTAAAAGCTATTCTGTGGAATACATATACAATTGGAAATACATAATTTCTTGAGGTACACAAGTTCCTTTGTCATTTGTGTAATTTCCTCCACTTTTGAATTGCATAAGTACCTGCTTAGTGGGATCTATTAATCCCCCGCCCCCAGGGTACTGTGATGGTGCAATCATCCAAATAGTAGGTAAGTAGGGAAGATTTGATGTTAATATATGCAATACTTTTAGAAATCAAAGGCACTTTTTCATTTTTTTTTTTTTTTTTGCTGATATGCAATTTTTTGGTGTCTTTACTCACAATTAGACATGTCTATTTTGGTTGCATTATTTGTTTGATGAAGTATAGTTTAGTAAAGGAGAAGCACACACATGAAATTTATACACATAGAGTACATATATTGGTCTTGTTTTATCACATAAATGCATTAAGGACAATTTATGGCTGCCTAGCATGAAAAAAAACACAAATACTACATATAGGGATGATGTAGTACAGGCTCCAGATTTTACCCCTTGACCCAGCACTGTCAGTGTGTAGACAGGTAATACTTAATAAGATTGTAGAAAGAAGGCTGTAGGGTATTGTATGTACTCATCCATTTATCACTTTTTACTCATGAGACAATGTGCCATACAATCCCCAGTTGAGTAATGACAGGATTAAGGTCAATGAAATAGTGGGCCTAGCCGGACCACACTGAGTAAAAAATTAATGATTCCTTTTGAGATCCCTGAAATCCTTATAGAGAAGCTATAGGCTGTAAAATTGAGTTGGGATGCATGGTGGAATCCATTATTTATTTTATTGAACAAGTCAGTCCCTGTTGTATTGTACTGAGTAAATCCCAATGCATCGAAAACCAGCATTATTTTTGCTTATTTTTTGCTCACAGTCCAGTAAGATTAAGGCATCTTCATTATAATAGACAGCATTATATAGGTTTTCACAGCGATGCAAACTGTTATAATAAAGTTCCTAAGAGTTTTCTTGGCTACTTATATAAAATATAAAACATTTAAAAAATTAATCAAAATGTCAATACTTTTCAAGTTGGGAAAAATATTGATACAAAATGAAGGGTGCGTTCACATATATCAATTGCCCCTGTCAGATTCCCTCTGGTGCGTTGCAGAAAAGCCGGAGGGAAACTGATGCTAGAACGGATCCCATAGCTTTCTATGGGATCTGTTCTGGCACACAGCAAATAAGTTGTGGCGCCGTACGGCACCAGACCAGTACAGGGGCCGGATCCAAGAACGTTACCTGCAGCGTTATTGTGTCCGGCTCCCTGGGTGGTCCGGCGCCATATCATATTTAATGTACTGTTCACCAGTTCAATGCTGGGTGCTGTCGCATCCACCTTACGCCAGCACCCGACGTGGGAATCCCCAGCCAAAACATTGCCGACGCTTTGGCAGGGGAGCTGGAGTGGAATTTAGTGCCACCCATGCCCTCTGTAGAAAGCGCCCCCCTGTAGATCGCGCCATTGGGGCACCTTCAAGGAGCGGAATTCCCAGCCCGAGCACCAGCAATGCTCTGGCCAGGGATTCCAATACAGGAGAATCCCCTGAAGTCACTGTCCATATTTGGACAGTGACGTCAGGGGCTCCCTCTAGGAGCGGAATCCCTGGTCAGAGTGTCGGTAACGCTCTGGTCGGGGATTCCGCTAAAGAAGTAGCCCCTGGTGTCTCTGTACATATATGAATAGTGACGTTAAGGGCTCTTCCTGGAGCGGAATCTATTGCCAGACCATTGCCGATCCTCTGCCCGGGGATTACGCTCCTAGAGGGAGCCCCTGACATCGGCAACGCTCTAGCTGGGGAATCACTACTAGCAGGAGCTCCCGATGTCCCTGTCAATATATGGACTGTGATGTCAGGGACTCCCCCAGGAGGGAATCCCCAGTCAGAGCATTAATTCCTGGCCAGAGTATCTGGCAAGACTCTGGCCAGGGAATACACTACTAGAGGGAGCCCCTGACGTCCCTGTCCATATATGCACTGTGACATCAGGTGCTCCTCCTGGAGGCAATTCTACCAACTACAGGTGGGCTTGGGTGGCACTATCTACAGGGGGCAGGAGTGGCACTATCTACATGGGGTGTGTGTGGCGCTATCTACAGGTTGTGTGTGTAGTGCCTACTGCATGGGCTGTGTGGCACTTGCTACAGGAGGCTGTGTGGCGCTATCTACAGAGAGCACTGCGGTATTATCTACAGGGGGCAGTATCTACAGAGATCACTGCGGTATTATCTACAGGGGGTGTGGCACTATCTACAGAACGCAGTGTGGCACTATATGCAGAGGGCACTGTGGCATATCTACAGAAGGCACTGTGGCATTATCTACAAATTAAATTCACTCACCCGGTCCCTGTTGTGTGATTTGAAACATCAGCAATCCCCGCGTGGTGTGGGGTGGGTAGGAGATGCGGGATGGGATTGGGTAGCTGTAAAGGCGCCAACCACTAGCCACACGGCCTTGGCGCTGCACTGAATATGACAAATGTGACATTACAATTTGTGTGTCAGACTTCAGTGTAGCGCCAAAGCCAGAGCAGAGAAAGAGAGCCCTGACAAGCCAGGATCACATCAGAAGTTTTGTGAAATGACAAGTACACAATGTATCTAATCTATCATGTACCCAATATATCACAACCTATGCACCCCTCTGATAAAATTGGCACATTTTCAGACCCTAGACTACCTTTTTGTGGACTACTGTGGTAAAAACTGATGTTTAAAAACGGATGGTAAAAATTGATGACAACTAACAACAACCGATGACAACAGATGGTTTTGTAGTAAAAATTGAGAAAAAAGTCTGAAGGCAACTGAAACATTTTTGCATCAGTTTTTGCATCAATTGTAATCACTTGAGAGACAAAAACTTATTGCGGTTACAACTGACATTTGTGAACGCACCCTAACCTTAGGGATTTACTGTTTTAAACTGGTAGAATTAAAGTTAAATGTAAAGACCTATTGTAAGGACGAACTCTATTTCCTTGTGTACAGTACACACAATCTGAGAAGGGAATATTAAAGTTGTCTTTCTAAATGGCAAGGGAAAAACCTTTTGACATGTAAACAGAGAATTTTTTTCATTGTTTGTTTACAACATATTAGTTATGTTCTTCTCAGAGGAAAATTTAACATTTGCCTCCTTATTTACCCAGATGACAAATTAAACAAATGTGGAAATTATTCCTAATAACTGTTGCGAGGACTATGAGGGACTGTTACAATTGACCTTTGGATTCCTTATTAGTGCTAAATGCACCTTAAATAGACTGGATGGAGTTTTAGCACAAAAGGGCTGAACAAATAATTTTGTTTTGTGTCCAATTCTTAAAAAACAACAGATATATTGGAATATGGTTGGAGTTTTTCAGTTGGCATAAATCACATCTATATCTCAATTTGATCGGCCTCATGCACACGACCGTAAAAACTCCCGTTATTACGGGTCGTAATTACGACCCCTAATAACGGGCTCATAGACTTCTATTGGCGACGGGTGCCTTCCCGTTTTCTCACGGGAAGGTGCCCGTGCCGTTGAAAAAGATAGAACATGTCCTATTTCAGGCCGTAATAACGGCACGGACAGTCCATAGAAGTCTATGGAGCTCTCGTAATGACGGGTGGCTACATGTGTGCACCCGTCATTACGGCAGCGTTGCTAAGCGACGTCAGTAAATAGTCACTGTCCAGGGAGCTGAAAGAGTTAACTGATCGGCAGTAACTCTTTCAGCACCCTGGACAGTGACTACCGATCAGTATAAACCTGTAAAAAATAAAAATAAAAGACTTTCATACTTACCGACAACTTCCTGCTTCTTCCAGTCCGGTCTCCCGCCCGTTGCCTTGGTGACGCGTCCCTCTCGACATCCGGCCCGACGTCCTGGATGACGTTTCAGGCCATGTGACCGCTGCAGCCAATCACAGGTCAATCACAGGCTGCAGCGGTCACATGGACTGCCGCGTCATCCAGGGATGTCGGGCTGGATGTGAAGAGAGGGACGCGTCACCAAGACAACGGCCGGGTAAGTATGAATTTCTTTAACTTTTATTACAGAAAAGGCTGTCCCTTCTCTCTATCCTGCACTGATAGAGAGAAGGGGCTGCCGATTAGTGCAGCGCTATTTTGCCGCCAAAAACGTGCCCGTAAATACGGGTGGAATACGGGTGACACCGGACCCATATTTACGGGCACGGGTTCGTAAATACTGGTGCAAAACGGGTGGAATGCGTGTGACACCGGACCCGTATTTACGCCAGTATTTACAGGTGGGAAAAAATACGGTCGTGTGCATGAGGCCTAACCCATTGCATTATCTTAACTCAAGAGTAAACCATATGGGTGTCACTTTTAGAACAGCAGCTATAGGTTTACCCTTATGTACTATTTTAAGTTATTGAATACACATCCCAGTAAAGCATAATTTATGAGTCTTCTACTAACTGTATGATATTCTAAGCATTAGCTGGAACATGGTGGCTGCGTTTTGTAGAGAAAAAGAGGGTTTGTATGAGTCTATAACCTGCCAATTACATCTGATCTATGGAAAGGTCAATAAATTTTGATTTATGAACTTACTTGTCACTATTCTATGATAGTTTTCAGATTATTAAAATTATTCTTCACTTCTCACCTTTGGTAGAAGTAAGACTACATAAATCAAGAGGGCCCCAGAGTGCTGCCAATTGTCCATAAATTCATTGACAGTCCATATAAAACTTTCTGGCCAGTGTCTATGGCATCTGTAAATAAAATATGTGTGTAATTATTTTTTCTTTTTTTAGGAGGTACTTCTGCAAATCCAGAGACATTTGGCAGTTTTTGGGGTTATCCCTGTGGCAGTGTGCTGTTCTGTGTGCAGGTTCTTTTCAAAAGTGAAATGTTATATTATTCAGTTGGCGCTATGTCTGGTATGATTGTATTGATACTAGTCTATCATTTTAAATTAACTGTGCTGGTACTAGGTCTAGTGCTATATTTCATGTGCACTGTTTATAGCAGCATCTTCATTAGAGTGGGTTCCCACATGGCAGTTTTGTTGCAGAAATTTCTGCGACAAATTCTGTTCCATATATCTGAATGGGGATGTTTCTGCAACAGATGCATGGGTTTTACAAGCCCCATTCAGATGTATAAAAAAAATCACAGACATTTTCTACAAGAGATCTGCGTGTGTAAATTTACTCATAAAGGTATTTTTTATGACTATTTAATTAGATCAGTCATAAAAGTACAGTATAAAAGGTGGAGGTCTTGTCTCCAGTCCATAATTCTTAGGAACTGGGATAGACACACTACCATTTGGAAAGGGGAGTTTGATAAACTTGGCTAGCTGATCATCGGTAAACAGGACCTATTAGTTATGAGAAAAACACAAAAAGTGACAGTAGATGAAATCAAAATAATGTTTCTAGGAAAATAACATAATCAGCGGAATGGCTGATTTCCCTTCGAATTACAGGACACAGGTTTTACTTTCATTTCAGCACAGTGAGGTCCAAATCTTAGGAGATTTCATTCTTCTCTGGTAGGTGCCAACTGTTGGGGGTCGGGGGGGGGGGAGTGGGGGGCTGATTCTATACAGCATCTGAATGGTAAAGTGGACACATGCAATATGCAATGCTCTATCCCTCAAAGCTGAGGGTGATCTTTAAAGAGAAAACAAATTCATTTTTTTGTATCAGCAGCAGAAGCTGCAATTTGGTTAGATACCATAGGCATTAGCTAAACAATATATGCTTGAATGGGGGCAATACTGTAAAATTGTTTCCGAGAGTGAAGAGGTGGAAGGGGGGGGATAGATGAGGCTAGCTGTTAGTTGAGGGACCTGCAGCAGAGGAGTTTTTATTATCTGGAGGATGTGGGTTAAGGGGGCAAATAGTGTGTGGGGGGGTTACGATGGGCTGCGGGATGGGTTTACTTTTTTTTTTTTCTCTCAGAACCTTAGGGAAGTATGAACTTAATATCATGAAATATTAGGAGCATTAAAGAAGGGATTAAAAGATTTTACTATTTTTTGCGCATTTAAAAATCACCTTCCTGCGATTGTATGTCTATTAGAGATGCACTTAACTAATGACACTGCTTATCTAGTCACTAAAATATGGGCTAAAGTGTATTTTCATTTCACACAGAATGTTCTAGAGGGATAACGATTCTTAATTGACACTAGGAGAGAACTGGAGGTTTTATCCTCACGCATTGACGATGCTGGTCAATTTATTTTTCTACATTGTAGAATTTGCAAAACTTATATGTCAGCTAGGGCTACATAATCTTTGGCAAATTCGAAATCCAAAGAGGCGCCAATATTCTTGCTATAACAGGTTTTATAAAGTACTATCGAGGATAGACTTGGCAATGCCGCTATCCTGCCCAGAGTAGGGAGTACCAGATATTTAACTAGGGGTCTTTTGGACCACTCACCAGTTCTATCATTCAACATTCAATCTCTACTCTTTTAACAGGAATTTGCAGGTCAAAATTAATGCCCATTGGATATCTTCGATTAAGACACATAAAGAGTGCTCTGATAGGATTAAATAGTACTTTAATGTTAATAACTCCTCATCCGAGATACATTGGGATTGGGAAGCCTTCAAGGCCTTCCTAAGAGGGGTTTATATATCTGATATCAATGCTTTAAAGAAGGGTTTTAGACAAAGACGAAGTTGCTGCCAAGAATAAGATAGATAGTAGCAAAATAATCTATGATAACATTCCTAGTGAGTTAAATAGAGTGCAGTCGGAAAAAGTGCAGCAAGAATATGATTAGGTTAAATAAGGCTCAAAATGTAGCCCTTTTCTCTAAAGTTAACCATCTGTATCAAGCAGGAATTCCAGGTAAAATTTTAATGAATTTAGTTAGTTAATAGCCAAAAAGATATTTGAATCACATCTCAAGGAAGTTTATGCTTCTAAACTCAGTACACCAAGTGTGGAAATCCAAAACTATTTAGATAATATTATATTATCACAACTTTCTCAGGAAGATAAAATGATATTAGATAGGCCCATAACTGTAAAGGAGCTAGAGGATGCCCTTCGGGATACTCCTTGCAAAAAAGCATCTGGTGGAGATGGGATCCCTTTTGAGATTTACAAAAAGTATGCAGCTGAGACCCTGGGTCATATGTTGGAGGTTTTCAATTCCTCCTTTGAGAAGGGGATTTGACCCGCATCGATGGAATAGGCCATGATTGCGCTGATCTTGAAGCCTAAAAAAATAACTCCTAATATTGATTCTTACAGGCTGATATATTTAATAAACACAGATATTAAAATCCTTGCCCGGGTGCTGTCATCTATATTGCCAAAAGTAATAACGAAAGTTGTCCATAGTGACCAGACTCAGTTTATTCCAAATAAATCCACCAAAATTAATATAAGAAGGGTTTTTTGGGAATTTACGGGCGGTAGACTTATATGGGGGGAAGGAAGCAATCCTTTCTCTGGACGCCTCTGTGTTGAATGGCCATTCCTAACTTTGGTTTTGGAAAAATTAGGGCTTGGTCATTTAGTAAAATGGATTACTTTGCTCTATGCTGGTCCCCGGGTAAGATTTTCTGTAAATTGACTTTTTCATCATTTTTTCATCTATTGAGTGGTACAAGACTGGCTTTCCTCTATTATCCTTCATATTTTCAATTATAATGAAACCGTTTGTTCAATAATTACATTCCCAAAAAGAGGTGGAAGGCTTCAGGATCAACTTCTTCAGGGGTTGAAGAAAAAGTCAGCCTATACGCTGATGATGTTCTTATTTTCCTCTGCGATTATTCACTGTCTTTGACTGCCGTATTAGCAATATTCTCCGAATTTGGCAGACATTAAGGAGTTAATATATATTGGGATAAATCTTTGATATTCCACCTTGTTGATCCCATATATGATATAAATCTGGGCTTGGGAGCTCTCAAATCTGACAAAAGCTTTAAGGATCTGGGGTGGTTATTTACAAGTCACAGGAGCATTATATAAAATTAAATCTTCTACCCACAATTAATAAAATAAGAGGGAAATGCAAGGCATGGAAAAAATTAACTGTATCAATATCTGTCAGGGTTGTTCTAATAAAGATGATTATCCTCCCACAAATAATTTATATTCTGGTCCATTTACCTATACAGTGAAGGAAATAAGTATTTGATCCCTTGCTGATTTTGTAAGTTTGCCCACTGTCAAAGACATGAACAGTCTAGAATTTTTAGGCTAGGTTAATTTTACCAGTGAGAGATAGATTATATTTAAAAAAAAAAACAGAAAATCACATTGTCAAAATTATATATGTGTATTTGCATTGTGCACAGAGAAATAAGTATTTGATCCCTTTGGCAAACAAGACTTAATACTTGGTGGCAAAACCCTTGTTGGCAAGCACAGCAGTCAGACGTTTTTTATAGTTGATGATGAGGTTTGCACACATGTTAGATGGAATTTTGGCCCACTCCTCTTTGCAGATCATCTGTAAATCATTAAGATTTCGAGGCTGTCGCTTGGCAACTCGGATCTTCAGCTCCCTCCATAAGTTTTTGATGGGATTAAGGTCTGGAGACTAGCTAGGCCACTCCATGACCTTAATGTGCTTCTTTTTGAGCCACTCCTTTGTTGCCTTGGCTGTATGTTTTGGGTCATTGTCGTGCTGGAAGACCCAGCCACGAGCCATTTTTAATGTCCTGGTGGAGGGAAGGAGGTTGTCACTCAGGATTTGACGGTACATGGCTCCATCCATTCTCCCATTGATGCGGTGAAGTAGTCCTGTGCCCTTAGCAGAGAAACACCCCCAAAACATAATGTTCCCACCTCCATGCTTGACAGTGGGGACGGTGTTCTTTGGGTCATAGGCAGCATTTCTCTTCCTCCAAACACGGCGAGTTGAGTAAAATGCCAAAGAGCTCAAGTTTAGTCTCATCTGACCACAGCACCTTCTCCCAATCACTCTCAGAATCATCCAGATGTTCATTTGCAAACTTCAGACGGGCCTGTGCATGTGTCTTTTTGAGCAGGGGGACCTTGCGGGCACTGCAGGATTTTAATCCATTACGGCGTAATGTGTTACCAATGGTTTTCTTGGTGACTGTGGTCCCAGCTGCCTTGAGATCATTAACAAGTTCCCCCCGTGTAGTTTTCGGCTGAGCTCTCACCTTCCTCAGGATCAAGGATACCCCACGAGGTGAGATTTTGCATGGAGCCCCAGATCGATGTCGATTGACAGTCATTTTGTATGTCTTCCATTTTCTTACTATTGCACCAACAGTTGTCTCCTTCTCACCCAGCGTCTTACTTATGGTTTTGTAGCCCATTCCAGGTCTATGATCTTGTCCCTGACATCCTTAGAAAGCTCTTTGGTCTTGCCCATGTTGTAGAGGTTAGAGTCAGACTGATTAATTGAGTCTGTGGACAGGAGTCTTTTATACAGGTGACCATGTAAGACAGCTGTCTTTAATGCAGGCACCAAGTTGATTTGGAGTGTGTAACTGGTCTGGAGGAGGCTGAACTCTTAATGGTTGGTAGGGGATCAAATACTTATTTCTCTGTGCACAATGCAAATAAATATATATCATTTTGACAATGTGATTTTCTTTTTTTTTTTTTTATATAATCTATCTCTCACTGGTAAAATTAACCTAGCCTAAAAATTATAGACTGTTCTTGTCTTTAACAGTGGGCAAACTTACAAAATCAGCAAGGGATCAAATACTTATTTCCTTCACTGTATGTATATCTGTAAAATACTTCTGCTGTTTGGAAAACATGATCAATTAATTTATTTGACGGGTGAAAATACCAAAGTTGAAGTATACGTACACAATGTATCTGCTACTAGAGGGAGGATTAGCAGCTCCTAATTTTAGACTGCATTATTTGGCCACCCAATCTACTTGTGACTCGTCAAGAGACCCATTCTGTCGGTATCTTGGACTGGCAGGCGGTTAGAGAGATTGGGGGTATCACGACTGCAACTAAATACACTCCAATATGGAACAATTCTTACCTCCTGAGCTGGAGGGATTTCATGGTTTTTGGATAAAAAAAGAAAGTTAAATTGATTATACAACATTTTGTGGAAGGAAGACTAAAAAGTTTTGATACGTTAGTAGATCAGGGTTTAAGGGCACGGCCAGACGTGGCGGATTTCCTCCGCAGCTGTCCGCATCAATGCCGCACCTAATCCGGGTTGCGGATTACGGCTGCGGATCTGCCCAAAATGTGCAGTAAATTGATGCGGACTAGCTGCTGCGGACTGCGGAAAAAGTGCTTCCCTTCTCTCTATCAGTGCAGGATAGAGAGAAGGGACAGCACTTTCCCTAGTGAAAGTAAACAAATTTTATACTTACCGGCCGTTGTCTTGGTGACGCGTCCCTCTTTCGGCATCCAGCCCTACCTCCCTGGATGACGCGGCAGTCCATGTGACCGCTGCAGCCTGTGATTGGCTGCAGCCGTCACTTAGACTGAAACGTCATCCTGGGAAGCTGGACTGGAGACAGAAGCAGGGAGTTCTCGGTAAGTATGAACTTCTATTTTTTTACAGGTTGCTGTATATTGGGATCGGTAGTCACTGTCCAGGGGGCAGAAACAGTTACTGCCGATCGCGTAACTCTTTCAGCACCCTGGACAGTGACTATTTACTGACGTCTCCTAGCAACGCTCCCGTAATTGCGGGAGCCCCATTGACTTCCTCAGTCTGGCTGTAGACCTAGAAATACATAGGTCCAGCCAGAATGAAGAAATGTCATGTTAAAAAAGCAAGACGCATCCGCAGCACACATAACATGTGCATGACAGCTGCGGACTTCATTGCGGAATTTAGAATCTTCATTGAAGTCAATGGAGAAATTCCACCATGAGTCCGCAACCAGTCCGCCACTGCTCCGCAGCAGACAGAGCATGCTGCGGACACCCAATTCCGCTCCGCAGCCTATGCTCCGCAGCGGAATTTTACGCATCGTCTAAACGAACACTTCTAAATAGAAGTGGAAGTCAATGGAGAAACGGCTCCGCTGCGGATTAACGCTGCGGAGTGTCCGCAGCGGAATTCAAGTGAAATTCCGCCACGTGTGAACCCAGCCTAATGGTCAGATCTGTAGTCTTTTTTTTTTTATCTGCAACTAGGGAGTCTGGTGACCAATCTCTCTAACCCTGAGTATATGAAAGTTGTGGAATTTAGATTCCTTGTTTTTGTCCATGCTGATGGGGCGGTCAAAGGTCATCTTTCTAGATTATACAGAATTCTAATGAGAATGTTCATATGTGTAAATGGGCTTCTGGGTAGATCCAAATGGAACAGTAAGTTAGCCCCTGGTATTTAAATAGATTGGGGGCAGTTTTTAAAAATGTACAAGTTAGTTCTTATAATTTTTCACACAGAACCACTCAATGTTTAATACTGAACAGACTACACGATTGACCTAGCAGATTGGCACTAATGGATCTTAGATATACCTCAGTATGTTCAAAGTGCTTTTCTAGCAATGCAAAACTGTGGCGCTACTGGTAAAGATCGTGAATGAGACTAACCATATATATGGGTTAAAAAGCTCTATGGATTTCAAATTGTTTATTCTGGGTGATACAAGCAGTATCAAGGTTTGTGGCAAAGACAAAATCGCATCTCTTAAGTTGCTAATGATAGCTAGAGTGGTGTTAATGCAATATTGGATGTCTCCGTAAATCCCACCTATTCTTTAATGGGAAAATAGGGTATTTGGTAAAATAGGGTTTGAAAATAATATTTATCAATTGAGGAACCAACCGGTTAAATTTAACAAATATGGGACAAATGGATTTCCACTCATGTATCTAATTAAGTGAAACAGAGATGGGCATGGGCGCCTCGATAGGAATAGAAGTTATAAACGGCCCAAGTTAAGCAGATTGATGTTATTTTCCCTTTTTTTTCCCCTCTTTTCTTCTTTTCCTCTCATAGCCTATCGGCTGAGTGGGAATGTGTCTGCTTATATTTTGTTGGAATTTATCAAGATGTATGTTATATATTTTTTTCTCTAACAGTAATACAATTTTATTTGACAGAAAAAGTGGAGCCTTGTGCTCAGATCTGGTCATTATTATTGGTGTGAGAATGAATTTGCCTGTTTCACTGTTTTGTCGATTTGCTGGTCCATAGAATACAAGGGGGGAATTGATTCCCCTATTTTTCTAAGAAGTTCTCCAAAAGAAAATCTCAAACCTTGCTGAATTAATTCCTTAATGCATCGTAATCAGTTTCAAATTAGCGAAAAGCAAATCAGGCAAATGTTCCTCTCCTCTAGCAAGGAGCCTGAATTTCGCACAGAATATTGTTATTTTATCAGCCATGTGATACGATTTCCCTGTGTATTATGCTGCCCAACCAGAGGAGGGCACAGCTTTCTGTAGAAGGTTTATCTGATAGAGGAGGAGACAGCTTCTTGTAAAGAGTTAATCTGTTAGAGGAGGAGGACACAACTACTTGTACAGGATTAATCTGAGAAGTCTCACTACATACACACAGAGCCAGCAGCAGTCAGTGAGGAGAAAGTAGGAAAGAGCCTGTGACAGGATTTACCTTCCCTGATTCTGTGGTAGTTCTAGCGAGAGACTCTTCAGGTTACCTAGCAACTGCCTCTTCCTACTCCTCCTCTATAATACGCAGGAATACATTTTACATTGCCGCTAATATAACAACATTCAGCATGAAGAAGCAGCAGAGGTCTCCCCTGTGCACATATGCTGAAGTCAAAATCTTCTGAGACGGACTGCTCCCTGCTGCATATGGAGAGTAGACATCAACTAAACTCTTAAAGGACAAGAGCTTTAATTACTAAATTAGAGAGGACATTTTTTTTTTCTAGTTATATATAGTCAAGAAAGGTTTTATGTTTTGGTCTCCTATTAATTCATGAGGCTTCACAAGAAGTTATGGGTCCTCTTTAATGATAGCGTTATGGACATATTTGTGGTTTATGTGTTCATTGAGAGCTCAGTGGAGGTTAGCCCGCACAGTAATAAGAAAAGTGTGGAAATATTCATGGAAGTATTTATTTTACATCAATCTAGTTTAAACAAACCACAGACAGAATAATTAGTTCTTTCGAGTAAGATAAATGTAATTTTAGGTGGCAGGCTAATTTCTTAAGAACTTGCAATCTCTCCTAGCAGTCAACCTATCTCCAGAGCACCTTGATTCAACAATAAGTAAAGAACGTCCCAAATAATGATTGGACTGGTGTTTTAATTAATAAGTGTGTTGTATCTGCTCCAACTAATTGGATTTTGTATAGAAGCCGGAGAAGGATTTGTAAGACTTGCTGATACTTCTTCATACTGCCTCATTACTGAGTTTGAGACCCGTGCTTATGTGTGCCATCTTCATGAATTCTTATCTCTTTCTCCCTGTACTATTATGTTATTATTCATTTGCATAAAAGTACATTCAAGTAGTTCAGGTTAATGGAGACAAACGATTTTCATGCACTTCTCTAAAAGAATTCACGAGCAATTTAATTTTAAGAGATTAAACTTTGATCCTGCTCAAAATCATTTTTTAGCCATTTGATCAAATACTGCAGGTCATTTGGCTTTTTCTTCTGTTATAAAGCAATTAGTTAGAATATAACGCTATCTCCTCAATCTCTTTTCAGCTTTCTTGCTGCAGTCACATTCATCTATTACCAATCTTTGAAGAAGATAAATACCCAATAGACACAGAAATGATGTCTTTCTGTAGGCCGTTGTGGGATAAGACCGATATATAAAACCCTCTGGGCTGACAACAATTCATATATTATATCGCTCTATAATATAATGCAGCTTGCTTGGCAGAGAAGGCTTAATGCAGTAAACGATACTAGCCAGAGAGATGAACTCTCTGCAGATAGTGAAATAACAGCTTCCCAGAATGCAGCTCACTTTACCATAGGGATCAATGGAGTGCATCAAATAATGCAGCCAAATAAAATTAACAAGCAAGCCCTTTACAAATATTGAAGCTTTAATATACATATCATTAGGCAATGAATAACCATGGCATGTATTCCAGTAAAATTGACCTCATCATTTAATGGTATACCGTTCTGCACTCAGGACAAAACCACATACAGTTCAGCATCCTAACTGATCCAACTGAGAAACTGCATTGATGAAAGCCTGCTAGCAAAGGTAACATAAGAAATGTATTTATGATCACTTCAGCATGCTGTCTATCGGCATATCTATCTATCTATCTATCTATCTATCTATCTATCTATCTATCTATCTATCTATCTATCTATCTATCTATCTATCTATGTCATATCTATCTATCTATCTATCTATCTATCTATCTATCTATCTATCTATCTATCTATCTATCTATCTATCTATCTATCTATCTATCTTTCTCTCTCTATCTATCTATCTATCTATCTATCTATCTATCTATCTATCTATCTATCTATCTATTTTGAGGCCTAATTTGATTCTACTGGGCCCTAATACAAATCTGCAACAGAGCCCCCCACCTACTATGTGCCATCTATAATATTGGTGTCTTGTTTTGTGGCAGAGGGGGCTTTGGTCCAGGTGCAACTGATAGCTCTGTACCACCTAAAGCTATGTCTCTGCTATCATATCTCTATCTCTATTAACCATTATGTTACCAGTCTATTTTGGGCCTCTTTGACCAAGTGATTTTATCAGTTTTTTGTTGCCACATTTCAAAAACCATAACTTTTTCATTTTTGCATAGACATAGCCATGTGAGGGCTTGTTTTTTGCGGCATGATTTTTTTTTTTAGTGGCATCATTTTGGGTCACATTGAGGTTTGACGCGCAATTTATGGATTTAAGAAAATAAAATTTTTCTGCTTTTACATTTTTTTACATCTCAGCATTTTCTTAGTGTACTCCTGTATAAATAACAACACTAGGAATTGGTGAGGAAAGGTACAAATGGGGGAACAGTGAAATGAATAATTGTCCATCCAACAACTATTATGCTGAACATCATGGACCACCACTACCTTAGGTACCAACAGAGCTTATTCTGTCCTTGGGCATATTGATAGGATGATAAAGGTCCAACCGGTGGGCTGCCTCTCTGGCTCCAGTAGGTCACATTTGGCTTTCTTGACTGACAAGTCAGATCTTTGACTATAATAATTAATAATAAAGAACGTTTTAATTTTAGTGATTATGCAGGTCCCAGTGACTGGACTCTTACCAATCATACATGTTTGACTATTGATATGCCGTAAGTGTTCCTGGTTGGAAAACAAATTTGAAACATGAGCATTGTCAAAGAGTTATTTCAGTGATATACCTAAGAACTATACATGGACAGGAATTATGAGTGAAGGCATTTATATTCTGTCTAGTTTCTGTTAAATAAATCATTGCTGATTCATGGAAACAGGCTATCTTTCGATTTTCCGAAATTAGATCCGAGATAAACTACAGATGGGTCTTTCCATACCTTTTTTCATATCTCAACATATCCTGAGATATGTGGCGTGAGATGACCTTTGAAAAAAACATGTTTTCACAATACCCTGTCACGAGATGTCTATGCTATATGTATCTATGTGTAGCCACCCAGGGTTTGTGAGATAAACTGCAGCCTGTCAAGGGTATTGCAAGCATGTCACAATATTATATTGAATTTGTTTTATGAGCAATTGGAGTCCAAGAATAGGGGGATTTATCTGTAAAATTTGATTGACGAATAGCTGACTGCAGTGGCATGGGGCACCCCTCAGAAAGCTCTGAACAATGGATAACTTATGCCTCTCCAGCTGGAAAACCCATAATTTAAGACATTGATACAGGCCCAGGCTCAGTCAGAATCTACTGTTTCTCTGGCCAACAACGCCCCCCCCCCCCTCCATTCCTTGTTTTTCTCATCTAAATTAAGGGGCATTAGCCCAGCTGTTACCTTAAGGCAGTTTTACACATTATCGGGCAGATGAGCATTCATACAACTCATGTTGTAAAAAGGGCAGCGATCAGCAGACGAGCAAGCAAACGCTCGACCATATGCTGGTCGTATCGTTTTAAAAAATTAAAAGATTATCGTTGTCGGCAGCACATCTCCTTGTGTAAACACGGAGACGTGCTGCCGACATGATAATAATGTATGGGGACGAGCGATTGAAGTAACGACCACTTGTCCCCATCCATAGCTTCGTGTGACAGGAGCAAGCGAGCGCCGATCAATGATGTCTCGTTGATCGGCGCTCACTGCATCGGCTGAGTGTCGGCCGGTGAAAAAGGGCCTTTACTAGAACTCAGTCCTGTGAATGTTTTTTACACAAAATTATATCTCTGCTTAGTTTGTAAGTCCTTTGTTACTATTGGAATAAGACACCAAACACATAATTGTTTCGCTTTAATGTTCTTTGATGGTGAAAGCTCAATAAAACAATATTTAAGAATAAAAAAAAAGGTTCTGTTATATTACATAAAATGCTTTGCAAACTAAACAGATGTATAAAGTGCAATTTTCCTAAACCAAAACCATATATCTGACATTTACAAATCATCACACCATCAACTAATTATATGTACTTTTTTCTTTAAAAGGTCACCAAAATAATTACAATGGACCTTATAAAAAAATTGCTCAAAAAATAACAAAAAAAGAATCAGTGTTCTAATACTATGGAACAGTGTCAGACCAGGGTTCCTTGGCCCAACTGAGGAATCGATTCTTAGGGCCCACCCTCCATCTCCCACCCTTGCATTTCCACTTATAATTTCACTATAATCTTTGTTGTATTGCACGCACACCAAGGACATACCATCAGTAAGGTCCTTGTAAGCTTAGAAGTTCCATCTTGAAACTCAGCTGAATAGATTTGAAGAACACAGCAACTTCTTGATTCAGCACTATCCAGGCAATTCATTGACAAGCAACAGAAAATATCACCTTGTAACCTTGCACATTCTGTGTTGGGACATGCATAATTCACTTTGCCTGACATAGTGCACAAAGTCCAGACAGACAAATTGCACAGTAATACAGTACATTAATGCAAGTCTTGAAAATACAAACATGCTTTCATTGGCGAGACAACCCACGACATGTAAATCAATGTATAACACAGTAGTCTCTCGATTGATCTGTAGATATTTTCTGTAACTTCATTACAAACAATTTGCACAGTAATACTAATTCTTCTGTAAACTTCACAGAGTCAAATTTTCAAAATTTAGAATACATTGAACTATCCATAGCTACCTACACATTCGTCTCTACAAAATTTGTCATAATCGTTACAGCTGCATTTTACCCAAGCATTATTCCACAGTCATGTAGTAAGTGAATGTAGAAGTGAAGATGTGCTATTAATCAATCAATGTGGCATCTCAAAGTTCTCAACAAATTTATTTCCCAGAAGAAAGAAAATATATCCCGTTGAATATGACACACAAATGGTTATAATCAATCAAAGCATCCTGTCTGATGGTTGTTTCTATTGAATCAAGTATTAAGCAGAACCTGTACAATAGAAAACCACAAAATGGTTGAAATGGTGTATACCCTGTCCTCAGGAAACCCCAGTTATTGTTTACTAAACTTCTGGAGATGTAGTTTTTGACCATACCATATTTGTCTTATCTTATTTGCAGGTCAAATTTCCTGTTTTTTTTTTTTACATTTGTTTCAAAATGACCTGTTCGATTTTCTTTATATTCTTTTCCATAGAGAACACGTTTTACATGATTCTTTAGAAAGCAATTTGGAAATTTGATTCCATAAATAGGAAATAGTAACAAGTTCTTCTAAAGTAAAAAAAAAAACAAACTTGGAAAATGCACATGAAAAATATTGTGTAGAGGATGACATTCTATGTATGAATGATGACATTCTGATTTTCTATGTATTCTGAAAATAGCTTTTTCTGCTGCCATGGTTTCAGTTGCAGTCAGGGCACTATCTGCGCATAGCTGGTACATTTTCACTGTGCTACCATGAATTGTACTAACTTCTTCCTCAATTCAAAATTTTTTGGTTTATTTTTAGCTGCCTTCTATATGTTGTTGACCGTTTTCTAATTGTTTGTACTGCAATAAATTTGTAGGCTACATTGACTGATGTGAAGACTATGATGCTATTGAATATAGTGGTCCTGCTTGCAGAGGGTGTGTTCAAATACTATCTTCCATCAAAGTTAAAATGTAACTAACCTTTCAGGTAGATTTTCAGAATTAGCTGTCGTATGTGTGTACATGAGGAAAAACAATATATCTGAATATTAGATTACTTGCATTCTGCATTTTCAGCACTTTTTACCTCTTGTGGGCTGTCTCTAATGGTCAGTTTTCTCTGAGCTCAAATCAAGAGGGGGAGACCACTAGCTGTCATGATGTCTCCCATACCAGAGCACACAGAGAAAAGGAGAATCCTGCTCCCCTATGTCTATCACACATATAGAAGGAGCAGCAGAATGGATGACAATATACAGCAGTAATGAGCAGTGTAGCTGTGATTCAATCATTACTGAGCAGTAGCCCACTCTTATTTTCAGAATAGCTTTAGACCTCCTTGCTCCAGGTCTTACCCGATTTCTGATTCAAGTCAGGAACTTTTCTTAGTCTAAAATTTTAATTTAGTATCTCCTCGTCTATTCAGATATATTCCAAGTCAAAGTAAGCCAGAATTCCGGCGTACCTGCTTCACATTTATGAACTATTTGAGACAATTTTGAGGCCGCTCCTGGAAAGGGGTGTGGCTTAGCAGAAATATGGGTGTGGTCTAGCAGAAAGGGTGTGGCTTAAAATGCAACACTGTGTCCAAAACATTTTGCACAAAAAACTGGCGTAAGCTAAGCCAATTAATATCTGGTATAAGGAAGAAAAATTTGTCTAACATGTCTGGCTGGATGTACCAAATTTATCATTTAGCTTACACCACTTTAATAAATTTGGCACATCCTCTGACTGCCTTGTCTAAGTTTAGACTGTTAGACAGTATTAGTAAATCTGCCCCAATTTGTGTAACTAGGGTTTAACCCATTAGTGACCAGCCTGTTTTAGGCCTTAGTGACCCATATTTTTTAAGTTTTTCCATCGTCTCATTCAGTGCTGGCTCCAGATCAATTGGGCGACGCAGTCTGAGTAGGCCCCTTTGTGGGGGAACTCACAGCGGCAGTAAAATGGCAGAAAACTTCACTTTGTGCCCCATACAGACATTAGGCCAAGTTTGAACCCTCATAAATTTAATGTCCTCTGTAGATAGCGCCACACAGCCCCCACTCCCAGATAATGCCACACAGACCCCCTCCCAGGTAGTGCCACACAGCCCCCTTTTTTGTAGTGCCACACTGCTCTCTTCCTGGTAGTGCCACACAGCCTCCTCCCTGGTAGTGCCACACAGCCCACATTACTGGTAGTGCCACACAGCCACCCTTCCTGGTAGTGCCACACAACCCCCTCCCTGGTAGTGCCACACAGCCCCCTCCCTGTTAGTGCCACAAAGCCCCCTTTCCAGGTAGTGCCATACAGCCCCTCTCCCTGGTAGTGCCACACAGCCCCCCTCCGTGGTAGTGCCACACAGCCCCCTCCCTGGTAGTGCCACACAGCCCCCCTCCGTGGTAGTGTCACACAGCCCCCTCCCTGGTAGTGCCACACAGCCCCCCTCCCTGTAGGTAGCACCTTTGGGACTCCCTCTAGGAGTGGAATCCCCAGCCAGAGCATTGCCGACACTCTGGCCGGGGATTTATTTTCAGGAGAAGCCCCTGATGTCACTATCCATATATGGACAGAGTTGTCAGGGCAACCCCAGAGCCATAGTCCTGGGCAGAGCACTACTATCACTCTGCCTGGTACTCCTGCTCTGATCCTGACATCACTGTCTATATATGGATAGTGATCAGGGGAAACCCCAGAGCCTAAGTCCCAGGCAGAACAATACTAGCACTCTGCCTGGGACACTGCTCTGCTCCTGACATCGCTGTCCATATATGGACAGTGATGTCAGGGGCTTCCCCAGAGACGGAGTCCCGGCGTAGAGCTGCTTCTAGCAGTCTGCCTTTGACTCCTTCTCTCCTCCTGACATCACTGTCCATATATGGACAGTGATGTCTGGGGCTTCCTCAGAGCCAAAGTCCCGGGCAGAGCACTGCTAGCACTCTGCCTGGGACTCCTGCTCTGCTCCTGACATCACCGTCCATATATGGGCAGAGATGTCAGGGGCAACCCCAGAGCCAAACTCCTGGGCAAAGCGCTACTAGCACTCTGCTTGGGACACTACTCTGCTCTTGCAGTGTTTTTTATTTTATTTATTACGGCGTTTACCAAGCGGGTTAAATTATTTAATAGCTTTATAGTTAGGGTCGTTACAGACGTGGTGCTACCAAATATTTGTAAAGTTTTTACCTTTTTTTTTAATATATAATAAAGCATTTTGTAAGTGGAAAAAGTGTGTTTTTAATTATTTTTCACATTGAAATCTTATTTATTTATTATTAACTTTATTCAAATTTTTGTTTACTTTTTTATTAGTCCCACTAGGGGACTTTACTGTGCGACCACCTAAATGCTTTTATAATACACTGCAATACTTCTGTATTGCAGTCTATTACTGCCTGTCCGTGTAAAACAGACAGTCATCTGTTAGGCCATGCCTCTAGCATGGCCTAGCAGCCATTAACTGGAGGCAAACCTGGGGGATTTTATTAGGACCCTGGCTGCCATAGAAGACACCACTATTGAGCGCCGCATCGGAAGGGTTAAACAGGCGAGATCAATACTTATTTCAATCTCGCCCGTTCGAGCAGGTCTGCTGCCAGCCCTTAGCTACCTCCGGTAGCTGAGGGCAGTGGGATTTAACAGCTCCCGGCGGTGATTATTTATTCCGATGCAGCGCCATAAAAAGGCAATTACATCGGAATAAAGCCCGTTAGCGGCCGCCGTAAAAACACCTATGGGCAATCACTAACGGGTTAAAGAAAAAAAAACAACCTTGATTGATACATTTTCGCAACATTTTAAAATGTTCTCTTGATTTCCTTTAATTATGGCACATTATTGCCTTTAATAGAACGTTTGTTATGATTTCTTCACTTTATTGGTAATGTTTAATATATAGGGATCTTTTAGGTTCAGGTTTCCGCAGAACAATAGCGGTTGAGTTTGCAAATGCATTAATATAGTGTGCTTGGTTTTCCTTTTGTTTTTTTATATAAAGCTTGTCATGATTATTCTTGTAACTTCTGCTTACAACAAATCAGCTCAAGTACTGAATATACAGTAACACACACTATCTTGTAATACAGTGTTTCCCAAATTTGGTTCTGATAAACCACAGGATTCCGTGGATTGATCTCTTGGGTTCCATGACTGGTAATGCGCATATGCCTGTGCCATATGACAATATGCACAGTACATTGTAGAGGGTGGGAACAAGCAAGAAAAGCCTTCTTTCCAGCTGGCTAGCCATGTCACTTCATCCCCGGCAGCTGTGTCCAGTTGGAAACCTTAAGTCTGTGGTCTGAAATAATCTTTGAGGTGAAGTCTTGGGTCTGAATTTATTTTTAGGTACTGAAGTTTAGGGTCTGAATTCATTTTTGGGGTCTCTAGTCTAGGGTCTAAATACATTTTCGGTGTCTGTCTTATTTTTTTTTACGTCTGTTGAAGGGATTATGTGCACTACTTGAACATTAGCTTGGGGATGGTTCAAAAAGGGGCGTCTTTACTAAAGGGCAGGATAAACAAAATCCCAGCACTCACTGGATCTGATGTTTGCTTTTTCTTTTATTCAGACAAAATACGTGTTTCAGCTTTCCATAGCCTTTCTCAATTGTGTATACATGAAAAAAGAATGAACATTTTATTGCATGTCATTTCCGATCACATGACCAAATTAACATATCCACAAACTGGAATCATGTTCACAATGAAATTAAACCATTAACACATAGTAAATCCGCTACTACATAGTAAACCCCTATGAATGGATCCATTCAGAAAAACAGAGTATCACCGCGAGAATATCGACAGAAAGTTCATTCATAAAAAAGGGTTCATTCATAAAAACACATTGACAGAGGGGAACACATTAAGAAAATAGTAGCGTAAAGCATGGGCAAAACATAACGTGTTTTTTTTTACTGCTGTTATATATCCGTAGAGGGTAGTCTATCAATGTACTATAATCTGAATAAACTTGAGATTTTTATGGTGTAATCATTCTCACGATTGTCGTTTTCACGCTGAATATAGTTCTTAACCATAATATGAAGCATAGCTATTTGCCACGACCTCATGGTCTAGAAAAAATATATATATACATTTATCAAATAATTATTCATTGAAGTAGTACCTCCCTTTTGTTTAAAAATTGTAAATATGCATTGATAGTCTACTAGATTGATTTTTCGAACGACATGTAATTTAGTAACCAAAACAAAATACTGTAGCAATTTATCATAAAGTTACTGCTGTAAACAGCATTCATTTAAATAGTCTAACGAGATACAGCAAGAACTAATTGAATATTAGTGATCTCATATTCACGGTTTAACCACTTTGGGTGTAATGTTTACAAAGAATGGATCTAATATGCTTCTCGGCGTAATAATAACGTTTTAATATTGCCCCCTCGTCTTGGTTGCTGTAAACTTTCAATAACTTGGAACTTTAATGGTGAAAATCTTTAAAAAAAATTGTGCAGTATCGTAAGCAAAAGGTTTTCTTGTCTGATCGTGGATATATGTTTGCATATTAGTTCTTTGCATAGTTTCCCCTACATATAGGAGTCACACGGACACTTTATCAAATAAAAAAACTTTTTTATAATTACATGTATGAAATCCTTTGATATTATATGGGCGTCCCATATGTGGATGAAAAAAATGTGGTCCCTTGTTTACATTGGAACACTTGAGAAAGGCCATAGAAAGCCGAAACGCGTCTTTTGTCTGAATAAAAGAAAAAGCAAACATCAGATACAGTGAGTGCCGGGAATTTGTTTAACCAGTAATTTGGGATTATTTCCCTTCCACGTGCACCACGCTTAAACCGGAGTGCCGACCATTTTCTGAACAATACTAAAGGGCAGGACATATGTCCGTAAAAATATATGACAGTTCAAGATTTTTTACTCCGAGTTGATGAGTTGTCCATAATGATGCCATGTCGTCTGACCACAGTGTCTAATTGCATCCCAAAAAGGGGATATCACAATGGATGACCCAACCACCATGGTCTAGTGATGTCTGTATGCAGTACAGGTAAGGTTTCTGCAGTTGGATCTCTAGCTGGTTTGGGATTCCCTGGCCTGAACCATTGATCTACCGCTTATTACTCTTACATACTTATATGTGTATGTGAATTTTTGTTAATAAAACTTAAATATTATGATTTTATCTTATACAACAAATCATGAGTTAACATTTAATTATAAAGCAATACACAGTATATTTCCTCAATTATAACCACCTGCATTCTTTAACCACCAAACATGTGTTTTTCAGTTTTCAATTTCCTTTGCATGCTGGACCGCTGAGATGAAGTGAAAAGGAACAAATCAGAATGTGCTGTAAATACATTAGGCGATTATCATATTTAATATCTACCTGTTGTCACGCTATTTGCTATTTGCTTCATATATAAGCCAAGCTATATTCAGTCTGCAGTTTAATAACAGTGAGTTCAAACCATAATGCACTTGGAGTGAAGCATACTTAATGAACTGTCACTTTCAATTATTTCCTGTGAGTGTAAATTCCTAGGAGCTAACATAGTGCTGTGACCCGGATTAAATGGAGTGCCTATGTCTGTACTAAAGAGCCTAGTGCATTGTAAATTAAATGTCACGGGTGTGGGTGTACAGCATATGGGTATTTCTAGATTGTAAAATTTCAACTGAAAGGTTCTTAGATTTCTCTTGTTCGCCATAGTGATTCTTGTTTTTGCCATGCATACATGTCAATGTGCGTTTCCTGCCTCTCTACCTGGTAAAATGTTGCCTTTGTACTATTGCCCTGTGTTATGTACCTGTTATGTATATACATCAAAACTTTATCACCTTTAATCAGTATCAACATCAAACTTAATATAATTTTAAAGCTGAATCAGCTAGTTTTATTACAAATTCAAAAAAGCAGGCTGTAATATTTGTTGGTAATGAAACTTTAAAACTTTTTATGCTACTGTTACTATGGGTCATATTAAGGGGAGTAGCTATAGGGAGTGCAGAGGCAGCAATCACATCTGGGTCCTGGTGCCTGAGGAAGCCCAAAGGCCCTTCTGCTGCATAAGAAGAGACCAGTAATATAAATGGCACAAAGTGGATGGTGGTCTATGTACAGATTTTTCATTGGGGCCCAGGAACATTGTTTATTAATTTTCTGGGGGAAAGACAGGGCACAATCTGTGTTGATAAATCTCCCCCATTGTGTCTCACATGCCATATTAATGCTCCATATGTTAACCATATTTGTTTTTTTTCCAAAAGGATTGGGTCCCAACAAAAGAAAAGGGAGTTAGGTCAAATCCAGGAGAAAGAATAGAATAAGGTTTTAAAAGAGTCCTTTTGAGACTCATATATTAATAATTATAATATAACTCAGACTTTTATAATAAATAGTTTATACTATTCCCCTAAATATTGGGGAGGTTCAATAGGAAGAAGAAAAATGAATGCCCTACAATGGATATAATGCTTGGTTTATGCATTTATACTATTGGTGTCCCTCGGTTAAGAGTTTCTGGTCAGAGGTTACTATTGAAGTCGAAAGGGTACTATATTTGAAAATTCAGGATTCCCCATCAATTTGGTCGGAGGGTAATTGTGATACAGGCCCCCGTAAGTTAACCTCATAGATAAAATTGTATTTCTAGAGAGGCTGGCAATAGCCAAGAAATGGATGGTAAAGGCAGGTCCACCTATGGAGGAATGGAGGAACATTCTCACTGTCAGAATGGGTGTGTGGACCCACTGGGCCATAACGCCATAGAGGGATAGCAGCTGGCCAAACAGGATACCAAGGCAAAGTCAATAGTTCGAATAAGGGTACATGTGGCAATACAGACAGTAGTGATGGCTGGCTCGGATGGGACCTTGGCAGCAGGCAGACACAAGGTGCGGTGAAATACAGCAGGCGTAGTATACGACACAACACTACTCCAACTCTCTATGGCACAGGAACAAGGTAGCACAGGATACAGGTAGCAGGAACGGGAACACTGGGAACTGAAAAATACTAAGGGACCATTTGCAAAGACTAACACAGGCAAACACAACAACGCTCAGGCAATTAGTGAAGGGGCAGGGCGCTTCTTATAGTCCAGGGTGATCTGGAAGCAATCAGTCAATCTAAAACATGTGTGTGCTCTGGCCCATTAAGGTCGGGAATGAGCTCGAGCGCGCACTCTAGCTGTCACTGCAGGACAGGACGGCCGCATGTGCTGGCATCTCTGGGGAGAAAGACGTCTGCAGGATGATAGGAGTCTGCGGTCTGCAACCGCGGACGTTACACTCACCAAAGTGATTAACCTTGAGTATGGCTGCTTTGTATGAGATAACGGTCTGTTAAGGTATAAGTAGTACTGGGGCCCCTAGATCCGAAAGCTATCTTGAAACGATAAATTGAAATTGCCAGGAATTCTGATTAAAAAGAGGGGGTTGTGAGTTGTTGCTTTTCTCTGATGTTCCAGGGGAGGAGGAAGAGATGGGGGATACTAATATATAGGAAATACATATTTTTTTAATTATTATTGACAAAATTGTGAAGTGAAAATAAAGATAAAATTGATGACAATGTATGTCATTAAACAGTGTGAGCTCCCCATGTAATATTGTCAGGACATTCTTCTACTTTCCAGTTCCCAGTGTGGCATCCTAATTAATATTGTAATGTGGCCAGATTTTTGCTGTTCTTTTAAATAAATGAAAAAATATAGTTTTATCTGAAACCACAAACAAGTTTTGCCATATCAGCTGCCAAATTATATAGCTGAAGAAAAGGTCAACATCTGTTCTAATTAGAGATAAGTGAAGTTCCCGAAAATAGTTTCACATTCGATTTGGGTGAATCAGCCATCAGATTCGATTCGGACAGAATAAATCTGCACAAGTTGAAAGTGACTGTATTATCACTTTTCTTGTTGCGGGATTTCAGATGCTAGCCGGTGTTTATACATACACGGTATTAAGGGAAGGAACAGGTTTGGTGTTATTTTGAAGAAAATACATTTTAATATATATGTATGTATGCATATATATATATATATACCTAAAATTCAATATTTTTTTTAATCTACTTATTTGAAAAAAATAAATTATATCTGCAGCAGCACTCACTCACAGACATTTCTGCCTGTACCTGCCTAACTAACTTCGTCTCTTTCTGATCTGCAAAATGGCAGATGCCATTTTGAGTGCTTCATTCTGGACAAATGCCAAAGTTTCGTATTCACAAATATCCCAACATTTTGGGAGGTTTGTAACTAATTCGATTAATTTTGAATAAATTCTCTCATCTCTAGTTCCAATGTACAAATGTAGCGTTCTGTACCTTGATTACACATTGGCAAAAATCTTTAATTCTACCTTTTAAATGGCTTTTTTTGTGTGATATTACACTGCAGCAAGTTAGAGTCAAGATAAGTATTGCTACATCTATTTGTCTCAATATTTACATAAACAAATTTATTTTCTCTGTAAATACTGATAAAACTACTGCTGCCACTACTACAACTTTCAATATTAATACAAATGTTACTGTTTGTCATGCAAAAAAAACAAAACAAATGTTGAGTGGGGCAACTTATACTCCTATGTTGCATCTATTGCTCAAGCTGTCCATGCATTCTATTCTACACTATACTCCTCACACCTAACTAAAACCAATGATGAGATAGACTTTTACCTGCAATCAATCTCCTTCCCTATGTGCACTGATGAACACGTTGCTATATTGAAGCCCCCATCACCCCTAGGAACTGATGGACTTCTCGTATACGTATATAAGAGATGAGATCACCCCCATCTTTCCATTTCTCAGACATGTACAATGCTAGCCTTCAGGCGGGTGGCCGGCTCTTAATAATAGTTTTACCCCAAGATGGTAAGTACCCCCAGGAATGTGGGTCATACATCACTTAACAGTGACTGTAAAATTCCTGCTAAGATACTTGCCCTTCGACTTCAGGTGGTTATACATGACGACTATTTTGGCTAATCTATGTAGGCTACTCTTTCTTAATTTGTTGCCCATGTAACATGTTAGAGATGGTTCTGCCCTTTCTATATCCTCACCGAGGAGATTATTGAGGACTGGGTCACTAAGTAGGATCTTCCAGTGGCGATTCAGAATAAGGTTAATTTCGTCCCAATTTTCATGGAAGTCCGTGATGAATCGCGGTTGAGTTCATCCTGTATGGACTTTTGCTTTTGGAGTCAACAGGGTCTCACGGTCAGTTCTTAAAGCCCAATTGTAAGCTTTTTAATATTTCTTTTGGTGTACTTCCTCGCTGATAATCTGCTTTTCAGTTCTTTGCTCAATGTGCACTTGTCACGTCTATTAGGCTATTAGTAGCTGTTTTCTTATGACATAGATCTGTTTCAATTGTGCCGTGTTCATTAGTGAAAAACCTCACGTCTAAAAAGGGAATGGAGTGCTGATCATATGTCAAAGTCAGTCTTAAATTAAAAATATTAATATTCAAACTCCCTATGAATTCTTCAAGTTCTGTAGAAGGGCCATTCCAAATGAACAGAATGTCATCTATATAGCAACACCAGATGTTGATCTTAGAAGTGAATATAATTCTTCCCACCAGCCCAGATAGAGATTGGCAAAGGTGGGTGCCACTGCCAGAGACTCTACATCACACGTAGTTAGCCATTCGTTCTCCTCCAGGGAGCTACCATCCAGGTCTTTAAGGATTTGCATAGTATCCCTGGTGTGGGAGGGCAGCTGGTATACCAGTTTGCGCAGTTACTCATCACGCCAATGGTTACATTTCTCTGTCAGGTTTCCCACACCAGAGACAATAGGCCTCCCTGGGGGGTTATTGGAATTCTTATGCACTTTGGGGAGAAGATAAAATGTTGCAATGTTGCAATGTTGGGTCCTGTACCTTCAGAAAATCCCTTTCTTTGGCAATTATTGCCCCCCCCCTTTCAAATCCATCTTGAACCATGTCATAATATTCTGTGAGGAATTGTGCTGTAGGGTCACCCCATAGCGGGCAGTAGCAAGTTTTATCCATTAATTGTTTCTTCGCCTCCTGCAGGTACTTGTCTTTAGACCATATAACATCATTTCCCCCTTTGTCTGAGTTTTTCAAAACGACATCATCCATTTTCTCATTTCTTGAAGGGCTCGCTCCTCATCCGGGCTAAGATTGTTAAATAGCCGTTGGCCAGTTAATGATAGCAGGTCCTGTGACACTAGATCTATTAATACTTTAATTGCCGGACAGCTATCCAATGAGGGTATAATAGAGTTTTTGGATTTAATTTTGGTTTTATTGTAACGAATTGTTAAAATATAAAAAAAAAAAAATATTTGCAAGGATTAATTAAACAAAAAGCACATCAAAACTTGTAAAGCTACTTCTCCCGATTACGGCAATATCCCATATGTGGTACTAAACTGCTGTTTGGACCCACGGCAGAGCTCAGAAGGGAAAGAGCGCCATTTGGATTTTGAAGCGCAGATTTTGCTGGATTGGTTTTCAGTGCCATGTCGTGCTTGCAACGCCCTGGAGGGAGCAAAACAGTGGAAACCCCCCAAAAGTGACCCCATTTTGAAGACTGCACCCCTCAAGAAATTTTTCTAGGGGTATAGTTAGCATTTTGACTCCACAGTTTTTTTTGCTGAATTTAGTGGAATTAGGCCGTGAAAATGAAAATCTACTTTTTTCTGAAAAAACATAGAAATGTTTCATTTTTACAATGAATAAAAGAGAAAAATCACCCCAAAATTTGTAAAGTAATTTGTCCTGATTACAGCAATACCCCATATGTGGTAATAAACTGCTGTTTGGACCCACGGCAGGACTCAGAAGGGAAGGAACAATATTTGACTTTTGGAGCTCAAATATAGCTGGAATGGTTTTTGGGTGTTATGTCGCAAATTGCAAAGCCCCTGAGGTACCTAAACAGTGGAAACCTCCCAAAAGTCCCTTTAGGGGACTGGAACGAGCGATCATTAGGTCGCTGGTACAATACGCTGCAATACTAATGTATTGCAGTATAATATCATTTTTACAGGCTCCTGTAACAGCGCGATCGCTGGTCCTGTCCGTTAGTCCCGAGCGTCAGCTGACACCTGCAGAATATGGAGCGGGCGCAGCGCATGAGCCTGCTTCATATATAATCCCCCCACACCACGACATGCTATTAAATCGTGGTTCGCGAAGGCGTTAATGTGCAGCAGATGGTGCCAAATGAAAATTAAAATTTTTAACTGATATGCCATTATAATGCACAATATGTTGTGCCCAGTAGGTGCCACTGAAGACAAATATCTCATACAATGTTGAGCAGGTTCTCCCGGATATAAAATATCATATATGTGGACATAAGCTGGTGTTTGGACACGCTGTGGGGCTCAGAAGGGAGGGAGCACCATTTGGCTTTTGGAGTGCAGATTTTGCTTGGTAACTGTTCTGTTTGGGGTTTTGCTGGTATTTTGGTTTATAATGTGGGGGCATTAGTGAGCTGTGCGGAGTACATCAGGACATAATAAGAGGGTATAATAATGGGGTAAATAAATAATAATCCGCAGATATGTGGCCAATGTCGCACTGATAAATGACGTCCGATCTTATCCGCTTTTGGAGACTGCACAATTTCTGTCGCTATATTCTGAGAGCCAGAACTTTATTTTTTTTCTTCACCTGAGCTGTTTGAGGGCTTATTTGTTGCGGAACAGTCTGCAGTTTTTACTGGTACCATTTTAGGGTACATGTGATTTTTTTTTAATCACTTTTTATTAGATTTTTTTGGCAAGCAATGTGACAAAAAAACATAAATTCTGACAATGTTTTTTGTCTTTTTTTTTTTACAGTGTTCACCGTGCACTATAAATAACATTTTACTTTATTCTGCGGGTCGATACGATTACGGCGATACCATATGTATACAGTTTTTTTATGTCTTGTGGCCTTTGCGCAATAAAATCACTTTTCGATAAAATTATTTATTTTTTGTGTGACCATATTCTGAGAGCCGTAACTTTTTTTTTTTTCTGTCAAAAAGGCTGTTTAAGGGCTTGTTTTTTGCGGGACGGGTTGTAGTTTTTATTGGTACTATTTTGGGGTACATGCGACTTTATGATCACTTTTTATTCTATATTTTGTGAGTGTTGATGACAAAAAAAAAAAAAATTATAGTTTTATTGTTTGGGTCGTTGTGAACGTGGTGATACCAAATATAACATTTTCATTTTTTTCCTATAATAAAAGACATATTATAGGAAAAAAGCATTTTTTGATTTTGTAACTTATAACTTGTTTTTACACTTTTATAAAACATTTGTATTACTTTTTTTTTTTAATTTTTACTTGTTTTACTTGAAGACCTGCGGCACTGATCGCTGCTATAATACATTACACTACGCCGAGAGTCACACTGACAGGAAGCTTATGAGGACCGGCCTCCGGCTGGTTCTCATAGGCTGCCATGCATGGCAGACCCAGGGGGCTGTTGTATGGCCTCCGGTTTTGCCTTATAACCGACTGCAGCACTCGCAATCGGTCCCCGGGAAAGTTTGTTGTAGCAACAAACTTTCCAGTTCGTTGCTACAACAAACTTTCCCTGCGATCAAATGACCGGGACCGGAACCAATTAGGTCCTGATCATGTCTACGGGACAAGAGGCAGGGGTTAACAGCGCGATCCAGGTGTCAGCACTACTCTGAGACACCCGGATCGCGCTTTTTTTTTTTTTAAAGCATAAAATTTTTATTACGAAAAGTAGAAAACAACTGATGTACATATATTACAATTTACAAGAGTATAGCGGGACAACCCCCACTGACAATCATATATGAAGACCATACTTTATAACATTCAAAGATGAACAGAGCATACAAAAATGTAAAGCTTAGGCCCATATAAAGTTGTATCATGAACAGTCAATGAGATATAAAAGACTGAAAACATATGTACTCCTTTAGTAATATACATGTTTTACTAAGTTTTGATAAAAAAAATCCAGATCAAACCAAACAAAATTAAACAAAAACAAAACTAAAAACAAAACTAAACCTTACTCACAGGATATTTTTGTAAGGAGAAATGTCTTATGTGTGGAGAGAGTCAACAAAATAGCGAGAATCGGTCCATTTATCCCACTGAAGACACTGAGTTACTAGGGTTCTCTGCTGATGGATCGTGTGTTCCATAATACAATTTAGATTAACACATTGAATCACCTCATTCAACGTAGGAGTGGAGGTCTTCTTCCAATACTTAGCAATTAGTATTCTTGCGGAGCATAACACATGGAAGATTACGGTCTTATCATGTGAATGAAAATCGCCTAATCCCACATTAAGTGAGGCCAACTCCGGGGTACACTCTAGCGGAAATTGTAGGACATTGGTTAATAGTTTATCTATTTTCTTCCAAAACGTCCTAAGAGCTGAACAAAACCAAAAAATATGTTTAAGAGTACCAATTTCTTTACAGCATCTCCAGCACATTTTAGAGGAGTTGGGGTAGATAAGAGATAGGCGGTGAGGTGTCAAATACCACCTGTATAGAACTTTCCTAGAGGCTTCTAAATGGTGAGTGGAATTGGATAGCTGAGAGGCCAGGGAGAAAGTGGCTTCCCAGTCTACACTACCCGTAGGCAACGAAAGATCAATTTCCCATTTATCAACGAATAAAAGGTTAGATTTGTTTAACATTTCCGAGATAGCCTGATAAGCTTTGGACACCCCTTTTGCCATTCTATCCGGCTGGTGGAAGTATATTTCGTAAGGAGATTTAAGGGGAGAAGGAGTATCACTCATTCCCAACAAAAAATGACGAATTCTGACATATTTATAAAATTCTGTAATTGGCAGATGAAACTTAGTGGATAGCTCCGCAAAGGTAAGAAGAAGACCTTCACTCCACACGTCCTCAACCTTCTCAATTCCCTCCGATTCCCACATTGACAAGTTCATGTCAGGTAACAGGTATGAGAGATTTTTAATGGATAAATCTGCTAACCTTAATGGAAACAGGCCTCGTTTAATTACCATCATTTTCCATGAAGATAGAGCAGCCTTGGTTGTTAACATAGTTGGGGTGGGAATGGGCTGTTTAAGTGCCATAGCCCATAGGTAAGACTCCAAGGAGTTAACATTTTCCCGTGCATTTTCTATGAGAACCCAATGCAAAGACTGTGTAGGGTGCAACCATTGTCTAACCTGATCTAAAATGCAGGCATGATAGTACGCTGTAATATGAGGGAAGCCTAGACCACCTTGAGCGACTGATAGATAGAGAACCTGAGCCGCGACTCTGGCCCTTTGTTTTTTCCATACATATTTCACTAGTAGATTTTGGAGTTTATGTAAATATGAGGCAGGGATCCAGATAGGCAAATTCCTAAACAGGTAAAGAATTTTAGGCAAAATCAGCATTTTAAGTGCTGCAATACGTCCTACCCACGAAACCTCAAATTTAAGGTGTTCATCTAGTTCGTTGGATAGCTGGCTCAGTAGCGGGGGATAGTTGAGAGCATACATCTGAGAGGCTGGGAAAGCCAATTTAATCCCTAAATAAGTCAGCCCTCGAGTCGACCATTGAAAGGAGTACAAAGCTTGCAAGTTCTGAACTACAGAATCTGATAGGCCCATGTTCATAATTTGTGACTTATTTTCGTTTAGTTTGTAATTAGAAATAGCACCAAATGTGTTCAGGATATTCAAAATATGTGGGAGGGAGGCACAGGGATCCGTCAGAATCATAAGAACATCATCGGCAAATAGACCTATTTTATGTTCAGTTCGTCCAACTTTTACCCCTCTAATTTCTGTAGTTGATCTTATGGCCTCCGCCAATGGCTCCATCACCAGTGTAAAAATTAGCGGAGAAAGCGGACACCCCTGACGTGTGCCATTAGTGATGAGAAATGGGGAAGATTGATACCCCGAGGCCAGCACCGAAGCAGAAGGATGAGTGTATAAGGCCATAATGATGTCTCGAGCCTTCCCCACGATGCCAAATTTGGTAAGAACAGCATCCAGGTAACCCCAATGAACCCGATCAAACGCCTTCTCTGCATCCAAAGACAGAAGCAGAGAAGGCGTCCGGCTCATCCCCACCCAATCAATGAGATCTACAAACCTTCTTGTCCCATCTACCAAAGATCTCTGCTTAATAAATCCAACCTGATCTTGATGAATTAATTGAGGAAGTATCAAAGCCAATCTCGTGGCTAGGATTTTGGAGTACAACTTTAAATCTGTATTAAGTAAGCTAATGGGTCGAAAATTTTGCGGCCTATCAGCAGGTTTACCCGGTTTCGGTAGCGTTATAACTGTAGCTCGGAGCATTTCTGGAGGCATTTGGCCTGTGAATATGCGTGAATAAAGACAGAAGCTGGGGGCCTAGAATAGTGCAAAATTTTTTAAAATAATCATTAGTAAGCCCATCAGGGCCTGGAGATTTTGGGGATTTCAGGGAACTTATAGCGTCTCCAATTTCTGTCAGTTGGAAAGGTTGGGATAAGGCCTCCAACTGGGCTGGCGTGACACACGGAAGCGTAACAGAATCCAAAAATCCTGCAATGCCCGACGGGGAAGGTTGGGGAACAGCTGGGTCTTGTTTTAAATTATAGAGGGATGAATAGTATTGTGCGATCGAATTTGCAATATCCTGTGGATTAAATAAAGTCTCATTTTGCTGGTTGTAAAGGAAGGGAATTCTAGATTTAAAGTCTTGACGTTTTAATTGTTGTGCTAAAAGAGCTCCCGCCCTATTACTATGTCTGTAATATTTGACTTTCAGTCGCCGTAAAGCTTTATCGTATTTGTATAAGTCGAGTTGGTGCAGTTGTGTATGAAGATGACCTATCTCGCGGGCCCTACCTGCATCAAATGTTCTTTTAGCTTCCCTAATCTTTTTGTCCCTAGCTGCTAAACTAAGGAAGTGACCTCTCATATAGGCCTTATGAGCACACCAAACCATTGTGGGGGATACCTCCGGGGATACATTAAATTGAAAGAACTCTTCCAAGTTGGTTACATGAGCATCTTGGTATTTAGGGGAGTTTAAGATGAAGTGGTTAATCCGCCAGGGGAATGAGGGCGGTTTATTAAAACTTTCAGAAATTGAAATCGAGATGGGGGCGTGATCGGACCACGTAATGGGTCCAATTTGAGAGAAAGAGACCTTATCAAATAAATACCTATCCACAAAAATCATATCGATTCTCGAGTATGTACCATGAGGATGTGAAAAGAATGTAAAATCCTTCTCATTCAAATGTTGCAAGCGCCAAACATCCATCAGACCCTCCCCTGACATAATTTTGAATAATTCCGAGGGAGAATGCACCGCTCCAGGCGTTGTAGTGTCTAAAGAAGGCCACATAACTTTATTGTAGTCTCCTACTATTATAAGATGCCCTTTTTGAATCTGATGAATCTTTCTGAGGATTCTATTAAGGAATCGGATCTGATGAGTGTTTGGCGCATATACATTGACAATAGTATATTGTATATTATTCAAATGGCACACTAAAATGATATAACGGCCTCCGGGGTCAATATGTATATGATCCTGTACAAATGCAACCACATGGTTTATTATAATAGACACACCTCCTTTCTTTGTATTTGCTGCGGCTGTATATATGTGGGGGAAATGCTTGTGTTTTAAACGAAATGTGTCCGCCTGGTTTAAGTGTGTCTCTTGTAAACACAACACAGATGCCTGCAGCTTCTTAGCTTCAGCCCATAACATGGAGCGTTTGAAAGGACTGTTTAACCCTTTAGTGTTCAGGGAAGAAAATTTAAGTACCATATTGACGGTTAAAATATAATTGCGTGAAGGCACCATTCTCGCGGTGTAACAACACCACCTTTATTCTCAATCTATCCACGAGATCTATTGCATTATGACCTGTGAGTGTGAGTAACTGAACCACCGGATCCAACCTGCGGATCCATAAATAAAAAACTAAACATAGCGATCCAGGTCCTATCTGACAAGCAGACAGTACAAACCCAGAAGGGAGGGAAATCTGCATCAACAATAGCAGACATGACCCTACTCTAGGCTATATCAATGAGAGCTCATCCCATCAAAACAAGAAGCATAAAGCATAAAGCTCATCCAATACTGGCACAGAATAACTGCCTCCATGGAGGCTACTTATACATGTACAATGCATTCCAGCAATGTAATTAGTAACAGAGGATTTGAAAAGGAACCCCTGCTGGAGGTTAAGATAGTGAAGACAGACGATGGCGAACTTCGCGCCATTCCTCATCAAGGCGGTGAATTTTTGTAGATGGGGTGACAGCTCGGAGCCGTGGAGAAGATCCCGCTTTTGATAGTCCCCCAGACTCTAAATTCAACTTGGTAATGAGCGCCGCGGCTTTAGCCGGAGTGTCCGCAACATGCTTAAATTCTTTGTACGAGATGACCAGTTTGACAGGAAACCCCCATTTATAGGGTATCTGGCAGTCCCGTAAAACGCGTGTTGTGGGACCAAATTCTTTCCTGCGAAGTAGTGTTGCTGCTGAGAGATCAGCAAATAGCTGTATATTCTTAAACCTCTCAGGTAGGGAGGTTGCATTTCTTGCTGCCAGGAGAAGTTTATCTTTGAAGTGATAAAAATGTATCCGGGCGATCACATCTCTTGGTGTCGAGGCTGGCAGGGCTTTAGGTTTAGGGATACGATGCGCCCTATCTACCAGCAAATCTATCTGTGGCGTCTCCGGCAGTAAGGCCACAAAAGGATCCATTAAGTATTCCTCCAATTGAGCATTTGTTATGTCTTCAGGAATGCCCCTAAAGCGCACATTATTTCGACGTGACCGGTCCTCCAAGTAAATTTTACACGACAATGCTTCCACTTGTTCTTCCAAACAGATATTAGAGTCCACTAAATCATTATGGGCCACAGAGTACTCTGATAACTTAGTTTCAATGTGAGAGGTTCTATCTCCCAAGGCCATGAAATCTTTCTGTAAATCATGGAATGCATACTGAATAGACTGTTGTATAGAAGCATGGAAATCGTGCAGCAGCAGATTCAGTCACTGGTTTATCAGCCTCTGTGCTGTGTAACATCTCGGACGCCATGTTAAGCACATGGTCTGGAGGAGAGTTATCAGTACTCACTGTTGGGGAAGATGGCGGCCTGGAGGAGAACAGTCCACCTTGAGACCCGGTATGCAGCAATGCAGGGTCCGACAACCGAGGAAAGCAGGGTGAGGAGACTGCGAGGCCTGCACCTCTAACAGCCCCAGAAGAACTGCGGTCAGCTACATGCTCTCCTGACCTCTCTGAAGACGGTGACCCGGCGCCATTTTGGGGCCTCGCCGCCGGGAAGAACTCCGTCATCTTTGCAGCGACCAGCTTCTTACGAATCCTCCCCATTTTGACAGGGTAAGTGTCCTGACGGTGTCCGGTTATCGGTAATAGTATTTAAAATCTCAAATGAGCCCTGTATGAACCGATGTTAGCCGATTATAGCCTAGGAGCTAGGGAGCTGGAACAACACACGTCCTACTCCATGCGCTTGCGGCCACGCCCCCCCGGATCGCGCTTTTAACACCCACCGTGAATTCACGTTGGCGCTGCACAGAGCCCAGCAAGTGCCGACGTGAATTTACGGTGGGTGGTCGGGAAGCGGTTAAGTGTAGTGGGGAATTTGTCCTACTATTCTGATCTCAAAACTCCCATCTTTTCCTCCATCTGCACCTTATAATGTTTGCAGAGCTCTGAAGATGTACAATATGTCACTATTCTACTCTATAATTAAACATGGTACTCTACAACCGATTATTTTTATCTTTTTATGCAGCTCTTTACATTGTCAACAAGAACTACATAATCCTACATATGAATTTGAACCTTAAGCCTCTGATTGGGCGATTAGGCTGTCAATCAACCAAGACTTTATTTATAGGGCGATTCAATGGCGGCCTTGCACCCCTAGAAGAAGCAAGAATGCTGGCGAAATGTGCGTCGGATGCATAATCTCCTTTTTAAAATTACCTGGGTGCAACCATATGGCCTCTATATACAATGTGTAACCACTGCTTACCTGCAAATTAACTTGTCTTCCGATCGGAGCTGTTAGCCGCTCTGCTAGCATACTAGCGAGATCCAGCGAGAATTGTACGAGAACTCGTGGTGCTTCGCTCTAACAGCCGAGCGGGGCTCGGCGCTCACCGGCTGCCTGTTCCCCTGATGGGACGTTCCTTCTCTGCCTCGCCGTCCTGTTCACAACCAGGGACGTTTTTGCAGTGGCTCACCCGGTCAAGGGACAACCCTCTGGGATAACCCCCGTAGGGTTGTCTCGTTCTCCACCACGAGCTAGGTGGAGCCAGCTGCGTTCACGCTCTGCTGATTTAGTCAGAGCCTTCAGTCAAAACAACACTGTTTGCAATACAGTTTAAAACACACGGTAGTCCTACAGAATGGTCCCAGTCATTTTACTGGGGCATCACTGCAGAAGACAGTAGGTCTTAGGCATTAATCATATCAGCCCTACATGAGTATTACTTTTATTCTGTTATAACCACTGCAGTGTGATACTACATGGGATGAACCCTTCTAGGTCTCCACAGATGATAGTGCAGCTCATTCATACAGACAGCAGCTAAATCATTTTTGTGGTTCAACATAAACTGGCATACCAACCCATTGGCCCTAGGGTATGTGAGGTTGGGGGTCACTCACACATACCCAAATGCACTTTAGGAATTTTAATACAATTTGTTCAATTTTAATAAACTATGATGAATAAAAGTTATTTATTAATAGACCACATACTCGTCCCAATCTCTTATCCTATCCTCATTCCTGTTATCTACAGAAGGAAATATGGCATTATCTACAGATGGCACTATGGCACTATCTACCGAGGGCATTGTGACACCATCTACAGAGGGCACTGTGGCACTATCTACAGAGGGCACTGTGGCATTATCTACAAAGGGCACTGTGGCTTTATCTGGGGTGGGTTGTGGCACTATCTACACAGGGAACTGTGGCAATATCTTCAGAGGACTCTGTGGCATCATCTACAGAGGGCACTGTGGCATTATCTAGGGGGGTTGTGACACTATCTACAGAGGGCACTGTGGCAATATCTACAGAGGGTGCTGTGGCATTATCTACAGAGGGCACTGTGGTACCATCTACAGAGGACACTGACATTAACTACAGAGAACTGAATGTGGTAGATCAGAAAAAAGGACCACCGGCGCTGCTATAAATGATGTCAAAGCAAAAGAGAGATGAATTGACTGTATTTATTTCCAATGAGACAGGGCTACGCGTTTCGATGCCGGACTGGCGTCTTCATCAGGCCAATACACATTGTGCGATACACGCACGTTTAAATACACAAGTGAAATGAGGACTGATTAGCATTCAACACAAAAAGGAGGGAGAAAAAAACCGCCAATATGGGCGTGTCAGGGGTCAGACAATACAGATTAAATAAGCGTCTTTTGCAAAGACACAAACACCACAAAACTTATTTAAAACAATAAAACATATACATAAAATTACACATGAATAACACATGAATAATTAAGATAGAAGACAAATCAAAAAACACTAAAAGGGCATGTTTAGAAAATATATGCTGCAAAAGGACGTATAAAATTATTTGTATTATTACTCACATTGCGCACGCTTGTAATCCTTTGTTCCTTGCATCAACTGTTTCTTTTCAGCGTGCGCAATGTGAGTAACAATACAAATAGTTTTATACGTCCTTTTGCAGCATATATTTTCTAAACATGCCCTTTTAGTGTTTTTTGATTTGTCTTCTATCTTAATTATTCATGTGTTATTCATGTGTAATTTTATGTATATGTTTTATTGTTTTAAATAAGTTTTGTGGTGTTTGTGTCTTTGCAAAAGACGCTTATTTAATCTGTATTGTCTGACCCCTGACCCGCCCGTATTGGCGGTTTTTTTCTCCCTCCTTTTTGTGTTGAATGCTAATCAGTCCTCATTTCACTTGTGTATTTAAACGTGCGTGTATCGCACAATGTGTATTGGTCTGATGAAGACGCCAGTCCGGCGTCGAAACGCGTAGCCCTCTCTCATTGGAAATAAATACAGTCAATTCATCTCTCTTTTGCTTTGACATCATTTATAGCAGCGCCGGTGATCCTTTTTTCTGATCTACCACATTCATTATACCTTGACAGCAAAATGTTGCTTGTGCACGGACCTGGCTGCAGCTTCTTGCTTTTGTGATACTTATATGGTATCCACTACCTAAGGTGAGCAATTTTCTTGGTCTATTATTGCTCACGTTTACTCCATCTCGTTTATTGCACTATGTGGCGCCGTGTCTCTTTTTATCTCTTTATTTAGTTTAATTAACTACAGAGGGCACTGTGACACTATCTAGAGAGGGCACTATGGCATTATCTACAGAGGGCACTGTGGCACCATCTAAATAGGGTCTGCCCAAGCTTGACATTCTTGTGTCTGCTAAGTGCTGCCAACTGAGCATTCAGAATGCATTGATAGACACATACTAGAAAACTGGATTGTTAAAATAAGCACGTGGAGTAAGCTTGCAAATTTCTGGTAAGTTTAAATCTAGCGGTATTATTGTAGTAATGTAGTATTATTATAGTAGTTCAAATAACGAATTGATTAACAGTAATTTTGTATTGTATCAAACTTGAAAGTAATGTGGCCCGTCAACTTCACATTTTGTGTGCGGCCCATTTACATGGCCGAGTTTGAGACGCCTGCCCTAGACCCTAAGCTGTGTCTATTTGGTCACCTAGTGGACTCAAACTAGTGGTCCCATCACAGAAAAATCTTCATGAAAGAATCCCTATTCTTGGCTCGTAAAGCCATTGCCCTTAGATGAATAACCCCTGCCCTCGGTGATTACTGAATCAAGTTGGCATGCTGCAATTTCTGAAACTTCTGCATCAGCACCATAAGTGCCCTCACATTTTTGATAAGGTCTGGATCCTTTGGTGAACTTCACATAGTACTATATCTCTGGATGAGTAGGACTTGACCTTCTATGCTTCCACGGGTCTGCTGCTAATACTATCTATGTTCACGGATTGTTGCTTGATATGAGATAATTGAAACGAGTGTCTGACATGTTTTATATATTGCTGAAATGTATGTATTACTAATATGTGTATTTTTATTATTATAACCTTTAACTTATGTTTGAAGAGACATTACCTGTGAAAGACACAATGTTCATGTATGTCTTTGATGCGTTTTGGTGGTCGTTCTTGCATTTATATCAGTGAAAATTTGGAAATAAACCAAATTTATTAAAAGTACATAACCATAAAGACAGCATGTTTATTTTAGTCACGAAGGTAGAAGGTAAAAAACAAGTCCCATATGACAAACCTATATACGGTTTTATTGCAAATTTCCATGGTTTTGCGATGGGATTTTAGCCAACCAGCTTGTATAGATAACGCACGTTGTGTTAATGATATGCCACATGTATGGGCACTCAAAATAAAAGCCATATAAATAGTAACTTGATATATATGTATATATATTTAATAAAAATCGAAATATTTTTCACAACTTTGGAAATCTTTTATTTTTTAAACGTGATAACAGGTTAAAAAAATTGGTGTGTCTATCTTTGTATGCAATGTAAGACACAATAACTGATACATTTGGCTTATATTGATTTTATTATACCTAATCTGCTCCCTACAGAGAATTAACATGCATTCCCATTGGTATTCAGTTTCTGTTGTGTACACAGACGTTTTGATTTGTTTTGTTTTTTCACTAGAAATGAGATTTGTGTGACATTCATTTATTTTAAATCCCACATCTATTTAAGAAAATTGACCAATTAGAAAACCAATATATAATTGTTTTAGATATATTAAACCTAAATTAGTCAAAGTCATTGAGATATACATATGGATTGAGTTGTCAGATTTCTGCCCCTCAGGTCGTTCAAAATTACGAGACTTACTATTTTACTATTTATGTTCAAGTATACAAACGTTCAAGTTCCAAATAAATAAATGAATATATGTGATATAAAACATATGCTGTATATATCTATATATATATATCTATATATATATATATATATATATATATATATGACAGGACCAGGGGAAAAGTGATTGAAGGATCGTGCATGGCTGTTGGAGTAGGTAGAGTTGCATGGCTCCCCAATACATTTAGCCGCTCAGTGTATTTGGGATGATTGTCACTGCAGATTTGATTTAACCTGCTCTTTATAAAACCATATATCAAAAAAAGTATAATGGTATTGTACCTCTGTTTATGATTGGTACAAGTCAACAATGTATGCAACTTATATTCTGATCTTATCTATTTAGGAATTTTTAATCAAAAGTTTAAGCAGAACTCCATTCCCCTGGACTAGAGTTCCATTTCAGATTCCCTGTAACATGCAGGACAAAGTTCTACATGTAAAAAAGAAAAAAAATGACATACTTACCCAAGAAAGGGCAAGGCCTTCACTATGCAGATTAGAGTAGACGGGCAGAATTACGTCACTAACATGCCCCTGTATGCTTTATAGAGGAAACTGTATTGACCTCTAATATTAGCCGTCAGCACTGTCACGACTACAACTTTCACCTAGGTCTAGGGGGAAGAGGCAGTCAGAAGATATGTTGACCTCCAATGACATGATTACCGATCTGATTGTTGTTTGCTGCTACCGCATTTTTCATACGGTTAAACTGTCAGTGATGCGTGCAGGTACTCGGGTCCTAACATTTCATGAAAAATTACCCTCTGACTGATTAACATTAACTTTATCATGGAAAAAGTTGAGAAATAAACTTTATATATAAAATAATTAAAGCGTAAGCACTGCACATCCGACTTATGTTTAGCTGATTTTAATATCCCTAAAGGGGAACCGTGTTCACCTGTTATTTCACAAACGACATATTTTAAACTACTGTTTTATTTTATTATCAACACCATCTGGCAAAGCCCACCACATTCACAGAGCATCTGTGCTTCTCTTTCTCTTGGATTTGTCATCGCCATTTTTACATACTAGAGGATATTATTTATGTCATCACTTTCAAGTCTTCTAGAAGCATGGTGATAACGGTGTATTGCTACAATTGAAAAGTAGAGTTCTGTCTCATGGAAATTAATTTGTGTTTGAAACAAATATACTAAGGACTTACCTGGCCCATAGCCTTCCTTTATTCAATTCAATAATCATTTCAACAAGCTTAAGAATGACGAACGTTTGGATGATGTCACCCCAGAAGTAGAAGAAACATGCAGAGCCAACTTATATTAGTAAACCCTTGGCATTAAGCTCTTGGCAAATATATATATATATATATATATATATATATATATATATACTTTTATATATATATATATATATATATATATATATATATATATATTGAACTAAATGAATGAACATACTGTATTCGAGATCCAAACTTGCTGTGTCTACTTCAAAATCCATGTCCACTAATCTATTGTTACCGTGAAAAAAACAGAAACGTTACAGAACGGAAACGTTCGGCTTTCTGTTCATCTGTTCCTCTGATGGAAAGGTTGAACGGAGCAGATGAACGGAACCCGAACGCTGATGTGAACAGGCCCTTACATTTGAATATTTTTTTTCTAGTAGAATAAGAGAAAACCGAACAGTGTCCGCATCCATAGTACATGACAGTTTCCATGCACAGACTTTGTAACTATACCATCAGAGAGCTTTCAGTATATTCATCTTTGGGTAATGAATACCTAGGAATAATAGAAACGAAAGAAATGAAGATGAGACGTGTTGAAAGCATATTATTCTCTATCCATCACTATGGAATCGGGTACAGAATAAATATGTGTAATCACAAATAACAATAGAAAAGCAAAACACTCTCCGACACCTCGACAATGATATATCTAAAGCTATAAGAAAAAATTGTGTCACTACTTTTTCCATGGAATTCAATAACAATTGACAAACCAGTATTCAGTTAATGCTTGCACAATTGAGATTTTCTATATATAAAAAAAAATATACACAGGACATTTAATTAGTTTTCTTTTGTACAGTTATATGCAGGAAAAACTCAGCACTGAGACAGCAGGTGGTATAAATTAATTCATGGAGTCACCTATCCTTCTAATCGGTAAGCAGCATGGGTTTAAATAGAAGTCTTTGCGTTAGACGGATCGTGCCTGCTCCCATTCTAGATTTGCCCCAGACACTCGTATTAACACAATAATAAGACTATTGTTTGTTCTGCTACGCTGCAGAATTCATTTACTATGTAAAATCAGAACCCAGTTACTCATTTTATGGCAGATTTATTGCATTTACTGAAGTTTAATCTTCTGTTCCTGGCAGTCTTTAAATGCACATGGCCTGTGATATTTAAGTTCTCATGTCTGCAGTGCTTTACACAGTTAAGTGATGACCTCAGAGCATTAACCCTGTCTTCCAGTATGTCAGTACAGAAGAATTTTATATCAAAATCAAATTCTTAATGGCAATTTCTTTGGTTCAATCTGCTAAAGTACTAAGCTTATGGTTTCTAGTGTGATGATTCACTTGTCATATCCAGTATATCAGATTCCTGCTTTCAGTGGGATCTGCCAAGGTGTATGGGGCATTGTTTCCATCCATGATATTAATATAATCCAGATCATCATTTGTATCAGTGCCCACAGTTATATGTGTATATGTGTAAACATTCAAGGCCCCTACAAGGATTAACAAAGTCAGAGCACAGGCAGTTAAAGTGTAACTAAACGTTTGACAAACTTCTGACATGTAACAGTGACATGTCAGAATTTTTGATTGGTGGGGGTCCGAGCACTGAGACCCCCACCTATCTCTCAAACGAAGCGGCAGAAGCACTCGTGTGAGCGCTCAGCTGCTTCGTGTCTGTTCGGCTTTTTCTGGAAATCAATGTATCCGAGTACGGGCTCAATAGAAAGTCTATGAGCCCGTACTCCGATACATCAGCTTTCCGGAGAAAGCCGAACAGACACGAAACAGTGGAGCGCTCAAACGAGTGCTTCTGCCACTTCGTTTGAGCGCTTGGTGGGAGTCTCAGTGCTCGGACCCCCACCAATCCAAACTTCTGACATGTCACTATGAGCACTTATGAAGGCCTATGTGAAGTACAAATGCAGGCTATTGTCTTATAAGGCTAATAAAATGCCTCTAACTTTTTTGTTCAAACAAAATTTTTATTGACGTTCCAAAAAAATAAGTACAATATTGTCACATTTCAAGTAAAAGGAGTACAATAAGACAATAAGTTGGTGACATCTTTAAAACTACAAATATAAGAAACAGAAACTAAAGAAAAAAATATATATTTTCCCTAGTAGGTGGCAGGTAAATTTTATGACAAAACACAATTTGCCTGTAAGGTAACTAACCCTATTTTCCAGACTACTAACAGAAGGTATTGAATTTTTCTATTCACAATTCCTAATAATGAAAATAACCTTTATTAAAGATACATAGCCTATATTCTAAAAACAACCCATGAGCCCAGAAACGTAATCACTCATATAGATGTAATGGTCAGTCTCTGCTAACAGCAGTAAAATTAATATACTGTCTATACTAGAGGGAAGTGTCTGTGGACCGCTATCCCAGAATTGATTCTGAGCTGATGATGTGTTAAAAACATTCAACAAAGACTGCCCCCCCCGACATATTTTGCCAAGTTGGTGTCCTTAGGGGCACCGCCATTGCCCCATTATGCCCCTGTGAACGCCATCTCAGCTAAATATGTCAGGGTGTTTTGTTAAATGTTTTTAACATACCATCAGCTCAGAATCAATTCTGGGATAGCGATCTGCAAACGCTTCCCTCTAGAATGGACAGTATATTAATTCTACTGCTGTTAGCAGAGACTGACCATTACATCTATATGAGTGATAAAGTTTCTGGGCTCATGGATCTTTAAAACTTAGTCCACCTAGCTTATCAGGCAGGGCCGGGACTATAATGTAAGCAGGGTTCCATAGATGGAGGACCAACAAGAGTAACATTCAAAGATAAGGGTATTGTGATGTCATTGTCACAATGATAAACCATTGTGATGTCACAATGTTCGCGATTGTGATGTCACAATGGTCGCCATTGTGATGTCACAGTGGTCGCCATTGTGATGTCACAGTGGTTGCCATTGTGATGTCACAGTGGTCGCCATTGTGATTTCACTGTCACAATGATAAACCATTGTGATGTTACAATGTTCGCCATTGTGATGTCACAATTGTCACCATTGTGATGTCACAATGGTCACCATTGTGATGTCACAGTGGTCGCCATTGTGATGTCACAGTGGTCGCCATTGTGATGTCACAGTAGTCGCCATTGTGATGTCACAAATGATTGAATCTGTCAGCAGTTTTTTAAGCCTCAAAACGCCTGACAGCATGATATAGGGGAGGGGAAGGGCACTGTAAACATACAGTTTGTCTCGGCCAAGCAAGTTGCATGAATGCAGTAGGACAAAAAGGACCAACGGCGCTGCTAGTAAGCGCCGTTGGTCCTTTTTGTCCTACTGCATTCAGCTTTACCCTTGACAGCAAACTTGGTTTGTGTGTGTAAGGACCTGGCAGCAGCTTCTCGCTTTTGTGACATCTATACGGTGTCCATTATCTAAGGTGAGCGAATTTCTAATTTTGCTCCCGTTGGCTCTATCACTTTTATTGCACCATGTGGCGCCGTGTCTCCTTTTATTTTTTATTTTAGTTAAGCAAGTTGCATGACCGACAAACCGATGTTTGATTCCTGATTCTCCCAGCAAGTCGCAAGTGCCAATCTCTGCTCTGAGTAACGGTTTTAGCGGCCAATCCCAAGAACCCTAGAGCCGTCACTCAGAGCAGAGGGGAAGCATTGCAGCGTGCAGTGAGGAGAAGCCAGAAGCACTTCCACATCAAGTTCCTGCCTTAATGGCACTTGCGACGGTAGTGTTGGGGGAATTAAACATCGAACTGAGGCAAGTTATATGTTACTTTGCAGCGTGCCGTAATCAAAGTAGTACCTTTCCCGTGTCTGTTGAACCAGGAAGAGTCTGGCATCTTGAGTTTCAACTCCTCGACCGTTCTCCTCCCCTCTGCAGTTGAGTGACAGCTCTACTTGTCTTCATATAAGCAGAGCAGTCAATTGACAATTTGTTCTGTGGTCCAGCCTTTTATATATATATGCTTGGTTAAGTGCAAAATACTAGACCATGTATCACTATTCTGGAGAGTGCACATATTATAAGTACAGCTATAAATAAAGTGTTAATACTTAGCTCCTCGATATGATCTACATATCCCTCTTTGGACAACAATAGGATCCCAGAACATTCATCCATATAATGTTAGTGAGTGGGAGCTTCCTTGTTACTGTATTTTGCATCTGGCTTAACACATCCTAGTAGAGATCCTCCTTGGCTAACTTTGTCTCATATTCTTATTTTCTAGGCTCAAATCTGGTTAAGACCAAAGGTTTATTTGTATTAAAGAGCAATGAATTAAAAGCCATCAGTCTATTTAGTACCATTTGGTTAATGATAATATGGGGTTAGATGTTTGCTTTCATTGTCCTATATGGATGAGCCTGGTTAAATCTATAATTTCCACTTGATTGGCATACGTCTTTCCAGTTTAATTTTCCATGTAAATGTTGTAGGAATTTCTGTCCATTTTCTTATTTAGAATTGTATCAAATTACTAAAAAAGTCATAAATACAGAAATGGTTTTGTTTGAATTGTGTTTTTGTGAACTTTGGTTGAATTACAGTTAGCCATGTGTAATTCTCTTCAATTTTCATGCATACCATTTTCTATTTTTACATGTTGACAAAGCGGAAAAGTAAATTTTCCTATTAAGTAGAGAGGAAACGTTGGGAGAAGAAATAAGAATATGAATATGTAAGAGCCTGCATATTAACATATTTGGCCAAATTCCATGACTTTAAAAGTAGCACAACTTTTTAAACATACCCTGTCGGTTTTATAAAGTAAGTGGAAATAAAGTAAACTTAAGAACCTAAGATGGCATATTTAAAAAGTGATTACTTATGGAAATGATCATTCTACCTGGCCTCACAACTAGTGGCAGGTCATCACCACTCTTCCCCTTGCTAGCAATATTATTTTTAGATATAGACTCCCTTCCAAACAATGTGAAATGAGTGGCAGCTCATATATATCTGGCAACTAAACTAGTGATATATTGGAAAAGTTAAACTATACCTTTACTGCAGGAAGTAATAGCACATGTCAATGGTACAGTACATGCTCCCAGGAGAAAATGGTAACATAAGGATCATACTTTCCAGAAATTTGCAAGGGTGTGGAGCAGTTATGATTGCGTAATTCACATACTTGTATACTTTCCCAATTTCTCTTTCTCTTATTTTCTTTGATATGTAATGATGCCTGAGAGAACTTTATTGCTATGTTATTATGTTACTTTGTTATATTTTATTATGTGGTTCTGTATGATACCTGGCTTTACTGAACCACAGGAGCCTTATTATGAACTTTAGCTGAACCTAGTCAATGCTGGACTACTTCTAATGTGCAATTTTGGGTGCAGATGCCTAGATATCTTGCTGTAAGGAAATCAGTATTACTGTTATATGTTACACCTCTGTGTTTTTAAAAAAAAATGTTCAATACAAAGTTATTGATTTAAAAAGAAAACCATAAAGTGATGGTTTCGTAATGTAAGTAAAAAAGGTACTGGCACATATTAAATGGTCATTCCTATATTACTACCATGAATATTTCAGGGTTTATCTAGGTTTCTGCCAAATCAATTCCCTACGTCTCTCAGGATCTTTACTAGCAGTTATTGAATGGGGATCTTCATCATTCACTTTATGAAGAGAAATATCTGTCCTGTCAAGTGATGTTAAACAGGTGCACTGATTGATACATTAGAGATTTCTTATAACTATATTATAATTGTAACAAAACTGCCAAATACCTGTTCATCACATGACCAGGAATCCTCTGAAAGTACACAATGAAGGTTTCCATTGAATGACTGCAAGCAATAATCTTAAAAATGTGAAGGTGCAAATAACTTTTACATATACTATATATAGACATATAATCAACAAAACATAAGAAAGCATGTATGGCATTGAGCTTGGTTGGGCAGTGATAAGATCCAGGGTCAGAATATAGGGAGGGAACAAGGCACACATGCCATGGGGCCTCCACCTCCTTGGGGTCTAGGGGGCCTCCACCTCCTTGGGGTCTTAGAGGGGCCTCCACCCACTCTCCCTGCCCAGGCCAATATCTATCTATCTATCTATCTATCTATCTATCTATCTATCTATCTATCTATCTATCTATCTATCTATCTATCTATCTATCTATCTATCTATCTATCTATCTATCTCATATTTATCTTGCATTTCCTAGTATTGACCTTTGCAGTCACTGTTTAACTAGGTAGTGTATACACTGCTGTCCTTTAGGACCCCCACCTTTCGGGAAAACAGGAATTCCCTGATGGCTTTTCGGTCATCTTATCCAACTAAAAGTGGGGGAGAAGCATGTGGCTCTTTCTTTGAAGTCTATGGAAAATCACTGGCTCAGCTATATTCACAGACACCATAGCATTTAGTGGAGAGGCCAGGCACATGGGGGGCCACCTTTCCTATATGTTATTACTCTAAGGGGTCAGGTGATTTCGGTTCTAGAGTTGTATGCCATGGGGCCTCCACTAACCTTAAGATGCTCTCAGAGCATTAGGATTCAGATCACTCCTGTCTAAATTCAATATAACTGGAACATAAAAACTTCACATGCAACCAGAAAAGCCTTCTATCCAACAATATAATGCTAAATCCATGCTTTCTCAGTTAAACTCTACACATCCCTGTTCTAAATGCAATAGAATGAGAATGCAAGTTACAGTTATATTTGAGATTCAGTGGTGGTTTTAATAACCGGTGTTCGACCTCTTCTTGCAAACTACTATAAGGGTGAGTCTACACTAAGCAGCTTTATTGCGATTTTGAAATCACCCTCATGATTCAATTAATTATCTAAACAACTGCTTTATTGCATAAGGAAAGATAGTGGTAATGATGATCTATGATGACATAGTTTTCACTTTTTTCCTCTATGTTCATTTTATTTTCCCATTTAGTTGCATTTTAGTAAAAGCAATTGAAAGTCTTATTTTGTAAGCAAAAAAAACCTGAAACAAATTAATTTAACCAATGATGAAAATAATTTAAGTTAGGGTTATTACAACTTTATGAGAATGCTTAATGCTGCATTGTTTGTGGGGGGTTTCTTATAGTGCTGTTTTTTTTATGTGTATTGTTTTAAGCCAAAACAAAGAATGAATACAAAAAAGTATCTCACTAAAATCTGCATCACAGGTGTGGACATACCATATGTGTAACATGTGCAGTTGCACAGGGACCCAGCAGGTTAGAGAATCCACTGTCAGCCTAAAAAATAGCAATGAACATAACTGACAATTACTGGTTGGTTGTTGAGAGAAATAAGGTGGATGATCCATGATGAGCTATTGGGGAGCGAGGAGCCCACATATTGTTTTCGAACAAGGGCCCTCTGCTGTCTGTGTCCGTTCCTATGAATCATATTGCCCTATCTGAACCTAGTCAGAATAAGTGAGCACAATAGAAAAGTTTAGGAGTAGGAAACAAGAGCGACATGGATTTCAGTGCACAAAGCACCAACCCGAACCCTAACCCACCTGTAGTCTCTATCTGGTTGTCTGAAAATAGTTATATTTTGAGAGTTTTCTTCTTTTTACAACATAATCATGAAAAAAAAAAAACATGCCAGTGTTGGGTAACACAAATACAGATAAAATGCCACACATAAATAATAACGCTAAAGAAGACCTGTCACCTGCCCAAAAAACTGCAGTTGACATCTATCAGTTAGATTGCAGACGCCTCACAGATTCTGATGCTTTTTATTTTTTTATTCTAACCCCCACAGTTCCTGAGATATCGGGGCCGTTAATTCTGGTGTCCGATATGCAAACGAGGCCTTTGACTGTCAAGTGTGCGATTACCCCTTATCAAGTGACAGGTGTTAGCCCCCTACACTTAACAGTCAAAGGCCTTATTTGCATTTCGGACACAAAAACTAACGGTGGGGGCTAGAAGAAAAAAATACAAAGGGGCAGAATCTGTGATGCGCCTGCAATCTAACTGAGATGTCAACTGCAGTTTTTTGTGCAGGTAACAGGTTCTCTTTAAGTGATGTTGGGTATAGCAAAACAACAATATGATACATACTGTAGTAAGGAAACCTAGTAAATTTAACTTAATGCAATGTTACACTTTCATTACATACTCACTCAGTATCAGTGGCTAGCCTCCAAGTGGTAGCCAGGTATCCCACCTTCACAGGAGATTGCAAAATGAGTCATACAATTTGTTCATATAGCATTTAGATATTGTGTAAATGTGTGTTACACCAAAATATACTTTTAGGCCCTATTCACACGACAGGGATTCTCGGCCGTGTGACGACCATTTTTTGAACGTCCGTCAGTAGGAACAATAGACCCCAAATCGGGCTATTCACACAGCCGAATTTTTGACAGCACGGTAAACCGGGCCGTCAAAAATTGGAGCAAGCCCTATTTTGGGCCATTCTCACAGCCGCATGACTCCCATAGAAGTCTATGGGGCCGTGTAAAGCACGGCTGCCACTTGGATGTGATCCGAGTGACGGCCATGCTTTCTGCCGCTCGCTTGCTCTCTTCTCCTCCTCACCATGCGAAGTGAATGTGAGGAGGAGGAGATTTTTTTGCTCCCTGTAGGAGAAATCCCCGGCTACAGAGTTGCCGAAGCTGTGGCTGGGGGGTACCGCTCCAGGAGAAGTCTGTGACTTCACTGTCCTTCCTTATATTGACAGTGATGTCAGGGACTTCTCCTGGAGCAGTGCCCTAGTCATGAAACAGAATACCCGGCTACAGCGACCGATGCTGTGGCCGGTGATTCCGCTCCAGGAGAAGTCCCTGACATCACTGTCCATATATGAACAGTGACGTCAGGGACTTCTCCTGAAGCGAAATCCCTGGCTACAGCGACCGACGCTATGGCCGGTGATTCTGCTCCAGGAGAAGTCCCTGACCTCACTGTCCATATATGGACAGTGATGTCATGGATTTCTCCTGGAGCGGTCCCTTACTGCTGAAGCGGAATTGCCGGCTACAGCGGCCGACGCTGTGGCCGTGATTGCGCTCCAGGAGAAGTCCCTGACTTCACAGTCCATCCATATATGGACAGTGATGTCAGGGATTTCTCCTGGAGCGATGCCCTTCTCCTGAAGCAGAATCCCTGGCCACAGCGACCGTCGTTGTGACCGGTGATTCCGCTCCAGGAGAAGTCCCTGATGTCATTGTCCATATATGGACAGTGACGTCAGAGACTTCACCTGGAGCGGTCCCGTACTCCTGGAACGGAATCCCCAGCCACAGCAGCCGATGCTGTGGCCGGTGATTCTGCTCCAGGAGAAGACCCTGATGTCACTGTCCGTATTTGGACAGTGACATCAGTGACTTATCCTGATGCAGTCCCCTACAGTGGCGCTATCTACAGGAAGGGTGGGTGCCATCTACAGGGGTGCTATGTACAAGGGGGCTGTGTGGCACTACCTACAGGGGGGCTGAGTGCCACTACCTACAGGGTGGCTGAGTGGCTCTATCTAGAGTGGGGCTGTGGCAGTATCTACAGGAGGCTGAGTGGCATTAACTACAGAGGGCAGTGTGTGGCATTATCTACAGGGGGGCTGCGGCAGTATCTACATGGGGCTGTGTGGCATTAGCTACAGAGGGCAGCGTGTGGTATTATCTACAGGGGGGCTGTGGCAGTATCTACAGGAGGCTGTGTGGCATTATCTACAGAGGGCAGTTTGTGGCATTATCTACAGGGGGGGGATGTGGCAGTATCTACAGGGGGCTGTGTGAAGTGCGTGTCCAAAAAATGACAAATTAAATTCATTTGTTTAAACAGATAGGGAAAAAAACGGTTGCAAAACGGGTCAAAATCAAATGTAAACACGGCCCAGAACAGAAATGGAACGGATGCAAAACTGATGCAAAACGGCCGAGAAAAACAGACCAAAACGGATGACATGCGGACACTGTCGTGTGAATAGAGCCCTAATTACTAACACAGCAAGGAAGATTGGTGCTATACATATATAAGACTTCAGCTTTTAGGTTTTGATTATTATTTTTTTGTTCATGCAAATGTATGAAACAATGAAACAGTAATGAATAAAAGATTTCCATTTAATAAGCAGAAAGAGTTGCAGAGTCACTTAGCACTTGAAGGCATGAACAGAGGAGCCACAAATAATTGTTCAAATGAATAATTCTTATTTTAGTATTACAATTGTTTTGCACAGATATGTATGTAATTTAAAAAAGTAACCTTAATCATGAGTATGTAAGGGTTCTTATATTTCTAATGACCTCAATTTATTATCCTTTCAAAGACCATATAAAAGCAGGGATAAGCATGCAAGAAAAAGATGTCCAACATTTCCCATACAATAATGCACTCTACCAGAGATGTAACTTAAAGCTACTCGGTCACAACGCAAAATCTGTAACTGCACCCCACCCCTCACCATCCATGTGCCATTTTAAATATTGGTGTCTCTTATGTGGCAGACTGCTACCTCGACAACCCCTATAGATATACCCCTGCGCTCAGCTCGTAAGCATGAAGGATTCATTTAGTTATAGCTCTATATGCTCTACCAAGTTTAAAGGGTAACTAAACATTCAACAAACTTCTGACATGTCATAGTGACATGTCAGAAGTTTTGATTTGTGGGGGTCTGAGCACTGAGAGCGATCAGCTACTTCATTTCTGTTCGGCTTTTTCCGGAAAGTCGATGTGTCAGTGTACAGGCTCATAGACTTTCTATTGACTCCGTACACCACTACATAGGTTCCCAGAAAAAAGCAGAACAGAAACAAAGCGGCTGAGCGTTCACACGAGCACTTCTAACGCCTCCTTTTAGCATTTGGTGGGGGTCTCAGTGCTCGGACCCACACCATTCAAAATTTCTGACATGTCACTATGACATGTCAGAAGTAAGTTGAACGTTTAGTTACCCTTTAAGGATTTTCTTTTGTCAATGAAGGTTGTTTGAAGCTTTTACTTAAAAACATTTTACTTGTAATAAAACTCCAAAGTAGGAAATATATCTTCAGTTAAGATTTTAAACTCCTTTCAATGAAAAAGAACAAAACACTTCTTGCCCCATGTTTGCATTTCTGTGAATTGCCTGGTGTCAAGGAATAATCTTAAAGGGGTTATACAAGATTATGAAAAATACAGAAAAGTACCTGTATGTGTCTGAATAGTCACCAGGTGATGCCATCATAACTCAGAAGTAATTATTTTTCATTTTCATTATGTTACCCAGCTCTGTGCAGTGCTGCTGTTCTGATGCTGGCTAGATGCTATGGGTGGGATTATCATGTAGAGGACTACAGTTCCCATGATTCCTCTTTTTTATAAGGTAAAATAACCATGGAGAGAGGGGAAATACCCACATGTTCAGAATACAAAACCTCAGACAAGCAGGAGGTAAGAACCAGGAGCATGGTCTTGTTTGCATGTGAGACTGGCTGACAGAGCCATTTTAGCTACAGACAGTATATGAGAAAGTAAGCCATGCATGTAAACCTTCCTGCATGTAAACCATTGGAACATAATTATTAAAACCTGAATAACACCTGTAAAGCTTTTGTGTACAGTAATCCTGTACTACTTGTGGGTATTATCAATCAATGCTGGGGGCATTAAAATAAAAAAATATTCACCTTTACTCTTTTCCCCCCTCGTTGCTCCTCTTGCTCCAAAATGTTGGTGAATGACAGAACCAGCTATGTCGCCTCCATTCAATTAATTTGTGTCTAAATACATTAGCATCAGCACATTGAAGGGAGAGTCTCAGACTACCACTTGCTCTACATTGCCACGGGGGTCACAGTATCGGCTAAAAAACGATACCATAATCTTGTTGAGGCCAGACGTAGCTATATAAAGCTATTAAACCCTGACATCATAAGCAACATGACTGTCATACCGGACAGTCACTTTAACAAAGGAAGCCCCTGCAGTTGTTTCCACTTGAATTGATTGCAATATGTAAGAGATTGAATAGCTGTGATCAGAGTGGGGGAGTGGGGCTGTTAATCACAATACCTTCTTGTGCGGGAAGGGGTTAAAATCCTTTAGATAATTGACTTTGTCTTCCAAGTTTGCTGATTGTAAAAATACTCAAACCCTTCACCAAAAGTCTTCATATTTACAGCTGCATATGGGACCTGTCATATTACTGACCTGTCAGCAGTAATTGCCTTCCAACAATTAGCTTTATCACATATTGACATATTTACTTACCTTCCCTGAATTTTCCCTAGCAAGGATGAGATTGGTTGACAATGTACATTAGCATCATCCCAGCAATGAGAATAAGGTTTCTATTGCTCCAGACAGTCTGTCTCTACTTGATTCCTATAGCCATTCGCTGTAAAATATTTCATTGCATTCCGAATTTACTCAACCTGGATGAATGGGAATGGCTAGCACTGGTCTTTGTAGAATGCATTATACTCTGATCAACTGAAGAAAAAAAAACATATTTTAGAACAGGTTTGGCAATTGTTCAATAAAATTCCATTAATCCAGTAACACATTTACAAATATTTAGGACTATCGGGCTTTCAAAAATAAATATAAAACTTGCAATAGTAGAGAATATTGTAGGAGGAAGTACATAACACAAGGATGGTATTATAACTTTGTTTTTTAATAAGAAAAATGTCATAATTGGTTTTCTGTTCTTGTAACATTCGAACTACAGTTCTGTGCTGGAGACGAGTGCTGGGTTATAAGACTTTTCTGGCTTATTAGATAATCATTTTTATTTCTTTACAACGTATAATGGTGTATTGGCATTAGTTATTACTGTTGACATATGAATGCTGATTCACTAACCCATTCTTATAAATAGCCCAAGAGCTGAGTATTTGGTCATTGCTCATGTTCTATGACTACCTAAGGGCGGTCTTAGGTGTTTTCTTGCTACTGATGGCTTACTATAGGGAATTAAAGAGTAATTTAGAGGACATCACAATGTAAGATCCATCTTTATGCCTGAGCATTGTTTTCACTTTATGTCTACATTAAGGATTCATGCGCAAGTTCTAGGGACAAATACCTCTGTAGTGTGGCACAGAATGGAGTATGCCATGGCTTTTTCTCAGGAATTCTCACAAAATCTGTGTGAACAAGAAAATCGGTGGCACACTGAGGTACATAATGGGCTCATAGCAGTCTATAGGCGCAGTATTAAGAATTTGTACAACGTGGATTGTAATACGACCGTGCACATGAGGACTTACTTCAATAGTAGGTCAATTACTTGTTGTAGTTGTGTGCTTTTATCTGAAAACCCAAATGTTTTATTATACCACTTTTAGTGTATGACTTATTTTATTTAGTGACTATTCTAACTTTCTCTAATTATAGCTAACTTGCAATCCGTGCCATTTATATCCTCTGCATTGCCCAAGAGACCATTATCTGAAGGTGTCCACCACCCCCTTTTCTGACCTACTAAAGGCGTTTTCCAGTTTGTTCAAATAAATAAATAATATTTTTTCTATAAGAAAAAGTTATGATACTTTCTATATTATTTCCTCAAGACCACATGAGGTTTTTTTTTTTTTTTTTTTTTTAAATCTCTGCTTGCAGTGATTCAATAGGAACCTTCATTGTTTACTTCCAGAAGATAAAAATCTGTCCTTGTCATGTGATGGACACACAGGTGCATGGTTCGTTACAAGACAAAGTTCTGATAGCTGTATTGTAAGGCTGGGTTCACACGACCTATTTTCAGACGTAAACGAGGCGTATTATGCCTCGTTTTACGTCTGAAAATAGGGCTACAATACGTCGGCAAACATCTGCCCATTCATTTGAATGGGTTTGCCGACGTACTGTGCAGACGACCTGTCATTTACGCGTCGTCGTTTGACAGCTGTCAAACGACGACACGTAAAAATACAGCCTCGTCAAAAGAAGTGCAGGACACTTCTTTCAGACGTAATTTGAGCCGTTCTTCATTGAACTCAATGAAGCACAGCTCAAAATTTACAGCTGTCAGAGACGCCTCGCAAAATGCGAGGAGGAGCAATTACGTCTGAAATGAGGCAGCTGTTTTCTCCTGAAAACAGTCTGTCTTTTCACACGTAAATGCCTGCTATCGTGTGCACATACCCTTAGGGTATGTGCACACGATAGCAGGCATTTACGTGTGAAAAGACAGACTGTTTTCAAGAGAAAACAGCTGCCTCGTTTCACACGTAAATGCTCCTCCTCGTATTATGCGAGGCGTCTGTGACGCTCGTAAATCTTGAGCTGCTCTTCATTGAGTTCAATGAAGAACGGCTCAAATTACGTTGCAAAGAAGTGCCCTGCACTTCTTTGCCGAGGCAGTCAATTTACGCGTCGTCGTTTGACAGCTGTCAAACGACAACGCGTAAATGACAGGTTGTCTGCACAGTACGTCGGCAAACCCATTCAAATTAATGGGCAGATGTTTGCCGACGTATTGGAGCCCTGTTTGCAGGCGTAAATCGAGGCATAATACGCCTCGTTTACGCCTGAAAATAGGTCGTGTGAACCCAGCCTAACTGTAATGTGCGGGACCAAGACAGATTTCTATCCTCTGGACAACGACAGCTCTCATTGAATAAATGCAAGCAGAGGTATTGAAAACTCAGGAATTGACACACAAAGTATATACATTTTTTTTTTATAACATTTCAATGTACAATGAATAGACTTCATTTGATAATACCAGAAAATACCTTGATGACATCAGGGCTCAAGAGTTAAATAACCACCAAGCTATGAGTAGTTTGGCATGGTCCTCAAACTGGTAGTTTTCTGTCTCTGAATAAGTACAATTGTGGTTTACCAGAGTTAGGGCGGGTTCACACATAGCGGAATTTCACTTAAATTCCGCTGCGGACACTCCGCAGCGTTAATCCGCAGCGGAGCCGTTTCTCCATTGACTTTCACTTTAATTTAGCAGTGTTCGTTTACACGATGCGTACAATTCCGCTGCGGAGCATAGGCTGCGGAGCGGAATTTGGTGTCCGCAGCATGCTCTGTCTGTTGCGGAGCAGTGGCGGACTGGTTGCGGACTCATGGCGGAATTTCTCCATTGACTTCAATGGAGAGTCAAAATTCCGCAATGAAGTCCGCAGATCTTATGTGTGCTGCGGAGCGTATTGTTTTTACTACCATGACATTTCTTCATTCTGGCTGGACCTATGTATTTCTAGGTCTACAGCCAGACTGAGGAAGTCAATGGGGCTCCCGTAATGACGGGAGCGTTGCTAGGAGACGTCTGTAAATAGTCACTGTCCAGGGTGCTGAAAGAGTTACGCGATCGGCAGTAACTGTTTCTGCACCCGGGACAGTGACTACCGATCTCAATATACATGTATCTGTAAAAAAAAATATAAGTTCATACTTACCGAGAACTCCCTGCGTCTGTCTCCAGTCCGGCCTCCCAGGATGACGTTTCAGTGTAAGTGACGGCTGCAGCCAATCACAGGCCAAGCACAGGCTGCAGCGGTCACATGGACTGGAGCGTCATCCAGGGAGGTCGGGCCGGATGCCGAAAGAGGGACGCGTCACCAAGACAACGGGCGGTAAGTATGAATTTCTTTGACTTTCACTAGGGAAAGTGCTGTCCCTTCTCTCTATCCTGCACTGAATAGGGAGAAGAGAAGCACTTTTCCTGCAGTCCGCAGCGGCCAGTCCGCATCAATTTTCTGCACATTTTGTGCAGATCCGCTGCAGAATCTGCAACGCAGATTCTGTGCGGCATTGATGCGGACAGTTGCGGAGGAATTCCGCCATGTGTGGTCATGCCCTTAGGCCTTGTTCACATAGTGCAGATTTGATGCAGATTTTTGCATGTATTTTTTTAAGCCAAAACCAGGAGCGGAACCTAAACAGAAGAAATATAAAAAAGTAAGGCCTTCTATTGAATCGCTGCAAGCAAAGATTTACAAAAATCTAAAAGTCTTGAGGAAATAAAGAAAGTATATTGGAAAAATGAAAAAAAAAAAATATTTTTTGCTAGCAGAGTTTTGTTAGGAGTATGAGGCACATCACATGCTAGGGAATAGGAGGTTTTATATTTGCCCAGGCTACTTTGCATGAATGTGAATTGGTTTCCCTACCTCGCAATCATATCTCACAGTGGCGGGAGCTCCAAATTACTTCAATAAGTCAGCTGATGAAAATGGCTGAATAATCATTACTATAGAAATATGACATAGTAACAACTGAATGATGCTGTGGATTCCATAATTCCGTGTGAGAAAATACAGGACTTTTTAGTAGTAAAATCAACAATCCAACTTACAATGTCATACATATTCTGCTCTTGGATACTACCCGTGGCTTTCCCAGCTGCTAAAATGTAGGCCACAGGAGTTGTTAGTAAAGGAAAGTAGTCATGAATAATTCATGATATTTTATGTTTTTCTTTTTTTTTTCTTTCTCACTTGAGATTAATGAGCAGCGTAATAAACATGGATTTTCACAGACGTTTAAGTTGACTTCCTGGGGACTTGTCGTAACTTGAAAAGTCGTGTTTTCTGTTTAAAAAGTTGGCATTGTGTATTTTGCACAATCCATAAAGAACTAGGGCAGATAAAAAAGAAATGTAAGTGTTGCGTGACATTTCTTTCAAACATCCTATTTTTCTGCATATACTACATAAGGCTACTTTATTGTATCTATTTCGTACTCTATAGAGTATCCAACAGAATTTTTTGAGCAAATGTATAAATGTAAAGTAACATTAAGATATAAGCTGTATGAGGGTCTTCAATGGTTATAGAACTATGGATATATACGGTAAGAATTTTTGTTAGTAGTTTTCCTAGGCCCAGATATAATCTTAGTTGTGCAGACTGGGGCCGGGGCTCTTGCAGTACTGCTTCAATTTTGTGTAGACCTTTCCTGTCTATCACATTCCCACAATAAGAAATCTCTTCCTTAAAAAAATTGTCTTTATTGACTCTGAGTCCGTGTTCTTGAAAACTAGACAGTATTTGTTTCCAGTTGTTTAGATGGTCTTCATCACCAGTCAGCAGTCATCTAGATAGAGTTGTGTGCCGGGTATTCCTTGTATACTTGATGCATTGCTCTTTGCCATAGAACTGAGACTGATACTATTCCACATAGTCAAATATTTCTTGGCGGTTTCCTCTATTTCCATCTGTAAGTATGCCTCTGTTAAATACATTTTTTCTCTGCTTCCCAAGTATATGTGCGGAGCACCACTGTGGTTTATTTTAATAGAATTTTTGTAAACAGACGCTGATTTTATCACAGTCACTTGAGTATATCACAGACAGGGCAAAACCATTGTCTAGCTCGGATTCTTTGCGTCGTTTCCCCTATGCATAACAAACCACAGGGGCAATTCAACAAGTAAATCACAAAGGATGAGACTCCCTATATTGTTTACCGGTGTGGGTATGGGATACCATGTTATCTTTTGTAACTGAACTACATTATGCACAAATATGTTCCTTGCTTCAGTGTCATGAATGATTGTGCCTCATCGTTTGTTCAAAACAGTAAAACATACCTGCAGTATTGCATTTTAGGGAAAAAAACCTTAACCAAATCCATTTCCTAATACTGGAACATGTCCCACCTGTTAAAGAGGATCTGTCACTAGTTTAGTAATGCCCAATCTCCTAACTAATCTACTAGACGCTTATAATTCCAGTGAAAATTGTGTCCCAAAACATTTATTATTTTAAAAGCTATGAGCTATTTTTTAAATATGCAAATACGGCTATACTAGCCAAATGGGCGGTAATACTGCTCTTTTTCTGTCGTGTTATTTTTTGTCTGTGTGACGCAGTCCAAAATGCATCCTACCGCTTCTCCCCTTCCCTGCACAGCATGACCTCATTCGCGAGGTCACGCTGTGTATACACTATCGGCTGCAGGTCCTTCAACACATCGCCTGAGATCTCATTCAGGAAGAAGGTCCCTGCATCGTCCGTCTCATCCAGGGACCGTCTTCCTGGATAAGCGCTGAGGTGATCTGTTGAAGGAGCTGCAGCCATAAGTGTAAACACAGCGTGATCTCGCGATTGGAGCTGAGATCACGCTTAGCAGGGAAGGGGAGAAGCTGTATGATGCTTACCTGGTGTATACACTAACTGTACATCAAAAACGTAATGTGAACAGGGCCTATTGTTAGCAGCAGAGTGCACAAGCCACTACAACACCATATGCAAAATAAACAGCTAAGTGGTAATAAACCCTGGACAGTTATATATGTATTGCCATGGTGCGACTTAATACGCCTCAGTCTTTATTCCTATATAAAATAGCTGTGTGACCCCTGGGCTGGCAAATTGTACCAATTGTGCATGTATGAATCATGGGTATGTGAGCTCTATTGGACCCTGAAGACTTTGTCATTATTATAAAAGCGGTAAGTGTATATTCACATGTGGCAGAATTGTTGCAGAAAGTTCTGCGACTGAGAATCTTTTCCGTGCATCTGAATGTAGTTGTTTTTTTTTCAGCATGGGACTTCTGCAAGCTCTATTTTGATGAATGAGACCGTCGTAGAAATATCTGCAACAAATCCACCACGTGCCTATATAGCCTAGCATGGAACAAATGTTATATTTTGCTCTTCTTGGAGGGAAAGATGATTAATACACAGCAGCTTGATACATATAATTTGTTTTGGGAAGAGATACACCAATTGGGCAAAACAATTTTTTCTTATAAACGAGCAAACAAAAAGCAATAAATATACAGTCAAAAGGAATGCAAACATATAAAACCATATGCTGATACAGTAGCATATGTCTGCCATTGACTTCTACTATAAAAACATTTACATTAATTAACATATTATTATTTTTTTTGTTGTAATGAAAAGGTTATCGCCTACAATTTTTCGTAATGTTAATAAAAATGTATCTAGACATAAACCTGCTAAACATTTGCCAAAAGGACACAGTTCTGCCATACATCTGCACAAAATAGGCCTATGGGCACTGTATTTGTCTGGACACATTTTTTGGTATACATCTGACGTAGAGAAAAATTGACGTGTGAATCTAGCCTATAATTTTATTTTTCTACTAAGCCATTTTATAGCCATATCTTTGCTTAGTTGTTTAAAAGCAGAACATCCTATGCCTGAATAATACGATGTAGGAATTGAATATCTTTGTTGTATTACATTCATGATTTGCAAAGTGAGCGGGGCTATTGTAAAGGAAGGTTATGTTGTCTTAAATTGGCTTCATTATAAGCTTTATTTCTTCATTGTATTTCCCTTAAAAGTTTTCATGTTTTATTTAACAATTTATTGTGCTACAGTTTTATCAAAACATTCTTCATCTATAAAATGTCACTGTAGAATAAAGAGCATTAAAATAATAATAATAATTCATCATTCTCGTTAACGGGCTAATAATTACCCACATTCAGTAGATAGTCCTTAAATGTGCTGGGCTACTGTATCTGCAAAATACATAAAAGCAGGTAGGGGATAATAAGCTTGTTTTTTTTCCAAACACCTTTAATTGATATCTAAATTATGGATTCAATTCTTAAAAATCCCCCCCCCCCCCAAAACCCCCCTCAAAGGGAAACTAAACATTCAGAAAACTTCTGACATGTCATAGTGACATGTCAGAAGTTTTGATCAGTGGAGGTCCGAGCACTGGCACCCCCGCCGATAGTTTAAACAAAGCGGCATAAGCCCTCGTGTGAGCGCTGACCCACTTTGTTTCTAATGTGCTTTTCTCGGAAAGCCAAGCAGTTGGTGTACGGACCCATAGACTTTATATTGAGCCCGCACACCAATTGCTCGGCTTTCCAAGAAAAGCCGATCAGAAACCAAGCGGCTCAGCGCTCACCCAAGCATTTCTTCTGCTTCCTTTAAGCGATCGGTGGGGGTCTCACTGCTCTGACCCCGAACGATCAAAACGTCTGACATGTCACTATGACATGTTTCGAAGTTTTCTGAAAGTTTAGTTACCCTTCAAGTGAAGGTCCAACTTTGGAATCACTTTAATGCTGGTTTCACTCATAGCAATTTGACAAGTAGTAGAAGGAAGCACAAACAATGACCCAAATTTTTAATAACCTACAAGGCTGCAGGAAATTTTAATTCCTCCATAATAGCCCTGCAGATCAGTCAGCATATAGTCTGTTAATAGAGTATATATTTAGATTGTTGCTACCTGAATTTGCAGGTAAACTACAATTCGAACAATAATCTAACATTCTCACAGTCCTGCACGTTGTTACCAGAACCTCAGCTGTAAAGGGAATTTCATTCTAGGGTTTATTTTAGTTATTTTGTCTTTACCTTAACCATGGGTTGGACTTTTAACGACAGACTCCCTACGAGGCATACGGAATGTGGGGTGTAGCGTGCCACAGTAATTACTACTACTTTAATAAGTAAACCAGTTACCAAGTCAGGCTAACCCCTTCTATATAAGTTTGTAACTTGAAAAACTACGGTTGCTGTAGGACTTGAAAAATTATAAGGATAGTGGGAGTTTCACAAACAAGGATGGTGCCAGACATTATTTTTCTGCAGACCTGATGAGTGACTACAGAATACACAATGACGTCCGAAGACTCACAGATGACGTCTTTTCTGATTGGAGTTGCTCTTTTCTTTTCTGCTCCATTCGAACCAGACCTCCATGCCGACTGTTTTCTGATACATCTCGCCTCTACAGGGTTTGCTGCCCAGATGTCTTTGGCTCCTTCCTTTTGCAGCAGATACTCACCGTCTATGTTAAGGCAAGCTCCTCATAGTGCGACACACTGCGCCCCTCAAAATATAAAATTGCCGCACACTGCGCCCCCTGATTTTTATACTGCAACACAATGTGCCCCTGAAAAAAATATCTCCACACGCAGTGCTCCCTGAATATAGTAATGCCACACGCTCCATAAAAATCATAGAACCACACACTGTCGCCCCCCCCCGAATATATTAATGCTACAATCTATGCCCTCTAAAAAAAATAATACCACCACACATTGTTCCCTCTGAATATCATTATGCATTGCATCCTTCAAAATAATAGCACTACACACAGTGCCCATCAAAATATTTGAATGTTATAAGCTGTGCTCTCTTAAAACAATAGCACCCTACACTGTGTCTTCAGAAAATAGATTTACACATTATGCCCCTTAAATATTGTTTGACATATTGTCTCCTCTGAAATAAATAATTCTATACACCATGCCCCCTGAAAAAACTAACTCTATGCACAGTGGCCACTGAACTAAATAATTCTATGTTCAATGGCCCCTAGAAAAAATAGTGCCACATAATGTACCACCTGAAAATAAGAGTCCCCCTGGCCCAAGTAAACGATTCTCAACTTTCCCAGTTCCTGCGCTGTCATCTAGCGATTGAGGTTTTACCGTATCTGGTCAGGCCTGGCTCCTGTGGAACGATGCAGGTGGCGTGGTAATGTAATCCCGTTTCAAGGGCTCCCTTGTACCCACCAGCATTTGATTATTACATTTTATCTGCGTCCAAAGGAGGAATTGAATCCTGGGGAAGCTGTGTTCCCCTAAAGCAGCAGTTATTCAGGAGTGCAAGAACAAACCTTCCAGATTCCACCCCTGCATGTCACCCATTAGCATCATATATGATGGAGGCATGAAAGTATGTTGCACTGGGATGAGGTCCTATCAACCTTCCCAATTTACAAGACATAATATACAAGACTTAAAGGATAATATTTTTATAGTCACTTTATGTCAACTTTCATTTAATGTAATATTTTTTCTATGTCACATGTATAGTATAGGCAATAAAATTATTTTTATACGAAAATATTGATATATGGTAAATGTTAGTTCCACAGAATCTAAACCAATGTCAAATTCCCCTTGGACACCTTGCACATCACATACTGGAGATTTGCTCTCCTTTTTACATCAGAAGAAGGATTAGATTGCAGCGCAAAGTAGTGGAAATATTGTATAATATTTCCTTAGGGCGGGTTCACACATGGCGGAATTTCACTTAAATTCCGCTGCGGACACTCCGCAGCGTTAATCCGCAGCGGAGCCGTTTCTCCATTGACTTTCACTTTAATTTAGCAGTGTTCGTTTACACGATGCGTACAATTCCGCTGCGGAGCATAGGCTGCGGAGCGTAATTTGGTGTCCGCAGCATGCTCTGTCTGTTGCGGACCAGTGGCGGACTCATGGCGGAATTTCTCCATTGACTTCAATGGAGATTCAAAGTTCCGCAATGAAGTCCGCAGCTGTCATGCACATGTCATGTGTGCTGCGGATGCGTCTTGCTTTTTTAACTTGACATTTCTTCATTCTGGCTGGACCTATGTATTTCTAGGTCTACAGCCAGACTGAGGAAGTCAATGGGGCTCCCGTAATGACGGGAGCGTTGCTAGGAGACGTCTGTAAATAGTCACTGTCCAGGGTGCTGAAAGAGTTAAGCGATCGGCAGTAACTGTTTCTGCACCCGGGACAGTGACTACCGATCTCAATATACATGTATCTGTAAAAAAATATATAAGTTCATACTTACCGAGAACTCCCTGCGTCTGTCTCCAGTCCGGCCTCCCAGGATGACGATTCAGTGTAAGTGACGGCTGCAGCCAATCACAGGCCAAGCACAGGCTGCAGCGGTCACATGGACTGGCGCGTCATCCAGGGAGGTCGGGCTGGATGCCGAAAGAGGGACGCGTCACCAAGACAACGGCCGGTAAGTATGAAAGTCGTTTACTTTCACTAGGGAAAGTGCTGTCCCTTCTCTCTATCCTGCACTGATAGGGAGAAGGGAAGCACTTTTCCCGCAGTCCGCAGCAGCTAGTCCGCATCAATGTACTGCACATTTTGTGCAGATCCGCAGCAGAATCTGCAACGCAGATTCTGTGCGGCATGGATGCGGACAGTTGCGGAGGAATTCCGCCATGTGTGGTCATGCCCTTAGAGAATATTTTCTCTATCCTTTGTGATGTAAAATGACATAGAGGAGATCAAAAATACTATATGTGGTGTGCAAGGGGCTTTATAGCATGTCTTTTGTAGCGGCACTGTATAGGCGGGTACTGTGTTTCTTCAAATTCTCCTACAGTGCAGCTTTCTATCTGTTTCTTCCGGCTATAAATTCAGCTCCCTCATCTCCTTAACCTCTTCATGGCCAAGGGGTCTTTGGGTCTAGGTGATCAGAATAAAAGTTCACCAATTGAAATGCTGCATTTTAAAGATGAGTAAGATAGATATTTCCCTCATTATCTCACTTACTGCTTCAATATTTACCCCCAATATGTTCTCCCATGTACAGCAATAAAAATATGCGCACCTTGTCTAACATCTTGTCACTATAACATCTGAGAACTAAGTTTCCCATTTTGGGTTAAGTGTATTTCCAACCATAACTTGTATTCCCATGTATGAAAAGGTGTCAGGACACCCAGACACAAATTAGGGAAGACAAAACTTGGAATAATATATATTCTGCATTATTTTTTTTTATTATTGCATGAGCACATGCAGAATGTTTAATGATGGCATGTACTGTATGACAGGGAGAAGTTTATGCTTGGATATTCAACAAAGGGTGTCGCTTCATTTTTTATATGGATAGATATATATCTAGATATATGAAGATCTTGCAGCACTCCAAGTTCAAAGTATAAAACTGTGGTTTATTCAGACAACATCAAATAGGTGCAAAGTTTTAATCCCACATTGGGATCTTTCTCAAGCACCAAGATCCCAATGTGTGATTGAATCATTGCACCTTTTTGATGTTGTCTGAATAAACCACAGTTTTATACTTTGCACTTGGAGTGCTGCAAGATCTTCTTCATATACCTATATAATCCCTAGGATCGGGATCACTTGCCTGGCACCTGGACTTCACATGCTTTCTTTGTGAGTACTGCTGTTTTTTGCTAGTTTATATATATATTTGCTAGTTTATATACAGTATATACAAAGAAACTTGTTTCACAGGCTGGAACACTGCTAGTTTTATTTAACAGTTGTAATAATTAGAGTAGTCCATTTTCTTAGCACTACCTTATGATTTTCTACAGCGGCAGCCATGTTGGGACCTTCTTCTTCATCAGTCCCTGCATCGATGATGTGCTCTTTCTTGTGTTGCACTGCTCACACACGCAAGCTCTGTGAAGCTACAGGTTCCAATATATCTCTTGACGGCCATTTTCAAAACATTAAAGTTCTGTGGGTGTATTCACATGTCTGTTTTTTCAACGGACCGTGAATACTGGCCATCAAAAAATAGAACTTGTTCAATTTTGAGCCGTTTCCACAGCCCCATGTTCCCCATACAAGTCAGGGGATGCATTTGTAATGGCCGTTTTTCAGAAAGCAATCCACTTGAAAACGTCTGTGAAAAATGAACAGTTTGATCCATTTTTAACAGACTTTTTATTTTACTTGCGTGTGAATATTGCCTAAGGAGGCATGTTCAGCAGAGGATCTGCATGGGAAGGCAAGGAACATAATTTCTTTCATTGGACCAGGGGTTCAGCGGCAGCAGTTGCCTAGAGGGACTTCCTCCGGTCTTAGTTTAGTGACATTAATGAAGGGGTATGGAGGCAGCAGCCAGGAGGGAGTGGTTAGTTGCCTGTGAGGGTGACGTTCATGCAGCGTGACGTGAAGGACATAAGTTTCTAGGCATCTGGAAATGGGTGACACACGCTCATGGTGACCTTACAGTAACGTGACGCAAAGGCACTGAAAAAAGGCACTACTTTTTGTTTTTTGTACTGAAAAGAGTGTTGTAAACAAGTAATAATTACACCTCTATATTATTGAGCATAAGATCTTTATAGGGATGCAAAAAAAATTGCTAATAGTTAATATGACCCTATAAATTATTAGAATTAGATAAAACTTTTTATAGTAAAGACTAAGGGGAGGGAAGGGGATTTATTACAAGCTGTACTTAAGTCTTCTGACGCTTTGTTTGCCAAAAAAAAAAAAAAAAAAGTGCAACTCTTTTCACTTTACGCCGCACTGGCCACTTTTTTTAAAAAAAGCAAGCGTGGCTGAGCAAATGGGGGGGGGGGGGGTTGCCTGTGACTCGACAAATTTTGTACAATTTGCCGTCGGGAAAGAGAAGGGACGCCATGAATCACATAAGATAGTCGGCCAATCAAGACAAAATTGGCAGGTTCGACCGTCATACATCTAATGTGTATGGCCATCTGAAGACTGGCGTATGATATGCCAGTTTTAGTACATAGTACATCTTGGCCTAAATTTCTTCCCCCACTTACTGCTAACTAAACAGTGCTGACCTCACTTGTGCTACGGGACAAATTAGGTTATTTCTACAGCATGTCTTTAGAGCAGTTTTTTTAAGCTAGAGAAATGTATAAAGTATAATTATTTTATTTTAAAATCATGTTATAGCAGTTTTAAGAGAAGAAATTAAAGATTAAAGTCTCTCTGTGGCTTTTCAGACCTTTATGGAGCAAGGAAAGAGGTTTATGATTTGTGAACAATTACATTCACTTAACTTATTTAGTCAATTTTTCCCTCCCAGAGAGTGCGCAAATCTCTGTTCTATTGCAGTGAATGTGACTTGCTTTTACAGCCGCAAGTACATGTTGCCATAATTAATTGCTCACACATTCTGATATGAGATGTGAACTGCAAGGAGAGCTACAAAATGTACTTTATTCCAAATTTCAATGTATCACAGTTAATCCATTTAATCAGCCGTCCTTCTACTCCAGCTGACAAGTGTATTTTTAGCAGAATTAGTATTATACATTTTTCTTGGATTGGACATTGAACGCAATTTTAACAATCTTTCTAGCCAGGTAAAAAAAATGTCACTAAGACAAATTGAAGGGGTTGTCTGGTTTCATCAAATTAATGTTATTTTTTGTGTAATTATTAGTTATACAATTTTCCATTATGCTTTCTACATTAATTTCTTACTGTTGTCAATATTTTTTGCTTGTTGTTATTCAGTATTCACATTATTTTTTTTTCATCCAATGGATAAAATTATGTCCATGGTCATGTGATGGACACACAGGTAGACGGCTCGTTACAGTTATAGTATGTGTATTAGAGCTGTGTCTTGTAACGATCTCAGCACCTGTGTGTACATCACATGACCATGGACAGAATTATATCCACTAGAATTGGATAACAACAAGCAGAGATCTTGAAAACTGTGAGAAATTAATACATAAAGTCATAGCTTCAATAAAAAAAGGAACCACCTGCACTTACTCATAGAGCAAATTGTGTATAGTGAAATGGGATTATAAGCAATGTTAGTCTATAATAAAATATCTTGCGAATAGTTGATCACAATGTCTCAAATTCAATACTTTGTATTGCACTACTTTGTGCTGGAGCTTGTAGACTTGTTCAGTGTGAAATTTATTGAATTGTGTGTGCTGTTGTTTATCAGAGTATTAGTGGTTAAAGAGGTATCCCATCATTTAAAGGGGTTATACCTGATTCAACAATTATTACCTATCCGCTGGATAGGTGATAATTGTCTGATCGCTAGGGGCCTCACCACTGGGACCCCCAACGATCCCGGACTCCAGTGAGGGGGACCTCACTGCTCAAAGGGAGCTGCGGTCGAACATAAGCTCAAAGTCTATGAAAGTAATGGGAACACGAGAACATTGCTCGGATGTTTTTGTCAGTCCCATAGACACGGAATGGAGCAGCAGGCCCATGCTTGACCACTGCTTTATTCAAGCTACTCCTAACTGCGATGAGTGCAGTGAGGCGGAGCAGGAGTTTGCGACCTCCATTCTTAATAATTGGGGGGTCCCAGCAGTGGGGCCCCAAACCAATAGATAATGATCACCTATCCTGTGGATAGGTGATAAGTGTCGATTCTCTTACAACCTCTTTAATGCTATGGCATATTGCTAGGATATGCCATAACATTATGATTGGAGAGGGTTAAAAATCTGGAACCGGTGCTGTGCAGGGCACTACAACACAACCCCTTGAATGGGCCTATGTTGAAGTTCCCTGTGCAGTGTGTGGCCAGCAGCATTGCTGTGCAGGGAACATAAGTAAGGAAGCAAAGAAATTAACTAATACTGCAGCCCCTTTATTTTAAGGATTGTGGGGTTTAGGCATTTGGACTTCGATCGATCAATAAGTGATGGCATATCTTACTGATATGCCATCACTTACTTTAATGAGAAAACTCCATTAAAGATGATTTTTGGGTAAAAATGATTTTCAAATATTACACATATTTAAGTTTGCAAACCTTTTCATACGTATATATTGATTTTTGAAATAGTATATAGGGTAGCAGTAGCACTTTAATTTATGATATAAGCAGGGCAATTATGTTGGGTCATATTGGTACATGTATCCTCAGGTTAAGTGCTGGAGAATTTCTGAAATTAGATACTAATTTGAGTTGAGTTAAAAATATATTTGCTGTTTCTGAAGAGTTCAAAATGCTATCCATATTTAATAACTGAAGAAAAACATCAATATTTCTATACAGCTGGAAATGCCTGGGGGCTATAAGCCAGCTATTGGGATTAATATGAGATTTGAAAAACTTTGTTATTTCTAAAGCGGAAATACGTAGTTATTTAAACTGAATTTTTCTATATGAATTGAAGAAAATGAGGTTATTACCTTTACAAGTAATTGAACATGCATACTGGATATGACTTATTAATTTCCTAGTGTACTGTACAATTTCTCATTCTAGAGAAATTCCAATTAACCTATTTCCTACAAAGTAAAGTAGTTATAATAAACCTGTTCTCTACAATTCATAACATTTGTATTGTCAAATTATACGTATTGTCACCTACAAACCACAAATAAACAATCCCCACGATGTTGATATTAGAAAGTTAAGACTGAATAGGTAGTATGGAAGCCAAAAACATAGTACTAAAGGACACAAACTAATCGAGAAAATCAAACTAGCCAAAGTCAGCAAATGTACAATTTTGGCAATGCAATAGAGGTACAGAGAGGCCACAGCTAGTTTAAAAATGGCACTCTCTTCTCTGATTGGTTAGGCAGCTGTGGACACTACATATTTGCTACTCAACATACTTGCTGGCCTACGCTACTAAGCAGAATACAGGGCTGGCACAGTAAGTTTAATACACGTTATGTTACTTTCCTGTATATACAGTGAGGTCAACATGCAGCTAGACATCATCCTTATTATTTGGCAGAAAAACACCGCTTTGCTGCCTACCCATTAGAGTCCTGTATATTAGAGAACAGAAATGGGGTAAATAAGACATATTTTAAAGTGGTCGTAATTTTTCAGTAATTTCTGCATTCTAGAACCAATGTAAAAACTTGAATGCATTCTGTATGGGTATGCCATTGACTTTATAGAGAATATAGTAACACTTCCTCCAAGCTGCTACTTTCCATATGGATATGGAACTTTCTGTGCAGGGAGCATTGAATGAAAACACAATTTTAGCTGCAATGATAGAAGAGACTAAAATTGTACAACCCTTTGAACCTAGCTACTTGACTACATAACATCAATAAATAACACATGACAACAACTATTGAAATAATTTAAAAAATCACTTTTTTTTTTCGGTTTTATAAACCAGATGTCTATTTTGCTGTAATATTGTCACAGTTTTGTAGTTGTCAGACTTTGATAAATAACAACCCATAATTGTGTTTAAAATATGACAAGATTACCATTAGCAAATTGCTTCTGACAAATGGCAGTAACATTTTCTGGCAGTGCTGCCAAGGTTTAATGCAAGCGCTGCCTTTCCCCCTGTGCAAATGACCCGAAAAAAACCGTCATAACCTCAGATTAAACTTGACTCATTTGCTGTCCGTGGTGCTAAATCCATCAGTGAACTGGCTATAGGCAGCAGCACATCTCCACCTGCTCATACTCCTATGTTGTGCCTGATAATGACCACACATATTGATTTCTGGGTATTTGAGGGGTTATGTTTGTTTGCTCTCTGGATTAATCTTGATTATGAATGAGGCTCTGTCTCTGCACAAATATCTTTCTAGACAAGATGAAATGAAGTCAGCAGTGTGCCAATGAGATCAAACTGAGAGTTTACAAAGAGCACCAGACATAACCTTTCTGCTAATTGCCAGAACTCAAAGAATAAATTACGGCTATTTGGGGAGAGGCTCGAAGGATAGTATACATATTATAATTTGCTTGCTATTTATTTTACAAGACATTTCTGAGAATATGTCTATACTTTGCCAAGACACTTTTTGCCTGTTTATCACAACATGTTTGATGCTCAATCCTTCAATTTCAGCCCAAAGAATTGATTTAGAACAGGCTCGTGCTCTTTTATTTTATCTTTATATTTATTGAATTGTAGATTATGGGATTAGTAAAGCATTTCTTGAACCTTTCATACATTTTGAGATGCTACCATGCTGATTTGCACGGGTTTAATAGCTCTTAATTATTAGTATAGGTTAAAAACATTGTCATAACAGTAAACAATAAAAATAATAATAAAAAACTTATGAAAATGCCAAAACAAATGGTATTTTGTAGTAAGAACAGAGGTTAACTTTAAAACCACCTGTATACTGAAAATATGAAAGTGAATATATTTAAAAAGAGTGTAGCTTTTATTTAAATTTTCTTGCAAATAGTACAATTTTAATTAAAAAGTTGACCTATCCGATATTGTGGATGTCATTGTTTTTTTTTCTTGTAAATACAGATAAAACAAGCAGTATTGTTTAACTTTAAATACTTGTTCGGATAAAAATATTTGCTACTACTCAATCTACATAAAGCTCAACACATTAAAACAAAAAGTGTGCATAAGACACATTGAGGGAGATTTATCAAATTTGGTAGAGGAAAAGTAAAACAGTTGTTTATAGCAACCCATAGGATTCTAGCTCTCATCTTTCAGTGGTCCTTTTTAAAATGAAAGCTGCAAATTGATTGGTTGCTATGGATAACTGCTGAGTTTGCACACTAGTTTTGATAAATCTTTTCCATTATGACTCACTATAAAGTTTTCGCTATGTATCATGTCCACTTTTCTCTATATATCCCTGAACATCTATGTTCTTCATTAGTAGTAGAGTTCTTAGTAGTTGATAGAGTTCTTTATTTCTACATTAGAATAGCTCATTGCAGCAGTAGTAGTAGTAGTAGTAGTAGTAGTAGTAGTAGTAGTAGTAGTAGTAGTAGTTGTAGTTGTAGTAGTAGTAGTAGTAGATAGAGTTCTTTATTTCTACATTAGAATAACTCATTTTCATTTGGAATTTAATACAGGTTGATAATTACAATAAGTCACACATCTAAATTTGTGTGTTTGAATATCCAAGCGTGCTAAAAAAAAAAAAAATCTGAATAATAATACAGCCTAGGATAGCTACATGCATAACATAACTGCTTCTAATCTGTTTCTTCCTTCCTCTACTGGTAATACAGTACCAAGCAAGTCAAGTAAAGCTAGCCATATACATATTAGCTATATGTCAGATGGCATCTATCTCATCTGACCTCTACTGAGTTCCGTCAAGATACACTTCTGTCAGTCAATTAAAATACAACATAATTGTTTCCCCCCAACATCTGCCTTCAGGGACAGCCAAAAGTCCCCAAAATACATAAGATTATTGGTAGGATTTGCCAACATTAATCTAATGTGTATGGGCAGGTTAAAACAGGTTAGATGGTATGGAGATAATGACATTTATAGTCTGTCATATGTAATTGTCACTTAATGAAGCAACAATTAATAGTCTCTAAACCTTCCTCAGGAGTACATGGGTCTGTAACTTATTATGGCGTCACAAATCACCTGAAAATCACAATTCGCGACTGGTTTGTGCCCCTAGGTTGTATTAAACTGGCATTAAACTGGGAGCAAAAAAAGGACATGGAGACTTGGCAGTACTCAAAGCAGCGTCATCCCAGTCACCTGAATATCATGAGCATTTTGTAGAATAATGTTAGGCGGAGAACAACTTTAAATATTAGGCATTGATGTCAAATCACTATGAAGTTTACTATGAAAAATCATCTACAATAATCTTGCCATGGAGTTAGTATTTTATGGGCTATGATAATTGAATGTATGGTAATCAAACGTAATACACATTTCTTGGGAATTCTAGTTGTTTCATGTCAGGCATAGATAGTATCAGTAAACTATTGTTCTATAATTATACGTCAGCTGTATAATTGGTTCAAGTGCCTAACATGGTTAGCATAACAAAAAGAAATATCATGACAAAGCTTTCTTCTTTTCTGCTTCACTTATTGTTTCCACAAACAGTTTTACAGCGCTGAGTGGCATCTGATTAAACCATTCCATGTGGCTGCTTCTTTGTTCGGAAGGATGGCCTCAATTTTCATTAACACGACCACTCTGCAATCAGCCATAAACAAGACATAGAGGCCTGCCAAATATTAACATGCTCGTCTGCTAGAAGCAGCCAAGGAAGACAATGTCTTCTTACCCTCTGCTGTTCACTACACTTGTATGGATATTTCATTTCCAATACATCAGCTGTTTCCATCGCCAGCTATCTAGTGGTTGCTGTAATCAAGACCCATGCATCTCTGTATAAATCCTTAACTTCTTTTATATGAAATAATATAAAAACCCATTGTGATTTAAAGTACTGTATATTAGGAGTGAACAAGAATTCATGAGGCCATATAAAGGCAAAGACCCATGTACTGTATTGCTATATTTGCAGAGATGAGCAGATCTTGAAATATTCTCCTTTATTTAAAAATTGAATTAATGGATATGGATGAATGCCGATGTTTTTATTATTTTCTATCAAGTATTAAATAATTATATTCAGAAGAGATTGTGTTCATACTAACATTTAAGTGACATAAATAGAAAGAAGGAAAAGGCTGGCACTGCTGAATCGGCACTGAAAGGGTAGGAGTATATCAAATGGCTTCTTTCCTTTATGGATTGTTGCAGAAAAGTTGCCCCCGGAGTTGCTCATCGAATGGTATAGCACAACCAACTTGATATAGACATGTAGAAATTATCGAGGCACTCACCGGACTTGCAACACGATTGCTGTATTCAGAAAGATCTTGGTCAGGATGTGGAATTGCAATTCCACATCCTGACCGAGATCTTTCTGAATAAAGCAATTGTGTTGCAAGTCCGGTGAGTGCCTCGATAATTTCTACATGTCTAACATTTAAGTGTTTTAAATGCCGTAATAGTATGTCGATGCGACTTACTGTTACTGCACAGTGATGAAGCGGGCAAAGGAGCTGAGCCAGTGCCATCACTTGCGGGTGCTGGTTGTATTATAAAGCCATTAATTCGCTCTTATAGCCGCTATTGGAGATAAATCTGATACCAACCGTTTAATCCTTTAGATACTGCGGTCATCTGAGTGGTTAGACAGAGGGAGCTCCCTCTGTCATCCCATATGTACCCCCACGACGTAAATGTGGGATACCGACGGGTTGTTATGGCAGGTGGGAGCCTAGCAATGGCACCCAGGTCTGCAATGTACAGAAGCCTATCAGGTTCTGCCAGGCATAGTACACTGCAATACCAAAGTACTGCAGTGTATTATATAAGCAAATAAAGGATTACATTATCCTGTCCCCTAGCGGGATTAAAATCCTATATTGTTGGGAGGGGCGGTACATATAATTGATATTGTTGCATCAGTACTAGAAAAATAAAATGTGATTTATTGTGCAGGGTGAACACAGCTAGTGTAAGACAATGGCAAAATTGCTGTTTTTTATTCATTCCACATCAGAAAAACAGAATAAAATGTGTTCAAACAGTTATATGTAGCTAAAATGGTACCAATACAAACTGCAACTTGTCCCACTAAAAAAAAACAAGCCCTCATGAAGCTCTGTCAATGGAAAATGTAAAATTGCTATGGTTCTTGGAATACAGCAGCACCAAAAAAACATTTTTTTTACTAAAATTGTTTTTAATATGTAAAAGTAGCAAAACATAAAAAAACAACATAAATGTGTTATTTCCTTAATTGAAATGACCAGCAGAATAAAGTTATCTTGTCATTTATTATGTAGCAGAGTGATTTATATAAAAACAACACCCAAGAAACAATGGTGGAATTGCTGTTTTATTTGCACTGCCAACCAATTATTTTTTTTTGTTCAAGTTATACAATATATTATATGTACCCCAAAATAGTGGCATTATAAAAAAAAAAACACGTCCAAACAAAACAAGCCCTTATATGGCTGCGTAGACAGAAAAAAAACAACTTATGGCACTTGGAATACGACAGTAAAATAACTATATAAATCACTGTTTTATTAAGTACCAAACTAGGTTGTATCCTTAAATGTTCACTAACTTTCCAACAAACTTTTCATAAATCAATAGTACAAGTGAATTTAAGAAATTTTGTAATATATCTTATTACAGAAAAATGCATATTTCTCCACTTAGCAGATTTCTTTGGCGGAGGAGGGAGCAGGAGCAGAGTGTGAGAGAGAGAGATAGAGAGACACACACACACACACACACACACACACACACACACACACACACACACCGAGCTATTGCTTCAACCTCTAGTAAGTGTTCTATCTCACCTCTGTGCTGGATTCACAACTACACTGCTCACTACTACTGTATGATGTCCTACTGTTGCTGCTATTTCTGAGGGTTTGCTACAAAGAAATAGGAGAGCAGGATGTTCTCTTCTCTATGTATGCTTTGTATGGCAGATGTGATAGCAGTTAGGATCCACTAGCTCATTGAAAACTGGGAATTATCCTGCAGAGAGGAAAACTGCTAAAAAAAAAAATGCCATATACAAGTCACATAATGGCCAGAAATAATGTTATTCTTCATGTACTGTACACACATATGGGAGCTTATTCTGAAAGTCACCTGAAAGGTTATGTACACTTCAAATGGTTACATGATCAACATAAAAAAAACTCTAAGAGGCGATATTGGATTATTTTCGTGTTTTTTCTTCTTCAACTTAGTAGAATAGCAAGCTATGCTATACTGGCAGTCAAACAGAAGCTAACTGAAGCCAACTGAAGGTTGCCAGAAAAAAGAAAAAAATCTATTGAAATGAATGGGTGATGAAAGGTTTATTTACATTATTTTGTAAAAACATTAGGACATAGCGTTAACACTGCTTACCATGGAAATACACCCTTAGGCTGGGTTCACACGACCACATTAACGTCCGTAATGGACGGACGTATTTCGGCCGCAAGTCCCGAACCGAACTCAGTGCAGGGAGCCGGGCTCCCAGCATCATAGTTATGTACGATGCTAGGAGTCCCTGCCTCTCCGTGGAACTACTGTCCCGTACTGAAAACATGATTACAGTACGGGACAGTTGTCCTGCAGCGAGGCAGAGACTCCTAGCGTCGTACATAACTATGATGCTAGGAGCCCGGCTCCCTGCACTGAGTTCGGTCCGGGACTTGCGGCCGAAATACGTCCGTCCATTACGGACGTAATGTGCTCGTGTGAACCCAGCCAAAGTGAGCATTTAGCATGTCATTTAAATATATATTAATAGATTACAATGGTGAAATATTGGTCATTTTTATACCATTTTCATCCCCAGGTTATTCCTTTTTTTTATTTTCTCATGTAGGTTACAGCATCATCAGTGCAGTGAAAGACTTGTATGTGAACAAGGGTGTACATAAAGGAGAAGGAGTCCATAAACATAGATTCAAATGTTGCGCCCATCTGGTACTAGTTAACACCACCACACACCTAACCAACTGAGGGAAGACAACTTGATACTTGTTTGCCTCCAATATCCTTTCCATAATCCTTAGGTTGATTGATTTCAAATATTATAAGCCCTGAAGAGAAAGAATAAAATGAGTGATGCAGTCAACTAAGCTGGACCTTGTACCTCTATGGGCCCCATAACAGTATTGTGGCCTCCCTCTATGATGCGCACTCCGTTTTCTGTGAGTTGGGCCAAGCCTATTAACAAATGTCAAAGCAGTATATGTGTGAGATATATCTGACTAAAACAGTGGCGAAGGTCAGCATGCAGGTGACAGGGTAGGTGTGATTGTTTATATTGGTCTATGTAACCCCACATTAGTCCCAATATACAAACACATATAAGGAAAACATAACCAATGAAGGTAAAGTTTCAACATACATACAAACTTTATGAACACATAATGCACAGTTCCGACTCATCTAACTCCTAAAATACATAACATTTTATACACAGATATGTATATCTTCAGGATAGTCAGAGCCTTTCTGTATAAAAAAAATTAGTAACACTGTACATAATAACAATTTTGCATCTATTATGCATTAGAGAGAAATAAAACCTTGTTATAGATATTTTACATGGAGCCAATGAGTTCAGACCTCCACTGATTTCCTAATTTATGGAGCACAACATCCATTCAGCAGAACTGGTATTTTGCTTAGAATGTGATATCAGAGATTTCCACGCGGGCCGCGTGCTTGAGACCCCTGGACTAAACTGTGCAGAATCAACATTAGGAGACAATGTGATGGCACAGCCTACTGAAATCTTGTCATTGTCTGAGCAATCACAGCCACAAGTTACTCGCAGAGAATAAAAACGTGACATGCCCGTCAGAAAATGATACAATATACAGGGTGGGCCATTTATATGGATACACCTAAATAAAATGGGAATGGTTGGTGATATTAACTTCCTGTTTGTGGCACATTAGTATATGGGAGGGGGGAACATTTTCAAGCTGGGTGTTGACCATGGCGGCCATTTTGAAGTCGGCCATTTTGTAGCCAACTTTCGTTTTTTCAATGGGAAGAGGGTCATGTGACACATCAAACTTATCAAGAATTTCACAAGAAAAACAATGGTGTGCTTGGTTTTAACGTTACTTTATTCTTTCATGAGTTATTTACAAGTTTCTGACCACTTATAAAATGTGTTCAAAGTGCTGCCCAATGTGTTGGATTGTCAATGCAACCCTCTTCTCCCACTCTTCACACACTGATAGCAACACCGCAGAAGAAATGCTAGCACAGGCTTCCAGTATCAGTTTCAGTTGCTGCACATCTTGTATCTTCACAGCATGTGTCAGGGTGTCAGGTCCGAGCATTCCTAGATGAACAATTTCCTGGAAAGTGGATTGGTCGTCGTGGGCCAATTGAATGGCCCCCTAGGTCTCCCGATCTGACCCCCTTAGACTTTTATCTTTGGGGTCATCTGAAGGCAATTGTCTATGCTGTGAAGATACGAGATGTGCAGCAACTGAAACTACGGATACTGGAAGCCTGTGCTAGCATTTCTTCTGCGGTGTTGCTATCAGTGTGTGAAGAGTGGGAGAAGAGGGTTGCATTGACAATCCAACACAATGGGCAGCACTTTGAACACATTTTATAAGTGGTCAGAAACTTGTAAATAACTCATGAAAGAATAAAGTAACGTTAAAACCAAGCACACCATTGTTTTTCTTGTGAAATTCTCGATAAGTTTGATGTGTCGCTTATCGGCCGGTGTAAAAGGGCCTTAAGACAAAGCACTTTAATCCTTTGTATTGTTGTTTCTGAACTTTTTAACATGCACTGTGTCCAATGAGGACAAGTAAATCTAAAAGTGAAAAGAAGACACACAGCGCCGAATCATGCAAATCAATCAGGATAAATCGGGTGGTAGAAGACAGGCACAACCCTGATGTAGACAAGAAGGACATATATAGTGTCCACTCGATTGCAGCTATCCCCAAACCGGTCAGTGTGATTCACCACCACAAAAAAAAGGATCAGGATGAAAAGTGATGCAAAAACAGGGATTAAATGCAGCGCTGCCAACATCCAAATTAATCAGGTAGTTTATAAAGAAACAGGGATTTATTAACATAACATGATTTGTCCAATGAGGACAAACTATTATATAGCTCCCTGATTAAGAGGGGTCTATTTACTGAACCCCCCCCCCCCAGCAATCATCTGCTATTGCTGGCGGAAGGTGCCAGCATCTGCACATTTCTTGCAGGAAAGATGTAGTAATACTTGGCGCCCATTCAATTAAACACTCAGTCATGCTTAGTCCACCATAAAGAGTGACTCTTTCGATTTGGCGGAACTTCCTTTATGATGTCTCCAGGCCCTTATAGACCATGTACAGATGTGTCCACCCATATGTGTGCTTAAACTTAGTTAAGGACTCCAATTTCTCATGAAACAAATTCAATACGATAACGCGACATAATAGCAAAGCCCTTTATAGGTTGTAATCAACATCACAACCACTGGGTGGCCTCACAAAGACACATGTAATATAGACATCTTGCGATAGAGTATCACAAAATCATGTTGATTTTTTTCAAAGCTGGACATCTCGCGCCACACATCTTGATATTTTGAGATATGAGGAAAGGTGAGAAAGGACACATCAGTACACCGGGGATCTGTTAAAAAACGAACAGCCCATGTCTCACCCCTCCTCCTTACGACTTCAGCTGTGTATGTGTGTGCTCCATTCCTGGTCAGCCACTGAGGCACACAGACACAGCTGAGATGAACTTTGGCTGTTATAGATGTATACCCAAGTCGTACTCTAGACTGATGATTGACTTCCCTGATGATTAACGACCAGAGAATAAATTATTGTAGAATCCCTTTAATGACAACAGTTTTGGACGTAAAGCGACCCTCCGGTTCACAGAAAAATGTCACTATACATGCAGAATGTATAATTAAAATATTTGCTGCCCTCTTTTTTAATGTTACTGATGTGGTTAGTTCCATTCCAAATTCCCTCTTTATGTATGTATGTATGTATGTATGTATGTATGTATATATGTATGTATGTATGTATTTCACACTACCCTATGCAGTGCTTGGGTAGTCAGAGACACACTTTCCTGATCTTGTAGTGATGATGATGCTGTATAAGGCAGTGTAAACAGCTTCACGATTGTGATTTTTGGTACACTACCATTATGCCAAATGAGTATGTTCATTGACCACTCTTAGTAGGTTCCTGACGTCTTGTGTACAGTATCTGTCAGTGAATATGCTGCCCTATATAAAGGCTGCATTTTACAGCTACAAGTCAGTACTCCTAACATCCAAAATGGCTCAATTTTTTTTGTTTGCTTTGCTTGGCTAAATAGGAGCGCTGAAAGAATATGCTGTATTTATGAGGGGAGTGCTCTTCTTTGCCTCTACATACATCCCCCGGCCCTACAGGTTGGTGTTTGACAAGCTGCTTTGTATACATTTATGGACATCTGCCTGTCAGTCAACATGGAGGGTGGCAGGGGGAGACAGAGAGAGTACTTCCCTCGTGAATGTAGCGGATGAATATAGCAGTTTTGACTACTAGGAGTTTGGACTTGTAGCTGTAATATGCAGCCTTTAGCGTCCATGGCCGATTACTCACCCCCCGGCAGCCGCAGCCATGGATCTGTGAGTGCGTGCACATGGGAATCATCATCAATTAGCCCATGATCACCCTGGACTATAAGAAAGGCCCTGCCCCTTTGCTCATTGCCTGAGCGTTGTTAGTATTCCCATGTTAGTCTATGCAAATGGTCCTTTAGTGTTTGCCCTTTTTTTCATTGTTCCCGTACCCTGCTATCTGTTTCCTGTATCCTGTGCTGTGTCATTGTTCCTGAGCCTGTTAGTGATTGGAGTCGTGTCCTGCTGCTCTTGCTGTCATCCGCCACATCTGGCGCAACCTATTGCACCTGCTGTAGTCTGCCACGTCTGGCGCATCGTACTGAACCTGCTGTCATCCGCCACATCTGGCGCAACCTGCTGCACCTGCTGTCATCCATGCTAAAGCCTCTGCCACTGTCTGGACTATTCAGGTTTGTTTGGCCAGCTGGCTCCCCGCTACGGCGGTGTGGCCTAGTAGGTCCACATACAGAAAGACCGTGACACAGCCTTTACGTATGGCAGCATATTCAGCTGACAGATCCACTTTAGTAAAAGAGAGTTCTTTTGTATATCCAAGATATCTTGCTTACAACCTAAAGTCTTAATGAGACCATTGAAACTTCATTTTAATATTTTATTGATTTCCATATGTTTTTTAATTTGTTTTATTTAAACTTACTTGCCGCCACCACCTGTAATTTATTGTTCCCATATTTGACACTGTCCGCTTGATTGTCTGTCTTGATTGAATTTTTTAGTCTAGTTTTAATTTCTTAGCTCCTCTAGTAGAAACTTGTCTCTAAATCAACACCAGCAGCGGATTGGTTCAATTCATTACACAACTTAGGTCTTTTGGTCCCGGGTGGCTTTCATATCTCCACTATTAGCATCTTTTTAGAATGTCAACTCTACTTAGGCCTTTTTGATGTTTTCGTACCTCAACTGATCGCATCTTATAACCATGAGCATACTACTTGCATTCCTCATTTTCTTCTATAAAGGATTCATTAACTTTTCCCAAAAGACAATATGAATGTATTTATCATTGATGTATGCAATGATTGCTGTATGATATGCACATGTTTTTAAAACTTTTAATCTAGAGTTTGTTTATGTTAATTTACAGCAATTCTTTCTTATTAGATCTAGTTTATTTATGGTTTTTATTTACTTATATACCTGTCTATTAAATTTGACAAAAACTTGCAAATGTGACCCTAGAATCATTTAGATGTATTTAGTTGTCTTATTGGTTTCATCTGCAATTGAGGTTACTTTTTTGAACATACTGCTCTTTGCACACACCGTGGTCCGTTTTTTGGGCGTGATTTTCCAAAAATCAGGGCTAAAACGCAAATTAACTGTGACCTCTTAATACAACCTATTTATTTCTCTAATATTAATGCGTGTGTATGTCTGGCACCATTTCAGTGTCATAACGAGTAGCAATACAATACATTTTTTAAACTAAAGGTACAAGTCTAGAGTTCTATGTCAGCAATGCCTGCTGTCGCTCAGGTTTTGCCTCAATTTCTTTCATTTCAATGTCTGTATGAGTTTAATCTGAGGGGAAGCAGCATCTGGTCTCCCACTATAAAACAATATAGCTGCATTGTGCCTGATATCGCAATTGTTCCTGTGCACACCATCTACAAAGAATCAAGAGGTTTTCTGCACTATAGAGCGCTGTGTTTTTTTCTTTTTGTTAGATTTCCTGATCAGACAACCCCTGCCAGCACTAGAGAACCAAACAACATTAGGCCCTAGGTGTGTGGGATTTATGGCAATCTGGCTAAATATTCTCTATGCTGATTAGTTGAAGCTGGGGTAGACATGGGGCCCACTATGTGTCACCTTAAGGCCGGATTTACACAAGCGTGTGCGTTTTGCGCGCGCAAAAGGCACTTAACAGCTCCGTGCGTCATCATCATATGATGCGCGGCTGCGTGATTTTCGCGCAGCCGCCATCATTATGACACTCAGTATGTTTGTAAACTGCTGTTGTGCGAATCACGCGCGTCCCACGGAAGTGCTTCCGTGTGGTGCGCGTGATTTTCACGCACCCATTGACTTCAATGGGTGTGTGATGCGCTGCGTGAAAATCACGGACTGTCTGCACGGCCCAATAGACTAACATAGGTCCGTGCGACGCTCGTGAAAATCACGCGCATTGCACGGACGTATTACACGTTCGTGTAAATCCGCCCTAAGGGTGCTCATACAAATTAGATTAATGTTAGCATTAGCTGATTTTGGCAGAAATGGCCGACAATCTAACTTATATAGGGTGTCTTCAATTTCCCCCAAGGCAGATGTCGAGCAATGGAGTCTTGGCATGGTGGCGTCTGGCAACAGCTTATTCCCTTCTCCTCATTGAGTACACATGCAGACTCTGCCAAGCATGTATTGTGTATAAAGGGTGTGGGCAGGAGGAATAGCTGTCACAGCTATCTAAGGTGTATGGCCACCTTAAGACTCACATACAGCTGAAGTTGGTCCTTCCTGTTAAGGACACAAAACAAGGCATTACATCAGCCTTACGGTCCCTTCAAAGGTTGTTGACTATTTTGTGTCCAGTGTATTGGAGACCATCTTTATACTAGTCGGACAATAGTTGCAATATCATAAAATTCTGACTAGGTAGCTGATGTTCTCTTTTACCTTCTGCTGCACCGATGCATCATTGTATATATATATATATATATATACACACATGGAAAAAAAATCACACTATGTTCTTGCTTGCAGACTATAAAACATCTGGTTGATATTTTTGGTAAATTGTATAAAAAAAAGATTTGACTAGATAAAACATCTGTTTTTTTTTTATACCACAATGAGAAATGCTACGTTCTATTAAAGAATATATTAGTTTATTTGTATCAAGCAGAAGTGTGTTTGGTTTGCATACAAAGAGTTTACCTCCTAAGAATCCATCTAGCAAATGAAAGCATTCTCATCTCTGTAATGAAATAGTACATCCTCCTACTCTTTCAATTAAGCAGATACGTGAAATCCTGTTAGAGAGATGGGAGGCGAGGTAATAACAATGTGTTGTGATTAGACAGTAGCACGTATTCTCCCGGTTCAGACTGTATTTCACCCTTTCGCTGCTACCCTTGCATGGAATACTAATTGGACATCCTCCCATGTTCAGTGTGCAGGACACGTCAGTTAGTGAGGAGGGCTTGTACTGTCTCTGGAGAGAAATTGATTTATTTGTGTTTCATCTACCTGCTGTCAGTGGCTGAAATTCTTCATTTTAGCTGATTGTTAGCTATTTGGTGTCAGATATTACAGCTGATATACAAATGTGGAGAAAAATAAAATACCATTTGAAGAACTATTTGATCATACTTTTTTCCTAAACTTCTAACAAAAGCTCTTCTGCACACAATAGCTTATAAATACAGCTGGTAGAATTGATTCACCAGGTTTGACATTCGCAGCAAAGCAGAATTATTCATATTTGGAGAAATGTGGAGAAATCATCTTTAATTATAATAATAATAATAATAATAAGAGTTGCTTTAGATCACGTTTTAGCTTTACGTTTAGAGTGTACATCGTGAAAGCTCCCGATGTACACCCCCCTTCAGGACTGAGCCTGTTTTGGCCTTCAGGATGAAGCCGATTTTTTTCATATCTGACATGTGTTACTTTATGTGGTAACAACTTTTGAATGCTTTTACCTACCCAAGTAATTCTGAGATTGTTTTCTCATGACATATTGTACTTTATGGTGGTGCAAAAATTTGGTCGATAAATTCAATATTTATTGTTAAAAAAGATTTAGAGAAAATTTTCAAAAATGTGCATTTTTCTACATTTAAATGTATCTGCTTGTAAAACAGATTGTAATACCACAAAAAATAGTCACTAGTTAACATTTCCTATATGTCTACTTTATGTTTGCCCCTTTTTTTAAACATTCTTTTATTTTTCTAGGATGTTACAAGGCTTTGAATTTTAGCAGCAATTTCTCATATTTTCAAGAAAATTTCAAAACGCTATTTTTTAAAGGACCAGTTCAGTTCTGAAGTGGCTTTGTTGACCTTATATATAAGAAAGTCCCCATAAATCACCCCATTTTGAAAACTGCACCCCTCAAAGTATTCAAAACAGCATTCAGAAAGTGTTTTAACCCTTTAGGCATTTCACAGGAATTAAAGCAAAGTAGAGGTGAAATGTACAAATGTAATTTTTTTTTTGCCAAAATTCATTTGTAATACATTTTTGTCCTGTACCACTGAAGGTTTTACCCAAGAAATGCAAATTAATATTTATTGCCCAGATTCTGCAATTTTTAGAAATATCCCACATGTGGCCGTAGCGTGCTAATGGACTGAAGCACCAGCCTCAGAAGCAAAGGAGCACCTAGTGGATTTTGTTGCCTCCTTTTTTTAGAATATATATTAGGCACCATGTCAGGTTTGAAGAGGTATTGTGGTGCCAAAACAGTAAAGACCCCCCCCCCAAATTCACCCCATTTTGGAAACTATACCCCTCAATGAATTTATCTAGGGGTTTAGTTAGCATTTTGAACCCACAGTTTTTTTGGTAAATTTATTTGAATTAGTATGTGTTTATGAAAATCTACTTTTTTTCTGAAGAAAACGTAGATATTTTTAATTTTTACAAGGAATAAAGGAGAAAAAAACACCCCAAAATATGTAAAGCAATTTCTCCCGATTATAGCAAAACCCCATATGTGGTAATAAACTGCTGTTTGGACCCACAGCAGGGCTCAGAAGAGAAGGAGCACCATTTGGATTTTGGATTTCTGATTTTTCTGGAATAGTTTTCAGTGCCGTGTCGTGTTTGCAATGCACTGGAGGGACCAAACAGTGGAAACCCCCTAAAAGTGACCCTATTTTGGAAACTACTCCACCCTCAAGAAATTTTTCTAGGGGTAAAGTTAGCATTTTAACCCCACAGTTGTTTTGCTGAATTCATTGGAATTAGTCTGTAGAGGTAAAAATCCACTTTTTTTCTGAAAAAACGTAGACATTTTTAATTTTTACAAGGAATAAAGGAGAAAAAACACCCCAACATTTGTAAAACAATTTCTCCCGATTACAGAAATATGCCATATGTGGTAATAAACTGCTGTTTTGACCCACAGGAGCGCTATTTGGCTTTTGGAGCTTAAATTTAGCTGGTTTTCAGGTGCCATGTAGAATTTGGAAAGCCACCGAGAGGCTGAAACAGTGGAAACCCCCCAAAAGTGACCCCATTTGGGAAACTACACTACTTAAGGAATCTATGTAGGGGTATATTGAGAATTTAGATCCCACAGATCTTTTGCAGGATTTATTAGAATTAGGCCGTGAAAATGAAATTAATATCAACATTATTTCCACTAAAATTTTGAATTTTTTCAATTTCACAAAGGATAAAGGAGGAAAAAGTCACCCAACATTTGTAAAGCAATTTCTCCCGAGTGCGGCTATACCCCACATGAGGTCATAAATGTTTTTTTCATTAGAAATTAATTAACCCTTTCCGAATTGATCCATTTTTTGCTTTTTCTTTTGTTTTTCCCTTCCCCGCTTTCCAAGAGCCATGACTTTTTTATTTTTCCATCAATAGAGTGGTGTGAGGGCTTATTTTTTGCGGGACAAGCTGTAGTTTTTATTGGTACAATTTTTTGACACATACAACTTTTTGAGCACTTTTTCTAAAATTTTGTGTTAGAGCCAAGGTGACCAAAAAACATAGATTTTGCCGTTTTAAATTATTTATTTTTCACTGCATTCACCATTTGAGTTAAATAATGGTATACTGTAATAGTTTGGAATTTTATGAATGCAGCGATACCAATTTTGTGTCTTTTTTTATTTTTTTACATTACTTTAGAGGAAAAATGGGAAAAAGGTTTTTTTTTACTTTAAATATTTATTTAAAATTTTTCACTAATAATAACTATTTACTTTTGTTTTTACCCACTTTATTAGTCGTCCTAGGGGACTTGATCCAGCAATCAGTAGATATTGTCATTTTTGCAGGCTCCTGTAACAGCGCGATCGCTGTTCCTGTCCGTTAGCACCGGGTGTCAGCTGTAATACACAGCTGACACCCGCATGGCACGGTCTCAGTGCGTGAGCTTGCTCCATACATCACTCCCACACCTTGACATGCTATTAAGTCGTGGTGCGCGAAGGGGTTAATATGCAGCGGATGGTGCAGAGTGAAAATTTAAATTTTCCACTGATATGCCATTTTAGTGCACTATATGTTATGCCCAGTTTGTGCCACTGAAGACAAATACCTCATAAAATATTAATCGGGTTCTCCTGGGTATGGCAATGCCATACATATCTGTGGACGTAAACTGCTGTTTGGGCACGCTGTAGGGCTCAGAATGGAGGGAGCGGCATTTGGCTTTTGGAGTGCAGATTTTGCTTGGTAGTAGTTCTGTTTGGTGTTTTACTGGTATTTCAGTTTATAATGTTGGGGATTATGTAATCTGTGCGAAGTACATCAGGTTATAATAAGAGGGTATAATAATGGGGTAAATAAATAATAATCCGCAGATATGTGCCTGGTGTCGCACTGATAAATGGTGCCAAATCTTATCCGCTTTTGGAACACTGCAAATTTTGCATCGTCATATTCTGGGAGCCAGAACTTTCTTCGTTTTTCTGCAACAGAGCTGTGAGAGGGCTTATTTGTTGCAGGACAATCTGTAGTTTTCATTGGTACCATTTTGGGTTACGTGCAGTTTTTTTGATCACTTTTTATTCCATTTTTTGTCCAAAAACCATTAATTCTGACAATGTTTTTTATTCTTTTTTCTTACGGTATTCACCCTGCGCTATAAATGACAATTATACTTTATTCTGTGGGTCGATACAATTACGGTGATACCATATGTATATAGTTTTTTTTATGTTTTGCAGCGTTAGCGCAATAAAATAACTTTTTTTATAAAATTATTTATTTTGTGTCGCCATAACTGTTTTATTTTTCAGTCAAAAAATGCGGGACGGGTTGTAGGCTTTATTGGTACTGTTTTGGGGTAGATGCAACTTTTTGATCACTTTTTATTGTATATTTTGGGAGGGGAGGTGACCAAAAAATAGTGATTCTAGCATTGTTTTTTTACTTTTTTTCTTTGCAGTGTTCACTGAGCAGAAAATACAACATTATAGTTTTATAGTTTGGGTCGTTACGAACGCGGTGATACGAAATATGTGTACTTTTTTTAACGTGTTCATTTTTTTCCTATAATAAAAGTCTTATTATAGGAAAAAAAACATTTTTTGTCTATGTAACTTATAACTTTTATTTTTAAACTTTTCTAAAAACATTTCTAAAACATTTTTATTATATTTTCTTTTTTAAATTTTTTTACTTATCCTTGTCCCCCAAGGGGACATTTAGACTTGCAGCTTTGATCGCTGCTAGAATACATCACACTACCTACGTAGTGTAATGTGTTCTAAATGTCATTGTGACGTGACTTCTGTACATGGCAGCCCGGAAGCCAGCTTCCGATTACCATGGCAACCATCACCAGCCCCCTGTGATTTCATTTGGGGGCTGACGATGTGCAATCGACCGCCGCATTTAATGGGTTAACTGCCCAAATCGGCGGTGATGGGCCGCTGATCGGCAACAGGGAATGAAGGGCAGACTCCCTGCACAGTTAACCGCTGCTGCGGTGTAGCGCCGCGATTAACTGTCACAGTGTAGATGTAACTGGACGTCAAGGTGTGCGAAATTACTGTACACCTTGACGTGCATTAACGGCAAGGTGCGGAAAGGGGTTAAACGTGTCCATAAGCGTCCATTAGCCCGACGGAGGCCAAAAGAATGTCCTTGTAGCCGTCTTTACTTTGACTTTCAACGCATTAAATAAACAATGGCTAGATCTCTTATCTTTTCAATGGCTTTTGTTGTGTGATATCACGCTGCAGCAAGTTATCAGAAGTTAAAGATGGCTACATCTGTATGTCGATTTATCTTTTTTTTTTGAGGATGGAATAACGTAGTAGACTATGCTATTCCATATGGAGGGTTGCTGCAAAAAAAAACAAATGTATACCGTGTGGTATGGTAGTCTATGTTTAACGCATGCCATTCTACTTAAAGCTCCTAATGTCAAAGTCCATGTATGGACAGTGACACAAACATCGCAAGCGCTCAGATCGAGGGCTCTAGTCCTGGGGAAGCCCTTGACATTATTATCCATATATAGAGAGTGACTGCAAGTGCTTCCTCAGAGCCAGATTCCCCAGCCAGAGTGCTTACAATGCTGTGGATGGGGATTACAGCATTGTAGCTCCTGACATCTTTGTCCATATATGTAGCTCTCTGCCCGAGGAGTTTGAGCGATGTATACGTCGCTATCTTTTGCTGGAGGTATACGTCGGGACGTCAAGATGTGGACCAGGCCTAAGTCTCGACTTATCGTAACAAACAATTTTACAGTCGGTAATGGTAATTGCTTTGTCCATGGTACTAAAAATTATTGGGACAACAAGTAGTTTTTCATAGCAAAATGTTTTGTATTGTGGGAAATATGTTGTTATGCATTAATTTATGCATTCATTTTTTTGGTAATTTATATAACACCCCACACATTAAAGTTCACATATCATGAGATTGGTGCATCTTAAACACGTATCTGAAAATCTCCACCAGAGTAACTTAGATGTAAACGTTATTAGCTGGATCCTGTTATCACAGGACCCGATCTCAGTCGAAACATCAGTTCAGCTGAACTGATGGACTCGATTACGCAGAATGATATAGCTTCTATGTATCCTGCGTATAAAAAATAAACTTTTAAAAGTCAATTAAAAACACATAAAACATTGATTTCTTTAAAAAAAAAAAAAGCCATTGTTTTTTCCTTTCAAAGGTGTACATATACTTAAATCCATTGTTTTCCACCTGTGGGTCAGGACTCATTTTTGGCTTTTCATATTGCTCCCTAGATGTTCTATTGTGCACCAATGACACCAGGGATGTCATATCATTATGAAACTTTGGTAACAGGAACATAACAATAGGATTGGCAGTTACTTAACTTCTAGATTCATGTCACATAATAATGATCAGATAACAAGTACCCAGAACTATGACTAGCACTGTCAAAATATGTTTTGTACTCAGCACTATATCAATACCCCTTGCCATTTTCATTTCAAACCTAATGTGGTTCAAAGCCACATGTTATATTTCAATGCAGTTATCGTGCGTAGAATGTGGTGATCTTTAATGTTACTCTAAATGTTTAACCAGACCTTCCCGGTATATCTTCACTGCGTGTAGATTGTTTTCCACATGCGTTTCTCTGTCTCTCCCACTTCTACTAATTAATTCATTCTACACATTTCCCTTTTCATTCATCATAATGACACCACCCATATTAATTATCAAGAGAAAAATCTCACTTCCTAATTAGATGATAGACTCTGTGGGTTTGTTGAGTAGTCAGAGACTCATTAATAGACAGAGCATCTTGATTTCTTTCTCTGTAGGGACATTAGTAGGGTTTTGCTGCCTATAATATTAAGAAAATAATAAGAAAAAATAAATGTATACGAGACAACTACTCATACTATTTACACGATTGGCTTATTGAAGTGGTGTCTGGCAAAGAGCCTGGTGTTGCTGAATAATAAGGGCAACATCATAAATTCAATTTCAAGCATTATTCTGTACAATGCTGCCAGTAGACATTCATCTGTATATTTCCAGACATATATACTTTTACATTTACGGTCAGCATAAGGTCTCATGCATATAGCCATATCATATTTCTCATGGAATCAGAAAGAAAATAAATCATGCCATGTTATGATGCCATCACATGCCGTACTATACAGTGTCGTATGTGTCACTATACAAATATGATGCCTTAGTCAGAGTCCAGATCTCAATCCAACTGAGAATTTATGACTTGACAAACATAAGTAGCTGTTAATTCATGGTCCCCATGCAGCTTAATGGAGATTGAACATAGGCAGGGGCGTAGCTATATGGGTTCAGAGATAGCAGTCGCACCCGGCCCTGGAAACTGAGGGGTCCCAAAAGCCCCTCAGCCGCATTAGAGAACACCAGTATTATAAATGATATATGGTAGGTGGTGGGCTTGTTATAGATTTTGCATTGGGTCCAAGAGCTTCAAGTTACACCTCTGAATATAGGGGTAAATGAATGGGAGGAAAATTATTTTATGTCCACATGCAAAGCTTATAGACACCTGCCCAGACAGGCCCAAGATGATAACTTCTGCCAATGGTACCTCTTCTAAATACTTACTTGAATAGGTCACGCCTGAATAGTCGCTTAGGGTTCGTTCACATCTGCGCCCGGGTCCCGTTCCGACATTCCGTCAGAGTTTTCCGTCAGAACGGGACCCGGGCTGACACAAACGGAAATCATAGGTTTCCGTTTCCATCACCAATAGCGTACTCGACTACGCTATTAATTCTGTCAATGTGACGGAACCCTTGCACAACGGAGACAAATGGAAACCATTGGCACTGGATCCGTCACCATTGAAATGGTGATGGAAACAGAAACCTATGGTTTACGTTTGTGTCAGTCAGGGCTCCGTTCCGATGGAAAGCTCAGACGGAACATCGGAACGGAGCCCTGACGCAGATGTGAACGAAGCCTTATTCAGTTATTTTGTGTAAATTAATTGTAATGTAATTGTAGATATTGGTTTTTGTTTTATCCAGAAAGTCCTTTGTTGAAAAACATCCACTGTAATTTAGTGTTCTGAAATATGAGTGATTTGAGGGGGTGAATACTTTCTATAGGCATTGTAACTTAAAACACTACCCCGAGATAAGGTGAAGGCGGTGGGACTGGGTATTTAAATTAAAATGTTATACATAATGCTTTCCTATGCATGTTGATTTATAATGTGGTAGAAGCAATGATGGCAGTAGTCTTATTTGTCTTATTAAAAAAAATGAACTAAAGGAGAAATTATTTGTTTATTACCTTGTGTACACTCTATTGTATATACAGCTCTGTCTCTATATAACAACGAAGAAGGCTGAAGTGGTAAAAAAAAAAAGTTTCGCTGTCACTGACAGCCGTGCTCCCCTAGTGTGACGGCACAATGGTTCTAACAGCCAGTCATTCTGCCAGCTGTTTATGACTGTCCTTACAGAGTTATATGCAGACTGCATGGACCTTCATAGTGGTCTACATGAATAGATTTTGAGCATAGATACTAGATAATATCTAATATCTAGATAATAACTATTTTACTAGAAATCAGTGATGACTGGCTATGATGAAAGGATTTAGTTACCATTTCTCTACCTGTTTTATTGCATTTGGCATGCACAATGATGCATTGGGAGGTTTTTACAAACTGTCCAAAGTTCATATGAAGAAAACTTTTCCATTTTCTACTTTAAAAGGGAGCTTTCACACATTAATGCTTATAAAAAGAGAAAGGTCCCTCTGCAAAGAAAGTGTTGTGTTCCTTCTGTTTCCTTAGTAATGTTCTATTGTTATCAGCCAAAGTAATTTATAGCTCCTGCAATCTTGGAAAAATAGATATTTTGGGGTGCACAGAAAATAAGTAATAGAAAGGTGAATTTTCTTATCTTTAAATGTTCCTTTTTTATTCAAGACTTCAACCAGAAAAGGGGAGGGTATAATAAAGAGAGGGGATCAGTACATAATAGAATGAAAATTAAAGTTTTCTTGAAACCATGTACACGAATAGAGAAAGGAGATCTCACTTTAGATTAGAAAATCCAGCCAGATAAATGACAATGGTGATCAAAGCAATAATAGGTGGACAAATTTAGGTCTAACTAGGGTTGTGCAATAGGGATGTAGGGGGATTAAAGCTAGATGAAAGTTGATGTCTTACTCTATCAGTGCCATAAACTAAGGGCATTGGGTGATATATATATTTATATATATCACCATGGCTCCATGGCTGCCACAAACGTGTGAAGATGTGGTGTGTACAGTGTTCCTCATTGTAGACTTTTTCCATGCTATATATCTGCTACATTTTTCGAATTCAAGTGCCTAATGAAGGCAAAGTCATGGAAATCTAGATGGATGGAAGATGAAGTTTGGCACCTACAACCAAAGCCTTTTTTCAAGTGCGCATTGCCCCGTGTGGGTTCCATTTTCACGTCTCCCCATAGACTTGAGTCTATGGAGGGATCCGTGAAAACGGAAGAAAATAGGATATGTTCTACATTTCAATGGAGTCTTCACACGGTCCGTTGAAACAATGGCCAAGTGAACGGCCCCATTGAAATACATGCGTCCATGTGATGACCGTTGTTTTAAAGGCCATCACACGGACGTATTCTACTTTTGTCTGAATAAGGCCTAAATGTGGAAACAATTTCAAGGTCAACTACGAGAGACCAGTCGGTAATATCTTCAGCAGAACTATTTGGCGTGTGCGGACTACACAGGGGCACAGTTAAGAGGAGAAGACATAAGTCACACCGTTCCAGATGGGCCCGAGAACTGCGTGCATATTGCCAACAGTGCAATGCCAGGAAAGAATTTATGAATCTTAATAGAGCCAGTAATTTAAATGCATTTTCCTGCAAATTTTTACATCTAGAGGGGACATGAAAGTAAGCACATTTACTAGGGTAAAGCTGAGTTCACCTTCGCAAAATATTGTATCTGCAGGTGATGCTCGCTACGAGGTCTGTGCAAGTAAGGATTAGAAAGAAATATTTTCAAGACTTAATCAGGAATTCATTAGACAGATATGCATAACTGACTATGATGATTTAAGAAAAATTAAAAAGTGGAATAATGTTTTAATGCATGCTACAAGACATTTATCCTGGGGAAATGCTACTGAGGCTGGCAGGGTATATGCCACATGCACAATAAGGATTGAGGGGAGGGTGGTGCCAGTCCAGTCTCACTGTCAGTTTAAATAAAAATCAGCTGATGTGGCAATAATTTGCAAGTGGGCCGGACGACTGACTGCTGAGATCCCCACTGATCCTGAGAATAAGGGGGTCACAGCGCTTCTTAAGTGCTTCAGCCCCTCCACAGTGCTACCAACCTCCAGCTGTGCAGGGAACTCCAACATAGCTCTATTCAAGTGAATTGGTGCGGTAGGTGGCAAATTAGGTTTAAGATTGGGGGCGGGGGTTTGAACTGAATCTTTTTTCCCTTGGGTAAAGGAAAGCCTAGCTACACTTTTGCATTATCTATAGAATAGTGGATACTTTATAACTTTACAATTGAGCTGCAATTATAAGAATGTAACATACAAGTGACTTCTATGGCTTAAATAGAGTTTTTTCAAATCAATGAAATTCATGGCCTCAATAAACACTGTTCAGTCTCCGCATGATTAGCTCTGCTGTGCTAGTGTAAAGGAAAGGTTGCCGAATACAACAGCAGAAAGCTTGCTCTCACAATACCCCTCTAGCATCCCCTTTGCTTGTCAAAGTTAATTTATCAGCATTTTAGTTGGCTGGTTTTATTTGAGTTTAGCGCAGATGCTGATGTTTCAGGTCAAACACTGGAACCTACAGGATTTATTGCTACTTTGTTTAAGAGTTCATAAAATATGTTATCCTCAATCCACATTTCAATTTACAAATGTAAAAATGAATGGCTTTAACATGTACCCGAGGCATTGGAAGGTCTTACAAGCTTGTTAATAATGAGTGATATTCTATTGAGTAAGAGTATGGTCACACGTACACGTCCGATACGCCTGAAATTACGGAGCTGTTTTCAGGAGAAAACAGCTCCTGAATTTCAGACGTAATGGCAAGTGCAGGCGTTTTTCGCAGCGTCCATTACGGACGTAATTGGAGCTGTTTTTCTATGGAGTCAATGGAAAACGGCTCCAATTACGTCCCAAGGCGTGGCAGGCACTTATTTGATGCGGGCGTATTTTTTACGCGCCGTCTTTTGACAGTGGCGCGTAAAAAAAATGACCGTCGGCACAGTACATCGTAAAACCCATTCAAATGAATGGGCAGATGTTTGCAGGCGCTTTGGAGCCGTATTTTCAGACGTAATTCGAGGTTAAAACGCCCGAATTACGTCCGTAAATAGGGTGTGTGAACCCAGCCTAATTGTCTTGACTAGAGATGAGCGAACTTATAAAAAGTTCGGTTCGGCAGGTTCGCCGAATTTCATGAAAAAGTTTGACCGAACTAGTTCTGACCGAACCTGTAATACAAGAAAGCCCCTAAAAATCGTGTATAGCACTGTTTAAAAGCCCTAAAAGCCCTGTATAACACTCTTAGGTCACCCATGAGTGTATCCAAGTACTTTTGAGCTGTCTTTAAGGCAAAGTTAGTGTCAAAGTTACGCCAACATGTATGGCTATAGGAAAACGGATGGGACACGGTGATAACTAACAGAAACACTGCACTTGTGCATGTTGTATGCTTAATGCATTGTTAAAAAAGGTACAAAAATTAACCATTTTTGGCGGCAGATGCCTGCCAGGGTTCATACATATAAGGTGGTAAAAGAAGAAGCAATGGCTTTTGACAAGCCCTCAAAAAATTTACCCTTTTTATTGGCAGATGCCTGCCGGGGTTCATCCATACATGGATGTAAAAGCAACAAGCAATGGCTTTTCACAAGCCCTCCAAAAATTTACCCTTTTTATTGGCAGATGCCTGCCGGGGTTCATCCATACATGGATGTAAAAGCAACAAGCAATGGCTTTTCACAAGCCCTCCAAAAATTTACCCTTTTTATTGGCAGATGCCTGCCGGGGTTCATCCATACATGGATGTAAAAGCAACAAGCAATGGCTTTTCACAAGCCCTCCAAAAATGTACCCTTTTTATTGGCAGATGCCTGCCGGGGTTCATCCATACATGGATGTAATGTAAAAGCAACAAGCAATGGCTTTTCACAAGCCCTCCAGGCCTGCTTGTAGCAGACGGCAGTGGAGGTGTATTGGTGGTAGTAGACGTAGCCAACGGACAGCAAGGGTGGTGGTAGTAGTAGTAGCAGCACATTAAAAGACACTGGACAGTCACAGGACAAAGCCCTGTGGTGGGGCAGGCCTGCTTGTAGCAGACGGCAGTGGAGGTGTATTGGTGGTAGTAGAGGTAGCCAACAGACAGCACGGGTTGTGATAGTAGTAGTAGTAGCAGCACATTAAAAGAGACTGGACAGTCACAGGACAAAGCCCTGTGGTGGGGCAGGCCTCAGGCCTGCTTGTAGCAGACGGCAGTGGAGGTGTATTGGTGGTAGTAGAGGTAGCCAACGGACAGCAAGGGTGGTGGTAGTAGTAGTAGTAGCAGCACATTAAAAGAGACTGGACAGTCACAGGACAAAGACCTGTGGTGGGTCAGGCCTCAGGCCTCCTTGTAGCAGACGGCAGTGGAGGTGTATTGGTGGTAGTAGAGGTAGCCAACAGACAGCAAGGGTGGTAGTAGTAGTAGCAGCACATTTGTTAGAGACTGGACAGTCACAGGACAAAGCCCTGTGGTGGGGCAGGCCTGCTTGTAGCAGACGGCAGTGGAGGTGTATTGGTGGTAGTAGAGGTAGCCAACGGACAGCAAGGGTGGTAGTAGTAGTAGCAGCACATTAAAAGAGACTGGACAGTCACAGGACAAAGCCCTGTGGTGGGGCAGGCCTCAGGCCTGCTTGTAGCAGACGGCAGTGGAGGTGTATTGGTGGTAGTAGAGGTAGCCAACGGACAGCAAGGGTAGTAGTAGTAGTAGCACATTAAAAAAAGAGACTGGACAGTAACAGGACAAAGTCCTGTGGTGGGGCAGGCCTGCTTGTAGCAGACGGCACTGGGGGTGGATTGGTGATAGAAGTAGTAGCAGCACCAACAGCGGCACATTAAAAAAAGAGTGGCCAGGACAGAATCCCGTAGTAGCAGGCGGCAGTAGCAGGCGGCAGCGGCAGCAGCCATGTCAGATCTAATCAGTGGCATCAGGCACAGGGGTTTTAAAATCCTCACCGATCCACGCTTGATTCATTTTCAGAAACGTGAGATTTTCCAAGCTGTTGGCGGACAATCTTGCCCCCTGCCCCCTAGCCCCCTGCCGCGCTGAATACCCTCTCTGACGCTACACTGGAGGGTGGACAAGACAGTACACCCATGGCAAACTGGGCCAGTTCTTGCCAATGATCCAATCTGCTGACCCAGAAGTCCATGGGGTCTGGGATCAGCATTTCTGACGGAGAAAGGGCACAGTCCAGGTACGAGTGAACCTGGTTGTTTAGGTGCTGCACCTGGTGATGGTGAACATCCCTTTGGTGACTACGATGTGTGTCAGGTCGGGGTATTGGATGTAAAAATGTTGTCATCATATTTTCCAAACTGAATTGGCTGCTGCTGCTGCTGCTGCTGCCGCTGCTGCCGCCTATTGCAGAGGTAGCTCTGCCAGAGGCGGTGGAACGATGAGACAGTGGGGAGCGGAGAGTGGCCCCCCGGTCAGACATACTTGCAGCAGGTGTTTGCCGTTTGAAAGCCGTGACAAGCTGGCTGCATAGCTTCTCTCGATAATAAGCCAATTTTGCCTCCCTCTCGGAAGGCGCAAAAAACTCCCCCATTCTGGCTTTATACCGAGGGTCTAAAAGTGTGGCTATCCAGTACTCATCTCTTTGCTTCATGCTAACAATGCGACAGTCAGCGCGCAAGTAACGAAGCATACAGCTCGCCATACTGGCCAGCGTTTCAGAGGGCCCGGTTGGTTCCATCTCCGCCCCATACTGCCAAGGTTGTCCATCATCAAGGTCGTCGTCAGACTCGTCATCACCATCACTGTCATGTTGTGCGGCTGCCTCGTCCCTTATCCCTTCCTGTGATTCCATCTCCAAATCCAGCTCCTCTTCAGGTCCTGTTTTCTCATCCTCATCCTCCTCCTCCTCCTCCTCAACATCCATAGCCAGATGTGATCCTTCCTCCATCCTTTGCTGAATCATCGCTGTGAGCGTTTGCTCCATAATGAATATCAGCGGCATAACATCGTTCATTCCGCTAGCGTCACGGCTCACAAATCGTGTGGCCTCTTCAAAGGGCCCTTAAAACGCGACATGCGTCTCTAACCAGCTGGCAGTGCCTGAGCTCGAAATTACACTGGCTCCAAACGCTGCCCGTCTGCTGCATCAGGAAATCATTCACGGCTTTCCGCTGTTCGTACAGACGGTCCAACATGTGCAGGGTGGAATTCCAGCGTGTTGGAACATCGCAAATCAGGCTGTGTTCTGGGAGATTGTTTTGACGCTGCAAGTCCAGGAGGGTGTGCTTTAATGCATACGAACATCTAAAGCGAACGCAAACCCTCCTGGACATGGCCAGCACACTCTTCAAACCAACATATGACTTTAAGAAGCGTGTTATGACCAGATTGATCACATGTGCCATGCAAGGAGCGTGTGTCAGGTGACCTAGACGCAGTGCAGCCACAACGTTCTTGCCGTTATCAGAGACAACATTGCCCAGTGTGAGTTTCAGAGGAGACAGCCAGCGTGCGATTTCCTCCTTGATGCACAGCAGCAGCTCCTGCCCTGTGTGGCTTTTCTCGCCCAGGCTCAGCAGGTGTAAGACAGCGTTGTGGCGCTTCACCTTGCACCTATGAAAAGAGTAGGGAGGAGGAGTGGAAGATACGCTGTGTCCTGTCGGGGACGGGAAGACCTCCATTGAGGAGGGCAAGGACTAGGAGGAGGAGTAGGAGGAGGAGGATGGTAGGCGCCTGGTGTCCGGAGTTGAACCAGAAAGATACAAGCGTGGAGGTGGTAATGCCTGGCATTGCTGCGGTGGTGCATCGGACTGCAAAATATTGACTCAGTGGGCCGTGAAAGACATGTACTGTCCCTGCCCATAGTTGCTGCTCCACGTGTCGACGGTGGCATGTACTCTGCTGCACACGGATAATTGCAAGGACTGGCACACCTTTTCCTCCACGTGCTTGTGCAAGGCAGGGACAGCTGTTTTGGAGAACTAATGTCGGCTAGGTATTCGCCACCTAGGCTGAGCGCACGCCATCAATTGCTTGAAGCCGGCGGAGTCGACCAGGTGGTGCGGCAGCGACTGCACCACCAACAACTTAGCCAGGTGTGAATTAAGCCGCACGACAAGTGGATGACTGGGTATATATTGTTGCTTATTGGACAACGATTCCGTAATGGATAACTGACGGGACGTAGGAGGAGCACTAGATGACAGTGATGATGATGATGACAACGACATGGTGGATAAGGCCTGGCTACTACTTAGATGACAGGGACTCAGAGCAGCAGCAGCAGCAGAGGGGTCTTAATTAGATGTACATGATGATGGTGGGGCATGTCGATTGTCCCACATGGCCTTGTGATGCCGCTCCATGTGTTTACGTAGAGCGGTAGAACCTACATTGCTGCCCTGCCCACGCCTTACTTTCTGCTTGCAGATACGGCACTGTGCCATGTTTTCGTCCTCCGGGAAGGTACAGAAAAATTGCCACACGGCAGAGTACCGTAAAGAGGTAGTACCACGTCCACCACCACCACCACCACCACCACACGAGCTTGCCCCTTGTCTGGCAGGCTTTTTTCGGGAGCCTACACCAGAATCAGTGTCGCCGTCACCGGCTCCTGAGCTGACCCTACCGCTGCAACGTTTTGCAGATTGACTGCTGCCCCTACCTCGGCTTGGCTGTTTATCACGGCCAGTGCCGCCACTACTACCCTCCTCCTCTGATGCTGTCATCACCTTGTCACCTGGTTCCCACGTCCTGTCTAAAACAACATCATCATCATAGCCCTCCTCATCATCCCCGCCACTTCTGTCACTGTGTTGTGAATGTGATGTGAAATCATGGTGGGCTCCATGCCCCCCCTCATTACTGCGTCTGCCACCACGGCTACCACCACCAACACCCCCACTACCACAGCTATGCGTCTCGGACACTGCTTCCACCTCCACCACCGCCGCAACACACTCCGTTGGCTGACTCGCGGAAAACAAATCATCATCATCATCACTATGTTGTTCAGTATATTCCTTCGCACACGAGGAGATGTCTCTTAGGACTCTCAGGAAAGATGGCTTCCCGCTAGGAAGGGGGAGTGAAGACATAGATGATGGAATGGAAACGCTAGAAATACCTATATTACTACTGTCACTGTGCCAAGGAACTGTAGAGGATCTGGAATCCAACGAAACCTGGCTTGAAGCCAGATCGTCAGAGTCTTCCTGCTGAGATGACCACGAGCCAGCCAACCAGTCCACAATGGCCGTATTGTCTAAAGTAACCCGCCCACCGGAGGAGATGGACAAGTCTGACTTGCTGATACTGCTACTACTACCAGCAGGCACATGGCTGCTGCTACTAGTGGAACTGGGCACAGGTCTTGTGCCACAAATGCTGGTACTGGGTCTGGCACCAACAGATCCAACATTTGGACTGAAAGAGGACACGGCATGGGTGTTTTTTCCTCTACCCCGTCCTTTCACAACCTTTTTTTTTACCAGACATTTCACTGCTGGAGTGCAGCAAGTTGAATCAAAACCCGGGGGATGAGCTGGGCCTTGTAGTACTACTAGGCTGCCTGTATTGCAAGTTGGATTGTTATTTCGCTATGTTAACGGCCGGGGATGAGCCCCTTCTAAAAGCGTACTCACACTGACACTGGCTTGGCAAATGGCAATGAATGAGAATTTCTATCAGGCACGACGCGGTGCACTCAGGGAATGCTGGGCCTTGTAGTAGTACTAGGCTGCCTGTATTGCAAGTTGAATTGTTATTTCGTTATGTTAACGGCCGGGGATGAGCCCCTTCTAAAAGCGTATTCACACTGACACTGGTTTGGCAAATGGCAATGAATGAGAATTTCTATCAGCCACGCCGCAGTGCACTCAGGGAATGCTGGGCGTTGTAGTACTACTAGGCTGCCTGTATTGCAAGTTGGATTGTTATTTCGTTATGTTAACGGCCGGGGATGAGCCCCTTCTAAAAGCGTATTCACACTGACACTGGCTTGGCAAATGGCAATGAATGAGAATTTCTATCAGGCACGCCGCGGTGCACTCAGGGAATGCTGGGCCTTGTAGTACTACTACTACTACTACAAAGGCTGCCTGTAGTATTGCAAGTTGGATTGTTATTTCGTTATGTTAACGGCCGGGGATGAGCCCCTTCTAAAAGCGTATTCACACTGACACTGGCTTGGCAAATGACAATGAATGAGAATTTCTATAAGCCATGCTGCGGTGCACTCAGGGAATGCTGGGCCTTGTAGTACTACTACTACTACAAAGGCTGCCTGTATTGCAAGTTGGATTGTTATTTCGTTATGTTAACGGCCGGGGATGAGCCCCTTCTAAAAGCGTATTTACACTGACACTGGCTTGGCAAATGCCAATGAATGAGAATTTCTATCAGCCACGCCGCGGTGCACTCAGGGAATGCTGGGCCTTGCAGTAGTACTAGGCTGCCTGTATTGCAAGTTGGATTGTTATTTCGTTATGTTAACGGCCGGGGATGAGCCCCTTCTAAAAGCGTATTCACACTGACACTGGCTTGGCAAATGACAATGAATGAGAATTTCTATAAGCCACGCTGCGGTGCACTCAGGGAATGCTGGGCCTTGTAGTACTACTACTACTACAAAGGCTGCCTGTATTGCAAGTTGGATTGTTATTTCGTTATGTTAACGGCCGGGGATGAGCCCCTTCTAAAAGCGTATTCACACTGACACTGGCTTGGCAAATGGCAATGAATGAGAATTTCTATCAGCCACGCCGCGGTGCACTCAGGGAATGCTGGGCCTTGCAGTAGTACTAGGCTGCCTGTATTGCAAGTTGGATTGTTATTTCGTTATGTTAACGGCCGGGGATGAGCCCCTTCTAAAAGCGTATTCACACTGACACTGGCTTGGCAAATGACAATGAATGAGAATTTCTATAAGCCATGCTGCGGTGCACTCAGGGAATGCTGGGCCTTGTAGTACTACTACTACTACAAAGGCTGCCTGTATTGCAAGTTGGATTGTTATTTCGTTATGTTAACGGCCGGGGATGAGCCCCTTCTAAAAGCGTATTTACACTGACACTGGCTTGGCAAATGCCAATGAATGAGAATTTCTATCAGCCACGCCGCGGTGCACTCAGGGAATGCTGGGCCTTGCAGTAGTACTAGGCTGCCTGTATTGCAAGTTGGATTGTTATTTCGTTATGTTAACGGCCGGGGATGAGCCCCTTCTAAAAGCGTATTCACACTGACACTGGCTTGGCAAATGACAATGAATGAGAATTTCTATAAGCCACGCTGCGGTGCACTCAGGGAATGCTGGGCCTTGTAGTACTACTACTACTACAAAGGCTGCCTGTATTGCAAGTTGGATTGTTATTTCGTTATGTTAACGGCCGGGGATGAGCCCCTTCTAAAAGCGTATTCACACTGACACTGGCTTGGCAAATGGCAATGAATGAGAATTTCTATCAGCCACGCCGCGGTGCACTCAGGGAATGCTGGGCCTTGCAGTAGTACTAGGCTGCCTGTATTGCAAGTTGGATTGTTATTTTGTTATGTTAACGGCCGGGGATGAGCCCCTTCTAAAAGCGTATTCACACTGACACTGGCTTGGCAAATGGCAATGAATGAGAATTTCTATCAGCCACGCCACGGTGCACTCAGGGAATGCTGGGCCTTGTAGTACTACTACTACTGCAAAGGCTGCCTGTATTGCAAGTTGGATGCAACGGGGATGAGCCCCTTATAAAAGCGTATTCACACACTGGCTGAGTAGTGAGTAGTGGATGAGCCCCTTCGATTGCTGGATTCCTGCCTTTTAGATTCCTAAAGCTTTCCCTTACTGCACAGAGATGCTATCCCTACAGCTCCTGTCTGTAAAATGGCCGCTGAGCTCCGTGCATAGACTTTTATTGCAGGCTTGAGCCCACCCCTATGCTGCCTCCCGATTGGCTGGGAGAGCCGTTTGCAAGGCATTATGGGGTAGCCTGATGTCAGGTGATCTTGTGAAATCCACCATTTTACATCTAACATGTGGCAGGCGCCAAAATGTAGCCGGGTTCGGTCAAAACGGGTTCGGCCGAACCCGGTGAAGTTCGGATTCGCTGCGAACCAAACTTTTCCCGATGTTCGGACCGAAACTGGGTTCGGTTGTCCCCTTTCGCTCATCTCTAGTCTTGACTGGTGATGTCTGCAACATTTGTGGCTTGGAAGTTTTTAACACAGGCAAAATGGCAGCACACTGAATGCGGTAAAGTGTTCTATTCCAATGGGTGTATGGTTTCCTTTTCTGCTTGTGCCCCTTTTTAGTAAGTTTCACATTTTTTGTGGGCCACTAGCCAGAAACATAGTTTACATAACAGATACATTTTAAGGAATTCTTGGTTATATTTAGACATAGTGTAGATAAATAATATTTAGACATGTGGGGTGCACACATCAAATGTATGGCTGCTTCGTTTAATATAAAAATGATGAATGTTACTTCGGTTTGCAGGTACTATAAGGGCATGTTCAGACGTGGCAGAATTTTTCGGCTGCGAATGTTGTTGCGAATTTGCGGCAATTATGCAATGAATCTGCACCAACATTTGCATGTTTGACAGGTAATTCAGACGTTGCGGATATCACAGCGGACTTGCCACAGATTTCAGGCTTTGCATTGCAAAGGCTAAAATCTGCAGTGAAATTCCGCTTCTTCTCCGCAGCCTGATTTCTGCACAGTTATTTTCTGCAACATCTGAACTAAGTTACCTAAAAAGGTATAGAAACTGATGCAAAAAACGGATGCTGCAGATTTCCACTGTGGACTGTCCACAGCGGAATTCCACAGCAATTCCGCCACATCAGATCATGCCCTGTGGGTATATTCACATAGGGCGGATACAGGGAATTCCAAACGAAAAACTGCACCAAATTGTGGTGGAGATTTTCAACCGGAATGTCCGGTGTGGAAAACTGCACCTAAAATAAAAAGATACATACTTACACAGCCATGGCGACGTCGCATGGGATCAAACATCATCCCAGGAAGCCATCCTGGATGAAGAAACACAAAATTCGTGTTTTTTTGTTGAAGATTTTACCTCCCCATTGAATTTCATTGGGAAAACTGACAACAAATTTGCAGCGCTTATGCAAATACAATTGACATGCTGCGGATTAAAAAAATGCACTGCAGGTTAATTTCTGAGCGTTTTTTCCGCTCAGCATTTACGCATTGTGTGGATTAGATTTGTTAAAGAGGCTCTGTCACCACATTATAAGTGCCCTATCTCCTACATAAGGAGATCAACGCTATAATGTAGATGACAGCAGTGCTTTTTATTTAGAAAAACAATCGATTTTTACCACGTAAGTAGCGATTTTAGATTTATGCTAATTACTTTAATGCCCAACTGGGCGTGTTTTTACTTTAGACCAAGTGGGCGTTGTACAGAGGAGTGTATGACGCTGACCAATCAGCATCGTGCACTTCTCTCCATTCATTTGGTCAGCGCATAATGACACTACG